>NC_053037.3:378584292-379834292 GCF_002575655.3 Aegilops tauschii subsp. strangulata
AAATAACCACAGAGAAGGAAGCTAAAAGTAAACAATCAAATGAGCATTTTTGCATTGAATCGTTTCACAAGCTTGACTAGTGTTGTTTTTCTACTTTTACAAAAACTGCATCGTAATGTTAAAATGTGCATTTGCACATACATAAGTAATAGTAGTACTCCCTCTGTCTAGGTGTATAAAGTCTTCCCTCCTTGGTCACGGTGCACAACCAAAGATGACTTATTCACCTGGACGGAGGGAGTAGCACAGTCTGCAAGCATATATAGAGAGAGACGTGTAGTGTGATAGTATATAGTAAAGTTTGTGCTATATGCACCTACTTACAAAATGCGTACGGATACACAAGGTTTCCAAACTTTCCCTCTTACACACTTAATTAAGGACGCTAATAATTCCCGGACGTTCATGATTTATCATTTGCGTCCCAAAACTAATGAGATCACCTTACGAAACTAAATTATACTCCTACTAAAAGCCACGGCACTTGCAGGAGCGCTTGCGGCGCGCCACGAGTGCCCTGGTGCGCGGCCGTTTCCCAGCGCGCTGACACAACGCCTCTTCCTCAGCCTCGCAACTCGCCAGGTGCTGATTGGCGGCTTGCCGGCGGGCGAGCGCGATCTCACCGGTGTGGTGATCCGGCGCCAACAGGTACTCCTCCTCGCTGGAAGCGTGCACCCGGTCCATGTAGCGCCAAGCGTAGATGAGGCGCTTGGGCCCGACTGCACTCAGGGCTTTGGCACGGGCGTCCTCCGCCACCCTCACGGCCCTTGCACGAGCCTTCTGCCAAAGAGCCAATTGCCTTACTCTCTCGGACGCGACATAGACCTGCCAGACAGCTTGCCCCTTGGCGCGCTTCTCTTCCTCGGCCTTCTTCGCCACCTCCATTTCTTTCCAAAGCTCCTCAAGGCTGGGGGGCTCGGTGGGCGGTGCGGCGTTCTCCTCGTAGCGGGGAGCCGACGCGTCCTCCGACGCGCGTGCTGGCGAGATTGGGAATGCCGACGCGTCGCGGCGAGGAGTGGAACACCGACGCGTCCTCCTCGACTAGTGGCGGCGAGGAACAGAACGGCAATGCGTGACCGTCCAGGCGGTGTAGCGAGGGGTGCCTAGGGCTTGGGAGGGGCGATGCCATGGTGGTCGACGTGAGAGGGAGGGGGAGGAGATAGCGATGAACGTGAGCGTTCTTCCGAATGCCGTGGGAGGCGCAGTATTTATAGCGACCAATGGCACACCTACGTAAGATATGGACTGAGCTGCACTGACTTAACTGCAGGTCCAGTTGCGTCACTGACATGTGGGCCAGACCCCTGTTGGGCCCATATGTCAGTGGCCCAATGCACCTGCAGTTAAGTAACTGAAGCAGCGTCCCGGAAGATATGTTGCGTGATTAACGTAACAGCTACGTGGGCATATTTGTTGGAGTAAATTACGGGGGAGGGAAGGGGTGGAAATATTGCTGGTCACAAAGGATTGGACGAGCGCAGGGGGAGGAGAGTCATGCATGCAGATTTTTTCCACACGGGGTGGAGTGGTGGGACCGCCAGAGGGAGAAGGAGAGTCTGACAGGCATATTGTTTCCACACATGGAGAGGAAAAGATTTGGAGACGAACGGGCTTCCTGCAGGTATGGGGAATGGTGCATAATAAGTCTCATCTTGCATGTCGGGCTAGGTATAGTCTCAAGTCATTAAAAAGATGCACGCCCCACACATGTTCATATTTCAAGGTGCACTAAATTATTGCATGCGATGATTAAGGCTGGCCATAATGGAGTATCATGCACACGGGAATAGCAAACATGCTAATGTGGCAAAGAATTAAAGAAGAGAGGGGGGTTGGAGTAACTAGTTTTCATGCATGCATTGGTAAACACATTTTTTGTGAAGAACGACAGGATTAGTTGAGTACTTTTGCAGACTACAAAAACTATTCCACAGCCTCTATCTTGCTAAGAGTAGGTGAAATTTTTGAATCGAGCATTTTAAACTAGAAGGGAGGTAGTAGTACTCCAATAGCTAACCTTGGCCCTGTTTGGATCCATGTGTTAGAGTTAGTTTGGGTTAGTTTGAACTCAACTAACCCAAAAATATCCAAACAGGAGGGTTAGTTTGGGTTAGATGCATCTAACCCATTCAAAAAATCTAACCCACCCAAGAGGTGCTTATTTGGGTTAGTTCTTCTCGGGACACTAAAAACACATTTTTCTCTCGCTCTCCCCGCAGCAGATCCCTCCCCACTTCCTTGAAGCTTCTTGTCCTCTCCCTCCCTCCCTCTCGCACCGCCCATGAAGGCACCTCGCCGTATCCACGCTCCATCTAACCCTGTCATCCAAACACCTCTTTCGCTAGAGTTACTTTTGGGTTAGTTTAGGATTAGAATCTAACTCTAACCTTTAACTGAGTTAGAGTATCCAAATAGGGCCCTTGTTGTGATGACAAGATGGGACATGGCACGCACCTGGACGGAGGAACTAGTCCGCGTTGTGCATTTAAGTTTTGTCTGAAGTCAATGTACCTCTACTTTGACCAAACTTATAGAAAAATGTATCAACATTCACAATGTGAAATCGATATTTTTATATTCATTATAAAACGAAGTTCTTATACTCATTATAATCAGTATTGTAGATATTGATATTTTTAGTATAAATTTGGTCAAACAGTTTGCAAATGGTTGACGGAAGTAAAAAGGACCAGAGGGAGTATCATGCATGCGGAGTAGGCAAAAAAATGCTCATTTATAGCCGGTCGAAGTCTCAAAGGGCACGACCGCGCGAGGGAGGCGAAGGTCATGGGAGGCGCGACGGTTGACGGAATTAAGTGAAGTTACCCACGCGCCGGCATGGCGTGCGAACAGGCAGAAGCTATACCGTCGGGCCTACGATATGGGTCTAGTAGACATGACATCTAGTGGGTCCCGCATAGTTCTCGAGAACTCTTTGGGGGCTTGCAGCCGTTTATCCACCGGGCAAGCCAGCAACCCCACGCAGTTCGCACGCCCTACTCGTCCCCGTCTTCTACTAGTACATTACCTTACAACAGTTTGCTCCCAGTCGTCCCGTCCTTTCACATTACACCAGTTCAACTTCTCCTAACCCTCCTCCAAAATCCATGGCCTCCCAAATCTCCATGGTCGCCGCTGAGTACCAGGTTAGAGCCATCACCGGCGATGACTTCATCGTCATCTACACACGTGGATACGCGACGGTGAAAGCATGCCTTGCTCGCTTCCTACGCATGTTCAACAGTTCAACGGATGAGTGGGTCGCTGGGATAGATGTTGAGTACACCACAGTCCTGCAAAGAGAGAAGATTCTAAAGGAGGCAGAGAAGAAGAAGCCCACCATGATCCAGGTTTGCGTACATAATGTGTGCTTGGTCTACCACATATGCCATGCTGATGTTGAGTGCCAGGATTTTTAGAACTTCCTCAAGGACGAAAGAGTGAAATTCGTTACTGTAGACTTTAGGAACGACAGGGATGTCCTGGGTCGGATAGGCCTCGTTGTAGGCTAGCCCTTCGATCTCCAGAAGGAAAGCCTGGTGTCCTCCTCTCAGCCTTCAATGCTGACCCTGGCAGCAGCCATGATTGATCGTTCGTACGCTAAACTGAAGAAACCTCACCACGAGTTTCATCGTGCATGGGAGTCGAAGACATTAGATGAAGATGACATCCTGTACGCAACAATGGATGCCTAGCTTTGTTTAAATATCTACAAGGGTTGGATGAAGAAGCAGAGCCCGGTGTCCGGTTCAAGCAAAGAAGCGTTAGCGAAGAGGAAGAGGAAGAGGGACGAGGACGAAGTCGAGGACGTGGACTCGGACTCCGAGTAGGTGGCAGTGCCGTCGCTCATGCTGGTTCTACTGCAGTGTCAAGCGGACTAGTTGCTTAGTTTATTTTCAAGGGTGTGTTGTGCCGAGGCCCCAGCAGAACTATGTTTATGTTCTTTCTCGTTATTTGAACTCTTTAGTACGTACAGTAGTACTAGTACTATGTCTAACTACTGTTCTTCTTGCAATTGGTACTACTGCTCGTATCTTCGTGTTCCTACTGTACTTAATACGTTCGTACTAGTAGTATAATTTGGGTCAGTCGATTTGTGAAAGAAGTTCGACGGAGCGAAGGAGGAAGACGGCAGAGAAGCTACCCCAGTATCTATATTAGGGTGGCAGGGTGCCTATGATCTATCTTATGAGTGTTGGGTGTGGAATGCAGTTCGCCGAAAAAATGTATCGTGCCCGGGGTTAAACGGATGGCGGGGGTGGGGGGAGCATGGCGGTGGCAGGCGGTTCAAGGGAGGGTGCGGCAGCGGCGGCAGGCGGTTAGGCGTGTGGCGGGCTGAGAAGATGAACCGTGCATCAATTTCGGAGGTTGAAGAAGCCCTTCTAGCCATCCATGTTGCATCAAACGGCTCACAAGAGTCGACTGACCCAAATTGCTCCTTCAGATTGCAGGATCCACGTGGCATTCATGGTCAAGGTAGATTCCGCGTCCGCACCTGGTTTGCAGGCTCAACGCGCGCGCGACCGGCTTCCGCCGCGACAGCCACCATGCGCGCCTCCTCCGCTCGGGCGGAGACGACAATGACATTCTAGTTCTTCCTCGCCGCGCGCTGGAGCATGCACTCATCCTCCTCTTCGTACGCTGCGTGCATAGACGCGGCTGCACCAGCTGCTCGCGTGCTTGGCAGCGCGGCGGCATCGCGAGGAGGGACTGCAGACGACGTGAGCGGGCGAGCCTTCGGCTTCATGGCACAGGGATGGCGGCGACACGGCGGTGATGGGCGAGAAATTGTTGGCCGGAGCAGGCGGGCGCCGGCATGCGCAACGGCGGCGGCATATTGATGAATGCGCGTTTGCGAGCTTAGTTTAGTTTTATATAGGGTTGGTCAAACTTAAAAGAAAATTGTACTAGTACACGTAAACATTAGACTTAGGCAGCGCTTTTATTAGTTACCACAGCCACGATACAGAATCCTGTGCAAGCGCGTGAACCGCGGCCGCGCGGTCGATCGAACGGTGCGTCACCGTGTCACGCTCGAAGGACATCCACCGAACCTTTTTGTTTGTGTGGAAACAATCCCCGAATATTACTCAACTTTTTTTTCCTGGAAAAGTTCTTGACGCTACAATATTTCCATATACTTGAATTTAGCTCCGGTTCGTGTTTATTTGGATTTGGACGTTTTAGGTGCGCCCTAGTTTTTTTAATACTGATTTTGTGTGTGTGACTGAGAGAGAACGTGTGTATGTGTCCATATGTGTGTTCTGGCGGAAGGGCAATGTGGAGACGGTGTGCGTGTGATAGAGACATAGAGAGGTGTGAATGTGCAAATGATCATGCATGAGTGAGACATAGACAGATACCGATACGTTGTGTATACATGAGAGAACGGACTTCTATTTTACTTATGTGTGTGTGTGAGAGAGAGAGAGAGCGGAGCATCCGCAACACAACAACCATCTCTCTCGATTCGTCCGTCCCTCGCACGATCGCATGTAACACATGCATCAACGCGCACATTTTGACACCCTCACCCAGCCCCTGCCCACCTCAAGGCCCGCACATCGCTCTCTATCTCGTACGCACGATCTCTTCGTGAATACCCTGTTTAGCATGTAGCTTTCCGTCACATACACACACATTTTTCTCCTTAGGTTCATTTTCACTCAATATCTGACACACACACACACGCACACACACCACTACAAAAAAAAGACACATCCGTGACATTTTGGGCCGAAAGAATTTTTTTCTGTCATACTTATGACACTTCTATGATGATAATTGTGACAAAACCCGGTATCATCATAGATGTGGTGGGGTCCTACTTCTATGACAAAAAATCATGACAGAAAATGGGCTTTTCATCCTGGGCGGGCCGGAGACGCAGCTGCATGACATTCTTTGGGCCGTCCATGACGGAAAAACCCGTGGTAGAAGCGAGGGCGAGGAAAATATCGGGGCGTTCCCGGTTACGGTGGGTGGTCGGGGCCGAGGGAAGTGCGTTTCTCTCATACACGCACGTGCATGGGTGCGAGGCGTTGGGCTCTAACTGAATCCGAGCGAGGCATTGGGCTCTAACTGAACCCGAGCGATTGCACTGCAGGCTACGCGTTACTGAACCCGAGCGATCGATCGATGGCTGTTAACTGAACCTGATCGAGCGATTCCTTCGCTACTGCTGCTAACTGAAGCCGATCGATGCTGCCTCTGGATGAACAGTGAGCGTTGCTGGGGGGGTTTGGATAAACAGTTCCCGGTGGGGGTGGATGAACAGGACCCCGTGGTGTTGCCTCTGGATGAACAAGACCCCGATCGATCGAGCCGGTTGGGGTTGGATGAACAGGACCCCGTGGAGGGCAGGATGAACAGGACCACCCCGTGGAGGGCAGGATGAACAGTAGACGGTGGAGGGCTGGATGAACATTATCCCGTGGAGGGGTGGTTGAACAGGAGCCCGTGGAGAGGGGTGGTTGAACAGGAGCCCGTGGAGAGGGCTGGTTGAACAGTAGCCGGTGGAGTAGCGCGCGGTGGAGGTTGGATGAACAGGAGCCCGTGGATGAACAGTCGCAGGTGGAGGCTAGAGGAGGTCGACGGTGGATGAACAGTTGCCTGTGGAGGCTAGAGGGGGTCGACGGTGGATATGAACAGTATCCAATGGAGTCCTGTTTTGCGGTACGCCACACCCCTCCCGATGAACAGGACCCCCGTTTCGACCGTAGCGCTCCAACACAAGTCTGTTTCCTCCGTTTTGCGAATCGTTTTTTATTTGCCCGAACGCACTTCTTGCGTGCGAAGATGTAGCTGGTGGGTCCCAGCAGTCAGGGGGAAACGTTTTTTCATGAAATACGGTGGCCCGTCCGGTGGGTCCCCGCTGTCAGGTGGAGGAATAATTATTTTGCGCGTAATAAGGAGGCACTTCCTTGCTGCGGCCGTGGACCCAGCTGTCAGCCTCTCCACGTACAGTCCACGTCCGATGGAAGCCGTTCCTTGACCACGTTGACCACGCTGCGCCGAGAGCACCAGGGCGGTGGATGATGGCGAGGCCTAGGAAGGGGACGACACGGAGCCGGGGAAGACGCGGCAGTGGAAGCCCGCACGGAGAGGAGTACGAGGGTTCACTGGTTCGGCTGCGGTGTGAGGCTGCCGTCGCCGTAGAATAACAGGGGTGTGGGTGAGTGGAGGGATGGCCTGGCCAGCGGTGGGAGTAGTAGGGGGCGGTGAGGCCTCCGCGGCAGCACAGCCGGCCACGGGAGGCAGGAGCACGAGGCACGACCGGCGCTGGTTTGGGCGGCTGGAGCAAAAAGACCAGAGGTTGAAGAAGCACTACGGCCGTTGGATGGACATCGTACGGTCACTGGAGCAAGAATCGTGCATATTGACTAAGTTGACAAAGCCCTCCATCCCCGTCAACTTAGTAGGCCCACAAGTCAGCCTGCCACTGTACTGGGTCCCAGCTAACAGGGGGAGTATTCATTTTTTTTGTGCGTAATAAGGAGGCACTTCCTTGCGTGCGAAGACATAGCTGGTGGGACCGAGCTGTCAGCGGCGGTAACGTTTTTTCCACGAAATACAGAGGCCCTTTCGCTGGGTCCCAGATGTCAGGTGGAGGAATCATTATTTTTCACGTAATAAGGAGGCATTTCCTTGCGTGCGGCCGTGGACCCAGCTGTTAGCCTCTCCACGTACAGTACTCTTCAGATGCATGTCGGTCGTTGACCACATTGACCAGGCCGCGCCGAGAGTACCAAGGCGGTGGACGACGGCGAGGCCTACGAAGGAGACGACATGGAGCCGGGGAAGACGCGGCAGTGGATGCCCACGCGGAGAGGAGTACGAGGGTTCACTGGTTCGGCTGCGGTGTGAGGCTACCGTCGTCGCAGACTAACATGGGGTGTGGGTGAGTGGAGGGATGGCCTGGCCAGCGGTGGGAGTAGTAGGGGCAGTGAGGCCTCCGTGGCAGCACAGCCGGCCACGGGAGGCAGGAGCACGAGGCACGACCGGCGCTGGTTTGGGCATCTGGAGCAAAAAGACCAGAGGTTGAAGAAGCACTACGGCCGTTTGATGGACATCGTACGGTCACTGGAGCTAGAATCGTGCATATTGACTAAGTTGACAAAGCCCTCCGTCCCCGTCAACTTAGTAGGCCCACAAGTCAGCCTGCCACTGTACTGGGTCCTAGCTAATAGGGGGAGTATTCATTTTTTTTGTGTAATAAGGAGGCACTTCCTTGCGTGTGAAGACATAGCTGGTGGGTCCGAGCTGTCAGTGGCGGTAACTTTTTTTCGCGAAATACAGAGGCCCTTTCGATGGGTCCCAGATGTCAGGTGGAGGAATCATTATTTTGCGTGTAATAAGGAGGCATTTCCTTGCGTGCGGCCATGGACCCAGCTGTTAGCCTCTCCACGTGCAGTACTCTTCAGATGCATGTCGATCGTTGACCACGTTGACCAGGCCGCGCTGAGAGCACCAAGGCGGTGGACGACGGCGAGGCCTAGGAAGGAGACGACGCGGAGGCGGGGAAGACGCAGCAGTGGATGCCCACGGGGAGAGGAGTACGAGGGTTCACTGGTTCGGCTGCGGTGTGAGGCTGCCGTCGTCGCAGAATAACAGGGGGTGTGGGTGAGTGGAGGGATGGCCTGGCCAGCAGTGGGTGTAGTATGGGGGCGGTGAGGCCTCCGCAGCAGCACAGCCGGCCACGGGAGGCAGGAGCAGGCGGCACGACCGACGCTGCTTTGGGCGGCTGGAGCAAGAAGACCAGAGGTGGAAGAAGCACTATGGCCGTTGGATGGACATCGTACGGGCACTGGAGCTAGAATCGTTCATATTGACTAAGTTGACAAAGCCCTCTGTCCCGATCAACTTAGTAGGCCCACAAGTCAGCGACCCACTATGGTGGGTCCCAGCTTGTAGGGGGTATCATTTTTTTTGTGCGTCATAAGGAGGCACTTCCTTGCATGCGAAGATATAGCTGGTGGGTCCGACCTGTCAGCAGGGGGAACGTTTTTTCCGCGAAATACAGAAGCCCTTCCCGTGGGTCCTAGCTGTCACGTGGATGAATCATTATTTTGCGCGTAATAAGGAGGCATTTCCTTGCGTGCGGCCGTGGACCCAGCTGTCAGCCTCTCCACATATAGTCCACTTCCGATGGATGTCGTTCATTGACCACGTTGACCAGGCCGCGCCGAGCGCACCAGGGCAGTGGACGACGGCGAGGCCTAGGAAGGGAACGACACGGAGCCAGGGAAGACAAGACAGTTGTTTCCCATGCGGAGGAGTACGAGGGTTAACAGGTTCGTCTGCCGTCCCCAGAGAATAACAGCAGGTGTGGGTGAGTAGACGGATGGCTAGGCCAGCGATGGGAGTACGGTGGGGCGGTGAGGCCTGCGCGGCATCATAGCCGGCCGCGGGAGGATGGAGCAGGCAGTCCCGCCGGTGCTTGTTTGAGCGGCTGGAGCAGGAAAAGTAGAGATTGAAGAAGCACGACAGCCGTTGGATGGACATCCAATAGTCACTGCTCTCGTCTGCATTATTTCTAATAATGTACAGCCCATTTGCTAATTCTTAAGAATTTTTTTGGAGCCCATCTTCTTTTTGTTAGCATTACACCCTATATTGTGGCCACGGTTAAAAAGTATATGATTTTTTTTGCATATTTCGGTGCGGTCAACTGTTTTTAATCCCGAAATATCGATTCACATTCAAACTATTTTGAAAAATAATTTATATAAATATAAAATCCAAATAATTGTCCACGCATAAAAATCAATGGAATTTAAAAGCTTGTAATGAAAAAAATTGAAACTAATTCCCGGTTTGATGTGTTTTAAAAATGTACAGCCCATTTATGGGCAAATCGAATGAAACTCTCCTCGTCTTGAAAGATTTGCAGCCCAGCAGGGCTGATAAAGCAAGTAGGCCTCGATTGGGTATTGTTTAAAAAAATAGAACTGGGCTAGCCATTTTCAGCAAGAAAAAAAACACAACTGGGCTCATGATGTGGTAAACATAAATAAAACCTTGGCTAGATGGGCCACAGCCCCCGCACAGCCCCATTGTTACCCTGATCCGTCGCTAAAACTAGTATAAATAACAACTGCTTGTTCCTCAAAAAAAACTGCGCGACCTGCTAGGTCCCTAGTGCCAGCCGCTCGTAGTGTAATTCTCTCGTTTATTGACTACGTTGACAATGGCGTGAGCCCCAGATGTCCAACCATTAGGAGGAACCATATTTTTGGGCTTGTAATATAGAGGCACTTGCTTGCGTACTGCCATGACGCTGGTGGGTCCCTACTGTCATCCTCTCCACGTACAGTCATCTCCTTGTTCCTCTCGGTTGTTGACGATGTTGACAACGCAAGAGGGCGGTGGACCATGCACGGCGAGCGAACCAAGGCCGCAAGGCGAGGCCTCGGAAGGAACGAACGGGAGCCATGGAAGATGCGCCGGTCCTGTCGCAGGCGGAGGGGAGTACGAGGGTTGACTGGTTCGGGTGCGGGTGCGTGTTGGGGCTGACGTCACCGGAGAATAACAGGATGTGTGGGGGAATAGAGGGAGGGACTGGCCAATGTTGGAGGGTACGTACGGTAGGGCGGCGGAGGCGGAGCCAGCCATGGGAGGCGGGAGCAGGCGGAGCCGACGGGGTGGTTTGGTTTGGGTGGCTGGAGGAACAAGAAGACAAGAGATAGAAGATACATGACAGATGTTGGATGTCAATCCAACGGCTGGTAGGCAGAATCGTTTGTTGACTGGCTAGTAAGTCGACACCACCTTGGATAGGCTATTTCCTCGCGGGTCCCAAATGTCAGAATCCAAATCTGTCACGGTCATGTAGCCCTTCCTATGAAAATTTACAGCCCATTTGATGTGCTAGTTGGAAATAAGTTTGTGGGTGCTGGTGGGGGGTAATCACTTGGCTTCTGTAATGCACAGTGAGCTCAAGCAGCCGGCGAGAGTGATGTTATTTCCCTTGGTTGGGATTTGTTATTTGTTACAATATTTCACTCTAAATTAAACGACTGGCAAGCCATTTGCCTTGCTTCAAAGAAAATATGAAAGTCACAGCCGAGTTGAAAAGGGCAAGAACATCTAACTCCAGCTTACAAACTGTACCAAAGAACGAGGGTTAATTGTTCATCAGGTTTACAAAAAAACCCAAGTTGAAAAGGGCAACAACATCTAACTCCAGCATTGTTTTTGGCAGTCACAGTCAAATGGATCGGTCAGGTCCATAGAATGAACATCCTGGGTCGTAAAATTTACTGGATTATGACCACAATATGTTGTAAATAGAAGCCCGACACGTTCAGAAGCTCTTTTGCCCACCTGAAACTCCTTTTTTTGCTCTTCCACATACCCATCCATCAAAACCATGCTGCTAATAAACTTAAGCCTGATGGACAATAGTAACCTCGCATTCAGTAGGAAGAATGTGACAAATCTAGTGTTTGCACGGTTGGCTACATATCGTTCTAGCGTTATTGTCTTCAATCGAATCTCATGAGAAGTGAGAAAATCCCGATGCTTACGAATCCGCCGATTGGTTATAACTTTCTTACCCCGTCCTATTGCCTAAATAGACATGAAGATTGAAAACAGTTAAGGTCTAAAAAAAGAGTGTCGAAAGAGCAACAACTGAACGGTTAATTCTAGTACACTATATGCGGGCTTCCAATGTGCGCGAAATTATCACCTTTATATACAACTTCTCCAGACATGGAAAGCATTGCAGCAAGCCAATAATCTTGTTCAGATCAAAACTATTCATTTGGATATATAAGATCTAGACAGAATCCAGCACCATTGATAGGCCATCCATGGAGAAACTCTTCATTGAGCATAGAACATAATATTAGTACAAAATGTGTACTCCAAGATGACATATAACTTATGCGCAGAAATTTAAAATGCAGCTTATGGTTACAAGTGTAGATGATAATGTAAAGTACCTAAAGAACTGTGGAGCCAAACACTATATTGAAATGAGCACAGAGATCATGTATTACACCCAAGGTCTCCAGTTTAGGCGCAGAGAGGACGGTTATTTGCAACGGTGAATAACTAGAATCAAGGATCAACCTTTGAAGTGAAGGGGCATCTTGGATGATGAGCTGCCTTCCGTCAAAACAAATTCCAATTCTTACAAGGTTAGGCGACTTTATTTGGAGACAACCGATTCTAACTATGAAAACAAGCACCAAGCACTCCAGGGCAGGGCAACTGGAGTGGATGATGTTGTGCAATGAGGCCTCCGATATACGAACCCGCACAAGTGAAAGTTTCTTGAGAAATGGGAGTCGAAGGTTTAGTACCAGTTTGTCTGGTAGGTCGCACAGCGCAAAGGTGGCGGTGTGGAGAGAGGAGGAAAACCGCGAGATGGACATCGGTGCTGAGGGCACAGGTAGATGGCGTTCCGTATCTGGTAGGTGATTTCCAGGGGAATAGTAGAACTCAAGCAGCTGTAGTTTTGTGAATTCAGGGGATTTCAGCCAGGCGTCCACTGTGCAGGGCATGGTATGCTTGCTCAGGTAGCATGACGGGATGCAGAGGCTTTGAACGGAGCCCTGGTGGGAGGAGATGATGGCTCTAAAGATTTCAAAATCATTGAAGAGAGATAGCTGACGACAGTCGAGAATAAGGGGCACGGCGCGCCATAGAGGGCGCCACAGAATTGAGAGGACTTGGGTGCGGGAGCAATCCTTGGTGGGGAGAAGCGAGATGATCTCCCCAAGGACGGCGTCCGGGAGATCGCTGATGTGGTCCACCCAAGATTCTACGGGTTCCTGGGATCCGGTGGGGGCGGGGTCGCCGCTTCTCCCCGCGCTGCCGGGTGCGGGATGTACACCTGGCGTCACCGCTGGCGGGAGCCTCATCTTCTTGGTGCTGGGGTCAGCCGACTCCATTTTCCTCGAGGGCATCGCGTCGCGCTCACGGATTTGAGTAGAGTAACGATTGATGAGCCTAGTGTTGGGGAACGTAGTAATTTCAAAAAAATTCCTACGCACACACAGGATCATGGTGATGCATAGAAACGAGAGGGGAGAGTGTGTCCACGTACCCTCGTAGACCGAAAGCGGAAGCGTTAGCACAACGTGGTTGATGTAGTCGTACGTCTTCACGATCCGACCGATCAAGCACCGAACGCACGGCACCTCTGAGTTCTGCACACGTTCAACTCGATGACGTCCCTTGAACTCCGATCCAACCGAGCTTTGAGGGAGACTTCCGTCAGCACGACGGTGTGGTGACGATGATGATGTTGCTACCGACGCAGGGCTTCGCCTAAGCACCGCTACGATATTATCGAGGTGGACTATGGTGGAGAGGGGCACCGCACACGGCTAAAAGATCCAAGAGATCAATTGTTATGTCTATGGGGTGCCCCTCTCCTCCATATATAAAGGGGGGAGGAGAGGGCCAGCCAAGGGTAGGAGGCGCGCCCAAGGAGGGAGTCCTACTCCCACCGGGAGTAGGACTCCTCCTTTTCCTATTTGGAGAGGGAGAGGGAAGGAAGAGGAAGGAGGGAGGAAGGAAAGGGGGGCCGACCCCCCTCCCAATTTGGATTGGGCTTGGGGGGGCGCACCCCCTCCCTTGCTCCTTTCCCCTCCTTTCCACTAAAGCCCATTAAGGCCCATATACCTCCCGGGGGGTTCTAATAACCTCCCAGTGCTCCGGTATTATCCCGATCTCACCCGGAACCATTCCGGTATCCAAATATAGTCGTCCAATATATCGATCTTTATGTCTCGACCATTTCGAGACTCCTCGTCATGTCCATGATCACATCCAGGACTCCGAACTACCTTCGGTACATCAAAACACATAAACTCATAATATAACCGTCATCGAACTTTAAGCATGCGGACCCTACGGGTTTGAGAACTATGTATACATGACCGAGACATGTCTCCGGTCAATAACCAATAGCGGCACCTCGATGCTCATATTGGCTCCTACATATTCTACGAAGATCTTTAACGGCCAAACCGCATAACAACATACATTGTTCCCTTTGTCATCGGTATGTTACTTGCCCGAGATTCGATCGTTGGTATCTCAATACCTAGTTCAATATCGTTACCGGCAAGTCTCTTTACTCGTTCCGTAATACATCATCCCGCAACTAACTCATTAGTTGCAATGCTTGCAAGGCTTAAGTGATGTGCATTACCGAGTGGGCCCAGAGATACCTCTCCGACAATCGGAGTGACAAATCCTAATCTCGAAATACGCCAACCCAACAAGTACCTTCGGAGACACCTGTAGAGCACCTTTATAATCACCCAGTTACGTTGTGACGTTTGGCAGCACACAAAGTGTTCCTCCGGTAAACGGGAGTTGCAAAATTTCATAGTCATAGGAACATGTATAAGTCATGAAGAAAGCAATAGCAACATACTAAATGATCAAGTGCTAAGCTAACGGAATGGGTCAAGTCAATCACATCATTCTCCTAATGATGTGATCCCGTTAATCAAATGACAACTCTTTGTCTATGGCTAGGAAACATAACCATCCTTGATCAACGAGCTAGTCAAGTAGAGGCATACTAGTGACACTCTGTTTGTCTATGTATTCACACATGTATCATGTTTCCGGTTAATACAATTCTAGCATGAATAATAAACATTTATCATGATATAAGGAAATAAATAATAACTTTATTATTGCCTCTAGGGCATATTTCCTTTAGTCTCCCACTTGCACTAGAGTCAATAATCTAGATTACACAGTAATGATTCTAACACCCATGGAGCCTTGGTGCTGATCATGTTTTGCTCGTGGAAGAGGCTTAGTCAACGGGTCTGCAACATTTAGATCCGTATGTATCTTGCAAATCTCTATGTCTCCCACCTGGACTTGATCCCGGATGGAGTTGAAGCGTCTCTTGATGTGCTTGGTTCTCTTGTGAAACCTGGATTCCTTTGCCAAAGCAATTGCACCAGTATTGTCACAAAAGATTTTCATTAGACCCGATGCACTAGGTATGACACTAGATTGGATATGAACTCCTTCATCCAGACTCCTTCATTTGCTGCTTCCGAAGCAGCTATGTACTCCGCTTCACATGTAGATCCCGCTATGACGCTTTGTTTAGAACTGCACCAACTGACATCTCCACCGTTCAATAAAAACACGTATCCGGTTTGCGATTTAGAATCGTCCGGATCAGTGTCAAAGCTTGCATCGACGTAACCATTTACGACGAGCTCTTTGTCACCTCCATAAACGAGAAACGTATCCTTAGTCCTTTTCAGGTATTTCAGGATGTTCTTGACCGCTGTCCAGTGATCCACACCGGGATTACTTTGGTACCTCCCTGCTAAACTAATAGCAAGGCACACATCAGGTCTGGTACATAGCATTGCATACATGATAGAGCCTATGGCTGAAGCATAGGGAACATCTTTCATTTTCTCTCTATCTTCTACAGTGGTTGGGCATTGAGTCTTACTCAACTTCACACCTTGTAACACAGGCAAGAACCATTTCTTTGCTTGATCCATTTTGAACTTCTTCAAAACTTTGTCAAGATATGTGCTTTGTGAAAGTCCAATTAAGCGTATCGATCTATCTCTATAGATCTTGATGCCCAATATATAAGCAGCTTCACCGAGGTCCTTCATTGAAAAACTCTTATTCAAATATCCTTTTATGCTATCCAGAAATTCTATATCATTTCCAATCAACAATATGTCATCCACATATAATATCTGAAATGCTACAGAGCTCCCACTCACTTTCTTGTAAATACAGGCTTCTCCAAAAGTCTGTATAAAACCATATGCTTTGATCACACTATCAAAACGTTTATTCCAACTCCGAGAGGCTTGCACCAGTCCGTAAATGGATCGCTGGAGCTTGCACACTTTCTTAGATCCCTTTGGATTGACAAAACCTTCCGGTTGCATCATATATAACTCTTCTTCCAGAAAACTGTTCAGGAATGCAGTTTTGACATCCATTTGCCAAATTTCATAATCATAAAATGCGGCAATTGCTAACATGATTCGGACAGACTTAAGCATCGCTACGGGTGAGAAGGTCTCATCGTAGTCAATCCCTTGAACTTGTCGAAAACCTTTTGCAACAAGTCGAGCTTTATAGACAGTAACATTACCGTCAGCGTCAGTCTTCTTCTTGAAGATCCATTTATTCTCGATGGCTTGCCGATCATAGGGCAAATCAACCAAAGTCCATACTTTGTTCTCATACATGGATCCCATCTCAGATTTCATGGCCTCAAGCCATTTTGCGGAATCTGGGCTCACCATCGCTTCTTCATAGTTCATAGGTTCGTCATGGTCTAGTAACATAACCTCCAAAACAAGATTACCGTACCACTCTGGTGAGGATCTTACTCTGGTTGACCTACGAGGTTCAGTAACAACTTGATCTGAAGTTTCATGATCATCATCATTAACTTCCTCACTAATTGGTGTAGACGTCACAGGAACCGGTTTCTGTGATGAACTATTTTCCAATAAGGGAGTAGGTACTGTTACCTCATCAAGTTCTACTTTCCTCCCACTCACTTCTTTCGAGAGAAACTCCTCCAAAAAGGATCAATTCTTACGAATGTCTTGCCTTTGGATCTGTGATAGAAGGTGTACCCAACAGTTTCCTTTGGGTATCCTATGAAGACACATTTCTCCGATTTGGGTTCGAGCTTATCAGGTTGAAGCTTTTTCACATAAGCATCGTAGCCCCAAACTTTAAGAAACGACAACTTTGGTTTCTTGCCAAACCACAGTTCATAAGGTGTCGTCTCAACGGATTTTGATGGTGCCCTATTTAACGTGAATGCGGCCGTCTCTAAAGCATAACCCCAAAACGATAGCGGTAAATCAGTAAGAGACATCATAGATCGCACCATTTCTAGAAAAGTATGATTACGACGTTTGGACACACCATTACGTTGTGGTGTTCCGGGTGGTGTGAGTTGCGAAACTATTCCGCATTGTTTCAAATGTAGAACAAACTCGTAACTCAAATATTCTCCTCCACGATCAGATCGTAGAATTTTATTTTCTTGTTATGATGATTTTCAACTTCACTCTGAAATTCTTTGAACTTTACAAATGTTTCAGACTTATGTTTCATTAAGTAGATATACCCATATCTGCTTAAATCATCTATGAAGGTGAGAAAATAACGATACCCGCCGCGAGCCTCAACATTCATTGGACCACATACATCAGTATGTATGATCTCCAATAAATCAGTTGCTTGCTCCGTAGTTCCGGAGAACGGCGTTTTAGTCATCTTGCCCATGAGGCATGATTCACAAGTACCAAGTGATTCATAATCAAGTGATTCCAAAAGTCCATCAGTATAGAGTTTCTTCATGCGCTTTACACCAATATGACCCAAATGGCAGTGCCACAAATAAGTTGCACTATCATTATCAACTCTGCATCTTTTGGCTTCAACATTATGAATATGTGTATCACTACTATCGAGATTCATCAAAAATAGACCACTCTTCAAGGGTGCATGACCATAAAAGATATTACTCATATAAATAGAACAACCATTATTCTCAGATTTAAATGAATAACCGTCTCACATCAAACAAGATCCAGATATAATGTTCATGCTCAACGCTGGCACCAAATAACAATTATTTAGGTCTAAAACTAATCCCGAAGGTAGATGTAGAGGTAGCGTGCCGACGGTGATCGCATCGACTTTGGAACCATTTCCTACGCGCATCGTTACCTCGTCCTTAGTCAGTGTTCGCTTAATCCGTAGTCCCTGTTTTGAGTTGCAAATATTAGCAACAGAACCAGTATCAAATACCCAGGTGCTACTGCGAGCTCTGGTAAGGTGCACATCAATAACATGTATATCACATATACCTTTGTTCACCTTGCCATCCTTCTTACCCGCCAAATACTTGGGGCAGTTCCGCTTCCAGTGACCAGCCTGCTTGCAGTAGAAGCACTCAGTGTCAGGCTTAGGTCCAGACTTGGGTTTCTTCTCTTGAGCAGCAACTTGTTTGCTGTTCTTCTTGAAGTTCCCCTTCTTCTTACCTTTGCCCTTTTTCTTGAAACTGGTGGTCTTATTGACCATCAACATTTGATGCTCCTTCTTGATTTCTACCTCTGCAGCCTTTAGCATTGCGAAGAGCTCGGGAATCGTCTTATCCATCCCTTGCATGTTATAGTTCATCACGAAGCTCTTGTAGCTTGGTGGCAGTGATTGAAGGATTCTGTCAATGACACTATCATCCAGAAGATTAACTCCCAGTTGAATCAAGTGATTGTTATACCCAGACATTCTGAGTATATGCTCACTGACAGAACTATTCTCCTCCATCTTGTAGCTGTAGAACTTATTGGGGACTTCATATCTCTCAATCCGGGCATTTGCTTGAAATATTAACTTCAACTCCTGGAACATCTCATATGCTCCATGACGTTCAAAACGTTGTTGAAGTCCCGGTTCTAAGCCATAAAGCATGGCACACTGAACTATCGAGTAGTCATCAGCTTTGCTCTGCCAGATGTTCATAACATCTGGTGTTGCTCCTGCAGCAGGTTTGGCACCTAGCGGTGCTTCCAGGACGTAATTCTTCTGCGCAGCAATGAGGATAATCCTCAAGTTACGGACCCAGTTTGTGTAATTGCTACCATCATCTTTCAACTTCGCTTTCTCAAGGAACGCATTGAAATTCAACGGAACAACATCACGAGCCATCTATCTACAACAAACATAGACATGCAAAATACTATTAGGTACTAAGTTCCTGATAAATTTAAGTTCAATTAATCATATTACTTAAGAACTCCCACTTAGATAGACATCCCTCTAATCATCTAAGTGATCACGTGATCCAAATCAACTAAACCATAACCGATCATCACGTGAAATGGAGTAGTTTTCAATGGTGAACATCACTATGTTGATCATATCTACTATATGATTCACGCTCGACCTTTCGGTCTCAGTGTTCCGAGGCCATATCTGCATATGCTAGGCTCGTCAAGTTTAACCTGACTATTCTGCGTGTGCAAAACTGGCTTGCACCCGTTATAGATGGACGTAGAGCTTATCACACCCGATCATCACGTGGTGTTTGGGCACGATGAACTTTGGCAACGGTGCATACTCAGGGAGAACACTTTTATCTTGAAATTTAGTGAGAGATCATCTTATAATGCTACCGTCAATCAAAGAAAAATAAGATGCATAAAAGATAAACATCACATGCAATCAATATAAGTGATATGATATGGCCATCATCATCTTGTGCTTGTGATCTCCATCTCCGAAGCACCATCATGATCACCATCGTCACCGGTGCGAAACCTTGATCTCCATCGTAGCATCGTTGTCGTCTCGCCAACTATTGCTTCTACGACTATCGCTACCGCTTAGCGATAAAGTAAAGCAATTACAGGGCGATTGCATTGCATACAATAAAGCGACAACCATATGGCTCCTGCCAGTTGCCAATAACTCGGTTACAAAACATGATCATCTCATACAATAAAATATAGCATCATGTCTTGACCATATCACATCAGAACATGCCCTGCAAAAACAAGTTAAACGTCCTCTACTTTGTTGTTGCAAGTTTTACGTGGCTGCTACGGGAAGAGCAAGAACTGTTCTTACCTACGCATCAAAACCACAACGATAGTTCGTCAAGTTAGTGTTGTTTTAACCTTCTCAAGGACCGGGCGTAGCCACACTCGGTTCAACTAAAGTTGGAGAAACTGACACCCGTCAGCCACCTGTGTGCAAAGCACGTCGGTAGATCCAATCTCGCGTAGGCGTACGAGTAATGTCGGTCCGGGCCGCTTCATCCAACAATACCGCCGAACCAAAGTATGACATGCTGGTCAGCAGTATGACTTGTATCGCCCACAACTCACTTGTGTTCTACTCGTGCATATAACATCAACGCATAAAACCAGGCTCAGATGCCACTGTTGGGGAACATAGTAATTTCAAAAAAATTCCTACGCACACACAGGATCATGGTGATGCATAGCAACGAGAGGGGAGAGTGTGTCGACGTACCCTCGTAGACCGAAAGCGGAAGCGTTAGCACAACGCGGTTGATGTAGTCGTACAACTTCACGATCCGATCGATCAAGTACCGAACGCACGACACCTCCGCGTTCTGCACATGTTCAACTCGATGACGTCCCTCGAACTCCGATCCAGCCGAGCTTTGAGGGAGAGTTCTGTCAGCACGACGGTGTGGTGATGATGATGATGTTGCTACCGATGCAGTGCTTCGCCTAAGCACCGCTACGATATTATCGAGGTGGACTATGGTGGAGAGGGGCACCGCACACGGCTAAAAGATCCAAGAGATCAATTGTTGTGTCTATGGGGTGCCCCTCTCCTCCGTATATAAAGGGGGGAGGAGAGGGCCGGCCAAGGGGAGGAGGCGCGCCCAAGGGGGGAGTCCTACTCCCACCGGGAGTAGGACTCCTCCTTTTCCTATTTGGAGAGGGAGAGGGAAGGAAGAGGAAGGAGGGAGGAAGGAAAGGGGGGCCGGCCCCCCTCCCAATTCGGATTGGGCTTGGGGGGCGCCCCCTCCCTTGCTCCTTTCCCCTCCTTTCCACTAAAGCCCATTAAGGCCTATATACCTCCCGGGGGGTTCCGATAACCTCCCGGTGCTCCGGTATTATCCCGATCTCACCCGGAACCATTCCGGTATCCAAATATAGTCGTCCAATATATCGATCTTTATGTCTCGACCATTTCGAGACTCCTCGTCATGTTCATGATCACATCCGGGACTTCGAACTACCTTCGGTACATCAAAACACATAAACTCATAATATAATCGTCATCGAACTTTAAGCGTGCGGACCCTACGGGTTCGAGAACTATGTAGACATGACCGAGACACGTCTCTGGTCAATAACCAATAGCGGAACCTAGATGCTCATATTGGCACCTACATATTCTATGAAGATCTTTATCGGTCAAACCGCATAACAACATACGTTGTTCGCTTTGTCATCGGTATGTTACTTGCCCGAGATTCGATCGTTGGTATCTCAATACCTAGTTCAATCTCGTTACCGGCAAGTCTCTTTACTCATTCCGTAATACATCATCCCGCAACTAACTCATTATTTGAAATGCTTGCAAGGCTTAAGTGATGTGCGTTACCGAGTGGGCCCAGAGATACCTCTCCGACAATCAGAGTGACAAATCCTAATCTCGAAATACGCCAACCCAGCAAGTACCTTCAGAGACACATGTAGAGCACCTTTACAATCACCCAGTTACGTTGTGACGTTTGGTAGCACACAAAGTGTTCCTCCGGTAAACGGGAGTTGCATAATCTCATAGTCATAGGAACATGTATAAGTCATGAAGAAAGCAATAGCAACATACTAAAAAATCAAGTGCTAAGCTAACGGAATGGGTCAAGTCAATCACATCATTCTCCTAATGATGTGATCCCGTTAATCAAATGACAACTCTTTGTCTATGGCTAGGAAACATAACCATCTTTGATCAATGAGCTAGTCAAGTAGAGGCATACTAGTGACACTCTGTTTGTCTATGTATTCACACATGTATCATGTTTCCAGTTAATACAATTCTAGCATGAATAATAAACATTTATCATGATATAAGGACATAAATAATAACTTTATTATTGCCTCTAGGGCATATTTCCCTCACCTAGTTGTAGTGCGAGTGAAGAAGAAGGGGAGCTGGGGTTTTTCTGTAGTAGTGAGGAAGAAGGGGAGCTGGGGTTTTCTGTAGGAGTGAGGTGAGGAATTTGGGGGTACGAGTGGAGCGAGCTGACGTGAGGTGGGTGGGAGTGAGGAGGAAGAAGAACACCCAGGTTTTTTTGGGGGGCGGTGTGCTGGGTGCGGGTAGCGCCTCTCATTCAGTAAATATATGGACTTTTGAATTGATTTTACTATTTACTAGGGTGGATGGGCTGTTTTGTCTTGGGCCCAGAGAAACAATTACTACTAGTACAGTGGAGACACTCTACAGCTACCCAGAAAAACAATTATTACTAGTACAGTGGAGACACTCTACAACTACTCCTTAGTTTCATGATGGACCAAGGAGAACCAGGCAAAGATCTACCGATATTGGAGCAGACGCGGGAGGCTGATCCCCACGAGACAGAGAGCTCCAAGAAGATGGAGGCAGCCACCGAGCCAACCCCAGATACGCTCACGGCCACTACTGAGATGGTCAATGCCCCGTTTGAGGTTACAGCCCCCGTGGCACTACACGAGCAGTTTTCCCCCTTCGAGGATGTGTCCCCCCCCCCCCCCCCGCTGAGCTGCCCAAGGTGATTTTCTTCTTTGCCGATCTCGATTGTGGTTTTTCATCTAAGTATGTGGTGATGAATAATGCAAAATTTTATTAGCTTCGATGCCATGCTATACATAGTGGTTTAAATAGCTTGTGTTTCTTATACTGGAAAGTAATTCAGAATTTGTTTCTGTTTCAATTAGAGCCCTGATGCAGACAAGGATTGTGTGGTTGTACATGTCACTCACTATGAGGCGCATGACCTGAATATACGCACTGGGAAAACAGAGTTTTTAGGCTGTTGGATCCTGGAAGCCATTTGTGCTTATACCAATGAAGAGTTGTATTCCAGCCTCACTGTTGTGAGGCGTGTTGTCCAGGGTGTACTGAAGCACAAGAAGTTCAAAGCTACTCCTTCGTTTGTGAGGCATACTGTTCTTGTCAAGCTTACGCAGGAAGATGGCGTGGCATGCCTCCACAAACAAGTTTATGAGTGGCAAGGCCACAAGGTTGTCTTCATGAAGGTTCACAGGATTGAGCTGCTGCCGGACGTCCTCGATAATGTTCATGGCAAGGTCCGTCTTGTGTCTAGCCCAAATTAGATCGAGGCATTAAATACTTGCCCCAGCTAGTGTTTAATAGTAGTTTGGATTCTGTCTAATTATCCGAACCTTGCCTGTTATCGAGCCCTCTCGGGCTAGTACTCTGTTTGAATCCGTCTATGGGAACTGCTGCTACTTTTGTGTGCCCGTGAATCATCGTAATTGTTGCCGAAATAGATGCATCCTCGCTAGTTTTATCATACGATCAGTGTGTGTTTTGATGAAATAGAGTAATCGTTTGACAACTGTGCGCCGACGTATACATAAGTACTTGTAAACACTGTTGGTGCTACCCCACTTGTAAGCAGTTGTGCAAAACACGACACATTGGCTCAGCTCGCTTCAACACTAGGCTATCGACCAGCTAACAATCAACAATCTGTTGTCTGACATATAAGCAACTATGTATCTTGTTACAGTGGTTCATGCAGTTAACTGAGGCCACAATGTAAATTCCAAACGTTGACACGCTAGTCCAGCGCTCATGTGGAACACTCACATCAAACTCGGCTTCATAAAAAACTTGAAAAGCATAAGTTAAGCAATTTTATACATCTCAATGATTCATAGAACATGACAAACATATACTAGTTCACAGCAAAATACAAAGTTGTGAGAAGGTTTACAAATCAGGAAAAAACAAGAAAGGCTTCTCTCAGCAAAGGGCCTCCAGGCAGGCTTAAATTTCCTGGAGTTCACTCTGGTTTTTTCTTGTTGCCACCATCCAGGGTTAGGTTCTCTCATTCCAGAATAACGAATTATAATTGTGTTCTCAGCTGGAATGTTGAACTGAACCATGTAGTGTACTGACCAGCTGAAATTCTTATGGATTCCACTAAATTTAAGCACCGCTATTTGCCGAAATAAGCAGACCACAATGCCTCTTGTGCGCGCACCTGTCCAAAAAACCACAGTGCAGTCGTGCCAGCTAGTCCTCGGTCCATGGATGAACTGGTAGAAAGTGCATTCTGGACTAGGATGCAGTTGTTTTCGCTCGCACCTACACTGCAATCAGGAAGTAAAATGTACGAATCAACTTCTTTTATATTGCGTTGATCATTCTACCTAGTAACTACCAATGTAGGAATACGTGGAAGACGGGTGGTTAGACGATGACAATGAGGGATATCCATCTCATTTTGCGTAGTTCTACTAAAACTGAGGTGTGTCCTTTTGATTGCGTGGATAGAAACGATACGGAGACAGACATCCCGAAACGATATGGAGACAAACATCCCTGTTTGCGAAAATACGAAATACGGGTATTTAAACAGTGAGAGATATTTGCAGTGGCGTATGATTAACAGCAGCATCTATTGTGTTATAATTGGCACTTGATTGAGAGTATGAAAGTGTCCTTAAGTAAGTAGCATCACATCACATCAACACTGCCACTAGATTAACATGCAGAACAATAGCATTAGTATTACTGTCATGAGAGTAGCACATGGTCAGTAAATGTGCAATCAAATTTGTGCAGTTCCACTGGGATGAAGCAATGTTAGCAGGGTGAGATTTAAGTGTAACTGCAAAAACACAATTCATGGGAAATAAAGCAAGACAGAAGCACTTCATAAAATGGTGGTGGCATTGCTTCAATTTATCGACAGCACTAGACCATTACTTATAGTGACATTAGGTGGCATTGCTTAATGCTTCATGTGATTTTACATTAACGGTAGCGATATGGGCGTAGGGACAGTAGAGGGATAAAGTGGTGAGGCAGATGTGGTTGCCGAGAGCGGCAAACACTCAGGCAGCATGTCTGCATTTGTCCCATTTTTTATCTCCTCGGCGACATTTTCCTATGTGAGCACAGGAAATCTAGACCTGCTCATTCTCATTTGCGTTGTCCCCCAACACTCGTCACTTTCTTTCCCTTTTCAACCAAGAGATAGGTCCACTTCCCCCACCCTTCGCCATCCACCATGATTTCTTCGTCTTTTCAACCAAGTGACCGGTTGGGTAGCCAGTATCTACTACTTTCCCCCGTTTCCTCTTAGAACCAAGTCCTAGATTCATGCTACAGCTTTCCCACTTTCTTCCCTGTTTGAACCAACTCTTAGAGTCGACTGTATGAACTAGCTTTACCTCTAATAATAGTAAAAGTCTAGGTGGCTTTGGAACAGCGGACGGAAGTAGAAAAAGATCCACACGAAGCCAAGTGGGGAGCTGGGGCAGTAGAGCAAGGCAGGTTTCGAAGGAATATATACCTGAGGGTCATCGGCATGTGGCAAAGACGGCGTCGGGAGGCCGCATCTTGGCCACAATACCGCAGGGAGGAAGAAGGGGTCGGAGGCCCTCCGGAGCCGGCGCTCTCTCGGAGAGAACGACACGACCGTCGATCGGGATGCGCGGGCAGCCGTTGGTCTCCTCCCTCGCCGCCGACGACAGCGTGAACGATGCACCTACACCCCTGCCCCAGTCGAGGTTGTCCGGCCGGATTTGTGACCAGCCGTGAGCTGAGAGAGAGTGTGGCCACCTATGTCTTGCTTAGATCTGGAGAGCATGAGAGATTGAACGGGAGGAACCCTAGTAAAGAAAGCGCAAAGGCTCCTGCTTATATATAGTGGAGTGATTTTGTTGTACCAGCTTCAAAAAAATGCGCTCCTACGTGTACCCACGAGTGGGTGTGAGAGATCTAGTGCGTGCATGCACCGCTTCTCTTCGTGAGAGTACAATATGCTATACCCAAAGAACGTTCGCCACAGGAATAATAGTATAAGTGTGTGACGTGTGAGCTAAAATAAAATGTGCACGACGTCTTTTGTTTTTTAGAAGTTCTATGGGTAGGGTGTGAAGAGCACATATGTGTGTGACGTCTACCTACAGACAGACGGTGGGTGTGAGAGGACTCGGGAGGGTGCGTGTGCATGAGAGAGAGGGGGGCACGTATCATTGCAATGCATGTGTCTGTAAATCATTATCCGACAAACGTTCGCCACAAGCCTTTTCCTGACGAACGCCGTAAGAACCGTTAGATCGGCATCCGACAGTGTCAGTTTTGCCATGTCATTTAACAAAACAGCCACTCCTCCTACACACAAATCTTCCACGTGAGTGTTAGCAACTACCGTATGCTCCCTCCGCTCCAAAATGCAGTGCATATAGCTTTATTGAAAATTCGAACCTCGCAAACTTTTACCGAGTTTTCGTGTACCAAATTGCACATGTAGAATACCCGGTATATATCATTTCATTCATCTTCGAGAGGTAACTATAAAGATGGGGGAGGAGTCTACAAAGAAAGACCATCGTATCACCTGCAGCAATTTCAACCATCCTTTGGTGTGGAGGAATATCATAGGAACTCTATATGATATGATTTTTATAGGATTTTTTCCTTTAGAGCCAATTGGTTCATAGGAATTGATTCATATACTCCACATTTCAAAGGAAATAAACATGATATCATTTCTATAGCTTTAGAGCCACTTGGTTCATATGAATGGATTCCTATACTCCCATAATTTCAAAGGAAAATAAACATTAGCGTATATTCAATAGAAAAGTTCCTATGATATGAACAAAATTACATCTCTTTTCTAATCCCTCCTCATAGGAATTGAGATACATGTCATCTCTAGATTCAATAGAAAAGTTCCTATGATGTCAACCAAATGACATCGCTTTTCCAATCCCTACTCATAGGAATTGAGATACTCCATGTCATCTCTTTCCCTAAAACTTCCATGTATACATCTTCTATTCCTAAATAGCTAGTACAACCCACTAGTAGCTTTTTTCCAAGACATGCAGCTATGGCACAAGAACTATATAGTGTGCGAATAACTTGAAAGATGGTCGCTGGATGAAGCTAATCCGACAGTGCAGAGATGGCAAATCCGGGCACTACTGGCCGTTGGATATCATCAACATTCCACCAGATCTGCCACATGTACAATTTAGAAGACTCCATGGTTGAACTTAAGCATAATGCACAAACCTCAAAACACAAGCACTTCTCCTTTGTTCTAGAATCTTCCGTATCATAATTGATTTTTTTTCTAAATGAATTGCCATTATTTGTTTTTTACTTTATGCTTTACAATGCACAACCCCATGAATCTGAACATTTTTATAGAACTAATTGATTTTGAATGAGATGAACTATAAGAACTAAACGAACATCTACATCATGCATATATGACTCAAAGCTTTACATGCTATAGTGTGTATTTATTCATAATTTGGTTTCAAAATCTCATGCGTTCAATGCATGTATACCTTACTAGTTTTGAGTAGAGTAGCAAATTTCACGCGGCCCCGGGTATATCAAAATGCAGGGCCCATGCATCATTGCCTTTCGGTCGAACCTACGTCCACAATTTTTTGTACGTACTATATCTACACTGGTCCCCGAATCCAAAATGCTGTCTCGTTCCCCTAAAACCAAGCGGCCCACACATATTTATGGCGTCGACTCGAACTCAATCCCTCTCCCGTTTACTACGACGTGGCCCCGCACGCCCTAGTAGTACTCCTACAAACCCTACCGCCGCACGCATCATCGGTTTACTTCAAGAGGACGAGGGAGAAGCCGATTTGTAGTGGAGGCGCTTTCAAAAAAATGATCTATAGTGGAGACCCCTACCCTAGGGTGCCCTAGGTAGCTGCCGCACGCATCATTGGTTTTCTCTTTTCTTTATGCTCTTGCGCCCTAGAGTGAAATGATGGTTGCTTCATCCGTCCAGCTTTATGCGGGAAAGGTGGGGCTTTGTGATTTGACCCCTCATCGCTCATTTTCTACTACTGCGGCGCTATGACCGGGGTGCCTCCAATTCCAACCGCTGCTCCGAAATATAATTTGGTGCATCACACGTGGAACAAGACGGTGGATGAGCCACATGTCGGCCAAAGGGGTCCTGTTAAGTGTGTCGCCATTTTGTGTGCGGACTGACCCTGCTTGAGTCGCTACGCCAACATGACACGTGCAGCCTACCACTTGGTTTTGCTCCTTGGTGAATCCCGACTATATTGATCTAAAAAGATACGTACTGAACTACCCTCTCCGTCTTGTTTTTTTAGACGTCTCGGTTTATAGGGTGTGCACGTAGTTCTAGGTCATCCATTTGACTAACTAAATCTGAGTTACTATGTCACAAAAATTATATCATTGGATTATTAAGCGGATGTAGTTTCTAAACATATACTGTTCATCACATATATAGCCAGTTAAATTCTCAACCTAGAACGACGTGCATGCCATGTAAACCAATACGGAGGAAGTATAGTAGTAAAAATGAGGTGATTTTACCGAGCGATCGGCGGGGGAGCATGGCCTGTCATGCGGTCCCACGTGTCATGATGTACCAAGGCGATGCGTGTGTCCCTCTTGAGGCAGAAGCAATACTACGTGGTTTGAGATGATGGCGAACCGAAGTGTGAAATAATAGCTGCTTCGTCCGTCTGGGAAGGTGCGGCATTGTGATTTGACGTCTCATTGCTCATTACCACTACTACTGGGGCGGTACGACTGGGGTGCGTCCCCCTGCTGTCCTGCACTGTTATTTGGTGCTTGACACGTCGACCCGGTTGCTATATGTCCCACATGTTGGCGACAGGAAGTACATAATTCATGAAAGCGAGCATCGACGGAGGAGTACAAGACACGGCTTGGGTTTTTGCTGCTTCGAGCGATCCATCGATACAAACCCGGACTAAAAAAAAGGCGAGGGCGGGTCTTTTCCCGCGCGGCAGGCAGGGGAGTTTGGCATAGACTGTTCGAGGCAACGAGGCAGGAAGGGAAACAAGCAAATAAAGGTTGAGCGACTTAGTTTTGGGAAAATCTGATTTTACGGAGTACGTACCCATTAGGGTTTATAGGGCTCATCTAAAAAAACATTCATTTTTCCGTTTTATAAGTCTCAATTCTACTACTAGTAGTAGTACCATCACATGTTGGATTTTGAGGTGCGTTAGATAAACTGATGGAAGCAGTGTCAAGAGAAAACTCACCAATGCATGTATAAGTTCATGGAAATTTAGCGGTCATTCATGCATTCGTTCTAATTAATGCCTCGGTAAACAAAAATCTAGAGAAAAACTAGCGTACTAATTACTTGTGCAAACTAGGAGTACGAAATTAATTCGACCACTCACCGTCTACCTTGTTGGAGAGATTTTGAAATTGAGCCATAAACTGGAAAGGAGGGAGTAGTAACTTTTGTCTCGATTACTATTTGTGGCCTTGTATAGATGCAAAATGTTTTTTTTATAGTGGCCTTGTATAAGCAAATGGAGGGAGTACTAAAGGACATATATATTCCAAACAATATGATAATCTCTCTAACCAAGGTAGTAGGGACGAGGAGTAAACGGAGGGAGTAGTAAGATTTTCTCCTCGTCCTGCGAGCCACCGCGCGTGTGGGCGAGGGAGCGGGCGTAAGGCGTACTAAGCAAGCTTCACCTCATCCTGCGAGCCACCGCGCCCGTTGGCGGGGGAGACGGCGCACTAAGCAAGCTTCTCCTCGTTCTGCGAGTTGACGGGACACATCAAAAGTACTCCAGTGTATAGAGCCTTGCCTCTAAGGTAGGCCCCACATGGCTTGCCTCTTTTTTAACATAACGCGTCAAGTCGCAATTTGTTTGTTCACCCGTGGTAGACGATCCTCCCTCCATCTAGTGGACAACTAGTACACGTGTCAAGTTACCACGTGGACTGCCTTTTCATACAGAAATGAGCTCCACTGTGTACCTGCGCGGGTGTGGTTGGGAAAGAGACGGTAGTACGTGCGCCGTGCGTGCACCTCTTCTCTTCGTGCACGTCCCCCACCTACGTGTGTGTGTGTGAGGGACTATAGAGATACAAACCTAGACATAATGTGCCGTCCATCCCCATGCCTCCACCCAGTCCGACCACCAGTCACCACCACGCCCCACTCCTCCTCACCTTATCTCTCATCTTTCTCCCTCCATTTTTATATACATGGCCACTATCAAAATTACAATTTGCAGATATACAAGGCCACTAACACTAATCGATGCAATATTAATGGTGTTTGCCTCGTAGTACTACTAGCAAAGGAGGACATTAATTATCCCTTGCATGCATGAGGGAGTGTGAGCATTGGCTTGATGTGCATGAAAGAGAAGAATACATATTAATTTACACGGCAAACAAGGAAACAAGGTGGCTTGCAACATTGAGTTAGAAGACATCAATTTTTTCCTTGGTTCCTGTTTGTGGCCTTGTATACAAAAATGGAGTGCGATAAAATTCTCGAGATACCATTTATCCGATAAAATTCTCGAGCAATCATTAGTTTTTACAAAATGGGATTACTCCTGCATGGGCCAATCACAACAGGTATTTTGTAAAAAAATGCATCTTGATGTTCCGTGCAATGCACGGGCATCTTGCTAGTCCATGAAAACAACACATGGCAAAATTCCACGGTGAACGAGGGATTTGAATTTGTTGGGAGGGGCTGTTTGGATCTTGCCCGTGGTAGCCAAAATATTGGCGACCCTTTTGTCCACCGGTGCCTTTGCCACCGATGAACGAGGAATGGCTCGAATTCTCATGCATCCTCCAGTGCGCACCTTGGAGACGAGCTCGGACGAGCTGTGTTCTTTTTGTCCCACCACGCCGCCCGAGCCACCCGCAGACCGGCCGGCGACCCGCAAACTACGCCATCCAACCGTATCCGCACACATTATCACAGCAAGTCAACCAACCGGACGAAATTCACGCAAACACGGCGAGATTTCATATAAGCAACGACGGAAGTCATATAAGATACCGGAGTTTCATACAAACATGACAGATTTCATTACATTCAAATGAACTACGCGGTGCTAGTTCTAGACAGCATAGGTATATAATACCTGGCCTAAATGGCTGCCTGCCGATCGATTTGTGTTCCTCATGTCCGGCAGCACGATCACCGGACTGCCAGGAGCCCCGGAGGTATATGCGGGGTCGACGAAGGTCCCCGCAACAAAAGGATCCGGCAAGACACCTATTGTGTACGCCGGCGTCGCCTCCGTGGTGGCCTTCATGGGACCCAAGCGGCGGCGGCCTCCCGTGTTCTACTTCTCCTCAATGATGGCGGCGGACGCGGAGGCGACGGCCACCGACTCGTCACTCTCCGCGCACCCGGCTTCTGTCGCTGCTTGCATGGCGCGGCCGCCGGCATGGGAGTCTCGGCCACAGAAACGGGAGACGCGGTACGAGGCGGCGGCGTGGACGGCAGCAACGACGCCCGTGCGCCGCTCCTCGTCGAGCTGGCCTGGAGCGGCGAGTTGCTGAAAAGCGCGCCGGCTTGGGGCGGCAACTGGCTCCGTCGGACGAGGGGAGGGAGGTGGATCAGCGAGCTGCATAGCTCGTATCCGGCGGGCTCGGCGGGCCACCCAGCCGGCTTCGATGCCGAATAACTACTCTTCGTAAACCATTGTAAGAGTGGACAAAATAATGAAAGAGGAGATAGGGGAGCGGCGGAGGTGTGCGATTCTTGGCCGGCATTTGGCCTCGTTTAAATAGGAGATTAAATAGATGGCGGACGGGAGGAGCTCGGCCGGTGTTGCGCCCGGTCATGAACGGACGTGTGTCCAGAGTGGGTTTCTCGGCTTCCACATGGGTGGGTTTCATGGAGGCGTTTGAATGCGGCAAGGAGGCGTGTTCAGCCGGGCGTGCAGCGAGTGGCGCCCTCGACTCTGATGTAAGACAACGCGCTGTTCTTCCACTGACGTGTGGGCTCTTTGGGTACATGGCGTGCATGTCAGTGACCCAACGCAAGCAGCGCACAGCAGAGGAACCTTTGGTGGGCCAGGGCGGTCAGAAGCGGGCATTTCATAAATCGATGATTGTTCATTGAGTGTGACATCATCCTTTTCATGTAGATAAGCCTACTATGTTGATAGCCCGTTCGATACGTTGTGATTCATAAAGACCGCTATAAACATCAATGTTCTGCTTATAACAGATAAGATTGATTAATACCCGTAACAATCCCAGTCCTTAACAAAGGGTGCATGCACGTATAGGTTGAGCGTGTGTCTTGCGTCGTGTGCTGTGTGCATGCAGGCGTGCGAGTGTTGCGTGCGTGCAAAGGTACGTTTCAATGTTGCATGCATGTGTGCGTACGTGCGTGTGTTCGTGAGTGCATGTGTACGCGTCAGTGTTGCACGCCTGCATGCGTGCGTGTGTTTGTTATGTGTACGTGTCAGTGTTGCACGCCTGCATGCATGCGTGTCTTGCGTGCGTGCATGTGTACGTGCGGGGTGAGGCTACACGTCAGTCGACTGACTTTTTCATCTCTGGTCGTTAGATTTTCCAGCCGTTGGATACGAAATCAAGGGCCTGCAGTTTATCATCAAACAACACCCCCTGAGCCGCCAGCCACCACCGGCCGAACCGCCTGCCCGTGCCGCCACGCCGCCTCGCCCGCCCCGAAACCACTCCTCACCGCCGGTCCACCGCCGAACCGGCCATCCCTCTAGGCCCCCCCGCACCGAGCTTTTTCTCCGGCGATCCCCACCCCACCGCCCAATCAACGCGCCCCCACCGCCGCCGACTGCCAACCAGAGGTCTCACGACTTCGAGTACCCATCGACCACTAATTTATTACCATTTTTGTCCTTCATATACGCGCTGACGGGTGGGCCCTATGGTAATGTGCGCTGCTGGATGTGGACCGTTTGACTGGTCAATTGATTGTGTCATCAACAAATTACGGAGCTGTATGGTGAGCCAGTGACCATATGATCACCCTAAAATGTATTTTATTAACACGGTATAGACTCAAACTACCATTTCTTTCTTTCATATACGGGCTGGCAGGTGGGCCCCACGGTTACGCGCCCCAATGGTGCAACACTAGTTGCGCCACGTGGAACGTTTGACTGGTCAATTGATTGTGTCATCAACAAAATACGGAGTTGTACGGGTGAGCCAGTGACCGTATAATCATCACATGTAGTTTTTAACACGGTACAGACGCAAGGGCTCATATATACGGGCAAGCACTCACCACTATAAGCGCACACATGCAGACCTTACCCCTATGAGCACCTTCGAGAGAGTGGGCCAACATATGATCTTGAGATTTTACAAAGTCACCATAGGTGCCTCGTAGTCGAGTGGAACGTCTCCTCCCACTGAACGCACATCGCCGGAAAATACTGAAATTAACCCAGGATAAATGCGACCACCGGGACTTTAACCCTAGTGGGCTCGAGAAACCACTGTCCTCCTAACCATCCAACCACATGTTGGTTAGCACGACAAAATGTATGTGGTGACCGTGATGAGCTTATTCTGAAGTCCAGTGACCATATCGTGCTTTCACTTCAAATACAATGACCGTAAGTGTCGTCAACAAAATACGGAGCACGCATCAAATGCAAAGTCCTTCAGTGTCATCTGGAAAATACGGAGACGTATCTTGAGCTAGATACCGTATGATCACCACGAGAATGTATACAGTGACCGTAATGAGCATATTCTGAACTCCAGTGACCGTATAGTGCTTTAGCTTGAAATACAGTGACCGTCATGCGTGAATGTGTCGTGGGCATGCATACTTTTAGAGGGCCAAGAGATAGTTTGTGTGCGTACGTGAAAGTGGTGTAGAAAGAGGGGATGTCCGGTGGAGACAAGGAGAGATATGCCCTTCGTTTCTCTTTCCCGTGACTAATATCTTAGGAGAATATATAAACATTCACAATGCAGAACAAATATTTTTGGATGCACCATGCAATTAACTTTCATGTATAACATTGTACTATTGTATATGCTTATTTTCTTAGTGGCCGATTGCGTGTGTGGTGTGGTGGGCACATCATTTCTAGTTGTGGTGGGTCAACATGAGGACTCATGGGTCGGTTCCATCCTGCGCCACATAGGTTGGATCGAGACGCGTTATACGAAGACCCACATGGAGGACTCGGCGTACAACACGAAGCTAGCTACTAGAGTCGTGGAGGACTCTATCCCCGCTGGTGATAAGCCGACTATATATGATTTGTAACCCTAGGCCTCCAGTATGTTATAGAAGCTTGGGGGCTAGTTCGTCGATAGTGTACACACACGCACAATGCCTGGTATTCACATGTACTTTGTACACACCCCTATCACTAATATACAGTACCAAGAGTAGGCTTTTTCCTCAACTGCAAGGGTCCGGACTAGGGTAAAACTTTCCCTCATATTACCATCCAGCCTAATAGTCAGGGATATCCTACCGAATGATATGATGGAATCATATCTGCCAACCACTAAGACAGAGGTGTGTCTGGGGGGGGGGGCAATGTGTGCGAGAGAGGCCTAGAGATAATGTGTGTGCGGGAGACACGTAGGCACATATATGTGCGTATAGAGGGCTAGTAGAGACCATGCGTGTGTATATATGCATGTGAGAGAAATAGTGTTTTCCAACTGAGATTAGTGAAAAGAGTGGTACATAGTAGTCAGAAAGAGAGAGAGATACAGAGAGAGCATGTGCGTGAGACTACCCGACACCCCGAGAGAGATTGTGAGCATGTGTGAAAGAGAAATGCCGATGCATATAAAGTGTGTGCACTTATGCGGTAGATAGAGAGATATATAGCGCGTTTGTGTGAACGGGCCGAGGCATAGTGCATCTATGTGTAATAGGCGGTTCTACGCATTAAATTAAAATATAAATGGCATTATTATTTTTGGATGAGATCATGAATTTTGCAAATTGCGTATGGACGAAAATCGGTCTATCAGATACCCATACTCTATTGAATTGTAGCATGTGCATGTGTTTATTTCATATTATCAATCCATAGAGTGAGCGCGGTTTGAAATACAGGCAATGGATGCTTTTGCAATTCATATATAAACATTAATTAGTGCACTCCATGTTGTTAGTGTGAAGCACTTTATACATTTTTCACTTGCATGGATACATTCCAAATTGCTAGCTATGAAATAGAATACATGTCGAATTGAACATAAAGGGGGTTTCGAAGATTCAAATTCATAGGAAGTGCATTCGTCTATTTGAACCCGAGATAATGGCATTTGTAAATCAGATGTAAAAGGGGGCATCAATCTTTGTTGTGCGTCTGAACATGCTATATATATTCATACGCATGTCTAACTTTTTTTTTGCAACCAAGGAGATTATATCTGGAACCATGCATGAACTGAGGTAAGTTCCATATTTTTTAATATAAACTCGTGTACAATGTATATTCAAATGTACCACCTCCATTCCAAAATAATCGTAGCTTTAGGATTTTTAAGAGTAAAGATTTGTGAAGTTTGACAAATCCTGAATGTTCAATTCAAGAGAACCGAAAACGTTAATGCTTCTGCTCCCAAATATTGAACGAAGCGCCAAATAGGCCTCTGGTCACCCCAAACCGCGCGAGACTAATGTTTGGTGGTAGGAAATTACTGTCCTGACTCTGGCCCGTGTAGCCTATCGGCCCGATGTCCAAAGGTCTAAACCGGGGTAGGTTTGTAACTTCACCAAGACGCCAGTCTCAACCGCCTTCGAGAAGCATTCATGCGCCGTGGGCGCCTAAACACCCATGCGCTCGGCCGAAATCTATCCCGCCCACATTTGGGACACCTGAGATTACTGTCCTACCCCGAACCCGCAATATGTCCGAAATTTTAGATGGGGGCAAAGTTTGTAACTTTCCCCAAATTTCAAACAAGCGCGTCCCAAACCGAAACATTGTTCCCCCTTAGTTCCCCGCCTCCCTCCGTTTCCCCATTCATACTCCGTGGGCGCCAAAACGCCCTCTCCACCAGCCGCGAAACCCCAGCCTCCTCCGTCCTCCACCCCATAGCGCCCAATCCGCCGCCGCCCAACTCCATCACACCATAGCCGGTACCCTGACGTCGTCATCCAACGCAACTGAAACCGCAACGACCTCAAGGACTTAGCAGCTGAAGCCGAGGTAGAGCTACCTCCATGATTCCGACGCCGACGTGCGCCGTACCAGAACCACTCCGACCACGCCGTCCTGCGCCTCACTGCTGCCGCTCCACTATCGCAACCATCCACCGCACCGGAGCTGTTCCCGCTACGCCGTCGTTCGCCACCTCGGATCTGCTTCCCCGCCACCGACAGACGGCCACCGCACCACACTCAACAACTTGGCCATGGGTTCGTCCAAGGCTGCACCGTCCTCCACAACTTCTCGTTTCTGGCGAACCATAAGAAGATCGTTGGAAAAACTGAAGGAGGACACAACACTGCTAGCAGATAGGTACTCCTCTTCCCTTATTCGTGCAAACCTTACGTCTCTGCTCACACCGTATTTATCCCACAGAAGAAACTATTTGAGCGCTTCTTACTACATCTTCTTCGTGATACTAAATGCACAAGGTTTCCTCCCTTCACTATTTCACCTTTGCTAGAGGTCAGTAGCCCGCCTGGATTTCAATTCAGGGTCAGCCAAACCGCAATTAAAAGAAGCAGCACCCGGTTTGGCGCGCGGAGCACCTAGTCCGCCTGTTCGCCGGGGAAGCGGCGCATCGGTGTCTATCATAGGGGTGTGGGGCGCAGGAGCTGCTTGCGCCCGATCTAGAGGTCGGCGGGGCTTGAATGGATTGCCGGGGGCGGTGCCAAGCACGGCGGTGCGGTGAGGTCGAGGGGAGGGCGCAGGCTGGGGACTGGGCCGGTGGTCGCTGCCGTTTCGAGGAAGATCGTCAACACTGACTGGCTGGAGGTAGATGAAGGCGATCTGCCCGTTCTTTGTACATCGGACGGTGCAGAAAAAATGGACTGACCTATTTGTTTTCAGTCGAATGTTATTTTCATAGAATCCTGTAGTAATTTAGTGTGCCATGCATGTTGTAGAGCTATCATATGTCTCCCGTCATTTATTTCTCACCGACCTGCTATCTGCTACCTTTACACTATACTAATTGTGCACACACTTCACCCATACTCACACTATTGTTTTTTCATGCATGGGTATTTCAGACTCTGACACAGTGTTGATGAATGCTGAAAAGAAAAGAAAGAAGTCGCTCCAGTGTAATTCGAAGATAAGCACTAAGCGTTTCAGCGCTCTAAAGGATGCAGTGTCAGCAGTTGGAGACAGTAAACGTAGCTCTGCAGTTGATGATCTCAATTGCCACACACAACCATCCCAGGTGCTTGCTTTAACTTCGCGCTGTCAAATGTGGTTGCATGTTGCATATGGTGTCTAGCTTGTATTGCTTCCAATTTGGTTAAATTGCATATGCTCACTTTACACATTATACCTTTGATAATGACATGCCTTCCTGTATTTCATACATACTACATATGTCTATTAACCATGTTCGTACATCAAACTATTGCTCTTTTGTATCCCTCGTCAATCACTTATGATGAGACAGTCACCCGGGTGGGTTACTGTGAGACGCCATACTCGTTTAAAGAGTGCAGTGTCATCCTCCCCACATGATTCTCAAGAAACAATAAGGCTAAATGAAGATAGTCAACGTAGCTCTCTAGTTGATGACCGCAATTCCCCCACAACACCATCACAGGTGCTTGCTCTAACTTCGCAGTGTGATATATGGTTGCATGTTGCATACGGTGTCTAGCTTGTAATGCTTCTAATTAGGGTAAATTGCATCTCCTTAGTTTACACATTATACCTGTGAATATGACATGCCTACCTATTTTTGGTACACATTACATCTATGTGTTAACCTTGTTCTTACATGAAACTACCTCTCTTCTGTATCCTGCATCAATCACTTACGATGAGTCACCTTTATTCGTTGCATATTGCATATTATTTCTAGCCTGTTGCCATGTATTGCCTCTAATTTGGTCAAATACATTTGTTAGGGCACCCTTTTAATTTGGCAGAGTGATATTGGTTTCATCTTTCATATGGTTTCTAGCTTGCATTGATTCTAACAAGTTCAAGCACCTTGTGCTTAGTTTACATTTTATACATCATACATGTCAATATGTCACGCCGTCCTGTTTTTCATACATATTCCATCCTCCTATCATGCGGCTGCCTTACATGAAAGTAGTGTTCGTCAGTATCATGCATCAATGAGTTATGAAGAGCAAATTTTATTCCTTTTTCTTGTGGGTTTGACTTGACAAGGCAAAATCAAGAAAGAGGAAGGAAAAGAGTAAGAAGGCGATGATGGTGGTCCTCTGCAGCAACGTAAACAGAGCATCTATACCGATTCTTCTTGTACTGATAGTGCATTACAAGGTCCAAGTCTCCGCTCCCCTACTCCACCATCCAAGGTGCTTGCTCTAACTTGGCAGTGTGATATCTGGTTGCATGTTGCATATGGTGTCTAGCTTGTATTGCTCCTAATTAGTGTAAACTGCATCTGCTTAGCTTACACATGATACGTGTGAATATGACACGCTTTCCTGTTTTTGGTACATACTATATCTGTCTATCACACCATGTTCTTACATGAAACTACTCTTCTTGTGTATCCTGCATCAGTCACTTATGATGGAACACCTTTAAGTTGGCAGTGTGATATTGGTTTGCGTCTTCAATATGATTTCTAGCATGTATTGCTTCTAGTTTGATGAACGCCACCTATGACGAGACAGTTTTAACTTGGCAGAGTGATATTGATTGCACCTTTCATATGGTGTCTAGTTTACAGTGCGTCTAATTTGTTGAAGTGCCTTCTGCTTAGTTACCACATCATAGGTGTGAATATGTCAAGACGTCCATTTTTTTGTACATATTCCATCCTCGTATCATGACTTTGACTTTCATCAGAGTAGTGTTCGTCAGTATCATGCATCAATGAATTCTGAAGAGCAAATTTTATTCCTTTTTCTTGTGGGTTTGACTTGACAAGGCAAAATCAAGAAAGAGGAAGGAAAAGAGTTAGGAAGGCGACGATGGTGGTCCTCTGCAGCAACGTAAACGGAGCATCTGTACTGATTCTCCTTGTACTGATAGTGCATTACAAGGTCCAAGTCTCCACTCCCCTACTCCACCATCCAAGGTGCTTGCTCTAACTTGGCAGTGTGATATCTGGTTGCATGTCGCATATGGTGTCTAGCTTGTATTGCTCCTAATTAGTGTAAAGTGCATCTGCTTAGCTTACACATGATACGTGTGAATATGACACGCTTTCCTGTTTTTGGTACATACTATATCTGTCTATCACACCATGTTCTTACATGAAACTACTCTTCTTGTGTATCCTGCATCAGTCACTTATGATGGAACACCTTTAAGTTGGCAGTGTGATATTGGTTTGCGTCTTCAATATGATTTCTAGCATGTATTGCTTCTAGTTTGATGAACGCCACCTATGACGAGACAGTTTTAACTTGGCAGAGTGATATTGATTGCACCTTTCGTATGGTGTCTAGTTTGGAGTGCTTCTAATTTGTTGAAGTGCCTTCTGCTTAGTTACCAAATCATAGGTGTGAATATGTCAAGCCGTCCATTTATTCGTACATATTCCATCCTCGTATCATGACTTTGCCTTTCATCAGAGTAGTGTTCGTCAGTATCATGCATGAATGAGTTCTGAAGAGCGAATTATATTCCTTTTTCTTGTCGGTTTGACCTCACAATGCAAAATCAATAAAGCTGAAGGAAATTGGCAAGGCATTGGATGATGGTAGTCCTTCCGAGCAACTGAAACGGAGGTTCTCTACAGATTCTACTCCGCCATCCTCCCAACAAGATTCGCAAGACAACGCAAGGCTAGACAGTCAACGTAGTTGTGTAGATGATGAGCACATCTCCCATACTCCACCATCACAGGTGCTTGCTCTAACTTGGCACTATTATATGTGGTTGCATGTTGCGTATGATGTCTAGCTTGTATTGCTTCTAACTTTGTTGAATTGCATCTGCTTACTTTACACATAATGCCTGTGAATATGACACGTGTTCCTATTTCTAGAACATACGTGTACATGATGAGCACATCTCCCCTACTCCACCATCACAGGTGCTTGCTCTAACTTGACACTATTATATGTGGTTGCATGTTGCGTATGATGTCTAGCTTGTATTGCTTCTGACTTTGTTGAATTGCATCTGCTTACTTTACACATAATGCCTGTGAATATGACACGTGTTCCTGTTTGTAGAACATACGTGTACATGATGAGCACATCTCCCCTACTCCACCATCACAGGTGCTTGCTCTAACTTGGAACTGTTATATGTGGTTGCGTTTTCCGTATGATGTCTAGTTTGTATTGCTTCTGATTATGTTGAATTGCATCTGCGTAGCTTACAACTTATACCTGCAACGATCACTTACCCATAAGACACATTTAACTTGGGACTGTGATGTAGGTTGCATCTTGCATTGTCTTCTAGCTTGTACTGCTTCTAATTTCTTGAAATGGCACTTACAATGAGACACTTTTTACCTGATAGAGTGATATTGGTTGCATGTTCATATGGTGCCTAGCTTTCATTTCTTCTAATTTTGTTGAAATGCCTTCCGCTTACTGTTTTTTCATACATATTCCATCCTCCTATCGTACGTGTGAATATGAAACGTTGTCTTTTTTTGTATATATTCCATCCTCCTATCCCGCGCTTGCCTTACATCAAAGTAGTGTTCCTCTGTATCATGCATCAACCAGTTATGCAGAGCTAATTTTATTCATCTTCTTGTGGTTTTGAATTCATAAGGCAATATCAGAAAATAGGAAGGAAAAGAGTAAGTTAGGGGATGTTGGTGGTCCTCTGCACCGACGCAAACAGAGACTCTCTAGATTTGCCACTGCTATTGCTAATGAAGTTGAAGTCCCAAGTCTACATGATGAGTTCATCTCCCGTACTCCACCATCACAGGTGCTTGCTCTAAGTTGACAGTGTGATAATTGGTTTCATGTTGCATATGTTGTCTAGCCTATATTTCTTCTATTTTGATTAAATTGCACCTACTGAGTTCATACGTTATACATGTTCATATGACATGGCGTTCTGTGTCTAGAATACACTGCATCTATCTATCATACCATGTTCTTACATCAAAGTACTGTTGTTATGTATCCCGCATCAGTCACTCATGATTGGACACTTTTAACATGGCAGTTTGATAGTGGTTGCATCTTGCATTGATTTCTACGTTGTACTACTTCTAATTTTTCGAATTGCCACTTATGACAAGACACTTTTAACTTGGCAGGGTAATATTGGTTGCATCTTTCATATGGTGTCTAGCTAGAATTACTTCTACTTTCTTGAAAATCCTTCTGCTTAGTTTACACATAGTAGTTGTGAATATGTCATGTCGTCCTGTTTTTCTTACATATTCCATCCTCATACGGTTGTCTTACATCAAAGTATTTCTTGTCTGTATCATGCATCAATGAGTTCTGAAGAGCGATTTTATTCTTTTGTGTTGTGGGTACGGCTTGACATGGCAAAGTCAAAAAAGAGCAAGGAAAATAATATAGTAGGGAGTGGTATTACTCGTCGGGTGAAACGGAAAAGGATCTGCCGTCCACATTCTGCTGGTACTTATAGTGCAGTAGAAGGTCCAAGTCCACCGGCTAAATCTACAAACACAGTATCACCTGCTCCACCAGCTGCAGCATCCGCTTCAACTGTACCAGCATCTCAATGAGTTACTCATTCGTTTGCTCCGGAACTGGCCAGTTCCCAAGCTGCCTTCACACCTAACACTACTTCCGAAGCACTGCTGACACAACAGGACTTGGCAAGATCAGATGAACCTCATGAGCATCAACACCAAGACGGTACCTGACCGAGTCAAGTTGCAGTTGCATGCTCCATGATATGTACTCTCACAGTTTGATGTACACTAACACTTTCCATATTCGTTGTTGAACTAGCACCACGACGCAAGCGGAAACAGACATCAGGGATAATGCTTGATAGATTAACAAAATCTAAAGGAGGAAGAATGGAGATCCATTTTGAGGCAGGTTTAAAAAGGCCGTGTGATGCTATAGAGTTAGCCAAGTTAGTATGAGAGGCAGCCGTTGCCGTTAGGTGTCATGCACGTATCCTCCCAACGTGGATCCAGTACAGGAATGAGAAAGACAATACCCAGTTTAACACCTTCCTTGACCATTTATCCGTAAGTAATTTTATTCATCGCAATTAGTAATATTGTCTTGCTCTGTCCCATAATTTCTAGCTTCCTCCTAATAAGACTCACATTCTTTTTTCAACAGATGAGGTTCAAGTTGGATCCAAAAGATGATGCAACTAAACAAGCATGCACTCATGTTTTCAGTCTGCTCTGCGACAGTATCGGTACCGCCTTAGAAAATCTCACTTTGAAGGCAAGGCTAACAATGAAATCTCCCAAACATCTCCAGTGTAATATATTACAGATGAAGACTCGACAGCCCTCGTTAAACACTGGTCTGATCCAAAGTATCAGGTAGGCTATATGTATTTGAACAGACCACATATTGAACTTGTATTTATGTATGTGCCTTACAAGTGTATCTTCTTCTAGGCTAACTGTTTGAAGAACAAGACCAACCGTTCTAAAGTGAAATTCCAACACACAACAGGATCTCGTAGCTATATTGCACACTGCGAGGCTCTTGTAAATAGCTGCTACTTCCTTCTTTTTTCTGTGCCATATTATCGTATCTATATTGACTTGTTCCAAATACAGAGGAAAGCCTGTGCGGACCAAAAAGAACCTGAACCAAATGCAGTGCAAATCTTCAAGGATTGCCACACCAGCAAGATGAAGGGCATGAGCACACCAGTTCAAGCCGCTATTGTAAGTCCTTACTCCTCCTGCCTTTGAACTGATTGGTACTGTGATGTGTTCAGTTAACTACTTGGTTTGCAGCCAATGTCAGTTACTCTGTTCAATTTTATACACAGTTGTCTTAACATATCATTTCACCTTACATGGTTTAAATGAGATGAAGGGTATTCTTTTGGTCTTGACCTATATTCTAGTTGTTATGTTCATGTGCGCACACAATGATAAAATAGCATGTTTGTTTTGTATCTGTTTGCCCATGATATGAATGATGTCATACTATGTTCATCCTACTTTAAACCATGTATCTTTATCCTTAGATGTCAACGAATGTGAGGAAATAGACAATGCAGTAGGCATGCTACATGGACATATGTTCCAAAAGTGATTTTATTATGTAGTTGGCACTACAATACATGATAATGTATTACAGTAGTTCACCAAAATAAGTTATGTATAAACGTGTAACCTACTTTGTTTTTTTGTCTCATTAGTAACTTATCTGGTACACTAATCTACAAGTTCAAACTTTCAGGAAGCTATGGAAAATATGATTGAACAGCCACAACCACCTGAAGGTGACGAGGCTACCACAGGCACAATGTCACCTCTTGCTGCAGTGCGTCAGTATCTCTCCACTAACAGTGCAAAAAGCACCTTCCTGCGTAATTCTGGGTTAGTTGTCAAGGTAACCTCGTCCAAATCGCCTACTGAACAAAATCTTCCTGCTAGACAGAGTGATATATCTGTGCTCCAAACACAAGTCCAATCCCTAATGGACGTCGTTTTGGAAACAAGAATAGTGGTTGACAAATGTCGTCAAGATATGAATGGTTTTGAAACCAGACTATCAGACATTCGCTTCGTTTTTCAAGAGCAATGGCGGAAAAATGTGAAGATCATGCTGCTCCATCGGATTCTATAGCCTGAAACATTAGCACTCAGGTCAAATGATCTGTGCTTCTATACATCTGATGGTGCTTTTATCTGCAAGGACTGTAAACTTTATGCCAACAGGCCTTTTGTTGTGATACAACATTTATGATGCTGCCAAAGGCTGTAATAATTACGATGCTATTTTTTGTATAGTGTAGGTTTATCTTAGTAATGTATTCGACTGAAAGCTTCGTAGGAGCCCAACATGCCAACATTCGTCGGGCCGATTCCAATTGGGCTAAAAACGATTATGGGCCGAAATTTGCATGTAGCCCACTTCTGGGCCTAAATCAGCATAAGATTTCATATTTTTCCGGTAGGCCTGTGCCCATAGTGGGCCTTTAACAGGCCTAAACATAATTTGTGCCCTAAGTAACAATAGGCCATTTACAGGTGTAAATATCTCGAGCCCATAAAAAATATGGGCCTTTAGAAGGCCGAAAGTGAGATTGGGCCCATTTACGATGCGGATCTTTCACAGGGGATGAATGAAGATGAAAGAGGGGATGCCATCCGAGGCATCCACAAGCTTAGATGCTTGGTTGTTCTTGAATATTACCTTGGGGTGCCTTGGTCATCCCCAAGCTTAGGCTCTTGCCACTCCTTATTCCGTAATCCATCGAAACTCCACCCAAAACTTGAAAACTTCACAACAGAAAACTCGTAAGCTTCGTTAGTATAATAAAGCAAATCACCACTTAGGTACTGTTGTGAACTCATTCTATATTTATATTGGTGTTATATCTACTGTATTCCAACTTCTCCATGGTTCATACCCTCCGATACTACTCATAGATTCATCAAAAAAAGTAAACCACACAATGAAAACAGAATCTGTCAAAAACAGAACAGCCTGTAGTAATCTGGAACTTTCCATACTTCTGTAACTTATAGTCATGATGACAAGTTTCATGGTTATCATTATTCTTTATAGCATACATGTCGTCACAATAATCATCATAGATAGCAACTTTGTTCTCATAATCAATTGAAACCTCCTCCAAAATAGTGGATTCATCACTAAATAAAGTCATGACCTCTCCAAATCCACTTTCAAAATTATAACAATAAGATTCAACACCCTCCAATATAGTGGGATCATTATTTCCTATAGTTGACACTCTTCCAAACCCACTTTCATTAACATAATCATCATAAATAGGAGGCATGGTATCATAATAACTTTTCTCACCAAAACTTGGGGGACAAAAAATATCATCTTCATCTAACATAGCATCCCCAATCTTATGGCTTTGCATATCATTAACATCATGGATATTCAAAGAATTCAATCTAACAACATTGTAATCATGCTCATCATTCGAATATTTAGTGCCAAACATTTTATTGACTTCTTCTTCTAGTACTTCAGCACAATTTTCCTTTCCATCATTTTCACGAAAGACATTAAAAATATGAAACATATGAGGCAACCTCAATTCCATTTTTTCGTAGTTTTCCTTTATAGACTAAACTAGTGATAAAACAAGAAACTAAAAGATTCAATAGCAAGATCTAAAGATATACCTTCAAGCACTCACCGACAGAAAAGAGCTTGATGTCTAATACGCAACCTTTCTTCTTGTAGACTCTTGTTGGGCCTCCAAGCGCAGAGTTTTGTAGGACAGTAGCCAATTCCCTCAAGTGGGTGACCAAAGGTTTATCAATCTGTGGGAGGCGTAGGATGAAGATGGTCTCTCTCAAACAACCCTGCAACCAAATAAAAAAGAGTCTCTTGTGTCCCCAACACACCCAATACAATGCTAAATTGTATAGGTGCACTAGTTCGGCGACGAGATGGTGATACAAGTGTAATATGGATAGTAGATATAGGTTTTGCAATATGAAAATATAAAAACAACAAGGTAACTAGTAACAAAAGTGAGCAAAAACTATATTGCAATGCTTGGAAACAAGGCCTAGGGTTCATACTTTGACTAGTGCAAGTTCTCTCAACAATGATAACATAATTAGATCATATGGCAATCCCTCAACGTGTGACAAAATTTACTCCAAAGTTTCTATTGGAGAACATAGGAAGAAAACGTGCATCAACCCCTATGCATAGATTACCCCAATGTCACCTCGAGAATCCGCGAGTTGAGTGCCAAAACATACATCAAGTGAATCAATAGAACATCCCATTGTCACCACAGATATCCCATTGCAAGACATACATCAAGTGTTCTCAAATTCAATACTCAATCCAACATAGCAAAACCTCAAAGAGAAAGACTCAATTCATCACAAGAAGGTAGAGGGGGAGAAACACCATAAGATTCAACTATAGTAGCAAAGCTCGCGGTACATCAAGATCGTGCCAAATCAAGAACACAAGAGATAGATCAAATGCATAGCTACTGGTACATACCCTCAGCCCCGAGGGTGAACTACTCCCTCCTCGTCATGGAGACCGCCGTGCTGATGAAGATAACCACCGGTGATAGTTTCCCCCTCCGACAGGGTGCCGGAACGGGCTCCTGATTGGTTTTTCGTGGCTACAGAGGTTTGCGGCGGCGGAACTCCCGATCTAGGTTTCTTTCTGGGGTTTTGTCTATTTATAGGAGTTTTTCGCGTCTGGGACAAGTCAGGGGGGTCCACGAGGCGGCGGCATGGCAGAGGGCGTGCCCTAGGGGGCACCCTCTACCCTTGTCGATTCCTCGTGGCTCCTCTGGTCCATCTCCGATACTCCGTGGGCTTCTTCTGTTCCATAAAAAATCGTCGTAAAGTTTCAGCTTGTTGGGACTCCGTTTGATATTCCTTTTTTGTATAACTCAACAATAAGGAAAAAATAGACACTAGCACTGGGCTCTAGGTTAATAGGTTAGTCCCAAAGATAATATAAAGTTGCATAATAATGCTTATAAAACATCCAAAACAAATAATATAATAGCATGGAACAATAAAAAATTATAGATACGTTGGAGACGTATCAGAGATATCAACTCCCCCAAGCTTAACCCATCGCTTGTCCTCAAGAAATTCAGTTGACAAACTGAAAGTGACAAAGAAAACCTTTTGCAAACTCTCTTTGATCTAGTTGTTGCAAATATGTATAGCCAGCATTCAGGTTTTCACCAAAGATTATGAACTAACCATATTCACAATAACATTTAGGACTCATATTTACTCATATCAATGGCATAATCAACTAGCAAGCAATAATAATAAATCTCGGATGACAACACTTTTTCAAAACAATCATGATATAATATGACAAAATGGTATCTCGCTAGCCCTTTCTAAGACCGCAAAACATAAATGCAGAGCAGACCTATAGATTAAGGACTGACTAGATATTGTAATTCATGGTAAAAGAGATCCAGTCATAGTCATACTCAACATCAATTAATAACAATGCATACAAATGACAGTGGTGCTCTCTAACTAGTGCTTTTTATAAGAGGATGAAAGCACAAGTGCTCCCTGGGTGATTTTGGAAATTAATGTCAACATATCTCTTGTTGGACTAATATTTTCATCTGGTACATTTCAGATGAGTTCAATAGTGGAGTGGCAGGACAATAGGATGTGGAAACCTTTCTAGATGCAAGGCATGTACAAAAGGGTGGCTGCCGGGTAGTGCCCGGTAGCCTCGCGCCTTACGGGTAGTGATACGTCTCCAACGTATCTATAATTTATGAAGTATTCATGCTATTATATTATCTGTTTTGGATGTTTATGGGCTTTACTAAACACTTTTATATTATTTTTGGGACTAACCTATTAACCGGAGGCCCAACCCAAATTGCCGTTTTCTTGCCTATTTTAGTGCTTCGAAGAAAAGGAATATCAAACGGAGTCCAAACGGAATGAAACCTTCGGGAGAGTTATTTTTGGAACGGAAGCAATCCAGGAGACTTGGAGTAGACGTTAGGGAAGCTTTGAGGAAGCCACGAAGCAGGGAGGTGTGCCCTACCCTCTGGGCGCGCCCCCACCCTCGTGGCTCCCCTGACCGACTTCTTTCGCCTATATATGTCCATATACCCTAAAAACATTGGGGAACACAATAGATCGGGAGTTCCGCCGCCGCAAGCCTCTGTAGCCACCAAAAACCAATCGGGACCCTGTTCCGGCACCCTGCCGGAGGGGGGAACCCTCACCGGTGGCCATCTTCATCATCCCGGCGATCTCCATGACGAGGAGGGAGTAGTTCACCGTCGGGGCTGAGGGTATGTACCAGTAGCTATGTGTTTGATCTCTCTCTCTCTCTCTCTCTCTCTCTCTCGTGTTCTTGAGGTGGTACGATCTTGATGTATCGCGAGCTTTGCTATTATAGTTGGATCTTATGATGTTTCTCCCCCTCTACTCTCTTGTAATGGATTGAGTTTTCCCTTTGAAGTTATCTTATCGGATTGAGTCTTTAAGGATTTGAGAACACTTGATGTATGTCTTGCATGTGCTTATCTGTGGTGACATTGGGATATTCATGTGATCCACTTGATGTATGTTTTGGTGATCAACTTGCGGGTTCCGCTCGTGAACTTATGCATAGGGGTTGGCACACGTTTTCGTCTTGACTCTTCGGTAGAAACTTTGGGGCACTCTTTGAAGTTCTTTGTATTGGTTGAATAGATGAATCTGAGATTGTTTGATGCATATCGTATAATCATACCCACGGATACTTGAGGTGACATTGGAGTATCTAGGTGACATTAGGGTTTTGGTTGATATGTGTCTTAAGGTGTTATTCTAGTACGAACTCTATGATAGATCGATCCAAAAGAATAACTTTGAGGTGGTTTCATACCCTACAATAATCTCTTCGTTTGTTCTCCGCTATTAGTGACTTTGGAGTGACTCTTTGTTGCATGTCGAGGGATAGTTATATGATCCAAATATGTTATTATTGTTGAGAGAACTTGCACTAGTGAAAGTATGAACCCTAGGCCTTGTTTCCTAGCATTGCAATACCGTTTACGCTCACTTTTACCATTAGTTACCTTGCTGTTTTTATAATTTCAGATTACAGAAACCATATCTCCCATCCATATTGCACTTGCATCACCATCTCTTCGCCGAACTAGTGCACCTATACAATTTACCATTGTATTGGGTGTGTTGGGGACACAAGAGACTCTTTGTTATTTGGTTGCAGGGTTGTTTGAGAGAGACCATCTTCATCCTACGCCTCCCACGGATTGATAAACCTTAGGTCATCCACTTGAGGGAAATTTGTTACTGTCCTACAAACCTCTACACTTGGAGGCCCAACAACGTCTACAAGAAGAAGGTTGCGTAGTAGACATCAAGCAGTTTATGGCGCCGTTGCTGGGGAGGTGAGTGCTTGAAGGTATATCTTTAGATCTTGCAATCGAATATTTTAGTTTCTTGTTTTATCACTAATTTAGTCCATAAAAGAAAACTACAAAAAATGGAATTGAGGGTACCTCATATGCTTCATCTTTTTAATATCTTCCATTAAAATAAGGATTCCGATAATTGTGCTCAATTGCTAGAAGAAGAATGCATTAGAATGTTTGGCACTAAGTCTCTAAATGATGAGCATGATTGCAATGTTGTTAGTATGAACTCTTTGAATATCCATAGTACTAATGATGATAGCACTAGTCATGATGAAAATATCTCTTATAAGCATGTCAATTTTTGTGGAGTGCATAGAGCTTGCAAGTACACACCAAATAGGGAAGATAGATTTTGCAAGAGGCATAAGTATTTGGAAACTAAATGGTTGCAAGAAAGGCTAGATGTTTGTGCTGAAAATTTAAACTTTCTTAGACGTACTTGTGAACTTTGCAATGAACGTGGTCATTTAAGTCTCCAATGCAAATTCATGATCGAATCGTGTCCAAGAATTGTGATGACTTAATTTCCCTTGCATATCATAATGAACTTAGTTTGCTTTGGGGTTATGAAGAAATGAAACGTATAACTAAGGATCTTCCAGAATTTGTCCTTGATAAAGTTCTTGATTTTGACCTAGAAGAAATTTTTATGTATTGTGCGGTGCATTGCATTGAAAATCCTTATATTGCCAATTACATAAAGACAAGAAAACAAATAGAAGAGGAAGAGAATACTAACGAAAGGGAAGAGGCTTCCCAATATCCTCCTATTATTTCTTATGATGAATCAGGTAACGAGGAGGAGCCTTCTATTCAACCAATCTCATTGATAAGGAGCTCAAAAAACAGGGTTAAACCCACACATGATGTGAAGAAGAAAAAAAAGACAGAGAAGCAAAGGTGAAAAGGTATCCCTCCCAAATGATGTTGCTCCTATTACTCATTGTGATGATGATAATTGCTATACTATTGGTGCTATCCATACTATTAATGATGAGAGTGATTATGCTTATGATATGAAAAGGCCCAAGCTTGGGGATGCTATGTTTGATGAGAATGACATGTTTGAGAATATATTTGCTGCAATTAATGTTTGCCCCAAGCTTGGGGATGCTATGTTTTATGAAGATGATATGTTTAGCCTCCCATGTTTTGATGAGCAAATTTATTATGATGATAGCATGCCTCCTATTTATGATGGTTATATTGATGAAAGTGGATTTGGAGAGGTCATGACTTTATTTAGTAATGATTCCACTATCTTGGAAGAGGTTTCAATCGATTATGATGTGAATAAGGTTGCTACTTATGATGATTATTGTGATGACACTAATGCTATAAAAAGTAGTGATGATTATATTTATAAAACTTGTCATGATTATGATTAACCTTTTTCTGAACATTACTCTTTTAATGTGGAAACAATTTATAGTATTTGAGTTTCTTATGATACTCCCACTATTCTGAATGAGAAGAATTTTGCTTATGTGGAGAGTAAGAAAACTTCTATGCTTGTAGATCATGAAAAGAATGCTTTAGGTTCTGGTTATATTGTTGAATTCATTCATGATGCTACTGAAAATTATTATGAGGGAGGAATTTATGCTTGTAGGAATTGCAATAATACAAAGTTTCCTCTCTATGTGCTTAAAGTTTTGAAGTTATGCTTGTTTTGCCTTCCTATGCTAGTTGATTATTGTTCCCATAAGTTGTTTGCTGACAAAATCCCTATGCATAGAAAGTGGGTTAGACTTAAATGTGCTACTCATATTCTTCATGATGCTCTCTTTATGTTTCAATTCTTATCTTTTATGTGAGCATCATTGAAATCATCATGCCTAGCTAGGGGCGTTAAACGTTAGCGCTTGTTGGGAGGCAACCCAATTTTATTTTAGTTATTTGCCTTTTGCTCATGATTAGTAATAAATAATCTATCTAGCCTCTGGTTAGATGTGGTTTTATGTTTTAATTAGTGTTTGTGCCAAGTAGAACCTTTGGGAGGACTTGGGTGAAGTCTTTATGATCATGCTATAAAAAACAGAAACTTTAGCACTCACGAGATTAGATGTCATTTTTTTACTGGAGAGTGATTTTAAGTTGATTCTTTTTGAAGATGATTAATAGACAAATTCCCCAGGTCCACCAATTTATTTCGGAATTTTTGGAGTTCCATAAGTATACGTCTGATACAGATTACTACAGACTGTTCAGTTTTTGACAGATTCTGTTTTCTATGTGTTGTTTGCTTATTTTGATGAATCTATAAGTAGTATCGGAGCGTATGAACCATAGAGAAGTTGGAATACAGTAGATATTACACCATTATGAATTTAGAATGAGTTCACAACAGTACCAAAAGTGGTGATTTATTTTCTTATACTAACGGAGCTTACGAGTTTTCTGTTGAGTTTTGTGTTGTGAAGTTTTCAAGTTTTGGGTAAAGGATTCGATGGACTATGGAATAAGGAGTGGCAAGAGCCTAAGCTTGGGGATTCCCAAGGCACCCCAAGGCAATATTCAAGGACAACCAAGAGCCTAAGCTTGGGGATGCCCCGGAAGGCATCTCCTCTTTCGTCTTCGTTCATCGGTAACTTTACTTGGAGCTATATTTTTATTCACCACATGATATGTGTTTTGCTTGAAGCATCAATTTATTTTGTTAGGATTTGCTTTCTGTTATTTAGAACAATGTTTTGCAACTTTTATTTCAATAAAAGTGGCATTGATAGCCTTTACTATGCCTATTTTACAAGTCTACATGTTGCTGTTTGAAAACAGAAAGTTTACCACTGTTGCAAAAATTCCCTAGAAAAGTAAGAATGTGATAAAATGTTGAAACCTTTTGCATAATAAGCTCTGATAAATTTACTACAGTTGGAATTTTCTTTAATCATTTTTGGAGCTAGGGAAGTATGGATCTTGCTGCATTCTTCACAGACTGTCCTGTTTAGGCAGATTGCTGTTATGTTTGCATTGTTTGCATATGTTTGCTTGTTTAATGATTCTATTTGATGATATGACTATTAAATATGCGGAGGAATTTACTATGCAATGTTGATTACTAATCTTAGTTATTTGCTACAGAAGAGTATGGTAAGGTTTTTGCATTGGTTTGTACTAACTTATCTCACGAGTCCTTGTTGAGTTTTGTGTGGATGAAGCTTTTGAGATTTAGGGAGACCGTGATATGAGAGGAATTAAGGAGACACAAAAGCTCAAGCTTGGGGATGCCCAAGGCATCCCAAGATAAATATTTCAAGAAGTCTCAAGCGTCTAAGCTTGGGGATGGCCCGGTTGGCATCCCACCTTTCTTCTTCGACAACTATCGGTTAGTATCGGTTGATCCTAAGTTTTTGCTTCTTCACGTGATGTTTGATATTCTTAGAATGTCATTTTATTTTGTTTTTCTTGTTGTTTGAATAAAATATCAATATCTGAAATTCTTAAATGAGAGACAGTCTTCACATAGCGACACAATTATTTAACTACTCATTGATCTTCACTTATATCTTTTTGGAGTAGTTTGTCAGTTACTAGTGTGCTTCACTTATATCCTATGAGTAAATAGTTGAATGAGCGAATATCATAAATCCAAAATTTTATATGTTTCATATGCTTATCCCATGGGGAGTAATGACTTCACATATAAGAAAAGTAGAGGTGGTAAATTTATTGAAGGTTAGCAAACATTGTATTGGTCACTTGAACAATTCATGAAAGAATATTGAGGGAAGAGAGATTTCACATATAAATATACTATCTTGGACATCTTTTATGATTGTGAGCACTCATTAAAATATGACATGCTAAAAGGTTTATGTTGGACAAGGAAGACAACATAATGGGTTATGTTTTCTTATATCCGAAATAAAGTATATTGTCATGGATCATTCAACATGCTGAGCTTGCCTTTCCCCCTCATGCTAGCCAAATTCTTTGCACCAAGTAGAGATACTACTTTTGCATCCAAACATCCCTTAAACCAGTATTGCCATGAGAGTCCACCATACCTACCTATGGATTGAGTAAGATCCTTCAAGTAAGTTGTCATCGGTGCATGTAATAAAAATTGCTCTCTAAATATGTATGATCTATTAGTGTGGAGAAAATAAGCTTTATACGATCTTGTGATGTGGAAGTAATAAAAGCGATGGACTGCATAATAAAGGTCCCTATCACAAGTGGCAATATAAAGTGACGTTCTTTCGCATTAAGATTTTGTGCATCCAACTATAAAAGCGCATGACAACCTCTGCTTCCCTCTGCGAAGGGCCTATCTTTTATTCTTGTCTTATACCTTATGCAAGAGTCATGGTGATCTTCACCTTTCCTTTTTACATTTTATCCTTTGGCAAGCACATTGTGTTGGAAAGATCCTGATATATATATCCAATTGGATGTAAGGCATCATGAACTATTATTGTTGACATTACCCTTGAGGTAAAAGGTTGGGAGACGAATCTATAAGCCCCTATCTTTCTCTGTGTCTGATTTAAACTTTGAACCCATAAATATCGCGTGAGTGTTAGCAATTGTGAAAGACTAAATGATAGTTGAGTATGTGAAGTTTTCTGAATCAAAGCTCTGACATAGACTCTTCCAGAAAATAAGATGAATTGTAATTGTTTGATGACTAATAACACGGGTAGTTAGTTTTCAAGAAAGTTTATGATCTATACTTAAACATGTGAATAGTTTGTTACTTGATTATGAAAAGTTTTATCAGATGAGCTACTGTTATGACATATGATGATGCTAGAAAAGGTGATTGAAATTATCATTGATCAAACATGTGCACCTGCTAGCATTCACACTTCATAAATTATTTCTTTTATCATTTACCTACTCGAGGACGAGCAGGAAATAAGCTTGGGGATGCTGATACGTCTCCAATGTATCTATAATTTATGAAATATTCCTGCTATTATATTATCTGTTTTGGATGTTTATGGGCTTTACTAAACACTTTTATATTATTTTTGGGACTAACCTATTAACCGAAGGCCCAGCCCAAATTGCTGTTTTCTTGCCTATTTCAGTGCTTCGAAGAAAAGGAATATCAAACGGAGTCCGAACGGAATGAAACCTTCGGGAGAGTTATTTTTGGAAAGGAAGCAATCCAGGAGACTTGGAGTAGATGTCAGGGAAGCTTCGAGGAAGCCACGAGGAAGGGAGGCGTGCCCTACCCCCCTGGGCACGCCCCCACCCTCATGGGCCCCTCGTGGCTCCCCTGACCGACTTCTTTCGCCTATATATGTCCATATACCCTAAAAACATCGGGGAACACAATAGATCAGGAGTTTCGCCGCCGCAAGCCTTTGTAGCCACCAAAAACCAATCGGGACCCTATTCCGGCACCCTGCCGGAGGGGGGAACCCTCACCGGTGGCCATCTTCATCATCCCGGCGATCTCCATGACGAGGAGGGAGTAGTTCACCCTCGGGGCTGAGGGTATGTACCAGTAGCTATGTGTTTGATCTCTCTCTCTCTCTCGTGTTCTTGAGGTGGTACGATCTTGATGTATCGCAACCTTTGCTATTATAGTTCGATCTTATGATGTTTCTCCCCCTCTACTCTCTTGTAATGGATTGAGTTTAAGTTATTTTATCGGATTGAGTCTTTAAGGATTTGAGAACACTTGATGTATGTCTTGCATGTGCTTATCTGTGGTGACATTGGGATATTCATGTGATCCACTTGATGTATGTTTTGGTGATCAACTTGCGGGTTCCGCTCGTGAACTTATGCATAGGGGTTGGCACACGTTTTCGTCTTGACTCTCCGGTAGAAACTTTGGGGCACTCTTTGAAGTTCTATGTAACATCCCAAATTTCCAATTTGGAATGTTATGCATTATATCATCATTGCATACCATATTTTATTGCATTTTGGCTTGATCCTAGAAATTCTACGCAACTCAAGGACCCACGGAGAGAGTTGGGGATTTCGTTATTTTCATATTTGAGTTTTCTCAAATTTTGAAAAGAGGATCATTTGATTTTAATTATTTTTCTCTTCGAATATTTATTTTATAAAACTAAAAGAGGGGGGATAAAATGACTTCCCCAAAATAAAGAAATACTGGAGATTTAATATTAAAATCAAATAAGAATTTTTATTCGGAGTTTTATTGCTATTTTATTTGAATTAGGAAAAATATGCGTTTTTCAAAATTGCATTAGAGGCCCAAATAAATGTTCACTTTGTCCGCTATATTTCTAGAGGATGGAGAAAATTTATTTCAGGATTTTTGGAGTCCTTATATTATTTCTTTTCTTTGTATTTTCTGCGCGGAATTATTTAAAAAAAAGTCCATCGCCTTACAAGGCCGTGTCCGACTAGGACACTGCACCCGGCCGGCCCTTATAAGCCGAGGCCCCGCCAGCCCACTGTCAGGACCGGATTTTCAGGATATCAATTTCCCACAAAATGGCCCTTGTGCTCACCAGCCCCAGGATTACTGTTAGCTGATGAGGCACCAACTTGATATAGAAATTCCAAGCAAAATACATAATATGAAGTACAAGACCATTGTGGCCTATGAGTACAACAAATGGTTTCTAGTGGCTGATGGCGGAAGCGGTTTGTTGTTCATCTGCGTCTATGGGACTGCATTTCCCACAGGAATAGCTGACCAGGATAACTCCTATCTTCGCGAGGCTGCTATCACCTTTGCATGGGTTCCGGGCTGTCGTCGCAAAGCTCCTCTCCACGCAAGAAATCTGGCCAAGACAATAGCCAGGGACAAGCCAGTGAGTACTTTGAATGTACTCGCAAACATCATGAAAACAGGTATAACATAGCAGGTGATAATCATGCACTAAAATAATCCACGATCACTTAGTCAGTCCCAAAATAAAACTCACGATGCACGTAAGCAGGAAATAAAAAATGCACCGATCGGGTGTCTGAAGCGACACCTCGAAAGGATAATAAGATAAATCATGCCTCAGTCGGGCGTCTGAGCGACACCACATAAAGGGCTTATAAATAAAAGGAATAACAAGTATGCCACAGTCGGGCGTCTATGCGACACCACATAAAGGGCTTATAAATAATAGAAATAACAAGCATGCCACAGTTGGGCGTCTGTGCGACACCACATAAAGGGCTTATAAATAATTTAAATAAAAAGCATGCCACAGTCGGGCGTCTGAGCGACACCACATAAAGGGCTTATAAATAATTTAAATAACAAGCATGCCACAGTCGGGCGTCTGTGCGACACCACATAAAGGGCTTATAAATAATTTAAATAACAAGCATGCCACAGTCGGGCGTCTGAGCGACGCCACATAAAGGGCTTATAAATAATAGAAATAACAAGCATGCCACAGTCGGGCGTCTGAGCGACGCCACATAAAGGGCTTATAAGAGAATGATCACAGTGAATATCCAGGAGGTAGAACCGTCCCAGGAATACTCAATAATTCAAATAATGCAAATGGTTAGTCCATAATAATAATAATAATCATAATCCTCATATGTCACAGGTCATAATCAATGTTCTGGTTTAGCAGTTTTTCCTCCGAAGACCGACACTAAGACCGACACTTGACCCATCCCAGACTGTAGTCGAGCCCGGATAAAAGCACAAATCTAATAATAACAAGGTCGACGAGGAGTGACCGATCGAGGGAACGAACGAGGAAGACCGATCTTAAATAAATAGAGTTTCCGACGTTAGGAGGGATTCCCTTTAATAGCTAAGCATGATTTTCCTTAACCATGGACACGGCTATTCGAATAGATGTATAATCTCTGCAGAGGGTGTACTCTTTACCCACGGGTAACGGATTTCTTTAATCCATCGGGACTAATTCCGTCTACGGTCTTTTAATTGAAAACACACCTAACCGCACACACCAGTCTAACTTACCGGTGTCTGGAATCGCCCACGACACCCGTTAAGCGAAACTCTAAGTGGGGAGGCTACAACCTCAACTTAGCATGGGATCACAAAATTTATACTGCGCGCAAACTAGGGGAGCTACCCCTTCGGCTACAACCGAAACACCCATGCCCCCGGACCAGGTGGCATGCCTACCGGATGCCTCCGGTATCTTCCACCATGGCCTCTCTGTACGGTGTGCGCTATGTAAGGGGTTGACAACTTACTGAACCGTACCCTACCTATGGCAGGGACAAGTGGTAGTACGAAACAAGTATGGGGGTTACTGGAACAAGACTCGATCTACGGCCGACTCAGGAGGTTTATGTATTCCCTGCATGGTTAGCATAGCAATGTTCATCATAGTTTCCCGACAGGGTCACCACCCCTCATGCCCCATCATGCCTTACTGCACATTCTCGCCACAACGAGACGTCTGTCACGGGGTTGTGTTCACCGGAACATAACCTCCTTTCGGACTCCCTCCGAACTATCATCAGGCACATGTGGCATGAGAAGTAGCTACTGTCACAAATTTCACATACATAACAGAAAAGATTTTCACCATGTGCTTATATGCATGAGTATGATTCCACATAAAACAACACCACTCCACATTAGCATAAATGATGGAGTTCTAAAATATTCTAGCAAAACAACACCCAACTTGTATCATATCTGAGTTCAAGATGCTTGCCTTCAAGGTGTGGAGGGGTGAGGTGCACTCCAAAACTTTTGAAAGTCATAATCTCCCCTCCAAATTCCTATTTTCAAAAATATTCAAATAACACATACTTTAAAAACAGCGCAAAAAGTTGTCCTAGATATTTTTGAAATAAATCTTGAAACAAACTAGGTGGAATTTGAGAGAGGTAGGAAAAAGAATTAATTCATTTGGAGTTTTATTTAAAAAGATATAGCCAGTCAAAGTTTCAGTCAAAATCTGATTTTAAAAATAAAACATAAAAGAAAACGTTCCGGACGGAATACGCTTTCGAGAGGGGGACACGTACTTCGGGCATTACGCCTCCACTTAATCCAGCGTGGACCGGCTCGTGGGTCACTGACAGTGGGTCCCTTGGGCCCACTGGTCAGGTTTGACCAGTCGCCCCCCCGCCTCCTTCCTCCTCTGGCCGAACAGAGGCGGGGCTCCGGTGATCGACGCCGGCGAACGGCGGCTCCCCACGGGGCCCCAAGGGCAGGGATGGATCCGCCAGTCCAGGGCAGTCCTCCCCGTGGTCGAAAGGCTGGCGGGGACGCAGGGAGTCGCCGGCGGCGAGCTTCGCGGCGGACGGCGTTTCGGGAGCAATTGGGGGTTTGGGCTCCGGTGGTTTCCGGTCGAGGCTGAGGCGTTGGGTGGCTCCGCACGGTCTAGGAGAGTCTAATGGCGGTGCTGGAAGGGCAGGGGAGGCTCAGCTCACGACGCACGACATCGGAGTGTGGCGGCGACCGAACCGGTCGGAGACGAGGAAGAAGGCCTCTCCTCATCGATTGTCGGCTAAGGGAGCCCTAGGGGGATGGCTTGAGGTTGCCTGGGGTCTTGGAGGAGCTCGGGGTCCCTTTTATAGCGGTTGAGGTCGGTTCCAACGGCGGCCGTGGATAGGATCGAGGGTGAACCGACGTTCTGTAGCTGCAGGGCGACGTGCGCTAGCAAACGAGCTCGCGGATGAGCTCGAGCTGTTCCAGAGGGCAGCTGGCGCGCTGGAGTGGCTCGGGCGGTGCTGCCACGGCCGGGCCTGCTGCGGCTGTCAGCTAGCCGCCATGGCCGACCTGACGGCGGCGCTGTAGGGCGCCAGGGGGGAGCTTGGAGCGCTGTGGTGTGTGGACGAGGACGGGCGTGGCTCTCCAGGCGAGCAAGGGCCAGGGGCGGGACGCGGTGCCTCGGGTGCACGCACGTGCAAAACGCACGCTCTGGCCGCGCCCAGAGCACGCACGCCAGGTGTTCGACGTAATGACAACGCGTGATAGAGGGTTCCAATCCACATGGGGTTTAACAGTGTGGAGCTATAGACTAGTGTAGAGCCCTGAGACATGCTGGTTTTGTCAGGGGATCAAGCCCACAATGCAAACTAAAAATCAAGCCAAAACTGGCCATGCACACAAGGTGTTTGACAGAATGCTATGGGCATCTAGGCATCTCTTGGGGTGGCCAAAAACTCCAGATCCTAGTCTCTTTAGATGATAGAGAGGGTGGCAATGTTAGTTGGGCAAAACCAGGAACTTGTTAGTGCAAGTTTTTGAGAAAACCAATCTGGGCAGAAACTGAAGGCTATAATTGCATGAACCAAAAATACTCCAATGGGTCCACTCTCCTGGACTTAGGGGTTTTGCAGGGTGGACTATAAGCAGGAAAAAGAATCATGGGCAACAGAGCAAACAAAAATAGAGTTGCAGTAGAAAATGCCAAACTGGACCAGAGAGCAAAAGAGGATGATTTGCTCAAATTTTTCAAATAACACTCATGGGTTTTTGCATAAAGTAGAATTATATGCATCTACTGACATCTCCAAACACTTGGAAGAATTTTTAAAGAAATATTTAAATAGGTTGTAGTGCAAAATTATCAACTGGACCAGATTTGAAAATTTGGTGTAGAGCTCAAAATCTCCAATGACCAAAAGATATTTTTGCATAAAAGTGATGTGGAAACATCACATGACATCCCCAAATTTTGGTTGAAATTTCAAAGAAGTATTTGAAAGGGTTACAGTGCAAAAGAGGCTCCATAACTTATGAAAAATCATTTTTAGAAGAATAAAGCTCAGGAAAAACAATTATGCAAATAAACCCACTGATAAAAGAAATGTTTTCTTGAGAGGGTATACAAGTCCAATAATATTTTTGGAAGGTTTTCACTTGGGGTAAAAACTTCACAATATCAAAGAAAAGAGAGGTTCTGGCATCAAAAGATAAATCCAGAAAATAAAAATTTAATTTCCTGGCAAAATTTTAATAAATAAAATATGGTTAAATTTTTGGGGTGTTACACCCACCCCGTCCCGAAACGCTAGCCCCGACCCCGCCGCCAGCCGCCGCCGCCGCCGCCACGCGCCGACGCGCGCCGCGCCTCCGCCGCCCGTTCCGCCGCCGGAGCCACCGCCGCCCACCACCACCGACCCCGCCGCCGGAGCCGCTCGTCGCCGCCGCCACCGACGAGGTAGCCGCCGACGCCGCCGGTTTTCGTCGGAAAACGATCGGTTTTTATTTTCGAACCCTAGATCTGTTTTCTTTTCAGTTCGTTCGGTTTTATTTCTTTTTCCGGTTTAGTTATTTAGCGAACGCCTGTTCGTATGTTTGTTTTAACGAATGGTTTTCATCCGTTAGCCGCAGACAGTGAACGTTCGTCGTTAGCCTGTTCGTCAGTTTTTCTTTTTCTAGGGTTTTCCGCGATTATTTTCGATCGCGATTTGTGACCCGATTTTGTTTTAGTTTATCTTTTCGCTCGTTTATCGGAATCAGGTGATTCAAGCGCCTAGATCTTCGTTTCGAAGCCCTCTTTCTGTTTAACCAACTTGAACAAGATTTTGCTACTGTAAAATTTAACCTAATTCCAGATTAGTAAACAGATCTTGTTTCTTTCGCAGTTTGAGTTTTGTTGCTTCGTTTGGTTTGATTCTTTTTGCAAACCGGAGTTCTTAAGTTGAACTTTCTAGTTAGTTATCTTATTTGAGTTTTACCCGTGCATATAGTTGAGTGCTTATTGTATGCTTGTTTGTTTGCGATAGAGTACCCGGAGTGCGAAGTGTGCTACTACGAGTCTCTAGGGTTCGCGGATCATCAGCAAGGCAAGTAACACTTTGATCATACCTCTTTACTACCCAGTTTTATTGCATTAGATCAATCCTCAAACAAATTGCATGGTTAGGATCTGATTAAATTGTGGGTTTTGGGAAGTAGATGAGGTAGTACCTATTTACCTATTTATTATCAAACCTTTGGGAGTTACTTCTACGTTGCTTATATTGCTATGCTATGCTCGTAGACGTGGATTGGGTTTGAGTGTATTCATGACAGATGTGAGTTTGTTAATTAATGGTTCAACTTAAGGTGGGAACTTTAATACACATCTGCGTGGATTGCTTGTGGGCACCTGGAGAATCCAGTGTTGTCCTAGGATATCCCGGAGGACCCATGTGATCATCCTACGGCCCGCCACCCAGGCTCAAAGGGATCATAAGATTATTCATGCTAGAAACTTCCGTGTGCAGCCACAAGCCATTATGGGCTCTGGCATAGTTGAGTAAGTTGCCTGAAGCTCTTGAAGAGGTAGACTAGCAGATGTAGTGGGTTGTAGGTGGTACTGTCTATCCAGAGTAGAGAGTTAATGCTTCAGAATGACTGTGTCTCGAATCTCCGACCATGGATGCATTCGAGTCTTGTGGGGAAAAGTGTGCAAACCTCTGCAGAGTGTACAAACTAATCATGGTTAGCCGTGTCCCGGGTTATGGACATCTTGAGTATCTGGTTCTTGGATTATCATGTTGATCTCATCACTCTTAATATAATTTGATTGGGTTTAATGATGATGCTTAATTGGGATTGAGTTGGAGGAACCTTCTCAATGTTTAACAACCACCATGATAGTTAAATAAAATTTATTCCTTTGTTGTAGGGGAAAATTGGCTTTATGCAAAACTCTAACCCTAGAGCTTACCACCAGCCAAATATGCATGTAGTGATGGCATTTATTCTGTTCATTACTCTATGTGTTACCTTGCCAGTATATACCATGTGCTGACCCATTTCGGGCTGCAATGTTCATGTTGCAGACTTTCCAGACAATGAGTAAGGTGCCATAGGTCGTTGTCTTTCACTCAGTGATGCCGTTGGAGTTGATGGACTCACTTTATCTTCCAAGCCTTCCGCTGTTATCGATTTTAGATGGCCTTAAGCCATATTTATTGTAATAAGTTCTCTTTTGAGACATTCGATGTAATAAGTGTGTGATTGCTACTCTGTTATAAATCCTCAAGTACTGTGCGTGTCAGCATTACCGATCCAGGGATGACACTGATGCACAGAGATCAGACTGTTTGAGGTCTGGTCACTACAAGATGGTATCAGAGCACACGCTGACTGTAGGACACGACCACTAAGCTAAAACCCTAGATCACTACTCTCTTCTCATTTCTGACTCCTCTCCATTTTCTACTCTTTAGGATGGCGGACTCGAGGAACAAGTTTGCACAACCGGATGAAGATACACCTTTTGGACGACACTTGAAGGAAGTTACAAGATACCTGAACATCGGAATACCAAGCTTCACCGGGACCTACATCGCCACTTTACCAGAAGAAGAGCGTTGGAAGATTCAAGTTCAAGTTCCAGGAAGGACGTTCACGCCAGTCACTGAGCCCATAGAGTTTTCCTATGATGCACCAACCTGGAGTCTAGGCAAGAGCATGGCAGCCCACATCACCATGGGACGCATTGGAGAAGTTTACCACAAGGATCTCAAGGATACTATCTACCAGATTTGTGGGCGCCGAGATGAGAAATCGGAGATGATCAACACCGCGAAGGATAGGTCCATTGCAGCTTTCATCCAGGAGTTAAATCAACACATTCGTCGCTAGGAGAACTAGATGTGCGCAGGCATGATAGATCTGAAGAAGGCAATGACCAGGATCACGGAGCTGGAGGAAGAACTCAAGTCTACACGAGATGGATACGAGGAGGAAATGACGATACTCGTGGAGAAGAATGACGACCTCACAAGCAAGCTAGGAGTCTTCATGGGAGACCCCGCGCCAGGAGGAGAAGACGATGATTCCACTTGCCCGGGGAACTACATCATCATCGATGACACTGACTCGGACCCCGACGATAGAGATGATGACTTTGTTGATGAAGCTGGAGCAGATATTATGGAATCTTCCACCGATCAATTTTTCTAGTCGACCACCATCAGTAGTAGAAATTTCCCCCATGTATATAGTATAGTCCGAGCACGTTTGTAACGACAGTTAGACCGATTGTATGCCCTTGTTTGAATTGATTGAAGTGATATGATTGTGTTTGTCTCATGTGCATATGGGTAGTGTTTTCCCCCTAGACCTCATTCTATTATGTTTTCTCACCTTTTCTAAACCCAGCAGATGCCTCCGAGACGCGACAATGGATTTGCTTTCCCGTCGAAGCTCACTCAGTTGATCCTGCAGCAAAATGCTTTGATGCAGATACTAGTCCAGAATCAGAATCAAGGGAACAACAACAACAATAACCCACCACCACCACCACATGTTGATCACTTAGCCCGTTTTCTAAGGCTAAATCCGCCGGTGTTCTCCAGTAGCACCGAGCCAATAGTTGCAGATGATTGGCTCTGCAAGATTGGAAGGGAGTTGACCACGGCAGGATGCACAGATGCGGAGAGAGTGTGTTTTGCCGCACATCAGCTTGATGGACCCGCAGCATCATGGTGGGCAAATTTCACAGCCACTTACCCCATCGACACTGTCACATGGGACCAGTTTCAGCAGGCTTTTCGCACTGCCCAGGTATCAGCAGGAGCTATGGCCATGAAGAAGCGCGAGTTTCGCAACTTACGCCAAGGAGGACGCACCGTTGGCCAGTATGTGGATGACTTTAGTAAGCTAGCGTGTTACGCCCCAGATGACGTTGCTACAGGTGCAGCTAAGCAGGAGAAGTTTCTGGAAGGACTGAATGATGAGCTGAGCATGCAGTTGATGGTGGCAACTTTTAATAACTACCAGGAGTTGGTAGATAGATCTCTCATGATTGAAGGGAAGCAGCAGCAGATCGACAACCGCAAGAGGAAGTATGGACTAGGGAAGTACAATTCTGGAGCTCAGCGGAGACCCCGTTTTACCCCGAACTCGGGAGAACCCCTTCAACATAACCATGGAGGTCACAATCACAATGGAGGGATTTCGCACAACCATAGTGGCCCTAGGAATGGGAATGGTAATGGAGGAAGCAACGGCCAGAACCGTACCAACCCAGCAACGCCCGCCAAGAAGGATCTAAGTCACATTACTTGTTTCAAGTGCGGGAAGAATGGACATTATGCCACGGAGTGTTCTGAAGCAAAGAATGGAAATGGCAATGGAAGCTCTGGGAAGAAGCCCAACCTTTTCAACAGGGGACAAGTGAACCACGTTAGCGTGGAGGAGGTTGAAGCGCAACCCGATGCAGTAATAGGTAAGTTTTTGGTTAAGTCATTTACTGCAATCGTTCTTTTTGATACTGGTGCATCGCATTCATACATATCAAGGGGATTTGTGGATCAGTTTAAACTGCCAACCCAAGCCCTTAGGTCACCCATGCTAGTAACCTCGCCAGGAGCAGAGTATATGGCTAGCCTATGGTGTGATCGGTTACCATTAAGGATTGGTAACTACCTGTTTCCCTCAGACCTAATAGTATTGGAGTCACAAGGACTGGATGTGATATTAGGCATGGATTGGTTATCGAAGTATGGAGGGAACATTGACTGCGTCAATAAGTCAATTTTGCTTACCACCCCAGAAGGAAGAAGGATCAAGTATGTATCCGGGCATGTGCCGAATAGGACTCAAGTGAATTCCTTATCAGGAGTTCTACAGGAGGAAGTACCAGTGGTGAAGGATTTCCCGGATGTATTTCCAGAAGAGTTGCCAGGCATGCCACCGGATAGAGACATTGAGTTTTTGATCGAGCTTTTGCCACGCACAGGGCCAATATCTAAGAGACCGTACAGGATGCCCGCTAAGGATTTAGAGGAAATTAAGAAGCAGATTAAGGAGTTACTGGATAAAGGCTATATTCGCCCAAGCTCGTCACCTTGGGGATCACCAGTGCTTCTAGTGGAGAAGAAGGATGGATCGTTGAGAATGGTTGTTGATTATCGAGGGTTGAATGAGGTGACGATCAAGAACAAGTACCCACTGCCAATGATAAATGATTTGTTTGACCAGCTGCAAGGAGCTAAGGTGTTTTCCAAGATCGATCTGTTATCAGGGTACCACTAGCTGAAGATTCAAGAGCAGGATATACCTAAGGCAGCTTTTACCACAAGGTACGGGCTATATGAGTATACCTTTATGTCATTTGGTTTGACTAACGCACCTGCCAATTTTATGAACATGATGAACAAGGTGTTTATGGAGTTTTTGGATAAGTTTGTCGTGGTGTTCATTGATGATATTCTAGTCTACTCGAAGAATGAAGGGGAGCATAAAGAGCATTTGCGTCTGGTACTTGGGAAGCTCAGAGAACACCAGTTATATGCCAAGTTCAGCATGTGTGAGTTTTGGTTGAAGGAAGTTGGATTCCTCGGACATGTTATATACGGAGAAGGAATAGCAGTAGACCCTACCAAGGTTGTCACTGTGACCAATTGGGAAGCACCCACGTCAGTTGGAGAGATCCGGAGTTTCCTTGGACTCGCAGGATACTACCGAAGGTTCATCGAGAATTTCTCGAAGATTGCAAAGACCATGACGGAGTTGTTGAAGAAGGACATCAAGTTCAAATGGACTGAGGAATGTGAGGCCAGTTTTCAGGAGTTGAAGAAATGCTTGGTTACAGCTCCAGTGTTGATTCTTCCAGACCAACGCAAGGATTACCAGGTGTATTGCGACGCTTCTCGTCGAGGACTTGGAGCAGTGCTTATGCAGGAGGGAAGAGTTGTTTCATATGCCTCACGACAGCTTAAACCCCATGAGTTGAATTATGCTACCCATGATTTGGAGTTAGCAGCCGTAGTGCATGTGTTGAAGACATGGAGACATTTTCTCACCAGAAACCATTGTGAGGTGTACATGGATCACAAGGGTTTGAAGTATATCTTCACGCAGAAGGAGTTGAATCTCAGGCAAAGGAGATGGTTGGAGCTCATTAAGGATTATGATATGAAGTTGCATTATCATCCCGGAAAGGCTAAGGTAGTAGCCGATGCGTTGAGCCGCAAGAGTCATGTCAATACACTCATGACCGGAGGATTACCCAAGGAGCTAGCAGAGGATCTTCGTGAACTATGTTTGGAAATAGTTCTGAGGGGTTATGTAGCAGCATTGGAGATTCAGTCTACTTTGATGGATAAGATCAAGGAAGCTCAGAAGACGGACATGGAGATTGCCGAGATAAAATAGAGGATGAGCAAAGGAAAAGCTAAGGGATTTCGTGAGGATGAGCATGATACCCTATGGTTTGAGGACCGCGTATATGTGCCAAATGATCCGGAGATCAGGAAGTTGATTGTGCAAGAGGCCCATGATTCGCCGTATTCGATTCACCCAGGAAGTACCAAGATGTATCTGGATTTGAAGGATAGCTTCTGGTGGACTGGAATGAAGAAGGATATTGCAGAGGATGTAGGAGTTTGTGATGTATGTCAGAGAGTGAAGGCAGAACATCAGAAGCCAGCTGGATTGCTACAGCCATTGCCGATACCCGAATGGAAGTGGGATAAACTAGGCATGGATTTCATCACGGGATTACCCAGGACTCGTTCAGGCTATGACTCGATATGGGTTGTAGTCGATCGTTTGACGAAGGTAGCTCATTTCATCCCAGTTAAGACCACTTACAACAGTGCTAAGTTGGCAAAGATATACATGACCAGGATCGTATGTCTGCATAGAGTTCCGAGGACAATTGTATCAGATAGAGGAACCCAGTTTACCTCAAAGTTTTGGAATCAGTTGCATGAGACTTTAGGAACCAGGCTAGAGTTTAGTACAACTTTTCACCCGCAGATAGATGGACAGACTAAGAGAGTCAATCAGATTATGGAGGACATGTTGAGAGCTTGTGCGCTAGACTATGGATCTAGTTGGGACGACAATTTGCCTTATGCAGAGTTCTCTTACAACAACAGCTATCAAGCCAGTTTGAAGATGGCCCCTTTCGAAGCATTGTACGGAAGGAGGTGCAGGACACCATTGTTGTGGGATGAAGTTGGAGACCGTCAGTTGTTTGGACCATATTTGATTAAAGAGTTTGAAGAGAAGGTTAAGCTGATACGCGATAGACTCAAGGTAGCCCAGTCCAGGCAGAAGAGCTATGCGGATTCTAAATGCAAGGAGACCGCTTACGAAGTCGGAGACAGAGTGTATCTTCGTGTATCACCACTTCGAGGAGTGAAGCGTTTTGGAGTTAAGGGAAAATTAGCACCACGTTTTGTGGGACCATACAAGGTTTTGGAACGTATGGGAGAAGTTGCTTACAAGTTGGAATTGCCCGAAGGATTGTCAGGAGTTCACAATGTGTTCCACGTTTCTCAGTTGAAGAAGTGCAACGCAGAGATGGCTGATATTCCTCTGAGGGATACAGTGCCACTGGAAGCGATTCAGTTGGATACCGATTTGACCTACGAGGAGAAACCAGTCAAGATTCTTGAGTTTGCCAGCCGAGTCACACGCAGTAAGGTTATCAAGTTCTGCAAAGTTCTGTGGAGCCACCATACCGAGGATGAAGCCACCTGGGAACGAGAGGAAGACCTACAGAGGGATCACCCTCACCTATTTTCTAGCCAACCCGAATCTCGAGGGCGAGATCCATTTTAAGGGGGGTAGGTTTGTAACATCCCAAATTTCCAATTTCGAATGTTATGCATTAGATCATCATTGCATATCATATTTTATTGCATTTTGGCTTGATCCTAGAAATTCTACGCAACTCAAGGACCCACGGAGAGAGTTGGGGATTTCGTTATTTTCATATTTGAGTTTTCTCAAATTTTGAAAAGAGGATCGTTTGATTTTAATTATTTTTCTCTTCGAATATTTCTTTTATAAAAATAAAAGGGAAGGGATAAAATGACTTCCCCAAAATAAGGAAATATTGGAGATTTAATATTAAAATCAAATAAGAATTTTATTCGGAGTTTTATTGCTATTTTATTTGAATTAGGAAAAACATGTGTTCTTCAAAATTGCATTAGAGGCCCAAATAAATGTTCACTTTGTCCGCTATATTTTTAGAGGACGGGGAATATTTATTTCAGGATTTTTGGAGTCCGTTTAGTATTTCTTTTCTTATTTTCTGCACGGATTTTTTTTTAAAGTCCACCGCCTTACCGGGCCGTGTCCGACTAGGACACTGCACCCGGCCGGCCCTTATAAGCCGAGGCCCCGCCAGCCCACCCCATGCCGAAACCCTAGCCCCGACCCCGCCACCAGCCGCCGCCACTCGCCGCCGGAGCCGCCGCCGCCCACCACCACCGACCCCGCCGCCTGAGCCGCTCGTCGCCGCCGCCACCGACGAGGTAGCCGCCGCCGCCGCCGTTTTTCGTCAAAAAACCGATCGGTTTTTATTTTCGAACCCTAGATCTGTTTTTTTGGGCTTATTCCATCTGTGCCCCCAATTCCTTAGTTGTGCTCAGTTTTCCCCACGCTTCAAACTTTTGCTCACTTTTCCCCACTCCCTTAGCTGAAACTCTCACAAATGTTCATAACAGACGTTTGCCGTCTTGGCCGTTAACTGACTTGTGGGGCCACGTTGGACTCTGTTGACTGTGGTTGTGGCTTCGCTGGTTGGGCCGTGTTTGTGTTCATCGGACGGGCCCCTTAGTTTGTTGGTAATAAATTAAAAAAGCCTGCTATCGATGGATGCAGCCTGCTATGCATGCCCGGCTTTGGCATCGATGTAGCCTGCTATGCATGCGAACACCGCCACGCACGCATCTAGTGACCTAGACCTAATCGTATGCATGCACGCCGACACGCACGCATCGATCCGTGCCGCACGGTTGCCGGTGGATTCAGTCGCTCCGCAGCGTCGTTTCACGCGTCGCAGGCATACGTGCCGGTGGCAGAAGGGGCAGGCTGCACGCACGCTCGCGTCCATATGTCGAGGCATCGGTTCACGCCGCATGGCTGCCGCTCGATTCAGTTGTGGGAGGCAGGCAGCCGCCAACGCAGAGCACGCAAAGCATGCTCGCATCGATTCACGTTCACACACTGATGATCGCATCGGTTCACGCACGCACTGAGTCACGATCTACGCCGTTTGCGCATGTACCCACTTCGTCTCCCCCGGCTATTTAAACTGCCCTTCATTGCCTCGTCTTCTACAGATCCATCTGCGCCTCCTACTTCTCTTCTTCCCCCAAAAGCCAAAGCCGTTTCACTCAACGAAGCGAGCAAGATGCAGTACAACGGGCCGACGTTCCAAGAGCCGCCCACCGTGCCAGAACGGCGGTACCCCGCCAACGTCGCCGTCGAGGCATCGCTCCGCGTGTGGGCGTTCTCACGCTGGAGGGGTAGCACTAAGCTTGCACGGGGGTTCCTCTGTGCGGGCTTCCACCACCTCCCAGCGGGCTCGCCGCCCAACCTCGTGGAGCAGCGTCCCCACGCCAACGCTCCAGTGGTAGGGCTCGTCGTCCACTTCACCAACAGGTTCGATGCCTACTACCTGCTCGGCAAGGTGTATTGGTGTGGGTCCGAGTTCATCGCATTCACCACCTATAACATCTTCACCGACTTCGAGAGCGTCTTCCCCGCTCGCAACCGCATGCATAGCCTCACGTACTACCTCGGCGACAATGGCCTTGAGGAGGAGCAGTACTGAAGCCGGCGGCGAAGAAGATGGTGAAGCAGGCGGTTAAGGTGAAGACGACGGTGAAGACATGGCGGCGTTGCCCTAGCTACCCTATCTAGTATGTAGTGTGAGTTTGGTGTGTGTGTTGCCCGAGCTAGCTACCCTATCTATGTAAGGTTAATTATTATTATCTATCAATTTCGTGTTATATGTAAGAACTTATGTTGCCCTAGCAACCCTATCTAAGTTAAGTTATGTGTGTTATATTAATGCTTTGTTATGTTTGTATTTTGTTTGTCCCAAGTTTAGACATGGCTAATTGGCGTGGGAAAAATTAACCAAACTAAATAAAAATGATGTGTTTATAGATGCCTTCTAAAAATAAGAACATATTGTACATTTGTACATGGCTTTGGTTTGAGAGCTCTGTATTTTTTAGGTATTCCAAGAATACTTTGGTTTTAAGAAATATTGAAGTATCAAATACTTTGAGATGTTTGGCTTTAGTCAAACGTGTAGTTTTATATACTTTAATATGTAGAAAACTACACTATGTTTGAAGTATATAAAAAAGAGGGCTGGACCTCTTTTTCCAATCATGAAGTATTGGTTCGCTAGACATAATAATACTGCGGTTTGCAAATACTTTGATTCTAAAAAATGAAGGGACCCATAAAGGAAAGCCAAAAAAATTCCTCAATGAGATAGAAGAGATTGGGCAATCAAATTAATGAAAAAAGCAATCAGAAACAAAAAAGAACAAAGCAATCGTTCCTAAATAAAAAAAGAAACATCGCTTGTTTCTGGGCCTCATTTATCCTTTGTGGGCCTATTGCAGCTTGATTCTCTTTGGGCCCGCGAACTAGGTTTTTTTTCTAGCAGAACTGACGAACTCGAGGACAAAAGTTTGGCAAGTGCGAGAGAGAAGAGATGAACTTGATGTATATCCCTTGTGCTGCTCAAGTACTGCTTACTGTCATCTGACGAGCTAGAGTATGATCCAACACTCGAGGTTATTAGCTAACAAAATAATCCTATCACTGAACTGGTAGTTGTCTTCTGCCGAAACTGAAAGTGTCGAAACTTAACAGTAAACTGCATACATTTAGAGATCGACAGTTGCACTAAACAGAGTTGCATTTGACATAAACAGACTTGGATTGCTAAACAGTGGCAACAACAGTAGACAAACATCTCTAACGAGAGATGGCCATCAAGTAAAAAATTCCTAGAGCAAGTATTCCTAAAGCTATCAGATTGGATTGCTTCTTCAACTCAATCAGCTGCTTGAAGTTCTTGTTCATCTTCTTCAATTCCGTCTTTAGTTCGACATCTACCACCGTCGGGTATTCCGGACACGCTGCTGCTGCCGGAGCGGCACTGTCATGGGGCAGATTGAACTCGCGGATTGCATTCCCCCTCGAATCCAGCAAGCCCTACCCTTGAAGCCTCTTGATGTAATCATCCATCCACTCGAAATGGTGGCATTTCTTCACGATCTGAAAACGAAATCATGCAACCTAAATCCAAATCTGACAGATTTTTTGAGAAATTAGAGATAAAGGATGCAAGGAAAACTCAGATCTAACCTGCCCCTTCGGCTTGCTCTCGCATTTGACGAACTCGCGCCCAAAGTTCCCATTCTTCTCCTCCTTTGAAGTCAACCGCTTCAGTGGTGCAGTCCGTGGGCAGTCAGTGCATCGAGTCATCAGCACTGGACCATACACCGGCCACGTGGAACGGGGGCTGATGAGGAGGTTGACATATCGCCCGAGAGGAAGAAACAAAGGAATTGCTCGAGAGGAAGAAGAACGAGAAGATGGGAAAGAAACAGAGGAATTGCTCGATCTGCTCGATGCCTTTGTCTGTCAGATGGAGAAGAGGAGAAGGGGAAGCTATATTGACGATTTGCCACATTGTATTTTGAAGTTTGAATATTTGAACCAACTCTTAACACTGACATGTGGTGGTCATGTGCGAAAAATACAATTTCATATGTAAAGTAGGGCAGATCGTAAAAACCCGAGAAGGACAGTGCAGTAGCCAATCAGGATGCATCACGCGGATCGCGCACGCCTGCCCCACATCTGACGGGTGGTGTTTGGCGCTTGGTAGGATCCGACAGCGGACGTTCGATGCTAGGGTTTGGAGCATTTCTGCGGGGTTATGAGCGAGTCAACGGGGTTATTAGGGTTTGACCAGATTTCAAATGGCCATAACTAAATTAGAAAAATCGCAAAAATATAAAACAAACGTAGTTCGTCCATTTATGAGACCTAGTTACCATAAAAAATATAAACTCGGTATAGGGGCGTTTTTTTGAAAAATCATTTTTTGAAGTGATCTGTCGAAATCAAGTTCAAATGTTTTTAAAAATTCAAAAAAAATCAAAATGTTGTAATTCTTGCGCACATAGCCGTCATATGTGACAAGGTTATGAGAAAAAAAATATAAACTTGGTGTAGGTCATTTTCATGAAAAAAGGCTTCACACAAATGAGCTATCACCTATGAACATGTTCAGAGTTCGTAGAATAGGGAGAGAGGGTTTAGGATTTGAAAAAATCAAAATAATTCAAAAAAAATCAGAAAAATCTCCATAGCTTCATTTTGGAGTGAATAAGAAGGATCTGAACTTACTTTTTCATTTTCATATCTAAAACGTGTTATTTGACGGTTTTGAATTGCAAGCATATTTTTTCAAAAAAATGTAGTAATATGAATATTAATCAATAAATAGTGAGACTTTGTTTTTATCCTATATATATGGAACAAGTGTTAATAAAAATATATATGCCTCATTTAGGCAAGGTAAAAAAAACTTGATTTCAAATAGGGCTGTTTACCCTAGCTTTCGAGCTCGTTTCTAGCACATTTCTCATTCAGACTGTTCACCTACGAACATTGGACTTCAAATGCTCGATCAAATACACCACGAAGAGCAATGAACCTCCAATGTTCAACTTCAACTTTGGCTCGAATCCAAATTTTGGCCCAAATTCAAATATTGATTTAAATTCAAATTTTGATGGAAATTTGAATTCTGACTCAAATAAGAAACCAAAGTAGAAGCAACATTATTACAACTGATAAGTTTTCACAGTAGCTCAAATCTACCAAGTTTTAAGATGCCAACATCTTAATACAAATCTACCAAGTTTTAAGCGATCGACTCGCCCTCAAATTGACAACACAAACATTTCCCAACAACTTAATTCAAATTTTCGACTTGGTCCTTGTGTTTGCAGCTGGCTTCACCGTCTTGCTCCTGGTTTCCCTACTTGAGATGCTCTTTTCTTTCAGACTCCTGTTCCTTTTGATCTTGGGCTTTACTTGGGGTTTTCCCCATGGAGGTGCTAATGGAGTAGTTCCACTCGCCGAGCACTTGACGACCATTTGACGGTCATCTATGGGTTCAGTAATCTTTAAAGGCACAATTGGAAAAATTACCCCCTCCTCTTCCTCTCTTAAAAACCATCAAAGGCCATGGTTTCAAAATCTTCTGCTTCTTCATCTCTTGGCCTTTTCTCCCTAGAGCTGGTAAATAAAATTATAAGCCATAGGCAAAAAAGAGAACAAATGCAAACAAAAGGGTAGCTGCATTCTACAAATGAAAACACATACCAAGATGCTTCATTTGCTGCTGCATTCTCCACTGCATCTTCAGTCTCCATTGCTGCTGCATTCTCCTCAGCATTGGCTGCTGTCCATCTTTCCTCCTCTCCAAATGATGCATCCACTGCATTGGTACAAAGCCTAGCAATATGCCCCAGAACTCCACATTTTTTGCAAGCACGCTTCTTTGGTAGAAGACCCTCCTCACCTGCTCTAATCCTCTGGTTCCTTGGTCTTCCTGGTGGTCTAGTAATGACAGGAGTGTGGAGTTTGAACCCTGGATCTACTATGTTCCATTGATCTTTCCCCAATAGTGCAGGCACATTGTCAGCATAAGCAGCCATAAATTTGGCAACAGAGAAATACTCAGAGCAATATTGATCAACTTCACCATCTGCAACCCCGATAATGGTCATCAGATGTAGGGCATGTATGCATGGCTTCCCACGGATCTGCCATTGCCTACAAGCACATTCTCTAATACTTAGGTTCACAGGATACCTCCATACCCTATTTTTAGTGTCAGTATAGGTAACCTCTCCCTCATATGTACCAGATCGAATACATTTCATCTTCAGTCCTCTTGCCTTCAACTGCAATGCCTTAATCAGTGATGGGAGCATTTGATGACCAATATATTGTGTTTCTGCAATTCTTTTGCGAAGAGCCATCTTTATCATGATCATTTGCCTCATCTTGTCAAATGCTTGCCACAACAAGAGCCCTTTCACTGACTTGAACTTTGAATTGAAGATTTCTGCAAGGTTACTGGTCACATAATCTACTTTGCAGATTTCGTTGAATTTGCTTCTTGACCACACCTTGCCATGATGTGCATCCATGTACTCCTTCACAAGAGGATTTTGAGCATACAACACTCTCAAATGGTGTTCATGCTTCCTTTTGTTGCATGTGTATGATGCTGGCCATAAGTTCTCAGCATAAACTTTACCTTTGAACTTCTTTTTGAAATTATGCGCTAGGTGTCGCATACATTCCCTATGCTCCACTCCAGGGAATACAATTCCCACTGCACTCTCTAAACCCTTGCAAGCATCTGTGTGTATAGCTAAACCTAGGGGTGTGCCTATAATGTTGCACAACTGCTGCAGAAACCAGACCCAACTTTCCTCAGACTCTGCCTCCACCACACCAAATGCAACTGGGAATAGCCAGTTGTGTCCATCAACTGCAGAAGCTGCTACTAGCTGTCCTCTCCATCTTCCAGTCAAATGTGTAGCATCTACAGCCAAATAGGGCCTGCAACCATCTAAAAACCCCTGCCAGCAAGACTTGAAACAAACAAAAGCCCTTCTGAATCACTCCTTCTGAAATGACTTCCCTTTTATTTTGAATGGAACTGTATGCTTGTCAATCTCTACAACACTCCCTGGACTTGCCATCTCCACTTCAGCTTTGAAAGTGTAAAGCAGCTGAAAACTGTCATTCCATTGACCATTAATTCTGTCAAGAGCCTTTTCCCTAGCATTGAAAATTCTCATGTAAGGAATTTCTATCTTGTACTTCTCAAAAAGCTTCCCATGGAGTGCTGTTGGACCAAGTCCAGGTTCTTCTCTCAGCCAATCCAATATAGCATCTGCCACCCACCTAGTTTTTGCTAGCTTGGTTTTGGCCTTCCCCCCTCCCCCTCCAGGTGGACAGGTGTGCTTGTGTGGGTTTTTCTTTATCTGAAACAAAATAAAAGGGTAAAAAACAGTTAAGAAACCTTACTCAACGATCTGAAACTAAATTACTAACTGAACTTGGATTACCTGAATATATTTGCTCTTTCTCATACGAGATGCATGCAACTTCCACCTACACCTAGGATATGGACAAATAACTGTGAACCTTGCTGGCTCACTCCTTTTAATCTTATAGGTGTTTTCAGATATAATGCACCGTGTTGTCACTGCATTCCGACAGTCCACCATTGATTGGAAAATGGTACCTACACTAAGCTCAGGTTTTTCCCTGTTCCACTCAATTGTTGGCATGTCATCACCATCGTATTCATCCTCGATTAAGCTGTCCATCTTCTCCACCTTCTCTTCATCGTCAGTGTCATCAAACCTAGCTTGGCTGATGGGCTCCTCCATATATTCGTCATCCACTGCTTGCTGACTGGCTACATCGACCAGTTCAAGAAACATCATCTCGTCTTCATCCTCATTTGTAGGCACTGCCTCGTCAGGTTCTGCATCTTCTTCTACACCAACTGCAGAAGGTACACGAGAAGTAGCAGCTGAATCAGAACCAGAATTGGCAGCAGGCATGTTGTGGCTCCATGAACCACTTGCTTTACTTGGTATTGACCAACAAGGAGTGCCGGGGTGCTGGCTATTAGCACAGACAGATGATGTCTGAACTCCCTTCCCCTTCGCCCGTTCTGCGCGTGGCTGAAGCACATCGATTTGGAGTTTACCGAATCGGCAGCTAGCAATCCCAGCAAAAAGCAACGACATATGATCGTCGCAAGTTAGTGGGAGAAATCTTTGCTCGTCACTGCTGAAGTAATTCAGTTCAATAGCATCGGCATCACTCCAGGGATAGGTGTTTCGGAGCTCAGCTCGCAAATCTTTGAAAGATATGCTGGTTTCTACCACTTTGGGATAGAAAAATGATGAAATCAAATGCGGTTTAGTACCACGCAGCACACTAGTTTCCATTCTAATCGCCAGCTGGAAAGCCAGCATGGGATCAATCCTATTTTGTTGGGGGAAGGAAACAAAGGATTCAGTTAGCCGGGTAAAATCGAGCACAAATTCGAATGATTCAAGCAAACAGAAGTCAAATACGGCCTACAATACGACTTAGAACGTCAATTCGAGAGGAAACAATGCTTACCCAGGTTTAATCCATGAATTATCTGCCGTGGATTCGACCCAATCCTCTCCATGGTCGACTGCATTCCGGGCGTCCTCACTCAACATCGCTATGTAATCCCAGATGGGGAGGTGGGCTATATCTGGCGGAGACGCGGCGTCGCCGAAGAACGGAATAGGGCATAGGGTGGAGGAAACAACCGCGGTGGACGCGACACAACGCCGGCAGAGGGGGCGGGGCGGCACGATGCAGTGCGGCCTGTCTAGATCTGTTTCAGATTCAGACAAGCTGCCCAATACGTGTCTCCTTGCGGTCCCACCCGTCAGCAAGCAACAGTCAGACGAAGACTCAGACCACTCGTCAGCAATTAACGGTCAATGGACGGTCAATACGGCAAACGCCGGCTATGAGCATTTGTGAGAGTTTCAGCTAAGGAAGAGGGGAAAAGTGAGCAAACGTTTCGAGCGTGGGGAAAAGTGAGCACAACTAAGGAACCAGGGGCACTAATTTAAATATCCCTTTTTTGGTTCGTTCGGTTTTATTTTTTTCCGGTTTAGTTATTTAGCGAACGCCCGTTCGTACGTTCGTTTTAACGAACGGTTTTCATCCGTTAGCCGCAGACAACAAACGTTCGTTCGATAGCCTGTTCGTCAGTTTTTCTTTTTCCAGGGTTTTCCGCGGTTATTTTCGATCGCGATTTCTGACCCGATTTCTGTTTTAGTTTATCTTTTCGCTCGTTTATCGGAATCAGGCGATTCAAGCACCTAGATCTTCGTTTCGAAGCCCTCTTTCTGTTTAACCAACTTGAACAAGTTTTGCTCCTATAAAATTTAACCTAAGCCCAGATTAGTAAACGGATCTTGTTTCTTTCGCAGTTTGACTTTTGTTGCTTCGTTTGGTTTGATTCTTTTTGCAAACCGGAGTTTTTAAGTTGAACTTTCTGGTTAGTTCTCTTATTTGAGTTGTACCCGTGCATATAGTTGAGTGCTTATTGTATGCTTGTTTGTTTGCGATAGAGTACCCGGAGTGCGAAGCGTGCTACTACGAGTCTCTAGGGTTCGCGGATCATCAGCAAGGCAAGTAACACTTTGATCATACCTCTTTACTAACCAGTTTTATTGCATTAGATCTCCTCAAACAAATTGCATCGTTAGGATCTGATTAAATTGTGGGTTTTGGGAAGTAGATGTGGTAGTACCTATTTACCTGTTTATTATCAAACCTTTGGGAGTTACTTCTACGTTGCTTATATTGCTATGCTATGCTCGTAGACGTGGATTGGGTTTGAGTGTATCATGACAGATGTGAGTTTTTTAATTAATGGTTCAACTTAAGGTGGCAACTTTAATACACATATGGGTGGATTGCTTTTGGGCACCTGGAGAATCCAGTGTTGTCCTAGGATATCCCGGAGGACCCGTGTGATCATCCTACGGCCCGCCACCCAGGCTCAAAGGGATCATAAGATTATTCATGCAAGAAACTTCCGTGTGCAGCCACAAGCCATTATGGGCTCTGGCATAGTTGAGTAAGTTGCGTGAAGCTCTTGAAGAGGTAGACTAGCAGATGTAGTGGGTTGTAGGTGGTACTGTCTATCCAGAGTAGAGAGTTAATGCTTCAGAAAGACTGTGTCTCGAATCTCCGACCATGGATGCATTCGAGTCTTGTGGGGAAAAGTGCGCAAACCTCTGCAGAGTGTACAAACTAATCATGGTTAGCCATGTCCCCGGTTATGGGCTTCTTGAGTATCTGGTTCTTGGATTATCATGTTGATCACATCACTCTTAATATAATTTGATTGGGTTTAATGATGATGCTTAATTGGGATTGAGTTGGAGGAACCTTCTCAATGTTTAACAACCACCATGATAGTTAAATAAAATTTATTCCTTTGTTGTAGGGAAAAATTGGCTTTATGCAAAACTCTAACCCTAGAGCTTACCACCAGCCAAATATGCATGTAGTGATAGCATTTTTTTCATTACTCTATGTGTTACCTTGCCAGCATATTCCATGTGCTGACCCGTTTCGGGCTGCAACGTTCATGTTGCAAACTTTCCAGACGACGAGTAAGGAGCCATAGTTCGTTGTCTTTCACTCAGTGATGCTGTTGGAGTTGATGGACTCACTTTATCTTCCAAGCCTTCCGTTGTTATCAATTTTAGATGGCCTTAAGCCATATTTATTGTAATAAGTTCTCTTTTGAGACATTCGATGTAATAAGTGTGTGATTGCTACTCTGTTATAAATCCTCAAGTAATGTGCATGTCAGCATTACCGATCCAGGGATGACACTGATGCACAGAGATCAGACTGTTTGAGGTCTGGTCGCTACATTCTATGTGTTGGTTGAATAGATGAATCTGAGATTGTTTGATGCATATCGTATAATCATACCCACGGATACTTGAGGTGACATTGTAGTATCTAGGTGACATTAGGGTTTTGGTTGATTTGTGTCTTAAGGTGTTATTCTAGTACGAAATCTATGATAGATCGATCCGAAAGAATAACTTTGAGGTGGTTTCGTACCCTACAATAATCTCTTTGTTTGTTCTCCGCTATTAGTGACTTTGGAGTGACTCTTTGTTGCATGTTGAGGGATAGTTATATGATCCAAATATGTTATTATTGTTGAGAGAACTTGCACTAGTGAAAGTATGAACCCTAGGCCTTGTTTCCTAGCATTGTAATACTGTTTACGCTCACTTTTATCATTAGTTACCTTGCTGTTTTTATAATTTCAGTTACAAAAACCTATATCTACCATCCATATTGCACTTGCATCACCATCTCTTCGCCGAACTAGTGCACCTATATAATTTACCATTGTATTGGGTGTGTTGGGGACACAAGAGACTCTTTGTTATTTGGTTGCAGGGTTGTTTGAGAGAGACCATCTTCATCCTACGCCTCCCACGGATTGATAAAACTTAGGTCATCCACTTGAGGAAATTTGCTACTGTCCTACAAACCTCTGCACTTGGAGGCCCAACAACGTCTACAAGAAGAAGGTTGCGTAGTAGACATCAGGTAGTACTTACGAAGTTGCTCAATATTCCATGAGTTTTGCAAGGGTGTGCCATCTCCGGTCTCCAGACGGACTGCGCCAGGTCTGGGGACTCGTACCACCCGGTAAGGGCCTTCCCACTTCGGTCACAGCTTATTTGTACCCTTGGGAGATTGAACGTGCCTAAGGACAAGGTCACCTTCCTCAAAAACACCGGGCATTAACCCTGCGGCTATGATAGCGACACAGGGCTTGCTGGTAGCGTGCAGCACGCGTAGCAGCCTGTAGACGGTTCTCCTCGAGTACCACAGCGTCCTCACGCCGGTGCCGATCTTGCGCTACTTCATCGTAGGCAAGCACTCGAGGGGAACAGCAAATGAGTTCCGTGGGGAGAACTGCGTCTGCCCCGTAGACTAGTGAGAAGGGAGTTTGCCCGATAGCTCGGTTAGGTGTCGTTCTGAGGGACCAGAGAACTACCGGCAGCTCCTTGATCCACCGCCTGCCATGCTTCTGCAGCGTATCAAAAGTCCTTGTCTTGAGTCCACGAAGCACTTCAGAGTTCGCTCTCTCAGCTTGTCCATTGCTCCGGGCGTGTGCCACAGAAGCGAATAAGATCTTGCATCCGAGGGCATGAACGTATTGCATGAAGGCGTGGCTCGTGAACTGGGTGCCGTTGTCAGTGATGATCCTTGCTGGAACTCCGAAACGACACACCAATTCTTTAAAGAACTTGATAGCTGACTGAGGAGTCACCTTTCTCACGGCAGTCACTTCCGGCCACTTTGTAAACTTGTCGATGGCAACAAACAAGAATTCAAAGCTCCCAATTTCTCGGGGGAAGGGGCCGAGGATATCGATCCCCGAGACCGAAAATGGCCATGATAGAGGGATTGTCTGAAGGGCTTGGGCAGGCAGGTGTGTTCTCTTGGAATGGAACTGGCAGGCTTCACATGTCGTGTCGAGCTCAACTGCATCTTGGAGGGCTGTGGGCCAATAGAATCCTTGTCGGAATGCTTTCCCGACTAATGCCCTTGATCCAATGTGTGAGCCGCACATTCCTCTGTGATCTCAGCCAGTAGTTCCTTTCCATTCTCCCGGCAGACACACTTCAATTTCACACCGTTGGGCCTTCTTCTGTACAGTGTCATTGACAAACTGATACATACTGGCCCTCCGGGCTACTTTCTCAGCTTCATCTTGGTTGCCGGGAAGTTCTCCGGTTTGGAGGAAGCGGACGATGTGCCTTGCGTCTCCCCGCCGCCTATCCTCCGGGGCTCAACGTTGGCCTGGACGTGCTCGAGGGTCAGAAGAGGGCCATCAAGACATTGTCGGGGTCTTGATTCTGCTGCGCCTGCATCGGCTGCCGTGGTGGGGACTACACCATCGGGACAGCCCCCTCCGTTTGGCCAGCAGTGCGGGCGGTCGCTGTCGCTTGGGGAGGTCATGGCGGGCCAGCTCGTCGTGATCCCCCAGCCTCAGCGACCTGTGGGACGACCACTTGGCAAGCAGGGTCGCGCGTGATGGTGCTCGAGGGTCAATGGCTCCGCCGAGCGCAGCGGTCTGGTCAACTTGTCCGGGAGGAGGCAGGGCCGCGGTCGCTCCGGCGGTGGGGGCAGACGGAGGGTGATGATTCGCCCCGGAACGAGCGCCGTTGCTGTGGCTGTGCTCGTCGGTGGGGGGAGAGGGTGCGGACGGAGTGACCCCCTCACCCGCAGCTTGTGGAGCATGACCGTCGAGGCGTTGCTGATGATGTCCTCCTCCGGTGTCTTCAGCCCCCGCGTCGGCCGCAGGGGGAGTGGTGATGGTGTCATCTGCTCCAACCACACCCATAGCAGCATTCACATCCTCGCTCGCCCCCGCATCCTCCGAGGCACCAGAGGCCGCGGGCAGCGGAGCCTTCGAGGTGGACGGATGGGCCGAAGGGTCGTACTTCTTCTTCTTAGGCGCCATGGCCGATGGCGTCGTCGAAGATGAAGATGGCGATGAAGATGACGCGCTGCGCACGCTTTCAGGTTCGCGCAAGCGATCCCCTTGACCTGGCGCGCCAAAGATGTCGCGGGATATCCGTGGCCACCTATGGAACCGGATGGTCCCTTGCTGGTTCGGCGGGGGGACGTCGTGTTGTACAAAAAGCAGATCAGCGCAAGGCAACACGGCAGAAAGCACACAAGGAATTTACCCAGGTTCGGGCCGCCGCGAGGCGTAAAACCCTACTCCTGCTTTGGTGGATTGATCGTGGAATGAGTGTGGTGATGTGTAGTACACTTGCCCGGCAAGGTTTGCCTCAGGGCCGCAGCGTCTACACGCGTATCGTGGCTTGGGGTTGTCAACTTTCTAACCTTCTAACCCCTCCTACGAGTGCCATGGGCCTCCTTTTATAGATTAAGGGGTCACCACAGTGGCAAAGTGGTCATTATCCACTGATATGATAGCAAACAGTGCTATCATACCTAACTCTACGGGCTAACAGAGTGCATTAAATGCACCGGTTAGTGTCACATCACTGGTTGCCCGGCAAGGCCTGCCGGGCTATCTTGCGAGCTCCGCGCTTGTTCCCTTGACACGTCGCAGGACTGGTGTCATCTATGGGTTTCTTTTGTAGGAAATGGCTGCCATGTCGCGAATGGTGCCACTTAATCATCTTGCGGCTTGACACTGCACTGATTGACAACGTGGGTCGTGTTTGAGTGGTTGACGGGGTGGTTTTGCCCCCGCGAGCCCCCGGCCGGCTCTGTCGGGGAGTCTTGGTTGTTTGCTTCTGGTGGTGGCCTCGCCCCTTGCCGGGCTCGCCTGCCTGGCAGGGAGGCCCTTCTCTTGCCGCTATGTTGCTCCTTTGGTTCAATCTTGGCCCCTCTGAGCTGCATGTTGCTCCTTCAAATCACTTGGGTCTTCAATCCCTGACTTAAGCCGGTGCTTTAACTTTGATCTTGTGCATGTGCACAGTGGGGCAACAAACCCAGGGTTTGTTGCACCGACATGCGTGCCAAAGGAGATGTTGGAATCATTAGTAATATCATCTTGCAAGCCATTAGAATCCATAGAGACGAATATTGTTATGATCATACTTCTAATGAATCACTCTCTCTAGGTGATAATCAATCACAAGATGAAATCGAGCATGGATACTATGATGAGGATGATGATAGTGACTTCGATCTCGATGAGTCTATGAGACACTTTGGTCTTATGGCTAACCTTCGCGGCTACATGGCTGGAGGAAGGGAAGGGGTTCTTGATAGTGGATGTACTGATCACATGACTGGAGACAAGGATATGTTTCGTGAGATTGCTGAAAACAATGGCCCTCAAAAATATGTCACTTTTGGTGATAACTCAGAGGGTAAAGTGGTTGGCCTTGGTAAGGTATCCATCTCACATGACAGCTCCATCCAAAATATTATGCTCGTTGAATCTCTTGGCTATAATTTACTTTCCGTATCTAGACTAGCTGACTTCGGTTTCAATGTCCTATTTACTGAAGTAGATTGCCAAGTGTTTCGAAGAGATAATCATAATATGGTCTTTACCAGTATACGTAGAGGTGATCTATACATTGTTGATTTCACTAAAAAGGCTTAACCTAGAACTTGCTTAATTGCTAAATTTTCTAAAGGTTGGTTACGGCATAGAAGGTTAGGACATGTGGACATGCGGAATCTTGATAAGATTATTAAAGGTGTTCATATCCTTGGAGTGAAAGACGTTATATTTTATAAGGATAGATTGTGCAGTGCTTCTCAAGCAGGAAAACAGGTTGGAGGAAGCCACCCCGTGAAGAACATCATGACCACGAGAAGACCGCTCGAGCTGCTCCATATGGATCTTTTTTGTCCAAATGCCCATAAAAGTCTCGGTGGAAATACATTTGGTTCAGTCATAGTCGATGATTTTTCAAGATTTACATGGGTGTTCTTTATTGATGATAAGTCGCAGGTCCAAAAGATATTCAAGAACTTCGCTAAGAAGGCCCAAAATCAATTTGAAGTGAAGATCAAGAAGGTTTGTACTGACAATGGAACGGAGTTCAAGAATGCAAATGTGGACACCTTTCTTAACGAAGAAGGGGTTTCACATGAGTTCTCGGCTACGTACACGCCTCAATAAATGGAGTTGTTGAGAGGAAGAACTGGACTCTTATTGAGATGGCAAGAATGATGCTTGATGAGTACAAGACACCAAAACACTTTTGGGAGGAAGCGGTTGAGACATCTTGTCTTGAAACAAATCATCTCTATCTTCACAAGCAACTCGGCAAGACGGCATATGAGCTTCTCACCGGTAACAAACCCCAAGTTGGATACTTTCGAGTATTCCGCTCAAAGTGCTATATTCTTGAAAAGCATCGTCGTTCTAAGTTTGCTCCTAAATCTCATGAGGGTTTCCTACTCGGTTATTCCTCAAACTCTCACACTTATCGTGTCTACAACAATTTCACCCGACAGGTTGAAGAGACGGTAGATGTGAAGTTTGATGAATCTAACGGCTCGCAAGTAGAGCAATTGCCAATTGATGTAGGAGACAAAGACCCTTCGGAAGCAATCCAAGACTTGTCTTTTGGCAAGATCTGTCCAACGGAGGTGAAGGAGAGTACCTCGTCCATCTAAGTGGAAGCTTCGACCTCATGACAAGGTGAACCACGAGTTGACTCGGAGGCATCCACAAGTTGGACACGCCAAGATGGAGAAAACGAGGAAGTACACCAAGATGAACCTCATCAACCTGTTTCTCCACCTCCACAAGAGAACAACAACACCAACAACGAACAAGGCCAAGAGGAAGAACAAGATGATGAAGAAGATGTTCCACCCCAACCCAAACAAAAGCTCTCACAAGTTAGAGCAAGAGTCTCAAGAGACCATCGCGTCGAACAAATCTTTGACGATATTCAAACTGGAAGAAACACTCGCTCTAAAACTCGTTTGGCTAATTTCTGCGAACATTATTCATTCATCTCTAGCATTGAACCTATGAAGGTTGAAGAAGTGTGGACATTGGTAGAAAAGCCGGACAACAACCAAAATGTCATTGGTACCAAATGTGTGTTTCGGAATAATCAAGATGAAGATGGACGAGTTGTACGCAACAAGGCCCGTCTCGTCGCTCAAGGCTACACTCAAGTCAAAGGTATGGACTATGGTGAGACATATGCCCCCATTGCTAGACTTGAGTCTATACGCATCTTACTTGCTTATGCCAATCATCATGACATCACCTTGTATCAAATGGACATTAAAAGTGCTTTTCTAAATGGTGAAATTGAGGAGGAAGTTTATGTTAAACAACATCCCGGCTTTGTCAGTCCTAAGAAACCCGACCATTTCTACAAACTTCACAAAGCTCTTTATGGTCTCAAACAAGCTCCTAGAGCGTGGTATAAATGCTTGACCAAGTTCCTTATTGAAAAAGGCTTTGGGATTGGAAAAATTGATTCTACTCTTTTTACTAAAAGGGTTAATGGTGAATTATTTGTGTGCCAAATTTATATTGATGATATCATTTTTGGCTCGACTAACCCTCATTTTAGTGAAAAGTTTGGAAGCTAATGTCGAAGAAGTTTGAGATGTCTATGATGTGTGAACTCAAGTTTTTTCTTGGTTTCCAAATCAAGCAAACTAAGGAAGGAACCTTTATTTCTCAAACAAAGTACACCAAGGACTTATTCAATAAGTTCAACATGCAAGAAAGCAAAGGTATGAAAACACCCATGCCTACTAGTGGACATCTTGACTTGACTAAGGATGGCAAATCGGTTGACCAAAAGTTCTATCGCTCTATGATTGGTTCATTGTTATATCTATGTGTCTCCCGTCCCGATATTATGCTAAGTGTGTGCATGTGTGCACGATATCAACACTACAAAAAAAAGACACATCCGTGAAATTTAGGGCCAAACAATTTTTTTCTGTCATACTTATGACACTTCTATGACGATAATTGTGACAAACCCGGTATCATCATAGCTGTGGTGGGCTCCTACTTCTATGACAAAAATGGCCTTTTCGTCCTGGGTGGGTCGGAGACGCAGCTGAATAACATTCTTTGGGGTATCCATGACGGAAAAAACCGTGGTAGAAGCGAGGGCGCCGAAAATATCGGGGAGTTCCCGGTACGGTGGGTGGTCGGGGGCCAAGCGATGTGTGTTTCTCTCATACACGTATGTGCGTGGGTGCGAGGCGTTGGGCTCTAACTGAACCTGAGCGAGGCCTTCACCTACTGAACCCGAGAGATTGCACTGCAGGCTATGCATTACTAAACCTGAGCGATCGATCGATGGCTGTTAACTGAACCCGATCGAGCGATTCCTTCGTTCGCTACTGCTGCTAACTGAAGCTGATCGAACACTGCTGCCTCCTTCCCTTGATGAACAGCGAGCATTGTTGGGGGGGGGGGGGTGGATGAACAATTCCCGGTGGGGGGTAGGATGAACAGGACCCCGTGTTGCTGTTGGATGAACAGGACCCCGATCGATCGAGCGGTTGGGCATGGATGAACAGGACCCCGTGGAGGGCTGGATGAACAGGACCCCGAGGAGGGAAGGTTGAACAGTAGCCGGTGGAGGGCTGGTTGTCGTGGTATTCTCACGGGGGGGGGGGTGTGAATCAACAGATGCCACAAGGGCTTTGTGTGAGGGTAAGACTGCTGCTGATAGGACCGGGAGCGGGTATGCGAGTAGCACGCGCTAGTTTACCCAGGTTCGGGCTCTCCGGAGAGATAATACCCCTACTCCTGCATGTCTGAGTATATATATCTGGGGTGTACATCGGGCAGTACAAAGTGCTCCTAGAGCTGTATCTGAGGTCAGTGCCATGGGCGTCTGGCATCTGGCCTCGTATATGGCATGCCAGTGGCCGGCTATGCTCATGACCGTGAGCATTGGAGTGCTCATGCGTGAGTGTGTTGTGTGGATGGATGGATAGCTAGCTAGCTTGCTAGCTTATTTGCTTGTGGGTGTACGTGAGTTTCCTCATGGATGGATGGATGTGTGTCTCCTTTTATAGGAGGGGGTAGCTTAGTATGTAAGCTAGCTAGTGGGCATGGGTAAGGCATGGTGCATGTCATGCTTGTCCCCTGGGTCTCTTCATAAATAGTGCCAGGGGACAAGTGACACTATACATGATGGCGGGGATGACACGTGAATAGTGCTCGGGTACGACCGTCTCGTCGGTGTCTTGTCGATGCCGGGTCGGACTGCAGTCGGCAGCCGGCTAGTCGATGCAGTCGGTCAGCTGGCAGCCGGCCGGGTGGAGCAGTCGGACTGAGGAGCCGGCAGGAGCGGCCGAGCAGTCGGGCTGAGGGGCTTTGCTAGCCCCGATGTCTTGAAATATTGTCTCGTCGTCTTCGGGATATCCGTGTCCAATTACTCCGACAGTAGCCCCCAAGCCTCCGGGCAACTTGGCAAAGTCGGGCGGAGGTTTTTTCGCGAGTGTTCATGGAAATGATCATGCAAAAGAGAAAGTTAGTCCATGCAGATATGTCAAGTGATTGCTTTTTAGCACTGCAAGTTTTATGCGGAGGGTGCCGACTCGGTTTCGTCCGAGCCCCCTTTCATCTCTTTCATGTTCCCTCCGCTCTTTGGCTTGTGCTCTCGCTTGCCGGACAGCCGCTCTGCGGTCTGTGGCTGAGAGTGGGCCGCGGAGTGGAGTGTACAATACTCAGACTCTGGGAGCGAATTTAACCGAGTAGATACTCATAAAGAAAACGGTCGGGTCGCCCGAAGCGTTTTTCTTCCCGGACGTTTTCCGCGTGGGTGGCCTTCAGCTTTCACTCTTGCCAGTCGGACAGCCGCTCTGCGGTCTGTGACTAAGAGTGGGCTTTTCATACCGCGCACGCTACTAAGCCGTCTGCGGGAACTGACGTCTCAGGCCAAGCGGCCAGCCCCCGGGCCAACTCTGGCTGGCGCCGGGGCGAACAGTGATGCAACTGTAATGAATTGCGGAGATAGCCCCCGAGCATCGCTCGAGGTTATCCGTGCTCTCGCGGTGAAAAAATCTGCGGGTGAGGAGCTCACATTGGTTTTCGTGTAGCCGAGACGGAGTTTGCCGAAGAGAGCCGGCGCACCCGCTGGGTGTAGCCTTCGAGCCCCCGATCGCTCGAAGGAGGGTCCCGGCAGGTCAGGCTCGACCGGCCAGGCGGCGAAGTGTTTTGCAGCGTCCTTTTTCTTCTTCTGCCGGCTGCTGGCAACCGGACAAAAATCTTCTCTTGTCTCCGTGGGGGCGCGCCAGCGCACCCACTGGGTGTAGCCCCGAGATTTGGGCTGACTGCTGAGCAGTCGGGCCGGATCTTCCGGCAACGACTTTGTCTTCTTTTCTCGCGGGGGCGCGTCAGCGCACCCGCTGGGTGTAGCCCCCGAGATTCGGGCAGACTGATGAGCAGTCGGGCCGGATCTCCCGGCGACTACTTTGTCTTCTCTCCTCGCGGGGGCGCGCCAGCGCACCCGCTGGGTGTAGCCCCCGAGATTCGGGCCGACTGCTGAGCAGTCGGGCCGGATCTCCCGGCGACTACTCTGTCTTCTCTCCTCGCGGGGGCGCGTCATCGCACCCGCCGGGTGTAGCCCCCGAGATTCGGGCCGAGGTTCGACCAGCCAGGCGTCGAGGCGGACCGGCAGGCCAGGTCGCGCCCGGCCGTCCGAGTGACGAAGCAGGCGGACGGATAGACGGAATTTTCCCTTTTCTTTGTCCCAGCCGACCTCTTCTTTCCTTCTCTCTCTTTTTTTTTGCGTCGGGCAGTCGGCCCTTTCTCTTTTCTTCTTCAGCCGGCCCTGGACAGCCGGATGTGGGAACCAGAAGCGGCGAGCGGGGAGCCGGCGGCCGGGTGGGCGAAGCCGGCCGGTGGTGGAGCCGGCAAGCGGCGGAGCCGGCCGTCCGAGTCGGGGCGGCGTCGGCAAGCGGCGGAGCCGGCCGTCCGAGTCGGGGCGGGGTCGGCAAGCGGCGGAGCCGGCCGTCCGAGTCGGGGCGGGGTCGGCAAGCTGCCGGAGCCTGGTGGGGAGGCCGGCAGGGTTGGGGGAGCGGCGGCAGGAGGCGCCACGCGCATGCGGGGCGGAGCCAGCGTGGGGGCGCACAGGAGGCGACTCGGTCGCCGGTGGAGGCGGCCCGACGGAGCCGGCGGAGCCGGTCCTGGGAGGTGGCGCGGGGAGGCGGCCCGGCGGAGTGGGCGAGCCGGAGACGGCCGGAGTCAGCAGGCGGACGCAGGAGGGCGACTCGGCCAGGGGCTCGAGAGGCCGGCGAGGGGGCGCGGGGGGCCGGACGTGGCGCAGGGAAGCCGGCTCGGAGCCGCGGCCGGCTGGAGGCGGCGACGCGAAGGGCGGGGCCGGCCGTCGCCATGCGCGGGGCAGCCGGCCGTGGTGCTAGGCGGCGCGGCCAGCGCGGCGCAGCCGACGCGGTCCGGGACCCGGAGACGGCCGAGCCGAGGGCGAAGGCGGCCCGGCGGGGCGGAGCTGGCGGGCGCGCGGAGGCGGGCGCCGGCTGGGAGGCGACCCGGCGAGCAGGCGGTGGCGCGGGGACGGCGACTCGGCGCGCGCGGGGAAGCCGACTGCCGGACGGGGCCCAGCCGGGGGACGCGAGGACGCGCGCGAGGCGAGGCGGGGCCAGCAGCGGCCAGTCGTCGCGGGAGGAGATGGCGTGGCGCGGGCCAGGCGGCTGCAGCTGGCAGGCGCGGAGGCGGCCGGAGGCCGGGCACAGCACGAGTCGGCTGGCGGCGAGCCAGACGGCCACGAGCGGAGGCGACCAAACGGGTGCTCGGAGCCGGCTGGTGGCGGAGCCAGCCGTCCGGCCTGGGGCGGAGACGGCAGGCAGCAGGAGCCGGGCGCGGGTTGGTGGAGGCGGAGCTGGGGCGCGGGTTGGTGGAGGCAGAGCCTAGTTGGCTGAGGGGTCGGCCGCGCGGGCAGGCGGACGCCCACGAAGGGCGCGGACAGGGGGCTCGGCCCAGGTGGAGCCGGCGTGCAGGAGGCGCGGGGCGCCTGGGAGGCCGGGACGGCGGCGACGCAATCGACGCCGCTGTGGTAGTGATGAAGGCAAGGCCGACGGCGAGGACGCGCCGTCCCGCGCGGCCGCTCCGGGGGCGGGTCGCAGTCGAGCCCCCGAGCGCTACCGGAGGGACGGCGCGACGCCGCGGTGGTGATGGCTAAGATGGTCCCGACGGCGAGGACGCGTCGCCCCTCGCGGTCATTCTGAGGGCGCGTCGATATTGAGCCCTCGACCGCTATCGGAGGGACGGCGCGACGCCGTGGTGGTGATGGCGAAGATGGTCCCGCCCGGACTACGAAACCAGCAGCAGCGCGGTAGCATAGATAGTACAGCCCCATGGTGGGCGCCAACTGTCGTGGTATTCTCACGGGGGGGTTGTGAATCGACAGATGCCACAAGGGCTTTGTGTGAGGGTAAGACTGCTGCTGATAGGACCGGGAGCGGGTATGCGAGTAGCACGCGCTAGTTTACCCAGGTTCGGGCTCTCCGGAGAGATAATACCCCTACTCCTGCATGTCTGAGTATATATATCTGGGGTGTACATCGGGCAGTACAAAGTGCTCCTAGAGCTATATCTGAGGTCAGTGTCATGGGCGTCTGGCATCTGGCCTCGTATATGGCATGCCAGTGGCCGGCTATGCTCATGACCGTGAGCATTGGAGTGCTCATGCGTGAGTGTGTTGTGTGGATGGATGGATAGCTAGCTAGCTTGCTAGCTTATTTGCTTGTGGGTGTACGTGAGTTTCCTCATGGATGGATGGATGTGTGTCTCCTTTTATAGGAGGGGTAGCTTAGTATGTAAGCTAGCTAGTGGGCATGGGTAAGGCATGGTGCATGTCATGCTTGTCCCCTGGGTCTTTTCATAAATAGTGCCAGGGGACAAGTGACACTATACATGATGGCGGGGATGACACGTGAATAGTGCTCGGGTACGACCGTCTCGTCGGTGTCTTGTCGATGCCGGGTCGGACTGCAGTCGGCACCCGGCTAGTCGATGCAGTCGGTCAGCTGGCAGCCGGCCGGGTGGAGCAGTCGGACTGAGGAGCCGGCAGGAGCGGCCGAGCAGTCGGGCTGAGGGGCTTTGCTAGCCCCGATGTCTTGAAATATTGTCTCGTCGTCTTCGGGATATCCGTGTCCAATTACTCCGACACTGGTTGAACGGTAGCCGGTGGAGGGCTGGATGAATAGTAGCCCGTGGAGGAGTGGTTGAACAGGACCCCGTGGAGACGGCTGGTTGAACAGTAGCCGGCGGAGGAGCGCGCAGTGGAGGCTGGATGAACAGGAGCCCGTGGATGAACAGTTGCAGGTGGAGGCTGGAGGAGGTCGACGGTGGATGAACAGTACCCCATGGAGGCTGGAGGAGGTCGACGGTGGAGATTAACAGTATCCCGTGGAGTCCCGTTTTGCGGTACGCCACACCCCTCCCGATGAACAGGACCCCCGTTTCGACCGTAGCGCTCCAACACAAGTCTGTTTCCTTCGTTTTGCGGTACACCACACCCCTCCTGGTCAACAGGACCCCGTTTCGACCGTAGGAGGTCCAACAGAAGTCCGTTTCCTCCGTTTTGCGGTACGCCAGACCCCTCCCGATGAACAGGATCCCGTTTCGACCGAGGCCGGTCGAACACAAGGCTGTTTCCTCTGTTCTACGGTACGCCAGGCCTCGTTTCCATCGGCTGTTCCGTCCAAGCCGGTTGGCTCCCGATGAACAGCACGCGTTTTGTTGCCTCCCGATGAACAAGACGCATTCCGTTGCCTCCCCATGAACACGACGACGGTGCAGCTTCTCCGTTCCAACCCAGCCATGTACACGAGCCCTGGCCGTACATATGCACGAGTAGGCGTTCGAGACCCCGCCCGTATGTACGTACGTTGCCGTAAATTTTTTCTTGCACCCTGCCGCTGTACGTACATGTACATGCTACGTGCGCGCCTCTACTACGACACGTGCGCGCCTCTACTACGACACGTGCGTGCCTCTACATCGACCAGTATGTACGTACACGTTCGCGACCAGAATGACAAAGCTACGTATGCTTCGACCAGGTGGGTCCGGACTGTCAGACACTTCCTTGCGTGCGAAGATGTAGCTGGTGGGTCCCGGCAGTCAGGGGGCGAATTATTATTTTTGCCCGTAATATGGATGCACTTCCTTGCGTGCGAAGATGTAGCTGGTGGGTCCCAGCAGTCAGGGGGAAACATTTTTTCGTGAAATACGGTGGCCCGTCTTGTGGGTCCCTGCTGTCAGGTGGAGGAATAATTATTTTGCGCGTAATAAGGAGGCATTTCCTTGCTGCGGCCGTGGACCCAGCTGTCAGCCTCTCCCCGTACAGTACTCTTCCGACGAAAGTCGTTCGTTGACCACATTGACCATGCCGCGCTAAGAGGACCAGGGCGGTGGACGGCGGCGAAGCCTAGGAAGGGGACGACGTGGAGCCGGGGAAGACGCGGCAGTGGATGCCCACGTAGAGGGGAGTACGTGGGTTGACTACTTCAGCTGCGGTGTGAGGCTGCCATCGCCGGAGAATAACAGGAGGTGTGGGTGAGTATAGAGGGATGGCATGGCCAGCGGTGGCAGCACAGCCGGACACGGGAGGCAAGAGCAGGCGGCACGGCCGACGCTTGTTTGGGCGGCTAGAGCAAGAAGACCAGAGGTTGAAGAAGCACTACGGCGTTGGATGGACATCGTATGGTCACTGGAGCTAGAATCGTTCATATTGACTAAGTTGACAAAGCCCTCCGTCCCCGTCATCTTAGTAGGCCCACAAGTCAGCCTCCCACTGTGGTGGGTCCTAGCTAGCAGGGGGTATTCATTTTTGTGTGCGTAATAACGAGGCACTTCCTTGCGTGCGAAGATATAGCTGATGGGTCCTACCTGTCAGCGTGGGAACTTTTTTTCACAAAATACAAAGGCCCTTCCGGTGGGTCCCAGCTGTCAGGTGGAGGAATCATTATTTTGCGCATAATAAGGAGGCATTTCCTTGCGTGCGGCCGTGGATCCAGCTGTCACGTACAGTCCACTTCCAATGCATGTCGTTCGTTGACCATGCCTCGCCGAGAGCACCAGGGCGGTGGACAACGGCGAGGCCTAGGAAGGGAACGACACGGAGCCTGGGAAAACTCGGCAGTTGCACTACAAAAAAAGACACATCCGTGACATTTTGGGCTGAACGAAATTTTTTTCTGTCATACTTATGACACTTCTATGACGATAATTGTGACAAAACCCGGTATCGTCATAGATGTGCTGGGCTCTGACTTCTATGACAAAAAATCATGAGAGAAAATGGGCTTTTCATCCTGGGCGGTCCGGAGACGCAGGTGCATGACATTCTTTGGGCCGTCCATGACGGAAAAAACTATGGTAGAAGCGAGGGCGAGGAAAATATCATGGTGTTCCCGGTTACGGTGGGTGGTCGGGGCCGAGCGATGCGCGTTTCTCCTGTACACGCACGCGCGGGGGTGCGAGGCGTTGGGCTCTAACTGAACCCGACGAGGCGTTGGGCTCTAACTGAACCCGAGCGATTACACTGCAGGATACGTGTTACTGAACCCGAGCGATCGATCGATGGCTGTTAACTGAACCCGATCGAGCGATTCCTTCGCTACTGCTTTTAACTGAAGCCGATCGATGCTGCCTCTGGATGAACAGTGAGCGTTGCTGGGGGGGTTGGGTGAACAGTTCCCGGTGGGGTGGATGAATAGGACCCCGTGGTGTTGCCTCTGGATGAACAGGACCCCGATCGATCGAGCCGGTTGGGGCTGGATGAACAGGACCCCGTGGAGGGCTGGATGAAGAGGACCACGCCATGGAGGGCTGGATGAACAGTAGACGGTGGAGGGCTGGATGAACAGTAGCCCGTGGAGGGGTGGTTGAACAAGAGCCCGTGGAAAGGGCTGGTTGAACAATAGCCGGTGGAGTAGCGCGCGGTGGAGGCTGGATGAACAAGAGCCCGTGGATGAACAGTCGCAGGTGGAGGCTGGATGAACAGGAGCCCGTGGATGAACAGTCGTAGGTGGAGGCTGGAGGAGGTCGACGGTGGATGAACAGTAGCCTGTGGAGGCTGGAGGGGGTCGACGGTGGAGATGAACAGTATCCCATGGAGTACGGGAAAGACGCGGCAGTGGATGCCCACGCGGAGAGGAGTACGAGGGTTCTCTGGTTCGGCTGCAGTGTGAGGCTGCCGTCGCCGCGGGGCCTGGCTAGCGGTGGGAGTAGTAGGGGCGGTGAGGCCTCAACGGCAGCACAGCCGGCCACTGGAGGCAGGAGCAGGCGTTCTCGCCGGCGCTGGTTTGGGCGGCTGGTGCAAGAAGAGCAGCGATTGAAGAAGCAGCAGGACTGTTCGATTCAAATCCAATGGTTACTGCTGGTAGAATCGTTTGTTGACTAAGTTGACAAGCCCTGCGTACGCGTCAACTTAGTAGGCCCGCAGGTCAGCCTCCCAACCGGTGCGCCCTAGATGTCAGTGGGAGGAATCATTTTTTTTCGCGTAATGAGGCAGTTGATTGCGTGCGGCCAGGCCAGCGGAGGGAGTAGGGTGGGCCGGGGAAGCATCCGCGGCATCACAGTGGGCCACAAGAGGAGGGAGCAGGCAGTCCCGCCGGTGCTAGTTTAGGCGGCTGGAGCAAGAAGATCACAGATTGAAGAAGCACGTCGGCCGTTGGATGGACATCCAACAGTCACTGCTGCTAGAATCGTGTGTTGACCGACAAACCCTTGCGTAAACTAGTTAGCCTCGAAATCCGTGGCGTGTACAGCCCATTTGCTATTATTTTTATAATTTTTACTCATTTTATAATTCATATGGAATTTATTGCAGCCTGTTTTCCATTTTTAGAATTGCTACCCATTTTCTGGTCAGTACCAGGGTTAAAAAAATTAACTAAATATGTGCGAAATTTTGAAAATTCGCAAATTTTCGCTGGGGAACAAAATATTCTTAATCCAAAAATTAGTAGCCATACTAAAACAAATTTAAAAATAAATTAGTGCTATGTCATGTTAAATCCAATGAAATACTCCTTCCGTCCCAAAATTCTTGTCTTAGATTTGTCTAAATACAGATGTATCAAGTCACGTTTTGGTATTAGATACATCCGTATCTAGACTAATCTAAGACAAGAATTTTTGGACGGAGGGAGTATAAGATATCAGTGAAGAACAAAAACAATAAAAAGAAACTAATATCCCATTTGCTATAATTTTTTTGGAATTTTCAACCCCTTTTGATATTACTTTTAACAAACACTGACCATACTCTTTGGCCTGGCGGGGAATGCATCCGTCCTTGTCTTGAAAGATTTGCAGCCCAGTAAGTCGGAGAAAACAAATAGGCCTAGCTTGGGTATTCTTCAAAAAGAAATACTGGGCTACCTATTTTCCCAAAGAAAAAACTGCTGGGCTGGTCATGTTGTTAGACGGGCTAAAGAGACCGCACAACCCAGTTTATAGCCTGCACCTCTGAATTACTACTAAAAGAAGTTGTGCAATTCTGTCGTTAATTGACTATACGTTGAAAATGATGTGGGTCCCAGATATCAGCAGGGTGGATTAGAGTAAAAAACGAGGGGTTCATCTGAGTAGTAAAAGAGGTGCTTGCTTGTGTTTGGGAGTGGACCTGGTGGGTCCGTACTGTCATAGTCACAACTACAGTCCTCTGCCGATTCACTATGTTGACAGGGACCATTTTGAAAAAAAAACTATGTTGACAGGGCCGGACGGTGTCGCCGCGGCGAGCGCACCAAGGCGGAGGATAAAGTGCTGTCGCCAATGTGCTGGGCTGGGTTGGACATTCTTATTGAAAAATAAAAATGGACCAGAACTATTTACAACGATGACTACGATTTGCATGGGTCCGCTGGTTGCAGGAAGAAAATGCTGGGAGAAAGAAGACTGGTCGCTATCTTTGCCTAAGAATAATATCGACTGAATGTAGCGACACTATCATAGGAAATAATATCCTCCTTTTAAATCGTGAATTTAAAGAACTGGTGCATGAGCATTTAGCTTTATTTATTTATTTACTTATTTATGTTTAGGGGACCATGAGCATGTACCTGGGACAGATTCATGTGAGAGCCTCCCTTCCAGTTAATTATGGGCTCCTTTATTGGGCCTTCATCAGTGGGCTGCATGTTATCAACAAGTGGAAAATGTGTTCCGTATGAAAAATAGTATGCGCTACGTATGGTACGGGGCACTAAAGGATCGAACCGTGCAACGACTTCCCAGATATTGTGTTTGTCGTTCTAACAACACATTTATTCAACCAACAGATGAAATATACTACTGATTGTACACTGAAAACAGCAGCAGCAGCAACCAGGGCTGGGGGTGCAACAGAAGCAGTAAGCAGGCCAGAAGAGTGATGATGCAGCTCTCTCTTCTACACCAAACATCAGCCATCATTACAAAAGGGCTACCAAAAAAGAACAAGTGTATGCATCAAACTAAATAAAGATCCTACTACACCAAGTGTACCCTACTACACCAAGTGTACGCATCTAACTAACTGGCTCAGTTAGATGTTACTATTTATTAAGCTGTGGAGATTGGCTGACGGCTTGAACCAGATGGGTGCCTGACGCGGGAAATTCCAGCCAGCAGGTCGAAGTCTGATACTTGCGACCCTCTCTCCTACTTTGGGAGCGTGGCGGCACATATCAGGGTATGGTGCATGCAAAGACGCATGGTACGCTGTGTACACACAGTTTTGCCTGATGAACGAAACCGCGCTGCCATCATGATCCTTGCCATCGGTTATCTCCTGGTTAATCGGATAATTCAGTCCGACAAACAGAGATCGTGTACCAAGGCTACTTACCAACCTCTTGTCAAAAATTCCTGAAGGCCCAGAGAAGCTGGGATCCTGCTCAAAGACCTTGCAGTGACTGTGTATTCCGCGAAACAACACGTCCAGTACGTGCGAACGATCATCAATCGTTCGCCATCGTCTGATCGAGCCAGGAACCACCTGCAACTGCCATGCCACTTTTCTTTGAAAGGTTCTGGGATTAGGAAGGGTAGGGACACCACGCGGCCTACAACATCATATCAAGTTGGAGTCAAATAACCCTAAAAAAAGTTGGAGTCAAATAAAAAAGGACTCTTGACGTAGTCAATCTTAAGAACAGCATGTTATGAGCATGAATATTTTTTCAGTAAATGTTAACAGTAATGTAAGCAAGCCATCATGATATCATAGGAAAGTAACATATTGTTGTAACAGATGTTTGTAGCGATGACTGGAGTAGGCCAGCAATACGTCCAGCCATAGAAGGAGTCGACAGTGTAAATGAAGCCCTTGTGTTCAATGGCATCAGAGAACCAGGGAGGATGTATGATCCTGCGATGGACGTGCAGATTTATCCACTTACCGCAGTGACCTGTCAGATAGGCGAGACTGTGGTTGAAGAACGCAATTAGCATGAAGTCTTTATAATTCGCAGATCTTGTGGGCACTTGGCAGATTACAACCTTGAGCAAATCAAACTTGGTATCATGTTGGCTACTGTAAGATTCCGAGTATTCTGGGCCGCGGTACCAAAGCAGTGCAGTGTTAATCGAAGGAAGAGGGTCAATCGCCGGGTGTAGACCTCCACGAGCATCCAGCTGCCGTGACCGTCGACGAGCTCCATCCATGACGTGTTCATGCCGACCCAGTACATACCGTTAATGTAGTTGAGGGTGACGGGGATCGGATCGCAGTCAAGGGGGTTGATGCTCGCCACCCTACGATCGTTATGCTGCGTGACACGTCGTTTCTGAAGATCAGGCAGCATCAGCAAGCAAGGAGCTGGCTTAAAAAGCTCCGTCCTGAGGGCTTTGAGTCAACAGTATAGCCCTGACGAGCGGCATGGTACTGAGATTGTCCACACGCGAAAAAATGAGCTTGATTACCTCTGTGGGGAGCGAATTCCATCCACTCTTTCGGCGGACGCTACTCGATTCTGCCATTGTTAGTGCTTGGGTTTTGGACGAGGGGGGGAGGCGCCTTAGCGGGGATGGAAGATTGGACGAGGGGGAGGCGCCTTAGCGGGGATGGAAGAGCGGACAAAGATGGAGAAGCGAATATGTGCTGCGGGAAGTGGACAGGTGATGATGACTACAACACGCCGCTTGTCTTACGAGACACATACCAGCAGCATAGGGTCATATCGAAGTCAGACAACTTGCTTGAGTGATCACAGTACTGGTACTCCCTACAGTACCTACTACTATGCCCTAACTTGCTTGAGTAGAGTAGTACTGGTGTAGGACTCTGCTCTACTACTAGCACCGGAGAGTAGTATATTCTAATCTAAAATAGTTACAAACTTCAATGCCCGAGCGTGGAACGACTATGAACCGCCATCGGTGCTAACTCCAATCCCCAGCAAACGTTCGCTGGGAGACATGGCAGTTGCAAACGCCCGCGACGCAGTTACAGTACGTGTGTAAGGGTGGCGGTTTTTGTTGGGGAACGTAGCAATAATTCAAAATTTTCCTACGTATCACCAAGATCAATCTAGTAGATACTAGCAACGAGAGAGAGGGAGTGCATCTTCATACCCTTGAAGATCGCTAAGCGGAAGCGTTACAAAGAACGTGGTTGATGGGTTCGTACTCGCGGCGATTCAAATCGTGGAAGATCCGATCTAGCGCCGAACGGACGGCGCCTCCGCGTTCAACACACGTACAGCCCGGGGACGTCTCCTCCTTCTTGATCCAGCAAGGGGAGAGGATAAGTTGAGGGAGAACTCCAGCAGCACGACGGCATGGTGGCGATGGAGCTCGTGGTTCTCCGGCAGAGCTTCGCTAAGCACTACGGAGGAGGAGGAGGAGTTGGAGGAGGAGAGGGCTGCGCCAGGGAAGGGGGTGAGGCTGCCCTCTCTCTCCCTCACTATATATAGGGGGAAGGGGAGAGGGGGTCGGCCCCTCTAGATGGATCTAGAGGAGGGGCGGCGGCCAGGGGAAACCCTAGATGGGTTTGGGCGCCCCCACCCCCTGGGAAACTTGCCCCCCAAGCCGGGAGGGGCGGCTGCCCTAGGGGTGGCGCCCCCACCTCTCCAGGTTACGTGAGATGGGCTGGGAGGGGCGCTCAGCCCCTTAGTGGGCTGATGTGCCCCCTCCCCTTGGCCCATAAGGCCCCCCAACGCTTGCCGGGGCCTCCGAAACCCCTTTCGGACACGCTGGTCATCACCTGGTACCCCCAGAACATTTCCGGACTCCAATACCTTTCGTCCAATATACCGATCTTCACCTCCGGACCATTTCAGAGGTCCTCGTCATGTCCGGGATCTCATCCGGGACTCCGAACAACCTTCGGTAACCACATACTATTTCCCATAACAACTCTAGCGTCACCGAACCTTAAGTGTGTAGACCCTACGGGTTCGGGAATCATGCAGACATGACCGATACATCTCTCCAGCCAATAACCAACAGCGGGATCTGGATACCCATGTTCGCTCCCACATGTTCCACGATGATCTCATTGGATGAACCACAATGTCGGGGATTCAATCAATCCCGTATACAATTCCCTTTGTCTATCGGTATGTTACTTGCCCGAGATTCGATCGTCGGTATCCCTGTACCTCGTTCAATCTCATTACTGGCAAGTCTCTTTACTCGTTCCGTAACGCATGATCCCGTGACTAACTCCTTAGTCACATTGAGCTCATTATGATGATGCATTACCGAGTGGGCCTAGAGATACCTCTCCGTCATACGGAGTGACAAATCCCAGTCTCGATTCGTGCCAACCCAACAGACACTTTCGGAGATACCTGTAGTGCACCTTTATAGCCACCCAGTTACGTTGTGACGTTTGGTACACCCAAAGCATTCCTACGGTATCCGGGAGTTGCACAATCTCATGGTCTAAGGAAACGATACTTGACATTTGAAAAGCTCTTAGCAAACGAACTACACGATCTTGTGCTATGCTTAGGATTGGGTCTTGTCCATCACATCATTCTCCTAATGATGTGATCCCGTTATCAATGACATCCAATGTCCATGGTCAGGAAACCATAACCATCTATTGATCAACGAGCTAGTCAACTAGGGGCTTACTAGGGACATGTTGTGGTCTATGCACTCACACATGTATTACGGTTTCCAGCTAATACAATTATAGCATGAACAATAGACAATTATCATGAACAAGGAAATACAATAATAACCATTTTATTATTGCCTCTAGGGCATATTTCCAATAGTTTTGTCAAATACTATGGCTTAAAAATAGGCCACCGTCAGATGGAAATCTGACGGTTACGTGGGATTCGCCAGGATTGAGCTCGTGTCGAACAATCGCCAGATATCATTACTAAAAAAGGTTAAAACACCCGGGGCTATAACTTGCACCGACTGACCACTAACAATGATACTAACATAGTTGTAAAATGGTCAAAGACCGTGTCTACGTGGTGTTTGGAATTATATGCAAAAAAATATCAAGATGCCCGTGCATTGCACGGCACACCATCAGCACCAACTCGATTTTTTCTCTACTCCTACTCCTATAAAAGACTCAGTTGGTGATGATGGAGGCGAGGAGGCGTGTTCAGCCGGGCGTGCAGCGGACGACACAGTACTATTCGATTTGTTATAAAAACAAAGAAGACTAGTAGATATAGAGATAAGAGTGATAAGAGTAGAGATAGAGACTTAGGCCTTCCACTATGTAGGCCAAAAGCGGTGCTAAATTTGCTTTTTGGGTATTTGGCACCGATGCCCTACATTGCCCAAGCGATGCCAAACAAAAATTTATGGGCACTGGAGCACCATCTACTGCTTCATGTGCTACTCCTGCGCTCCATTCAGCGGCCGTAACGTCCCCTACAGCCACTCCCTCCTGCGCTCCATTCGGCGGGCGCTGCTGAAATTTGGGGAGCGCACTCTCGCGACGGCTGGCAGCCATGACTTCACCGACGACGACTTCTTCCCCGACCTCGGCAACCTCTTCCTCAACGACATGGGTGACAACCTCAGCGCCAACGTTGCTGCTCCCGTTGCACCGTATGTGTTTCTGTCCTTCCTGTTCAAAATCATGCTAGAATTCTGTTTCTACTCTGTTACCTACTAGATTTTATCTGTTCATCTACTATGCTAGTCCACATGATTACCATAATCTCTGTTATAGCCATCATGCTTTATTTTGTGCTTATTCAGATTAAATCTCGTAGTAACTTGCTCATATATTCAACTGGCGCAACGTCCCCTACAGCCGCTCCCGTTTCATGGACGGCCTGGTCGATGCCTCCAAGGAGCCCTTCGTCTACTACTATGAGTGCCCGATGCCGTTTTGGGGCTCGCCGGCGGACATCGTGCATCACCTCACGGATGCGTCCAGCGGTCACTACTGGCCCTTGGCGGAGAACATCAAGTACGAGACGTGCTACCCGTTCACCATGCCGGAGTCGCTGGAGGATCACCGCCGCCTGCTAGTCTCGGAGGAGGACGGCAGCGTCTTCCTCTCTTGACCGTGGGCACCAGCGAGGCCCGCGTAGGCCGCCGCCCCGTCTCTGTAGTGTGCGTCAGGGGCGACGCCACTGACGCTGACACTGACACGAGGCCGATGTACGGGTGCGTGCTCACTATTACTACCCCTCCGAGGTACGTGGGCGGCGACACTGGCTCCATGATGCTGACTAGGACTGTGCAGAGCTGGGACCTTCCCGCCGATGTGGACATGGAAGACGCATGGTATGATTTACCCCCAACGTGCTGCACGGGGACTCCAAGGAGGTTCACCTAGACATACGCATTATCAAGTTAAATGTTGATCATTAGTCTTCGCTCAGTGCAATCCGCTGTCTAAGCATGTGGAGTGTAACGCCCATGATGCGGCTATATCTCCCACGTGTCGAGGCACGACTTGGAGGCATAACTGCATGGTGGTTTTGTCGCAAGAAGGGTCATCTTCACACAATCCCATGTAATGAACACGAACGGGATAAAGAGTTGGCTTACAATCGCCACTTCACACCATGAACATATAATTCATACATCATTCATAGCACACACATAGTCCGACTACGGATGAAGCCAAAAGAAAAGAAGATAACCCAACTGCTAGATCCCCGATCGTCCCAACTGGGCTCCATTACTGATCAACGTGAAAGGAAACATAGCAACGACCAAGATCTTCGTTGAGCTCCCATCTGAGCTTGGTTGCATCACCTGCACTGGTATCATCGACACCTGCAACTGTTGTGATAGTATCTGGTGAGTCACGAGGACTCAGCAATCTCAAAACCCGCGAGATCAAGACTATTTAAGCTTATAGGAAAGGATGGGGTAATGAGGTGGAGCTGCAGCAAGCATTAAGCATATATGGTGGAGCCAGGTGTCGGGTTGGCATAGACCCTGGTTGCCCAGGGGGCGCCGGACATCGCTCGGTTTGGACCAGCACTCGAAGGAGCACTGGCCCGGGGGTTAAAATAAATATGACCCTTGAGTCCGCGGAACCCAAGGGTAAAAAGGATTAGGTAGGCAAATGGTAAAACCAAGGTTGGGCCTTGCTGGAGGAGTTTTATTCAAAGCGAACTGTCAAGGGGGTCCCATAAATCACCCAACCGCGTAAGGAACGCAAAATCAAGGAACATAACACCGGTATGACAGAAACTAGGGCGGCAAGAGTGGAACAAAACACCAGGCATAAGGCCGAGCCTTCCACCCTTTACCAAATATATAGATGCATTAATTAAATAAGAGATATTGTGATATGCCAAAATATCCATGTTCCAACATGGAACCAACTTCAACTTCACCTGCAACTAGCAACGCTATAGGAAGGGCTGAGCAAAAGCGGTAACTTAGCCAAACAACGGTTTGATAGGAAAGGATGGTTAGAGGCTTGACATGGCAATATGGAAGGCATGAAAAACAAGTGGTAGGTAGCGCAAGCATAGCGATAGAGCGAACAACTAGCAAAGCAAAGATAGAAGTGATTTCGAGGGTATGGTCATCTTGCCTGAAATTCCGCTAGGAAGAAGAACGAGTCCAAGAAGAAGACAAACGGATGTAGTCGAACGAATCCTCACAACTCCGGAACGAAACCGAAGCTAACGAGAGACGTAAACCGGAAAGAAGCAAACAACATGGTAAACAACCAACACATAAGCATGGCATGATGCACAATCAAGTATGATGCATGTCCAGTTTAAATGAGGCATGGCATGGCAAACTGCATCAAACAATACTACAAATTAAGTGGAGCTCAATATGCAACGAGTTGCATATTGACAAAACACCACATCAATTATTTAGTTCTCTCCCGTTTATGTACCCAACAAAATTAACCGTGGTTAAGCATGGCAAGAGGTGAAGCATAATAAAACTATCTATTTAGGCAAGTTTAAATGAGGCCGGAAATAACAACTAACAATTCCGGAAAATCCCCATATGTCATTTAGCAATTTAAAGCAAACAACAATTTTAAACATTTTAAATGTTATTATCATGATGCGGATGACATATGCAAGATTTAAGCAATTTTATGAAAATGTTGACATGAGCATGATACGAGGCATTTTTCGCCATGGTGGAAGCAAAAGGGTGCCACGGCGGTGAAACGGAAATGGTGCCACGGCAACATCCCGGTTCCGGCAATTCGATTGAGATGCTGGTGCAAAGGAACAAGTGTGGGTGCGCGAAACGTGCAAGAGTGACGGGGAGTGATCCCGGATACCGGGTGTCCCACATGTCGATGGCATGGCATACGACGAACGTGCAAGGAACAATTCGGACACGGTCCAAACATAGGGTGCATCTCATACAACACATGCATTCGGTCCACGGACGTCATCTCGGGGTTATACCTTTGAAGCGTGCGTTTCGAGGCGGTTCAAAAATGTCGAGGGAAGTAGTCGTTCACGGGTCGTAGTGGAAGTAGTCGTTATCGCGACGGTAGTGGAAGTAGTGGTACACGGTGACGGTAGTGGAAGTAGTGGTACACGTCTTGGAGACGGACTTGACGAATCCGAGTTCTTCGGGGCAATCGGGTACCCATTTGCGTTGTTGTCGTGCATAGTTCGTAGACGTTCAGGAACCCGTAGAGGTACTTGGCACATCGTTTCAAAGGTCGTACACAGATCCAGAAGAGGGACTTGGTGTTTCGTTCGGCACTCGTTCGAGCATCCGTGTGGTCTTGCCGGTGGTGTACTTGGCGAATCCAGAGGCATTGGTAGTGGTACTTGGCTAATCCAACGCTCGGTGGTCCTTGGAATTGGTGTCAACAGCAACGGGGCGCGATGCAGGGGTGACGGCCGCGGGACTTGGCGTGTGGATGCAGCGGCTTGACGCAAGCAGGGCACCGCGGCTCCGGGAACATGGCTGGGCGGCAGAGCCGCAGGGGAAGCTGAGATCCACCGGATCCTGGCAGAGCACGCCGGCGGCAACGTCGTTCGGTGGAGAAGCACGGAGCGGCCACGGCGATGGTGGCGCAGGAAGGCGAGGCTGGCACAGGCGCTTGAGGGCGCGGGTGCCATGGCGCTGAGCGACGAGCTGCTGCTCGATGCAGACAGAGGCAGCCAGGGGACGGAGTTGGAGGAGGACTGCGCTCCCGCGGTTGAAGACGAACGGCGATGGCGCGACACTCTAGGAGGCAGCAGGGCGCGGGGACGGCAGGGGCGAGACGCGGTGGTGGAGGTCGCTAGTAGAGGGATCGGGCGCGGTGATAGTGTGCGTGTGGTGGTGCGAGGGACAGAAAGGGAGAGAACCAGGGAGAGATGGCGGCGCTGCGGGAGGAGATGGGGATCGAGGGAGAGATGCTGAGGGGATCGAGAGAGGCTAGGGTTAGAGCTGGTGGGGGCGCCGGCTGGGCTGCTGGGAGGAAAGATGGGCCGGCCTAGGTTGTCTCTCTCCTCTCTCTCTCATACTTTCTTTAACAGAAAAGAATTAGAGAGAAGAAAAGAAAGAGAGGGTTAGGGAAAGAAGTTGGACATGGGGATTATTTTCCCGGACTCACAAAAATGCGCTTGTTCCGAGAAAATAGAAAAGGCATGATTGAAAGATTTAAATTCAAACTCATTTGATTTAAATTCAAATGATTTGAATAGGAGGTGAGGGTTGGGAAGGTCCAAAAATGTTCGGATTTTTGGTGGAGCTCCGGAATATGATGAAAGAATATATGGCAAGGTTGGAGACCAAGAATTAAGATTACAAAGGCATTGGGATAATTTGCAAGTGTGTTATGGTGATTTCCAAATTAAAGAAATATCTAATATAGCTCCCTAATATTGGGAGGATATGTTATAAAGAGAAGTCACCCTTCCCTCGATTTAAATAGATCAACCATCTATGCAATTTATTAGTTGAGTTGAGAAGCAAAGATTAATGACATGATGGCATGATGCCATGATGCAATGCAAAAATAAAAGAGCAACCACAAAAGAAACACACGGTGATCACAAAAATATGGAAGTCTTCTGAAGCGTCGGTCTCGGGGCGTCACAACACTCCTCCACTTACAAGAGATCTCGTCCCGAGATCTAAGGATGGCGCCAGAGAGAAACGGAAGAGGAAGAGGTAAAACAAAGTTGCTTCTTTGACAAACGAGTGAAACCCACAAACCTTGAGAGGTTGAACAAATTGAAAGAAAGAATACAATGGAGGTGAACGAGATTGCAAACACTGTGTTAGCAGAGAAGAACAAAGAACATGATGAGAACTAAGAGCTTAGGGGACAAGACAGATTTTGAAACCACTCCGGTTAAAACAAGATAGAGTAGGATTAAGAATGATATAATTTGGGCAGCACTCCGACTGAAAATGGAAGGAATTAACATGAACTTGAGAAGATGGGATGATACTTGATGAAATCAACAACACACTGCCTTCGAAACTATTGAAAAATGGCACAAGGGGTAAGAAAGATTTCAGACCGCACTCTGGTTGAGGAAGGAGGCAAAACTTGATAATATGAGAGAGCTCGAATGAAAACACGACACTCCGGTTAAATGGAAGAGCAAGGAAAAGAACATGATCTCCAAAATGAGATGATGGGTCGAAGAGAACATCACAATGCCTTCGGGACAAATGAAAGAGTGGAATCAAGAGAACAGAGAAGAGAACAACAACTTCTATCACAATTGATTTTGAAGAGCCTCCTTAAAAAGAAGGATTGAACGGAGTTGTTGGAAAACCAACAACAAAAAGAATAAGCTTGTAGTGGACTTATGGAAACATCTCAACATTATGAGGTGACAAACGGCCACTAAAGGAAGCCATTGATTTGAGTGAGAGCACCAAGGCGATGAAAAACTTCTTTCACCAAGAGGATAGGAGAAAACTTGGATCATTGATAAGCACCATAATAGCAACATTCCTTAGGGAAGGCTTTGGGTGAAACATGAGACAAGATAAATCCAACGAATAGATTGGTGGATTTAAAATATCTCATTCTTGACAACATGTGAATCATGAAACGCAAACTCAAATTGTCAAGAATGACATAACACCACCTCAAATGATAAGGTAGAACAAATTGCACTTTGGAATGCAGGAAGAAGAATATTTGAGCTCTTCCAACAGAATCTTGAGAACACTTCGAGAATGAATTAAATCCTTGATGAACCACCATGAAGAAACTCCATGAAGAACTCCCGTAATAAAAGGATGATAGAAAGAAAGAGAAGTTGAAAACACAAGGTGAAGCCTTGCAGTGATAAGATGAAGCTTTGAAATGATATAACCGAGAAAACTTGGAACTCCGGAAAGAAAGATGAACAAATGAAATCAAGAATTTTGATGAACCTCTGGAATAAGGAATTGAATTTACTCGATGAAACAAGAATAAGAATTACATTATGCTCATCCTTCACCAATTAAATTGATGACAAGCAATGGATTTGGCATACTACTTATTCTCGTAGAAAGGATTAAGATAGATATGGCGCAAACTTGGGAAGGTCTTCAACGAACCACCGGTAGGATTGGAAAGAATGAATGAATCTATATGACAACGAAGGAAGAGAACTCTTGAACGAACCACCAAAAGAATTGAAAATGAAAGTGGCAAAAGCACAATACACCGGGGAAAATTTGAAAACGAATGAAGATACTTGAGGGGATATAGATACAATGCACCGGTAAGATTTGGAGAATGAGATCTGAAAGCTGAGAATGAATAATTCTGAGATGATGGCTCCGGAGAATCAAACTGAAAATACTCCTGAAATGCTCCGGATGGGTGAAAAGAATTCTCGCAATCGAAAACAATTATGAGAGGATGGCATGAAGCTACAACCATGAATCTTCAAGAGAGCGGACCAAGATTCAAGAGCAATTCTTCTTCGGTCTTCACATGTTGAGAATGATGATGAGAACCACCATGAATTGTTGAGATACTCCGGGATGAAAATTAGAAAGGTTGAACCAACAATGAAAAGAATTTGGAAGATCTTGGAGAAAGACATTTGACTGATGATAACTCATTCTTACGTCAAACTTTGAAAAGAATTTGGGAATAGCTCCGGGAAAATTAGAAGTGTCAGGTAAGATCCTGGGAAAAGACCTGTGGGTTAGGGCCCACTCAAAAGATACACCGTTGAACGATTTAAAAGAGAGATTGCGCCGGTTCAATTAAATGGCTTGAATAAGGTAAGACCTCGAAATAGCTAGAAAGGATTAAGAATAGAAACATGAATCCTCTGGGATACCCTCAGCACTCCAGATAAACATGAATAGCAAGAGGTGGATGATTAAGAGGTGCACTGGCATGAGAAAACATTTAAAACGAGGAAAGGATATGATCGACAAAGCTTGAATTGAATCCACCGGAGAAGAAAAAGAACGAAGAATAATAAACTTGAAGCTCCGTTAGTATCTTCATGGGAAATCACCGGATAAGAACATTGAAAGAAAAGAATGAAGAGACTTCGCGTCAATAAAAAGGATACTTGATTAAGAAATCTGAGTCCTTGAAGAAAAGGGTGGGAGGGTGGGAAAACAAAAGCAACTTGGGTCGGATGAAACAAACACCGTTGAGAAAAAGCTTAGAATTGATCTTGCGAATGTTGGAATGATCAAATTTACTTGAAGAGAAGCACACCGGTTGGAAAGGATTGAAAAGACAACCTTGATGAACAAGAAGGATTAGCATCCACATAGAAATATGAGAACACCGCTTAGAATAAGGTATGGGATCAACACTTGGCATTGAAGCAACTCGAATGCCACAAAACAAAACAAAAACAAAGGATTTGCTTGCAGAATAAGCCGGAACAAACACATGATAGAGATTTCGTCCGAAGTTTTCGTGGTGGGGCCCACACGGGCTCGATCGTACAGCACCATCATGTACAAGGCAGTGCACATGACATACGAAGCGTCCTCGAGTCAGCATAGCCAAGGACTCTTTAAGACACTACGAGACCACTGTAAAACCAACCATGGATAGGCGGACCACTAGACGTCGAACCCCAATCTCATATCATGCATTTGTCGGAAAGATATCCTAGGAGCTACTTGAATTCCCACTTATAAACTCCCAAAACTTTCTGGTTATGCAATCAGGTGTTGGGGATGCAGGGGACGCAATATATCTCACCCAAACTAACAATACCTAGATCCAGTTGTATCCATCCGTCAACACATAACCAAGAAACCTTCGGAAATCATTTACCTCAACCTTCGAAAAGCATCCGTTATACGAGTGATGGCAATACTCCCGAACTCCCGCCCCAGTTCTGGGTGGCGTCGAGGTGATCTCACCAACAACTGCATAAAAGAGATTTTCGATGTCGGTGAAACTCAGGTATTCCAGAACTGCAACGATAAAATTATGACGACAACACCTCGGAGCTCAACTCCCCCGGACACTGCCACAACCCCTAAATGTCAGGAGGCACCAAGAACAATGTTCTCGTCACAAAACCATCGGAACGATTCCAAGATACCCGCGTGATCCTAATTTTTTTTAGTGAAATTTGAGGAGAGGAAAGTCAAAACTTCTACGTCAGGGGGCCTCACCAGAGCGACGAAGGGACTGAGGAGTAAAAAGAATCCTACTCTCCGATATATATAATCCTAAGACTCAAAACCTTTTTTCTAGACTCAACAACGCCAGCGATTCGATCAAGCAGGGGGCTCCTAAGTCGGGGATGGCTCTGATTACCAACTTGTAACGCCCACGATGCGGCTATATCTCCCACGCGTCGAGGCACGACTTGGAGGCATGACCGCATGGTGGTTTTGTCGCAAGAAGGGTCATCTTCACACAATCCCAGGTAATGAACAAGAATGGGATAAAGAGTTGGCTTACAATCGCCACTTCACACCATGAACATATAATTCATACATCATTCAGAGCACCCACATAGTCTGACTACGGACGAAGCCAAAAGCAAAGAAGATAACCCAACTGCTAGATCCCCGATCGTCCCAACTGGGCTCCACTACTGATCAACGTGAAACGAAACATAGCAACGACCAAGATCTTCGTTGAGCTCCCATCTGAGCTCGGTTGCATCACCTGCACTGGTATCATCGACACCTGCAACTGTTGTGATAGTATCTGGTGAGTCACGAGGACTCAGCAATCTCAAAACCCGCGAGATCAAGACTATTTAAGCTTATAGGAAAGGATGGGGTAATGAGGTGGAGCTGCAGCAAGCACTAAGCATATATGGTGGCTAACATACGCAAATAAAGGCAAGAAGAGGAGCAAGGCAACGGTCGTGAACTAGAAGTGATCAAGAAGTGATCCTGAAGCTACTTACGTTCAAGCATAACACAAGAATCGTGTTCACTTCCCAGCCTCCGCCGAAAAGAGACCATCACGGCTACACACGGGGTTGATGCATTTTAATTAACTCAAGTGTCAAGTTCTCTACAACCGGACATTAACAAATTCCCATCTGCCACATAACCGCGGGCACGGCTCTCGAAAGTTTATACCCTGCAGGGGTGTCCCAACTTAGCCCATCACAAGCTCTCATGGTCAAAGAAGGATATTCCTTCTCCCGGGAAGACCCGATCAGTCTCGGAATCCCGGTTTACAAGACATTGCGACAATGGTAAAACAAGACCAGCAAAGCCGCCTGAATGTGCCGACAAATCCCGATAGAAGCTGCACATATCTCGTTCTCGGTGCACACAGGATGAGCCAGACGTCGGGTTGGCATAGACCCTGGTTGCCCAGGGGGCGCCGGACATCGCTCGGTTTGGACCAGCACTCGAAGGAGCACTGGCCCGGGGGTTAAAATAAAGATGACCCTTGAGTCCGAGGAACCCAAGGGAAAAAAGGATTAGGTAAGCAAATGGTAAAACCAAGGTTGGGCCTTGCTGGAGGAGTTTTATTCAAAGCGAACTGTCAAGGGGGTCCCATAAATCACCCAACCGCGTAAGGAACGCAAAATCAAGGAACATAACACCGGTATGACGGAAACTAGGGCGGCAAGAGTGGAACAAAACACCAGGCATAAGGCCGAGCCTTCCACCCTTTACCAAATATATAGATGCATTAATTAAATAAGAGATATTGTGATATGCCAAAATATCCATGTTCCAACATGGAACCAACTTCAACTTCACCTGCAACTAGCAACGCTATAGGAAGGGCTGAGCAAAAGCGGTAACTTAGCCAAACAACGGTTTGCTAGGAAAGGATGGTTAGAGGATTGACATGGCAGTATGGAAGGCATGAAAAACAAGTGGTAGGTAGCGCAAGCATAGCGATAGAGCAAACAACTAGCAAAGCAAAGTTAGAAGTGATTTCCAGGGTATGGTCATCTTGCCTGAAATTCCGCTAGGAAGAAGAACGAGTCCAAGAAGAAGACAAACGGATGTAGTCGAACGAATCCTCACAACTCCGGAACGAAACCGAAGCTAACGAGAGACGTAAACTGGAAAGAAGCAAACAACATGGTAAACAACCAACACATAAGCATGGCATGATGCACAATCAAGTATGATGGATGTCATTTTAAATGAGGCATGGCATGGCAAAATGCAACAAACAATACTACAAATTAAGTGGAGCTCAATATGCAACGAGTCGCATATTGACAAACACGACATCAATTATTTAGTTCTCTCCCGTTTATGTACCCAACAAAATTAACCGTGGTTAAGCATGGCAAGAGGTGAAGCATAATAAAACTATCTATTTAGGCAAGTTTAAATGGGGCCGGAAATAACAACTAACAATTCCGGAAAATCCCCATATGTCATTTAGCAATTTAAAGCAAACAACAATTCTAAACGTTTTAAATGTTCTTATCATGATGCGGATGACATATGCAAGTTTTAAGAAATTTTATGAAAATGTTGACATGATCATGATACGAGGCATTTGTCGCCATGGCGGAAGGAAAAGGGTGCCATGGCGGTGAAACGAAAATGGTGCCACGGCAACATCCCGGTTCTGGCAACTCGATTGAGATGCTGGTGCAAAGGAACAAGTGTGGGTGCGCGAAACGTGCAAGAGTGACGGGGAGTGATCCCGGATACCGGGTGTCCCACATGTTGGTGGCATGGCTTACGACGAACGTGCAAGGAACAATTCGGACACGGTCTAAACATAGGGTGCATCTCATACAACACATGCATTCGGTCCACGGACGTTGTCTCGGGGTTATACCTTTGAAGCGTGCGTTTCGAGGCGGTTCAAAAATGTCGAGGGAAGTAGTCGTTCACGGGTCGTAGTGGAAGTAGTCGTTCTCGCGGCGGTAGTGGAAGTAGTGGTACATGGTGACGGTAGTGGAAGTAGTGGTACACGTTTTGGAGAGGGACTTGACGAATCCGAGTACTTCGGGGCAATCGGGTACCTGTTCGCGTTGTTGTCGTGCATGGTTCATAGACGTTCAGGAACCCGTAGAGGTACTTGGCACATCGTTTCAAAGGTCGTACACAGATCCAGAAGTGGGACTTGGCGTTTTGTTCGGCACTCGTTCGAGCATCCGTGTGGTCTTGCCGGTGATGTACTTGGTGAATCCAGAGGCATTGGTAGTGGTACTTGGCGAATCCCATGCTCGGTGGTCCTTGGACTTGGCGTCAACAGCACCGGGGCGCGATGCAGGGACTTGCGCGATGCAGGGGCGACGGCCGCGGGACTTGGCGCGTGGATGCATCGGCTTCACGCAAGCAGGGCACCGCGGCTCCGGGAATATGGCTGGGCGGCAGAGCCGCAAGGGAAGCCGAGATCCACCGGGTCCTGGCAGAGCACGCCGGCGGCAACGTCATTTGGTGGAGAAGCATGGAGCGGCCACGGCGATGGTGGCGCGGGAAGGCGAGGCTGGCACAGGAGCTTGAGGGCGCGGGTGCCATGGCGCTGAGCGACGAGCTGCTGCTGCTCGATGCAAATAGAGGCAGCCAGGGGACGGAGTTGGAGGAGGACTGCGCTCCCATGGTTGAAGACGAACCGCGATGGCGCGGCACTCTAGGAGGCAGCAGGGCGCGGGGACGGCAGGGGCGAGACGTGGTGGTGGAGGTCGCTAGTAGAGGGATCGGGCGCGGGGATAGTGTGCGTGTGATGGTGCGAGGGACAGAAAGGGAAAACCACGGAGAGATGGCGGCGCTGCGGGAGGAGATGGGGATCGAGGGAGAGATGCTGAGGGGGTCGAGAGAGGCTAGGGTTAGAGCTGGTGGGGGCGCCGGCTGGGCTGCTGGGAGGAAGGATGGGCCGGCCTAGGCTGTCTCTCTCCCCTCTCTCTCTCATATTTTCTTTAACAGAAAAGAATTAGAGAGAAGAAAAGAAAGATAGGGTTAGGGAAAGAAGTTGGACATGGGGATTATTTTCCCGGACTCACAAAAATGCGCTTGTTCCGAGAAAATAGAAAAGGCCATGATTGAAATATTTAAATTCAAATTCATTTGATTTAAATTCAAATGATTTGAATAGGAAGTGAGGATTGGGAAGGTCCAGAAATGTTTGGATTTTTGGTGGAGCTCCGGAATATGATGAAAGAATATATCGCAAGGTTGGAGACCAAGAATTAAGATAACAAAGGCATTGGGATAATTTGCAAGTGTGTTATGGTGATTTCCAAATTAAAGAAATATCTAATATAGCTCCCTAATATTGGGAGGATATGTTATAAAGAGAAGTCACCCTTCCCTCGTTTAAATAGATCAACCATCTATGCAATTTATTAGTTGAGTTGAGATGCAAAGATTAATGACATGATGGCATGATGACATGATGCAATGCAAATATAAAAGAGCAAGCACAAAAGAAATACACGATGATCACAAAAATATGGAAGTCTTTTGAAGCGTCGGTCTCGGGGCGTCACATGGAGACTTCCATGCAAGATCTTGCTCTATTGGAGTATCGTGCATGAATAAAAGTGTATCCATTTATAGTTTAGTCTAGAATCTTCCTTGTATGAGTTTTTACTACAGTACTGGTGAAAGACTTACTATGAACCATTTCTTACATCTCCTCTGCCCCTTCCAAGTCATCCTGATTTAGTCCCTCCGTCTAGGTGTATAAGGGCATGGTTAATACTTAATAGTATAGCCAACTGTTGACTATAAGAAAGTGCCATGTCATCTGTAGCCAACATGTATAACAATTGATACTCAAAAACTAATTCTTAAAGATCATTCCTTGCAAAGCACAATAAGTGTTATTTCTTCACAAGTTTTGGATGCAGGTTGAACAGTTGAACGCTTTTGCTTGCAAAAGATACCTTTTTATCTATTTCACCGGATGTTTGTGAGCTCTAGAGATGACCCCCACATCCTTTGTCAAAATAAACAACTCCCCGATCGGTGCATATCAGTCTTCCGTGCAACGCACGGGCACCTTACTACTATAGATTAGTACGACCAAAAACTGAACTAACGTTATATATAGTACAATAAATGCTGATGGATGTCACCTAAAATTATATCAATTAAAACTATGTTCAAATACGAATCCAACGATATAGTTTTGGTGACATGCACTAACATTTTGTTAGTTAAAACTTCAGTCAAATTCAATGGCGGACTAATAAACCACGACCGATGTAGTACAAGTGTAGAGGGCGGCGCTACATGGGAGTCTCACTCTCACCCCGCTCGTGGCGCGGCAGTAAAGCCGTCATATCACAAAACCCAACCACTGCCAGTAATAAGTGGCCTGGTAAAATAAATGGACAAGCAACCATCACATCCCTCCGTCTTTTTTGCATTTCATCTCTCTGCATTTACTTTCTCCGGTTCATCTCGCACACTCGATCCCTAGCTACTCCGTACAAAGTACGACAGAGAAATAACCACAGAGAAGGAAGCTAAAAGTAAACAATCAAATGAGCATTTTTGCATTGAATCGTTTCACAAGCTTGACTAGTGTTGTTTTTCTACTTTTACAAAAACTGCATCGTAATGTTAAAACATGCATTTGCACGTACATAAGTAATAGTAGTACTCCCTCCGTCTAGGTGTATAAAGTCTTCCCTCCTTGGTCACGGTGCACAACCAAAGATGACTTATTCACCTGGACGGAGGGAGTAGCACAGTCTGCAAGCATATATAGAGAGAGACGTGTAGTGTGATAGTATATAGTAAAGTTTGTGCTATATGCACCTACTTACAAAATGCGTACGGATACACAAGGTTTCCAAACTTTCCCTCTTACACACTTAATTAAGGACGCTAATAATTCCCGAACGTTTGGGATTTATCATTTGCGTCCCAAAACTAATGAGATCACCTTACGAAACTAAATTATACTCCTACTAAAAGCCACGGCACTTGCAGGAGCGCTTGCGGCGCGCCATGAGTGCCCTGGTGCGCGGCCGTTTCCCAGCGCGCCGACACAACGCCTCTTCCTCAGCCTCGCAACTCGCCAGGTGCTGATTGGTGGCTTGCCGGCGAGCGAGGGCGATCTCACCGGTGTGGTGATCCGGCGCCAACAGGTACTCCTCCTCGCTGGAAGCGTGCACCCGGTCCATGTACCGCCAAGCGTAGATGAGGCGCTTGGGCCCGACTGCACTCAGGGCTTTGGCACGGGCGTCCTCCGCCACCCTCACGGCCCTTGCACGAGCCTTCTGCCAAAGAGCCAATTGCCTTACTCTCTCGGACGCGACATAGACCTGCCAGACAGCTTGCCCCTTGGTGCGCTTCTCTTCCTCGGCCTTCTTCTCCGCCTCCATTTCTTTCCAAAGCTCCTCAAGGCTGGGGGGCTCGGTGGGAGGTGCGGCGTTCTCCTCGTAGCGGGGAGCCACGCGTCCTCCGACGCGCGTGCTGGCAAGATTGGGAATGCCGACGCGTCGCGGCGAGGAGTGGAACACCGACGCGTCCTCCTCGACTAGTGGTGGCGAGGAACGGAACGGCGATGCATGACCGTCCAGGCGGTGCAGCGAGGGGTGCCTAGGGCTTGGGAGGGGCGATGCCATGGTGGTCTACGTGAGAGGGAGGGGGAGGAGATAGCGATGAACGTGAGCGTTCTTCCAAATGCCGTGGGAGGCGCAGTATTTATAGCGACCAATGGCACACCTACGTAAGATATGGACTGAGCTGCACTGACTTAACTGCAGGTCCAGTTGCGTCACTGACATGTGGGCCAGACCCCTGTTGGGCCCATATGTCAGTGGCCCAATGCACCTGCAGTTAAGTAACTGAAGCAGCGTCCCGGAAGAAATGTTGCGTGATTAACGTAACAGCTACGTGGGCATATTTTTTGGAGTAAATTACGGGGGAGGGGAGGGGTGGAAATATTGCTGGTCACAAAGGATTGGACGAGCGCGGGGGGAGGAGAGTCATGCATGCAGATTTTTTCCACACGGGGTGGAGTGGTGGGACCGCCAGAGGGAGAAGGAGAGTCTGACAGGCATATTGTTTCCACACATGGAGAGGAAAAGATTTGGAGACGAACGGGCTTCCTGCAGGTATGGGGAACGGTGCATAATAAGTCTCATCTTGCATGTCGGGCTAGGTATAGTCTCAAGTCATTAAAAACATACACGCCCCACACATGTTCATATTTCAAGGTGCAGTAAATTATTGCATGCGATGATTAAGGCTGGCCATAATGGAGTATCATGCACACGGGAATAGCAAACATGCTGATGTGGCAAAGAATTAAAGAAGAGAGGGGAGTTGGAGTAACTAGTTTTCATGCATGCATTGGTAAACACATTTTTTGTGAAGAACGACAGGATTAGTTGAGTACTTTTGCAGACTACAAAAACTATTCCACCGCCTCTATCTTGCTAAGAGTAGGTGAAATTTTTGAATCGAGCCTTTTAAACTAGAAGGGTGGTAGTAGTACTCTAATAGCTAACCTTGGCCCTGTTTGGATCCATGTGTTAGAGTTAGTTTGGGTTAGTTTGAACTCAACTAACCCAAAAATATCCAAACAGGAGGGTTAGTTTTGGTAAGATGCATCTAACCCATTCAAAAAATCTAACCCACCCAAGAGGTGCTTATTTGGGTTAGTTCTTGTCGGGACACTAAAAAACACATTTTTCTCTCACTCTCCCCGCAGCAGATCCCTCCCCACTTCCTTGAAGCTTCTTCTCCTCTCCCTCCCTCCCTCCCTCTCGCACCGCCCATGAAGGCACCTCGCCGTATCCACGCTCCATCTAACCCTGTCATCCAAACACCTCTTTCGCTAGAGTTACTTTTGGGTTAGTTCAGGATTAGAATCTAACTCTAACCTTTAACTGAGTTAGAGTATCCAAATAGGGCCCTTGTTGTGATGACAAGATGGGACATGGCACGCACCTGGACGGAGGAACTAGTCCGCGTTGTGCATTTAAGTTTTGTCTGAAGTCAATGTACCTCTACTTTGACCAAACTTATAGAAAAATGTATCAACATTCACAATGTCAAATCGATATTTTTATATTCATTACAAAACGAAGTTCTTATACTCATTATAATCAGTATTGTAGATACTGATATTTTTAGTATAAATTTGGTCAAACACTTTGCAAATGGTTGACGAAAGTAAAAAGGACCAGAGGGAGTATCATGCATGCGGAGTAGGCAAAAAAATGCTCATTTATAGCCGGTCGAAGTCTCAAAGGGCACGACCGCGCGAGGGAGGCGAAGGTCATGGGAGGCGCGACGGTTGACGGAATTAAGTGAAGTTACCCACGCGCCGGCATGGCATTGCGAACAGGCAGAAGCTATACCGCCAGGCCTACGATATGGGTCTAGTAGACATGACATCTAGTGGGTCCCGCATAGTTCTCGAGAACTCTTTGGGGGCTTGCAGCCGTTTATCCACCGGGCAAGCCAGCAACCCCACGCAGTCCGCACGCCCTACTCGTCCCCGTCTTCTACTAGTACATTACCTTACAATAGTTTGCTCCCAGTCGTCCCGTCCTTTCACATTACACCAGTTCAACTTCTCCTAACCCTCCTCCAAAATCCATGGCCTCCCAAATCTCCATGGTCGCCGCTGAGTACCAGGTTAGAGCCATCACTGGCGATGACTTCATCGTCATCTACACACATGGATCCGCGACGGTGAAAGCATGCCTTGCTCGCTTCCTACGCATGTTCAACAGTTCAACGGATGAGTGGGTCGCTGGGATAGATGTTGAGTACACCACAGTCCTGCAAAGAGAGAAGATTCTAAAGGAGGCAGAGAAGAAGAAGCCCACCATGATCCAGGTTTGCCTACATAACGTGTGCTTGGTCTACCACATATGCTATGCTGATGTTGAGTGCCAGGATTTTTAGAACTTCCTCAAGGACGAAAGAGTGAAATTCGTTACTGTAGACTTTAGGAACGACAGGGATGTCCTGGGTCGGATAGGCCTCGTTGTAGGCCAGCCCTTCGATCTCCAGAAGGAAAGCCTGGTGTCCTCCTCTCATCCTTCAATGCTGACCCTCGCAGCAGCCATGATTGATCGTTCGTACGCTAAACTGAAGAAACCTCACCACGAGTTTCATCATGCATGGGAGTCGAAGACATTAGATGAAGATGACATCCTGTACGCAACAATGGATGCCTAGCTTTGTTTAAATATCTACAAGGGTTGGATGAAGAAGCAGAGCCCAGTGTCCGGTTCAAGCAAAGAAGCGTTAGCGAAGAGGAAGAGGAAGAGGGACGAGGACGAAGTCGAGGACGTGGACTCGGACTCCGAGTAGGTGGCAGTGCCGTCGCTCATGCTGGTTCTACTGCAGTGTCAAGCGGACTAGTTGCTTAGTTTATTTTCAAGGGTGTGTTGTGCCGAGGCCCCAGCAGAACTATGTTTATGTTTTTTCTCGTTATTTGAACTCTTTAGTACGTACAGTAGTACTAGTACTATGTCTAACTACTGTTCTTCTTGCAATTGGTACTACTGCTCGTATCTTCGTGTTCCTACTGTACTTAATACGTTCGTACTAGTAGTATAATTTGGGTCAGTCGATTTGTGAAAGAAGTTCGACGGAGCGAAGGAGGAAGACGGCAGAGAAGCTACCCCAGTATCTATATTAGGGTGGCAGGGTGCCTATGATCTATCTTATGAGTGTTGGGTGTGGAATGCAGTTCGCCGAAAAAATGGATCGTGCCCGGGGTTAAACGGATGGCGGGGGTGGGGGGAGCATGGCGGTGGCAGGCGGTTCAAGGGAGGGCGCGGCAGTGGCGGTAGGCTGTTAGGCATGTGGCGGGCTGAGAAGATGAACCGTGCATCAATTTCGGAGGTTGAAGAAGCCCTTCTAGCCATCCATGTTGCATCAAACGGCTCACAAGAGCCGACTGACCCAAATTGCTCCTTCAGATTGCAGGATCCACGTGGCATTCATGGTCAAGGTAGATTCCACGTTCGCACCTGGTTTGCGGGCTCGACGCGCGCGCGACCGGCTTCCGCCGCGACAGCCACCATGCGCGCCTCCTCCGCTCGGGCGGAGACGACAATGACATGCTAGTTCCTCCTCGCCGGCGTGCTGGAGCATGCACTCATCCTCCTCTTGGTATGCTGCGTGCATAGACGCGGCTACACCAGCTGCTCGCGTGCTTGGTAGCGCGGCGGCATCGCGAGGAGGGACTGCAGACGACGTGAGCGGGCGAGCCTTCGGCTTCATGGCACAGGGATGGCGGCGACACGGCGGTGATGGGCGAGAAATTGTTGGCCGGAGCAGGCGGGCGCCGGCATGCGCAACGGCGGCGGCATATTGATGAATGCGCGTATGGGAGCTTAGTTTAGTTTTATATAGGGTTGGTCAAACTTAAAAGAAAATTGTACTAGTACACGTAAACATTAGACTTAGGCAGCACTTTTATTAGTTACCACAGCCACGATACAGAATCCTGTGCAAGCGCGTGAACCGCGGCCGCGCGGTCGATCGAACGGTGCGTCACCGTGTCACGCTCGAAGGACATCCACCGAACCTTTTTGTTTGTGTGAAAACAATCCCCGAATATTACTCAACTTTTTTTTTCCTTGAAAAGTTCTTGACGCTACAATATTTCCATATATTTGAATTTAGCTCCGGTTCGTGTTTATTTGGATTTGGACGTTTTAGGTGCGCCCTAGTTTTTTTTAATACTGATTTTGTGTGTGTGACTGAGAGAGAACGTGTGTATGTGTCCATATGTGTGTTCTGGCGGAAGGGCAATGTGGAGACGGTGTGCGTGTGATAGAGACATAGAGAGGTGTGAATGTGCAAATGATCATGCATGAGTGAGACATAGACAGATACCGATACGTTGTGTATACATGAGAGAATGGTCTTCTATTTTACTTATGTGTGTGTGTGAGAGAGAGAGAGAGGAGCATCCGTAACACAACAACCATCTCTCTCGATTCGTCGGTCCCTCGCACGATCGCATGTAACACATGCATCAACGCGCACATTTTGACACCCTCACCCAGCCCCTGCCCACCTCAAGGCCCGCACATCGCTCTCTATCTCGTACGCACGATCTCTTCGTGAATACCCTGTTTAGCATGTAGCTTTCCGTCACATACACACACATTTCTCTCCTTAGGTTCATTTTCTCTCAATATCTGACACACACACACACACACACGCACACACACACCACTACAAAAAAAGACACATCCGTGACATTTTGGGCCGAAAGATTTTTTTTTCTATCATACTTATGACACTTCTATGATGATAATTGTGACAGAACCCGGTATCATCATAGATGTGGTGGGGTCCTACTTCTATGACAAAAAATCATGACAGAAAATGGGCTTTTCGTCCTGGGCGGGCCGGAGACGCAGCTGCATGACATTCTTTGGGCCGTCCATGACAGAAAAAACCGTGGTAGAAGCGAGGCCGAGGAAAATATCGGGGCGTTCCCGGTTACGGTGGGTGGTCGGGGCCGAGCGAAGTGCGTTTCTCTCGTACACGCACGCACATGGGTGCGAGGCGTTGGGCTCTAACTGAACCCGAGCGAGGCGTTGGGCTCTAACTGAACCCGAGCGAGGCGTTGGGCTCTAACTGAACCCGAGCGATTGCACTGCAGGCTAAGCGTTACTGAACCCGAGCGATCGATCGATGGCTGTTAACTGAACCTGATTGAGCGATTCCTTCGCTACTGCTGCTAACTGAAGCCGATCGATGCTGCCTCTGGATGAACAGTGAGCGTTGCTGGGGGGGGGTTGGATGAACAGTTCCCGGTGGGGGTGGATGAACAGGACCCCGTGGTGTTGCCTCTGGATGAACAAGACCCCGATCGATCGAGCCGGTTGGGGTTGGATGAACAGGAACCCGTGGAGGGCAGGATGAACAGGACCACCCCATGGAGGGCAGGATGAACAGTAGACGGTGGAGGGCTGGATGAACAGTATCCCGTGGAGGGGTGGTTGAACAGGAGCCCGTGGAGAGGGCTGGTTGAACAGTAGCCGGTGGAGTAGCGCGCAGTGGAGGTTGGATGAACAGGAGCCCGTGGATGAACAGTCGCAAGTGGAGGCTAGAGGAGGTCGACGGTGGATGAACAGGAGCCCGTGGATGAACAGTCGCAGGTGGAGGCTAGAGGAGGTCGACGGTGGATGAACAGTTGCCCGTGGAGGCTGGAGGGGGTCGACGGTGGATATGAACAGTATCCCGTGGAGTCCCGTTTTGCGGTACGCCACACCCCTCCCGATGAACAGGACCCCCGTTTCGATAGTAGCGCTCCAACACAAGTCTGTTTCCTCCGTTTTGCGGTACGCCACACCCCTCTCGAGCAACAGGACCCCCGTTTCGACCGTAGGAGGTCCGTTTCCTCCGTTTTGCGGTACGCCAGACCCCTCCTGATGAACAGGATCCCGTTTCGACCGTGGCCGGTCGAACACAAGGCCGTTTCCTCCGTTCTGCGGTACGCCAGGCCTCGTTTCCATCGGCTGTTCCGTCCAAGCCCCCCCGATGAACACGACGACGCATTCCGTTCTGACCCAGCCGGTTGGCTCCCCGTGAACACGACGACGACGCAGTTTCTCCATTCCGACCCAGCCATGTACACGAGCCCTGGCCGTACATATGCGCGAGTAGGCGTTCAAGACCCTGCCCGTATGTACGAATGTGGCCGTATTTTCTTTCTTGCACACTTGCCGCTGTACGTACGTGTACATGCTACGTGCGCGCCTCTACATCGACCAGTATGTATGTACACGTTCGCGACCAGAATGACAACGCTATGTACGCTTCGACCAGGTGGGTCCCGACTGTGAGGCACTTCCTTGCCTGGGAAGATGTAGCTGGTGGGTCCCAGCAGTCAGGGGGGCGAATCGTTTTTTATTTGCCCGGACGCACTTCCTTGCGTGCGAAGATGTAGCTGGTGGGTCCCAGCAGTCAGGGGGAAACGTTTTTTCATGAAATACGGTGGCCCGTTCGGTGGGTCCCCGCTGTCAGGTGGAGGAATAATTATTTTGCGCGTAATAAGGAGGCACTTCCTTGCTGCGGCCGTGGACCCAGCTGTCAGCCTCTCCACGTACAGTCCACGTCCGATGGAAGCCGTTCCTTGACCACGTTGACCACGCCGCGCCGAGAGCACCAGGGCGGTGGACGACGGCGAGGCCTAGGAAGGGGACGACACGGAGCCGGGGAAGACGCGGCAGTGGAAGCCCCCACGGAGAGGAGTACGAGGGTTCACTGGTTCGGCTGCGGTGTGAGGCTGCCGTCGCCGCAGAATAACAGGGGGTGTGGGTGAGTGGAGGGATGGCCTGGCCAGCGGTGGGAGTAGCAGGGGGCAGTGAGGCCTCCGCGGCAGCACAGCCGGCTACGGGAGGCAGGAGCACGAGGCACGACCGGCGCTGGTTTGGGCGGCTGGAGCAAAAAGACTAGAGGTTGAAGAAGCACTACGGCCGTTGGATGGACATCGTACGGTCATTGGAGCTAGAATCTTGCATATTGACTAAGTTGACAAAGCCCTCCATCCCCGTCAACTTCGTAGGCCCACAAGTCAGCCTGCCACTGTACTGGGTCCCAGCTAACAGGGGGAGTATTCATTATTTTTGTGCGTAATAAGGAGGCAGTTCCTTGCGTGCGAAGACATAGCTGGTGGGACCGAGTTGTCAGCGGCGGTAACGTTTTTTCCACGAAATACAGAGGCCCTTTCACTGGGTCCCAGATGTCAGGTGGAGGAATCATTATTTTGCGCGTAATAAGGAGGCATTTCCTTGCGTGCGGCCGTGGACCCAGCTGTTAGCCTCTCCACGTACAGTACTCTTCAGATGCATGTCGGTCATTGACCACGTTGGCCAGGCCGCGCCGAGAGCACCAAGGCGGTGGACGACGGCGAGGCCTACGAAGGAGACGACGCGGAGCCGGGGAAGACGCGGCAGTGGATGCCCACGCGGAGAGGAGTACGAGGGTTCACTGGTTCGGCTGCGGTGTGAGGCTGCCATCGTCGCAGAATAACATGGGGTGTGGGTGATTGGAGGGATGGCCTGGCCAGCGGTGGGAGTAGTAGGGGCAGTGAGGCCTCCGTGGCAGCACAGCCGGCCACGGGAGGCAGGTGCACGAGGCACGACCGGCGCTGGTTTGGGCGGCTGGAGCAAAAAGACCAGAGGTTGAAGAAGCACTACGGCCGTTTGATGGACATCGTACGGTCACTGGAGCTAGCATCATGCATATTGACTAAGTTGACAAAGCCCTCCGTCCCCGTCAACTTAGTAGGCCCACAAGTCAGCCTGCCACTGTACTGGGTCCCAGCTAATGGGGGGAGTATTCATTTTATTGTGCGTAATAAGGAGGCACTTCCTTGCGTGCGAAGACATAGCTGGTGGGTCCGAGCTGTCAGTGGCGGTAACGTTTTTTTCGCAAAATACAGAGGCCCTTTCGATGCGTCCCAGATGTCAGGTGGATGAATCATTATTTTGCGCGTAATAAGGAGGCATTTCCTTGCATGCGGCCATGGACCCAGCTGTTAGCCTCTCCACGTGCAGTACTCTTCAGATGCATGTCGGTCGTTGACCACGTTGACCAGGCCGCGCCGAGAGCACCAAGGCGGTGGACGACGGCGAGGCCTAGGAAGGAGACGACGCGGAGCCGGGGAAGACGCAGGAGTGGATGCCCACGCGGAGAGGAGTACGAGGGTTCACTGGTTCGGCTGCGGTGTGAGGCTGCCGTCGTCGCAGAATAACAGGGGGTGTGGGTGAGTGGAGGGATGGCCTGGCCAGCAGTGGGTGTAGTATGGGGGCGGTGAAGCCTCCGCGGCAGCACAGCCGGCCACGGGAGGTAGGAGCACGAGGCACGACCGGCGCTGGTTTGGGCGGCTGGAGCAAAAAGACCAGAGGTTGAAGAAGCACTACGGCCGTTGGATGGACATCGTACGGTCAGTGGAGCTAGAATCGTGCATATTGACTATGTTGACAAAGCCCTCCATCCCCGTCAACTTAGTAGGCCCACAAGTCAGCCTCCCACTGTACTGGGTCCCAGCTAATAGGGGGGTATTCATTTTTTTTGTGCGTAATAAGGAGGCACTTCCTTGCGTGCGAAGACATAGCTGGTGGGTCCGAGCTGTCAGCAGCGGTAACTTTTTTCACGAAATACAGAGGCCCTTTCGATGGGTCCCAGATGTCAGGTGGAGGAATCATTATTTTGCGCGTAATAAGGAGGCATTTCCTTGCGTGCGGCCGTGGACCCAGCTATTAGCCTCTCTACGCACAGTACTCTTCAGATGCATGTCGGTCGTTGACCACGTTGACCAGGCCGCGCCGAGAGCACCAAGGCAGTGGACGACGGCGAGGCCTAGGAAGGAGACGACGCGGAGCCGGGGAAGACGCAACAGTTGATGCCCACGCGGAGAGGAGTACGAGGGTTCACTAGTTCGGCTGCGGTGTGAGGCTACCGTCGTCGCAGAATAACTGGGGGTGTGGGTGAGTGGAGGGATGGCCTGGCCAGTAGTTGGTGTAGTATGGGGGCGGTGAGGCCTCCGCGGCAGCACAGCCGGCCACGGGAGGCAGGAGTAGGCGGCACGACCGACGCTGCTTTGGGCGGCTGGAGCAAGAAGACCAGAGGTGGAAGAAGCACTATGGCCGTTGGATGGACATCGTACGGGCACTGGAGCTAGAATCGTTCATATTGACTAAGTTGACAAAGCCCTATGTCCCCATCAACTTAGTAGGCCCACAAGTCAGCGACCCACTATGGTGGGTCCCAGCTAGTAGGGGGTATCATTTTTTTTGTGCGTCATAAGGAGGCACTTCCTTGCATGCGAAGATATAGCTGGTGGGTCCGACTTGTCAGCGGGGGGAACGTTTTTTCCGCGAAATACAGAAGCCCTTCCCGTGGGTCCTAGCTGTCAGGTGGAGGAATCATTATTTTGCGCGTAATAAGGAGGCATTTCCTTGCGTGCGGCCGTGGACCCAGCTGTCAGCCTCTCCACGTACAGTCCACTTCCGATGGATGTCGTTCATTGACCACGTTGACCAGGCCGCGCCGAGAGCAGCAGGGCAGTGGACGACGGCGAGGCCTAGGAAGGGAACGAGACGGAGCCAGGGAAGACTCGACAGTTGTTTCCCATGCGGAGGAGTACGAGGGTTTACAGGTTCGTCTGCCGTCCCCAGAGAATAACAGCAGGTGTGGGTGAGTAGAGGGATGGCTAGGCCAGCGATGGGAGTACGGTGGGGCGGTGAGGCCTGCGCGGCATCATAGCCGGCCGCGGGAGGATGGAGCAGGCAGTCCCGCTGGTGCTTGTTTGAGCGGCTGGAGCAGGAAAAGCAGAGATTGAAGAAGCACGACAGCAGTTGGATGGACATCCAACACTCACTGCTCTCGTCTGCATTATTTCTAATAATGTACAGCCCATTTGCTAATTCTTAAGAATTTTTTTGGAGCCCATCTTCTTTTTGTTAGCATTACACCCCATATTGTGGCCACGGTTAAAAAGTATATGAATTTTTTGCATATTTCGGTGCGGTCAACTGTTTTTAATCCCGAAATATCGATTCACATTCAAACTATTTTGAAAAATAATTCATATACATATAAAATCCAAATAATTGTCCACGCATAAAAATCAACGGAATTTAAAATCTTGTAATGAAAAAAATTGAAGCTAATTCCCGGTTTGATGTGTTTTAAAAATGTACAGCCCATTTCTGGGCAAATCGAATGAAACTCTCCTCATCTTGAAATATTTGCAGCCCAGCAGGGCTGATAAAGCAAGTAGGCCTCGTTTGGGTATTGTTTAAAAAAATAGAACTGGGCTAGCCATTTTCAGCAAGAAAAAAAACACAACTGGGCTCATGATGTGGTAAACATAAATAAAACCCTGGCTAGATGGGCCACAGCCCCCGCACAGCCCCGTTGTTACCCTGATCCATCGCTAAAACTAGTATAAATAACAACTGCTTGTTCCTAAAAAAAACTGCGCGACCTGCTGGGTCCCTAGTGCCAGCCGCTCGTAGTGTAATTCTGTCGTTTATTGACTACGTTGACAATGGCGTGAGCCCCAGATGTCCAACCATTAGGAGGAACCATATTTTTGGGCTTGTAATATAGAGGCACTTGCTTGCGTACTGCCATGACGCTGGTGGGTCCCTACTGTCATCCTCTCCACGTAAAGTCATCTCCTTGTTCCTCTCGGTTGTTGACGATGTTGACAACGCAAGAGGGAGGCGCACCGCGCACGGCGAGCGAACCAAGGCCGCAAGGCGAGGCCTTGGAAGGAATGAACGGGAGCCATGGAAGATGCGCCGGTCCAGTCGCAGGCGGAGGGGAGTACGAGGGTTGACTGGTTCGGGTGCGGGTGCGTGTTGGGGCTGACGTCGCCGGAGAATAACAGGACATGTGGGGGAATAGAGGGAGGGACTGGCCAATGTTGGAGGGTACGTACGGTAGGGCGGCGGAGGCGGAACCAGCCATGGGAGGCGGGAGTAGGCGGAGCCGACGGGGTGGTTTGGTTTGGGTGGCTGGAGGAAGAAGAAGACAAGAGATAGAAGATACAAGACAGATGTTGGATGTCAATCCAACGGCTGGTAGGCAGAATCGTTTGTTGGCTGGCTAGTAAGTCGACACCACCTTGGATAGGCTATTTCCTCGCGGGTCCCAAATGTCAGAATCCAAATCTGTCACGGTCATGTAGCCCTTCCTATGAAAATTTACAGCCCATTTGATGTGCTAGTTGGAAATAAGTTTGTGGGTGCTGGTGGGGGCTAATCACTTGGCTTCTGTAATGCACAGTGAGCTCAAGCAGCCGGCGAGAGTGATGTTATTTCCCTTGGTTGGGATTTGTTAGTGGTTACAATATTTCACTCTAAATTAAACGAATGGCAAGCCATTTGCCTTGCTTCAAAGAAAATATGAAAGTCACAGCCGAGTTGAAAAGGGCAAGAACATCTAACTCCAGCTTACAAACTGTACAAAAGCACGAGGGTTAATTGTTCATCAGGTTTACAAAAAAACCCAGGTTGAAAAGGGCAACAACATCTAACTCCAGCATTGTTTTTGGCAGTCACAGTCAAATGGATCGGTCAGGTCCATAGAATGAACATCCTGGGTCGTAAAATTTACTGGATTATGACCACAATATGTTGTAAATAGAAGCCCGACACGTTCAGAATCTCTTTTGCCCACCTGAAACTCCTTTTTTTGCTCTTCCACATACCCATCCATCAAAACCATGCTGCTGATAAACTTAAGCCTGTTGGACAATAGTAACCTCGCATTCAGTAGGAAGAATGTGACAAATCTAGTGTTTGCACGGTTGGCTACATATCGTTATAGCGTTATTGTCTTCAATCGAATCTCATGAGAAGTGAGAAAATCTCGATGCTTACGAATCCACCGATTGGTTATAACTTTCTTACCCCGTCCTATTGCCTAAATAGACATGAAGATTGAAAACAGTTAAGGTCTAAAAAAAGAGTGTCGAAAGAGCAACAGCTGAACGGTTAATTCTAGTACACTATATGCGGGCTTCCAATGTGCGCGAAATTATCACCTTTATATACAACTTCTCCAGACATGGAAAGCATTGCAGCAAGCCAATAATCTTGTTCAGATCAAAACTATTCATTTGGATATATAAGATCTAGACAGAATCCAGCACCATTGATAGGCCATCCATAGAGAAACTCTTCATTGAGCATAGAACATAATATTAGTACAAAATGTGTACTCCAAGATGACATATAACTTATGCGCAGAAATTTAAAATGCAGCTTATGGTTACAAGTGTAGATGATAATGTAAAGTACCTAAAGAACTGTGGAGCCAAACACTATATTGAAATGAGCACAGAGATCATGTATTACACCCAAGGTCTCCAGTTTAGGCGCAGAGAGGACGGTTATTTGCAACGGTGAATAACTAGAATCAAGGATCGAACTTTGAAGTGAAGGGGCATCTTGGATGATGAGCTGCCTTCCGTCAAAACAAATTCCAATTCTTACAAGGTTAGGCGACTTTATTTGGAGACAACCGATTCTAACTATGAAAACAAGCACCAAGCACTCCAGGGCAGGGCAACTGGAGTGGATGGTGCTGTGCAATGAGGCCTCCGATATACGAACCCGCACAAGTGAAAGTTTCTTGAGAAATGGGAGTTGAAGGTTTAGTACCAGATTGTCTGGTAGGTCGCACAACGCAAAGGTGGCGGTGTGGAGAGAGGAGGAAAACCGCGAGATGGATATCGGTGCTGAGGGCACAGGTAGATGGCGTTCGGTATCTGGTAGGTGATTTCCAGGGGAATATTAGAACTCAAGCAGCTGTAGTTTTGTGAATTCAGGGGATTTCAGCCAGGCGTCCACCGTGCAGGGCATGGTATGCTTGCTCAGGTAGCATGACGGGATGCAGAGGCTTTGAACGGAGCCCTGGTGGGAGGAGATGATGGCTCTAAAGATTTCAAAATCATTGAAGAGAGATAGCTGACGACAGTCGAGATTAAGGGGCACGACGCGCCATAGAGGGCGCCACAGAATTGAGAGGACTTGGGTGCGGCAACAATCCTTGGTGGGGAGAAGCGAGATGATCTCCCCAAGGACGGCGTACGGGAGATCGCTGATGCGGTCCACCCGAGATTCTACGGGTTCCTGGGATCCGGTGGGGGCGGGGTTGCCGCTTCTCCCCGCGCTGCTGGGTGCGGGATGTACACAAGGCGTCACCGCTGGCGGGAGCCTCATCTTCTTGGCGCTGGGGTCAGCCAACTCCATTTTCCTCGAGGGCATCGCGTCGCGCTCACGGATTTGAGTAGAGTAACGATTGACGAGCCTAGTGTTGGGGAACGTAGTAATTTCAAAAAAAATTCCAACGCACACACAGGATCATGGTGATGCATAGCAACGAGAGGGGAGAGTGTGTCCACGTACCCTCGTAGACCGAAAGCGGAAGCGTTAGCACAACGTGGTTGATGTAGTCGTACGTCTTCACGATCCGACCGATCAAGCACCGAACGCACGGCACCTCTGAGTTCTGCACACGTTCAACTCGATGACGTCCCTCGAACTCCGATCCAGCCGAGCTTTGAGGGAGAGTTCCGCCAGCACGACGGTGTGGTGACGATGATGATGTTGCTACCGACGCAGGGCTTCGCCTAAGCACCGCTACGATATTATCGAGGTGGACTATGGTGGAGAGGGGCACCGCACACGGCTAAAAGATCCAAGAGATCAATTGTTATGTCTATGGGGTGCCCCTCTCCTCCATATATAAAGGGGGGAGGAGAGGGCCGACCAAGGGGAGGAGGAGCGCCCAAGGAGGGAGTCCTACTCCCACCGGGAGTAGGACTCCTCCTTTTCCTATTTGGAGAGGGAGAGGGAAGGAAGAGGAAGGAGGGAGGAAGGAAAGGGGGGCCGGCCCCCCTCCCAATTTGGATTGGGGTTGGGGGGGCGCACCCCCTCCCTTGCTCCTTTCCACTATAGCCCATTAAGGCCCATATACCTCCCGGGGGGTTCTAATAACCTCCCAGTGCTCCGGTATTATCCCGATCTCTCCCGGAACCATTCCGGTATCCAAATATAGTCGTCCAATATATCGATCTTTACGTCTCGACCATTTCGAGACTCCTCGTCATGTCCGTGATCACATCCAGGACTCCGAACTAACTTCGGTACATCAAAACACATAAACTCATAATATAACCGTCATCGAACTTTAAGCGTGCGGACCCTACGGGTTTGAGAACTATGTATACATGACCGAGACACGTCTCCGGTCAATAACCAATAGCGGCACCTGGATGCTCATATTGGCTCCTACATATTATATGAAGATCTTTATCGGCCAAACCGCATAACAACATACGTTGTTCCCTTTGTCATCGGTATGTTACTTGCCCGAGATTCGATCGTTGGTATCTCAATACCTAGTTCAATATCGTTACCGACAAGTCTCTTTACTCGTGCCGTAATACATCATCCCGCAACTAACTCTTTAGTTGCAATGCTTGCAAGGCTTAAGTGATGTGCATTACCGAGTGGGCCTAGAGATACCTCTCCGACAATCGAAGTGACAAATCCTTATCTCGAAATACGCCAACCCAACAAGTACCTTCGGAGACACCTGTAGAGGACCTTTATAATCACCCAGTTACGTTGTGACGTTTGGCAGCACACAAAGTGTTCCTCCGGTAAACGGGAGTTGCATAATCTCATAGTCATAGGAACATGTATAAGTCATGAAGAAAGCAATAGCAACATACTAAATGATCAAGTGCTAAGCTAACGGAATGGGTCAAGTCAATCACATCATTCTCCTAATGATGTGATCCCGTTAATCAAATGACAACTCTTTGTCTATGGCTAGGAAACGTAACCATCCTTGATCAACGAGCTAGTCAAGTAGAGGCATACTAGTGACACTCTGTTTGTCTATGTATTCACACATGTATCATGTTTCCGGTTAATACAATTCTAGCATGAATAATAAACATTTATCATGATATAAGGAAATAAATAATAACTTTATTATTGCCTCTAGGGCATATTTCCTTCAGTCTCCCACTTGCACTAGAGTCAATAATCTAGATTACACAGTAATGATTCTAACACCCATGGAGCCTTGGTGTTGATCATGTTTTGCTCGTGGAAGAGGCTTAGTCAACGGGTCTGCAACATTTAGATCCGTATGTATCTTGCAAATCTCTATGTCTCCCACCTGGACTTGATCCCAGATGGAGTTGAAGCGTCTCTTGATGTGCTTGGTTCTCTTGTGAAACCTGGATTCCTTTGCCAAAGCAATTGCACCAGTATTGTCACAAAAGATTTTCATTGGACCCGACGCACTAGGTATGACACCTAGATCGGATATGAACTCCTTCATCCAGACTCCTTCATTTGCTGCTTCCGAAGCAGCTATGTACTCCGCTTCACATGTAGATCCGCTACGATGCTTTGTTTAGAACTGCACCAACTGACAGCTCCACCGTTCAATAAAAACACGTATCCGGTTTGCGATTTAGAATCGTCCGGATCAGTGTCAAAGCTTGCATCGACGTAACCATTTACGACGAGCTCTTTGTCACCTCTATAAACGAGAAACATATCCTTAGTCCTTTTCAGGTATTTCAGGATGTTCTTGACCGCTGTCCAGTGATCCACACCGGGATTACTTTGGTACCTCCCTGCTAAACTAATAGCAAGGCACACATCAGGTCTGGTACACAGCATTGCATACATGATAGAGCCTATGGCTGAAGCATAGGGAACATCTTTCATTTTCTCTCTATCTTCTACAGTGGTTGGGCATTGAGTCTTACTCAACTTCACACCTTGTAACACAGGCAAGAACCATTTCTTTGCTTGATCCATTTTGAACTTCTTCAAAACTTTGTCAAGGTATGTGCTTTGTGAAAGTCCAATTAAGCGTATCGATCTATCTCTATAGATCTTGATGCCCAATATATAAGCAGCTTCACCGAGGTCCTTCATTGAAAAACTCGTGTTCAAATATCCTTTTATGCTATCCAGAAATTATATATCATTTCCAATCAACAATATGTCATCCACATAAAATATCAGAAATGCTACAGAGCTCCCACTCACTTTCTTGTAAATACAGGCTTCTCCAAAAGTCTGTATAAAACCATATGCTTTGATCACACTATCAAAACGTTTATTCCAACTCCGAGAGGCTTGCACCAGTCCGTAAATGGATCGCTGGAGCTTGCACACTTTGTTAGATCCCTTTGGATTGACAAAACCTTCCGGTTGCATCATATATAACTCTTCTTCCAGAAATCCGTTCAGGAATGCAGTTTTGACATCCATTTGCCAAATTTCATAATCATAAAATGCGGCAATTGCTAACATGATTCAGACAGACTTAAGCATCGCTACGGGTGAGAAGGTCTCATCGTAGTCAATCCCTTGAACTTGTCGAAAACCTTTTGCAACAAGTCGAGCTTTATGGACAGTAACATTACCGTCAGCGTCAGTCTTCTTCTTGAAGATCCATTTATTCTCGATGGCTTGCCGATCATAGGGCAAATCAACCAAAGTCCATACTTTGTTCTCATACATGGATCCCATCTCAGATTTCATGGCCTCAAGCCATGTTGCGGAATCTGGGCTCACCATCGCTTCTTCATAGTTCATAGGTTCGTCATGGTCTAGTAACATAACCTCCAAAACAAGATTACCGTACCACTCTGGTGAGGATCTTACTCTGGTTGACCTACGAGGTTCAGTAACAACTTGTTCTGAAGTTTCATGATCATCATCATTAACTTCCTCACTAATTGGTGTAGACGTCACAGGAACCGGTTTCTGTGATGAACTATTTTCCAATAAGGGAGCAGGTACTGTTACCTCATCAAGTTCTACTTTCCTCCCACTCACTTCTTTCAAGAGAAACTCCTTCTCCAAAAAGGATCAATTATTACGAATGTCTTGCCTTCGGATCTGTGATAGGTGTACCCAACAGTTTCCTTTGGGTATCCTATGAAGACACATTTCTCCGATTTGGGTTCGAGCTTATCAGGTTGAAGCTTTTTCACATAAGCATCGCAGCCCCAAACTTTAAGAAACGACAACTTTGGTTTCTTGCCAAACCACAGTTCATAAGGTGTCGTCTCAACGGATTTTGATGGTGCCCTATTTAACATGAATGCGGCCGTCTCTAAAGCATAACCCCAAAACGATAGCGGTAAATCAGTAAGAGACATCATAGATTGCACCATTTCTAGAAAAGTATGATTACGACGTTCGGACACACCATTACGCTGTGGTGTTCCGGGTGGCGTGAGTTGCGAAACTATTCCGCATTGTTTCAAATGTAGAACAAACTCGTAACTCAAATATTCTCCTCCACGATCAGATCGTAGAAATTTTATTTTCTTGTTATGATGATTTTCAACTTCACTCTGAAATTCTTTGAACTTTACAAATGTTTCAGACTTATGTTTCATTAAGTAGATATACCCATATCTTCTTAAATCATCTGTGAAGGTGAGAAAATAACGATACCCTCCGCAAGCCTCAACACTCATTGCACCACATACATCAGTATGTATGATCTCCAATAAATCAGTTGCTCGCTCCATAGTTCCGGAGAACGGCATTTTAGTCATCTTGCCCATGAGGCATGATTCGCAAGTACCAAGTGATTCATAATCAAGTGATTCCAAAAGTCCATCAGTATAGAGTTTCTTCATGCGCTTTACACCAATATGACCCAAACGGCAGTGCCACAAATAAGTTGCACTATCATTATCAACTCTGCATCTTTTGGCTTCAACATTATGAATATGTGTATCACTACTATCGAGATTCATCAAAAATAGACCACTCTTCAAGGGTGCATGACCATAAAAGATATTACTCATATAAATAGAACAACCATTATTCTCAGATTTAAATGAATAACCGTCTCACATCAAACAAGATCCAGATATAATGTTCATGCTCAACGCTGGCACCAAATAACAATTATTTAGGTCTAAAACTAATCCTGAAGGTAGATGTAGAGGTAGCGTGCCGACGGTGATCACATCGACTTTGGAACCATTTCCCACGCGCATCGTTACCTCGTCCTTAGCCAGTGTTCGCTTAATCCGTAGTCCCTGTTTTGAGTTGCAAATATTAGCAACAGAACCAGTATCAAATACCCAGGTGCTACTGCGAGCTCTGGTAAGGTGCACATCAATAACATGTATATCACATATACCTTTGTTCACCTTGCCATCCTTCTTATCCGCCAAATACTTGGGGTAGTTCCGCTTCCAGTGACCAGCCTGCTTGCAGTAGAAGCACTCAGTGTCAGGCTTAGGTCCAGACTTGGGTTTCTTCTCTTGAGCAGCAACTTGTTTGCTGTTCTTCTTGAAGTTCCCCTTCTTCTTCCCTTTGCCCTTTTTCTTGAAACTGGTGGTCTTATTGACCATCAACATTTGATGCTCCTTCTTGATTTCTACCTCTGCAGCCTTTAGCATTGCGAAGAGCTCGGGAATCGTCTTATCCGTCCCTTGCATGTTATAGTTCATCACGAAGCTCTTGTAGCTTGGTGGCAGTGATTGAAGGATTCTGTCAATGACACTATCATCCAGAAGATTAACTCCCAGTTGAATCAAGTGAATGTTATACCCCAGACATTCTGAGTATATGCTCACTGACAGAACTATTCTCCTCCATCTTGTAGCTGTAGAACTTATTGGGGACTTCATATCTCTCAATCCGGGCATTTGCTTGAAATATTAACTTCAACTCCTGGAACATCTCATATGCTCCATGACGTTCAAAACGTCGTTGAAGTCCCGGTTCTAAGCCATAAAGCATGGCACGCTGAACTATCGAGTAGTCATCAGCTTTGCTCTGCCAGATGTTCATAACATCTGGTGTTGCTCCTGCAGCAGGTTTGGCACCTAGCGGTGCTTCCAGGACGTAATTCTTCTGTGCGGCAATGAGGATAATCCTCAAGTTACGGACCCAGTCCGTGTAATTGCTACCATCATCTTTCAACTTTGCTTTCTCAAGGAACGCATTAAAATTCAACGGAACAACATCACGAGCCATCTATCTACAACAAACATAGACATGCAAAATACTATTAGGTACTAAGTTCCTGATAAATTTAAGTTCAATTAATCATATTACTTAAGAACTCCCACTTAGATAGACATCCCTCTAATCATCTAAGTGATCACGTGATCCAAATCAACTAAACCATAACCGATCATCATGTGAAATGGAGTAGTTTTCAATGGTGAACATCACTATGTTGATCATATCTACTATATGATTCACGCTCGACCTTTCGGTCTCAGTGTTCCGAGGCCATATCTGCATATGCTAGGCTCGTCAAGTTTAACCTGAGTATTCTGCGTGTGCAAAACTGGCTTGCACCCGTTGTAGATGGACGTAGAGTTTACCACACCCGATCATCACGTGGTGTCTGGGCACGACGAACTTTGGCAACGGTGCATACTCAGGGAGAACACTTTTATCTTGAAATTTAGTGAGAGATCATCTTATAATGCTACCGTCAATCAAAGCAAAAGAAGATGCATAAAAGATAAACATCACATGCAATCAATATAAGTGATATGATATGGCCATCATCATCTTGTGCTTGTGATCTCCATCTCCGAAGCACCGTCATGACCACCATCGCCACCGGCGCGACACCTTGATCTCCATCGTAGCATCGTTGTCGTCTCGTCAACTATTGCTTCTACGACTATCGCAACCGCTTAGTGATAAAGTAAAGCAATTACAGGGCGATTGCATTGCATACAATAAAGCGACAACCATATGGCTCCTGCCAGTTGCCGATAACTCGGTTACAAAACATGATCATCTCATACAATAAAATATAGCATCATGTCTTGACCATATCACATCAGAACATGCCCTGCAAAAACAAGTTAAACGTCCTCTACTTTGTTGTTGCAAGTTTTACGTGCCTGCTACGGGCTGAGCAAGAACTGTTCTTACCTACGCATCAAAACCACAACGATAGTTCGTCAAGTTAGTGTTGTTTTAACCTTCTCAAGGACCGGGCGTAGCCACACTCGGTTCAACTCAAGTTGGAGAAACTGACACCCGTCAGCCACCTGTGTGCAAAGCACGTCGGTAGATCCAGTCTCGCGTAGGCATACGAGTAATGTCGGTCCGGGCCGCTTCATCCAACAATACCGCCGAACCAAAGTATGACATGCTGGTAAGAAGTATGACTTGTATCGCCCACAACTCACTTGTGTTCTACTCGTGCATATAACATCAACGCATAAAACCAGGCTCAGATGCCACGGTTGGGGAACGTAGTAATTTCAAAAAAATTCCTACGCACACACAGGATCATGGTGATGCATAGCAACGAGAGGGGAGAGTGTGTCGACGTACCCTCGTAGACCGAAAGCGGAAGCGTTAGCACAACGCGGTTGATGTAGTCGTACATCTTCACGATCCGATCGATCAAGTACCGAACAAACAGCACCTCCGAGTTCTACACATGTTCAACTCGATGACGTCCCTCGAACTCCGATCCAGCCGAGCTTTGAGGGAGAGTTCTGTCAGCACGACGGTGTGGTGACGATGATGATGTTGCTACCGATGCAGTGCTTCGCCTAAGCACCGCTACGATATTATCGAGGTGGACTATGGTGGAGAGGGGCACCGCACATGGCTAAAAGATCCAAGAGATCAATTGTTGTGTCTATGGGGTGCCCCTCTCCTCCGTATATAAAGGGGGGAGGAGAGGGCCGGCCAAGGGGAGGAGGCGCGCCCAAGGGGGGAGTCCTACTCCCACCGGGAGTAGGACTCCTCCTTTTCCTATTTGGAGAGGGAGAGGGAAGGAAGAGGAAGGAAAGGGGGGCCGGGCCCCCTCCCAATTTGGATTGGGCTTGGGGGGGGCGCCCCCTCCCTTGCTCCTTTCCCCTCCTTTCCACTAAAGCCCATTAAGGCCCATATACCTCCCGGGGGTTCCGATAACCTCCCGGTGCTCCGGTATTATCCCGATCTCACCCGGAACCATTCCGGTATCCAAATATAGTCGTCCAATATATCGATCTTTACGTCTCGACCATTTCGAGACTCCTCGTCATGTTCGTGATCACATCCGGGACTTCGAACTACCTTCGGTACATCAAAACACATAAACTCATAATATAATCGTCATCGAACTTTAAGCGTGCGGACCCTACGGGTTCGAGAACTATGTAGACATGACCGAGACACGTCTCCGGTCAATACCCAATAGCGGAACCTAGATGCTCATATTGGCTCCTACATATTATACGAAGATCTTTATCGGTCAAACCGCATAACAACATACGTTGTTCGCTTTGTCATCGGTATGTTACTTGCCCGAGATTCGATCGTTGGTATCTCAATACCTAGTTCAATCTCGTTACTGGCAAGTCTCTTTACTCGTTCCGTAATACATCATCCCGCAACTAACTCATTATTTCAAATGCTTGCAAGGCTTAAGTGATGTGCATTACCGAGTGGGCCCAGAGATACCTCTCCGACAATCGGAGTGACAAATCCTAATCTCGAAATACGCAAACCCAGCAAGTACCTTCGGAGACACATATAGAGCACCTTTACAATCACCCAGTTACGTTGTGACGTTTGGTAGCACACAAAGTGTTCCTCCGGTAAACGGGAGTTGCATAATCTCATAGTCATAGGAACATGTATAAGTCATGAAGAAAGCAATAGCAACATACTAAACAATCAAGTGCTAAGCTAACGGAATGGGTCAAGTCAATCACATCATTCTCCTAATGATGTGATCCCGTTAATCAAATGACAACTCTTTGTCTATGGCTAGGAAACATAACCATCTTTGATCAACGAGCTAGTCAAGTAGAGGCATACTAGTGACACTCTGTTTGTCTATGTATTCACACATGTATCATGTTTCCAGTTAATACAATTCTAGCATGAATAATAAACATTTATCATGATATAAGGACATAAATAATAACTTTATTATTGCCTCTAGGGAAAATTTCCCTCACCTAGTTGTAGTGCGAGTGAAGAAGAAGGGGAGCTGCGGTTTTTCTGTAGTAGTGAGGAAGAAGGGGAGCTGGGGTTTTCTGTAGGAGTGAGGTGAGGAATTTGGGGGTACGAGTGGAGCGAGCTGACGTGAGGTGGGTGGGAGTGAGGAGGAAGAAGAACACCCAGGTTTTTTTGGGGGGCGGTGTGCTGGGTGCGGGTAGCGCCTCTCATTCAGTAAATATATGGACTTTTGAATTGATTTTACTATTTACTAGGGTGGATGGGCTGTTTTGTCTTGGGCCCAGAGAAACAATTACTACTAGTACAGTGGAGACACTCTACAGCTACCCAGAAAAACAATTATTACTAGTACAGTGGAGACACTCTACAGCTACTCCTCAGTTTCATGATGGACCAAGGAGAACCAGGCAAAGATCTACCGATATTGGAGCAGACGCGGGAGGCTGATCCCCACGAGACAGAGAGCTCCAAGAAGATGGAGGCAGCCACCGAGCCAACCCCAGATACGCTCACGGCCACTACTGAGATGGTCAACGCCCCGTTTGAGGTTACAGCCCCCGTGGCACTGCACGAGCAGCTTTCCCCCTTCGAGGATGTGTCCCCCCCCCCCCCCCCCGCTGAGCTGCCCAAGGTGATTTTCTTCTTTGCCGATCTTGATTGTGGTTTTTCATCTAAGTATGTGGTGAATAATGCAAAATTTTATTAGCTTCGATGCCATGCTATACATAGTGGTTTAAATAACTTGTGTTTCTTATACTGGAAAGTAATTCAGAATTTGTTTCTGTTTCAATTAGAGCCCTGAAGCAGACAAGGATTGTGTGGTTTTACATGTCACTCGCTATGAGGCGCATGACCTGAATATACGCACTGGGAAAACAGAGTTTTTAGGCTGTTGGATCCTGGAAGCCATTTGCGCTTATACCAATGAAGAGTTGTATTCCAGCCTCACTGTTGTCAGGCGTGTTGTCCAGGGTGTACTAAAGCACAAGAAGTTCAAAGCTACTCCTTCGTTTGTGAGGCATACTGTTCTTGTCAAGCTTACGCAGGAAGATGGCGTGGCATGCCTCCACAAACAAGTTTATGAGTGGCAAGGCCACAAGGTTGTCTTCATGAAGGTTCACAGGATTGAGCTGCTGCCGGACGTCCTCGATAATGTTCATGGCAAGGTCCGTCTTGTGTCTAGCCCAAATTAGATCGAGGCATTAAATACTTGCCCCAGCTAGTGTTTAATAGTAGTTTGGATTCTGTCTAATTATCCGAACCTTGCCTGTTATCGAGCCCTCTCGGGCTAGTACTCTGTTTGAATCCGTCTATGGGAACTGCTGCTACTTTTGTGTGCCCGTGAATCATCGTAATTGTTGCTGAAATAGATGCATCCTCGCTAGTTTTATCATACGAGCAGTGTGTGTTTTGATGAAATAGAGTACTCGTTTGACAACTGTGTGCCGACGTATACATAAGTACTTGTAAACACTGTTGGTGCTACCCCACTTGTAAGCAGTTGTGCAAAACACGGCACATTGGCTCAGCTCGCTTCAACACTAGGCTATCGACCAGCTAATAATCAACAATCTGCTGTCTGACATATAAGCAACTATGTATCTTGTTACAGTGGTTCATGCAGTTAACTGAGGCCACAATGTAAATTCCAAACATTGACACGCTAGTCCAGCGCTCATGTGGAACACTCACATCAAACTCGGCTTCATAAAAAACTTGAAAAGCATAAGTTAAGCAATTTTATACATCTCAATGATTCATAGAACATGACAAACATATACTAGTTCACGGCAAAATACAAAGTTGTGAGAAGGTTTACAAATCAGGAAAAAACAAGCAAGGCTTCTCTGAGCAAAGGGCCTCCCGGCAGGCTTAAATTTCCTGGAGTTCACTCTGGTTTTTTCTTGTTGCCACCATCCAGGGTTAGGTTCTCTCATTCCAGAATAACGAGTTATAATTGTGTTCTCAGCTGGAATGTTGAACTGAACCATGTAGTGTACTGACCAGCTGAAATTCTTGTGGATTCCACTAAATTTAAGCACCGCTATTTGCAGAAATAAGCAGACCACAATGCCTCTTGTGCGCGCACCTGTCCAAAAAACTGCAGTGCAGTCGTGCCAGCTAGTCCTCGGTCCATGGATGAACTGGTAGAAAGTGCATTCCGGACTAGGATGCAGTTGTTTTCGCTCGCCCCTACACTGCAATCAGGAAGTAAAATGTACGAATCAACTTCTTTTATATTGCGTTGGTCATTCTACCTAGTAACTACCAATGTAGGAATACGTGGAAGACCGGTGGTTAGACGACGACAATGAGGGATATCCATCTCATTTTGCGTAGTTCTACTAAGACTGAGGTGTGTCCTTTTGATTGCGTGGATAGAAACGATACGGAGACAGACATCCCGAAACGATATGGAGACAAACATCCCTGTTTGCGCAAATACGAAATACGGTTATTTAAACAGTGAGAGATATTTGCAGTGGCGTATGATTAACAGCAGCATCTATTGTGTTATAATTGGCACTAGATTGAGAGTATGAAAGTGTCCTTAAGTAAGTAGCATCACATCACATCAACACTGCCACTAGATTAACATGCAGAACAATAGCATTAGTATTACTGTCATGAGAGTAGCACATGGTCAGTAAATGTGCAATCAAATTTGTGCAGTTCCACTGGGATGAAGCAATGTTAGCGGGGTGAGATTTAAGTGTAACTGCAAAAACACAATTCATGGGAAATAAAGCAAGACGGAAGCACTTCATAAAATGGTGGTGGCATTGCTTCAATTTATCGACAGCACTAGACCATTACTTATAGTGACATTAGGTGGCATTGCTTAATGCTTCATGTGATTTTACATTAACGGTAGCGATATGGGCGTAGGGACAGTAGAGGGATAAAGTGGTGAGGCAGATGTGGTTGCCGGGAGCGGCAAACACTCAGGCAACATGTCTGCATTTGTCCCATTTTTTATCTCCTCGGCGACATTTTCCTATGTGAGCACAGGAAATCTAGACCTTCTCATTCTCATTTGTGTTATCCCCCAACACTCGTCACTTTCTTTCCTTTTTCAACCAAGAGATAGGTCCACTTCTCCCCACCCTTCGCCATCCACCATGATTTCTTCGTCTTTTCAACCAAGAGACCGGTTGGGTAGCCAGTATCTACTACTTTCCCCCGTTTCCTCTTAGAACCAAGTCCTAGATTCATGCTACAGCTTTCCCACATTCTTCCCTGTTTGAACCAACTCTTAGAGTCGACTGTATGAACTAGCTTTACCTCTAATAATAGTAAAAGTCTAGGTGGCTTTGGAACAGCGGACGGAAGTAGAAAAAGATCCACACGAAGCCAAGTGGGGAGCTGGGGCAGTAGAGCAAGGCAGGTTTTGAAGGAATATATACCTGAGGGTCATCGGCATGTGTCAAAGATGGTGTCGGGAGGCCGCATCTTGGCCACAATACCGCAGGGAGGAAGAAGGGGTCGGAGGCCCTCCGGAGCCGGCGCTCTCTCGGAGAGAACGACACGGCCGCCGATCGGGATGCGCGGGCAGCCGTTGGTCTCCTCCCTCGCCGCCGACGATAGCGTGAACGATGCACCTACATCCCTGCCCCAGTCGAGGTTGTCCGGCCGGATTTGTGATCAGCCGTGAGCTGAGAGAGAGTGTGGCCACCTATGTCTTGCTTAGATCTGGAGAGCATGAGAGATTGAACGGGAGGAACCCTAGTAAAGCAAGCGCAAAGGCTCCTGCTTATATATAGTGGAGTGATTTTGTTGTACCAGCTTCAAAAAAATGCGCTCCTACGTGTACCCACGAGTGGGTGTGAGAGATCTAGTGCGTGCATGCACCGCTTCTCTTCGTGAGAGTACAATATGCTATGCCCAAAGAACGTTCGCCACAGGAATAATAGTATAAGTGTGTGACGTGTGAGCTAAAATAAAATGTGCACGACGTCTTTTGTTTTTTAGAAGTTCTGTGGGTAGGGTGTGAAGAGCACATATGTGTGTGACGTCTACCTACAGACAGACGGTGGGTGTGAGAGGACTCGGGAGGGTGCGTGTGCATGAGAGAGAGGGGGGCACGTATCATCGCAATGCATGTGTCTGTAAATCATTATCCGACAAACGTTCGCCACAAGCCTTTTCCTGACGAACGCCATAAGAACCGTTAGATCGGCATCCGACAGTGTCAGTTTTGCCATGTCATTTAACAAAACAGCCACTCCTCCTACACACAAAACTACCCAGTATATATCATTTCATTCATCTTCGAGAGGTAACTATAAAGATGGGGGAGGAGTCTACAAAGAAAGACCATCGTATCACCTGCAGCAATTTCAACCATCCTTTGGTGTGGAGGAATATCATAGGAACTCTATATGATATGATTTTTATAGGATTTTTTCCTTTAGAGCCAATTGGTTCATAGGAATTGATTCATATACTCCACATTTCAAAGGAAATAAACATGATATCATTTCTAGCTTTAGAGCCACTTGGTTCATATGAATGGATTCCTATACTCCCATAATTTCAAAGGAAAATAAACACTAGCGTATATTCAATAGAAAAGTTCCTACGATATAAACAAAATTACATCTCTTTTCTAATCCCTCCTCATAGGAATGGAGATACATGTCATCTCTAGATTCAATAGAAAAGTTCCTATGATGTCAACCAAATGACATCGCTTTTCCAATCCCTACTCATAGGAATTGAGATACTCCATTTCATCTCTTTCCCTACAACTTCCATGTATACATCTTCTATTCCTAAATAGCTAGTACAACCCACTAGTAGCTTTTTTCCAAGACATGCAGCTATGGCACAAGAACTATATAGTGTGCGAATAACTTGAAAGATGGTCGCTGGATGAAGCTAATCCGACAGTGCAGAGATGGCAAATCCGGGCACTACTGGCCGTTGGATATCATCAACATTCCACCAGATCTGCCACATGTACAATTTAGAAGACTCCATGGTTGAACTTAAGCATAATGCACAAACCTCAAAACACAAGCACTTCTCCTTTGTTCTAGAATCTTCCGTATCATAATTGATTTTTTTCTAAATGAATTGCCATTATTTGTTTTTTACTTTATGCTTTACAATGCACAACCCCATGAATCTGAACATTTATATAAAACTAATTGATTTTGAATGAGATGAACTATAAGAACTAAAGGAACGTCTACATCATGCATATATGACTCAAAGCTTTACATGCTATAGTGTGTATTTATTCATAATTTGGTTTCAAAATCTCATGCGTTCAATGCATGTATACCTTACTAGTTTTGAGTAGAGTAGCAAATTTCACGCGGCCCCGGGTATATCAAAATGCAGGGCCCATGCATCATTGCCTTTCGGTCGAACCTACGTCCACAATTTTTTGTACGTACTATATCTCCACCGTTCCCCGAATCCAAAATGCTGCCTCGTTCCCCTAAAACCAAGCAGCCCACACATATTTATGGCGTCGACTCGAACTCAATCCTCTCCCGTTTACTACGACGTGGCCCCGCACGCCCTAGTAGTACACCTACAAACCCTAGCGCCGCACGCATCATCGGTTTACTTCAAGAGGACGAGGGAGAAGCCGATTTGTAGTGGAGGCGCTTTCAAAAAAGTGATCTATAGTGGAGACCCCTACCCTAGGGTGCCCTAGGTAGCTGCCGCACGCATCATTGGTTTTCTCTTTTCTTTATGCTCTTGCGCCCTAGAGTGAAATGATGGTTGCTTCGTCCGTCCAGCTTAATGCGGGAAAGGTGGGGCTTTGTGATTTGACCCCTCATCGCTCATTTTCTACTACTGCGGCGCTACGACCGGGGTGCCTCCAATTCCAACCGCTGCTCCGAACAATAATTTGGTGCATCACACGTGGAACAAGACGGTGGATGAGCCACATGTCGGCCAAAGGGGTCCTGTTAAGTGTGTCGCCATTTTGTGTGCGAACTGACCCTGCTTGAGTCGCTACGCCAACATGACACGTGCAGCCTACCACTTGGTTTTGCTCCTTGGTGAATCCCGACTATATTGATCTAAAAAGATACGTACTGAACTACCCTCTCCGTCTCGTTTTTATTAGACGTCTCGGTTTATAGGGCGTGCACGTAGTTCTAGGTCATCCATTTGACTAACTAAATTTGAGTTACTATGTCACAAAAATTATATCATTGGATTATTAAGCGGATGTAGTTTCTAAACATATACTGTTCATCACATATATAGCCAGTTAAATTCTCAACCTAGAACGACGTGCATGCCATGTAAACCGATACGGAGGAAGTATAGTAGTAAAAATGAGGTGATTTTACCGAGCGATCGGCGGGGGAGCATGGCCTGTCATGCGGTCCCACGTGTCATGATGTACCAAGGCGATGCGTGTGTCCCTCTTGAGGCGGAAGCAATACTACGTGGTTTGAGATGATGGCGAACCGAAGTGTGAAATAATGGTTGCTTCGTCCGTCTGGGAAGGTGCGGCATTGTGATTTGACGTCTCATTGCTCATTACCACTACTACTGGGGCGGTACGACTGGGGTGCGTCCCCCTGCTGTCCTGCACTGTTATTTGGTGCTTGACACGTCGACCCGGTTGCTATATGTCCCACATGTTGGCGACAGGAAGTACATAATTCATGAAAGCGAGCATCGACGGAGGAGTACGAGACACGGCTTGGGTTTTTGCTGCTTCGTGCGATCCATCGATACAAACCCGGACTAAAAAAAGGCGAGGGCGGGTCTTTTCCCGCGCGGCAGGCAGGGGAGTTTGGCATAGACTGTTCGAGGCAACGAGGCAGGAAGGGAAACAAGCAAATAAAGGTTGAGCGACTTAGTTTTGGGAAAATCTGATTTTACGGAGTACGTACCCATTAGGGTTTATAGGGCTCATCTAAAAAAACATTCATTTTTCCGTTTTATAAGTCTCAATTCTACTACTAGTAGTAGTACCATCACATGTTGGATTTTGAGGTGCGTTAGATAAACCGATGGAAGCAGTGTCAAGAGAAAACTCACCAATGCATGTAGAAGTTCATGGAAATTTAGCGGTCGTTCATGCATTCGTTCTAATTAATGCCTCGGTAAACAAAAATCTAGAGAAAAACGAGCGTACTAATTACTTGTGCAAACTAGGAGTACGAAATTAATTCGACCACTCACCGTCTACCTTGGTTGGAGAGATTTTGAAATTGAGCCATAAACTGGAAAGGAGGGAGTAGTAACTTTTGTCTCGATTACTATTTGTGGCCTTGTATAGATGCAAAATGTATTTTTTTATAGTGGCCTTGTATAAGTAAATGGAGGGAGTACTAAAGGACATATATATTCCAAACAATATGATAATCTCTCTAACCAAGGTAGTAGGGACGAGGAGTAAACGGAGGGAGTAGTAAAATTTTCTCCTCGTCCTGCGAGCCACCGTGCGTGTGGGCGAGGGAGCGGGCGTAAGGCGTACTAAGCAAGCTTCACCTCATCCTGCGAGCCACCGCGCCCATTGGCGGGGGAGACGGCGCACTAAGCAAGCTTCTCCTTGTTCTGCGAGTTGACGGGACACATCAAAAGTACTCGAGTGTATAGAGCCTTGCCTCTAAGGTAGGCCCTACATGGTTTGCCTCTTTTTTAACATAACGCGTCAAGTCACAATTTGCTTGTTCACCCGTGGTAGACGATCCTCCCTCCATCTAGTGGACAACTAGTACACGTGTCAAGTTACCACGTGGACTGCCTTTTCATACAGAAATGAGCTCCACCGTGTACCTGCGCGGGTGTGGTTGGGAAAGAGACGGGAGTACGTGCGCCGTGCGTGCACCTCTTCTCTTCATGCACGTCCCCCACCTACGTGGGTGTGTGTGTGAGGGACTATAGAGATACAAACCTAGACATAATGTGCCGTCCATCCCCGTGCCTCCACCCAGTCCGACCACCAGTCACCACCACGCCCCACTCCTCCTCACCTTATCTCTCATCTTTCTCCCTCCATTTTTATATACAAGGCCACTATCAAAATTACAATTTGCAGATATACAAGGCCACTAACAATAATCGATGCAATATTAATGGTGTTTGCCTCGTAGTACTACTAGCAAAGGAGGACATTAATTATCCCTTGCATGCATGAGGGAATGTGAGCATTGGCTTGATGTGCATGAAAGAGAAGAATACACATTAATTTACACGGAAAACAAGGAAACAAGGTGGCTTGCAACATTGAGTTAGAAGACATTAATTTTTTCCTTGGTACCTGTTTGTGGCCTTGTATACAAAAATGGAGTGCGATAAAATTCTCGAGATACCATTTATCCGATAAAATTCTCGAGCAATCATTAGTTTTTACAAAATGGGATTACTCCTGCATGGGCCAATCACAACAGGTATTTTGTAAAAAAAATGCATCTTGATGTTCCGTGCAATGCACGGGCATCTTGCTAGTCCATGAAAACAACACATGGCAAAATTCCACGGTGAACGAGGGATTTGAATTTGTTGGGAGGGGCTGTTTGGATCTTGCCCGTGGTAGCCAAAATATTGGCGACCCTTTTGTCCACCGGTGCCTTTGCCACCGATGAACGAGGAATGGCTCGAATTCTCATGCATCCTCTAGTGCGCCCCTTGGAGACGAGCTCGGACGAGCTGTGTCCTTTTTGTCCCACCACGCCGCCCGAGCCACCCACAGACCGGCCGGCAACCCGCAAATTACGCCATCCAACTGTATCCGCACACATTATCACAGCAAGTCAACCAACCGGACGAAATTCACGCAAACACGGCGATATTTCATATAAGCAACGACGGAAGTCATATAAGATACCGGAGTTTCATACAAACATGATAGATTTCATTAAATTCAAATGAACTACGCGGAGCTAGTGCTAGACAGCACAGGTATATAATACCTGGCCTAAATGGTCGCCTGCCGATCGATTTGTGTTCCTCATGTCCGGCAGCACGATCACCGGACTGCCGGGAGCCCCGGAGGTATCTGCGGGGTCGACGAAGGTCCCCGCAACAAAAGGATCCGGCAAGACACCTGTTGTGTACGCCGGCGTCGCCTCCGTGGTGGCCTTCGTGGCACCCAAGCGGCGGTGGCCTCCCGTGTTCTACTTCTCCTCGATGATGGCGGCGGACGCGGAGGCGCCGGCCACCGACTCGTCGCTCTCCGCGCACCCGGCTTCTGTCGCTGCTTGCATGGCGCGGCCGCCGGCATGGGAGTCTCGGCCACAGAAACGGGAGAAGCGGTATGAGGCGGCGGCGTGGACGGCAGCAACGACGCCCGTGCGCCGCTCCTCGTCGAGCTGGCCTGGAGCGGCGAGTTGCTGAACCGCGCGCCGGCTTGGGGCGGCAACTGGCTCCGTCGGACGAGGGGGGGGAGGTGGATCAGCGAGCTGCATAGCACGTATCCAGCGGGCTCGGCGGGCCACCCAGCCGGCTTGGATGCCGAATAACTACTCTTCGTAAACCATTGTAAGAGTGGACAAAATAATGAAAGAGGAGATAGGGGAGCGGCGGAGGTGTGCGATTCTTGGCCGGCGTTTGGCCTCGTTTAAATAGGAGATTAAATAGATGGCGGACGGGAGGAGCTCGGCCGGTGTTGCGCCCGGTCATGAACGGACGTGTGTCCAGAGTGGGTTTCTCAGCTTCCACACGGGCGGGTTTCATGGAGGCGTTTGAATGCGGCAAGGAGGCGTGTTTAGCCGGGCGTGCAGCGAGTGGCGCCCTGGACTCTGATGTAAGACAGCGCGCTGTTCTTCCACTGACGTGTGGGCTCTTTGGGTACATGGCCTGCATGTCAGTGACCCAACGCAGGCAGCGCACAGCAGAGGAACCTTTGGTGGGCCAGGGCGGTCAGAAGCGGGCATTTCGTAAACTGATGATTGTTCATTGAGTGTGACATCATCTTTTTCATGTAGATAAGCCTACTATGTTGATAGCCCGTTCGATACGTTGTGATTCATAAAGACCACTACAAACATCAATGTTCTGCTTATAACAGATAAGATTGATTAATACCCATAACAATCCCAGTCCTTAACAAAGGGTGCATGCACGTATAGGTTGAGCGTGTGTCTTGCGTCGTGTGCTGTGTGCATGCAGGCGTGCGAGTGTTGCGTGCGTGCAAAGGTACGTTTCAATGTTGCATGCATGTGTGCGTACGTGCGTGTGTTCGTGAGTGCATGTGTACGCGTCAGTGTTGCACGCCTGCGTGCGTGCGTGTGTTTGTTATGTGTACGTGGCAGTGTTGCACGCCTGCATGCGTGCGTGTCTTGCGTGCGTGCATGTGTATGTGCGGGGTGAGGCTACACGTCAGTCGACTGACTTTTTCATCTCTGGTCATTAGATTTTCCATCCGTTGGATATGAAATCAAGGGCCTGCAGTTTATCATCAAACTCCACCCCCTGAGCCGCCAGCCACCACCGGCCGAACCGCCGGCCCCCACCGCCCGCGGCCGGCCCGCGCCGCCACGCCGCCTCGCCCGCCCCGAAACCACTCCTCACCGCCGGTCCACCGCCGCACCGGCCATCCCTCTAGGCCCCCCCCGCACCGAGCTTTTTCTCCGGCGATCCCCACCCCACCGCCCAATCAACGCGCCCCCACCGCCGCCGACTGCCAACCAGAGGTCTCACGACTTCGAGTACCCACCGACCACTAATTTAGTACCATTTTTGTCCTTCATATACGCGCTGACGGGTGGGCCCTATGGTAATGTGCGCTGCTGAATGTGGACCGTTTGACTGGTCAATTGATCGTGTCATCAACAAATTACGGAGCTGTATGGTGAGCCAGTGACCATATGATCACCCTAAAATGTATTTTATTAACACGTATAGACTCAAACTACCATTTCTTTCTTTCATATACGGGCTGACAGGTGGGCCCCATGGTTACGCGCCCCAATGGTGCAACACTAGTTGCGCCACGTGGAACGTTTGACTGGTCAATTGATTGTGTCATCAACAAAATACGGAGTTGTACGGGTGAGCCAGTGACCGTATAATCATGACATGTATTTTTTAACACGGTACAAACGCAAGGGCTCATATATACGCGCAAGCACTCACCACTATAAGCGCACACACGCAGACCTTACCCCTATGAGCACCTTCGAGAGAGTGGGCCAACATATGATCTTGAGATTTTACAAAGCCACCATAGGTGCCTCGTAGTCGAGTGGAACGTCTCCTCCCACTGAACGCACATCGCCGGAAAATACTGAAATTAACCCAGGATAAATGCGACCACCGGGACTTTAACCCTAGTGGGCTCGAGAAAAAATTGCGTATGGACGAAAATCGGTCTATCAGATACCCATACTCTATTGAATTGTAGCATGTGCATGTGTTTATTTCATATTATCAATCCATAGAGTGAGCGCGGTTTGAAATACAGGCAATGGATGCTTTTGCAATTCATATATAAACATTAATTAGTGCACTCCATGTTGTTAGTGTGAAGCACTTTATACATTTTTCACTTGCATGGATACATTCCAAATTGCTAGATATGAAATAGAATACATGTCGAATTGAACATAAAGGGGGTTTCGAAGATTCAAATTCATAGGAAGTGCATTCGTCTATTTGAACACGAGATAATGGCATTTGTAAATCAGATGTAAAAGGGGGCGTCAATCTTTGTTGTGCGTTTGAACATGCTATATATATATTCATACGCATGTCTAACTTTTTTTTTGCAACCAAGGAGATTATATCTGGAACCATGCATGAACTGAGGTAAGTTCCATATTTTTTAATATATACTCGTGTACAATGTATATTCAAATGTACCACCTCCATTCCAAAATAATCGTAGCTTTAGGATTTTTAAGAGTAAAGATTTGTGAAGTTTGACAAATCCTGAATGTTCAATTCAAGAGAACCGAAAGCGTTAATGCTTCTGCTCCCAAATATTGAACGAAGCGCCAAATTGGCCTCTGGTCACCCCAAACCGCGCGAGACTAATGTTTGGTGGTAGGAAATTACTGTCCTGACTCTGGCCCGTGTAACCTATCGGCCCGATGTCCAAAGGTCTATACCGGGGTAGGTTTGTAACTTCACCAAGACGCCAGTCTCAACCGCCTTCGAGAAGCATTCATGCGCCGTGGGCGCCTAAACACCCATGCACTCGGCCGAAATCTATCCTGCCCACATTTGGGACACATGAGATTACTGTCCTACCCCCAACCCGCAATATGTCCGAAATTTTAGATGGGGGCAAAGTTTGTAACTTTCCCCAAATTTCAAACAAGCGCGTCCCAAACCGAAACATTGTTCCCCCTTAGTTCCCCGCCTCCCTCCGTTTCCCCATTCATACTCCGTGGGCGCCAAAACGCCCTCTCCACCAGCTGCGAAACCCCAGCCTCCTCCGTCCTCCACCCCATAGCGCCCAATCCGCCGCCGCCCAACTCCATCACACCGTAGCCGGTACCCTGACGTCGTCATCCAACGCAACCGCAACGCCCTCAAGGACTTAGCAGCTGAAGCCGAGGTAGAGCTGCCTCCACGATGCCGACGCCGACGTGCGCCGTACCAGAACCACTCCGACCAAGCCGTCCTGCGCCTCACTGCTGCCACTCCACTGCCGCTCCACTGTCGCAACCATCCATCGCACCGGAGCTGTTCCCGCTACGCCGTCGTTCGCCACCTCGGATCTGCTTCCCCGCCGCCGACAGACGGCCACCGCACCACACTCAACAACTTGGCCATGGGTTCGTCCAAGGCTGCACCGTCCTCCACAACTTCTCGTTTCCGGCGAACCACAAGAAGATCGTTGGAAAAACTGAAGGAGGACACAACACTGCCAGCAGAAAGGTACTCCTCTTCCCTTATTCGTGCAAACCTTACGTCTCTGCTCACACCGTATTTATCCCACAAAAGAAACTAGTTGAGCGCTTCTTACTACATCTTCTTCGTGATACTAAATGCACAAGGTTTCCTCCCTTTACTATTTCACCTTTGCTAGAGGTCAGTAGCCCGCCTGGATTTCAATTCAGGGTCAGCCAAACCGTAATTAAAAGAAGCAGCACCCGGTTTGGCGCGCGGAGCACCTAGTCCGCCTGTTCGCCGGGGAAGCGGCACATCGGTGTCTATCATAGGGGTGTGGGGCGCAGGAGCTGCTTGCGCCCGATCTGGAGGCCGACGGGGCTTGAATGGATTGCCGGGGGGCGGTGCCAAGCACGGCGGTGCAGTGAGGTCGAGGGGAGGGCGCAGGCTGGGGACTGGGCCGGTGGTCGCTTCCGTTTCGAGGAAGATCGTCAACACTGACTGGCTCGAGGTAGATGAAGGCGATCTGCCCGTTCTTTGTACATCGGACTGTGCAGAAAAAATGGACTGACCTATTTATTTTCAGTCGAATGTTATTTTCATAGAATCCTGTAGTAATTTAGTGTGCCATGCATGTTGTAGAGCTATCATATGTCTCCCGTCATTTATTTCTCACCGACCTGCTATCTGCTACCTTTACACTATACTAATTGTGCACACACTTCACCCATACTCACACTATTGTTTTTTTATGCATGGGTATTTCAGACTCTGACGCAGTGTTGGTGAATGCTGAAAAGAAAAGAAAGAAGTCGCTCTAGTGTAATTCGAAGATAAGCACTAAGCGTTTCAGCGCCCTAAAGGATGCAGTGTCAGCAGTTGGAGACAGTAAACGTAGCTCTGCAGTTGATGATCTCAATTGCCACACACAACCATCCCAGGTGCTTGCTTTAACTTCGCGCTGTCAAATGTGGTTGCATGTTGCATATGGTGTCTAGCTTGTATTGCTTCCAATTTGGTTAAATTGCATCTGCTCACTTTACACATTATACCTTTGATAATGACATGCCTTCCTGTTTTTGATACATACTACATATGTCTATTAACCATGTTCGTACATCAAACTATTGCTCTTTTGTATCCCTTGTCAATCACTTATGATGAGACAGTCACCCGGGTGGGTTACTGTGAGACGCCATACTCGTTTAAAGAGTGCAGTGTCATCCTCCCCACATGATTCTCAAGAAACAACAAGGCTAAATGAAGATAGTCAACGTAGCTCTCTAGTTGATGACCGCAATTCCCCCACAACACCATCACAAGTGCTTGCTCTAACTTCGCAGTGTGATATATGGTTGCATGTTGCATACGGTGTCTAGCTTGTAATGCTTCTAATTAGGGTAAATTGCATCTGCTTAGTTTACACATTATACCTGTGAATATGACATGCCTACCTATTTTTGGTACACATTACATCTATGTGTTAACCTTGTTCTTACATGAAACTACCTCTCTTCTGTATCCTGCATCAATCACTTACGATGAGTCACCTTTATTCGTTGCATATTGCATATTATTTCTAGCCTGTTGCCATGTATTGCCTCTAATTTGGTCAAATACATTTGTTAGGGCACCCTTTTAATTTGGCAGAGTGATATTGGTTTCATCTTTCATATGGTTTCTAGCTTGCATTGATTCTAACAAGTTTAAGCACCTTGTGCTTAGTTTACATTTTATACATCATACATGTCAATATGTCACGCCGTCCTATTTTTCATACATATTCCATCCTCCTATCATGCGGCTGCCTTACATGAAAGTAGTGTTCGTCAGTATCACGCATCAATGAGTTATGAAGAGCAAATTTTATTCCTTTTTCTTGTGGGTTTGACTTGACAAGGAAAAATCAAGAAAGAGGAAGGAAAAGAGTAAGGAAGGCGATGATGGTGGTCCTCTGCAGCAACGTAAACAGAGCATCTGTACCGATTCTTCTTGTACTGATAGTGCATTACAAGGTCCAAGTCTCCGCTCCCCTACTCCACCATCCAAGGTGCTTGCTCTAACTTGGCAGTGTGATATCTGGTTGCATGTTGCATATGGTGTCTAGCTTGTATTGCTCCTAATTAGTGTAAACTGCATCCGCTTAGCTTACGCATGATACGTGTGAATATGACACGCCTTCCTGTTTTTGGTACATACTATATCTGTCTATCACACCATGTTCTTACATGAAACTACTCTTCTTGTGTATCCTGCATCAGTCACTTATGATGGAACACCTTTAAGTTGGCAGTGTGATATTGGTTTGCGTCTTCAATATGATTTCTAGCATGTATTGCTTCTAGTTTGATGAACGCCACCTATGACGAGACAGTTTTAACTTGGCGGAGTGATATTGATTGCACATTTCATATGGTGTCTAGTTTACAGTGCGTCTAATTTGTTGAAGTGCCTTCTTCTTAGTTACCACATCATAGGTGTGAATATGTCAAGCCGTCCATTTTTTTGTACATATTCCATCCTCGTATCATGACTTTGCCTTTCATCAGAGTAGTGTTCGTCAGTATCATGCATCAATGAATTCTGAAGAGCAAATTTTATTCCTTTTTCGTGTGGGTTTGACTTGACAAGGCAAAATCAAGAAAGAGGAAGGAAAAGAGTAAGGAAGGCGATGATGGTGGTCCTCTACAGCAACGTAAACGGAGCATTTGTACTGATTCTCCTTGTACTGATAGTGCATTACAAGGTCCAAGTCTCCACTCCCCTACTCCACCATCCAAGGTGCTTGCTCTAACTTGGCAGTGTGATATCTGGTTGCATGTTGCATATGCTGTCTAGCTTGTATTGCTCCTAAATGGTGTAAACTGCATCCGCTTAGCTTACGCATGATACGTGTGAATATGACACGCTTTCCTGTTTTTGGTACATACTATATCTGTCTATCACACCATGTTCTTACATGAAACTACTCTTCTTGTGTATCCTGCGTCAGTCACTTATGATGGAACACCTTTAAGTTGGCAGTGTGATATTGGTTTGCGTCTTCAATATGATTTCTAGCATGTATTGCTTCTAGTTTGATGAACGCCACCTATGACGAGACAGTTTTAACTTGGCGGAGTGATATTGATTGCACATTTCATATGGTGTCTAGTTTACAGTGCGTCTAATTTGTTGAAGTGCCTTCTTCTTAGTTACCACATCATAGGTGTGAATATGTCAAGCCGTCCATTTTTTTGTACATATTCCATCCTCGTATCATGACTTTGCCTTTCATCAGAGTAGTGTTCGTCAGTATCATGCATCAATGAATTCTGAAGAGCAAATTTTATTCCTTTTTCGTGTGGGTTTGACTTGACAAGGCAAAATCAAGAAAGAGGAAGGAAAAGAGTAAGGAAGGCGATGATGGTGGTCCTCTACAGCAATGTAAACGGAGCATTTGTACTGATTCTCCTTGTACTGATAGTGCATTACAAGGTCCAAGTCTCCACTCCCCTACTCCACCATCCAAGGTGCTTGCTCTAACTTGGCAGTGTGATATCTGGTTGCATGTTGCATATGGTGTCTAGCTTGTATTGCTCCTAAATGGTGTAAACTGCATCCGCTTAGCTTACGCATGATACGTGTGAATATGACACGCTTTCCTGTTTTTGGTACATACTATATCTGTCTATCACACCATGTTCTTACATGAAACTACTCTTCTTGTGTATCCTGCGTCAGTCACTTATGATGGAACACCTTTAAGTTGGCAGTGTGATATTGGTTTGCGTCTTCAATATGATTTCTAGCATGTATTGCTTCTAGTTTGATGAACGCCACCTATGACGAGACAGTTTTAACTTGGCAGAGTGATATTGATTGCACCTTTCATATGGTGTCTAGTTTGTAGTGCTTCTAATTTGTTGAAGTGCCTTCTGCTTAGTTACCACATCATAGGTGTGAATATGTCAAGCCGTCCATTTATTCATACATATTCCATCCTCGTATCATGACTTTGCCTTTCATCAGAGTAGTGTTCGTCAGTATCATGCATGAATGAGTTCTGAAGAGCGAATTATATTCCTTTTTCTTGTCGGTTTGACCTCACAATGCAAAATCAATAAAGCTGAAGGAAATTGGCAAGGCATTGGATGATGGTAGTCCTTCCGAGCAACTAAAACGGAGGTTCTCTATAGATTCTACTCCGCCATCCTCCCAACAAGATTCGCAAGACAACGCAAGGCTAGACAGTCAACGTAGTTGTGTAGATGATGAGCACATCTCCCCTACTCCACCATCACAGGTGCTTGCTCTAACTTGGCACTATTATATGTGGTTGCATGTTGCGTATGATGTCTAGCTTGTATTGCTTCTAACTTTGTTGAATTGCATCTGCTTACTTTACACATAATGCCTGTTAATATGACACGTGTTCCTATTTCTAGAACATACGTGTACATGATGAGCACATCTCCCCTACTCCACCATCACAGGTGCTTGCTCTAACTTGACACTATTATATGTGGTTGCATGTTGCGTATGATGTCTAGCTTGTATTGCTTCTGACTTTGTTGAATTGCATCTGCTTACTTTACACATAATGCCTGTGAATATGACACGTGTTCCTGTTTGTCGAACATACGTGTACATGATGAGCACATCTCCCCTACTCCACCATCACAGGTGCTTGCTCTAACTTGGAACTGTTATATGTGGTTGCGTTTTCCGTATGATGTCTAGTTTGTATTGCTTCTGATTATGTTGAATTGCATCTGCATAGCTTACAACTTATACCTGCAACGATCACTTACCCATAAGACACATTTAACTTGGGACTGTGATGTAGGTTGCATCTTGCATTGTCTTCTAGCTTGTACTGCTTCTAATTTGTTGAAATGGCACTTACGACGAGACACTTTTTACCTGATAGAGTGATATTGGTTGCATGTTCATATGGTGCCTAGCTTTCATTTCTTCTAATTTTGTTGAAATGCCTTCCGCTTACTGTTTTTTCATACATATTCCATCCTCCTATCGTACGTGTGAATATGAAACGTTGTCTTTTTTGTATATATTCCATCCTCCTATCCTGCGCTTGCCTTACATCAAAGTAGTGTTCCTCTGTATCATGCATCAACCAGTTATGCAGAGCTAATTTTATTCATCTTCTTGTGGTTTTGACTTCATAAGGCAATATCAGAAAATAGGAAGGAAAAGAGTAAGTTAGGGGATGTTGGTGGTCCTCCGCACCGATGCAAACAGAGACTCTCTAGATTTGCCACTACTATTGCTAATGAAGTTGAAGTCCCAAGTCTACATGATGAGTTCATCGCCCGTACTCCACCATCACAGGTGCTTGCTCTAAGTTGACAGTGTGATAATTGGTTTCATGTTGCATATGTTGTCTAGCCTGTATTTCTTCTATTTTGATTAAATTGTACATACTGAGTTCATACGTTATACATGTTCATATGACATGGCGTTCTGTGTCTAGAATACACTGCATCTATCTATCATACCATGTTCTTACATCAAAGTACTGTTGTTATGTATCCCGCATCAGTCACTCATGATTGGACACTTTTAACATGGCAGTTTGATAGTGGTTGCATCTTGCATTGATTTCTACGTTGTACTGCTTCTAATTTTTCGAATTGCCACTTATGACAAGACACTTTTAACTTGGCAGGGTAATATTGGTTGCATCTTTCATATGGTGTCTAGCTAGAATTACTTCTACTTTATTGAAAATCCTTCTGCTTGGTTTACACATCGTAGTTGTGAATATGTCATGTCGTCCTGTTTTTCTTACATATTCCATCCTCATAGGGTTGTCTTACATCAAAGTATTTCTTGTCTGTATCATGCATCAATGAGTTCTGAAGAGCGATTTTATTCTTTTGTGTTGTGGGTACGGCTTGACATGGCAAAGTCAAAAAAGAGCAAGGAAAATAATATAGTAGGGAGTGGTGTTACTCGTCGGGTGAAACGGAAAAGGATCTGCCGTCCACATTCTGCTGGTACTTATAGTGCAGTAGAAGGTCCAAGTCCACCGGCTAAATCTACAAACACAGTATCACCTGCTCCACCAGCTGCAGCATCCGCTTCAACTGTACCAGCATCTCAATGAGTTACTCATTCGTTTGCTCCGGAACTGGCCAGTTCCCAAGCTGCCTTCACACCTAACACTACTTCCGAAGCACTGCTGACACAACAGGACTTGGCAAGATCAGATGAACCTCATGAGCATCAACACCAAGATGGTACCTGACCGAGTCAAGTTGCAGTTGCATGCTCAATTATATGTACTCTCACAGTTTGATGTACACTAACACTTTCCATATTCATTGTTGAACTAGCACCATGATGCAAGCGGAAGCAGACATCAGGGATAATGCTTGATAGATTAACAAAATCTAAAGGAGGAAGAATGGAGATCCATTTTGAGGCAGGTTTAAAAAGGCCGCGTGATGCTATAGAGTCAGCCAAGTTAGTATGAGAGGCAGCCGTTGCCGTTAGGTGTCATGCACGTATCCTCCCAACGTGGATCCAGTACAGGAATGAGAAAGACAATACCCAGTTTAACACCTTCCTTGACCATTTATCCGTAAGTAATTTTATTCATCGCAATTAGTAATATTGTCTTGCTCTGTCTCATAATTTCTAGCTTCCTCCTAATAAGACTCACATTCTTTTTTCAACAGATGAGGTTCAAGTTGGATCCAAAAGATGATGCAACTAAACAAGCATGCACTCATGTTTTCAGTCTGCTCTGCGACAGTATCGGTACCACCTTAGAAAATCTCACTTTGAAGGCAAGGCTAACAATGAAATCGCCCAAACATCTCCAGTGGAATATATTACAGATGAAGACTGGACAGCCCTCGTTAAACACTGGTCTGATCCAAAATATCAGGTAGGCTATATGTATTTGAACAGACCACATATTGAACTTGTATTTATGTATGTGCCTTACAAGTGTATCTTCTTCTAGGCTAACTGTTTGAAGAACAAGACCAACCGTTCTAAAGTGAAATTCCAACACACAACAGGATCTTGTAGCTATATTGCACACTGCGAGGCTCTTGTAAATAGCTGCTACTTCCTTCTTTTTTCTGTGCCATATTATCGTATCTATATTGACTTGTTCCAAATACAGAGGAAAGCCTGTGCGGACCAAAAAGAACCTGAACCAAATGCAGTGCAAATCTTCAAGGATTGCCACACCAGCAAGATGAAGGGCATGAGCACACCAGGTCAAGCCGCTGTTGTAAGTCCTTACTCCTCCTGCCTTTGAACTGATTGGTACTGTGATGTGTTCATTTAACTACTTGGTTTGCAGCCAATGTCAGTTACTCTGTTCACTTTTATACACAGTTGTCTTAACATATCATTTCACCTTACATGGTTTAAAAGAGATGAAGGATATTCTTTTGGTCTTGACCTGTATTCTAGTTGTTATGTTCATGTGCGCACACAATGATAAAATAGCATGTTTGTTTTATATCTGTTTGCCCATGATATGAATGATGTCATACTATGTTCATCCTACTTTAAACCATGTATCTTTATCCTTAGATGTCAACGAATGTGAGGAAATAGACAATGCAGTAGGCATGCTACATGGACATATGTTCCAAAAGTGATTTTATTATGTAGTTGGCACTACAATACATGCTAATGTATTACAGTAGTTCACCAAAATAAGTTATGTATAAACGTGTAACCTACTTTGTTTGTTTTTGTCTCATTAGTAACTTATCTGGTACACTAATCTACAAGCTCAAACTTTCAGGAAGCTATGGAAAATATGATTGAACAGCCACAACCACCTGAAGGTGACGAGGCTACCACAGGCACAATGTCACCTCTTGCTGCAGTGCGTCAGTATCTCTCCACTAACAGTGCAAAAAGCACCTTCCTGCGTAATTCTGGGTTGGTTGTCAAGGTAACCTCGTCCAAATCGCCTACTGAACAAAATCTTCCTGCTAGACAGAGTGATATATCTGTGCTCCAAACACAAGTCCAATCCCTAATGGACGTCGTTTTGGAAACAAGAATAGTGGTTGACAAATGTCGTCAAGATATGAATGGTTTTGAAACCAGACTATCAGACATTCGCTTCGTTGTTCAAGAGCAATGGCGGAAAAAATGTGAAGATCATGCTGCTCCATCGGATTCTACAGCCTGAAACATTAGCACTCAGGTCAAATGATCTGTGCTTCTATACATCTGATGGTGCTTTTATCTGCAAGGACTGTAAACTTTATGCCAACAGGCCTTTTGTTGTGATACAACATTTATGATGCTGCCAAAGGCTGTAATAAATACGATGCTATTTTTTGTATAGTGTAGGTTTATCTTAGTAATGTATTCGGCCGAAAGCTTTGTAGGAGCCCAACATGCAACATTCGTCGGGCCCATTCCAATTGGGCTAAAAACGATTATGGGCTGAAATTTGCATGTAGCCCACTAAAAATATCTGGGCCTAAATCAGCATAAGATTTCATATTTTTCCGGTAGGCCTGTGCCCATAGTGGGCCTTTAACAGGCCTAAACATAATTTGGGCCCTCAGTAACAATAGGCCATTTACAGGTGTAAATATCTCAAGCCCATAAAAAATATGGGCCTTTAGAAGGCCGAAAGTGAGATTGGGCCCATTTACGATGCGGATCTTTCACAGGCCGAAATTCGGACGGGCCGTAAATGCGCCGACCTAATACATGGGCCTTTAACAGGTCGGAAGTTCGGTCAGGCTAGATTATCGTCGTTTTTATATGAGCCGTTAACGGGCCCGATGTGACGTTGGGCCACATATGGCCCATGGATTTCGTCCGATGTTAACAGGCCGAAAGTGGCCCAAATCTATAGTGGGCCTCTAACAGGCCGAATGTCAGACATGGCCGAATATGACCCAAATCCTTCACGGTCGTTTATGGGCCGAAAGTTTCAATGGCCTGTAAATGGGCCCAAATGAAGCAGGACCTTTAACAGGCCGGAAATACACCGGGCCGTAATTCGGCCCATATACTTAGTGGACTGTTAACGGGCCAGAAGTGACCGTGAGCCACGATGATGACAAGTTTAGCACATGCCGTTGATGGGCCTTAACTGTGAATGTTGGGCCTTTAGCTGGGCCGGCCCATTATGGTCCGCAAAATCTCGCGGGCCTTTAGCTGGGCCGGCCCATTATGGCCCGCAAAATCTCGTGGGAATTTAGCTGGGCCGGCCCATTATGATATGCAAAATCTCGTGGGCCTTTTGCTGGGCTGGCCCATTATGGCCCGCAAAATCTTGTGGGCCTAGTTGGGCCGGCCCATTTAAACTTTATGGGCCACTTTTGGGTCGGTCCACGTGTCAACATATCATAGGCGCATCTCTCCCATTGGATGAGTGACACATGTGCCAACGCGGAGTTGACACGTGTTTCCGTCAGTCAATCAGAATTTTACACGTGGAAAATCCCCATTGGTCGGGGCTGTTAACGGGTTATCGGATCCAAACCAGACCCGATAGCTTAACGGCGTTTCGTTACGGTGGATGCCACGTGTAGGTCACCCTTGACGAAAGCACTTCTGTGACGCGTGATTTATCGTCATGGAAGTGGACACTTCCGTGATGATAATTTTGGTAATGTCATGGAACACTTCTACGACAGCACATGTATGACTATCTTCATTCTGTCATAAATTTGTCATGGATGTACATGCATGACAAAAAACGCGACCTACTGTGACAAACACGTATCATCACGGAAGTGTATTTTTTTTGTAGTGCACACACACACACACAACACACACACACCCCCTCCCCCGAGCACACAATTCATCCCCATCCAAGGTTATATGGCGACCACTCTCGCTTGTGCTTCTTTGCACCGTACCCCAGCATGCACAACACCTCAATCTTCAAAGAGGGCATCAAGGAGATCGAAGACGGCGACCACACTGCGCTAGAGAATGCGGGGCCATTTGGAAGCAGGATGATGTGACGACGGCTGACTGACTCCTCCCCACCCTCTCTCTCTCGCACAAAATTACCAATCCCTCTCTCCCCCGCACAAAATTATCAATCCCTCAACCCACGAGGTCCTTCCCCTCTCGTCCATGTTTTTCCAGCTCTCTCATCAAACCTGTTGTCTCTTCTCCTTCCACATGTACAGAATCCGGATGCACACGCATCTCACGTATATTACATGTCTCCATCTTTCTCGTAGACCTAACTTCTCCCTCTCTCTCTCTTTCTCTCTCTATCTCTCTCTCTGTTTTGTTAGGTTTCTCTCCTACTCTCTCGTCCACATACATACAATCTTTCCCGCCCTATCTGCTCCATCTTCGCAAGCTCTCTCTGCACGTTTCATTCACACATTGGGATATGTTCAAAATGTTGCTTTTATAATGGCTGATGTAGAGTTATTGTTGGTTTTGTTGCATCCTACAAAGTAATAACTATGAAATGCATTTTGATTGTCATTTGACTGGGATTATGTGAGTTTGAGCATGTTGTGAAGTACTATAGACCTCATATACATCTTGGAATTCGACAATGATTGTAACTATTGAATTGTATAGACCATTACATTCGAAGTCAGTAGCTTAATATATTTATTTCACAATTTCAACAAATGATTAATTCACTACATACTAAGAAAACAAATGTGTACTCCCTCCGTTTTTATTTAAGTCCGCGTATTAGCGGTCAAAGTCAAGTTTTGTAAACTCTAAGAAAGTTTATAACAAAAAATATTAACATATACAATAACAAATAAATACCATTAGATTCATTATTGGATGTACTTTCACATCATACATATTTGTTATGGTAAATGTTTATATTTTTCTATAAACTTGGTCAAACTTTAGGAAGTTTGACTTCGGTCAAACCTAATATGCAGAGTTTACTAGTACTACTCGCTAGTTGCTTAGCCGAATCACCCAACACGCCACACGGGGAGTTCAATGTCACAAAATTTTGAGGTCGGCGGGAAAATCTCCCGCGACCCTGATTCGAGCAGTGGGAAGTTACCATCATAGCCTTCGGAACAGGCCTACGAATGACGGTTGGTAGGGGGCTATTTTCGTAACTTCAGGTTCACCCTACCCAGCCAACCCCACCCCGGCACCCAGAGTAGTACACCTGAATACTCCCCATTTTCTATCCCTGACGCAAAATAGACTTCTCCGCGGCACCGCAGCCTTCGTGCTCCTCCCCTTCTACATCGGCGCACTTGTCCACCGCAGCGCATCTGCCTCATCGACGACCTCGTACGCCGCACTGGAGCCGGTCCACCGTCGTCATCGTACACAGAGCCTCTTCCCCGGCACCGTCTTCCACGGCCTCGGATCTACTTCCCGGAAGCCGACGCCAAGCGCAGAAGCACCACTGTCGTGGACAATGAACTGACTCCCGTTGCCGACCATGACTCACAGAGGCCGCCGCGACCATCGTTCTCCTCCTCAATTGGTAATATTTGTATTGAATCACTTAGAAGTACATGTGCAGTTCCAATTTTGTTCATACCTACCCTTCAAATTTCCTGGGTGCTATTATACCCGTAAAAGTAATTGGTTATAGCCTCCATTGTCCAATAGAACATCAACTTGTAATTGCGCGTCGCTCTTGTATCGCGCTGTGCTTGGGTAGGTTTTTCATCTGCAACCAGTAGTGTGGCAAATGATGGAAAGTATTATAGAACTAGCAAGATGCCCATGCGTTGCATGCATCAAGATGCATTTGTATGAGTAGTTTATCTTGTAGGAGAAAAGGATGAACGAGGGAAGGCCTTATTTGAAAATCTGGAGAGGGGTGTGGGTATCTTTTTGCAAAATTGCCATTGTTTCCTTCCTATCTGTCAGATATAAATCGGACGGCCTATATTACAGGATGGCAGGCACACCATCATCACCAACTCTGTTTTTTTATAAGAAAAAAAGTAGAGAGTAGAGAAGTAGAGATTAATATTAAATATAAAATAAATATAACAGTAGAGAAGAGAGTAGACATAGCAGAGACGTCGGGAAAGGATTGCGCGCGCGAGAAAAAGCGGCCAGGCGTGCGCTAGATTTGGCACGCCGCGTCCGGCGCGCTTTATAAAATCCAACGCCCCTCTCTCCCCGCTCTGTGCCATGCCACCGCTCTCTCCCTGCTCTTTCTCGCCTCGCCACCATGCCACCGTGTCGCCGGGAAACTTGGGGATACCGCGGCGTCCGCGGGCGCCCCTCCGGCGGCTTCTCCGCCAAGATCCGGTTCCGCGGGATGCGCCTCGGCCTCGGCAATTTCGACACCGCCAACGAGGCCGCCCGCGCGTATGACGCGGCTGCGTGGCGCCTCCGGTGGCCTCATAGAACATTGAACTTCACCAATGTGCCGACACGGGAGCGGGCACAGGAGCTCGCGCCTCTGCCGCGGCTTATCACCGACGAGGATCGTCGCGACAACCAGAGGCGGGAGCACCGTCTCGGCATTGCCGAGATGGACGAGGAAGCCATGGCGCTGTGGCACCAACGCTTCCCACAGGACTTCATCAACGAGCGCGAGTTCTATGCGCAAAGGAGGGTGGAGAGGGATAAGAGGAGGGCAGAGCGAGCCGCCTATCGCGAGGACAAGAGTAGGTGAAAAGCGGACGCTCAATTCAACATGAGGCTAGGAGCAGCATCGCCCTGGGAATCCGACGACGATCGGTATCTTCATGCCTACAGTCAGACGTTGGAGGCGGACATCACCGAGAAGGAGTCGGACGACGAAGCGCGCCCTGAAGACATGGTTCCCCCCTTGCTCTCTACCTCCATTTCCCAATTCGTACTCCGTGGGCGCCAAAACACCCTCTCCACCCAGCCTCCTCCGTCCGCCACCCCATCCACCGCCATCCTCCTCCACCATGCCGGAGCTGATACCCCGACGCCGCCGTCCATTACAAGAGATCGACCTCTCTCATCCACGGCTTCGGACCGGGATCCTTGCATCCCGTCCTCTCGCTTCATCCCTGCCGTTGTCCACCTTGCCGGCACCGCTCCTACGACCGTCTCGTCCACCACGCCCCGCCGCCACCGTCTACCCTCCTAGATCTGCTTCCACGCCGCCGACAGCCATCGCTACCGCAACACCGTCAAATTCTCAGCAGATGCATACACGGCGCCGCACCAGAGGCGGTACTCTTTCGTAACTGCTCAACTTATTTATCGCAGCAAGAAAATAGATCGCCACTGCTTTACTCTGATTTCTTGTCCATCACTTACTTGCTAGTTGAAAGCAAACGTTGGTTGCGAAGTTGCCTTTATCCGGTTTGCACCTTCAGATCCGCCATGGCACACTCAACACTATACTCCCAATGCTTATGGTTTGCCCCTTTTATATTCCACACAAGTTAAATCACAGTAGACTAAATTTCAAAATTGGGTCAGTCGATTTTTCAGAGCTCGCCGGAGTTCGCCGCTGTGAATGAAGGGGCTCGGGTGGGGACGGTGGTTGTGGGGGGCGGTGGTGGGGCCTCGCCCAACGAAGAAAACTCGACGCGGGTGGGGGCTGGGGTGGGGGTGGCGGAGGAACACAGGCGGTGGGGGCCGGTGGTCCGGTCGGCGGCCCATGCGGTGTTCTGTATGGGAAGAATCAGAGACGAGGAAGAAGAAGGGTTAGGAGATGTAGGATCTTCATCCAACCGCCTGAAATGGTCGAGTGGCCCAAATGACAAAAGTCACGCGACTTGCATGCAAACATGCCTTTATATTCACTACCATCATCGTACCTGCTTAGCACTGCTCCTGAATCCATCAAGCTAAACAACGTGCCACTCATAATTCCAAACTTGTTGCTCAAGTACGAATCTGATATGATGCTGATATTACTAAAATAGATAACATTTAATTGGTCAGCTAATGTTCCTACTTTACTTTCGAAAAGCACGTGCACCACATATAGAGAGAAAACAGGGAGTTGCTTTCTTAACGCAGTCTGGTTCATCATGTGTGGGGACTGCGCAAAGAACATTTTATTATCCAAAATCTGCTTGCTCTTCTTTAGCATGTTCCTCTTCCGATCTTCTTTAATAAGTACTCTCTCCGTTCCTAAATACAAGTCTTTGTATAGATTCCACCATGGACTACATATGGAGCAAAATGAGTGAATCTACACTCTAAAATGTATCTGGATTCATCTGTATGTGATCCATAGTGGAAATCTCTACCAAGACTTATATTTTGGAATGGAGGGAGTATGATAGTAGTACAATATGTTCCTTGTAGTGAAGATGAGCGGTGACATTTGCAGTGTAGAGGTCTATACGGTCGGTTGTGATGGACACTTTGAACTCTTCGGGCCTCTTTGATTCGTAGGATTTTGTAAACATGGGAATAGAATTTGGAGTGGCCTGCCCACTTGAATCCTATAAGAATAGCAAGGAAATGCAGGGAGCTGTGTCGCCTTTGAGAGTTACACTGATATTAACAGTACCGCACCTTCAGTTGAAGAGAGCTGGTATCCGAAGCCTTTCTAGCCGTACCGGCAATACTAGCACATATATTCCAGCAAGTTCCACTTTGATGATTTTACTCTGATGCTTACGGTTTTCCCGTTATATCTACACTATGATCTGTGTAGCTGCTTTGTGTCACACTAGCAGTAGTCCACTCTTGAAGCTAAACACTGCAATGACTTACAAAATTGGCACCAAGGCATTGAGTGCCATTCTGGATGCAATGAAACTCATGCGCTCCCCACCTGTTGATTCTTGTTCAGAATATGATCCTAATGACTATTCTAACCTCGGGGAGTCAAAGGCAGATGGCCCGTCTTGTTCACCCATCAAGGTGCCTATTCTAATTTGGCAAGGTTTTATTGATTGCGCGTATCTTGCATATGTTCTCTTGCATTTCTTCTACTTTGTTGCATCGCCATCTGCTTAGTTTACTCATCATATATGTCGAGATGCCATGCCGATCCATTATCAATACATATTCCATCTGTCATCATACCATGTTTTTTCACTCAAATGTTGTTCTTGTGCATCAGACATCAAAAAGGAAGAGGGTGATTGCCGAACCAGAAGGAGCACCAGCAAAGTCCTTGAAAAACGTTGTTGTGCCAGAGAAATCAGACATCACCCCACTTATATTGGCTGTACAACCAGTGACACAAAACGTAGGACCGACTCCAGCAGACTGTACCCATACTTCACTGGCCACACCACTAGCCCCACCACAGAGGACCTGCACTCCAGCAAAAGGTATGCCGATTTCAGTTGCCATAGCACCAGCCGTACCACAGAAAAATCCCACTCCAGCAAAAAGTACAGCAAGTCCACCGGCTAAAGACCTATCCCAACTGCAGAGACGGCCAATTCCTACAGATTGGAACCCCATTCCAGTTATTCCCAGTTCAAAAGAAAATGCTTTCAATGTTGTCAAGGACTACGTGCATATATTCCCATCATGGGAAGATTATAGTGAAGACAAACACCATTTTCACATCTTCCTGCCCCACTTATGTGTAAGTGCTATTATTCATGGTGATTATTTTCCTATTTTTTGCTGATTGAACACATCAATGATTTACATTACATTGTTGTAAGTTGGCGAGGGTCAATCTGGATAGTCATGACGAGCAAAGCTTGCTTGCGCTTTTCAAGGAAGAATTGCAGCAGTATTGGTGTTACCTGCGGAAATCACACTTTGATGGCAAGTCTATAAACGAATTTCCGGTGAAGTCTCTTGTGCTAAATTTAGAAGACATTGAATGGAAAAACCTTGTTATGCACTGGCCTCGTTCCTAGGATGAGGTACTGTCTATGAAATCACATGACAATTTGAAATTCTACTTTTTCGCATGTGCCTTACGGATCATTTTTGCAGGAAATCTGCTCGAAGAAGAATTCCAGTTTGAAAAGAACGACAGGATATCGCAAATATGCCGCCCGCTGCTTTGCTCTTGTTAGTACCTGTTGTCCTGTATCACTGTACTTGCATACATACTTGGTTCATTATGTGATAGCAGTATACATGATAGCTTGCTTATCAATTGTTTGCTCCAAATTATCTGATCTGTATAAATGGTTACATTAGTGTAGAATATATCCAATGCCAATGAATTTTTTTAGCTCTGCATTGTTCTTGTAAGTACTTGTTGTCCTTTATTAGTGTACTTATATTGACTGGTAGTTGTTCATGTACCATCACTCTGCAGTTTATTTTCCTTTGCCCTCCATTTTCTACACATCAGATCTATATTTACTCTTACCATAAGGTTGGATAACACCGATGGTACTGAAGAAGTTTAGCTGTGCATTGCTCTTGGCTGTACCTTTTGCCTGTATCGTTGTAATTACATTTATAGCTACTTGGTTGTGTAGCATCACTCTTCATCTTATCTTAAATATTCTCCATTTTTTCTTATATTATCACATCTATATTTACTCTTAACAAAATGTAGAATAAAGGCAATGCTTATGAAGAAGATTCTGTGGTAAACTTCTTGAATTGCCCCCCCCCCCCATCAACATGGACAAGGGCTTTATAGAGCATGTCTTCACCAATAATGTAAGTTTGTCCTTCTCAAGCCTTCAAACTTTGTTGTGTATATTTGGTTAGGCATGACTGCAACAGCTGTTTATTTTTGGTGTTTGCATCAAATTGCATGTTTAAAGTTCATTATGTAGTTTATAAACAAAAGTTTGTCCTTCTCAATTTAAGTTTTCAATTGTGCAACCAAGTTCCTTCTTCATACCATGTAAATTAAACTATACAGAGCAAGTGATCTTCTTTTGCACTGCATGTATGATTCTGTTCTTGACCCGTAATCCAGTGGTGTGGTGAACCTACCCACTATAGTACAATGTCATATTCTGCAATGTCTTAACTATGAACAATGTCATATCATTCTAATATTATTTAAATCATCTCTTTATTTGCCAATCTGAAATGGGATAAATTGACAGCAGACTAACCATTGATACTTATGAGTTCTTGATCAGTAATCCAATGGTGTCGTGAAGCTGCCAACTCCTTCACAATGTCATTTCCTGCCATGTCTTGACCTGAACAATACCATATTGTGTTAATGCAATTTTAAATTGTGTACTTTATTCGTCAGTAAGAAATGTGATGAATTGTCAGCACTGATACTTTTATGTGCAAAACCTGTCATCTGTCTGCTTGTTTATCTTTCAGAGTGAGGAGGATATAAGTGTTAAACAAGCGCAGTCTCATCAGCTTGCTCAGCTGCTTGCGCTGCAGCTCCCCAGCAGGGCTAACCTTTCTTGAACTCTATCGAAGTGCTGTCAGTTTTGTATATTATTTTGTCGGCGTGTTTATTTGCACTGGTGGCGATCTTTGATGCCCAGTGTATGTAATATGCTGTCTGCTTGTGCTTTATTATCATAGTGGCGAACTTTGATGCCCAGTGGATGTAATATGCCATAATTTCTTAGTTGTATAGTCTAGGTTTTTTCTTATTCACGATGCTGCAGTTATTTTACTGTATATATATCCTGTCTTCGCAGTAAACTGGCCAAACCATAAAATTACGGTACATAATCGTGCTGTCATGCAATCACGATGTATGATCCGCATCATGGGCCCCGTCATCTTGGTTTGTTAAAAGGCCTAAATGTAAACTGGCCCACTAGTAGATTCGGGCCTTTAATAGGCCGAGTAAACCGCCGGCCCTCTTTTCGCAAGAAAACTCAATGGGCTTTTAGGAGGCTGAGAAGTAGGTTGGGCCTGAAATGTGCCGAACAGCTCACGGGCCGGCAGCAGCCCGAAATGGACCCCGGCCCATGATTGTGCCAATCAAATCACGGGCTTTTAACAGGCCAAAATTTTCTCGGTCCTTGTTTGGCCCAATCAGATTATCGGTTGCGAGCAGGCCGGATGCAAACCGGGCCGTAGTTAGGCCCAACTATATGACGGGCTTTTAACAGGCCGAAATTAATATAGGGCCAAAATGTTAAACAGGCCCTTAACAGGCCGGAACTAATATCAGGCTGAATTACTAAATGGGCCTTTAGCAAGTGGGCCCAAAAGCATAGCGTCCAGTTGACGGTCCGAATCTGATATGGGCCATAATTTAGCCCAAAGCCTCTTAAAGGGCCGGACCTCATCTAGGCCGTAATTTGGCCCAGAACGTGGTAGGCTTTTAACGGGTCGTATCTCATATGGGCCATTATTAGGCCCGGAACGTGGCAGGCCATTAATGGACCAGATCAAATATGGGCCGGCATTTGGCCCAAAACATGACAGCCAGTTAATGGGCCGTCCTACTAGGCTCCTCAAAATCTTGTGGGCCTACAGCTGGGCCGTCCCATTAATGTCGGCGAAATCTCATGGGCCTTTAGTTGGGCCGGCCATTATGGTCCACAAAAATCTTGTGGGCCTTCACCTGGGCCGGCCCATTATGGCCCACAAAAATCTTGTGGGCCTTTACCTGGGCCGGCCCATTAGGGCCCGCAAAATCTTGTGGGCCTTTAGCTGGGCCAGCCCATTATGGTACGCAAAATCTCGTGGGCCTTTAGCTCGGCCAGCCCATTATGGTCCGCAAAATCTTGTGGGCCTTTAGTTGGGCCAGCCCATTTAAACTTTATGGGCCACTTTTGGGCCGGTCCACGTGTCAACATATCATAGGCGCATCTCACCCATTGGATGAATGACACCTATGCCAACGCGGACCTGACACGTGTTTCCTCCAGCGAATGATGATTTTACATGTGGAAATCCCCATTGGTCCGGGCTGTTAACGGGTTATCGGATCCAAAACCGGACCCGATAGCTTAACGGCGTTCCGTTACGGTGGATGCCACGTGTCGGTCACCCTTGACGAAAGCACTTCTGTGATGCATGATTTATCATCATGGAAGTGGACACTTCCGTGATGATAATTTTGGTAATGTCACGGAACACTTCTACGACAGCACAGGTATGACTATCTTGATTCTGTCATAAAATCGTCATGGATGTACATGCATGACAGAAAACGCGACCTACTGTGACAAACACGTATCATCACGGAAGTGTATTTTTTTGTAGTGTTGTTTCCCACATGCAGGGGAGTGCGAGGGTTTACTGCTTCGTCATCCGTCGCAGGAGAATAACAGCAGGTGCGGGTGAGTAGAGGGATGGCTAGGCCAGCGATGGGAGAATGAAGGGCGGTGAGGCCTGCGCGGCAGCATAGCCGGCCGCGGGAGGAGGGAGCAGGCAGTCCCGCCTGCGCTTGTTTGAGCGGTTGGAGGAGGAAGAGCAGAGATTGAAGAAGCACGACGGCCGTTGGATGGACATTCAATAGTCACTGCTCTTGTGTGTTGACTAAGTTGACACGGCGTTGCGTGTGCGTCAACCTTATTTTTTAGGAAAGCATACGCGTCAACTTGTAGTAGGCGCACAAGTCAGCCTCAAATCTGTGGAAAACAACATATAGCCCATCTGCCATTATTTCTAATAATTTACAGCCCATTTGTCAATTCTTAAGAATTTTTTTGGAGCCCATCTTCTTTTTGTTAGCATTACACCCCATATTGTGGCCACGGTTAAAACTTATACGAACTTTTGCATATTTCGGTGCGGTCAACTATTTTTAATCCCGAAATATCGAGTCACATTCGAACTATTTTGAGAAATAATTTATATAAATATAAAATCCAAATAATTGTCCAGGCATAAAAATCAATGGAATTTAAAATCTTGTAATTAAAAAAATGAAACTAATTCCCGGTTTGATGTGTTTTAAACATGTACAGCCCATTTCTGGGCAAATCGAATGAAACTCTCTCCTCGTCTTGAAAGATTTGCAGCCCAGCAGGGCTGATAAAGCAAGTAGGCCTCGTTTGGGTATTTCTTAAAAAAAACTGGGCTATCCATTTTCAGCAAGAAAAAAACACAACTGGGCTCATGATGTGGTAAACATAAATAAAACCCAGGCTAGACGGGCCACAGCCCCCGCACAGCCCCGTTGTTACCCGGATCCGTCGCTAAAACTAGTATAAAAATCAACTGCTTGTTCCTAAAAAAGTAAATAACAACTGCGTGACCTGCTGGGTCCCTGGTCCAGTCGAAGGCGGACGGGAGTACGAGGGTTGACTGGTTCAGGTGCGGGTGCATGTTGGGGCTGATGTCGCCGGAGGATAACAGGACGTGTGGAGGAATAGAGGGAGGGACTGGCTAACGTTGGAGGGTACGGCAGGGCGGCGGAGGCGCAGCCAGCCATGGGAGGCGGGAGCAGGCGGAGCCGACGGGTTGGTTTGGTTTGGGCGGCTGGAGGAAGAAGACCAGAGATAGAAGATACACGACAGATGTTGGATGTCAATCCAACGGCTGGCCAGCTGAAACGTTTATTGACTAGCTAGTAAGTCGACACTACCTTGGATAGGCTATTTCCTCGTGGGTCCCAAATGTCAGAATCAAAATCTGTCACGGTCATGTAGCCTTTGCTATGAAAATTTACATCCCATTTGGTGTGCTAGTTCGAAATAAGTTGGTGGGTGCTGGTGGGGGCTAATCACTTGGCTTCTGTAATGCATAGTGAGCTCAAGCAGCCGGCAAGAGTGCTGTTATTTCCCTTGGTTGGGATTTGTCACAATATTTCACTCTAAATAAAACGAACGGCAAGCCATTTGCCTTGTTTCAAAGAAAATATGACAGTCACAGCCGAGTTGAAAAGGGCAAGAATATCTAACTCCAGCTTACAAACTGTACAAAAGCACGAGGGTTAATTGTTCATCAGGTTTAGACAAAACCCAGGTTGAAAAGGGCAACAACATCTAACTCCGGCACTATTTTCGGTAGTCACAGTCAAATGGATCGGTCAGGTCCACAGAATGAACATCCTGGGTTGTAAAATTTACTGCATTATGACCACAATATGTTGTAAATAGAAGCCCGACATGTTCAGAAGCTCTTTTGCCCACTTGAAACTCCTATTTTTGCTCTTCGACATACCCATCCATCAAAACCATGCTGCTGATAAACTTAAGCCAGATGGACAATAGTAACCTCGCATTCAGCAGGAAGAATGTGACAAATCTTGTGTTTGCATGGTTGGCTACATATCGTTCTAGCGTTATTGTCTTCAATTGAATGTCATGAGAAGTGAGAAAATCCCGGTGCTTACGAATCCTCCGATTGGTTATAACTTTCCTACCCCGTCCTGTTGCCTAAATAGACATGAAGATTGAAAACAGTTAAGGTCTAAAAAAAGAGTGTGGAAAGAGCAACAACTGAACGGTTAATTCTAGTACACTATATCCGGGCTTCGAATGTGCGTGAAATTATCACCTTTATATACAACTTCTCCAGACATGGAAAGCATTGCAGCAAGCCAATAATCTTGTTTAGATCAAAACTATTCATTTGGATATATAAGATCTTGACAGAATCCAGCACCATTGATAGGCTATCCATGGAGAAACTCTTCATTGAGCATAGAACATAATATTAGTACAAAATGTGTACTCCGAGATGATATATAACTTATGCGCAGAAACTTAAAATGCAGCTTATGGTTACAAGTGTAGATGATAATATAAAGTACCTGAAGAACTGTGGAGCCAAACACCATCTTGAAATGAGCACAGAGATCATGTATTACACCCAAGGTCTCCAGTTTAGGCGCAGAGAGGACGGTTATTTGTGACGGTGAATAACTAGAATCAAGGATCAACCTTTCAAGTGAAGGGGCATCTTGGATGATGAGCTGCCTTCCGTAAAAAGAAATTCTAATTCTTACAAGGTTAGGCGACTTTATTTGGAGACAACCGATTCTAACTGTGAAAACAAGCACCAAGCACTCCAGGGCATGGCAACTGGAGTGGACGATGTTGTGCAATGAGGCCTCTGATATACGAACCCGCACAAGTGAAAGTTTCTTGAGAAATGGGAGTCGAAGGTTTAGTACCAGATTGTCTGGTAGGTAGCACAGCGCAAAGGTGGCGGTGTGGAGAGAGAGGAGGAAAACCATGAGGTGGACATGAGTGCTGAGGGCACAGGTAGATGGCGTTCGGTATCTGGTAGGTGATTTCCAGGGGAATAGTAGAACTCAAGCAACTGTAGTTCTGTGAATTCAGGGGATTTCAGCCAGGCGTCCACCGTGCAGGGCATGGTATGCTTGCTCAGGTAGCATGACGGGATGCATAGGCTTTGAACGGAGCCCTGGTGGGAGGATATGGTGGCTCTGGGGATTTCAAAATCATTGAAGAGAGATAGCTGACGACAGTTGAGATTAAGGGGCAAGACGCGCCATAGAGGGCGCCACTGAATTGAGAGGACTTGGGTGTGGCAGCAATCCTTGGTGGGGAGAAGCGAGATGATCTCCCCAAGGATGGCGTCCGGGAGATCGTTGATGCGGACCACCCGAGATTCTACGGGTTCCTGGGATCCGGTGGGGGCGGGGTCGCCGATCTCCCTGAGCAGCCGGGTGCGGGATCTACAACAGGCGTCATCGCTGGCGGGAGCCTCATCTTCTTGACGCTGGGGTCAGCCGACTCCATTTTCCTCGAGGGCGTCGCGTCGCGCTCACGGATTTGAGCAGAGTAACAAATGACAAGCCTAGTTGTAGTGCGAGTGAAGAAGAATGGGAGCTGAGGTTTTTCTGTAGTAGTGAGGAAGAAGGGGACCTGGGGTTTTCTGTAGGAGTGAGGTGAGGAATTTGGGGGTATGTGTGCAGCGAGCTGAAGTGAGGTGGGTGGGAGTGAGGAGGAAGAAGAGCACCCAGGTTTTTTGGGGGGCGGTGTGCTGGTTGTGGGTAGCGCCTCTCATTCAGTAAATATATGGGCTTTTGAATTGATTTTATTATTTACTAGGGTGGATGGGCTGTTTTGTCTTGGACCCAGAGAAACAATTACTACTAGTACAGTGGAGACACTCTACAGCTACCAGAAGAACAATTATTACTAGTACAGTGGATACACTACCGCTTCTGCCTCCTCCTAGGTCATCGAAACGTCTCCCTCTACTAAATGTCGTTTTACTTTTGTTCACCGACATGCGGGCCATGCCGCGCCCGGGCCCAAATGCCATCCACCAAATTAGAAGGCAGTATGCAGGCGGAGAGTCACCCCGGCTATAGCGCGGCAGTAACGAGCCGTCCTATCACAAAACCCCACCTGCCCGCAGTCTAAGTTTGACGGATGAAGCAACCATCATTTCACTCTTCGTTGAATCCCCTTCTCCCTCACCGTCTTCAAGAAAGCCAACACTCGCATCTGCCACTCTTCTTCTCTCCGAACGAAGGGAAGGTAAGTGGATCCATGATATTGGTATATTTTCATTCAGAGAAAAAAAAGAACTTTTGCAAAGCAGTAACCGATCCTCACTCTCTTTTTTGTTTCATGGTCATTGCGATTGTGTTTTCCTTTCAGTGGTCTCCTAGTATTCGTCGGTTTCATGATGGACCAAGGAGAACCAGGAAAAGATCTGCCGATATTGGAGCAGACGCGGGAGGCTGATCCCCACAAGACAGAGAGCTCCAAGAAGATGGAGGCAGCCACCGAGCCGACCCCAGATACGCTCACGGCCACTACTGAGATGGTCAACGCCCCGTTTGAGGTTACAGCCCCCTTGGCACTGCAGGAGTAGTTTCCCCCCTTCGAGGATGTGTCCCCCCCCCACTGAGCTGCCCAAGGTGATTTTCTTCTTTGCCGATCTCGATTGTGGTTTTTCATCTAAGTATGTGGTGATGAATAATGCAAAATTTTATTAGCTTCGATGCCATGCTATACATAGTGGTTTAAATAACTTGTGTTTCTTATACTGGAAAGTAATTTAGAATTTGTTTCTGTTTCAATTAGAGCCTTGATGCAGACAAGGATTGTGTGGTTGTACATGTCACTCGCTATGAGGCAGATGACCTGAATATATGCACTGGGGAAACAGAGTTCTTAGGCTGTTGGATCCTGGAAGCCATTTGCACTTATAACGATGTCGAGTTGTATTCTAGCCTCACTATTGTCACGCGTGTTGTCCAGGGTGTACTGAAGCACAAGAAGTTCAAAGCTACTCCTTCATTTGTGAGGCATATTGTTCTTGTCAAGCTTACGCAGGAAGATGACGTGGGATGCCTCCATAAACAAGTTTATGAGTGGCAAGGCCACAAGGTTATCTTCATGAAGGTTCACAGGATTGAGCTGCTGCCGAACGTCCTCGATGATGTTCATGTGAAGGTCCGTCTTGTGTCCAGCCAAATTAGATCGAGGCATGAAATAGTTGCCCCAGCTAGTGTTTAATACTAGTTTGGATTGTGTCTACTTATTCGAACCTTGCCTATTATCAAGCCCTCTGGGGCTAGTACTCTGTTTGAATCCGTCTATGGGAACTGAAGCTACTTTTGTGTGCCCGTGAATCATGTGAGAACCATCATAATTGTTGTCAAAACAGATGCGTCCTCACTAGTTTTTTCATGAATATGGCATGGTAAGACATAAGTTGTCACGGTTTATCATACGAGCAGTGTGTGTTTGATGAAATAGAGTACTCATTCGAGAAATGTGCGCCGACGTATACATAAGTACTTGTAAACACTGTTGGTGCTACCCCACTTGTAAGCAATTGTGCAAAACACGGCACATTGGCTCGGCTCACTTCAACACTAGGCTATCGACCAGCTAACAATCAATAATCTGTTGTCTCACATATAAGCAACTACGTATCTTGTTACAGTGGTTCATGCAGTTAACTGAGGCCACAATGTAAATTCCAAACGTTCACACGCTCCAGCGTTCATGTGGAACACTCACATTAAACTCGGCTTCATAAAGAACTTGAAAAGCATAAGTTAAGCAATTTTATACATCGTAATGATTCATAGAACATAAAAAAATATACTAGTTCACAGCAAAAGACAAAGTTGTGAGAAGGTTTACAAATCAGGAAAAAACAAGCAAGGCTTCTCTAAGCAAAGGGCCTCCCGGCAGGCTTAAATTTCCTGCAGTTCACTCTGGTTTTTTCTTGTTGCCACCATCCAGGGTTAGGTTCTCTCATTCCAGAATAACCAATTATAATTGTGTTCTCAGCTAGAATGCTGAACTGAACCATGTAGTGTACTGACCAGCTGAAATTCTTGTGCATTCCACTAAATTTAAGCACCGCTATTTGCAGAAATAAGCAGGCCACAATGCCTCTTGTCGGCGCACCTATCCCAAAAACCTCCGTGCAGCCGTGCCAGCTAGTCCTTGGTCCATGGATCACCTCGTAGAAAGTACATTCCGGACTAGGATGCAGTTGTTTTCGCTCGCCCCTGCACTGCAATCAGGAAGTAAAACGTACGAATCAACTTCTTTTAGATTACGTTGGTCATTCTACCTAGTTACTACCAATGTAGTAATACCTGGAAGACTGGTGGTTAGAGGACGGCAACTAGGAATAGCCATCTCATTTTGTGCAGTTGTACTAAAACTAAGGTGTGTACTTTTGATTGTGCAGATAGAAACGATATGGAGACAGACATCCCTGTTTGTGCAAATATGAAATACGGTTATTTAAACAGTGACAGATATTTGCAGTGGCGTATGATTAACAGCAGCATCTATTGTGTTATAATTGGCACTAGATTGACAATATGAAAGTGCCCTTAAGTAAGTAGCATCACATCACATCAACACTGCCACTAGATTAACATGCAGAACAATAGCATTAGTATTATTGTCATGAGAGTAGCACATGGTCAGTAAATGTGCAATCAAATTTGTGCAGTTCAACTGGGATGAAGCAATGTTAGCGGTGTGAGATTTAAGTGTAACTGCAAAAACACAATTCATGGGAAATAAAGCAAGACGGAAGCACTTCATAAAATGGTGGTGGCATTGCTTCAATTTATCAACGGCACTAGACCATTACTTATAGTAACATTAGGTGGCATTGCTTAATGCTTCATGTGATTTTACATTAACGGTAGCGATATGGGCGTAGGGACAGCAGGGGCATAAAGTGGTGGGGCAGATGTGGTTGCCGAGAGCGGCAAACACTCAGGCAGCATGTCTGCATTTGTCCCATTTTTTATCTCCTCGGCGACATTTTCCTATGTGAGCACAGGAAATCCAGACCTGCTCATTCTCATTTGCGTTGTCCCCCAACAACCCTCACTTTCTTTCCTTTTTCAACTAAGAGACATGTCCACTTCCCCCCACCCTTCGCCATCCACCATGCTTTCTTCACCTTTTCAACCAATAGACCGGTTGGGTAGCCAGTATCTACTACCTTTCCCCGTTTCCTCTTAGAACCAAGTCCTAGATTCATGTTACAGCTTTCCCAGTTTCTTCCCTGTTTGAACCAACTCTTAGATTCAACTGTATGAACTAGATTTACCTCTAATAATAGTAAAAGTCTAGGTGCCTTTGGATCAGCCGACGGAAGTAGAAAAAGATCGACGCGCGGCCACGTGGGGAGCTGGGGCAGTAGAGCAAGGCAGGTTTCGAAGGAATATGTACCTGAGGGTCGTCGGCATGTGGCAAAGACGGCGTCGAGAGGCCGCATCTTGGCCACAATACCGCAGGGAGGAAGAAGGGGTCGAAGGCCCTCCCGAGCCGGCGTGGCCGCCGATCGGGATGCGCGGGCAGCCGTTGGTCTCCTCCCTAGCCGCTGACGACAGCGTGAACGATGCACCTACACCCCTGCCCTGGTCGAGGCGGTCCGGCCAGATTTGTGACCAGCCGTGAGCAGAGAGAGAGTGTGGCCACCTATGTCTTGCTTAGATATGGAGAGCATGAGAGAGTGAAAGAGAGGAACCCTAGTAAAGCAAGCGATAAGGCTCCTGCTTATATATATAGTGGAGTGATTTTGTTGTACCAGCTTCAAAAAAATGCGCTCCTACGTGTACCCGCAAGTGGGTGTGAGAGAACTAGTGCGTGCGTGCACCACTTCTTTTCGTGAGAGTACAATATACTATGCCCAAAGAACGTTCGCCACAAGAGTAATAGTATATGTGTGTGACGTGTGAGCTAAAATAAAAGGTGCGCGACGTCCTTTGTTTTTTAGAAGTTCTGAGGGTAGGGTGTGAAGAGCACATATGTGTGTGACGTCCACCCGCAGATAAACGGTGGGTGCGAGAGGACTCGGGAGAGTCGTGACTCGTGAGGGTGCCTGTGTGGTTGAGAGAGAGAGGGGGCACGTATCAATGCAATGCATGTGTCCGTAAATCATTATCCGACAAACGTTCGCCACAAGCCGTTTCCTGACGAATGCCATAAGAACCTTTAGATCAGCATCCGACAGTGTCAGTTTTGCCATTTCATTTAACAGAGCAGCCACTCCTCCTACACACAAATCTTCCACGTGAGTGTTAGCAAGTGCCGTATGCTCCTCCCTCCGTTCCAAAATGCAGTCCATATAGCTTTATTGAAAATTCGAACCTCACAAACTTTTACCGAGTTTTCATGTACCAAAATACACATATAGAATACCCAGTATATATCATTTCATTCATCTTTGAGAGGTAACTATAAAGATGGAGGAGGAGTCTACAAAGAAGGACCGCCGTATCACCTGCAGCAATTTCAACCATCCTTTGGTGTGGAGGAATATCATAGGAACTCTATATGATATCATTTTTATAGGATTTTTTCCTTTAGAGCCAATTGGTTCATAGGAATAGATTCATATACTCCAGATTTCAAAGGAAATAAACATGATATCATTTTTATAGCTTTAGAGCCACTTGGTTCATATGAATGGATTCCTATACTCCCATAATTTGAAAGGAAAATAAACATTAGCGTATATTCAATAGAAAAGTTCCTATGATGTGAACCAAATGACATCTCTTTTCTAATCCCTCCTCATAGGAATTGAGATACATGTCATCTCTAGATTCGATAGAGAAGTTCCTATGATGTGAACCAAATGACATCTCTTTTCCAATCCCTACTCATGGGAATTGAGATACATATCATGTCTTTCCCTACAACTTCCATGTATACATCTTCTATTCCTAAATAGCTAGTACAACCCACTAGTAGCTTTTTTCCTAGACATGCAACTATGGCACAAGAACACATCATGCATGCAAGTCATAAATCACATTGTTTTTTCTACTCTATGCATGCAAGCACCACATCATAAATTCGTGCATGTTACTCATAAGTTATTTCTTGCATTATATTTTGCATTGACAATGTATGTGCTGGTCACGTGCACACATATGTTGTTCGAATTCACATTTTTGTTAGAAATGCCATTCTTTTAACTGCAATTCATTTTTTCTCTTTGTACTCCCTCCGTCTAGGTGTGTAAGTCATCTTCCAAAAACCAAATAATCCCAAAACACTTTGGCACGGTACATTAACTCCCTCCTCGTCTCTTGTTTCGTGACATATCAACCAATAAGAGATGTGGGACGTGCATGCTTTCCCAAAACACAAGCACTTCTCCTTTGTTCTAGAATCTTCCGTATCATAATTGCCCAAACTTTTTTTTCTAAATGAATTGCCATTATTATTTTTACTTTATGCTTTACAATGCACAATCCCATGAATCTTAACCTTTTTATAAAACTAATTGATTTTGAATGAGATTAACTATAAGAACTAAACGAACATCTAAATCATGCATATATGACTCAAAGCTTTACATGCTATAGTGTGTATTTATTCATAATTTGGTTTCCAAATCTCATGCATTCAATGGATGTACCTTACTAGTTTTGAGTAGAGTAGCAAATTTCACGCGGCCGCGGGTATATCAAAATGCAGGGCCCATGCATCATTGCCTTTCGGTCGAACCTACGTCCACAATTTTTTGTACGTATATCTCTACTGGTCCCCGAACCCAAAATGCTTCCTCGTTCCCGTAAAACCAAGCGGCCCACACATATTAAGGCATCGACTCTATAGGCATTTTGGAAACGGGGGTCCCCAGACTTGCCTACCTGCGGCCCACAGTGTGGCTAAGCCAGCAGGCCGTACGGCCCATCTTCATCAACAAGGCATCCAAGACCCTCGCGAGGGTCCAAGCCTCGCGAGGCGGACGACGCAAGACCTCCTCTGGATTAGCCTAGCCAGGCAAGCTCACGAGGAGCGGAGATATCAAGGCGGGGCAAACCTCACGAGGCTCTCGTGACGTGAGCCATGACGAACGGCACCAGGCGGGCGCCAGCGCGCAGCGTCCTTATTTCCTCTTTGGTGCTAAGGAGGCCAGCGCAGGCGAAGAGTACCGAGGCATCAGGCAAAGGTTGCTATATTGGTGCAACGAGACCAAGACCAAGAGGACGGCAAGGAGGAGGTCATCGTGGAGCCCAAGGCAGCGTCACCACCAGAGCTTTTCGCAGGCGAAGACCACTTTTGTCAGGATAGCTTGTACTAGTTGTCCCCCTTCAAATTTGCCCGCCGTTGTTGGCTCCCTTCCCGCTCGATATTTGGGAAGAGGACTAGGGCCTATATAAGTAGAGCTAGCCATCACAGTAGGGGCATCGAGCAATTCACCCAGCTCTCACCCACACAAGTTAGCCAGGCACAAGAACACCTCAACCTCAGGAGGCTGTTCTTCCCCTTGTACTGTTCATCATCAGCCCTAGAGGAAATCCACCACCACCACACTGGAGTAGGGTATTACACCACAACGGTGGCCCGAACCAGTATAACCCTCGTGTCTTTCTGTGTGGCAAGTTCGTCGAGTTCATCCGCGAGATCTTAGCGAGCTAGGGCGCAGATCGGTAGGAGGGAAAGACTTCGCGCGCACCCCAGAGTTCGAACCTTAAGGGTTTGCCGGAACCCCACATCCGATATTTGGCGCGCCAGGTAGGGGTGCGCTGGAGCTCCTCTCCACCAACCCGCGCCCCGCACCACCGCACTACGCTCCATGGCAGGTGCCCCGCCACCCACCTCTGTGGCCGACACTAGCAGCAGGGAGTCTGGGTACCGAGCCCTGGCCCCCGCCCTACGGCGAGTGCAGTGACCAACCAAGTTCAAGCCGGAGATGCCGCCGTGTTACGACGACGGGACAGACCCGGCACCGTTCCTGCTGGCGTACGAGGAGGCCATCCTCGAGGCCGGAGGCGACGACAAGATCATGGCCAACTGGTTCCCCATGGCCCTTGCCGGCGAGCCACGCGCCTGGCCGCTCAACCTCCCGGGATCCACGGTGGCATCCTGGGGGGGAACTCCGCAACCTCTTCACCGTGCGCTACGCGGTGCCGGCGCACCACGCAGTCGCGACACTGCTCGGTGGCTCTCAAGCACCGCCTTCAGATCGCCACGTCAAACCCTTCTTTCGTCAGATTGGGGCAGCCTCCAAGCGCCCGGGGGCTCCGCCGGGTTGGGCTGCGCCGGAGGCCGACCTCACCTTCGGCTCGGAAGACCACCCCGACTCCATCGCTGGCTCCGGGATGCTCCCGATGCTCTGCACGCCCACCATCTGCAACGTGGCCATCACCAAGACCCTCATCGACAGCGGCGCCGGCCTCAACTTGCTCTCCGTAGAAGCCTTCAGCCTTCTTCATGTGCCGCTCGAGCGGCTCGGCCTCAGCAAGCCCTTCATGGGAGTGGGTGGTGGAGCTGCCCACTCTCTGGGGCAGATCTGCCTCCCTGTCACCTTTGGCACGCGAGACAACTATCGCACCGACCTGGTGGACTTTGACATCGCTCGCATTGGTCTCCCGTACAATGCCATCCTCGGGTACCCGGCTCTCGCTCAGTTCATGGCGGGGACTCACCCGGCCTACAACCTCATGAAGATGCCAGGGAGCAAGGGCGTCCACACCATCAAGGGGGACACTAAGGAGGCCATGACGGCGCTCAGGCTCGCCTTCAAGACCGCGGCAGCAGCACAGCCAGCCGGTGCCGGTACGCCCGAGGCCAAGGAGACCGCGCCCACCAAGAAGAAGCAGTTGTTCACCCAAGACAAGGCGGAGACCAAGCAGGTGCCGGTCAACGAGGACGGGTCTTCAGGAGCCACCTTCACCATAGGAACCGGCCTTGACCCGGGACAAGAAGAAGCTTTGGTGAGGTTTTTGCGCGCGAACAAGGAGATATTCGCGTGGGAGCCCAATCAGCTAGTAGGGATCCCGAGAGAGGTGATCCAGCATCATCTAAGGGTGTGCCCCAACGTACGCCCCATGAAGCAGCGAGCAAGACGACAGTCCACTGAAAAGCAGGCCTTCATCGTCCAAGGGACACGCAAGCTGGAGGCGGCAGGTACCATCCGAGAAGTTCCATACCCCGAATGGCTGGCGAACCCCGTCGTAGTACCGAAGAAAGGCGGGAAGGAACGGATGTGCGTCGACTTCACCAACCTTAACGAAGCTTGCCCCCAAGATCCGTTCCCACTTCCACGCATCAATCAAATCGTCGACTCCACCGCCGAGTGCGACTTGCTATGTTTCCTGGATGCATTCTCAGGATACCACCAAATCAAGATGGCGGTGGAGGATGTGGAGAAGACAGCCTTCCTGACACCATGCGGGGTGTATTGCTACACCTGCATGCCCTTCGGGCTGCGCAACGCGGGCGCAACCTTTCAGCGGTTGACGCACATCGCTTTGGGGCGGCAGCTCGGCAGAAACACAGAGGCATACGTTGATGACATAGTGGTCAAATCTCGCGAAGTGAGGACATTGATTCAAGACTTGGAGGAGACCTTCGAGAGCTTGCGCCAAGTGAACTTGAGGCTTAACCCGGAGAAGTGCGTGTTTGGTGTCCCCTCCGGCAAGCTACTAGGGTTCCTCGTATCCCACAAAGGGATCGAGGCGAACCCGGAGAAGATCAAGGCCATCGAAGACATGAGCCCACCACAGACCCTCAAGGAGATGCAGAAGCTACCGGGGCGGGTGACCGCGTTAGGACGTTTCATCTCCAAGCTAGGCGAGCGCGCCTTACCCTTCTTTAAGCTCATGAAGAAGAAGGGCCCGTTCGAGTAGACCCCGGAGGCCGACAGGGCCTTCCAAGACCTCAAGAAATACCTCACCAGCCCCCCGGGGATGGTGGCACCGCGGCCTCTTGAGCCTCTGGTACTCTACCTTGCCGCCACCCCATACTCCGCCAGCGCAGCGCTGGTGGCGGTCAGGGAGGAACGCCAAGCCAAGGGCGCGCCGCGTCAAGCCGGGGCAGAAGTGGCGCAGGATCAGGAGGACGCAGCAAAGGAATCAGTTGGGGAAGACAAAGCTCGACAGGATAACATCGCAGAAGCTCCTGAGGACAGCCAAGTCTCGAGAAACCCTCCACCTCAGGAGATGCACCAACCTCCGCAGGACTCCAGCCTCGATAGCACGCCAGCCCTCGTCGAGCACCCAGTGTACTTCGTCAGCACCGTACTGTGGGACGCGAGGGCGCGCTATCCCATGCCGCAAAAGCTCCTGCTCGCACTCTTGGCGGCCTCGCGCAAGCTGCGGCACTACTTCCATGGCCACCCCGTCAAGGTCGTCTCAGCCTACCCATTGGAGAGGGTACTCAGGAGCCCTAGCTCAGCCGGAAGGGTCGCTGAGTGGAACATCAAGTTGCAAGCATTCCAGTTGGAGTTCAGCACTACCAGGGTCATCAAGGGAGCCGCGCTCGCCGATTTTGTGGCAGAATGGACAGATGCCCCGGCTCTTGAGGAAGGAGAATACCGGTCCACCTCCCCAGCAAGCGAGGCACCAGACGGCTGGGTCATGTATTTCGATGGCGCCTTTGCACACCAGGGCGCGGGGGCTGGAGCAGTGCTCATCTCGCCCACTCAGGACAAGCTCTACTACGCCGTGCAACTCTATTTTCAGCACGGCGAGAAGGTCTACAACAACATCGCAGAATACGAAGGCCTCATAGCCGGCCTGAAGGCTGCGGTGGCTCTAGGGGTGAAGCGCCTCACCGTCAAAGGCGACTCGCAGCTCCTCGTCAACTTCTCCAACAAGGTGTATGAGCCGAAGGACGAGCACATGGAGGCCTACCTCGCGGAGGTGCGCAAGATGGAAAAGCAGTTCTCGGGCCTGGAGCTGCAGCACGTGCCCCGGGGCACCAACAAGGAAGCCGACGACATCGCCAGGAGAGCATCCAAGCGGCAACCGCAAGAGCCCGGCGTCTTTGAAGAGCGGCTCTTCAAGCCATCAGCTACGCCACCTCTTTCAAGCACGACTCAGCCTCGGGAGGAGCTCCCACAGCCCCCGGCCACGGGAGCCCCAGCCTATGGCCCGACCTCAGGAGCTCGGCTGCTCTTGGCGCTCGAGCCCCAGGAGGAGTGCTGGACCAAGGAATTCAAAGAGTAACTGATGCACGGGACGCTGCCGGAGAAGGAAGAGGACGCGGAGTGCGTGGCCCGGCAAGCCACGGCATACTGTATCCAAGACGGCGAGTTATACAGGAAACGACCGAACGATGTCACGCTGCGCTGCATCTCCAGCGATCAAGGAAGGGAGTTGCTGATTGACATACATTGCGGTGACTGCGGACACCACTCGTCGTCACGAACCCTCGTCGGCAAGGTGTTCCGCAGTGGGTTCTATTGGCCTACAGCACTCAACGACGCGGCCGAGCTGGTGAAGTCCTGTGAAGCTTGCCAATTCCACGCCAAGCAGATCCATCAGCCTGCTATGGGCCTCCAAACCATCCCGCTCATGTGGCCTTTTGCGGTCTGGGGGCTGGACATCTTAGGCCCGTTCCCTCGAGCGCCAGGGGGCTACCGCTATCTCTACGTCGCTGTTAGGACCCCGATTCTAAGTCACACCGATCTAGCCTGTAACACCTCATATCACCTTGCGGCCTCACGCACGGTATTCCCACGGGTGTCGCCTTACCATGGCCCGGGACCGTTTGCGTCTTTTGGCTCACGTATATGATAGTGTCGCTAGCATCCATATGACAGAGAACCCGGGTCGACATGACTAGTCGTGAACCCAAAGTGGAAATAACTTACGGGGACAGGCATACATGAATCAACATCGAGCATGTCGGTCAGCAGTGTGCGAATCCGGGCTGTAGCACTGGGCTAACAGGACTCCGGTGAACCGGGCTATAGCAGGCTAGGCAGGACTCCGGATGTCACCGCGTGACATTTCCCTGAAGGGACAGACACAGGAACGAAGTGAATCACATGCCGGCCAGTCAAGTGTTCCGGAGCAGCAGTGCTGGGCTAGCAGGACTCCGGTGAACCGGGCTGTAGCGGACTACTATGGCTCATGGAAGCACAAGACTACATTTCCCCATAAGAGAGGCTACCAAGGATAAACAACTAGGTTGTCGGATCCCATACATAACAAGCATTTCAATCATACACACAATATGCTCGATATGTGCAAATACAACATGGCATCACAACAAGACTCTACAACTCGGAGTATTTATTCATTAGGCTCCGAAGAGCCAGATATTACAAACATGGGTCTCATGACCCAACATTCAGAGCATACAAGTCAAAGCACATGCGGAAGCTTAACATGTCTGAGTACAGACATCTACAAATGAAAAAGGCTGAGAAGCCTGACTATCTACCAGATCCTGCCGAGGGCACAAGATCGTAGCTGAGGTATCAAGCTAAACGTCGAAGTCCACACGGAACTACTAGCGAGACTGACGTCTCTCTGCAAAACATAGAATAGGCAAACGTGAGTACAAATGTACCCGGCAAGACTTACATCAGAACTAGCTACATATGCATCGGTATCAACAAAGGGGGTAGTGGAGTTTAACTGCAACAAGCCAGCTTTGACTCGGTGGCTATCCTGAACTACGACTGCAAGTAACTCTTTTGAGGTGGCGCACACGAGTCCACATATTCACCATATCAATACACCACTATGGATCCGCTCCCATCTCCCTACGAGAACGCCATCCATAGCACTCACGCTTATCTTGCGCATTTTAGAGTATCCACTTTCACTTGTCTATGAACTGTTATAGGCAACCCAGAAGTCCTTTTTCGCGGACACGGCTATTCGAATAGATGATGTTAACCCTGCAGGGGTGTAGTTCGTCACACACGCTCTCGCCACTTACCACCATGTACACGTCGTGTACCTCGGCAACCTTCAAGCGGAAGCCTGGCGAGGGAGTCGGCCACGACCTGACTAACCACACAAGTCTCTCGTCCAGGTTTATCGCCTATTCGGGTTCCATCCGCAAGGAGATCCGGCCGGGGTGTCGCTCACGGCCCCAAATGATGTGTACAGGGTTCCAAGCCCACCAAACGGGTGACGCTTGGCATACCCGGCCACGGTGCCTAGTCTGTCCCAAGCCCACCTGTACCGGGTGCCACTTGGTAGACTAATAACACTACCTACAAACACCAGAAACTAGTTGCAACTCCTGGACAGAGATTAAGTTGATTAATAAGTTGTGAGGGGCACTTAAGCATTCCAATGTGTGGTAGTAACTGTTCATGGATCACAAACACAGAACTCAGTTCCTGAGGACGGTTTCAATGAGACAACCCACCATGTACTCCTACATGGCCTCTCACCGCTACCTTTACCAAATCGTGTTCACACACTTAGCTCTCAACAGTAAGACATGTTCACCACATTCCAATTCATTCCCGATGAATCAGACCTGACACAACTCTAAGCAATAGCAGGCATGACAAACAAGCATGAATGAGTAGGCACATCAGGGCTCAAACAACTCCTACTCATGCTAGTGGGTTTCATCTATTTACTGTGGCAATGACAGGTCATGCAGAGGATAAAGGGGTTCAGCTACCGCAGCAAGTAACAGATGAATCGTTGTTGTCCTAATGCAGTAAAAGAGAGCAGGAGCGAGAGAGTGGGATTGTATCGGAAGGAACAAGGGGTTTTGCTTGCCTGACACTTCCGAAGATAGGACAGCTCTTCATCGGTGTCATCTATCGCATCGTCGAAGCAACGTCTACTGAGAGGGGACAACACCGACAAACAGAGAAGAAACATGATCAATGCAATGCACAATATGAATGTGTTTTGGCTAATGCAACTACAAACAGATGGGTTTGGGTCATTTTGAGTCAAAGGTTCAATCCCAAACTCAAATTATGAATTTAAATAGTGCCTTATCATGTTTTGAACTAAACAGCAAGGTTAAGATGTTTAAACATGCATGAAACCAGTACAGATGGATACATTGGATTTTTCTGATCATTTTTAATATATAACTTGTCTCATTTGGAGCTACGATTGAATTTATACGATTTTTAGAAGTTTAAGCCTTTTTTTGGATTTTCTGATTATTATTAAAACAAGAAAATCATTAATTGCGTCAGCACTGTGTCAGGACTGCGTCAGCAGTCAACTGGGTTGACCCAGGTCAAACCTGACGTGTGGGGGCCACACGTCAGCGACACAGGGCTAATCCCGGTCAAACCCAGCGCTGACTGGGGTTTGACCAGGCCTGGGGCCCACTGTCAGTGGTTGTGGGCGGTTTAAGCAGCGGGGTTAGCGCCTAATGGCCGTGCCACATCGGCGTGGTTACGCCGGCAATGACCCGATGCAGCGGCGATCGCCGGCCGGCCGTTTCCGGCCACGGATGGCCGCGCGGTTAGGTGCGTTGGAGAGCCCGTGGTGCGGGGCATCCAATGGCGGTCGTGGGGATGCCGAGGACGACGTGTAACGGCGGCGGCCATGAGCTCAGGCGGTGGCGGTTTCAGTCATCGGCAAAGCGGCAGCTGCGGCGTGCAATCGAGAAAACGGAGAGGGGGCAGAAGGAGCAGCAGCTCACAGTGGTTGCAGTAGGCTTCGAAGTGCGCTCGGGGAGGGCCGGAGCTGAGCGGGGCGGCGAGGCCGATCTTCGGCGGCCGAGGAGGGGAAAAGCGTCGGGGCGGCGCTTCGGGGCTCTTCCGGTCGCGTGAGCCGTCGTGGAGGACGAGGGAGGCACGTCGGAGCTCGGGGCCGCGTCGGAGAGGTGAGGGGAGTGGCGGTGGCCGTAGCAGCAGCAAACGGCGGCGACGTCGTGTTCGGTGGTGCTGTGGGGAGGGAGCTAGAGGAGAGGGAGAGAGCTCCAGAGTGAGGGGAGAGGCAGAGGGGGTCGAGGCCGTTCCTGTGACGCGGAGACAGCGCGAGGGGGAAGCAGGAGGTGGAAGCAGGAGGTGGAGCTCGGGCGCGCGCGCGTCGACACGCCTCTGCCTACTGGCAGAGGTTGAAGACGGTGGGGCTTCTGGTTGGCTGGGCCAGTTGGCTGGCCTGCCAGGTGGGCTGCATAGGTAGTAGGTCCAGGTAAGTTGCAGGTAAGCTCTCTTTTCCTTTTGTTTCAGTTTTCTATTTCTTCTATTCTGTTTTGAATTAGTAAAAATACTAATCCATTTTGTAAAATCCTGAAAATAATTGTGGGCGGTGTTTGGATTATTTCCAACAACCCAATACTAGTTTCAGAATTATTAGAGCATCTAAAAATATTTACAGGATTTAAATGCTCCAATTCAAATATGATATGAGTTAATTCAAAGATCCAGAATGTCCTAGAAATATATTCATCATTTTTGCAGAGGTTTTCACCTTTATCAGAAATCATGAAGATTTTCAAAGGCATCTTGGGTTCTTTGAAAAAAGATTTTGGATTGAACCTAGTTGAGTTCCATTTGGTGCTAGGGTTTGAACATCCCCATTTCAAGTTCAAAAGAATTTAAACATGATGCACACATGAAGCTAGCCTAGTGCAATACGAGAAGCTAGGGATGTGACACCATCGAAAAGTTTACCAAGTGGGCGGAAGTGGAAGCCGTCCGTACCATTCCAGCTGGCTCTGCTGTCAAGTTCATCAAGGGCCTCGTGAGCCGCTTCGGGGTCCCCAACCGCATCATCACAGATAACAGTTCGCAGTTTACTAGCAACCTCTTCAAAACCTACTGTGCTAACCTAGGAACGCAGATCTGCTATGATTCGTGGCCCACCCCAGGAGTAACGGTCAGGCCGAACGCGCTAACGCGGAGGTCCTGAGGGGCCTCAAGACCAGGACCTTCAAGAAGAAGCTGGAGGCCTCGGAAGGGGCTGGCACGATGAGCTCCAGTCCGTGTTGTGGTCCATCCGAACCACCGCCACCAAGCCAACGGGCGGGACTCCATTCTTCCTCGTCTACGGAGCTGAAGCAGTCCTCCCTCACGAGGTCAAGCATCGCTTCGCGCGGGTCCTGGCGTTCGATGAAATGCGGCAGGACGCCATGCGGGGGATGGACCTCATGCTGGGGGAGGAACACCATCGTGAAGCTGCATTGAGGGCGGCAAGGTACCAACAAGCGTTGTGGCGATACCACCGCAACATCCGCTCCAGGACGCTCGAGGTGGGCGACCTCGTCCTGAGGCGGGTCCTCTCCAGAGAAGGGCTGCATAAGCTTTCGCCCATGTGGGAGGGCCCGTTCAGGGTCGTCCATGTCTCCAGGCCGGGTGCAGTGCGCCTGGAGACGCAGGACGGGATACCCATCCACAACGCCTGGAACATCCAGCACCTCCGGAAGTTCTATCCATGAAGCAAGGCCCAGAGCCTGAGAAGCAAGGCCTAGAGCCTGAGAAGCAAGGCCCAGAGCCTGAGAAGCAAGGCCCAGAGCCTGACAAGAAAGGCCTAGAGCCTGTGAAGAAGGCCTGGTGCCTGTGAAGAATCGCCGCCCTTGACACTCTCACGTAATAATGAGTGGGGCTGTACACGCCCCGGAGTCTCAGGAGCGCCGGCCTCAGGCCCTGGGGCTCCCTCCCATGCCTAGTGGACAACACTTAGCTCCGCGCTGGTGAGAAGACTTGAAGACTAGATTAGGTGCCGTACGCGGCTTTTCATTTGCTTTCTGTAGTTGGCTCGCTTTTCCTTAATCAAAGTTTGCCTTTGGCGTTCTTTGCAGATTTGGTTCCCTCGCCTCTCTCTGCATTTTTTCCAGCTCGAATTTGCTCCTGTTCTCTCTCTCGCATGCCTCACGAGGGGGCTAGGCAGGTGCCCTCGCGAGCATTTTTTCTCCTTTCTGCCTTCTCGCGAGCCACCCTCGTTCGAGCCCAAAAGCTGGTGCACCTCTCCTAGTCTGTGCCCCTCGGGTACCGCGATGCAAAGCGCCAGGTCAGGGCCAAGATGAACGGCAAATTTTTTAACGCACTTCCTAACGAGTTTTTCGCAGTTCCTGAGCGAATGCAGGCCACCGAGGCAAGATGGATGCAAGGAAATAAACGCCTCGCGGGGAAGAGGGCGTCCCGAGTATACCAGGTTAAGTTATCTTTGCGCAAAATAACGACACAGCACGAGAGCAACATGCATACTGTTATAACCGAGGAACCATAGTTCGATACACGGCCCCTGGGCCCATACTGGTTTCATTCTTGATGCAGGAAAAGAGTAAAACAAAAGTAGCGTTGAAGCAATCCGCGAAGACAGGCCCCTAGCGCTACCCCGAGCCTAGCCGGATCCTTCCTCACGCTTCACGGAGGTGCGGCGATGAGACGACCCACTGCCGCCTTCAAAACGGGCACGGCGGCGCGGTGGCTAGTCATAGCCGCCGCTGCTGGAGCTGTTGCTGGAGGAAGAGCCGCCGTAGCTGGACGAGACACGGTCGCCGCCGAGGGCGGGCTCGCCCTCGCCCTTGTCGCGACCATCCCCAAGGCCGAGTACCTCCTCACCATCGCTCGCCTCGGGGCAGCACCCGGCACGGTGACCATCTTCCCAAAACACCCTCACATAGAGGGTCGATCCACCATCGTACCTGAAGTGGAGGGTGCACCGCCTGCCCAGGCCGCGCGCGCGGGCGAATGTCTGCCAGCCGCGGGCCAGAGCTATGTTGCCCGCGGCGGAAGTCTCAACCGCAACCCAAGAGGCCTTGCTGCAGCAGCCATCCGCCTGCAGCCAGAGCCCGCCTGGACCAGAGGCCGGCAGTTCACAGGCGAAGAAGTGCGGAAGTTGGAGCCAGTTGCCGGCCGGGTTCTTCGACCAGACGACAAACTCCGGCGACACCTCCGCCATGTGGAAGCGCGGACGAGGAGGCCGCGCCACCATAGCACACTTCCCCTCATCAACTCGACCGCCATGGCTGGGATGACCCACTCCGTGTGTCGTGGCGCCGTCTCGACAATGGGCCAAGGCGGGGGTCGCGGCATGCTTGCGCGGGCGGCCGCGGCCGCGCTTGGGCGCCGGGGAGCCGGGTCCCTCGGCCGCAGAGAACATCCTTCGTGGCGCCATCGGTGGCGCTGCAAGCAGTGGAGCGAAGAGGAAGAAGCAAGCAAGCGGGGAAGAGATGGGCGACGGGGGCTCCACCCCCTCCCCATTTATAGCAAGAGAAGGCCAACCAGCGTCTCCCACGATCGCGGGTAATGATGGTTTTCCTTGCATGTCATAGGGACTAGTCAAGTCGTGCAGTTGTCGAGGCAGCGTGGGGAAGTGGAGACGCTCACGTGCAATCAACCGCCAAGCGTCGACCGAGGCCGCAGGCTTTTGGGGCCCGCGGTGCTCCGAACTTGACCCTTGGCTTCGCCGCGTAGCCAAGCCCGAGCGCACCTTGGGCCCGGGGGCTACTGTCGGCGTTCTGGAAACGAGGGTCCCCAGACTTACCTGCCTGCGGCCCACAGCGTGGCTAAGCCAGCAGGCCGTACGGCCCATCTTCATCAACAAGGCATCCAAGACCCTCGCGAGGGTCCAGGCCTCGCGAGGCGGACGACACAAGACCTCCTCTGGATTAGCCTAGCCAGGCAGGCTCACGAGGAGCGGAGATATCAAGGCGGGGCAAACCTCACGAGGCTCTCGTGACGTGAGCCATGACGAACAGCACTAGGCGGGCGCCAGCGCGCGCAGCGTCCTTATTTCCTCTTTGGTGCTAAGGAGGCCAGCGCAGGCGAAGAGTACCGAGGCATCAAGCAAAGGTTGCTATATTGGTGCAATGATACCAAGACCAGGAGGACGGCAAGGCGGAGGTCATCATGGAGCCAAGGCAGCATCACCACCAGAGCTTTTCGCAGGCGAAGACCACTTTTGTCAGGATAGCTTGTACTAGCTGTCCCCCTTCAAATTTGCCCGCCATTGTTGGCTCCCTTCCCGCTCGATATTTGGGAAGAGGACCAGGGCCTATATAAGTAGAGCTAGCCATCACAGTAGGGGCATCGAGCAATTCACCCAGCTCTCATCCACACAAGTTAGCCACGTACAAGAACACCTCAACCTCGGGAGGCTGTTCTTCCCCTTGTACTGTTCATCATCAGCCCTAGAGGCAATCCACCACCACCACACTGGAGTAGGGTATTACACCACAACGGTGGCCCGAACCAGTATAACCCTCTTGTCTTTCTATGTTGCGAGTTCGTCGAGTTCGTCCGCGAGATCTTAGCGAGCTAGGGCGTAGATCGGTAGGACGGAAAGACTTCGCGCGCACCCCAGAGTTCGAACCTTAAGGGTTTGCCGGAACCCCACATCCGATAGACTCGAACTCAATCCCTCTCCCGTTTACTATGACATGGCCTCGCACGCCGTAGTACTCCTACAAACCCTACCGCCGCACGCATCATCCGTTTCCTTCAAGAGGACGAGTGAGAAGCGGATTTGTAGTGGAGGCGCTTTAAAAAAAGGATTTGTAGTGGAGGCCCCTACCCTAGGGTGCCCTAGGTAGCTGCCGCACGCATCATTGGTTTTCTCTTTTCTTTATGCTCTTGCGAGCTAGAGTGAAATGATGGTTGCTTCGTCCGTCCAGCTTAATGCGGGAAAGGTGGGGCTTTGTGATTTGACCCCTCATCGCTCATTTACTACTACTGCAGCGCTACGACTGGGGGGCCTCCAAGTCCAACCGCTGCTCCGAACTGTGATTTGGTCCATCGCACGTGGTACAAGACGGTGGATGAGCCACATGTCGGCCAAAGGGGTCCTGTTAAGTGTGTCACCATTTCGTGTGCGGACTGACCCTGCTTGAGTTGCTACACCAACACGACAGGAGCAGCCTACCACTTGGTTTTGCTCCTCGGTGAATCCCGACTATATTGATCTAAAAAGATACGTACTGTACTACCCTCTCCGTCTCGGTTTATAGGAAGCAATACTACGTGGTTTTCTTGAAGGAGATGATGGTGCAGCGAAGTGTGAAATAATGATTGCTTCGTCCCTCTGGGAAGGTGCGGCATTGTGATTTGATGTCTCATTGCTCATTACTACTACTGGGGCGGTACGACTGGGGTGCGTCCCACTGCTATTCTGCATTGTTAGTTGGTGCATGACACATCGACCCGGTTGCTATATGTCCCACATGTCAGCGAGAGGAATTACAGAATTCATGAAAGCGAGCGTTGACGGAGGAGTACAAGACACGGCTTGGTTTTTGCTGCTTCGCGCGATCCATCAATACAAACCCGGACTCAAAAAAAGGCGAGGGCGGGTCTTTTCCCACGCGGCAGGCAGGGGAGTTTGGCATAGTCTGTTTGAGGCAACGAGGCAGGAAGGGAAACAAGCAAATAAAGGTTGAGCGACTTAGTTTTGGGAAAATCTGATTTTACGGAATACGTACCCACTATGGAGGTAGTATACTACTTACTACTCCCTCCTTTACGGTTTATAGGGCTCATCTAAAAAAATTCGTTTTTCCGTTTTATAAGTCTCAATTCTACTACTAGTAGTAGTACCATCACATGTTGGATTTCAAGGTGCGTTAAATCACCCGACGCAAGCATTGTTAAGAGAAAACTCACCAATGCATGTAGAAGTTCATGGAAATTTAGTGGTCATGCATGCATTGTTCTAATTAATGCCTCGGTAAACATAACTTCTTGAGAAAAACGAGCGTACATTACTTGTGCAAACTACGAAATTAATTCCACCACTCACCGTCTACCTTGGTTGGAGAGATTTTGAAATTGAGCCATAAACTTGAAAGGAGGGAGTAGTAACATAGCCTAGGGTAGCTTGCTGCACCACGGACTCCAAGGAAATTGATGTAGTAGTACTACTCGTATATACTAATCCAAGGAAATTGAGCAATAAACTGGAAAGGAGGGACTACTACTAAAGGACATATATTCCAAACAATATGATAATCTCTCTAACCAAGGTAGGGACGAGGCGTAAACGGAGGGAGTTGTAAAATTTTCTCCTCGTCCTGCGACCCACCGCGCGTGTGGGCGAGGGAGCGGGCATAAGGCGTAGTACTACTACCTCCGTCCTGGTTTATAGGTCACCTTTGTAGTTCGTGCCAAATTTTTACCAAATATTTAGCTAACAAAATGTTAATGCATGTCAACAAAAATTATATCGTTGGATTCGTATTTCAACATAGTTTTCAATGATATAATTTTTGGTAACATGCACGAACGTTTTGTTAGTTCAGTCTATAGTCAAAATTTGACACAATATACAATGGGGACCAATAAACCAATATACAATGAGTAGTACTTTCTCCGTCCGAAAATACTTGTCCAAGGAATGGATGTATCTAGATGTATTTTAGTTCTAGATACACCCATTTGTATTCATTTCTATGACAAGTATTTTCGGACGGAGGGAGTAGTAAGCAAGCTTCACCTCGTCCTACGAGCCACCGCGCCCGTGGGCGGGGGAGACGGCGTAGTAAACAAGCTTCTCCTCGTTCTGCGAGTTGACGGGACACATCAAAAGTAATACGTATAGAGCATCTCGAGTGTATAGAACCTTGCCTCTAAGGTAGGCCCCACATGGTTTGCCTCTTTTTTAACATAATGCGTCAAGTCGCAATTTGTTTGTTCACCCGTGGTAGACGATCCTCCATCAAGTGGACAACTAGTACACGTGTCAAATTACCACGTGGGCTGCCTTTTCGTACAGAAATGAGCTCCACCGTGTACCCACGCGGGTGTGGTTGGGACAGAGATGGGAGTACGTGCGCCGTGCGTGCACCTCTTCTCTTCGTGCACGTCCCCACCTACATGGGTGTGTGTGTGAGAGAGATAGAAACCTAGACATAATGTGCCGTCCATCCCCATGCCTCCGACCAGTCCGACCACCAGTCACCACCACGCCCCACTCCTCCTCACCTTATCTCTCAGCTTTCTCAAGACTAGCAATGTGCCCGTGCGTTGCAACGGATCCGAAGTAGAATAGTACTTGTTCACAAACTTGAAAGAAAACACTCTTGTTTTGATATACATATATACCACTAAAAATATATTACGTTTCACTCAAAATATATTTCTCAGGTTGTTTTGATGAGGCGAGGGAGGGATGTGGTTGCTTTCAAGATAATAAGGGGTTTCCTTCAAATTGGAGAAGAGAAGTGGGCTATTGTTGCAAAAATGCCACAACTTACCTCGCAGCCATTAGATGTAGATCTAATGGTCAGAAATGACGGATGGCAGACACACCATCATCACCAACTGAGTCTTTTATAGGAGTAGAGATATCTTTTTTTGATGAAATTCTCGAGACACCATTTTTCTGATAAAATTCTCGAGATATCATTAGTTTTTACACATGGGATTACTCCTGCATGGGCCAATCACAACAGGTGTTTTGTAAAAAAATGCATCTTGATGTTCCCTGCAATGCATGGCCATCTTGCTAGTCCATGAAAACAACACACGGCATAATTTCACGGCGAATGAGAATCTGCTGGGAGGGGCTGTTTGGATTTTGCCCGAGGTAGCCAAAATATTGGCGACCCTTTTGTCCACCGGTGCCTTTGCTACCGATGAACGAGGAATGGCTCGGGTGCTCATGCATCCTCCAGCGCGCACGTTGGAGATGAGCTCGCACGAGCTGTGCTTTTTTGTCCCACCACGCCGCCCGAGCCGGCCGCAGACCGACCGGCGACCCGCATATTACGCCATCCAACCGTAGCCGCACACATTCTGACAGCAACTCAACCAACCGGACGAAATTTCATGCAAACACGGCGATATTTCTCATAAACAATGACGGAATTCATATAAAATACCGGATTTTCATACAATAATGACAGATTTCATTACATTCAAATCAACTAAGCGGTGCTAGTTCTGGACAGCACAGGTATATAATACCTGGCCTAAATGGTCGCCCGCCGATCCATTTGTGTTCCTCATGTCCGGCAGCACGATCACCGGACTGCCGGGAGCCCCGGAGGTATATGCTTCAGCGCGAAGGACGGCTCGCTTCCCCGCTGCCCAACTGATATGGTTGGCTGATCCCCAAGATGATGGTGGAAGGAGCTTCTCCGCTTCCGTGGAGCCCATGTGGGGTCGACGAAGGTCCTCACAACAAAAGGATCCGGCAAGACACCTGCTATGTACGCCGGCGTCGCCTCTGCAGTGGCCTTCATGGGGCCCAAGTGGCGGCGGCCTCCCGTGTTCTACTTCTCCTCGATGATGGCGGCGGACGCGGAGGCGCTGGCTACCGACTCGTCGCTCTCCGCGCACCCGACTTCTGTCTCTGCTTGCATGGCATGGCCGCCGGCATGGGAGTCTCGGCCATAGAAATGGGAGACGCGGTCGCAGACACGGGAGGCGCGGTACGAGGCGGCGGCGTGGACGGCAGCGACGACACCTGTGCGCCGCTCCTCATCGAGCTGGCCTGGAGCGGCGAGTTGCTGAACCGCGCGCCGGCTTGAGGCGGCAACTGGCTTCGTCGGGCAAGGGGAGGTAGGTGGATCAGCGAGCTGCATAGCTCATATCCGGCGTGCTGGACGGGCCACCTAGCCGGCTTGGATGAGGGATAACTACACTTCGTAAGCCATTGTAAGAGTGGACAAAATGGTGAAGGAGGAGATAGGGGAGCGGCGGAGGGGTGCGATTCTTGGCCGGCGTTTGGCCTCGTTTAAATTAGAGATTAAATAGACGGCGGATGGGAGGAGCTCGGCCGGCGTTGTGCCGGCCCGGTCATGAACGGACGTGTGTCCAGAGTGGGTTTCTCGGCTTCCACACGGGTTTCATGAGGCGTTTCAGTGCGGCAAGGAGGCGTGTTCAGCCGGGCGTGCATCAAGTGGGGCCCTCGACTCTGACGTACGACACCGTGCCATTCTTCCACACACGTGTGGGCTCTTTGGGTACATGGCCTGCATGTCAGTGACCCAACGCAGGCAGCGCAAGGCAGAGGAACTTTTGGTGGGCCAGGGCGGTCAGAAGTGGGCATTTCGTAAACCGATAATTGTTCATTGAGTGTGACATCATCTATTTCATCTAGATAAGCCTACTATATAATGTAAGAGAATTTTAAAATTTTCATATAATTGATAGCCCATTCGATACGTTGTGATTCATAAAGACCGCTGCAAACATCAATATTCTGCTTATCACACACAAGATTGATTAAACCTTGCAAAAAAAGATAAGATTGATTAATACTCGTAACAATCCATGTCCTTAACAAAGGGTGCATGCACGTATAGGTTGAGCGTGTGTCTTGCATCGTGTGCAGTGTCGCTGGTGTGCATGCAGGCGTGCGAGTCTTGCGTGCGTGCATGTGTATGTTTCAGTGTTGCATGCATGTGTGCGTACGTGCGTGTGTTCGTGATTGCATGTGTACGTGTCAGTGTTGCACGCCTGCATGCGTGCGTGTGTTCGTTCTGTGTACGTGTCAGTGTTGCACGCATGCATGCGTGCGTGTGTTCGTGCGAGTGTTGCGTGCGTGCATGTGTACGTGCGGGGTGAGGCTACACGTCGGTCGACTGACTTTTTCATCTCTGGTCAGTAGATTTTCCAGCCGTTGGATACGAAATCAAGGGCCTGCAGTTTATCTTCAACCTCCACCCCCTAAGCCGCCACCCACCGCCGGCCGAACCGTCGGCCGCCGCCCAAGGCTGGACCGCGCGGCCACACCTCCCCGCCCGCCCCGAAACCACTCCCCACCGCCGGTCCGCCGCCGCCCCGGCCATCCCTCTGCCCCCCCCCCCCCCGCTCCGAGCTTTTTCTCCGGCGATCCCCACGCCACCGCCCAATCACCGCGCCCCCCACCGCCGGCGACTGCCAACCAGAGGTCTCACGACTTCGAATCCCCATCGACCACTAATTTATTACCATTTCTGTCCTGCATATACGCGCTGATGGGTGCGTCCTATGGTAATGTGCGCTGCTGAATGTGGACCGTTTGACTGGTCAATTGATCGTGTCATCAACAAATTACGGAGCTGTATGGTGAGCCAATGATCGTATGATCACCCTAAAATGTATTTTATTAACACAGTACAGACTCAAACTACCATTTCTTTCTTTCATATACGCGCTGACAGGTGGGCCCCACGGTTACGCGCCCCGATGGTGCAGCACTAGTTGCGCCACGTGGAACGTTTGACTGGTCAATTGATTGTGTCATCAACAAAATACGGATTTGTACGGGTGGGCCAGTAACCGTATAATCATGACATGTATTTTTTTAACACGATACAGACGCAAGCACTCATATATACACGCAAGCACTCACCGCTATAAGCGCACACACGCAGACCCTACCCCTATCAGCACCTTCGAGAGAGTGAGCCAGCATATGATCTTGAGATTTTACGAAGTCACCATAGGTGCCTCGTAGTCGAGTGGAACATCTACTCCCACTGAACGCATATCGCCGGAAAAATACTGAAATTAACCCAGGATAAATGCGAGCACCAGGACTTTAACCCTGGTGGGCTCGAGAAACCACTGTCCTCCTAACCATCCAACCACAGGTTGGTTAGCACCACAAAATGTATGTGCTGACCATGAGAGCTTATTCTGAAGTCCAGTGACCATATCGTTCTTTCGCTTCAAATACAATGACCGTAAGTGTCGTCAACAAAATACGGAGCACACATCAAATACAATGTCTGTCAGTGTCATCAACAAAATACAGAGACGTATCGTGAGCTAGATACCGCATGATCACCACGGGAATATATACGGTGACCGTAACGAGCATATTCTGAAGTCCACCGACCGTATAGTGCTTTCGCTTGAAATACAGTGACCGTCACGCGTGAATGTGTCATGTGCATCCATACTTTTAGAGGGCCGAGAGATAGTTTGTGTGCGTACGTGGAAGTGGTGTAGAAAGAGGGGGTGTCCGATGGAGACCAGGAGAGATATGCCCTTCGTTTCTCTTTCCCGTGACTAATATTTTAGGAGAAAATATAAACATTCATAATGCAGAACAAATATTTTTGGATGCACCATGCAATTAACTTTCATGTATTAGTGGCTGATTGCGTGTGTGGTGTGGTGGGCACATTATTTCTAGTTGTGGTGGGTCAACATGAGGACTCATGGGTCGGTTCCATCCTGCGCCACATAGGTTGGCCCGAGACGCATTATACGAAGACCCATGTGGAGGACTCGGCGTACAACACGAAGCTACCAGAGTCATGGAGGACTCTATCCCCACTGGTGATAAGCCGACTATATATGATTTGTAACCCTAGGCCCTGAGTATGTTATAGAAGCCTGGGGGCTAGTTCGTCGATAGTATACACACACGCACAATGCCTGGTATTCACGTGTACTTTGTACACACCCCTATCACTAATATACAGTACCAGGAGTAGGCTTTTTCCTCAACTGCAAGGGTCCGAACGTGGGTAAAACCTTGCCTCGTATTACCATCCAGCCTAACAGTCAGGGATATCCTACCGAATGATCTGATGGAATCATATCTGCCAACTACTAAGAGAGAGGTGTGTCTGTGGGGGGATGTGTGCGAGAGAGGCCTAAAGATAATGTGCATGCGGGAGACATGTAGGCACATATATGTGCGTATAGAGGGCTAGTAGAGACCGTGCGTGTGTATATATGTATGTGAGAGAAATAGTGTTTTCCAACTGAGATTAGTGAAAAGAGTGGTACATAGTAGTCAGAAAGAGAGAGAGAGAGAGAGAGGTACAGAGAGAGAGAGAGAGTGTGTGCGTGAGACACCCCGACACCCCGGGAGAGATTGTGAGCATGTGTGAAAGAGAAATGCCGATGTATATAAAGTGTGTGCACTTATGCGTTAGATAGAGAGATATATAGCACGTTTGTGAGAATGGGCCGAGGCATAGTGCATCTACGTGTAAAAGGCAGTTCTACGCATTATATTAAAATATAAATGGCATTATTATTTTTGGATGAGATCATGAATTTTGCAATTTGCGTATGAACAAAATTTGGTCTATCAGACACCCATACTCTATTGAATTCTAACATGTGCATGTGTTTATTTCATATTATCGATCCATAGAGTGAGAGTGGTTTGAAATACAGGCAATGCATTGCTTTTGCAATTCATATATAAACATTAATTAGTGCACTCCATGTTGTTAGTGTGAAGCACTTTATACATTTGTCACTTACATGGATACATTCCAAATTGCTAGCTACAAAATAGAATACATGTTGAATTCAACATAAAGGGGGTTTCGAAGATTCGAATTCATAGGAAGTGCATTCATCTATTTGAACCCAAGATCATGGCATTTGTAAATCAGATCTAAAAGGGGACATCAATCTTTGTTGTGCATTTGAACATGCTATATATTCATACGCATGTCTAACTACTGTTTTGCAACCAAGGAGATTATATCTGGAACCATGCATGAACTAAGGTAAGTTGCATATTTTTTAATATATACTCGTGTACAATGTATATTCAAAAGTACCTCATCCATTCGAAAATAATCGTAGTTTTAGGACTTTCAAGAGTAAAGATTTGTGAAGTTCGACAAATCCTGAAAGTTCAATTCAAGAGAACCGTAAACGTTAATGCTTCTGCTCCCAAATATTGAACGAAGCACCAAATAAGCCTCTGGTCACCCGAAACCGCACGAGACTAATGTTTGGTGGTAGGAAATTACTGTCCTGACTCTGGCACATGTAGCCTATTGGCCCGATGTCCAAAGGTCTAAACTGGGGTAGGTTTGTACTTCACCAACATGCCAGTCTCAACCGCCTCCTAGAAGCATTCATACGCCGTGGGCGCCTAAACACCCATGCGCTCAGCCGAAATCTATCCCGCCCACCATTTGGGACACCTGAGATTACTGTCCTACCCCTAACCCGCAATATGTCCGAAATTTAAGATGGGGCAAAGTTTGTAACTTTCCCAAAATTTCAAACAAGCGCGTCCCAAACCGAAACATTGTTCACCCTTAGTTCCCCCTCCCTCTGTTTCCCCATTCATACTCTGTGCGCGCCAAAACGCCCTCTCCACCAGCCGCGAAACCCCAGCCTCCTCTGTCCTCCACCCCATCACGCCCAATCCACCGCCGCCCTCCTCCATCATGCCGGAGCCGGTACCCCGACGTCGCCGTCCAACGCAACTGCAACCGCAACGCCCTCAAGGACTTAGCAGCTGAAGCCGAGGCATTGCTGCCTCCACGACGCCCACGCCGATGTGCGCTGTACTAGAACCACTTCGACCACGCCGTCCTGCGCCTCGCCGCTGCCGCTGCCGCTCCACTGTTGCAACCATCCACCGCACCGGAGCTGTTCCCACTACGTCGTCGTTCGCCGCCTAGGATCTGGTTCCCCACCGCCGATAGGCGGCCACCACACCACACTCAACAACTTGGCCATGGGTTTGTCCAAGGCTCCACAGTCCTCCACAACTTCTCGTTTCCAGCGAACCACAAGAAGATCGTTGGAAAAACAGAAGGAGGACATAGCACTGCCAGCAGAAAGAGGTACTCCTCTTCCTTTATTCGTGCAAATCTTATGTCTCTGCTCACACCGTATTCATCCCACGAAAGAAACTAGTTGAGTGCTTCGTACTGCATCTTCTTCGTGATACTAAATGCACAAGGTTTCCTCCCATTTACTATTTCACCTTTGCTAGAGGTCAGTACCCCGCCTGGGTTTCAATTCAGGGTCAGTCGAATCGCAATTAAAAGAAGCAGCACCCGCTTAGGTGCGCGGAGCACCTGGTCCGCCTGTTCGCCGGGGAAGCGGCGCATCGGTGTCTGTCATAGGGGTGTGGGGCGCAGGAGCTGCTTGCGCCCGATCTGGAGGTCGGCGGGGCTTGAAGGATGGCCGGGGCGGTGCAGTGAGGTCAAGGGGAGGGCGGAGGTAGGAGACTGGGTCGGTGGTCGTTGGCGTTTCAAGGAAGATCGTAACACTGACTGGCTGGAGGTAGATGAAGGTGATCTGCCCGTTCTTTGTACATCGGACGGTGCAGAAAAATGGACTGGCCTATTTGTTTTCAGTCCATTTTTATTTTCATACGACCACACCTTGTGGTGTGCTGGAGGAGCATCTGCATTTCCCAGCCATCCCTGTGCTCATATTTCAACATCCTAGAATCTAGTAATTTCATGTGCCATGCATGTTGTAGAGCTATCATATGTCTCCCGTCATTTATTTCTCACCGACCTGCTATCTGCTACCTTTACATTGTACTACTTGTGCACACACTTCGCCCATACTCACACTATTGTTTTTTATGCATGGGTATTTCAGACTCCGATGCAGTGTTGATGGATGCAAAAAAGAAAAGACAGAAGTCCCTCCAGTGTAATTCGAAGATAAGCACTAAGTGTCTCAGTACTCTAAAGGGTGCAGTGCCATCAAATGGAGACAGTAAACGTAGCTCTGCAGTTGATGATCTCAATTGCCACACACAACCATCCCAGGTGCTTGCTTTAATTTTGCGCTGTGAAATGTGGTTGCATGTTGCATATGGTGTCTAGCTTGTATTGCTTCCAATTTGGTTAAATTGCATCAGCTTACTTTACACATTATACCTTTGATAATGACATGCCTTCCTATTTTTGATACATACTACATATGTATATTAACCATGTTCGTAGATCAAACTAATGCTCTTTTGTATCCCTCATCAATCACTTATGGCGAGACAGTCACCCGAGTGGGTTACTGTGAGACGCGCTATTCGTTTAAAGAGTGTAGTGTCTTCCTCCCCACATGATTCTCAAGAAACAACAAGGCTAAATGAAGATAGTCAACGTAGCTCTCTAGTTGATGACCGCAATTCCCCCACACCACCATCGCAGGTGCTTACTCTTACTTGGCAGTGTGATATGTGGTTGCATGTTGCATATGGTGTCTACCTTGTAATGCTTGTAATTAGGGTAAATTGCATCTTCTTAGTTAACACATTATACCTGTGAATATGATATGCGTTCCTGTTTTTGGTACATATTACGTCTTTGTATTAACCATGTTCTTAATCAAACTACTTTTCTTGTGTATCCCTCATCAATCACTTCTGACGAGACACCTTCAAGTTGACAATGTAATATTGGTTGCATCTTGCATATCATTTGAAACATGTATTGCCTCTAATTTGTTGAAGTGCCACTTATAATGAGACACATCTAACTTGGTAGAGTGATTTTGGTTGGATCTTTCGTATGGTGTCTACATTGCATTGCTTCCAATTTGTTGAAATGCCTTCTACTTAGCGTTTTTCGTACATATTCCATCCTCCTACAATGTGGTTGCCATACATAAAAGTGGTGTTCGTCAGTATCATGCATCAACGAATTTGGAAGTGCGAATTTCATTCCTTTTTCTTGTGTGCTTACTTGACATGGCAAAATCTAAAAGGACGAAGGCACTGAATGATGGTGGTCCTCTGGAGCAACCGAAACAGATGATCTCAGCAGATTCTCCTGCTACTCCTACTGCAGTGCAAGTTCCAAATCTCATCTCCCCTACTCCACAACCCCAGGTGCTTGCTCTAACATGGCAGTGTGATATCTGGTTACATGTTGCATATGGTGCCTAGCTTCTATTGCTCCTAATTTGTTAAATTGCATCTCCTTAATTAGCTTACACATTATACATGTGAATATGACACACCTTCCTGTTTTTGGTACATACTACATCTGCCTATCACACCGTGTTCTTACATCAAACTACTGTTCTTGTGTATCCTACATCTATCGCTTATGATGAGACAGTTGTCGGTGTCAAAACCGGCGGATCTCGGGTAGGGGGTCCCGAACTGTGCGTCTAGGATCGATGGTAACAGGAGACGGGGGACACGATGTTTACCCAGGTTCGGGCCCTCTCTATGGAGGTAATACCCTACTTCCTGCTTGATTGATCTTGATGAATATGAGTGTTACAAGAGTTGATCTACCACGAGATCGTAATGGCTAAACCCTAGAAGCCTAGCATGTATGACTATGGTAATGTGTGTATCCTTTCCAGACTAACCCCTCCGGTTTATATAGACACCAGGGGGATCTAGGGTTTACATAGAGTCGGTTACATAAGAAGGAATATTCATAATCGGTCGCCAAGCTTGCCTTCCACGCCATGTAGAGTCCAATCCGGACACGGGTACAGTCTTCGGCCTTCATGTCTTCACAGCCCATCAGTCCGGCCCATGGATAACAGGCCAGACGCCCGAGGACCCCTTAGTCCAGGACTCCCTCAGTAGCCCCTGAACCTGGCTTCAATGACGAGGAGTCCGGCGCGCAGATTGTCTTCGGCATTGCAAGGCGGGTTCCCCTTTCCGAACTCCAAGATAGTCTTCGGACGCGACGATAGTATCCGGACCTGCCACATACACACCATACATGACCGTAGAGAGAATATATATATATATATATAGTTTTACACGAGTTCTATCCGCTCACAACTTTTTTAATAACACGGCATCACGTCTATCCGGTCATAATTTCGAACCGTTTCTCGTCTGCCGCTCCTTGTTTTGAGACGCGGTTGCCATTGACACGTTTTGTCAAAGCAGAGATCGTGTCCCCTTATCGCGGGATTCTCATCAATGCGGGCATGGGTAACCCAACCGTGCCGTTTATACGACCCTTGGGAATAGGCGAGTTTTTAGGGTGAGTATGGAGGCGCTTGATATTCGCGGCCTTTATAAGGGGATAAGGGCTCTCTCCCTTTACCCACACCCTTTCTCTCCTTTAGTTCTTCCATCCTTGAGCTCTAGCGCCCAAGCTTTAGCTTTTCCTCGTTCGAGAAGGCACTCCAAACATGTCCGGATCCGTAGCTGGAGGCAAGTGGATGGCCTCCTCCGTCAAGAAGAAGGACATCACGGAGCTCCGGGAGGCCGGGTATTTAGCCAAGGAGATTGCTCACCGACTCCCGGCCAAAGGGCAGATCGTCCCTACCCCCGAGCCCCATGAGAGGGTTTTGTTTCTCACACGCTTTGTCCGCGGGCTGGGATTCCCTCTTCATCCATTTGTTCGTGGATTGATGTTTTACTTCGGGTTGGACTTCCACGATCTGGCCCCCAACTTTATCCTTAATATCTCGGCATTTATCATCATGTGCGAGGCCTTTCTCCGCATCCCACCTCACTTTGGCCTATGGCTGAAGACCTTCAATGTGAAACCGAAGGTGGTGAGCGGTCAACAAGCAGAGTGCGGAGGCGCCATGGTGGGCAAGATGCCCAATGTCACCTGGCCCAAAGGCTCCTTTGCAGAGACGGTGAAGGGATGGCAATCAGGGTGGTGTTACATCACCGAGCCACGCGACACCGATTCGGCGGCAACCCCCGAATTTCGATCCGGAGTTCCGATGCGGCTCACTTCCTGGCAAGAGAAGGGCCTGACCTGGGGGTCTTCGAACGAGATAACTGGGCTCCAGACATGCGTCCAGAACATGATAACCAAGAAGATCAAGCTAGTGAATGTGATCCAGGTTATGCTCATTCGTCGGATCCTTCCGTGCCAACTCCGGACTCGCTATTTGTGGGAATACGACCCAGCCAAGCACCAGACGCTGCTAGAGCTCTTCGGCGCGATGCACGAATGTATCTAGAAAGTGCTCTTCAAGGCTGGCGAGACGCCACCGCCTACTACTAAAGATCGCGGGCTTAGCTTAAAGCGCCAGGCCAATCCGGTAAATCTTTTAATATTTTCAAGGTATACCCTTCACAGGCATAATTTGAGGAAGGATTCTAAGCTCTTCTACCCACTCTGCCAGGCATGGATCGAGGTGGCGGGGCAGATTAACTGTCCAGCTCCGCTTCCTGAGGAGCAAGAATTCCCACTTCTGACAAAGATGTTGTTTCCGGCGCCTTATGACGTGCCGGAGAAGAAGGCCAGGAAAGCGGCCAAGGGGACTAGGAGTGGCCTTTGCCGGAAAGGAGCTTCGGACGCGATGTCCGAAGACGAGACTCACTCTTCGTCCGCCGAAGACGACGACGAAGAGGAGGAAGAAGAAAAAGATGACTCCCCACCTGAAGCGGGGAGGAAAAAGAGGACGGCCTCCAAGAACCTGGAGGCAAAGGCGCCCAAAAGGGGAAAAGGCTCCCCCGCGGATAACTCCGCGTGGGATGTCGATAGCAGTCCGGAGCGGCCTTCCCGGGCCAAGCCTCGAGCTAAATCGTAAGTATCAAGAATCCTTACGCGCGCCCGAACGTCCGTCCTTTCTGCCTTCTAGTGTTTAAGTCATGTTATTGCAGGCCGGCTCGGGATAGCTCTCCGCTATCTTCATCGGATGGGTCGCTGGACCAAAAGGAGAGGGCCAGCATGTCGCTGCCACCCGCTTACTCCCCCTTGGCCAAGAGTGACGACGAGGGGGCGTCTCGAAGGGCCTCCTTGGACCGGGGGAAGACTCCGGAGATCGTCAGGGCGGCGCCCTAGGATGACTCCCGGAGTGCCGGATGCTTGGGGCAAAAAGCCCCTACGGAAACGGACGGTGCGGGCCGAGTTCTAGTCGACCCTTAGCAGGATTCTATTCCGGAGACCTACACAGCTCTGGAATCCGGCAAACGGCCCTTCCCGAAAGGAGGGGGCATGCTGCCAGTGTCCTTTGTCCAACCAGAGGCACCGGATCATCTACTGGAAGCGCTGCAAGGCGCCTCCATCGTGGATGAGCACCGTGCCCATATGGGTACGGTAGTTGAAAAGGTTCGGCCCGTCAAAAACGGGCTGACCGAAGCCTGTGCTAGCCTTCTAGTAGGCTTTGAGGTGAGCACATGATTGTAAGAAGAATATCACAGCGTAGACAGTAGCCCCTGATGCTCTGTTCGGTGTCCGGAAAGAAAAGCCGAACAGAGGATCAAAATTAATTTTCGCAGGAGTCTAACATAAAGTGTCTATGTGAATGAGCAGGCCTCGTTGCGGGCTGCTACCACTCAAACTGCGGAGGTCTCTGGACTGAAGCAGAAACTGGAGCGGGTCGAGGAAGAGCTCGGCCGCGTGAAGAAGCAGATGCGGGATAGCAAAGGTATGCAGTAACCTGCGTGTATATTGAAGAGTAAATTGTTCAAGCTGACTAAAGTGTCATGAACTTTGTTAGGGGCCGCGACCGAGGTGGCTGCCCTAAAAAAGGCGTTAGCCGAGGCAGAGGACAAAGCGGCCAAGGAGCACACCGCGCGTGAGAAGCGCGAGGCCCAGGTGGGCAAGGCGCAGCAAACAGCTCCAGGGCGCGATCGAGAGATTTGAGTCCTTGGAGCGTGATTGTAAGGCGCAAGAGTGCGAACTGGTGAAGGTCCGCCAGAGCGCACAGGATGCACGAGCCGAAGCCCAGAACGCGCTCCAAGAAATTCAGGCGGCCAAGGAGATTACGGCGGGTAAGTCTTTCACCATGCCAGGCAAGTATATAAAGAAACGTTCCTTGTACTTATCCGAATTTGGGTTTTCCAGGGGCGTTTACGGGTCTGCCGCGCAGCGTATCCGATGCTGCCGAGTATTATAGAGCCGAAGAAGGGATGTCCACGGAGAAGCTATTCTGGTCCCAATATCTTGGACCCAAACATCCGGTACCCTTCAGCGACCAGCTAAAGCAGTTGGTCGAGCTGCACAGGTTGGCAGAGCTAGCCATGAAGGACTTGATAGTCCGGCTGTGGCCTACCGAGCCTGTACCTAGCAGCTACTTCGGTCTTGTTAAGCGGCTTGTAAGTGCCTGTCCGCGGCTTGAAGCCGTGAAGCGGTCGGTCTGTATTGAAGGAGCGCGTATGGCCTTTGCCCGTGTCAAGATGCATTGGGCAAAGCTGGATGCCAAGAAGCTGATGACCGAGGGACCGCCGGAGGGCAAGGAGCATCGTCGACCCGAGCTCTATTTTGATGGTGTCCTGGAGGGCTCCCGCCTTGTGGCAGAGCAATGTTCGAAGGATGTCATATTCCCATGAGAACATTTGTATTATCCTGTCCTGTAATATGGAACAATGATGTTATAATGCTTGCGATTTAAATTCTACCTCCTGTGCGGCCGTTTATAAAATCTGAGGGTTCACCAGTCGTCGGCTTCTGCCCCCACATAGATAGTACGGGGGTGTTCGGGATAAATCTAAACACTCTTTACTCCACATTCTGGTCCTTAAAGGAGGTGTTTAGCACGACGAACAAGGCAATCGGACTATGCGGCCTTTACCGCCCTCACTTAGCCATAGGAGTTTGACAATTAGGAAAGTTGGCGAAGCCCCTGGTGTTTAGAAGGCCGAACCAATCGAAAGAACCGATTCTTCGCAAGAAGCGGAAAAAGTCTCCAACGATTTGGAACCTCTTGAACAGCCGACCAGCTCTCGCCGCATCATGACAGTCAGTTTTCGGCTTTCTCTACTGAGGTGCTCATCCGGTCGAAGCCAGGGGCAGTAGTTCTCCTTTTACTACCCTAGCCGATAGAGCGGAACGTAGGGTAGCAAGCACAGGAGCCGGGCAACCCAACTATTGACCAAAGACATGATTCGGAGCCGATGCATATAATGCTATAAGTTCGGGGTGCCGAACTATACTGTAAAATTGTTCGGACTTTTATTGCCGTGATGCGGGGCGTAATGAAGCCCCTGGCGTAGTAATACGTACCATGGTGTACGTGTGCACTGAGTAATAAACTTTAAGGTGGGGAAACGAGAAAAAATTTAGTAATGAACTGACGTCATTACTTACTCACCAGTGTGATATAATTAGTACGGCGAGGCATACTTTGTACAAGTAATGCGATAAGCAAGTAAGGCTATTTAACATGGCGTAACCAAGGGTGAGCTGAGTGCGGGTATGTAAAACAAGCATGGTAATCGTTTAGTAGAAACCACATGGGGATTCCCTTGTACGCCGGAGCTCCTTGCCTCCTTGGTGTGTTCTGCAAGCGGGTCGTCCGTATAGACCTCGAAAAGAGAAGTAACCCATAATAAAAAGAAAAAGTAAAAGCGTGCAAATCCCAGGGTCGGTCAAGCCGTACTGTGGATCGTGAACGAGTTATGCCTCCGTCAATACCCATAGGGTTTTGAGTGCGTAGTTTATGTACGCGCGGTGTTAATGCCATTGCCTCATCGGGGCTGGGACGGAGGCCAAATTGCTAATTTGGCTCGTGACGAGCCGAGCTGTCCTGTTGCAGTGTAGTTCGGACCCTCTTAATGATGTCCAGGGGCTCGGCAGCCGGATTATGGTGCTGCTTGAGAAGGCCATTCTGTACTTCTGCTGCTAGGGCGGCGGTGTGCTCCTTTGTACGGAGGGAGCGTTCCGTGTTTCCATTTACTGTAATGACGCCACGTGGACCGGGCATCTTGAGCTTGAGATAAGCGTAATGTGGCACCGCGTTGAATCTAGCAAATGCGGTTCGTCCGAGCAGTGCGTGATAGCCACTGCGGAATGGGACGACATCGAAGATTAGTTCTTCGCTTCGGAAGTTATCCGGGGAACCGAATACTACCTCCAGCGTTATTGAGCCCGTACAATGGGCCTCTACGCCTGGTATGACTCCTTTAAAGGTAGTCTTCGTGGGCTTGACTCATGAGGGATCAATGCTCATTTTACGTACTGTATCCTGATAGAGCAGGTTGAGGCTGCTACCACCGTCCATTAGGACTCGTGTCAGGTGAAATCCATCGATGATTGGGTCGAGGACTAGTGCGGCTGAACCACCATGCCAGATGCTAGTTGGATGGTCTTGGTGGTCGAAGGTGATCGGGAATGATGACCACGGATTGAATTTCGGGGCGACTGGCTCTACCGCATAGACATCCCTGAGTGCTTGCGCTCCCTTTTGGGAATGTGTGTAGCGTATATCATGTTCACCGTTTTGACTTGAGGGGAAAATTTCTTTTGCCCCCTAGTGTTCGGTTGCCGGGGACCCTCATCATCGCCCTCGCTCTGTGATTCCCCTTCCTTGTTTCTGCTATTAACCTTGCTTGCTTGTTTAAAGATGCGGTAATCTCTGTTAGTATGGTTGGCCGGTTTGTTTGGGGTGCCATGTATCTGGCAAGGACGATCGAGTATGCGGTCCAAGCTGGATGGTCCTCCGTTGTTCCTTTTATAGGGCTTCTTTCGCTGGCCGGACTTGGAGCCGCTGAATCCGGCGTGAACTGTAGTGTCATTGGTGTTATCGCCATTGCTTCGGCGTTTATGTCTGTTGCGCCAGAGCTTGCCGGTGCTGTTTTTTGCCTCGGAGGGGCCCGTTTCGTTGGCTGTGTTTGTACTGTGAGCCAGCCAACTATCCTCTCCCGCACAAAAGCGGGTCATGAGTGCCATGAGGGCTGCCATGGACCTCGGCTTTTTTGGACGAGGTGGCGGGCGAGCCATTCGTCACGGATGCTATGCTTGAAGGCCGCTAGAGCTTCGGCATCCGGACAGTCGACGATCTAGTTCTTTTTTGTTAGGAACCTAGTCCAGAATTTTCTGGCTGATTCTCCAGGTTGTTGAACTATGTGGCTTAAGTCATCGGCATCTGGTGGCCGGACATAAGTTCCTTGGAAGTTATCAAGGAAAGCCTCTTCCAAGTCCTCCCAGCTGCCGATAGAATTTTCAGGCAGGCTGTTAAGCCAGTGCCGAGCTGGCCCTTTGAGCTTTAGTGGGAGGTATTTAATGGTGTGGAGGTCATCTCCTCGAGCCATGTGGATATGGAGAATAAAATCCTCGATCCATACTGCAGGATCGGTTGTGCCGTCGTATGATTCGATATTGATGGGCTTGAACTCCTCGGGGAATTCATGATCTAGTACTTCATCTGTGAAGCAGAGAGGGTGTGCGGCGCCTCTATATCAGGCCACATCGCGGCGTAGCTCTGATGGAGTCCGTCTGCGGCATTCGGCCCGGGCGTGGTCAGGTTTGTGACGTCCGAATAGGTAGCCGTCGTCGTGCCTCGAGGCACGTCCTCGCGATCCGTAGATCGATCTTGTATGTCCTGCTCTACTGTCCAGGGTATGCCGGAGGTCGTACGTGTGACCCCGAACTCTTCCGTCTCTATTTTTACGGGGCGGTGGGGCAGGCTGCTGTTCGGCCTGAGTTGCCGCTTTATCCCGACCGCGGGGTGGCCGGTCGGCCGCCCTGTCTCGACCACGTGGTGGTCGTTCCGCGTTACGCGAGGGGGATATGTGCTCCGGCGCCTCCTCATCGAATTGAGGCAGCAGTCTGCGTTTCGGGTAGCTCTTGGCTGGGCGCTTGAGGCCGTATTCTTCGGCTGTCAGGACATCGGTCCGTCTGTCGACGAGCAGATCTTGTTCGGCTTGAAGCTGCTGTTGTTTCTTTTTCAGGCTCCTTGCAGTGGCTATGAGCTGAAGCTTAAAGCGCTCCTGCTCCGGAGGATCCTCAGGCACGATGAAGTCTTCGTTGCCGAGGCTTGTCCTCCTCGGAGGGTGGACGGTAACTATCGTCCTCCGAGTCATCTTCTATGGACTGTTCATCAGGGTTATCTTGCCCGTTGCCGTGTTCCTCCTGTTCGGATGCAGCTCCGACAGGGTCTTCATTGTTTTCGGCGTCGCCCGGAGTACTATTTTCTCCGGTGCCAGTGTTGCCATCTTTTGAGCGACAAGGCTTAGAACGGCGTTTGGGGCGCTGGCACTTGGACTGCGTCTCAGAGGATTTATTCGCGTCTGGCTCTTCTTTGTCGTCGCCAAATCCTTTAGGTGTATCAACCATGTACACGTCGTATGAAGAGGTAGCCGTCCAATGTCCGGTGAATGGCGGGTCTTGGCCTTGCTCCTTATCAGCATCGTCGTCCATACCGTCGATGTCTTCGGAGCCATAGTCAAGCACGTCGGTTAAGTCATCGACAGTGGCTATGAAGTGGGTGGCGGGTGGGAAGCTAAATTCCTCATCATCTGCCTCTAGCTCGAACCGAACATAGTTCGGCTGTGAGTCCTTCTCCAAGGACAAATTCTTTAAAGAGTTTAGCACGTCACCAAAAGGTGAGTGCTGGAAGATGTCTGCGGCGCTAAATTCGAAAATCGATAACCGATCCAGCTCGGTGTGCGCAGGTGTACCTGGTCTGGAACTTATAGCCAGAGACGAGTCCGGAGTTCCATTGACGCAAATATTGCAGGATGTCGAGTCCCTGTGTGGCTCCAACACCGCGGACTTTGTGGCCTCAGAGGGCACGATCTGCTTCGGTTCTAAGGCCGCTGCAGCAACAGGAACCATCTCCTGGATGTGATCCGATGACAGATCTAAGTCATGTTCATCGGGGCGAGGGAGAGCAATCGCTGCGGTTTCAAACCCACTGAAGATCAAGTCTTCACGGGTATCCGCGATGTAGTTCAAGCTTCCAAATCTGACCTGATGGCCTGGGGCGTAGCTATTGACCTGCTCCAGATGGCCAAGCGAGTTGGCCCGCAGTACGAAGCCGTCGAACACAAAAATCTGTCTGGGGAGGAAGGTTTCTCCTTGGACAGCGTCCCTATCGACGATTGAAGGAGCCATCGAACCTTTCGTCGACAGCACAGTGGAACTCTCAATGAAAGCACCAATGTCGGTGTCAAAACCGGCGGATCTCGGGTAGGGGGTCCCGAACTCTGCGTCTAGGATCAATGGTAACAGGAGACGGGGGACACGATGTTTACCCAGGTTCAGGCCCTCTCTATGGAGGTAATACCCTACTTCCTGCTTGATTGATCTTGATGAATATGAGTGTTACAAGAGTTGATCTACCACGAGATCGTAATGGCTAAACCCTAGAAGTCTAGCCTGTATGACTATGGTAATGTGTGTATCCTTTCCGGACTAACCCCTCCGGTTTATATAGACACCGGGGGGATCTAGGGTTTACATAGAGTCGGTTACATAAGAAGGAATCTTCATAATCGGTCGCCAAGCTTGCCTTCCACACCAAGTAGAGTCCAATCCGGACACGGGTACAGTCTTCGGCCTTCATGTCTTCACAACCCATCAGTCCGGCCCATGGATAATAGGCCGGACGCCCGAGGACCCCTTAGTCCAGGACTCCCTCAACAGTCACGCCCGTGGGTTAGTATGAGACGCGCTACTCTTATAAAGAGTGCAGTTTCATCCTCTCCACATGATTCTCAAGAAACAGCAAGCCTAATTGAAGATATTGAACGTAGCTCTGTACTTGAAGACCGCACTTCCCCTGCACCACCATCGCAGGTGCTTGCTCTAACTTCGCAGTGTGATATGTGGTTGCATGTTGCATACGGTGTCTAGCTTGTAATGCTTCTAATTAGGGTAAATTGCATCTGCTTAGTTTACACATTATACCTGTGAATATGACATGCCTTCCTATTTTTGGTACACACTACATCTATGTGTTAACCATGTTCTTACATGAAACTACCTCTCTTCTGTATCCTGCATCAATCACTTACGACGAGACACCTTTATTCGTTGCATATTGCATATTTTTTCTAGCCTGTTGTGATGTATTGCTTCTAATTTGGTCAAATACATTTGTTAGGCCACCCTTTTAATTTGGCAGAGTGATATTGGTTTCATCTTTCATATGGTTTCTAGCTTGCATTGCTTCTAACTAGTTCAAACACCTTGTCCTTAGTTTACACTTTATACATCATACATGTCAATATGTCATGTCGTCCTGTTTTTCATACATATTCCATCCTCCCATCATGCGGCTGTCTTACATGAAAGTAGTGCTCGTCAGTATCATGCATCAATGAGTTCTGAAGAGCGAATTTTATTCCTTTTCTTGTGGGTTTGACTTGACAAGGAAAAATCAAAAAAGAGGAAGGAAAAGAGTAAGAAAGGCGATGATGGTGGTCCTCTGCAGCAACATAAACGGAGCATCTGTACGGATTCTCCTTGTACTGCTAGTGCATTACAAGTTCCAAGTCTCCGCTCCCCTACTCCACCATCCAAGGTGTTCATATGGTGTCTAGCTTGTATTGCTCCTAATTAGTGTAAACTGCATTTGCTTAGCCTACACATGATACGTGTGAATATGACATGCTTTCCTGTTTTTGGTACATACTATATCTGTCTATCACACCATGTTCTTATATGAAACTACTCTTCTTGTGTATCCTGCGTCAGTCACATATGATGGGACACCTTTAAGTTGGCAGTGTGATATTGGTTTGCGTCTTGAATATGATTTCTAGCACGTAGTGCTTCTAGTTTGATGAACGCCACCTATGACGAGACAGTTTTAACTTGGCAAGTGATATTTATTGCACCTTCCATATGGTGTCTAGCTTGCAGTGCTTCTAATTTGTTGAAGTGCCTTCTGCTTAGTTACCACATCATAGGTGTGAATATGTCAAGCCGTCCAGTTTTTTGTACATATCCATCCTCGTATCATGACTTTGCCTTTCATCAGAGTAGTGTTCGTCAGTATCATGCATGTATGAGTTCTGAAGAGCAAATTTTATTCCTTTTTCTTGTCGGTTTGACCTCACAATGCAAAATCAATACAGCGGAAGGAAATTGGTAAGGCATTGGATGATGGTGGTCCTTCCGAGCAACTGAAAAGGAGGGTCTCTACAGATTCTACTCCACCATCCTCCCAACAAGATTTGCAAGACAACGCAAGGCTAGACAGTCAACGTAGCTATGTAGATGATGAGCACATCTCCCCTACTCCACCTTCACAGGTGCTTGCTCTAACTTGGCACTATTATATGTGGTTGCATGTTGCGTATGATGTCTAGCTTATATTGCTTCTAACTTTGTTGAATTGCATCTGTTTACTTTACACATAATGCCTGTGAATATGACACATGTTCCTGTTTCTAGAACATACTATATTTGATCACACCATGTTCTTACATCAGACTACTGTTCTTGGATATCCCGCATCAGTTACTTATGATAAGGCACCTTTAAGTCGCTACTGTGATATTGGTTGTGTCTTGTATATGATTTCTAGCATGTACTGCTTCTAATTTGTTGAAACGCCAGACAGTTTGAATTTGGCAAAGTGATATTGGTTGCACCTTTCATATGGTGTCTAGCTTGCAGTGCTTCTAATCTGTTGAAACGCCTTCTGCTTAGTTACCACATCATAGGTGTGAATATGTCATGTCGTCCTGTTCATACATATTCCATCCTCGTATCATGTTTTTGCCTTTCATCCGAGTAGTGTTCGTCAGTATCATGCATGAATGAGTTCTGAAGAGCGAATTTTATTCCTTTTTCTTATCGGTTTGACTTCATAATGCAAAATCAATACATCTGAAGGAAATTAGTCCGGCAGTGGATGATGGTGGTCCTTTGGAGCAACTCGAACAGAGGGTCTCTACAGATTCTACTCCGCCATCCTACCAACAAGATTCGCAAGACAACACAAGGCTAGACAGTCAATGTAGCTGTGTAGATGATGAGCACATCTCCCCTACTCCACCATCACAGGTGCTTGCTCTAACTCGGCACTATTATATGTGGTTGCATGTTGCGTATGATGTCTAGCTTGTGTTGCTTCTAACTTTGTTGAATTGCATCTTCTTACTTTACACATAATGCATGTGAATATGACACTTGTTCCTGTTTCTAGAATATACGTGTAGATGATGAGCACATCTCCCCTACTCCACCATCATAGGTGCTTGCTCTAACTTGGAACTGTTATATGTGGTTGCGTGTTCCATATGATGTCTAGTTTGTACTGCTTCTGATTTTGGTGAATTGCATCTGCGTAGCTTACAACTTATACCTGCAACGATCACTTACCCATAAGATACATTTAACTTGGGAGTGTGATGTAGGTTGCATCTTGCATTGTCTTCTAGCTTGTACTGCTTCTAATTTCTTGAAATGGCACTTACGACAAGACACTTTTTACCTAATAGAGTGATATTGGTTGCATGTTCATATGGTGCCTAGCTTATATTTCTTCTAATTTTGTTGAATAGTCGTTTGCTTACTGGTTTTCATACATATTCCCTCCTCCTATCATACGTCTGAATATGCAATGATGTCTTTTTTTTGTATATATTCCATCCTCCCATCCTGCGCTTGCCTTACATCAAAGTAGTGTTCCTCTGTATCATGCATCAACCAGTTATGCAGAGCTAATTTTATTCATCTTCTTGTGGTTTTGACTTCATAAGGCAATATCAGAAAATAGGAAGGAAAAGAGTAAGTTAGGGGATGTTGGTGGTCCTCCGCACCGATGCAAACAGAGACTCTCTTCATGCACGTATCCTCCCAACATGGATCCAGTACAGGAATGACAAAGACAATACCCAGTTTAACACCTTCCTTGACCATTTATCCTTAAGTAATGTTATTCATCGCAATTTGTAATATTGTCTTGCTCTGTGCCATACTTTCTAGCTTCCTCCTAATAAGACTCACATTCTTTTTTCAACAGATGAGGTTCAAGTTGGATCCGAAGATTATGCAACTAAACAAGCATGCACTAGTGTTTTTCAGTCTGCTCTGCGAAAGTATCGGTACCACCTTAGAAAATCTCACTTTGAAGGCAAGGCTAACAATGAAATCGCCCAAACATCTCCAGTGGAATATATTACAGATGAAGACTGGACATCCCTTGTTAAACATTGGTCTGATCCAAAGTATCAGGTAGGGTATATGTATTTGATCAGACCACATACTGAACTTGTATTTATGTATGTGCCTTACAAGTGTATCTTCTTCTAGGCTAACTGTTTGAAGAACAAGACCAACCGTTCTAAAGTGAAATTCCAACACACAACAGGATCTCGTAGCTATATTGCACACTGCGAGGCTCTTGTAAACAGCTGCTACTTCCTTATTTTTTGTGTGCCATATTATCGTATCTATATTGACTTGTTCCAAATACAGAGGAAAACCCGTGCGGACCAAAAAGAACCTGAACCGAATGCAATGCAAATCTTCAAGGATTGCCACACCAGCAAGATGAAGGGCATGAGAACACCAGTTCAGGCCGCTGTTGTAAGTCCTTACTCCTCCTGCCTTTGAACTGTTTGGTATTGTGATGTGTTCATTTAACTGCTTGCATTGCAGCCAATGTCAGTTACTCTGTTCACTTTTATACACAGTTGTCTTAACGTATCATTTCACCTTACATGGTTTAAAAGAGATGAAGGATATTCTTTTGGTCTTGATCTGTGATCTAGTTGTGATGCTCACGTGCGCACACAATGATAGAATAGCATGTTTGTTTTATATCTGTTTGCCCATGATATGAATAATGTCATACTATGTTCATCCTACTTTAAACCATGTCTCTTTATCCTTAGATGTCAAAGAATGTGAGGAAATAGACAATACAGTATGCATGCTACATGGGCATATGTTCCGAAAGTGATTTTATGATGTAGTTGGCACTACAATACATGCTAATGTATTACAATAGTTCACCAAAATAAGTTATGTATAAACGTGAAACATACTTTCACTACTGCAGGATGCTGCTAGCGCGACACTACGATCATAGACCCTTCGAGAAACTGTGTGCGATGCAATAATCGCAAATGGTGTTGTATGAAAACCGTCAGAAATGATGCAAAACGTTTGCGATTGAGGATGCATCAAACATGGTTCAGATTTTAGTTGCGTGTGCGATGCAGGGCATACGGTTCAGCTCAATGAACCGTTTGCGATGATGAGGAACAAAAGAAACGGGCAGCTAGATGAAGGTGTGCGCGATGTACAACATAGGGTTCACTCGGATGAACTGTTTCTAATTCGGCAACACAAAAGAGACGGTCAGCAAGATTCAAGATGTGTGCGATATATGGCATGCGGTTCACTCGGATGAACTGTTTGTGATTAGGCAACACAAAAGAAACGGTTAGCCAGATCAAGGTGTGTGTGATTGAGGTTATACGCTTCAGAAGGATTAACTGTTTGCGATTAGGCAATAGAACAGAAACAGGTAAGCCAGATCAAAGTGTCTGTGATTGATGGCATACACTTCACATGGATGAACTGTTTGCGATTAGCCACAACAAACTGAAACAGTTAGATAGATCAACGTGTGCGCGCTAGACGGGCACGCCCATTCTAATTAAAACACGTGTGCTGACATTGCCTATTGCGGTGCACCCTATGGTGCAAACGCCACGTCCGCGGCCGAGAAGGCGTGTGTGCCCACGTTACGCCTTCCGGGAATAGTGCCGCACTTATAACCATCAGTAAATTTTGAGCATGCGTCCGGTCACATTCCAAATTGCAAACCTGTTCACACCGATCAAGACCTAAACGGTTTCCCACTTAGGAGCGGATTACTACGCGGTTATAAATACTACTACTCCAAGATGACTGCACATTCCTCCTCAACACCTCATCCACAAAAAGTCAAAAACAAACAAGTTATTCATCATCGTTCCCTTGCGTCCGCCATGGCCAGCGTGAGTTCTGGGTCGAGAGATTGCCACCAGGGAGAGGCGAGCCTGGAAGCGGGAGCACGAGAGATCTCCCGCCTCGCCGCGATAGCAGCCAACATGTCCCGCCGCACGGCCGTAGCAGCAGAGAGGTCCCGCCGTGCCGCCGAAGCAGCACGGAGGACCCGCCGCACCGTCAATGCAGCAGACTGGTCCGGCCACGCTGCGGAAGCAGAAGAGATGTCCCGCCGCACCGCGAATGCAGCAGAGATGTCCTCCCTTGCCACGGCGGCCTGGGAAAATGCCTCGCGGGCAGGCGAGGACTCTTACAGGCGCATGCGTGCCCTCGTCCTTAGGCAGATGGATCAAATCTCCAGGTGGGCGAGGTTGCAGGATGTCCTGCAAGCCTCGTTTGAACAGTCTACCGACGTCATCCGGCAACTAAATGAGAGCAATGCGAAGCTCCGGGCCGAGCGCGACCTGCTGAGCGTGAAGATCGTCGGAAGTGCGGAGCAGCAGGAGCAGACCACTGCCTTATTGAAGAGGACCAGCGTCATCGTCGAGAAACTTATGGACGAGAATGCCATGCTGCGCAACGAGCCCAGAAGGCTGGTGGAGGAATCCATTGATGCTCTCAACCAGCATCTTGAGGACAAGAAAGAGCTCGTCACCGCTCGCCGCGGAGACTAGTTCCCACGGCCTGCAGCAATCCATTAAGAAAGTAGAGATCAGCGAGCCAGATCGTTGTCTTCCTTCTTCTTTTGCCCTTGTGTATTTTGGGCGTTGGCGCATGTGGCTTTTTTTAATTATGTTTCTAAATATGTAAGACAATTATTATTAGTCGTAGTCGATGCTACATAGGTTCATCGGATCTTACATCAAGATCCATGCAAAACTTTCTTTAAAGATTTTCATTTTTCTCTCTTAAATCTCAGTCCAGTGAGACATATAGCCACGCCGTAGAACAGGTGCTCGGGCGCCATTAATGGAGACGTTGGGAGGGAGGTGCGCGGCGGGTAGCGGACAAAGGGCTCTCCTCCCAATGAGCATGCGCAGGGGTCTAATCGCACGCCTCCCATACTCAAATAGCTACCCCGCACGACACCTCCTAGCCAATAAGAAAAGGGGACGCGTGGCCGCACGTAATTGGTAAGTCGAACGCCCACAGTTTCAATAATAGTTGTGTTTCCGATTTTTAACGTGACAGCAATTGTTCCAAAATGACTTTATTGATTGTTAATGTGTGGGCCTTCGCAAATCGGACAGAAAAATTACCACTGCATGTTGGTGCCATGTAATGAGACCATGCCAAGTTTCATGATTTTCAGGCGTGTTTTGGAATTATAGGAATTAAAAAACCAAGTTTCTCAATCTTTCTGGCGAGCCACGACGCCCAGATGTTTAAATTTCACTCCCATCTCTTGCATGGGACCTAGAAATTCACCCAAGGACACACATGTCATTTTTCAAACAACTTTGGTGCACTGGAGCTTGTGCTTGTAGTTCAAATTTGAATTATGCACATTAAATGCCCAGAAACTCAATTACTGTATAAAAAAGGCGAAACAAGCCCGGAATAATTCCAAATTTTAGCACAGTACTTCTATTTGGTCTAATCTGGCTGTGTAAAAAAATTAAGGCGGGAGAAGGCAGTGTACGTATGTCGTTTCGCACACGGATGTGACACGTTCCCTCTCGGAACCACGAGCCTTCTTGAGGGAAGCTCCGGTTTGCAAGAAGCCTACACCAAAGCTTGTCCCAATTCGGCCAAAAAAATTACCACAGCATGTTCGTGCCATGTCATGAGACCATGCCAAGTTTCATGATTTTCATGCGTGTTATGGAATTACAGGAATTAAAAAACCAAGTTTCTCAATCTTTCCGGCCAAGCCACGACGCCCAGATGTTTGAATTTCACTCCCATCTCTTGCATGGGACCTAGAAATTCACCCAATGACACACATGCATTTTTCAAACAACCTTGTAGTTTAAATTTGAATTATGCACATTAAATGGCCAGAAACTCAATTAATGTATAAAAAAGGCGAAAGGAGCCCGGAATAATTCCAAATTTTAGCACGGTACTTCTATTTGGTCTAATCTGGCTGTGTAAAACAAATAAGGCGGGAGAAGGGAATATACGTATTACGTTTCGCACACAGAGGTGACACGTTCCCTCTCGGAACCACGAGCCTTCTTGAGGGAAGCTCTGGTTTGCAAGAAGCCTACACCGAAGCTTGTCCTAATTCGGCCAAAAAAATTACCGCAGCATGTTTGTGCCATGTCATGACACCATGCCAAGTTTCATGATTTTCAGGCGTGTTTTGGAATTACAGGAATTAAAAAACCAAGTTTCTCAATCATTCCGGCCGAGCCACGACGCCCAGATGTTTGAATTTCACTCCCATCTCTTGCATGGGACCTAGAAATTCACCCAAGGACACACATGTCATTTTTCAAACAACCTTGTAGTTTAAATTTGAATTATGCACATTAAATGGCCAGAAACTCAATTAATGTATAAAAAAGGCGAAAGGAGCCCGGAATAATTCCAAATTTTAGCATGGTACTTCTATTTGGTCTAATCTGGTTGTGTAAAACAAATAAGGCGGGAGAAGGGAGTATTACGTTTCGCACACGGAGGTGACACGTTCCCTCTCGGAACCACGAGCCTTCTTGAGGGAAGCTCCGGTTTGCAAGAAGCCTACACCAAAGCTTGTCCTAATTCGGCCAAAAAAATTACCGCAGCATGTTTGTGGAATGTCATGACACCATGCCAAGTTTCATGATTTTCAGGCGTGTTTTGGAATTACAGGAATTAAAAAACCAAGTTTCTCAATCATTCCGCCCAAGCCACGACGCCCAGATGTTTGAATTTCACTCCCATCTCTTGCATGGGACCTAGAAATTCACCCAAGGACATACATGTCATTTTTCAAACAACCTTGTAGTTTAAATTTGAATTATGCACATTAAATGGCCAGAAACTCAATTAATGTATAAAATAGGCGAAAGGAGCCCGGAATAATTCCAAATTTTAGCACGGTACTTCTATTTGGTCTAATCTGGCTGTGTAAAACAAATAAGGCGGGAGAAGGGAGTATACGTATTACGTTTCGCACACGGAGGTGACACGTTCCCTCTCGGAACCACGAGCCTTCTTGAGGGAAGCTCCGGTTTGCAAGAAGCCTACACCAAAGCTTGTCCTAATTCGGCCAAAATAATTACCGCAGCATGTTTGTGCCATGTCATGACACCACGCCAAGTTTCATGATTTTCAGGCGTGTTTTGGAATTACAGGAATTAAAAAACCAAGTTTCTCAATCATTTCGGCCGAGCCACGACGCCCAGATGTTTGAATTTCACTCCCATCTCTTGCATGGGACCTAGAAATTCACCCAAGGACACACATGTCATTTTTCAAACAACCTTGTAGTTTAAATTTGAATTATGCACATTAAATGGCCAGAAACTCAATTAATGTATAAAAAAGGCGAAAGGAGCCCGGAATAATTCCAAATTTTAGCACGGTACTTCTATTTGGTCTAATCTGGCTGTGTAAAACAAATAAGGCGGGAGAAGGGAGTATACGTATTACGTTTCGCCCACCACGAGCCTTCTTGAGGGAAGCTTCGGTTTGCAAGAAGCCTACACCAAAGCTTGTCCTAATTCGGCCAAAAAAATTACCGCAGCATGTTTGTGGCATGTCATGACACCATGCCAAGTTTCATGATTTTCAGGCGTGTTTTGGAATTACAGGAATTAAAAAACCAAGTTTCTCAATCATTCTGGCCGAGCCACGACGCCCAGAAGTTTGAATTTCACTCCCATCTCTTGCATGGGACCTAGAAATTCACCCAAGGACACACATGTCATTTTTCAAACAACTTTGGTGCACTGGAGCACGTGCTTGTAGTTCAAATTTGAATTATGCACATGAAATGCCCAGAAACTCAATTAATGTATAAAAAGGCGAAACGAGCCCGGAATAATTCCAAATTTTAGCACGGCACTTCTATTTGGTCTAATCTGGCTGTGTAAAAAAATTAAGGCGGGAGAAGGCAGTGTACGTATGTCGTTTCGCACACGGAGGTGACACGTTCCCTCTCGGAACCATGAGCCTTCTTGAGGGAAGCTCCGGTTTGCAAGAAGCTTACACCAAAGCTTGTCCCAATTCGGCCAAAAAATTACCGCAGGATGTTCGTGCCATGTCATGACACCATGCCAAGTTTCATGATTTTCACGCGTGTTTTGGAATTACAGGAATTAAAAAACCAAGTTTCTCAATCTTTTTGGCCGAGCCACGACGCCCAGATGTTTGAATTTCACTCCCATCTCTTGCATGGGACCTAGAAATTCACCCAAGGACACACATGTGATTTTTCAAACAACTTTCATGCACTGGAGCACGTGCTTGTAGTTCAAATTTGAATTCTGCACATTAAATGCCCAGAAACTCAATTAATGTATAAAAAGGCTAAACGAACACGGAATAATTAAAAAAATTAGCACGATACTTCTATTTGGTCTAATATGCCTGTGTAAAAAAATTAAGGCGGGAGAAGGCAGTGTACGTATGTCGTTTCACACACAAAGGTGACACGCGTTCCCTCTCGGAACCAGGAGCCTTCTTGAGGGAAGCTCCGGTTTGCAAGAAGTCTACACCAAAGTTTGTCCCAATTTGGCCAAAAATATTACCGCAACATGTTGGTGCCATGTCATGAGACCATGCCGAGTTTCATGATTTTCAGCCGTGTTTTCGAATTACAGGAATTAAAAAACCAAGTTTCTCAATCTTTCCCGCCGAGCCACGACGCCCAGATGTTTGAATTTCACTCCCATCTCTTGCATGGGACCTAGAAATTCACCCGAGGACACACATGTGATTTTTCAAACAACTTTGGTGCACTGGAGCACGTGCTTGTAGTTTAAATTTGAATTATGCACACTAAATGCCCAGAAACTCAATTAATGCATAAAAAAGGCCAAACGAACACGGAATAATTCCAAAATTTAGCACGGTTCTTCTATTTGGTCTAATCTGCCTGTGTAAAAAAATTAAGGCAGGAGAAGGCAATGTACGTATGTCATTTCGCACACGGAGGTGACACGTTCCCTCTCGGAACCAGGAGCCTTCTTGAGGGAAGCTCCGGTTTGCAAGAAGCTTACACCAAAGCTTGTCCCAATTCGGCCAAAAAAATTACTGCACCATGTTGGTGCCATGTCATGACACCATGCCAAGTTTCATGATTTTCTGCCGTGTTTTGGATTTACAGGAATTGAAAAACCAAGTTTCTCAATCATTCCGACCGAGCCATGACACCCAGATGTTTGAATTTTACTCTCATTTCTTGCATGGGACCTATAAATTCATCCAAAGACACACATGTGATTTTTCAGCAAACTTTGGTGCATTGGAGCATGTGCTTGTAGTTCAAATTTGAATTATGCACATTAAATGCCCTGAAACTCAATGCATAAAAATGCCAAACGAACCCAGAATAATTCCAAATTTAAACACGACACTCATCTACTAATTGCATGTTCACTGTACGTAAATGTTCTAGCAATTCATACACCATCCTTTCCCTCCGTAACACCATTTTGTCTTTCAAAACATAATGAAAAAATCAGGTATACCACAAACAGTTTACTAGAAAGAATCGTGTGGGATGCGATATAAAATATCTTGGCGCACCGTCTTGTCTGGCTTACGCAGGAAGCTTCGTCGTCTACAGTCCACCGCCCCCGCTTGAACCACACTTGCGCGCCAGTTTCTCGCGGCACCGAGCGAAATTTTTTGGCCACCGCAGAAATATCTATCTCGCCGCCCCCTCCCTCCTACCAAAAGCCACATTTCCACTATTCCTCCTTGTTTTCCAAGTTCAAACCTTCACTGCTTCTTACTGGCAGCTCAGCCTCCTCGCCGGCGACCCTTCTTCCTGCAGCGCCGCCTCCTCACCGGCTACCCTTCTTCTTACAGCACCGCCTCCTCGCCGGCGACCCTTCTTCTTGCTGCGCGGCCTCCTCGCCGCCGACCCTTCTTCTTGCTGCGCGACCTCGTCGATATGGTCAGGTAATCCACACCCCACCCCACACCATCCTCCTCCTTTCCCATCCCACATGCCCCGACTGACGGAGCGACACCTTCCACCGAAATCACTGCCCCACTCCTCCAATTAAGCGTTGCCCACAGCCATTTTACACGCAGAATAACGTGGAGCTGAGTAGCATGCGGCCGCACACGCGAACGAGGTCGCTATGGCTGACATGCGTGTCGACCGCTAGATCTTGGAGGAGCACCTCATCTTCGAGGCCACCATCGACACCGCTGCGCGATTGTCTACTTTAAAATACAGTTCGTGATGTTTTCTCGAGGCCATCGCCAGTGCCTTCTAGTGATTTGTCCTCTGTAATGTTAATATGCAATCTGATGTTCAATTAACAGTTTGGTCCTCTGAAATGTAATGTTCAGTTAACACTTTGGTCCAACAATTGCTACATTTCGTAGTACTGTTCTCAAGCATTCTTTGTTTTGTTAACTGTCTTATCTTCTAGTACATGTTTCTATTCTGCAATGTCGTGCTTAGTTAACAATTTTGGTTCATTTGGTTTGCTGTCCATTTAGCTGTTTGGTTCTGTTCTGCAATTTGATTTTCATTTGTTGTGGGTACAATTTTGTATTGTTATGCATGTCACACCAATCGAATTTGGTTGTACTCAATACATATTCTTCTGATGGTATGGCAACTCTCAGTTAACCTGATCAAGATCTTCCTTATGTGTGTTGCAGGGAAACAATGGGAGACACTGCGGTTTACCATCGAGGTTTGTTCAAGCAGGGTCCTTTGGCTAATAGCACATTATTGTGCAGTTGCAGAAATCATTCTAATATTTAGGTTTCTTACAATTTAGTCTTGCACATGTAGGTCCTGCTGTCAGAGGCTTAGACCCACTATTCGACCCATTTTGCATATGGGAAATGAGATGTCCGTGAATATCAGTCAAGTCAAGAAACTCAAAAATATTGTTAGGATGAAGAAACTTGCTACGAATAATAGCAAGATCTTCGTTTGCACAATGAAGAAGACATCAGTCAACTATAGGATGGTACCAACTCTTTTACCATTTTGTACCCCTTGCGCCATTTCAAAATTTACAACAGCGATTTGTGCATAGCTTTGTTTTCAGTACTTTTCAAAGCAGTTCACCGATGATTACCTCTCAAACCACCTGCATGGTCAAGAGGAGAGGAAGGTATTCATTCTACACCCACGGTACAATATTGAAGTCCTGCTGAAGAGGACGAAGGTTGGGCGGGCAATTATCCATAGCCACTGGCCTAAAGTTGCAAGGACATTCAACATCACTGAAGGCTCAATATGTGCCTTCTGCTTTTGCAGTTTCCCAGATGAGATTCATCTGTCTATTTACCATGTATGATGCTACTTTCCAAAGGTTTTTGATGCTGCATGTGAAACTTGGTGCTGTTGTGTAATGGCGTAACTGAGTGCCGAAGCTATCTGATGTAATTCGATTATGAAATCCTGGTTGCTTTTATACGGATATGAAATATCTGGCGTGTTTTATAAGAAATATCAGTTTTATTAGTACATGGATTATCAATAATAGGCTAATTACCCAGCTTATTGGGGTTTTCTATTGCAAACGGCTACTCAGACAGCACCGTGGGCGATGAACTCAAACAACCCGCACGATTTCTAGAAAGTAGGCGTGTTCGATCAACTAACAATCACACACGGCTTCCGGCAGCGAACTTTTTGCGTTAGGCCACCTTGCACAAACGTTTCCACACAAAGAACTGTGTGGGATGTACATACCTACGGAAATGATTTTGTGGGATTCACTGTGTGGGATGTACATACCTACAGAAATGATTTCTGGGATTCACCGTGTGGGATGTACATACCTACGGAAATGATTTCTGGGATTCACCGTGTGGGATGTACATACCTACGGAAACGATTTCTGGGATTCACCGTGTGGGATGTACATACCTACGGAAATGATTTCTGGGATTCACCGTGTGGGATGTACATACCTATGGAAATGATTGGGTTTCGATGCCTTGCCCGATTGCACACGGCCCGAGCCTGGGTCCCAGGAGGGCCTATCCGCGCCGATTTCTGGGTCGTGTGGGAAGGACACCCTATCGCACACACTCACTTGGCAACGGTTCCAAATGCCATCGCGGAAAGGGGTTTTAAACCGTTTGTTTAGGACGTCATTGTACCAGTGTTTGTTTGTTTTTGTCTCATTAGTAACTTATCTGGTACACTAATCTACAAGTTCAAACTTTTAGCAAGCTATGGAACAAATGATTGAACAACCACAGCCACCTGAAGGTGACGAGGCTACCATAGGCACAATGTCACCTCTTGCTACAGTGCGTCAGTATCTCTCCACTAACAGTGCAAAAACCACCTTCCTGCGTAATTCTGGGTTGGTTGTCAAGGTAACCTCGTCCAAATCGCCTACTGAAAAAAATCTTCCAGCTAGACAGAGTGATATATCTGTGCTCCAAACACAGGTCCAATCCCTAATGGATGTTGTGTCGGAAACAAAAATAGTGGTTGACAAATGTCGTGAAGATATGAATGGTTTTGAAACCAGACTATCAGATATTTGCTTCGTTGTTCAAGAGCAATGGCAGAAAAAAGGGGAAGATCGTGCTGCTCCATCAGATTCTACAGCCTGAAACATAAGCACTCAGGTCAAATGATCTGTGCTTCTATACATCTGATGGTGCTTTTATCTGCAAGGACAGTAAACTTTATGCCAACAGGCCTTTTGTTGTATGGTTAGAATTTATTTTGTTGTGATACAACATTTATGATGCTGCCAAAGCTACAGTAATTAATATGCTATTTTTGTATAGTGTAGGTTTATCTTAGTAATGTATTCGGCCGAAAGCTTCGTAGGAGCCCAACATGCCAACATTCGTCGGGCCCATTCCAATTGGGCTAAAAACAATTCTGGGCCGAAATTTGCATGTAGCCCACTAAAAATATCTGGGCCTAAATCAGCATAAGCTTTCATATTTTTCTAGTAGGCATGTGCCCATAGTGGGCCTTTAACAGGCCTAAATATAATTTGGCCCTCAGTAATAGGCCGTTTACATGTGTAAATATCTTGAGCCCATAAAAAACATGGGCCTTTAATAGGCCGAAAGTAAGATTGGTCACTGATTGTGCCAAATAACCCACTGGTCTCAGCAGGCCGAAATGGTGGCCCATTTACAATGCGGATCGTCCACAGGCAGAAATTCAGACAGGCTGTAAATGCGCCGACCTACTACACGGGCCTTTAATAGGCCGGAAGTTCGGTCGGGCTTGATTAGTGTCATTTTTATATGGGTTGTTAGTAGGCCCGATGTGGCGTTGGGCCACATATGGCCCATGGATTTCGTTCGATGTTAACAGGCCGAAAGTCACAACAGGCTGAAAGTGGCCCAAATCTGTAGCAGGCCTCTAACAGGCCGAATGTCAGACATGGCCGAATATGACCCATATCCTTCACAGTAGTTTATGGGCCGAAAGTTTCAATGGCCTTTAAATGGGCCCAAATGAAGCAGGACCTTTAACAGGCCGGAAACACACCGGGTTGTAATTCGGCCCAAATTCTTAGCGGACTGTTAACAGGCCAGAAGTGACCATGGGCCGCGATGATGATAAGTTTAGGACGGGCCGTTGACGGGCCGATTTGACACTAGCTGTACAGGCCTTAACTGAGAATGTTGGGCCTTTAGCTGGGCCGGCCCATTATGGTCTGCAAAATCTTGTGGGCCTTTAGCTGGGCCGGCCCATTATTGCCCGCTAAATCTTGTGGGCCATTAGTTGGGCCGGCCCATTATGGCCCGCTAAATTTTTTGGGCCTTTAGTTGGGCCGGCCCATTTAATCTTTATGGGCCACTTTTGGGCCGGTCCACGTGTCAACGTATCATAGGCGCATCACGCCCATTGGATGAGTGACACCTGTCCCAACAATGAGTGAACACGCGTTTCCTCCGGCCAATGAGTATTTTACACGTGGAAAATCCCCATTGGTCTGGGCTGTTAACGGGTTATCGGATCCAAAACCGGACCCGATAGCTTAACGGCGTTACGTTACGGTGGATGCCACGTGTCGGTCACCCTTGACGAAAGCACTTCTATGACGCACGATTTATCGTCATGGAAGTGGACACTTCCATGATGATAATTTTGGTAATGTCAAGGAACACTTCTACAACAGCACAAGCATGACTATCTTGATTCTGTCATAAAATTGTCATGGATGTACATGCATGACAGAAAACGTGACCTACTATGACAAACACGTATCATCACGGAAGTGTCTTTGTTTTGTAGTGCAAGCGGCCCCAAAGGAATGCCATCTTAAGGCTGTGAAAAGGATAGTGAGATACTTAATTCACACACCAAACTTTGGCATTTGGTATCCTAAGAGGTCTTCTTTTGATCTCGTTGGCTACTCCGATTCGGACTATGCCGGTGACAAGGTTGATAGAAAGTCCACTTTGGGTACTTGTCAATTTCTTGGTAGATCTCTTGTGTCTTGGTACTCCAAGAAACAAAACTCGGTATCCTTATCCACCGCCGAAGCGGAATACATTGCCGCCGGTTCATGTTGTGCTCAATTACTTTGGATGACCCAAACTCTTAAATATTATGGGATATATGTGAAACATGTTCCATTGCTTTGTGATAATGAAAGTGCTATTAAGATTTCTCACAATTCCGTGCAATATTCTCGAACTAAGCATATTGAAGATCGTCATCATTTCATTCGAGATCATGTTGCTAAAGGGGACATTGATCTTAAGCATGTTTGTACCGATAAGCAATTGGCGGATATATTCACCAAACCTCTTGATGAGAAAGTATTTTGTCGTTTGAGAGGTGAATTGAACATCATTGATGCTTCAAACTTGGAGGAGAAACTCCATTTGGATACATGCAAGGCATGAGCCTTTGTATAATCCTTGATATGTCTCTCATGATGATTATCATATGTCTTGGATCTATACTTGTACCCTTGCATGTTATCTAACCCTTGTAGGTACTTGGATGAATCCAAATCTATGCGATTGCAACTCAATCACATCTTGAGCAATCTCTACATCACCAAGTCTCTACAATATGGTGGTTGAAGACAAGGAAGTATGAATCCTTTCAACATATCCTTTGACAATTTCTATATATCAAATTTCATTTGGTATCAAGTTTCATGATTGTCACTTTGGATACACAAGTGTTCTTCCTTGCAAGACTAACCCATGTAGGTAGATGAACTCAAATTACAAGTGGTGCTCCCAATCATTGATGAGCTACATCAACCTTGAGCATCCTACACAAGTTCGACTACATGACCAGGATCAACACCACCACCCAAGGTATGTCATTCCATCTTAGAGAAGCTTTACCCCAAGTCATGGGTCAAAGCAGCTCAACAAGATGTGAATACTTCAAAATGCTTAAACGAAAAATGGTAACCCCATTTTGAGCTTAAACGATGAGTATGACCTACGATCAAGTGTTCTCACTTGACTCCTCAGTCAATATACTCTAACATAGGTGACTTTGTCACCGACCTTCTCTAGATGAAGTTATCAAGTGATTCTTTTAGTTCTTTCATTTGTGACTAGCATGTTTCCCTTTTACTTCATCTAGATTTCTTTTCTTTTTCTCTTTTATGTTCTACACTCCCTTCATCCAATTCTTTGCAAATCTTTATGAGATCTCATTTGCCTAGTGAGCTGAGATGACAAAATCTTTCCTCTGTATTGAACTCGGTCTCACCGATTTATACATCCCGGCTAGACCGAACTACAATGCCACATTGTAGATTGTTCATCGGTTCAAACGACAAGGACAAACTTGGTCTAACAGATATGCATCATCTCTGACATCTCCAACTCGGTGTCACCGATGAGAATAACTCGGCGTTACCGATTTCACCACTAAGAAAACTTTTTGTCATCACCATTATCTTTTTCCTTCTAGCTCCACTCGATGATTCTTTTCCTCTACCAGCATCTTAAAATTACATGTCGCTTTGTAATGTGACTCAAGGACCAAACCTATATGACACATGCTCCAGAAGATAACTTCTTGGAAATTGATGTCAAAGGGGGACAGAGAGAGCACATCAAAGCTTATCACATAAGAGAGAAAGCACATCTTATCTTTTCCAGATGCTTATAAACCATAGAGGAGAGAAGTCACATGTCTTTAAGAGGGGAAAGACATGTTAAGTAAATGGTATGTTGCTTTGTCCTGCTTTTACTTTCCCTATCTTCTCCCATTATCAAATATCAGATTCAGGGGGAGAAAGAGTTCATATCCAAGGGAAGGAAATCTTTGGAATTCATTGCATATCTTTATTCTTTGGGGACATGTCTATATCTAAATAGAGTACTAAGTACTCACTCACTACATGTCATCCTAGTCTTGGTACTCCTGTGGTTTCCTATTCTTGCATTGTATAGTAGGTGTTCTTGTGTTATCTAACCTTGTTTTCTCAAGTTCACCTCCTCCAAAGCCAGCTCTCAAGACCACAAGGTAAGTATATGCATCACACTCATATGCATGAGGATCTCTTGCCGATGTACATACTGTTTGCAAGAAGGACTCATGAACATGAAAGTACACTTACTATTTTCACATCATTTGCTCTCATGCATATAACCAAGACACATGTAACTCTTTGCCTGCTCTGACATGCTTATGCATTCACATTCTCTTATATTCTATATTTACATGATTGCATACAAGTAGGGGGAGCCTATGCATGTTACATGTCTTTCCAAAGCTTTACTTGTTATGCTACATATCTTTATACAAAGCTTTGATGTACGTTGTCATTAATTACCAAAAAGGGGGAGATTGAAAGCACAAGTGCTCCCTGGGTGATTTTGGTAATTAATGTCAACATATCTCTTGTTGAACTAATATTTTCATCTAGTATATTTTAGATGAGTTCAATAGTGGAGTGGCAGGATAGGAGGATGTGGAACCCTTTCTAGATGCTAAGGACACATATTGGCAAAAGCTCAAGACTCTACATTTTCATTTTAGTGATCCAAGATCACATTGAGTCCATAGGAAAAGCCAATACTGTTAAAAGGGAATGAGGTGTTGCTTAATGGCTTGCTTGCTCAAAATGCTTAGTGATATGCTCCAAAACCCTCAACCACTTTCTCATTTCCACATATGTCCAAAACCTAAAGTCAAACTCGGCCCCATCGATTTGATCTATCCGGCACCACGAGTTCACTTGACATAGCCACTGCCAGAAACCCTAATCAGTTCGGTATCACCAATGGGATCTTGGTCTCACCGAGATGGCCTTGCATCCTCACTGTGACATGGTTCACTATTTCGGTCTCACCGAGTCAGTGAAACCGGTCACACCGAGTTTGCTTGTGTGACGCCCCTGATTTGACCATACACTAATCATGCACGCAAATGTGTACGATCAAGATCAGGGACTCACGGGAAGATAACACAGCACAACTCTAAAACATAAATAAGTCATACAAGCATCATAATACAAGCCAGGGGCCTCGAGGGCTCGAATACAAGTGCTCGATCATAGACGAGTCAGCGGAAGCAACAATATCTGAGTACAGACATAAGTTAAACAAGTTTGCCTTAAGAAGGCTAGCACAAACTGGGATACAGATTGAACGAGGCGCAGGCCTCCTGCCTGGGATCCTCCTAACTACTCCTGGTCGTCGTCAGCGGGCTGCACGTAGTAGTAGGCACCTCCACTGTCGTAGGTGTCGTCGTCGACGGTGGCGTCTGGCTCCTGGACTCCAGCATGTGGTTGCGACAACCAGGTAGAAAGGAAAGGGGGAAAAGATGGAGAGAAGCAACCGTGAGTACTCATCCAAAGTACTCGCAAGCAAGGAGCTACACTACATATGCATGGGTATATGTGTAAAGGGCCATATCAGTGGACTGAACTGCAGAATGCCAGAATAAGAGGGGGATAGCTAGTCCTGTCGAAGACTACACTTCAGGACACCTCCATCTTGCAGCATGTAGAAGAGAGTAGATAGTAAGTTCACCAAGTAGCATCGCATAGCATAATCCTACCCGGCGATCCCCTCCTCGTCGCCCTGTTAGAGAGCAATCACCGGGTTATATCTGGCACTTGGAAGGGTGTGTCTTATTAAGTATCCAGTTCTAGTTGTCATAAGGTCAAGGTACAACTCTGGGTCGTCCTTTTACCGAGGGACACGGCTATTCGAATAGATAAACTTCCCTGCAGGGGTGCACCACATAACCCAACACGCTCGATCCCATTTGGCCTGACACACTTCTCTGGGTCATGCCCGGCCTCGGAAGATCAACACGTCGCAGTCCCACCTAGGCTCAACAGAGAGGTCAACACGCCGGTCTAAATCCTATGCGCGTAGGGGTCTGGGCCCATCGCCCATTGCACACCTGCACGTTGCGAGGGCGGCCGGAAGCAGACCTAGCCTAGCAGGCGTTCCAGTCCAATCCGGCGCGCGCCGCTCCGTCGCTGACGTCAAGAAGAGCTTCGGCTGATACCACGACGTCGAGTGCCCATAACTGTTCCCGCGTAGTTGGTTAGTGCGTATAGACCAAATGGCCAGACTCAGATCAAATATCAAGATCTCGTTAAGCGTGTTAAGTATCCGCGAACGCCGACCAGGGCCAGGCCCACCTCTCTCCTAGGTGGTCTCAACCTGCCCTGTCGCTCCGCCACAAAGTAACAGTCGGGGGCCGTCAGGAACCCAGGCCCACCTCTACCGGGATGGAACCACCTGTCCTTTCAGCCCCCTCACCAGAATCACTTGCGGGTACTCCTCGAGCCGACCCGACTTTAGTCACCACATGTGTCATGTATATAATGTATATAGTATATATCCGTGATCACCTCCCAAAGTGATCATGGCCCAGTAGTATAGCATGGCAGACGGAAAAGAGTGTAGGGCCACTGATGGAACACTAGCATCCTATACTAAGCAGTAGGATGGCAGGTAAGGGTAACAACTGTAGCAACAATGACAGACTATGCAACAGAATAGGATTAACGAAAGCAGTAACATGCTACACTACTCTAATGCAAGCAGTAGAGAGAAGAATAGGCGATATCTGGTGATCAAGGGGGGCTTGCCTGGTTGCTCTGGCAAGGAGGGGGTCGTCGTCGACGTAGTCGATCATAGGGGCAACATCGGTCTCGGGGTCTACCAGAGAGAAGAGGGGGAAGAAACAGTAAATATAAAGCAAACATAGCTTCACAAAGCATAACGTGGCAAGATGATGTGCCGGGTGTGACCTAACGTATGGCTACACGATATAGGTGAAGGGGGAATTCAACCGGGAAGGGGTTCCCGGTTCCGGACCTGTGTCAGTCAGATGACCAGAGGGGGAATGTTCCATGTTCAGCATGCTAAGGGCATGTGGCAGATGAACGGACCGCGTATTCGGATTCGTTGGATTTTTCTGAGCAACTTTCATATAGAAAACATTTTCATCGGAGTTACGGTTTAATTACTATGAATTTCTAAAGGTTAAGGTATTTTCTGGAATTATTAATATTAACATAAAAGGAATATTGCATCAGCATGACGTCACTATGACGTCAGCGGTCAACAGGGCGGCCGACCAGGCCAAACTGACCAGTGGGTCCCACCTGTCATTGATAGTGGACTGACAGTGGGTTATTTTAATTAAACATGGCTAATTAGCAGCTGGGCCCCACATGTCAATGACTGTTTAGCTTAACTAATTATTTTTAATTATAAAACATTTTAATTAGTTTAATTAAGCGGTCGGGCCTGCATGTCAGTGGCACTGGGCTGCCCAGTCAGCAGTAGACTGGGTCAACCCAGTCAACTGGGGCCCGTGGGGCCCACTGGCAGCCTCAATGGGGTGGCCCCCATAGGGCCACGTTGGCGCCAGGTCAGCACGGCGGCCGGAGCAACGCCGGCGACCAAATCGCACGGCGGCGCGCACGGGGGGCCGCCGGATTTGCTCTACGGTGGCTCAAATCGGACGCGGCTGGACTCGTTCGAACGAGAAGACGACGGCGAGGCGATCTGGGGTGGTGGCAGAGGCTGCGGTGGTCGGGAACGTCGACGACGAGCGGCGAGGCGGACGCCGGACTTCGGCCCTCGCGCAAACTGCGGCTAGAGGGCACGGCAGGACTACTGGGGAGGCTCTACGGGGTCCTGGCGAGGCCTAGAGCACGGTGGCGAGCTCGGGTGAGCACGACATCGACGAGGACGACGGTGACGAGCTCCGTTGCGAAGTGTGCTTCGGGCGGCGATGGCAACGGCGGCTACGGTGATGAATCCGTGCGGGGGAGCGAGGGGGGAGACGTGGTGGCTCACCGGGAGCCGTAGGGAAGTGGCACTGTTCTCGGGGAGGCGCGGAGCATCCGGAATCGACGGCGATAGACGGCGGCGATCCGAGGAAGGAGAAGAAGATGGCGGCGGCGTGGAGGCTTCCTAGCTCGTTCCGTTCGGCGTAGTCGACGTAGTCGACGTCGAGGAGCCGTTCGGGCACGTCGGCGGGGCAATCGGGGCACGGTGGCCGCGGGATCGAGCGTCGCGGCGGCGAGCTCTCGGGCAAGCTCGCAGCGGGAGCGATAGAGAGAGCGAGGTGGAAAACTGTGGGTAGCTAGGGTTTCTCGGGGTCGGGGCGGCCTTAGCCGTGCGGGGGCTCGGCGGATGGTCGCCGCGTGGCCATCCACGGCCTGGATGAGCGCCCGGCGGCCACCGAGCTCGGATGAGCAGTAGGAGGAAGGAGGGGACTCCAGGTGGGCTGGGCCGCACCTGTAGCTAGTAGGCCTAAGTGCACAGTAGAACTTAGGCCCCTTTTTATTTTCTTATTTCTGTTTTCTGTTTTTCTTTTACTGTTTTATTTTAGTTCCTCTTTTATTTAGTTTCATAAATTATAATGTAAAATCCTAAATTAGCGATATTAATTATGCTACTTCCCCATTATCTTTTTGGCAACTAAATGAATAGTTTAATATTTTATAAAATACAAAAGGCATTTATTTAATTGTTTTAACTACTGTTTTAATTATCTTAGAGCCTTTAAGCATTCTATAAAAGTGTGGTTTCTCCACCATAATCACCCATGTAATACTTGGCACTAACCGAACATTTTTGTTTTAATGTTTGAAAACTTATGTTGTTTGCCATATTTTGAATTTGAATTTTGAATCGGGTCCGAACAACAACAGTAATCGAAGTGACATGGCATCATCAGCAGAGAATTACTGTAGCTTGATTATCCGGGCGTCACAATTCTCCTCCACAACAAGAAATCGCGTCCCGAGATTTACGCGGTGTAGTAAGGGGGGAAGGTGCTGGTAGCGAAAAACCTAACGAGTCTTGTCGGTCTTGGCTACCCTTTCGAAGAGGTTGATCCCTTTCGTTGATGTCTTCATTTCTCTGCTTCAAGTCACCATGTTCAAGTCGTCATCCTTTCTTCGGGAACTCCATCGTACTTACGAAAGAATAAAGGGTGGTTATTCCGGAAGAACGGACCTCTGCAAGGTTGATTACCTGGTAGCTAACATCGGGGAAAGGTGGTGGGAAGTAACTCTCGAACTGAAACTTAAGAAAATTTCGAGAGCAAAGTAAGAAGGTACTATGAGAAGTTTAAGCGGGTAGGCAATCGTTCGATGCCTGAACAAAGTGTGAAAGGGGTCCAGAGTAACGAGAATAAGTATTGCGTCTGACACCAAGGTATATTACTAGGAAGATGATCCATGAATTATATACGAAATCAAGCGCGAGGAATAACTTTGGCAACATGGGGGTACAGGAGAGTCAGGTTTCGATCCTGTGGAACTATGGGTTATGGGCCCACCATGTGGGATAAAAGTTGGAAGGGTGGAGACGTCTTGCGTGATCATGCAAGCAAGGCATGTCAGAGGGTAGCCTATCGATTATGTCGGCAACAACGTCGGTACCAAGGGCGAGGGACGAAGAGAACCATTTTCCTGCTTGTTGAACGAGGCGGACCAATAGGCAAGGTTCTCGTCCATCGGTGGCTACCGGAATGTCATCAACAATAGTAACATGGTCTACTGGGAGAGTGGTACAATGAGGTGCTCAACTAAGGAGGGAATTATCTCTGCTCAGCTAAGTCAGATTACAAGAAAGGGTAAACAAAACAATGGAAAGGAAAATATGATTATCAAAGTAAACAGAACAATGGAAAGGAAAATGTGTTTAAACACATATTTCAAGGGTATATCCTTCCCAAGGGTAAGCAGAGCATGATATCCATGATTGGATAGAAGTAAAAAAAACTCTTTAGGTAAGGGGAGAGAAATTTCATGACATTACCCATACAACGGTGTTTGGATAATTGAGCGAGAAACATTTAGCATTGGGCTTCAAATGTTCTTGTTGTAAATTGGATTACCACAGACATGCTTCGGGATAGCATTGTCATGGTCTTGAAGCAAAAATCGGACTTTGGATACACAAAGGATCCATCAGGATAAACTTATTAAACAAGGCATTCAATTTCCTCATGGAAAAATGATTAACCCTGTTAAGAAGGAAACTATAACACTAGGTCCTCTGGTCAGGCGTGCTAGGCATGACATCACCTTACCGGGGCATATAGGGACCAATGTTATAACTCTTGAAAATATGTTCCAACCATCATATCTGACCGAGATTCAGATCTGATTGGTGTCAAAATACCTTAGACTCAGGATGCCTGAGAAGAAAGGTGCAACACAAATTGTCGAGGTGACATTGTATGATTCTCGGGAATTAAACCATGGAAGCGAGTTCCGAAACAAGAGTTCATCATTAAATCAAGGAGAGGTGAGGAGGTGACTGATTGACTCAGCGACAATCCATTGACATTTCCAAAAAGGATGGATTTCCACAACTATGTGAACAAGGAGATAACATTAGCTAGATCGAATGATATAATGAGGTATGCTCGAGGAAAACATACCCAATTAAATATTGGTGGAAAGCTGCACCCAAAATATGGGCTTAGGTAGCATGATCAATGTTGGAACGATGATTCGATAACCAATAGTCTAAGAATGAACTATCGACCATTAACTTACAAGCAATAGGGTTGCTAGAAGTTTTGACTTCACACATCATAGTTAAATGGCTGGTATCCCGGTTAGAAACAACACGGGGGCCAAAATATGAACGGAGATGGCGAGAAGTATTACTATATCAAGAATTCTTAAGAGGTGGAGCAATCCTCACAACATTCTTGATATAGAAGACAGTAATACTACAAGGTAGAACATAACCTAAGCTAGATAGCAAGGATATCAAGGTACAACACAAAACATGAACAAGTTTGTGTTGGGGGAAGGTAAGAATGTTGTCGATGATTACACAAATCATCGAGGGGCAAGGATGGTGTCGTGGAATTGTCACGGCAGATGTCCTCGAGCAAGGACTTAGTCGTGGAGCCATCGCAGCTAGGAAGCTTAAAGGGGTTAAACGGGACAAGGAACACGAGGGTTATACTGGTTCGGCCCCTTACGGTGAAGGTAAAAGCCTACGTCCAGTTGAGGTGGTATTGCTTAGGGTTTCGATGACCAGGGAGCTTAATCGCTATGCCCGGCTCTCGATCTGTTGTCTCTCGTTCTGAACCGCCGCCGGGTCGTCCCTTTAAATAGAGAGGTTGACGCCCCGCGGCTCTCAGAGTCCCGGCCGGCTTATAATAGTATCCGGCTCGGGCTCTTAACTACTCTTGCCTTACGTTACAAGTCTTGCCATAACGGCGGGTTATCACTACGGGCCTTAAGCCGCCTCCGGGTCTTAAGCCCATTATTGATCCGCCATCCTCAAGCTTGGTACTAGGCTTCACGTGATGATCATTATGACGTAACCCGGCCCCTCCTGGGCGGGTGACTCTAATGGTTATATCCTCAACATTAGGCCCCAAATTGATTTGAACCGGTTCATGTCAATCTTCAATCCCTTTGAAAGAAAATCTTCCGGCTTCTGCTTGTGCGAAAGTTATAACCCGCCGTGACGTCATCTTCTGGATTCTTGGTAACCCGCTGTGACGTCATCTTCCATTAAATTTCATTTTTTATTCTGTCATATCCCAACGGATCTTATCTTTAATGACCATCCCGAAAATCGAGGCGTTTCTTGTGGCGAGATAATCACGTCTTGGCCTCCTCGTTTCTCGCGCCCATTTATCAGTCACCCTTATAAATAGGCCCGGCCCATGAGCCTTCATTCACTCCTCTCTTCCCTCGTCTTCCTCCTCTGACGCCCGAGAGCTCGAGCTCCGCCGCCGCCGCCGCGCCCCTTGTCTTCCTCAACCTTGGCCGCTGCATCACCCTGAACTGGTTCAGAGAAACGGCGGCGACCTCCGCATCTCATCAGCGCCAGTAATTCCTTGCACCTCCCTACAGTAGATCCGCATTTAGGGTTCTGTCGTTCTTCCCCTGTTCTTCCCTGTTCATCTCAAGTTCTTCATAGTTCCGCCACCGAGGTTCCCTTTGATCTAAAAACGGTATAGACTCTCTGCGGTAGTAGTTTCTCACTCATTTTCATGCTAGTAGATCCCCTTTGTCCCCAAAAGGACCTCATGCTGAGCTTATGAACTTCTCTGTATCAGCTTTCTAGGTCTAGAAATTTTTCCTTTCTAGATGATCGTTTGATCCAAAATAATTACTACGATCTGTGAAACTTGTTTGTGCCACACTTAGTCAAAAATTGCATCCGTTAGCTATGGCGGCTCATATCTCCGGCTTAAAAGAGGCCATGCGCTGTGAAATTTCCGGCTCATTTATGATAGAGTTTTAAACGACTTGAATTACTCATGATGCCCACAGCGGCTTAGATAACCCGACACAATTAGCCATATACCATTAGGCCCCTTCATAAGCCGCCATCTTGAATACTGAAATGTAATCTTCCTCCGGCTTATATTTGAACCGGACATTTCCTTTTGTCATAGGCTTTCGTCTTTCACAATGCCGCCCAAGGCTCCCAAGGCACCCATTACGTGCAACTGGATGAGATCCAATGTTACTGATGATACTTTAGATGATTTCGTAAAGACGGGTTACCTGCCTAAGAAGGAGGTCATGTCCTATCGTGCCCCTGACCCGTCGGAAGAAAGACCTCAACCACGAGATGGAGAGGTTGTGATATTTGCTGATCACATGAGCCGGGGTTTTGCACCTCCCGGCTCAAAATTCTTTAGAGACGTTCTGAACTTCTTCGATCTGCGACCTCAAGACATTGGACCCAATTCCGTGTCGAACATTTGTAACTTTCAAGTGTTCTGCGAAGTATACCTTGGAGAAGAGCCCAGCCTGCTACTCTTTAGGGAGTTATTTTACTTGAATCGCCAGAATGGATGCGCCAACGGGCCTAGCATGGAACTTGGTGGAATCTCCATTCAACGACGGAGAGATTGCCTCTTTCCTTATGCTGAGCCGCCAAGCCACCCCAAGGACTGGAACCAGACATGGTTCTACTGCCAAGATACTTCTCCGGCTGATGAGAACCCTCTGCCCGGCTTTCGTGCCCTGCGTCTAGAGCCAAATCACCCCCTGCCAGATAAACTATCTCAAGCTGAGCGTCAACCACTGATCCCCACCATCAACAAGATTAAGGCTCTTCTGGGAAATGGCCTTAACGGCGTTGATCTAGTCCGGGTCTGGATAGCTTGGCGGGTGATCCCCTTGAGCCGCCGCCCCGGCTTAATGTGTAATTACACAGGCCGGAAGGATGATCCTCTGCGGCACAGCCCCAACGACCTACCTGAGGACGTTGTTGACGATATGACCAAGTCCCTCTTGAACGAGAGCTTAGCAGACTATGGGAGGACCGGCTTAAGCCCCTTCTGCCAAGCTAACCCGGCTCCGGCGGTAAGCTACCGATCTGAACACTTTCCTTTCCATTTTAACAATTTTCGTGTTAACTTCAAGGAAACCTTTGTTGCATTTTTCAGGCTAATGACAAGTTCTGGAAGGTCAGGTATGACCATGAGGCTGCTAAGAAAGCCAGGAAGGCTAAAAAAGCCGCCAGGAGAGCCGCTCCCCGCAAGAAGGGGAGTAAACCTAGCGCCTCAGGGCTGGTTCAGTTGGATGATAGCTCCGAGTCAGAGGTAGCCCTTGATTCTTTAGGCTCTTCCTTTGTTTTTCGTCTGTTTTTAACCACCTTATTGACACTGATTGTCAGCAGGATGATACCGGAGCGAGTAACCCGATGATGGAAGAGGTAACTATACTTTCCTCCGACCTAGAGCCCTTGCCAAGGCTGAAAGTCCGAAGAGTAACCTGGAAAGTAAGATTTTCACATCCTTTAGCTTATCAAGATCCTCAAATTCTTTTGAAGCGACAGATTCATGAGAGCCGGAGACACACCCGGAACAACAAGGATGCAGACCTCTCCTCCAGCTTACCTGAAGCATCAAGGAAGCGCCGGACTGAGGTTATCTCCAACTTATACCCTTTTCATCCTTTAGCGGGCGTCACTCGTCAACCACTCAATTCGTCGGATTCAAACTATCAGGAAACTTCACCTTCCTCCGGTGACTCCATGCAATCTAACTTGCCGGCTTTCAAGACCGCACCCGGGTAATGATGATCATCTCATTTTGTGCTTATCTTATTTGTGTTTTTTGTACTAACCTTTTGACTTTCAGTGCCCAAGCCAAGCTCAGCAAGAGGGCAAAGAAAAATAAGCCGGTCGAAGAGCCGGACTTAACTGAACCCAACGCCTCTGCCTCTGAGCCACCATCTGCACCAGCTCCGGAAACCGCCGCTTCAACTGAAGAACAAACCATGGCAGGTTCTGACAACCCGGAGATTCCCAGCTCAGCTCAGCCGGCCGATGACCCGGATGTGGTGATTACCCAGACTGAATATGTTGAGCCGGGAAGACCCACTGTGATGGCCAGATGCTCTGCCAAAGAAGAACTGCTGGAGCGCCGCAGGGCCAGACTGGAGATCACTGACTATGCTAACTTGAGCATTGGAGACATTGTTTCTGGTTACATTGGTCAAGTGCACAACAGCCGGGACCTGGAGATTGACATGGTAAAGCAGATACAGCAAAAATCTAAGGTACCACTCTCTTGCTTACTCCATAATCATCCTTACCATGCTAGCCCCCAAGTCTAATACTTATGATAGAATACGTTGTAGACTTAACTTCCGGCTTACCTTCATGAACCGGCAATTATAAATAGAATCTTTCAGCATACATTAGCCCTCAAGTGTCAAGTGTCTTTGCTTGCAAGGTGCTTGGGACTTTAATGTTGCATGATAATTACTCAAACTGTAACCCGGAATTTGTACAGGCTGTCTGCAAGAAATTTGAATCTGAAATCTCTGAGCTGAAGAACCGCCTGAAGACTCAGGAAACTGAGACCCGGAAGGCCAATGCCAAATTTGAGTTCAGTGTTGCTGCACAAGAAAAACTGAAGAAGAAGTTTGAAACAGAAAGAAAGACTTGGGCCGAGGAGAAAACTGCCTTGCTCAGCCGGGCCGAACAAGCGGAGGCTGCTCTGACTGAGAGAACCGCCGAACTCTCCGGCTTAAAACGCCATGTGTCACAGATGGTCTCCGCAATCTTCGGTAAGTCATTCTGCAAGCTTTTAACAAGTTTACAGTCTTTATGTCTTATAAGTCCACCACTGCCATCAGCTCACGTGACTTTGTTATACAGGTCCCAGAAGCTCCAACCTTAATCAGAATGTTCTGACCAAGCTGAAGGCTGTTTACACCTTGGTGGAGCAACTCTACACCGGGTCACAGCGTGCTTTAGCCGTTGTGGCCCTGTCCAATGAGGTTCCGACTCACCTGGCGGACGTACTCAGGCGGCTCGCCGTTCTTCCTCAGCGCTTCCAAGAGCTAAGATGGGCCTCTGCATGAGCCGGAGCTATATCTGCTCTGAGCCGGGCCAAGGCTTTTCTCCCGGAGCTAGACCCGGCCGACATCGCTCTTGGATACCCCAGCCTGAAGGAAGACGAGACCCCCTTCGACCAGAAAGACTTCGCCGCCTGCGTGAAAAGCGTGCGCCCGGTGGCTACCATGATTGGGAATGACACAGATCTTACCAAGTATCAGCCGGGCTATGACGCGGAGAATCAGAGTATCCCAACTCCACGCTATGAAGCAGTCAGCCTGATCCCGCCGACTCGTAAGCACACCTTCGCCCCAGAAGTTGACCCGGCCGGGTTAATTGATGATGAGGCTCAATTTGAAGCTTTGAGCGGCATTTACTGGAAATCATCAACCTTCCAGGTCATGGGAACAGCCGGAGGAGCGGAGAGGGATGAGCCGGAAGCTTCGACCCAACAAGCACCTTGATTTTTTAGGCGGCTCATGGTTACACTTTAAAAACAATGCCTCACCTTTTGGACTCGGGGAGTCTTGTAATAGAATAGGACAAACACTTAATTTGGTCATGCCATCGTGCATGTGTTGAATGCTTAACTCCATTGAAGCTGCTTCTTTATATTCCTCCGGGTTATATTTGATCATTTATTTTCCTTAAGCTGGAAGAATTGTCTTTAATTGTTCTGCATAGAAAAATAAATCACAAGTCTCTGGGCGGCTTACCGCATGGAGAGTCATACATCTTACACTTAACCCGGAACATAACCAAGGTCATAAAAGACCGGCTCTCAATCATACCTTCGGGATAACCACAATAGCCTACCTGCAAGCCTTGCAAGTATACTTCCGGTTCATGTAACCCAAATAGTGAGGTTGAGAACTCAACTCCGGTTCACCAGCATCGACAATGCTTATTGTGTGCTATCAACATTGTTAATCAAAGTTAAGCTGGCGGAGCAAGAACCGCCCTTGCACACTATTGATATGATCAAAACAACTTGTTGCAAACCAAAAGATCAAAACTTAGGGCTTCTGATTCGAATACGACCAGAGAACCATCCCAAAGGGGTTAAGCTAAGATTCGAATGCGATCATATAGCCCCCAGTGGCATTGGCGTTGCCGATCAAGAGGGTACCGACAGCTATGTTCTCTTTGGTTCGAATACGACCTATGTTGGAACAGGAAGCCCCCAAATGACCTTGAGAGTTGTTTAACGACGCTGATTCGAATACGATCCACGTCGGTTCCCAAAGGGGGTTGAGCTATGATTCAAATATGATCAAAAAAACTCCCCAATGAGCTCGGCAATTTGCCAATCAAGTGGGTATCGACAGCTATGTTCGCTTTGGTTCGAATACGACCTATGTTTGAACAGGAAGCCCCCAGGTGATCATATTGTTAACGGCTAGATTCGAATACGATCGTAAGCCGGATCCACCTCCAAGTGACCATGTAATGTTGTAATGGAAATAACACGTTTAACTTTGGAGAAGAAAAGGACAGAGGTCCTACTTTATTATTTTTCATAATATATACATGACTATAGAAATATGTACATTATGAAAGCCGGTGGCTCAAGTGTAATAAGGCCGAAGCTGAGCTATGTTCCACGGCCGACGGGTCTCCTCATCTGACTTACGTGAATCTCTGTGCTCCCGAACATCGATAAGGTAGTATGAGCCGTTGTGCAAGTTCTTGCTGACCACAAAGGGCCCTTCCCAAGGCGGGGATAACTTGTGTGCATCTGTTTGATCTTGGATGAGTCGGAGCACCAGATCACCTTCCTGGAAGACCCGAGACTTAACCCGGCGGCTGTGATAGCGGCGCAGGTCTTGTTGGTAAATCGCCGAGCGAGCTGCTGCCACATCACGTTGTTCATCCAACAAATCAAGAGCATCTTGGCGCGCCCGCTCATTATCTGCCTCAATATAAGCCGCCACTCGAGGCGAGTCATGACAAATGTCACTAGGGAGGACGGCTTCCACTCCATAAACCATGAAGAAAGCCGTGTAGCCCGTAGACCTGTTAGGAGTAGTATTGATGCTCCATAACACGGAGGGTAACTCCTCCACCCAACAACCCGGCGTCCGTTGCAAAGGGACCAAAAGCCAGGGCTTCATGCCCTTCAAAATCTCCTGATTAGCTCTCTCAGCTTGACCATTGGATTGAGGGTGAGCCACTGATGAAACATCAAGTCGAATATGCTCTCGTTGACAAAACTCCTCCATGGCGCCCTTAGACAGATTGGTACAATTGTCAGTTATAATGATGTGTGGAAAACCAAAGCGAAATATCACCCTTTTCATGAACTGAACCGTTGTGGCCGCGTCACACTTGCTAACTGGCTCTGCCTCAACCCACTTTGTGAACTTGTCAACTGCCACCAAGAGGTGGGTCTTCTTATGCTTGGACCTTTTAAAAGGCCCAACCATATCAAGCCCCCAGGACCGCAAATGGCCAAGTAATCAGAATCATCCTCAGCTCCTGAGCCGGCACATGAGCCCGTCGCGAGAACCTCTGACAACCGTCACATTTACTGACCAAGTCCTCCGCATCAGCATGAGCCGTCAACCAATAAAAACCATGACGAAAAGCCTTGGCCACAAGGGATTTTGAGCCGGCATGATGGCCACAATCCCCCTCGTGAATCTCACGTAAAATTTCTTGACCTTCCTCAGGGGAAACACAACGCTGGAAAGTTCCAGTAACACTGCGACGATGCAGCTCACCATTGATAATTATCATTGACTTAGACCGCCGGGTTATTTGTCTGGCCAAAGCTTCATCCTCAGGCAATTCTCCCCGGGTCATGTAAGCCAAGTATGGTATTGTCCAGTCTGGGGTAATGTGGAGAGCCGCCACCAACTGTGCCTCCGGGTCAGGGACAGCCAAGTCTTCCTCTGTAGGCAACTTAACAGAAGGGTTATGCAAGATGTCCAAGAAAGTATTAGGTGGCACCTGCTTTCGCTGAGAGCCCAGCCAGCTTAAAGCATCACCCGCCTCGTTCTTCCTACGATCGATGTGCTCTACTTGGTAACCCTGAAAGTGTCCAGCAATGGCATCAACTTCACGGTGATAAGCCGCCATGAGAGGGTCCTTGGAATCCCACTTGCCCGACACTTGTTGAGCCACTAAATCTGAGTCGCCAAAGCACCTTACCCGGCTCAAGCTCATCTCCTTAGCCATCCGAAGACCATGGAGCAAGGCCTCGTACTCAGCCGCATTGTTAGTACAGGGAAACATCAACTGTAGCACATAACGAAACTTGTCACCTCGTGGGGAAGTTAATACAATTCCAGCCCCCGAGCCCTCCAATTGCCTAGACCCGTCGAAGTGAATAGTCCAGTATGTATTATCCGATTTCTCTTCAGGCACCTGCAGCTCTGTCCAATCGTTGATGAAATCCACCAATGCTTGAGATTTGACAGCAGTGTGTGGCACATATTTCAGACCATGAGGCCCAAGCTCTATAGCCCACTTAGCCACTCTTCCTGTGGCTTCTCTGTTTTGGATGATATCTCCTCGAGGAGCAGAACTAACCACAATGATAGGGTGACCCAGGAAATAATGCTTAAGCTTCCGGCTTGCCATGAACACCCCGTAAACAAGCTTCTGCCAATGTGGATACCTTTTTTGGACTCAATGAGCACTTCACTGACGTAGTAAACCGGCCGCTGAACCGGGTACTCTTCAACCTCTTCCGAACTAACGCGTGATTAGCAACAGTAATCAAAGTGACATGGCATCATTAGCAGAGAGTTATTGTAGCTTGATTATCTGGGCGTCACAGCTTGTCATCCGCTCTGTTGCTTATTACTTCATTTCGGTCTCACCGAGTTGAGGTATTCGGTCACACCGAGTTGATGTTTTCCCTAACCCTAGCACATCGGTCCAACCGAGTTGACCTTGTCGGTCCCACCGAAAAGCCTAACGTTCAAATTTTGAACCAGGTCGGTCTCATCGAGTTTCACTATTCGATCCCACCGAGTTTGGTAAATTATGTGTAACGGTTAGATTTTGTGTGGAGGCTATAAATACCCCTCCACCCCCTTCTCCATTTGTGAGAGAGCCATCAAAATGTGCCTACACTTCCACTACTCATTTTCTGAGAGAGAACCACCTACTCATGTGTTGAGACCAAGATATTCCAATCCAACCACAAGAATCTTGATCTCTAGCCTTCAACAAATTGCTTTCCACTCAAGTCATCTTTCCACCATAGCCAAATATGTGAGAAAGAGTTGAGTGTTGGGGAGACTATCATTTGAAGCACAAGAGCAAGGAGTTCATCATCAACACACCATCTATTACCTTTTGGAGAGTGGTGTCTCCTAGATTGGTTAGGTGTCCCTTGGGAGCCTCCGTCAAGTTTGTGGAGTTGAACCAAGGAGTTTGTAAGGGCAAGGAGATCGCCTACTTCGTGAAGATCTACCCAAGTGAGGCAAGTCCTTCGTGGGCGATGGCCATGGTGGGATAGACAAGGTTGCTTCTTCGTGAACCCTTCGTGGGTGGAGCCCTCCGTGGACTCGCGCAACCGTTACCCTTCGTGGGTTGAAGTCTCCACAAGAAGAAAGCGAGCAAAAGAAATAAACTAACATGGAAAATACAATGAAAAAGTATGAACACCGACAACTAGAATAAGTGTGTGAACATGAATGTAATGTCGGTGAGAAATACATACTCCCCCAAGCTTAGGCTCTTGGCCTAAGTTGGTCTAGGGCCACGGCTGGCTTGGCAGATACCCAAAGTTATAGTTGGGGTTGTACTGAGCTGCGGCAGCTACTGCTTGGAGGGCTGCATCATGGAGACGAGCGACCTCCCTCTCTCTCACATACTCGTCCGCCTCCTCTCTCGTTATGAAGTATCTCCGTTTTACCTAAAATTTAAATAAAGCAGGAGCGGGATGCGTAATATGGACAGCACGCTGCCTGTCAAAGATCACTCGGTACATGAGGGACTGTTCGTTCCTCTCAAGAAACTGGTAGCGTACCATACCATTATAATCAAGAAAAGCAGGTGGTAACTCAATGTCATTCTCCCTTATGGGTACCCCAAGATAATTAGCTAAATGGGTTTCATATATCCCACCAAAGAAATCTCCATCTATGGCATTATTATGTAACCTCTTAGCAATAATAGCCCCCAAGTTATATCTTTTATCACCCATTACCGCGCACTTGAGGACACTAAGATCTGATGCACAAAGGTGGCTATGATCATGTTTACCGTTAATGCATCTACCTATAAAGAGAGCAAAATAATGTATGGCAGGAAAGTGAATGCTCCCTATGGTAGCTTGTGTGATATTTCTAGTTTCTCCCATAGCGATCCTAGCAAGGGAATCGTTATATTCAGTTTTGCGAGGCTCACTATGAATGCCCCATTGTGGGATTTTGCATGCATCATTAAATTCTTCGAGGTCCATGGTACAAGATTTATCATAAAGATCAAATAAAACAGTATGAGTATTGCGCTGGGATGTAAACTTAAATCTTCGAACAAATGAATCAGTGAGGTGATAGTACTGCCGACACTTACTGACACGAAGTCCTCAAGGCCAGCATTTTGTACGAATGCATCAATTTCCTCCTTGAAACCGGCATGAACCATGAATTGATCCAGTGGCCATTCGCAAGGCCGTACTGGAGCTTCCCTTGGTGCTTCAAGGTCCAGCTCACGTATCGCGAGCCTTGGGGCTTGCTTCCTCGAGGAACCACCTTGGTATATCTTCCTAAACATTTTTCTTCCTCTGAAAAATTTCTGAAAATTTTAGTGACTCAAAATAAAAGTGAACAGAACTCAAAAAAACTAATGGCAACTACTCCCACAAGTGTCTAGAGGCTATATCATGCAACAAAACTACTTTGGACCATATAAGTTTGACATGCAAGCTCAAGAACAAGGTCACCACAGCAGAAAAAAATTGCAATATATAAAGCACTAGAACAAAAACTAACTGGACCATTGGAGGAGTCACATACCGATGAACAATCCCCCAAAATAGTTTTGCAAATGGAGCCTTGCACAAGGAGATCGAAAATGGCAGCAAGATGAGCTAGAACACGGGTTTGAGCTATGGGATGATTTTTTTCTGGAGGAAGACGAAGTGGATGGGTGTTGGAATAACTGAGGGGGACCCACGTGGGACCCACAAGCCACCCAGGCGCGCCCATGGGGGTGGGCGTGCCCTGTGGGCTTGTGTCCCACTGGTGCTGCCCCCTGGCGTGTTCTTAGTGCCAAAAATTCTAAACTATTCCATAAAAAGTCATACTAAATTTTCAGGGCATTTGGAGAACTTTTGTTTTCGAGTCATTTTTTATTGCACGGATAATTCAGAAAACAGAAAAATAATAGTATTTTTGCTTTACTTATTCTAAGTAACCGAAAGTAAAAAGTTGGTACAGAAAGTTGTGCTTTCTAAATTAATCCATCTCATGCCCATCAAAAGTAATCCATTAACAAGGTTGATCAAGTCTTATTAACAAACTTCTTCCGAATGAGATGAAACCGGAGAATTTTCGAATAACACTAGGTTACCTCAACGGGGATATGCATGCCCCCAACAATAAGAATATCATATTTCTTCTTGACAATAGGAAGATGGAATTTAAAACCTCCAATAGAAATTGTTGGAATTTCTCCAATAAAGTTGACACTATTCACTTGAGGTTGTTTCTTCGGAAAGTGTACCGTATGCTCATTACCATTAACAAGAAAAGTGACATTGCCCTTGTTGCAATCAATAACAGCCACTGCGGTATTCAAGAAGGGTCTACCAAGGATGACATATTGTCATCATCGGGTATATCAAGAATAACAAAGTCGGTCAGAATAGTAACATTTGCAACTACGACAGGTACAGCCTCACAAATACCGATGGGTGCAGTAGTCGATTTATTAGCCATTTGCAAAGAGATTTCAGTAGGTGTCAACTTATTCAAATCAAGTCTACGATATAAAGATAAAGACATAACACTAACACCGGCTCCCAAATCACATAAAGCAGTTTTAACATAGTTTCTTTTATGGAGCATGGTATAGTTGGTATTCCTGGATCTCCTGGTTTCTTTGGTATTCCACCCTTAAATGTGTAATTAGCAAGCATGGTGGAAATTTCAGCTTCGGGTATCTTTCTTTTATTTGTCACAATATCTTTCATATACTTAGCGTAAGGAGACATTTTCATAATATCTGTCAAACGCATACGCAAAAAGACAGGTCTAAGCATTTCAACAAAGCGCTCAAAATCCTCATCATCCTTTTTCTTGGATGGTTTAGGAGGGAAGAGCGTGGGTTTCTGAACCCATGGTTCTCTTTCTTTACCATGCTTCCAAGAAACGAAGTCTCTCTTATCATATCTTTTATTCTTAGGTTGTGGGTTATCAAGATCAACAACAGGTTCAATCTCCACATCATTATCATTACTAGGTTGAGCATCAACATGAACATCATCATTATCATTATCACTAGGTTCATGTTCATCACCAGATTGTGTTTCAGCATCAGAAATAGAAATGCCATGTGGATTCTTATGTGTGTCTATAGTAGGTTCACTAGAAGCATGCAAAGTCCTATCAGTTTTCTTTTTCTTTTTATTACTAGATGGACTAGGTGCATCAGTGTTGATTCTCTAAGAATCTTTCTCAACTCTCTTAGGATGACCCTCAGGATACAAAGGTTCCTGAGTCATTTTACCTCCTCTAGTCATAACTCTATCAACATTATCATTGTTTTTATTGTTCATCTCATTGAGAAAATCATTTTGTGCCTTAAGTACTTGTTCTACTTGAGTTTTTACCATATAAGCATGTTTACTAACAAGCTTAAGATCATTAATAGTTCTACACATATAATCACCCAAGCGTTCAAGCATATAAGCATTACGTTTCAATTGTCTACTAACATATGCATTGAAGTTTTCTTGTTTAACAATAAAGTTATCAAATTCAGCCAAGCATTGAGTAGCAGAATTATTATGAGGAATATCACCTTCATCAAATCTATAGAGAGTATTTACCTCTACTACCTGTGACGGAGTATTAAGACCATGTATTTCTTCAATAGGTTGGTAAATTCTTAACATCTTCAGCTTTAATACCTTTTTCTTTCATAGATTTCTTTGCCTCTTGCATATCTTCAGGACTGAGAAATAGAATACCTCTTTTCTTCGGAGTTGGCTTAGGAGGTGGTTCGGGAAGAATCCAATCATTATCATTACTCAATATATTATTCAATAGCACTTCAGCTTGTTCAACAGTTTGTTCCCTGAAAACACAACCAGCACAACTATCTAGGTGGTCCCTAGAAGCATCGGTTAGTCCATTATAAAAGATATCAAGTATTTCATTTTTCTTGAGAGGGTGATCAGGCAAAGCATTAAGTAATTAGAGAAGCCTCCCCCGAGCTTGTGGGAGACTCTCTTCTTCAATTTGCACAAAGTTAAATATTTCATGTAAAGCGGCTTGTTTCTTTATGAGTAGGGAGATATTTTCCGACAAGTAATAGATCATATCCTAGGGACTACGCACACAACCAGGAGCAAGAGAATTAAACCATATCTTAGCATCACCCTTTAACGAGAAAGGAAACAACTTAAGAATATAGTAATAGCAATTTTTTCCTCATGAGCAAATAGGGTGGCTATGTCATTCAATTTGGTAAGATGTGCCACAATAGTTTTAGTTTCATAACCATGGAAAGGATCGGATTCAACCAAGGTAATTAACTCAGGATCGACAGAGAATTCGTAATCCTTATCAGTAACAAAGATAGGTGAAGTAGCAAACTTAGGGTCATATTTCATTCTAGCATTCAAAGATTTTTCTTTCAGCTTAGCTAACAGTTTCTTAAGATCATCTCTATCATTGCAAGCAAAAAAGTCTCTAGCAGTTTCTTCATCCATAATATAACCCTCAAGTACCTTAGGAAATTCATATCTAGGGGGAGAATCATAATCTTCAGTTTTAGTAATTTCATTCTTTTTAACCCTAGCAAGTTGTTCATCAAGAAATTCACCTAGTGGCACAATATTATCAAGCAAAGCAATAGTATCATCATAAGCATCATGCATAGCAGAAGTAGCATCATCAATTACTTGCGACATATCAGAATTACTAGCAAGTGGTGGTGTCGCAAGCTTACTCAAAACAGAAGGTGAATCAAGTGCAGAGCTAGATGGCAGTTCCTTACCTCCCCTTGTGGTAGAGGGATAGATCTTGGTTTTGGTATCTTTAAAGTTCTTCATAGTGATCAACAGATATAAATCCCAAGTGAGTCAGAGAATAGAGCTATGCTCCCCGGCAACAGTGCCCGAAAAAGGTCTTGATAACCCACAAGTATAGGGGATCGCAACAGTTTTCGAGGGTAGAGTATTCAACCCAAATTTATTGATTTGACACAAGGGGAGCCAAAGAATATTCCCAAGTATTAGCAGCTGAGTTGTCAATTCAACCACACCTGAAAGACTTAATATCTGCTGCAAAGTTTTTAGTAGCAAAGTAGTATGGAAGTAATGGTAACAGTGGCAAAAGTAACAGTAGCAGTTTTGTAGTGATTGTAACAGTGGCAACATGAAAGTAACTTAGCAAAGATCAATATGTGAAAAGCTCGTAGGCAACAGGTCAGTGATGGATAATTATGTCGGGTGGTATTCATCTTGCAACATTTATAACCTAGGGTGACACAGAACTAGCTCCAATTCATCAATATAATGTAGGCATGTATTCCATATATAGTCATACGTGCTTATGGAAAATAACTTGCATGACATCTTTTGTCCTACCCTCCCGTGCCAGCAGGGTCCTAATGGAAACTAAGGGATATTAAGGCCTCCTCTTAATAGAGAACCGGAACAAAGCATTAGCACTTAGTGAATACATGAACTCCTCAAACTACGGTAGTCACCGGAAAGAATCCCAATTATTCTCACCTTGGGGTATGCGGATCATAACTCGTAATAGGTGTCTACAACTTGCAAGATAGGACCAAGAACAATAATATATTCATGAACACATAATAGGTTCAGATCTGAAATCATGGCACTCGGGCTCTAGTGATAAGCATTAAGCATAGCAAAGTCATAGCAACATCAATCTCAGAACATAGTTGATACTAGGGATCAAACCCTAACAAAACTAACTCGATTACATGATAAATCTCATCCAACCCATCACTCTCCAGCAAGCCTACGTTGGAATTACTCACGCACGGCGGTGAGCATCATGAAATTGGTGACGGAGGAAGGTTGGTGATGATGATGGCGACGAATCCCCCTCTCCGGAGCCCCGAACGGACTCCAGATCGGCCCTCCCAATGAAGAACAAGAGGCGGCAGCGGCTCTGTATCGTAAAACGCGATGAATCCTTCTCTCTGTTTTTCTTCTCTCTGGATGTGAATATATAGCATTGGAATTAGGGTCGGAGGAGGTCCAGGGGGCCCACAAGCCACCTAGGGGTGCCCCCAGGCTTGTGGCCAATGGGTGGACCCCCTCTGGTTGATTCTTTCGCCAATATTTTTTCTATATTCCAAAAATATTCTCCGTACATTTTTAGGTCAATCTGAGAACTTTTAATTCTGCACAAAAATAACACCATGGCAATTCTGCTGAAAACAGCGTCAGTCCGGGTTAGTTTCATTCAAATCATGCAAGTTAGAGTCCAAAACAAGGGCAAAAGAGTTTGGAAAAGTAGATACGATGGAGACGTATCATTATATTATCATTCTTGGATGTTTTATATTCATTTTGTAGCAACTTTATATCATTTTTTGGGACTAACCTATTGACATAGTGCCCAGTGCCAATTGCTGTTTTTGCTTCTTTTTTAATCCACAGAATATCAGTACCAATCGGAGTCCAAACACAGCAAAATTTTCAGAGATTGTTTTGGACCAGAAGACTCCTAGTGGGCCAAGAAAGTACCAGAGGGGAGGCCAGTGGGGAGCGCAACCCACCAGGGCATGCCCAGGAGCCTAGGCATGCCCAAGGGGTTTGTGCCCCCCACGGAACCCCCTGCACCGCCTCTTTGCCCTATAAATTCCCAAATATTCCAGAAACCCTAGGGGAGTTAACGAAACACAATTCCAGCTGCCGTAAGTTCCAGAACCACGAGATTCATCATCCTCATTGGTGCCTCTTCGATGATGCGTGAGTAGTCCACCATAGACCTAAGGGTCCGTAGGCAGTAGCTAGATGGCTTCCTCTCTCTCTCTCTCTTGATTCTCAATACATTGATTCTCAATACAATGGTCTCTTGGAGATCTATTTGATATAACTCTTTTTGCTGTGTGTTTGTTAGGATCCGATGAACTTTGAGTTTATGATCAGATCTATATCCATGCATATTATTTGAGTCTTCTTTGATCTCTTATATGCATGATTATTTATAGCCTCGTATTTCTTCTTCGAATCTTTGATTTGGTTAGGCAACTAGATCGATTTTTCTTGCCAGAGGAAGAGGTGCTTCGTGATGGGTTCGATCTTGCGGTGTTCTTTCCCAGTGACAGAAGGGGCAACAAGACACGCATGTATCGTTGCTATTAAGGATAACAAGATGGGGGCTATTCCTACATGAATACATCTCGTCTACATCATGTCACCGTTCTTATTACATTACTCCATTTCTCCATGAACTTAATACACTAGATGCATGCTGGATAGCGGTCGATATGTGGAGTAATAGTAGTAGATGCAGGCAGGAGTCGGCCTACTAATCTAGGACATGATGCCTATATAATGATCATTGCCTTGGATATCGTCATAATTATTCGATCTTCTATCAATTACCCAACAGTAATTTGTTTACCCACCGTGTGCTATTTCTTGAGGGAACCCACTAGTGAAATCTACGGCCCCGGGTCTATTCTTTATCATATTTGCTTTGAGATATATTTTTATTCGCTTTTATTTTTAGATCTATTATTCCAAAACCCAAAAATACCTTTCTGCACTTTTTATTATTTATTTTATTTTGTGTTATTGCGAGATCTATTCATCCAAAATCATCAAACCAATCCATCTTTTGCCCGAGGAGGGATTGACAACCCCTCTTACGCGTCAGGTTGCAAGTATTTGTTCTTTGTGTGCAGGTACCGTTTACATAGTGTTGCTTGGTTCTCCTACTGGATTAGTAACCTTGGTTTCATAACTGAGGGAATACCTATCGTAGCTGTACTGCATCATCCCTTCCTCTTTGGGGAAATACCGACAGTGTCTCAAGTGACATCAAAAGGAATTTTTGGCGCCGTTGCCGGGGAGACATCATCAACATCTATGAGGTTCCTAATAAAAATATCATCTCCGTGCAATTTACATGATTTGCTATTTGCCTCTCGTTTTCATCTCCCCCACTTCACAAAAATTTGCCATTTTATTCGCTCTCTTTTTCGTTCACCTTTTTCTCATCAGATCTATCTTTTTGTTTGCAATCTTGCTTGCCTACTTTGTCGTTATGGCTAGTTCTTCCTCTGTTGCGTGTACCCCCGAGAATGAGGTTCTTAATTTTAAACAAAGGGGAGGGGAGAATCTACAAGATGCTTGGTATAGAATTCGCAATGCTCATAATAGATCTGTTCGTAAGAAATTTACCGTTATTCTTCTTTGCTGTTTTTATGTGGGCATCACCACTTGGTATAGATTTGTCCTCGATACGATTATCGGTGGTAATTTCTTGATGTGTCCATCTTTGGATGCTTTTAGTGCCATGGGAGATCTATTGGGTGTAAAACCTATCATTATTAATGAAACAATCTTAACTCTTGAGCATGTTATGCAAATATTAGATGCTATTGAAAAAAAGATGGTCACCTTAGAGAATTAAAAACTTGGATACAAAGATGCAGAATTTTGCTAATAAATTTGGGTCATAAGCGGGCGATGTTTTCAAACTACTAAAGGAAAAGGAAACCATAATTGACAAAACAATTGGAGAGAGTCCTTCTCTTGCGCTCGTTGCGAGACTTAACCCAACACCTTACGGCACGAGTTGACGACAGCCATGCACCACCTGTGTCCGCGTTCCCGAGGGCACCCCTCTCTTTCAAGAGGGATTGATAAGTTGGAAGAATTTTTTAGTAATTTAAGCTCGGCTTTTGCTTCTGCTAAAACTATTGAAAAAACTCCCGTAAAAATTGGCAAGACTACTCAAGTCACTAAGAACAAGGGTGCAACTTCTATAATAACAAAGAAGATCTTAAGATGATTAGTATTCACCCGGACTTTATTGAAGTTGTAAAAGAGTCTACTTGCAAGAATGAATTCTTCAATCTTATTCCTAGAAGTATTATTATTGAAAATATGCATGCTAAATCTTTGAATAATATTGGTTGTGTGATTAAGGAATCAGAAACTAAAGATGACAACACTTGAATCTATGCATTATGCCTAGCTAGGGGCATAAAACGATAGCGCTTGTTGGGAGGCAACCCAATGAATAAACTTTATTTTTGCCTTTTTCTTTCTGTTCTTGAGTATTTAGACAATTATGCTACTATTATGATTGTGTATTTGATGTTTTAATTAGTGTTTGTGCCAAGTAAAACCTTTGGAATCATGTTTGGTGTAGTTGATTTGATCTTGTTGAAAAACAGAAACTTTTGCACCCAGTAGCAAAATTGTTAAAAATCACAGAAGCGTGATAAAATTCTGAATTTTTTACACAAGATTGATATTCAAATTTCGTACGATGTCCTAATTGTTCAGAATTGTTGGAGTTACAGAAGTATGGACAAAGTCCAGATTACTACAAACTGTTCTGTTTTTGACAGATTCTATTTTCGTTGCATTGTGTGCCTATTTTGATTAATCTATGGATTGTATCGGGGGGTATAAGCCATGGTAAAGTTGGAATACAGTAGGTATAATGCAATAATAAAATATGAATGGGTTTGCAACAATACTTATAGTAGTGATTTGCTTTATTATACTAACAGATCTCACGAAGATTTTGTTAAGTTTTGTGTGATCGAAGTTTGCAAGTTTTGGGTGAGATCACGATGGATGAAGGAATAAGGAGTGAAAAGAGTCTAAGCTTTGGGATGCCGCATGGCACCCGAAGATAATATTCAAGGAGAACCAAGCAACTAAGCTTGGGGGTACCCCGAAAGGCATCCCCTCTTTATTCTAACAACCATCGGTGTTTTACTTGGAGCTATATTTTTATTCGTCGCATATCATGACATTTTGCTTGGAGCCTCTTGTATTATATGAGTCTTTGTGTGTTTTGGTTTTTAGTTTGTCACAAGTATCGTTGCTAGACACACCTATTTCCGAGAGCCAAATTATGCTATGATTTGTTAGAATTGCTCTAGTGCTTCACTTAAATTTTTTGAGCTATGGAATTGCTCTAGTGCTTCACTTATATCTTTTTTAGCACGATGTGCTTTAATATTTTTGAAGAAATGCTCTCATGCTTCACTAAGATTTATTAGAGAGTTAGTAAATTTTTTGAAGAAATTCTCTCATGCTTCACTTATAATATTTTGAGAGACGAAAAAATTTATGCTCATGTTCTTCACTTAAATTTGTTTGAGCTTATCAAAAGCAATTGCAACATATGAAACTAGTCCCAAAGTGATACATATTCAAGAGGGATATCATAAAAACTTCCATGAAGATCATTGGACAAAATAAACTTGATTCTTTGTAATAGTTTTTGAGATATGATGATAGTGATATGTAAGTCATGTTGGTGAGTAATTATGCTTTAGTAAGAATATTGGTGTTAAGGTTTGGGATTCCCTATGCAGCACGAAAGTCAATAGTTATGCAATGAAATGACATCCTACTTATGGTGCATTATTCGGTTTTAGTTATGCTTAATGCCCGCTTGTGTGATTTTTCGTTTCTTGGTTGGTTGCTTCTCAATCTATTTGCTAGCCTCCACTTCTACTAAGTAGAAATACTACTTGTGCACCCAGTTTTGCCATATGAGTCCACCATACCTACCTATATGCAGTATTTTCGTGCCGTTCTAAAGAAATTTGTATGTGCCATCTCTAATTTTCAAAATGAATTTCCTTTCTGTGTGCTCGTACCGCTCATGAAGCGGCAGGGGGTGGCCAATATATTCCATGCTAGATGTGTTATTCTCAAGATGAGTGTTTATTCACTTGTCATTGCATGAGAGTACAGCGGTAATAGGGATGCCTAGTCCCGAAATGAAAAATAAGTTCACTTTATATTGTCAAATAATAAATTCCTTGCAAAATGTTGGTATGGAAGGCACCCGTGGATACGGTTAGCCATGGATTGTGAAAGAATGGTGGAAAAATGAATAAACTTTTTTTCTGTTTGGGAACCACCTATGATATATCTAGCATGGAAAGTGTTGGGAATTACTCGGTCGTTTTTGTTGACGGGAAAAGTATGCATCTCAAAAAAATATCAATTTTTGCTTTGAGCTCTGGCACCTCTACAAATCCCGATGTCCCTCTGCGAAGGGCCTATCTATTTACTTTATGCAATTTTTATTTTCTATTTGAGTCTCCATATTCTCTTATAAAGCACCAACTAGGGAGCACTATGATCATACTTGAGCATTGGATGTAGCTAATATGCTAATGATTGAGCATGATGGGCTAGGGATAACTTTCTTTAGTGTAGATGAAAGACATGGTTGCTTGTTGATATGCTTGAGTATTGAAATCTTCATGTCAAAACAAGACTATTGCTTTGAACCTTATAAAAGTCCAAATGTCCATGCTACAAAAGAAAATAATATGTGATGAACATGATAGGCGGCATTCCACATCAAAAATTCTATTTTTATCATTTACCTACTCGAGGACGAGCAGGAATTAAGCTCGGGGATGCTGATACGTCTCCAACATATCTATAATTTCTTTATTGTTCCATGTTGTTATATTATCATTCTTGGATGTTTTATATTCATTTTATAGCAACTTTATATCATTTTTGGGACTAACCTATTGACATAGTGCCCAGTGCCAGTTGCTATTTTTTGCTTGTTTTTTACTTCGCAGAATATCAGTACCAAACGAAGTCCAAACACAACGAAACTTTTGGGGTATTTTTTCTAGACCAGAAGACACCCAGTGGGCCAACAAAGTACCAGAGGGGAAGCTCGTAGGGAGCACAACCCACCAGGGTGCGCCCAGGGGGTTGTGCCCCCCCCCCCACGGAGCCCCCTGCACTGCCTCTTCACCCTATAAATTCCCAAATATTCCAGAAACCCTAGGGGAGTCGACGAAACACAATTCCAGCCGCCGCAAGTTCTAGAACCACGAGATCCAATCTAACACCATCACGGAGGGATTCATCATCCTCATTGGTGCCTCTCTGATGATGTGTGAATAGACCACCATAGACCTAAGGGTCCGTAGGCAGTAGCTAGATGGCTTCCTCTCTCTCCTTTGATTCTCAATAAAATGGTCTCTTGGAGATCTATTTGATGTAACTCTTTTTGATGTGTGTTTGTTGGGATCCGATGAACTTTGAGTTTATGATCAGATCTATATCCATGAATATTATTTGAGTCTTATATGATCTCTTATACGCATGATTATTTATAGACTCGTATGTCTTCTTTGAATCTTTGGTCTAGTTAGACCAACTAGATCAAATTTTCTTGCCATGGGAAGAGGTGCTTTGTGATGGGTTTGATCTTGCGATGTTCTTTCCCAATGATAGAAGGGGCAGCAAGACACGCATGTATCATTTCTATTAAGGATAACAAGATGGGGGCTATTCCTACATGAATAGATCTCGTCTACATCATGTCATCGTTCTTATTGAATTACTCTATTTCTCCATTTCTCCATGAACTTAATACACTAGGAGTCGGTCTACTAATCTTGGACATGATGCCTATATAATGATCATTGCCTTGGATATCGTCATAATTATTCGATCTTCTATCAATTGCCCAATAGTAATGTGTTTACCCACCGTGTGCTATTTCTTGAGAGAAGCCACTACTGAAATCTACGGCTCACAGGTCTATTCTTTATCATATTTGCTTCAAGATCTATTTTTATTCGCTTTTATTTTCAGATCCAAAATGCAAAAATACCTTGCTGCATTTTTTATTATTTATTTTATTATGTGTTATTGTGAGATCTATTTATCCAAAATCATGCAAACAAATCTATCTTTTGCCCGAGGAGGGATTGACAACCCCTCTTACGCGTCGGGTTGCAAGTATATTTGTTCCTTGTGTGCAGGTACCGTTTACATAGTGTTGCTTGGTTCTCCTACTGGATTGATAACCTTGGTTTCATAACTAAGGGAAATACCTACCGTAGATGTACTGCATCATCCCTTCCTCTTTGGGGAAATATCAACGCAGTCTCAAGCGACATCAGGCAGTGGCGAGCGACGAGGCAGAGGAGAAAGGACGCAAGGGGGGCTCACTGGGCCCTATAGTTGTGTGCAAATGAGCTCGGGGAGGACCAGGGAGGCTAGGCAGGACGACGCCGACGAGGGCGTCGGTCGTGTCGGGAGCGGGATCCACCGAGGAAGAGGGAGGGGAGGCGAGAGGCGCGAGGGGAAAGGGGGGTTTAGGGTTCCAGAGGGGGGCCTGGGGTCTTACAGCCGCTGGGGCTTGGCAGATGGCCGCCACGGCGACGACCGAGGCCGTGGCGGTCTTCTATGGTGGCCACGGTCCCATTCCATTGTACCAGGGAAGTAGACAACGGGGAGGGGGCAAGCTGGGCCACCTGGGCCCGTCCGATGGGCTAAGGCCCAGGGGGGACAGGGGGTTTTGTTCTTTTCCCTTTTCTTTTTTAGTTTCTTTTTGTAAGTGCATCTAGTGCCACCCCTAGTTGGTTTTGGAGTATTGACGACAAACCTGGTTGAGGGACTAATGTGTTTGTGAGAATTGCAAGATAACACAGGTAGTAGTCCCTCATTGATTAGGTTTAGCTACCGGAGATGACCCCTAAAAATGTGTGAAGACATTGAAGACAATGGTGGTATGTGAAGATATTCACAATGAATATTATGACTCGAGAAGACATTCACGTGAAGACTATGGAGTGCGAAGACATAGCTGTTTCGTAGTTTCCTTTTCTTCTTTGTTGAGTCATAGGAACCACCGTACTGTTAAGTGGGGTCCAAGTGAACAAAGTCAGAGTGACTGAAGTGATGCTCAACCAAATCCTAAGTCTTCGAGCAAAGACTATGAGAGCAAATCTTATCCAGAGCTGGATGAGTCAGCTTTACTTGTAGCCCAAGTCAAGCTATCGCGTGTGTTTGAAATCTGACCGTTGGAACATGTGTCAGTTCCTTAGTGACCCAGGGTCATTTCGTACAAATCAGGTAGCCCACCCCCTACACCATAAATTGGTGGCTGCTCAGAGTTAGTGCACGGCTTTTGTCGTTTGAGAGCAACCCACCTCGAAGCCTTTGAGAGAAAGATCCTTGCGAGGACAAAGCCCAAAACACCCAGAGCCAAAGAGTGTTAGGCATCACTGAAGTCTTTCTGTCTGCATGACCTGAAGACTTGTTACACTTGAGGACTGTGAATCCTCTAGCCGGTTAGGTGTCGCGTTCTGAGCATCCAAGAGTCATTGTGGATTGCCGGTGAACGAAGTCTATGAAGGTTTGGAAGTCTTCCTTGAAGACTTACCAGAGTGATTGGGCGAGGACTAAGTGTCCTTAGCTCAAGGGGAATAAGGTGAAGACGTGATCTTCTGAGTTGAATCTCAGCCTCCCTAACCAGACGTGCAGTTGTCACAACAACTGGAACTGGTCCAACAAATCATTTGTCTTCACCAAGCAACTGGTTCTATCTCTTCCTTCACTTATTTAGAGTTTGTCTTCGTGAAGTCTTTTGCTTGTTTGTCTTATTTGTTTGACTTCACTGTGTGATGACTATTGTTGTTTGGCTTCATACTATCTTCCATCTTGATCCATACTACCTAGCTGCAAATAGTCTTCGTGCTTTAGGTTCATTACTTGCTTGACTTTGGCTTGTCTAGTGTAGTCTACCTTCCAATGCATGTCAATAGGTTCATTTCTATTGTTTGTCTTCAAAACTCCCATGTTTTGAAGACTTTCATAAAAATTGCCTATTCACCCCCCCCCCCTCTGGTCAATAACTTGCACTTTCAATTGGTATCAGAGCAAGGTACTCCCTTGTTCTGTGTGATTCGGTTTAACCACCTGGGGTTTTAGCTATGTCGACTACAGGGATAATCAAAGTCTCCGCTGCGTGCCCTGTCTTCAATGGCACTGATTACCCCTACTGGAAGAATAAGATGCGTATGCATCTTGAAGCCATTGATGTCGACCTTTGGTATGTCGTCAAGAACGGTGTTCCCAAGGGCGATGAAGGTGTCACCCCTGCTGATGTCAAGAAGTTCATTCAACTGGATTCTACTACCAAGAACATCATCTGTGGTCATCTGACCAAAGGACAGTATGGCCGTGTGAGTGCTCTGGAAACTTCGAAGCTAGTATGGGACTGGCTGTCCAAGGTCAACGAAGGTGTCTCAACCCAAAGAGACTCAAGGATCAGTTTTCTTCGCAACCTCTTCAACCGCTTCAAGAGAATCGACAATGAGAATGTTCAGCTCACGTTTGATCGCCTCACTGACATCACAAATGAGCTTCATGCTCTTGGCGCCACTGAGATCACCAAGCATGAAATCGTCAAGACACTCCTGAGATCACTTGACAGCTCATTTGACACCCTAGCCTTAATGATCCAAGAACGCCCTGACTTCAAGACTCTCGATCTGTCTGACATACTTGAGAGGCTCAACACACATGAGTTCCAGTTATCTGAGAATAGAGAGATCTCTGGTTCTAGCTATGGACGTACTCGCGCTTTGAAGGCAAAAGCTGTTTCCTCATCTGAAGAAGAATCTGACTGCAGTTCTGGGGATCCTGAAGACATTGGAAAGGAGCTTGCTATGCTTGTGAAGAAGTTCCAGAAATTCACCAAGAAGAAAGGCTTCAGAAAGTCTTCAAGATCCAGCTCAAGAAATGATGAAGCTTCCACTCATGACCACAAGAAGAGAACATGCCACAAGTGCAAGAAACCTGGTCACTACATCTCTTAGTGTCCTCAATGGGACAATGAGACCAAGAAGAAGAAGAAGAGCAAGGAATATGATTCTGATGACAAGAAGAAGAAGAAATCCTCAAAGTATTCTTCCAAGTCTTCCTCCAAGTCTTCATCACATAAGGAGAGCTCATCTGGCAAGGCTCGTGCTTTTGTTGGCAAGGAGATGGATTCAGAGGAGGAGTTTGCTTCTGAGGAGGCAGAGGTGGAGTCTGACGAGGAGTCCGACTCTGGCGTTGCAAGTCTGGCTCTAGCCACAGCCTACGTTGCCAAGTCCATCTTCAACACTAAAGACAATGGCTCCGTCACCAACGCTGATGCTAATGACAAGGACGACTCTGCCCCCACCTACTGCTTCATGGCACGTGGTGCCAAGGTAAACTCACGCGATGCTTACTTTCAAACATCAAGTGAAGATGACTCTGATTGTGAATCCAAACCCAGCTACAAAACACTTGCTAAAATTGCAACTGAACAACAGAAAGCTATGGAACATATTCAAAAACTATAAGACAAAAGCGATGACCTGTTGGACGCGGAAATGACCCGATCTCAGTCCTTAATTGAAGACATAAAAAATCTTCATGTTAAGTACGAGGAACTTGAAAGTCGTCATGAAACGCTCTCAACAACTCATGAAAAGCTTTCCTATGATTATCTTCAAACGAAGCAAGAACTTGAGAAATTGAGAGCAGTTCATGAAGATCTTCAAAAAGAGAACGAGTTACTTCGTGCTCAACAGATCAGTCCCGCTCAGGAAGGATTTGAACCACCATGTCTAAAATTCCTTGAGCGTGATAACGCTACTTCTGTTGCTGAATGTTCTACTGCTGCTACTGTCACAATATCTTCAACTGTTGATGTGGTAATTAACCCCTCTGCTGAGGATACCACTACTATTGCTGATGAAAATGCTAGGTTGAAGACATTGCTTGAGACTGGGATGTACAAAAGTCTCAAAGGGCATCGGACACTATGTGATGTCCTCAAAAAGCAGATTCTGAGCCGAAACCCTAGAAAAGAGGGTCGGGTTCGAAAGGAAAATGAATGTTGATGGTTCTTACTGGAAGCTTGAGCAGTACCCCAAAACCACATGTGTTGTTGCAAAGGGACCTTCAGTGGACCCATCCACCTTATCTAGCTTCACTTGTGCTAACCCGATTATCATTGATGAATCCTTTGATGCAAACTATAAACTGTTTAAGAATCAGAATGGTGAAGTGTTTGCCAGGTATATTGGTACTAACTGCAGGAATGGACCACCTATGAAGAAGATCTGGGTACCCAAAAGGTGCTTGAGAATCTTCCTGTGAATGTCATCATGACACCACAAGTAAAGAAGACACACCCCAGACCAAAGGCTTCATATGGTCCAAAGGCTTCATACAGACAGAGGAATCACAAGAGTCACCCTAACGCCAATGTTTTGCAGGGATATCATACTCAAACTTATGAATATGAGCGCGTGTCATCAAACCGCTATGTTCATAAGACTAAGAACTATTCTGCTTATTCATATGAGTATTATTCACCTCCTGCAAGGCTATTTGCTAGGGCTCCAAAGCCAAAGTTCTCAGATGCTGCACTTAGACTCATTGCTTCTAAGCCACCCCTGAAGATGTGGGTGGTTAAGAAAAATTAACTTTCTTTTGCAGGGAAAGGTCTCCAACCGGATATCAAAGGCGTCTGATGCTTATGCTGGGGACCTAAAACATCTCGTGGGGTGCAAGATAAAAGGCCAAAATGGTCTTACTATGTATTTTGTTCCTGAATCGCTTGCCATTCATCCTACCAGCCCTAACCTTGATATGAGCTTTGATAATCCTCTTGTCCGTCAAATGTTTATGCTTCACAATACTCTTGGTGAAACCTATCCCCCTAACTGTATTGTTGGGTATGACACCACGTGCTTCCGAATGGATGATGGACAGTGGATGCACTAATCACATGACTGGTGATCGAAGTATTCTCATGGACTCAACCTTACGTCCATCTGACAAGAGCCACATCACATTTGCTGACACTGGTAAAAGCAAGGTATTAGGTCTAGGTAGAGTTGCAATCTCAAAGGATCAGCACATGGATAAAGTGATGCTTGTTGAATCCCTTGGTTTCAACTTAATGTCTGTGGCAATGCTTTGTGACTTGAACATGATTATGATATTTGGAAAATATCATTGCCTTGTTCTAATGGAATCTGACAAGTCTCTAGTCTTTGAAGGGTACCGGAAAGATGATCTATATATGGTAGATTTCTCAGCAGGACCATAGTTTGTCGTATGTCTTCTAGCAAAAGCTTCAGAGTGCTGGCTCTGGCATCGGAGGCTAGGGCATGCTGGCATGAGGAACTTGTACACTCTCGCAAAGAAGAAACACGTCGTAGGCATCGAGGGCGTCAAGTTCAAGAAAGATCATCTGTGTGGTGCCTGCGAAGCTGGAAAGATGACGAGGGCCAAGCATCCCTCGAAGACAATCATGACGACATCTCAACCCTTCTAGCTACTACACATGGACTTATTTGGTCCTACTCACTACTCTACTCTTACTACCACTACGTATCTCTATGGCTTCGTCATTGTTGATGACTATTCAAGATATACTTGGGTGCACATAATCCTCTACAAGAATGAAGTGCAGGATGTCTTCAGACGCTTCGCCAATCGTGCCATGACGAACTATGGCATCAAAATCAAGCACATCAGAAGTGACAACGGCACAGAGTTCAAGAACACCAGCCTCGATCTTTACCTTGATACATTAGGCATCACTCATGAGTTCTCTGCTCCATACACACCTCAGCAGAATGGCATCATGGAGCGCAAGAACAGGACACTCATTGAGATGGCTCGGACGATGCTTGATGAATACAAGACACCAAGGAAGTTCTGGCCTGAAGCCATTGATACTGCATGCCATGTCATCAACCGTGTTTATCTTCACAAGCTTCTGAAGAAGACATCCTATGAGCTCCTAACTGGTAAGAAGCCAAACGTCAGTTACTTCAGAGTATTTGGTGCTAGGTGCTGGATCAAGGATCCACATCACACTTCAAAATTTGCACCGAAAGCACATGAAGGTTTTATGCTTGGTTACGGAAAGGATTCGCACTCCTACAGAGTCTTCAACCTCTTTCACTATAAAGTGGTTGAAACTGTAGATGTGCGGTTCGATGAGACTAACGGCTCTCAAAGAGAGCACCTGCCAAATGTGCTAGATGAAGTTCCACCTAGTGAATCCATCAAGCTCATGGGAACTGGAGAAATCATACCTTCTGATGTACAGGCTGAAGAGGAACTTATCATTTCTGCGCCTAATCAACCTGAAGACAATGCTCAGCCTGAAGTCAATGCTCAAAATGAAGACAATGATCAGCAAGAGCAAAATCTTTGTCCATTTCATCCTCGTGTTGCAAATGAAGTACAAATTGAGAAGATAATTGATAGCATCAATGCACCTGGTCCACTCACTCGTTCAAGAGCAACACAGCTAGCAAATTTCTGTGGGCACTTTGCATTTGTCTCTATATCTGAACCCAAGAAAGTTGCTAAAGCCTTCATGGAACCTGAGTGGATTCAAGCTATGCAAGAAGAGCTTCAACAGTTCAAGCTGAACAATGTGTGGGAATTGGTCAAGCGTCCTGACCCTCGCAAGCACAACATCATAGGCACCAAATGGATATATCGCAACAAGCAAGATGAGCATGGTCAAGTTGTCAAAAACAAGGCTCGTGTCGTTGCCCAAGGGTACACTCAAGTTGAAGGGATTGACTTCGATGAAACATTTGCTCCCGTGGCTAGGCTTGAAGCCATTCGCATACTGCTAGCCTATGCCAACCATCACAACATCCTTCTATATCAAATGGATGTGAAAAGTGCCTTTCTCAATGGCAAGATTGAAGAAGAAGTGTATGTTGCACAACCACCTGGCTTTGAAGATCCAAAACATCCTGATATGGTATACAAGCTCAACAAGGCACTGTATGCCCTCAAACAAGCCCCTCGTGCTTGGTATGACACACTCAAAGATTTACTGAAGAGCAAAGGCTTCAAACCTGGTTCTCTAGATTCTACACTCTTCACGAAGACATATGATGGAGAACTATTTGTGTGCCAAATCTATGTGGATGACATTATCTTCGGCTACACTGACAAGAGATACAGTGATGAGTTTGGACACATGATGCAAGAGCAATATCAGATGTCCATGATGGGTGAGCTGAAGTTCTTCCTTGGTCTTCAAATTCGTCAGCAAAGCAACAACATCTTCATATCTCAAGAGAAATACCTCAAAGACTGCCTAAAGAAGTTTGGAATGCAAGATTGCAAAGGTTACACGACGCCAATGCCAACCAAGAGTCATCTGAGTCCTGACGCCAATGGTAAAGAGTTCGATCAAAAGGTATACCGCTCCATGATTGGTTCTTTACTTTATTTATGTGCATCTAGGACTGATATCATGCTTAGTGTTTGCATGTGTGCCCGATTTCAAGCGGCGCCAAAGGAATCGCATCACTTAGCTGTGAAGCGAATTCTTCGATATTTGGCTTACACCCCAACACTAGGATTATGGTATCCAAAGGGCTCAGAGTTTGATCTAGTTGGATTATCGGATGCTGATTATGCTGGTGACAAGGTGGATCACAAGTCTACGTCAAGAACATGTCACTTTCTGGGACGATCACTTGTCTGTTGGTCTTCAAAGAAGCAGAACTGTGTGTCTCTCTCCACTTCTGAATCTGAATACATTGCTGCTGGATCTTGCTGCGCTCAGCTTCTATGGATGAAGCAAGCTCTCAAGGACTATGGCATCCATCTGAAGCAAGTACCACTCTACTACGACAATGAAAGCGCCATCAAGATTGCGAACAACCTAGTTCAGCACTCGAAGACAAAGCACATTGAAATTCGTCATCACTTTCTCAGAGATCATGTCATGAAGGAAGATATTGATATCATTCACGTCAACACTGAAGAGCAATTGGAAGATATCTTCACAAAGCCCTTGGATGAGAAAAGGTTTTGCAAGTTGCGGTGTGAGCTAAATATCTTAGAATCCTCAAATGTCCTATAAATTGGACACACATCCTAACACTTATGCATGTTGATGACTTGGATGTGCAACACACAAAGTAAAGTATATCTTCAATCAATGAAGACATACACTCTAAGTGTGACTACATTAATGTGGAATTTGACTTCGGAGCGCCACGATAATTGTGTGCCGTGTCTGGGTCTAATACTTCATATACGGTGGGTAACGCCACCACCAAAACTTTTGTTTGAAGTGTTTCATTTGGCGTTACATTTGCAAAGTCTTCACATTTGGTTTGTCTTCAACATTGATTTGTCCTCATGTTTATCTTCGTCATATTGATTTGGTCTTACTCAGACATATTCATAGATTTGTGCTCTGTCCTCTACAGCATTCACTTATAGCTGTGTCTTCTTGCTTGAATATTTTGATCTAAGTGAATGTGATCAGACCCCAACCTCTTCTATGCTTCTACCTCAAATTCTATCTATCCAAATCATATGCATTCTATTGAAACTGTCGAATGTCTTCTCTGTGTCCTTGTTAGCAGAAGATATAGAGACAAAAGTTGAATCTATTTTAAATGCTATATCCTTATTGCCTAAAACGTGGAGAAGCCGGAACGACCACCCGACAGTACAGGCATGCGTGGGAACATGGAACAACTTCCAATGTGTGGCATGTTCGCCACGTGTCCCTCAGATGTGAACCGCCAGGGGCACCTGCGTAATTGCGTTGTGCTGTCCCTTTCCTTATAAATACACATCACATCACGGTCAAAATCCTTCTCCCACCTCTCCACCTCGACAAACCCTAGCGCCACCGCTATCTCTAGACGACGCCGGTGACGAAGCGCTTAGCTGCCGCGACCTCACCGACGCCGTCCTCACGTCGGCCGCGGACCTCGTCTCCTCCGCCGCTGTCGTAGGTGTCTTCCGTCGCCAAGTTAGGGCACGGAAGATCGAACTGTTCGGCGTCCTCTCTACTCCGTCTAGCAGTTCTTCGTGTGGTAATGAAAGCTTACTTTTACTGCCTTTTTGATCTGATAGATTCATCCTTCTCCACCAAAAGTGGTTTCTGTGCCTACAAATTTGGATCTATCTTGTTGTGCATCTCATAACATGCCTAGTATATTCACTTATGCTTCACACGTAGTTAGATTCCTCACTTGTACCTATTCTTGGATTCGTACAAATCTGGAACCAACCCTCAACATAGAAGTGAATGTCTTCGCGCTATGGGGTCAATGTCTTCAAACTGATTTATCTTCAAAATCTTCTGAGAATGCATATGACCTCTTCCCCTTCCCTCGCATCTCTAATGCTGTCACAGGTACATGTCCATGGGAGAATCCCTTGGTTCTCATAGTCTGCATTCATTTGCAGAGTTCTTACAGCGTCACATCAACTCTCCTGAAGCCAGTTCCTGTCTGACCAGCAGATGGAAGCCTTTGCAAGTTCTGAAGCCATTCAGTTTGAACTTCATGGCCACTGAAAAGTCAGCTAGAAAGGGCGGCAGACAACGCCGTGGGAATACATCCAACGATTTGCCACCAGATCTCTATGAGTTGTACAAGATAGACACTGAAGAAACCTATGGCGAACGCAAGACTCGAATCCAATGGATTAGCAGATACTGGGCTGAACAATGGTTTCTGTACAGATTTGTGACTGCAGAGTATGCTGAGAAGAATGCCATCAAACGACCACGGGGAGATATTCTCTTCAAAAATCTTCCACCCAGGTCCAAAACTGAAGCCATTGCTCAAGGCATCTATCCTTGCATGGTTCGCGGACCACAGCCAGAGAATGCTGACCCATCTTATCTGCTATGGTGTCGTGACGACAATCTGTTCAAGCGCAACTACAAGTTTGCCAAGGACTCTGCTGTGAAAACAAGAAAGCATTTGGACTCGACTTCAACCCCGGTCCACCTGCTCCTCGGGCTGATGGCACCCGTGATGCTGAACCCAATATCGTCGGGCCCTTCTAAAACCTCGAAGGTCTCATCACACACATTGTTGTTCAGGGCACAGCCGTGGAGCACTCTGCAGATGACGCTGATTCTAATGAAGCGCCTGCTCCACCAAAGCCACAGAAGCAGAAGAAACCAAAGGCTTCAAAGCCCTCCACTGCACCGAAAGCTTCACGTGCGAAGCCTCTGGCCACTGCACCTCCTGAAGCCAGTGTGAAGTCTGAAGATCTTTCTCGCATCTCCAAGACCGAGAAGAAGAAGAAGCCCATCCAAAGTTCTGGTCAAGCACTAACCCCAGCTACTGTTCCGAGGAACGAGAATGACGCCATTGATCTGTCAAGTGTCGAAGATCTTGGCGATGATGCTCTTGAGTTGTTGATAAAGAGCAAGCAAGAGGCGGAGATCTTCAACGATCTGCCCCTCTTTGATGTGGACATCTTGAACAACTTCATTGATGAGTGGTTTGACAACCCAAGCCTCGGTATCGATGATCTTCAGCTCCCCATTGGCATCAATGTCTCCTTCCATGGAGCCATTGCTCATGAACTGGCTCTGGCTCAGAAGATTGTTGAACTGAAGAACAAAATTGACTATGAGAAGGCTCAGTTCAAGAAGCACATGGCCAAGCTCAGCGTGGCTGATGTCCAAAACTTCAAGCAGATGTTGCATGACCTCAAGGAGGTGTTTTACAAGAAACGAGAGGAAGCAAAAGGTTCAAGAGAGCGAATGAAACATCTCGCTGCAAAATGTGTTCAAGCCCACAACGAAGCAGAAAAGCGCAAGGCTCTTGGGCGTCCAGGCATCGACCCCAAGATGGCTGCCAAGAAGAAGCCAGTTGTGGCCCAAGCTGAAGCATCAGGGTGGGAAGCACCTCGCATTGTCTTTCCTGCCAGCATGACAGGCGCGAAGCCAAAGGTCCCCACAGCTGCGTCTGAACTAAAGAAGACAAGGGCAGCTGAGGCTGAAGCCAGAAAGTGCAAGAGCAAGAATGCCACTGATGATGCTCCTTAGGCCAAGAAGAGGAAGACAAAGAAGAAAGATCGGGCTGCTACCACAGAGCCCCTTGTCGTCGAGCCAATCTCTGTTGCTCGTCCTGCATCCGAACACCAAGAGCGTCAGTTAATTGTTCATGAGCCTGCTACCACAGAGGCTCCTGAAGCTGAAGAAGATCCAGCTGTTGACCACACCACAGCTGAAGACATTGGTCCCCAAGACAATGTAGATGATGATGAAGTCCTTCCTCAGATTGAGCACCAAATGCTATCATCGCCTGTTCTCGCGAACAGCGAACTCATCAGCATTGGTCGTCCTTTGACGCCAGTTGCTCAGGATGATTCATGGGCTGATCACCCTCAAGGCTCCCCCCGTCAAGAAGAATCACCAAGTACTCCCCCACCTCAAGTCACCACTCCGGTGCTTGACGATGACGACTATGTGGTCCAGCCAACTCCCTCTCCAAAAGTGTCGCCCGCATTTCGTAGGCTTCGCAAAGGACCAAGGCCACAAGTCACTCTGTCGAGTGTTCCAGAAGGAGAAGAGCAACACAAATCAGTGGCACGCCAAGTGTTTCCTGACGCCACTCCAACTGTGAACATCTCTGCGTCTGAAGCCAGAGCTGCTGAAGACATTCAGGCTGCATCAGCCGATGATCAACAAGAACCCCGACAAGAAGAAGAGCGTGCTGCCACACCCCCTACCAACCAAGAAGCTGTTCTCGAGGAGAACGAGTTTGTAACCGACCCTCCAGCTACTCAAGTGGAGGTTGATAATACTGAGGCGGCCACCAACAACACTACTGAAGCCAATGACGTTGTCATGGCTGAAGCTAATGTGGCGCCTGAAGTGGATATGGTGCCTGAAGCTACTAATGCACCTGAAGCCAATGTTGCACATGAAGCCATTGTGCAGCTCGAAGCCCATGTCAATGCCGATGCTCCTGTGCCACCTCCAAGGCCTCACACTATTGAGCTGGCATTTGATCGCGGTCAACCTGTCATGGTTCGATGGCCTATTCTGGTTCCTCCTCCTGCTCCCGGACCACAATTTGACTATCGTGTGGAGCACAGGCCTCAGGTCCAGAAGCCTAAACCAAGGTTGCCAAGGTTTCCAGGTACTGCATCTTTGCCCGGATCGTTCAATGTTAATGGCTTCAAGGCACACAACACCTTCTTTGCTAGCGCCAAGAATCTCATCTGATCGGTTATGGAGTTATCAGCAGCGTAGTTACTATTCCTGTATACTATACAATCAGGGGCGCATTTTCCCTCATATGCGTCTAGACTGCAAAGCCATTGCTGGCCTGCCATGCTTGGAAGAAGCCCTCGACTGTTTCAGAGATGCAGGCCTTCTACAGTTTGTGACCGACAAGGAAAATTGGAATGAAGAACTTCTGCGGCAATTCTATGCAACTCTTCACATTCGCGGCTACAACAGGGATCCGAAGACTTGGATCCTTGGGTGGATGTCAGGCAATGTACACCATGAAGCCAAAGTGTAGCGACCAGACCTCAAATGGCCTGTGCTACTGTGCACCAGTGTCATCCCTGGATCAGTAATGCTGACACGCACAGTACAAATGGAGGATTTATAACAGAGTAGCAATCACACACTTATTACATCGAAGATCTCCAAAGAGATTAAGTATGATAAGCATGGCTTAAGGCCATCTAATAACGATAACAGCGGAAGACTTGGAAGATAAGTGAGTCCATCAACTCCAGCGGCATCACTGAGTATAAGACCACGACCTAAGGCACCTTACTCGTCGTGTGAAAAGTCTGCAACATGAAACGTTGCAGCCCGAAAACGGGTCAGCACATAGAATATGCTGGCAATGTAACACATAGAGAATAATGAACAAAATAATGCTATACTACATGCATATATGGCTGGTGGAAAGCTCTATGGTTACAGTTTTGCGAAAAGCCAATTTTATCCTACTTCAAAGGAATTAATTTTATTTAACTATCATGGTGGTTGTGAAACATTGAGATGGCTGACAGCATCTCAATCCCAATTAAAAAGTCATCAATAACCCAACAAAATTAATTAGAGGTAACATAGTGTTGAGATTCACATGATAATCCAAGTACTAGATACTCAAGTTGTCCATAACCGGGGACACGGCTAACCATGATTAGTTTATACACTCTGCAGAGGTTTGTGCACTTTTCCCCACAAGACTTGATCTCCTCCGTTGGATTACTCGCACTACATGGTGTTTGAGTAACGGATGACCAAGACACAGTCTTTCAGAAGTGTTTGCACCTTACGTATGGGTAGACAGTTACACCTACTTTCCCCTACATCTGCTAGTCTACCACTGTAAGAGTTCACACAACTTAGTCAACTATGCTAGAGCCCATAATAGCTTGCGGCTGCACACGGAAGTTTCTAGCATGAATAATCTCATGATCCCTTTGAACATGGGTGGCGGTCCAAATGAAAAAAAACAGGCAATCCTGGAATACCCAGGTACCTCAATCCACCCAGATGTGAGTTTAAGTTGCCACCTTAAGTAAACCATTAATTAACAATCTCACATCTGTCATGAATTTCACTCAAACCCAAACCACGTCTACGAGCATAGCATGGCAATAGTAAAAGCAACGTAGAAGTAACTCCCAAGGGTTTGAATAGAAAAAAGGTGATAGGTTCTACCTCATCTACTTCCCAATACCCACAGTTTAATTAGATCCTAATCATGCAAGTGTTTGAGGGTTGAATCTAATGCATAAAAACTGGGTATGAAAGGGATATGATCAAAGTGTTACTTGCCTTGCTGATGATCCGCAAAACCTAGCGATTCGAAGTAACAAGCGGCACACTCCGGGTACCCTATCGCAAACAAACAAGCATACAATCAGTACTCATCTAATGCACAGGTAAAACTCGAATGAAAGATCCAACCAGAAAGTTCAACTTAAGAACTCCGGTTTGCAAAAAGAATCAACTCGAAAGAAGCAACGAAAGTCAAACGGAGAAAGAAAGAAACTTCGTTTGCTAATCTGGATCTAGGTCAAATTTTACTGTAGCAAAATCTTGTTTGAGTAGGTTAAACGGAAAGAGAATTTCGAGACGAAACTCTGGGCGCTTGAATCGCCTGATTCCGATAAACGAGCGAGAAGTTAAACAGATTCGAAGATTCGATCAGAAATCGAATCTGAGAAAATAACGAGAAAATCCGACGAAAAAGAAAAACGGACGAACGGTTAAAGAACGGACGTTCGTTAACAGAGAAAAACCGACGAACGCGTTCGTTAAAACGAACGGTTCAGTAAACGCTCGTAAAATAATAAAACCGAAAAAAAACCGATCTAGGGTTTTTTTTTAAACGAAGGGTTTTTTTTACAGAAAACCGGTCAACGACGGGAACGGGCGGCGGCAGTACCTCGACGGCGGGCTCCGGCGAGGGGCTCCGGCAGGGGCGGGGCTTGGCGGCGGGCCTCGGGGCTCGGGGAGGGCGCGAGGGGGCGGCGAGGGGCGGCGGCGGCGGCTTCCCAGCGGTGGCGACGAGCGGCGCGTGCGGGCGGGCGGCGGCGGCGATGTTGGCGGCGGCGGCTCGAGTTGAGGGAGAGAGAAAGGGGGGGCGGTATTTAAGGAGGGGGTGCGTCGGCGTGGGGAACGGGGCACCCGAGGCGGCGGCGGCTCCCGTGCCCGGGACGGACTCCGGCGGCGAGCTCCCGTGCGGGAAGAGGAGAGGGCGCGGGCGGGCCGTCGGCTGGGCCTTTGGCCCAGTCGGCGCGCGGGCGGTTTTTTTTTCTTTTTTTTAAAAAATTAGTTCCACGGAAAATAATACGTAGAAAAATAAATAAAAATCAGAAAAATATAAAATAAATTTTCCCTGTCTAGTTAGAAAATCTAGAATAGGGTGAACATTTTTGTAATCAAAAATAAATATTTTGAAAACATGCAATATTTTTAATGCAATAAAAATTGCAAATAAAATCCAAATAAATGCCAATAAATGATTTTAATATTTTTCCTCCAGTATTTCCATTGTTTTGGAGAAGTCATAATTTCTCCTCTCGTTTATTTATAAGATTGGAATATTTATCCGGAGAGAAAAATTATTAAAACCAAAATCCTCGTTTGAAAATCAAATTTGAAAATTCGAGAAAATCCCCAACTCTCTCCGAGGGTCCTTGAGTTGCTTAGGATTATCGAGGATTTATCAAAATGCAACAAAACATGATATGCAATGATGATCTATGTATAACATTCCAAATTGAAAATTTGGGATGTTACAAACCTACCCCCCTTAAGATGAATCTCGCCCTCGAGATTCGGGTTGGCTAGAAAACAGGTGGGAGTGGTTTTTCCGTAGATCTTCCTCTCGCTCCCAGGTGGCTTCATCCTCTGTGTGGTGACTCCACTGAACTTTGCAAAACTTGATAACCTTGTTGCGGGTAACTCGGCTGGCATACTCGAGAATCTTAACTGGTTTCTCCTCATAAGTCAAATCACTTTCCAACTGAATCGCTTCTAGTGGCACAGTATCTCTTAGTGGTATCTCAGCCATCTCTGCGTGGCACTTCTTCAACTGCGAAACGTGAAATACATCATGAACTCCAGACAATCCTTCGGGCAATTCGAGCTTGTAGGCAACTTCTCCCATACGTTCCAACACTCTGTATGGTCCGATAAAACGGGGTGCTAACTTTCCTTTAACTCCAAAGCGCTTCACTCCTCGAAGGGGTGATACTCTAAGATACACTCTGTCTCCGACTTCGTGAACTGTCTCCTTTCGTTTAGAATCAGCATAATTCTTCTGCCTGGACTGGGCTACTTTGAGCCTATCGCGAATCAACCTCACTTTCTGTTCAGACTCCTTAATCAAATCTGGTCCAAACAACTCACGGTCTCCAACTTCGTCCCATAACAACGGTGTTCTACACCTCCTTCCGTACAAAGCTTCGAAAGGGGCCATCTTCAAACTGGCCTGATAACTGTTGTTATACGAAAACTCCGCATATGGCAAATTGTCGTCCCAACTAGATCCATAATCTAGGGCACAAGCTCTCAACATGTCCTCCAAAATCTGGTTGACTCTTTCGGTCTGTCCATCTGTCTGCGGGTGAAATGCTGTACTAAATTCCAGCCTGGTTCCCAACGTTTCATGTAACTGCTTCCAAAACTTCGAGGTAAATTGGGTTCCTCTGTCTGATACAATGGTCCTCGGAACTCCATGCAAACATACGATCCTGGTCATGTATATCTTTGCCAACTTAGCACTGGTGTAAGTGGTTTTCACTGGAATGAAATGAGCCACTTTCGTCAATCGGTCGACTACAACCCATATTGAGTCAAAGCCTGAACGAGTCCTGGGTAATCCCATGATAAAATCCATGCCTATTTTATCCCACTTCCATTCGGGTATCGGCAATGGTTGTAGCAATCCTGCTGGCTTCTGATGCTCTGCCTTCACTCTCTGACATACATCACAAACTGCTACATACTCCGCAATATCCTTCTTCATTCCGGTCCACCAGAAAATATTCTTCAAATCCAAATACATCTTGGTATTCCCTGGGTGAATCGAGTATGGTGAATCATGAGCTTCTTGCAAAATCAACTTCCTGATCTCCGGATCATTAGGCACATATACGCGGTCCTTGAACCATAAGGTATCGTGCTCATCCTCACGAAATCCCTTGGCTTTTCCTTTGCTCATCTTCTCCTTTATCTCCTCAATCTCCTTGTCTGTCTTCTGAGCTTCTCTGATCCTGTCCATCAAGGTAGACTGAATCTCCAATGTCGCTAAATAGCCTCTTGGGACTATCTCCAAACATAGCTCACGTAGGTCCTCGGCTAACTCCTGAGGTAACTCTCCGGTCATGAGGGTGTTTGTAACACCCCGAGGATCATGCTACAGTAACTCTCTGTGATTAAGCTAATCATGTTGCTAAACAGGGCTTGATCACATTGGAATCAGATTTCTTTTCAAACTCCTAATTCAAACTTCAATTAAAATTAAAGTGGAAAATAAAAGTTTTCAAAAATTTAAATAAAAATGTTCGGTGGGTACCAAATAATACACTGGTAATTATTGTGGAGAAAACACATTTTTATAAAATGCCTAAATACTTGTAAATGAAACAAAACAGAAAAGAAAATAAACAAATAAAAAGAAAATACAAAAGAGCACAGAACAAACAAACAAAAAAAGAAGAAGGAGAAGGCCCCCCACTGGACCCCTGGCCCAACTGGGCCAACCCCAGGCCCAGTCGGCCAGCACCATTCCCCCCCCCCCCCCCCGGCCGAAAGGCCCAGCCCCACCCCGGCCCACCTCTCCCACTCGCCCTCCCCTTCCCTGTTCCCCCGACCGGGGTCGGAACAGGGGCCGGTCCCCGCCGCACCCCCTCGCCGGCGACGGGGAGGATAAGGACGCCAGCGCCCCCCCCCCCCGGCCTCCTCGGGCCTCTCTCCCACTCGCCCCCGCTCTCCTCTCGGCCTCTGCGCCTCTCTCTTCCCCCCCCCCCAGATCCGCGCCGCTCCTTTCTTCCCCACGCCCGACGCGGTCGCCGCCGTTCACCGTCGTTCCCGCGGCCACCGTGCCCCAATCGCCACTTCGCCGTGTCGTACGCCGTCGCCGCCCTCGACTACGTCACCTCCGCCTCTCCGTTGAAGCTTGGAGCCACTGCACCAACCTCCCCGAGCTCGTCTTCCCTGCACGGCCGCCGTCGATCGCCGCCCCGTTTCGCCGCCTCGAGCCTCCCCGAGCACGCTGCCGTCCCCCTACAGCCTCGCCGTGAGCTTCTCCCCCCTCCTCCCCTGTCCTTTCGCTCTCGCGCGCCCTCTAGCTGCTTCCCCACGCGCGCCCGAACGCAGCGCCGCGGAGCTCGTCGCCGGCGGGTCTCCGGTGACCAATTGGTCATGGGCGTAGGCCCGTTAGCTTGACCGCACCGTGCAGCACCCGCCTAGCTAGTTAGTTTGGCCGCTCGCGCGCTCTAACGCCGCACCCGCTCCAGCCCGAACTCCGGCGCCGCTTTTGCTCATCGCCGGCGCCGTTCCGGCAGCTCCAGCTCCGGCCGGTCTCACCACGCGACGCGGCGGGCTCTCCCCGTTCGAACGCACCCACCCGCGCCCGTGTAGGCCCCCTGTAGGCGAATCCCGACGGGGCCGAGCGCCCTCCGCCGCGTTTTCGTGCTCGCCGGCGTTCAGCCGCCGGCCTGCTAAGCTGGCACACCTGGGGCCACCCCTGGGTCACTGCCAGCGGGCCCCGCAGGCCCCGTTGACTGGGTCAACCCAGTCAACGTGCTGACTGGGCAGGCCCAGCCACTGACATGCGGGCCCCGCCGCATAATTAAAAAAAAGGAGAAATGTTTTTATAATTAAAACTATTTAATTAATATAATTAGGCACTGACAGGTGGGGCCCAGTAGTTAATTAACTAAAAATTAATTAGTTTAATCTTCTGTTAGCCCACTGTCTATGACAGGTGGGGCCCACGGGTCAGTTTGACCTGGTCAGCCGCTCTGTTGACCTGCTGACGTCAGCATTGCCTCATGCTGACGTCATAATTCATTTTGCTTAATTCAAATAATTCCAGAAATTCAAATAAACTTTGAAAATTCATATCTTTTAAACCGTACCTCGGATGAAAATGTTTTCTATATGAAAGTCGCTTAGAACGACGAGACGAATCCGAATACGCAGTCCGTTCTTCCACCACACCTCCCTAACCTATCGAACTAGCAACTTTCCCCCTCCGGTCCGTCTGTCCGAAAACGCGAAACATCGGGAATACCTCCCGGATGTTCCCCCCTTCACCGGTACCACCTACTGTCGCGTTAGGACACACCTCGCACTGCTCATTGTCATGTCACGCATCGTCATGCTGATGTTTGCATTGTATTTACTGTTTCTTCCCCCTCTTCTCTCCGGTAGACTACGAGACCGACACTGCTGCTGCCCAGTTTGCCTACGGAGTCGACGACCCCTCCTACTTGCCAGAGCAACCAGGCAAGCCCCCCCCCCTTGATCACCAGATATCGCCTATTCTTCTCTATACTGCTTGCATTAGAGTAGTGTAGCATGTTACTGCTTTTCGATATCCTATCCTGATGCATAGCCTATCCTTGCTACTACTGTTGATACCTTTACCTGCAATCCTACATGCTTAGTATAGGATGCTAGATTTCCATCAGTGGCCCTACATTCTTGTCCGTCTACTGTGCTATACTATCGGGCCGTGATCACCTGGGCGGTGATCACGGGTATATACTTATATACTACATACATGACACATGTGATGACTAAAGTCGGGTCGGCTCGTAGGAGTACCCGCAAGTGGATCTTTGAGGCGGAGCGACAGGGCAGGTTGAGACCGCCTAGATGAGAGGTGGGCCTGGCCCTGGTCGGCGTTCGCGGATACTTAACACGCTTAACGAGATCTTGGTATTTGATCTGAGTCTGGCCATTTGGTCTATACGCACTAACCATCTACGCGGGAGTAGTTATGGGTATCCCGGCGTCGTGGTATCAGCCGAAGCCTTCTTGACGTCAGCGACTGAGTGGCGCGCGCCAGATTGGACTGGAACGCCACTAGGCTAGGTCTGCTTCCGGCCGCGTACGCAACGTGCAGGTGTGCATAGGGCGATGGGCCCAGACCCCTGCGCGCTTAGGATTAGACCGGCGTGCTGACCTCTCTGTTGTGCTTAGGTGGGGCTGCGACGCGTTGATCATACGAGGCCGGACATGACCCAGAAAAGTGTGTCCGGCCAAATGGGATCGAGCGTGTTGGGTTATGTGGTGCACCCCTGCAGGGAAGTTTATCTATTCGAATAGCCGTGTCCCTCGGTAAAAGGACGACCCGGAGTTGTACCTTGACCTTATGACAACTAGAACTGGATACTGAATAAAATACACCCTTCCAAGTGCCAGATACAACCCGGTGATCGCTCTCTAACAGGGCGACGAGGAGGGGATCGCCGGGTAGGATTATGCTATGCGATGCTACTTGGACTTCAATCTACTCTCTTCTACATGCTGCAAGACGGAGGCTGCCAGAAGCGTAGTCTTCAACTGGACTAGCTATCCCCCTTTTATTCTGGCATTCTGCAGTTCAGTCCACTGATATGCCCCTTTACACATATACCCATGCATATGTAGTGTAGCTCCTTGCTTGCGAGTACTTTGGATGAGTACTCACGGTTGCTTCTCTTCCTCTTTTCCCCCTTTTCTTTTCTATCTGGTTGTCACAACCAGATGCTGGAGTCCAGGAGCCAGACGCCACCGTCGATGACGACACCTACGACACTGGAGGTGCCTACTACTACGTGCAGCCCGCTGACGACGACCAGGAGTAGTTAGGAGGATCCCAGGCAGGAGGCCTGCGCCTCGTTCGATCTGTATCCCAGTTTGTGCTAGCCTTCTTAAGGCAAACTTGTTTAACTTATGTCTGTACTCAGATATTGTTGCTTCCGCTGACTCGTCTATGATCGAGCACTTGTATTCGAGCCCTCGAGGCCCCTGGCTTGTATTATAATCCTTGTATGACTTATTTTTGTTGTAGAGTTGTGTTGTGATATCTTCCCGTGAGTCCCTGATCTTGATCGTACACATTTGCGTGCATGATTAGTGTACGGTCAAATCGGGGGCGTCACAAGTTGGTATCAGAGCCGACTGCCTGTAGGAATCCCCCTTTCCACACTCCTTGGCCGAAGTCGAGTCTAGACATTACAAAACTTTTACTAACATGGTTGTGTGTCTTACGGGCCCACGTCGCCATTGGGTGGTACTAGGATCTTTTACTCCTCGACCTTTACTCTGGGACTCTGAACTCTCTTCTACTCGGGTTAAACGAATTTACTAACTCTAACACTAGGATCCCGTGACCGCGTTCACCCCAAAGTTGGATAAGCCATAGTTGTTTCTTAGAGTAGTATTTTGAACAATTCACACATTGTCATTTGACTCCTTTGAAACGTCTTTGCTTTCAGATGGAACCCACGAGGCAGGTCGTTCGCCACACGATGGCCATTGGTGCCTCGGGATCACCTGCGGTGCTAGCTGAGATGATGACCTATCTGGGTTATCGCTGGCACCCTGAGTACAACGTCTACGAGGAGTACCAGGACTTTAACCAGGAGCAGTACCGTGCCATCGTCCACCTCTACTCTCGGGGGTATGACTCCACTACTGTGCTGCACACCGCACATGGTGTTGGTGTGACCATCGATATGGCTGTCCACGTGCTGCCTACGCTGCTCTGACACGTCTTCGTGGAGAGTATCAGGAGTTGGACACCTCCCCTTTCAGGCACATTGCTATCGCATCTGATGTTGGTGCGGAGGGATACTATACTGCTGCCTACTCCACTGTCACCCGAGAGCCCTTCTACCATCAGAACCTGGTTCTGCATGCCGATGGGCTGGATCAAGCTAACCGAGCTCTTCGCCACGAGATGTACACCACCCGTCAGCACCTTTACCGTGCTCTGACGCTGCTGCACCCCTTTGTCCGATCTGGACAGGTACCGCGTACTGCGATCTACCCAGCCAGGACCGTGATGCCCCACGGTGTCGGTTGGCCAGAGGTGGGAGGCTACTCTCCCGCACTTGGTCCTCTTCTGCCACCTGAGCGTCGGGCTCTACACCTGAGTGTCCGCGGCCCCCAGTCTGCTGACGTGGAGGGCTATCCGTTGCCTCACTACCAGCTGTCGGGCTACGATTACCTCCACAGTACCTCTTGGGACTGATGTAGTCTTGCTTAGTTAAGTATTAGTTGCAGTCGCCGCGAGCATGTGTGCCGCCTATGATGTTTTAGTCTATGTACTGAACTCTGTGTACTGAACTCTATGCATGAACCCTTTTGTAAGTTATGCTGACTACTATGTAGTAGCTATCGTGCTCCTCTCGTTATGCATGTTTCATCATGAATGATTCTTGTCTTTGCAAATATTTCTCAATGCTGAACTACCCCTGTTATATATTAGCAGGATGGTTAGACCAGGTGGTCGTGGTCATGGTGGCGATGCCCCACCACCACCTGAGTACATGGCTGGTATGATCCAACAGTTTGAACTGAACCGCCAATTCATGGAAAATATGATGGCTCAGTTTCCTCGCCCCAATATGAACCAGCAGCAAGCCCAAGTGACTCTTCAAGATTTCATACGCCTCAACCCAACCATCTACCGCAGCTCAACTCAGCCTCTGGATGCTGATGACTGGCTCCGTGACATCACCTATGAGATGGAGTCTGCTGATGTAGCCCCTGCCAGCTATGTCACCTTTGCTTCCTTCTTCTTGAAGGGACCCGTAGCTCAATGGTGGGACAGCCACAGGCGTACTCTGCCAGCTGGATCAATCATCACATGGCCAGACTTCCAAGCAGCTTTCCGTGCCCGCTTCATTCCTCAAGGAGTCATGGACCGGAAGAAGCGTGAGTTCCGCAACCTCACCCAAGGCAACAAAACTGTCGAAGCTTATCAGCGGGAGTTTCTGGACTTGTCTCGCTATGCTGAAGAGGACATTGCAACTGATGCACGCAGACAGGAGAAGTTCCGTGATGGCCTTCAAGCTGACATCAAGCTCGCACTTCTAGTGCACGACTTTGCTGATTTCGCCACCTTGGTGAACAAAGCCATCAATGTCGAAACTGGTCTGCAGGAATACCAGAGCTCTCACAGGCGCAACCGTGACACGGGTTCATCTTCGGGCTCGCCCGCACAGAAGCGTAAGATATGGATCCCGAACAGCACGTACCGTCCAAATGCATCTGCCCCAAGGCAGACCTATGCTGCACCTCGTCTGCCTCCACCACCGTCTAGGCAGTCAAGACTTCCAGCTCCACCATCCCAAGCTCCTGTTCCCACTCCGAATAATGGCTTGTGCTTCAGGTGTGATCAACCAGGACACCGTGCTAGAGAATGCAACCAGAACCAGAATCAACTGGCCCTTCCAGCAACTGGCTGTGGTAACAATCAGCCCCGCAACAACAATGCTAAGTCTTATGGTCGTGCTCATGCCAACCACGTTGATCTCAACGAAGCTCAAGACCAGCCTGCTACTGTGATGGGTACACTCCTCGTAAATTCAGTACCAGCATCCGTTTTATCTGATACAGGTGCATCGCATTCATTCATGTCAGAAGATTTTGCATACAAGCACGACGTTAAATGTGAGGAGATGAACACCTCTGTATTGGTCAAAACCCCCGTGGGACAGTGTCAAACCTCCTTGGTTGGCATCGATGTCCCCGTGGAAATCGAAGGGCTGGAATTCTATGCCTCTCCCATTATCCTGAAGTCGTCTAACATTGACCTCATTCTGGGTATGGATTGGTTGAAAGCGCATACTGCTTCTATAGTTTGCGCCACTAAGACCGTCCATCTGCTACACCCTTCAGATGAAATAGTTGCTTACCAAGCTCATCTGGTGCAAAATGCCGAGGCAAGGCTCTATGCATTGAATGCATTGAACGTTGCACCACTCGAGGGCATTGAAAACATTCCCGTCGTGCGTGAATTCCTCGACGTCTTCCCTGAAGAACTTCCAGGGATTCCCCCTGCTAGAGCTGTCGAATTCATCATCGGCTTGAAACCAGGCACCACTCCTATAGCCAAGCGACCCTACAAAATGCCGCCGCATGAACTCCTTGAGCTTAAGGAGGAAATCGACAAATCTCTTCGCAAAGGATTCATTCGCCCAAGTTGCTCTCCTTGTGGAGCACCTTCTCTCTTTGTCAAGAAGAAGGATGGGACAAACCGGTTAGTTCAAGACTACCGTCCTATAAACCAAGCTACCATTCAGAATAAATACCCTCTTCCTCGGATCAATGATCTGTATGATCAACTGGCGGGTTCGTCAGTGTTCTCTAAGCTCGACTTGAGGTTGGGCTACCACCAGATCCGTGTTCGCGAAGAGGATATCCCAAAGACCGCCTTCGTGACTCGCTATGGTTCATACGAGTACACCGTCATGTCTTTCGGTTTAACCAATGCTCCAGCCACCTTCTCTCGTATGATGAACTATATATTCATGGATTACCTCGACAAGTTCGTCGTGGTTTATCTGGATGATATCCTGGTATTTTCCAAGAACGAAGAAGAACATGCCGAACATCTTCGACTTGTGCTGGAAAAGCTACGAGAGCATCAACTATATGCCAAGTTCTCCAAATGTGAATTCTGGCTACCGGAAGTGACCTATCTTGGGCATGTCATCTCTAAGGATGGTATTGCCGTCAACCCTGAACGAGTTCAGGCTATTCTTGATTGGACTCCTCCCAAGAACGTTAAGCAAGTCAGAAGTTTTCTCGGTCTCGCCAGCTATTGCCGTCGATTCGTCGAGAACTTCTCTAAGATCGCCAGGCCTCTGACTAACCTGTTACATAAGGGCGTCAAGTTCCAATGGACAGACAAATGTCAGGAAAGTTTCCAGGCACTCATAGACAAGTTGACTTCTGCTCCAGTTCTAGCTCCACCTGATACTAAGAAGGACTTTGTCATTTACTGCGACGCTTCCCGTCAAGGATTAGGCTGTGTCCTAATGCAAGACCGCAAAGTGATTGCTTATGCCTCTCGGCAATTGCGCCCTCACAAAGAGAACTACCTAGTTCACGACCTCGAACTTGCTGCTGTCATTCATGCGCTGAAGCAGTGGCGACATTACCTTCTCGGTAATCGTTGCGAGATCTTCACTGACCACCAAAGTCTGAAGTATCTGTTTACTCAGCCAGATCTGAACCTCCGTCAGCAGAGATGGATGGAGCTTGTTGCAGACTTTGACTTGGGTATTTCCTATACGTCAGGCAAGGCTAATGTAATGGCTGATGCCTTGAGCCGCAAGTCTTACTGCAACCACCTCCAGGTTCACAAAGTTCAGCCCTCGCTTGTTGAAGAATTCAGGAAGCTGAACCTCCATATTGTTCCTCTGGGTGCACTCGCTCCCCCTCCTAAGGAGTTTGGCAAGGTGAACCTCCACGTTGTTACCCAGGGTTCCCTCAATACCCTAGTTGCTAAACCAGATCTCGTGGATAGCATCAAAAGGCTACAGAAGTATGACTCTGAAGCCCACAAGATTAAGCGCTACCTCGCAGAAGGAAAGCCCTCATTCTTCACCATTGCTGAAGATGGCACCCTATACTTCAAGGGCCGCCTAGTGGTGCCATGTGCAGAGAAAAACCTGGATATGACACAGGAAGTTATGAAAGAAGCTCATGATACACCTCTATGTATCCATCCTGGTTGTACAAAGATGTACCAAGACATCCGTCAGAGATTCTGGTGGTCTAATATGAAGCAAGCCATTGCTCGTTATGTTGCTGAGTGTGACGTTTGCCGTCGTATCAAAGCAGAACATCAAAGGCCTGCTGGAACTCTGCAACCTATCTCTATTCCTGAATGGAAATGGGACCATGTTGAGATGGACTTCGTCACTGGATTTCCCAAATCATAGAAAGGTAATGATGCTATTCTTGTCGTCATTGACCGGCTTTCCAAAGTTGCACATTTTCTGGCAGTCAAAGAAACGATCACTGCTAGTCAACTGGCAATGCTCTATATGTCCAGGATTGTTTCACTCCACGGTATTCCATTGGTTATTAGTTCAGACCGTGGCAGCTTATTCACTTCAAGATTATGGGCAAGTTTCCAAGAAGCTATGGGAACTCATCTGTCATTCAGTACTACATTTCATCCTCAATCGCAAGGGCAAGTTGAACGCGTCAATCAAGTTCTCGAAGACATGCTTCGAGCTTGCGTTATTTCCTTCGGCAAGAAATGGGAGGAATCTCTCCCGTATGCTGAGTTCTCTTATAATAATAGCTATCAAGCTAGTCTGAAGATGGCCCCCTTCGAAGTGTTATATGGACGAAAGTGCCGAACCCCTCTGAACTGGTCAGAAACTGGGGAACGTCCACTCTTTGGCCCGGATATTATCCAAGATGCCGAAGAACAAGTCCGCATTATTCGCGAGAATCTCAAGACTGCTCAGTCACGTCAGAAGAGTCAGTATGACCGTCATCATAAGGACATGGTCTATCAACCTGGCGAAAAGGCTTATCTTCGAGTCACACCTATGAAGGGTGCTCACCGCTTCGGGATCAAGGGCAAACTAGCTCCTCGCTATATTGGCCCATTCACTATTCTCGAAAGGCGTGGAAAAGTGGCATACCAACTGGAGCTACCGACGAACCTTTCTCAGGTTCACGATGTGTTCCATGTGTCACAGCTCCGCCGTTGCTTCAAGGACCCAATCCGAGCTGTGGATCATGAAGTGCTCGAATTGCAGCAAGACCTCTAATATAAGGAGCATCCGGTCCGCATTCTCGACCAAGCTGAACGCCGCACACGTCAGAAGGCGATCAAGTTTCTCAAAGTCCAGTGGTCGCACCATTCTGAAGATGAGGCCACTTGGGAACGAGAGGATCGTCTGCGCGAAGAATACCCCGCACTGTTTCCTTCTACCTCCTAAATCTCGGGACGAGATTTCTTGTAGTGGAGGAGATTTGTAACACCCCGAGGATCATGCTACAGTTACTCTCTGTGATTAAGCTAATCATGTTGCTAAACAGGGCTTGATCACATTGGAATCAGATTTCTTTTCAAACTCCTAATTCAAACTTCAATTAAAATTAAAGTGGAAAATAAAAGTTTTCAAAAATTTAAACAAAAATGTTCGGTGGGTGCCAAATAATACACTGGTAATTATTGTGGAGAAAACACATTTTTATAAAATGCCTAAATACTTTTAAATGAAATAAAACAGAAAAGAAAATAAACAAATAAAAAGAAAATACAAAAGAGCACAGAACAAACAAACAAAAAAAGAAGGAGAAGGCCCCCCCCCATTGGACCCCTGGCCCAACTGGGCCAACCCCAGGCCCAGCCGGCCAGCACCATTCCCCCCCCCCCCCGGCCGAAAGGCCCAGCCCCACCCCGGCCCACCTCTCCCACTCGCCCTCCCCTTCCCTGTTCCCCCGACCGGGGTCGGAAAAGGGGCCGGTCCCCGCCGCATCCCCTCGCCGGCGACGGGGAGGATAAGGACGCTAGCGCCCCCCCCCCCCCCCCGCCTCCTCGGGCCTCTCTCCCACTCGCCCCCGCTCTCCTCTCGGCCTCTGCGCCTCTCTCTCCCCCCCAGATCCGCGCCACTCCTTCCTTCCCCACGCCCGACGCGGTCGCCGCCGTTCACCGTCGTTCCCGCGGCCACCGTGCCCCAATCGCCACTTCACCGTGTCGTACGCCGTCGCCGCCCTCGACTACGTCACCTCCGCCTCTCCGTTGAAGCTTGGAGCCACTGCACCGACCCTCCCGAGCTCGTCTTCCCCGCACGGCCGCCGTCGATCGCCGCCCCGTTTCGCCGCCTCGAGCCTCCCCGAGCACGCTGCCGTCCCCCTACAGCCTCGCCGTGAGCTTCTCCCCCCTCCTCCCCTGTCCTTTCGCTCTCGCGCGGCCTCTAGCTGCTTCCCCACGCGCGCCCGAACGCAGCGCCGCGGAGCTCGTCGCCGGCGGGTCTCCGGTGACCAATTGGTCATGGGCGTAGGCCCGTTAGCTTGACCGCACCATGCAGCACCCGCCTAGCTAGTTAGTTTGGCCGCTCGCGCGCTCTAACGCCGCACCCGCTCCAGCCCGAACTCCGGCGCCGCTTTTGCTCGTCGCCGGCGCCGTTTCGGCAGCTCCAGCTCCGGCCGGTCTCACCACGCGACGCGGCGGGCTCTCCCAGTTCGAACGCACCCACCCGCGCCCGTGTAGGCCCCCTGTAGGCGAATCCCGACGGGGCCGAGCGCCCTCCGCCGCGTTTTCGTGCTCGCCGGCGTTCAGCCGCCGGCCTGCTGAGCTGGCACACCTGGGGCCACCCCTGGGTCACTGCCAGCGGGCCCCGCAGGCCCCGTTGACTGGGTCAACCCAGTCAACGTGCTGACTGGGCAGGCCCAGCCACTGACATGCGGGCCCCGCCGCATAATTAAAAAAAAGGAGAAATGTTTTTATAATTAAAACTATTTAATTAATATAATTAGGCACTGACAGGTGGGGCCCAGTAGTTAATTAACTAAAAATTAATTAGTTTAATCTTCTGTTAGCCCACTGTCTATGACAGGTGGGGCCCACGGGTCAGTTTGACCTGGTCAGCCGCTCTGTTGACCTGCTGACGTCAGCATTGCCTCATGCTGACGTCATAATTCATTTTGCTTAATTCAAATAATTCCAGAAATTCAAATAAACTTTGAAAATTCATATCTTTTAAACCGTACCTCGGATGAAAATGTTTTCTATATGAAAGTCGCTTAGAACGACGAGACGAATCAGAATACGCAGTCCGTTCGTCCACCACACCTCCCTAACCTATCGAACTAGCAACTTTCCCCCTCCGGTCCGTCTGTCCGAAAACGCGAAACATCGGGAATACCTCCCGGATGTTCCCCCCTTCACCGGTACCACCTACTGTCGCGTTAGGACACACCTCGCACTGCTCATTGTCATGTCACGCATCGTCATGCTGATGTTTGCATTGTATTTACTGTTTCTTCCCCCTCTTCTCTCCGGTAGACTACGAGACCGACACTGCTGCTGCCCAGTTTGCCTACGGAGTCGACGACCCCTCCTACTTGCCAGAGCAACCAGGCAAGCCCCCCCCCCCTTGATCACTAGATATCGCCTATTCTTCTCTATACTGCTTGCATTAGAGTAGTGTAGCATGTTACTGCTTTTCGATATCCTATCCTGATGCATAGCCTATCCTTGCTACTACTGTTGATACCTTTACCTGCAATCCTACATGCTTAGTATAGGATGCTAGATTTCCATCAGTGGCCCTACATTCTTGTCCGTCTGCTGTGCTATACTATCGGGCCGTGATCACCTGGGCGGTGATCACGGGTATATACTTATATACTACATACATGACACATGTGATGACTAAAGTCGGGTCGGCTCGTAGGAGTACCCGCAAGTGGATCTTTGAGGCGGAGCGACAGGGCAGGTTGAGACCGCCTAGATGAGAGGTGGGCCTGGCCCTGGTCGGCGTTCGCGGATACTTAACACGCTTAACGAGATCTTGGTATTTGATCTGAGTCTGGCCATTTGGTCTATACGCACTAACCATCTACGCGGGAGTAGTTATGGGTATCCCGGCGTCGTGGTATCAGCCGAAGCCTTCTTGACGTCAGCGACTGAGTGGCGCGCGCCGGATTGGACTGGAACGCCACTAGGCTAGGTCTGCTTCCGGCCGCGTACGCAACGTGCAGGTGTGCATAGGGCGATGGGCCCAGACCCCTGCGCGCTTAGGATTAGACCGGCGTGCTGACCTCTCTGTTGTGCTTAGGTGGGGCTGCGACGCGTTGATCATACGAGGCCGGACATGACCCAGAAAAGTGTGTCCGGCCAAATGGGATCGAGCGTGTTGGGTTATGTGGTGCACCCCTGCAGGGAAGTTTATCTATTCGAATAGCCGTGTCCCTCGGTAAAAGGACGACCCGGAGTTGTACCTTGACCTTATGACAACTAGAACTGGATACTGAATAAAATACACCCTTCCAAGTGCCAGATACAACCCGGTGATCGCTCTCTAACAGGGCGACGAGGAGGGGATCGCCGGGTAGGATTATGCTATGCGATGCTACTTGGAGGACTTCAATCTACTCTCTTCTACATGCTGCAAGACGGAGGCTGCCAGAAGCGTAGCCTTCAACTGGACTAGCTATCCCCCTTTTATTCTGGCATTCTGCAGTTCAGTTCACTGATATGCCCCTTTACACATATACCCATGCATATGTAGTGTAGCTCCTTGCTTGCGAGTACTTTGGATGAGTACTCACGGTTGCTTCTCTTCCTCTTTTCCCCCTTTTCTTTTCTATCTGGTTGTCACAACCAGATGCTGGAGTCCAGGAGCCAGACGCCACCGTCGACGACGACACCTACGACACTGGAGGTGCCTACTACTACGTGCAGCCCGCTGACGACGACCAGGAGTAGTTAGGAGGATCCCAGGCAGGAGGCCTGCGCCTCGTTCGATCTGTATCCCAGTTTGTGCTAGCCTTCTTAAGGCAAACTTCTTTAACTTATGTCTGTACTCAGATATTGTTGCTTCCGCTGACTCGTCTATGATCGAGCACTTGTATTCGAGCCCTCGAGGCCCCTGGCTTGTATTATAATGCTTGAATGACTTTTTTTTTGTAGAGTTGTGTTGTGATATCTTCCCGTGAGTCCCTGATCTTGATCGTACACATTTGCGTGCATGATTAGTGTATGGTCAAATCGGGGGCGTCACAGTGTTGACATGACTCTTGCGGCTCAACGCGTCTGCTACTACGTTAGCCTTTCCAGGGTGATAATGCAATCTCATATCATAATCCTTGATGAGCTCCAACCATCTCCTCTGTCTGAGATTTTACTCCTTCTGCGTAAAAATGTACTTCAAACTCTTGTGATCCGTGTACACCTCACAGTGGTTTCCGATGAGAAAATGTCTCCATGCCTTCAATGCATGCACCACAGCTGCTAATTCCAAATCGTGCGTAGCATAATTCTTCTCATGGGGTTTAAGTTGTCGTGAAGCATACGACACAACTCTTCCTTCCTGCATAAGCATTGCTGCAAGTCCTCGACGAGAAGCGTCGCAATAAACTTCATAATCCTTGCGTTGATCTGGCAGAATCAACACTGGTGAGGTAACCAATCGTTTCTTCAACTCTTGGAAACTAGCTTCACATTCCTCAGTCCAATTGAATTTGGTGTCCTTCTTCAATAGCTCAGTCATGGGCTTAGCAATCTTCGAGAAATTCTCGATGAATCTCCGGTAGTATCCTGCAAGTCCAAGAAAACTCCGGATTTCTCCAACTGTCGTGGGTGATTCCCAACTTGTCACTGTGTCAACCTTGGCAGGGTCTACTGTTATTCCTTCTCCAGAAATAACATGTCCAAGGAATCCAACTTCTTTCAACCAAAACTCACATTTGCTGAACTTGGCATATAACTGATGTTCTCTGAGCTTCTCAAGTACCAATCGTAAATGCTCCTCATGCTCTTATTCATCCTTGGAAAAGATTAAAATATCATCAATGAAAACCACGACGAACTTATCCAAAAACTCCATAAACACTTTGTTCATCAGGTTCATGAAATAGGCAGGTGCGTTAGTCAGCCCAAATGACATAACGGTATACTCATACAATCCATATCAGGTGGTAAATGCCGTCTTGGGTATATCCTGCTCTCGAATCTTTAACTGGTGGTACCCTGATCGTAGATCGATCTTGGAAAATACTTTAGCTCCTTGCAAGCGGTCAAACAAATCATTGATCATCGGCAGTGGGTACTTGTTTTTGATGGTCACTTCATTCAATCCTCGGTAATCAACAACCATCCTCAGCGATCCATCTTTCTTCTCCACTAGAAGTACTGGTGATCCCCAAGGTGACGAACTTGGGCGAATATAGCCTTTATCCAGTAACTCCTTGATCTGCTTCTTAATTTCCTCCAAATCCTTTGCGGGCATCCTGTACGGTCTCTTAGATATTGGCCCTGTGCCTGGCAAAAGTTCAATCAAGAACTCAATGTCTCTATCCGGTGGCATGCCTGGCAACTCTTCTGGAAATACATCTGGATAATCCTTCACCACTGGTACTTCCTCCTGTACAACTCCTGATAAGGAATTTACTTGAGTCCTCTTCGGCATATGCCGAGATACATACTTGATCCTTTTCCCTTCCGGGGTGGTAAGCAAAATCGTCTTGCTGGCACAATCGATGATTCCTCCATACAACGATAGCCAATCCATTCCCAAAATCACATCCAAACCTTGTGATTCCAAAACAATGAGGTCTGAGGGGAAAACATGCCTACCAATGGCCAATGGTATTTGAAAACATCCTTGGGTGGCCATATACTCTGCTCCTGGCGAGGTTACTAACATAGGGTTTCTGAGAACTTTGGTGGACATCTTAAACTTATTCACGAATCCCCTTGATATGTATGAATGCGATGCACCGGTATCAAAAAGAACAGTTGCAGTAAATGACTTAACCAAAAACTTACCTATTACTGCATCAGGCTGAGCTTCAACCTCCTCCACGCTCACGTGGTTCACATGTCCTTTGTTGAACGGGTTCGGCTTCTTCCCAGAGCTTCCATTGCCATTTCCATTTTGGGCTTCAGGACATTCATTTGCATAATGTTCATTCTTCTGGCACTTAAAACAAGTGACTTGGCTCAGGTCCCTCTTGGCTGGGGTAGATGGGTTGGTGCGGTTCTGTCCATTGCTTCCTCCATTCCCATTACCATTTTTAGAGCCATTATGGTTGTGCGAACTACCTCCTCCATGGGTATGCTGAAACTGTCCTCCCGGCTTCGGGGTAAATCGAGGCTTCTGCTGAGCTCCTGAGTTATACTTCCCTTGTCCATACTTCCTCTTACGGTTTTCAATCTGCTGTTGCTTCCCTTCAATCATGAGAGTTCTATCTACCAGCTCCTGGTAGTTGTTGAAGGTTGCTACCATCAACTGCATACTCAGTTCATCATTCAGTCCTTCCAAAAATTTCTCCTGCTTCGCAGCAACTGTAGCTACGTCATCTGGTGCATAACGTGCTAGCTTACTGAAATCCTCCACATACTGGCCTACGGTGCGTCCTCCTTGGCATAGGTTGCGAAACTCACGCTTCTTCATAGCCATAGCTCCTGCTGAAACATGAGCTGTACGGAAAGCTTGCTGAAACTGGTCCCATGTGACAGTGTCAATAGGGTGCGTGGCTGTATAATTCTCCCACCATGATGCTGCGGGTCCATCAAGCTGATGTGCGGCAAAACGCACTCTCTCTGCATCTGTGCATCCTGCAGTGGTCAACTCCCTTCCAACTTTGCGGAGCCAATCATCTGCAACAATCGGCTCGGTGCTACTGGAAAACACCGGCGGGTTTAGTCTTAAGAAACGGGCTAAGTGATCAACAGGTGGTGGTGGCGGTGGGTTGTTGTTGTTGTTGTTGCCTTGGTTCTGAACTAACACTTGCATCAGGGCATTCTGTTGCTGAATCAACTGGGTGATCTCCGGCGGGAAAACAAATCCGGTGTCGCGTCTCGGAGGCATCTGATAGGTTTAGAAAAGATGAGAATTAAGAACAGAATGAGATCTAGAGAGAAAACACTACCCATATGCTCATGAGACAAATTCAATCAATATCACTCAATCAATACAAACAAGGCAAAACAATCAATCTAACTAGCGTTACAAAGTGCTTGAACTATACTATTAAATGGGGGAAAACTACTACTGATATGGTGGTCTACTAGAGATTCTGATCCGTTGAAGACTCCATGATGTCTGCTCCAGCTACATCAATCCATTCGTCTTCACTTGGTTCCGAGTCGGTGTCGTCGATGATGATGTAGTTATCCGGACAAGTGCATTCGTCGACTTCTGCTTTTGGCACTGGATTTCCCACGAATGCTCCAATCTTATCTCCAGGTCGTCAATCTTCCCTACTAGTGCGTTGATTTCCTCCAAATAATCTTCGCGTGTAGTCTTGAGTTCTTCTTGGAGTTCCTTGATCTTCGTGAATGCCTTCTTCAGTTCTTCCTTGTCCATGCACATTTGATTCTCCTGGCGTCGAATATGTTGGTTCTGCTCCTGGATGAAAGCTGCAATTGATCCATCCTTCTTGGTCTTGATCATCTCCCATTGCGCGTCTCGACGTCCACAAATCTGATAAATTGTATCCTTAAGCTCCTGGTGGTGGACTTCTCCAATGCGTCCCATGGCGATGTGTGCGGCCATGCTCTTCCCTAAACTCCAAGTTGGTGCTTCGAAAACCAATCTCATGGGTTCCGTAACTAGCACAAACGTCCTTCCTGGAATGATAACTTGAATCTTCCAGCTCTCCTCTTCTGGTAATGTGGCGTTGTAGGTTCCGGTGATGCTTGGTATTCCTATGTTCAAGTACTTGGTGACTTCCTTCAAATGTCGACCAAACGGCGTGTCTTCATCTGGTTGCATGAACTTGCTCCTTGCATTCGCCATTCCTAAAAGAGTAGAAAGTGGAGAGGGGTCAGAAATGAGAAGAGAGAAGCTTTCTAGGGCTTAAGCTTAGTGGTCGTGTCTTATAGTCAGCGTGTGCTCTGATACCAACTTTGTAGCGACCAGACCTCAAATGGCCTGTGCTGCTGTGCACCAGTGTCATCCCTGGATCAGTAATGCTGACACGCACAGTACAAATGGAGGATTTATAACAGAGTAGCAATCACACACTTATTACATCGAAGATCTCCAAAGAGATTAAGTATGATAAGCATGGCTTAAGGCCATCTAATAACGATAACAGCGGAAGACTTGGAAGATAAGTGAGTCCATCAACTCCAGCGGCATCACTGAGTATAAGACCACGACCTAAGGCACCTTACTCGTCGTCTGAAAAGTCTGCAACATGAAACGTTGCAGCCCGAAAACGGGTCAGCACATAGAATATGCTGGCAATGTAACACATAGAGAATAATGAACAAAATAATGCTATACTACATGCATATATGGCTGGTGGAAAGCTCTATGGTTACAGTTTTGCGAAAAGCCAATTTTATCCTACTTCAAAGGAATAAATTTTATTTAACTATCATGGTGGTTGTGAAACATTGAGATGGTTGACAGCATCTCAATCCCAATTAAAAAGTCATCAATAACCCAACAAAATTAATTAGAGGTAACATAGTGTTGAGATTCACATGATAATCCAAGTACTAGATACTCAAGTTGTCCATAACCGGGGACACGGCTAACCATGATTAGTTTATACACTCTGCAGAGGTTTGTGCACTTTTCCCCACAAGACTTGATCTCCTCCGTTGGATTACTCGCACTACATGGTGTTTGAGTAACGGATGACCAAGACACAGTCTTTCAGAAGTGTTTGCACCTTACGTATGGGTAGACAGTTACACCTACTTTCCCCTACATCTTCTAGTCTACCACTGTAAGAGTTCACACAACTTAGTCAACTATGCTAGAGCCCATAATAGCTTGCGGCTGCACACGGAAGTTTCTAGCATGAATAATCTCATGATCCCTTTGAACCTGGGTGGCGGTCCAAATGAAAAAAAACAGGCAATCCTGGAATACCCAGGTACCTCAATCCACCCAGATGTGAGTTTAAGTTGCCACCTTAAGTAAACCATTAATTAACAATCTCACATCTGTCATGAATTTCACTCAAACCCAAACCACGTCTACGAGCATAGCATGGCAATAGTAAAAGCAACGTAGAAGTAACTCCCAAGGGTTTGAATAGAAAACAGGTGATAGGTTCTACCTCATCTACTTCCCAATACCCACAGTTTAATTAGATCCTAATCATGCAAGTGTTTGAGGGTTGAATCTAATGCATAAAAACTGGGTATGAAAGGGATATGATCAAAGTGTTACTTGCCTTGCTGATGATCCGCAAAACCTAGCGATTCGAAGTAACAAGCGGCACACTCCGGGTACTCTATCGCAAACAAACAAGCATACAATCAGTACTCATCTAATGCACAGGTAAAACTCGAATGAAAGATCCAACCAGAAAGTTCAACTTAAGAACTCCGGTTTGCAAAAAGAATCAACTCGAAAGAAGCAACGAAAGTCAAACGGCGAAAGAAAGAAATTTCGTTTGCTAATCTGGATCTAGGTCAAATTTTACTGTAGCAAAATCTTGTTTGAGTAGGTTAAACGGAAAGAGAATTTCGAGACGAAACTCTGGGCGCTTGAATCGCCTGATTCCGATAAATGAGCGAGAAGTTAAACAGATTCGAAGATTCGATCAGAAATCGAATCTGAGAAAATAACGAGAAAATCCGACGAAAAAGAAAAACGGACGAACGGTTAAAGAACGGACGTTCGTTAACACAGAAAAACCGACGAACGCGTTCGTTAAAACGAACGGTTCTGTAAACGCTCGTAAAATAATAAAACCGAAAAAAAACCGATCTAGGGTTTTTTTTAAAACGAAGGGTTTTTTTTACAGAAAACCGGTCAACGACGGGAATGGGCGGCGGCAGTACCTCGACGGCGGGCTCCGGTGAGGGGCTCCGGCGGGGGCGGGGCTCGGGGCTCGGGGAGGGCGCGAGGGGGCGGCGAGGGGCGGCGGCGGCGGCTTCCCGGCGGCGGCGACGAGCGGCGCGTGCGGGCGGGCGGCGGCGGCGATGTTGGCGGCGGCGGCTCGAGTTGAGGGAGAGAGAAAGGGGGGCGGTATTTAAGGGGGGGTGCGTCGGCGTGGGGAAGGGGGCACCCGAGGCGGCGGCGGCTCCCGTGCCCGGGAAGGACTCCGGCGGCGAGCTCCCGTGCGGGAAGAGGAGAGGGCGCGGGCGGGCCGTCGGCTGGGCCTTTGGCCCAGTCGGCGCGCGGGCGGTTTTTTTTTAAATTAGTTCCGCGGAAAATAATACGTAGAAAAATAAATAAATATCAGAAAAATATGAAATAAATTTTCCCCGTCTAGTTAGAAAATCTAGAACAGGGTGAAAATTTTTGTAATCAAAAATAAATATTTTGAAAACATGCAATATTTTTAATGCAATAAAAATTGCAAATAAAATCCAAATAAATGCCAATAAATTATTTTAATATTTTTCCTCCAGTATTTCCATTGTTTTGGAGAAGTCATAATTTCTCCTCTCGTTTATTTATAAAATTGGAATATTTATCCGGAGAGAAAAATTATTAAAACCAAAATCCTCGTTTGAAAATCAAATTTGAAAATTCGAGAAAATCCCCAACTCTCTCCGAGGGTCCTTGAGTTGCTTAGGATTATCGAGGATTTGTCAAAATGCAACAAAACATGATATGCAATGATGATCTATGTATAACATTCCAAATTGAAAATTTGGGATGTTACACAAAGCTCTTGATATTATTGAGCTTACTGCCCTGCCAACTCCAGGTGAACTCTTTGAACCTGGTTGTCAGCTTCACCGCAATGCTTTGGAGAGCATATTCCAGAAGCCTAAGCTGAATATGAGCCAAATGCTGAGTATGATGAAGCCATTGCCTAGAGATGCTGACTATCCTACGGAATTCTTTGTTGAAGACCTTGAGTATCTGCCCCGCACTATCTATCATATCATCAGGCGAACTCTATGGCCTGTCAAAGGACATTCTCCAGCAACTAAGCTAGAAGGCGCAATGAAGACATTGGTTTTCTATATCTTCAATGGCATCAGTTTCAATGCTCAAGACTTCTTCATCAGGCAATTGGATGCATCCGGATCTGATTTGTTTGGTCTATAGTTTTATGCTCCATGGGTAATGCGCCTCATCAAGCTTCACTCTGCTATCAACTATCAGCCTTCTGCGCGCAATCATCTCATATTCTTGCCAGAGGTTGATCTGTCTGTCGAAGCCATATACCCAGAGCCTGCCAAGGAGCCAATTTATCTTCACAACGCCGATCACCAAAGCTTCACTCAACCTATTGAAGGAGTTCCTGCTGCAACTCGTGTTTATCCTTTGGCTGGCAATACACGTGCACCTCATCGTGTCGATACTGAAGCCACTGAAAGCACTATTGCGCAAAGGCCGCGAAAGCGATCTCGTGTTCTCAATGACCGAGAGCTTCTCGTCGCCCTACATCAAAAACAGGATAAGAATCATGACTGGCTGAAACGTCAGATGCAAAGCCTCTTGGTGGATGTCAATCGCATTCGCAATCTTGCCACCAAGAATGCTTTTGTCGCTCATGAAACCTGTCGGCGGTCGTGGAAGAGTCTGACATTGCTGAGCTCTGAAGATGATCTTCATCCAGATGGCTTCATAGAGAGATTCAAGTTCGATTCCACTCCTCCCAGGAACGTTGTCTTGCGTCAGACTCCCTCACTTGAAGACTCTGAGTACTCCTCCTCAGCGGCAACTGTCAATGCCAAAGTCATTGATGACGAAGACGATGCTACTTCACCAACTACAACTTCGCCTCGTATCAACACTGCGCCAAGTTCTTCGGCACCACCGGACCTCAACGACGACCCTGCTGCTTCTCCTACTCCTCATGGGGACGAGTAGACGCTCTATGTCTTCAAACCTTTTTGGTCCTTACTGACAAAAGGGGGAGAAGCATATGAGTTGATAGTCTTCAAGCGGGTCTTTATGGGTGGTTGCTATACTTTTTGCCAAGTTTTTACAACTCTCGCTTTTGATACTTTTGGTTCTTTGAGTTGTAACACTTAAACTTGATGGTCGTCCGCTACCTTTCTGTCAACTATGTGATGCGATGATAAATTCCACGTGTGCGATGATAAATCCCACACGAAGTCATTCCGCAGACGTCCATTTTCCATTATGCATGTCATTACCTTCTTTATATCATTTCATGCATGATGAATTGTCTTCATTAGTTGAAGAGGATCTCCACAAGTAAAACCTACCATGTGCATTTGCATTCAAACGCAAATTACTTATATGCACATCTTTGGGGGGGCCTTTTGCTACTTATGAAGACAATATCTTAACCCTTACAATTTCACATACTTTTATCCCCGTTGAAAACTTCAACCAGTTTGTCATCAATCACCAAAAAGGGGGAGATTGTAAGTGCATCTAGTGCCACCCCTAGTTGGTTTTGGAGTATTGACGACAAACCTGGTTGAGGGACTAATGTGTTTGTGAGAATTGCAGGATAACACAGGTAGTAGTCCCTCATTCATTTGGTTTACCTACCGGAGATGACCCCTAAAAATGTGTGAAGACATTGAAGACAATGGTGGTATGTGAAGATATTCACAATGAAGATTATGACTCGAGAAGACATTCACGTGAAGATTATGGAGTGCGAAGACATAGCTGTTTTGTAGTTTCCTTTTCTTCTTTGTTGAGTCATAGGAACCACCGTACTGTTAAGTGGGGTCCAAGTGAACAAAGTCAGAGTGACTGAAGTGATGCTCAACCAAATCCTAAGTCTTCGAGCGAAGACTATGAGAGAAAATCTTATCCAGAGCTGGATGAGTCAGCTTTACTTGTAGCCCAAGTCAAGCTGCCGTGTGTGTTTGAAATCTGACCGTTGGAACACGCGTCAGTTCCTTAGTGACCCAGGGTCATTTCGGACAAATCAGGTCGGGTTGCCTAGTGGCTATAAATAGCCCACCCCTACACCATAAATTGATGGCTTCTCAGAGTTAGTGCACGGCTTTTGTCGTTTGAGAGCAACCCACCTCGAAGCCTTTGAGAGAAAGATCCTTGCGAGGACAAAGCCCAAAACACCCAGAGCCAAAGAGTGTTAGGCATCACTGAAGTATTTCTGTCTGCGTGACCTGAAGACTTGTTACACTTGAGGACTGTGAATCCTCCAGCCGGTTAGGCGTCGCGTTCTGAGCATCCAAGAGTCATGGTGGATTGCCGGTGAACGAAGTCTGTGAAGGTTTGGAAGTCTTCCTTGAAGACTTACCAGAGTGATTGGGCGAGGACTAAGTGTCCTTAGCTCAAGGGGAATAAGGTGAAGATGCGGTCTTCTGAGTTGAATCTCAGCCTCCCTAACCAGACGTACAGTTGTCACAGCAACTGGAACTGGTCGAACAAATCTTTTGTCTTCACCAAGCAACTGGTTCTATCCCTTCCTTCACTTATTTACAGTTTGTCTTCGTGAAGTCTTTTGCTTGTTTGTCTTATTTGTTTGACTTCACTGTGTGACGACTATTGTTGTTTGGCTTCATACTATCTTCCATCTTGATCCATACTACCTAGCTGCAAATAGTCTTTGTGCTTTAGGTTCATTACTTGCTTGACTTTGGCTTGTCTAGTGTAGTCTACCTTCCGCTGCATGTCAATAGGTTCATTTCTATCGTTTGTCTTCGAAACTCCCATGTTTTGAAGACTTTCATAAAAATCGCCTATTCACCCCCCCTCTAGTCGATAACTAGCACTTTCACTTTTGGTTTTCTTTTTATTTATTTATGTTTTCTTTTAATTTTCAATAGTCATTTAGTTTCATAAAATATAACCCTTGCGCCATAAATTGTGTTGTAAAATAAGTCACTGCTACAAAAAAGATTGGCATCTAAACAAAATAGTTTTCAATTTTTATAATTTAAAAAGTATTTAAATTATTTTTTGCGCCTGCTTTGATTATTTTAGGGCATTTAAACACTTCATAAGAAGTTGATTTCTCCACCATAATTAACTATGGATTATGTGCGACATTATGAACATTTTAGTTTTATGTGTTGAAGAAATAATTTACTTGACTTTATTTTAAATTTGAGAATGGCTTTGATTTTTATCAAGTGGCACTTTGGCTTAGTTAAACTTAATGACACGACACCATTAGTGTGAGGTCACTGTAGCATGACACTGGGGGTGTTATAGAGTTGATATGTCTCCAACGTATCCATAATTTTTTAAGTATTCATGCCATGTTAGCAATAATTTTATATGGTGTTGGTGCACTTTTATATGACTTCTATATGATTTTCATGGACTAAGATATTAAACTAGTGCCCAGTGCCAGTTGTTGTTTTCTGCTTGTTTTTGTTTTTTTCAGAAAAATTCATACCAAACGAAGTCCAAACGCGATGAATTTGTTTGACCTTTTTTGGAACACAAGAGACCCCCCCCCCCCGAAGTTTCGTGGAAGGACGGGAAGACCCACAAGGCGGTGACAAGGCAACTTGGCATGCCTAGGGGGGTGGCCATGTGTTGTTTCCTTGTGGGGCCCTCATAGCTCCTTTTCTGTGATTCCAACGCTGAAAATTCTTATAAATAGAGAAACCCCTAGAAATAAACCTAGAACTTCGACTCCGCCGCCGCAAGCCGCTGTTCCGAAGAGATCCCATCTGGAGGCCTTTTCCGACGCCCTACGTGAGGGGGAAATCATTACCGAAGGCCATGTTCATCATCCCGACGGTCTCCATGATGAGGAGGGTGTAGTTCACCCTTGGGTCTGAGGGTATGTACCAGTAGCTATGTGTTTGGTCTGTGTGTGTGTGTGTTTCCCTCTCTCTATCTTGTTGTGATGAATTGAGTCTTGCTCTTTGTGGTTTCGTTATGTTGGATTGAATATTGGATCTGAGATCACTTGATGTATGTCTTGCATGTGGATACCCGTGGTGACAATGGTGTATTCTATTGAGTTACTTGATGTATGTTTCGGTATTCAACTTGCGGGTTTTCGTGACATTGAGGTAATCTATGCATAGGGGTTGATACGCGTTTTCGTCCTATGTTCTCTGATAGAAACTTTGGAGTGATTCTTTGTCGTACTTTGAGGGATTGTTATATGATTCAATTATGCTAGCACTGTTGAGAGATGCCACTAGTGAAAGTATGAACCCTAGGTCTTGTTTCCAAGCATTGCAATACCATTTGTGCTCTGTTTTATCACTTGCTACCTTATTGTTTTTATATTTTTTAGATTACAAAAACCTATATCGACTATCCATACTACACTTGTATCACCATCTCTTCGCCGAACTAGTGCACCTATACAATTTACCATTGTATTGGGTGTGTTGGGGACACAAGAGATTTCTTGTATTTAATTGCAGGGGTGTTTGAGATAGACCATCTTCATCCTACACCTCCCACGGAATGATAAACCTTAGGTCATCCACTTGAGGGAAATTATTGTTGTACTACAAAACTCTGCGCTTTGAGGCCCAACAAAGTCTACAAGAATAAAAGTTGCATAGTAGACATCAGGCGTGTCCACCATATACACCACCATATACGGTTGAAATATTAGTGAGGGAGAATTCTGACTGTTGTCATGGGGGTCGCTTCTCCTTCTTTCCTGTGCTAAACCTTTTGGTAATGCACTCGGGAAAGAAGCGAGGAGCGACCATCATCGATGGCCGCAATATCAGAGAGGGAGTGCCCACCATATACAACACCAGAGATGAGAGTTTTTCAAGGGAGACTCGACAGACCGAAAGTTAACACGTGTTGACTAGTGATCTGTGTGTTGAGTTCCTGGTGTTTGTCATCAATTTGTAATCTTTGAATTATGAGCACAGGAAATGTCTGACAACGACAAGATCCCCGCGCACCTTGACTACACCGACGATGGGGGTATGTGCGATAGGCCTCACTTGGAAAACGATAGGTGCTTCTTCCTCACGCTTAAGGAGGGCTTTGAATATTTTATGTATGTAACTTCAACGACACGTTTTTCTTCTTAATTAAGCAAGGATTAAGATTTTTTGCTTTAACGTGTAATTTGCGTTTTTATAATTCAACTAGTGCATACCCTGCAATGCAAGACCTTATGTCCTAGAGAAGCTCTCTTTCGAAGAGATGTACAAGGTGGACACGAAGAAAGCTCACCTTAAAATGAAGTAGGTCATACACATTTTGGATGTTCAAATGGGAAGGATTATGCAAGGCCTACAAATTTTAGGAGGATATGAAAATAACCTTCAAGATTGGCATTCCTCAAGATAAAGACATTTGGGTGGATTTGGACATGATGCTGATTCTACCTCTGTGTGAGTTTGTTAAACAAATTTGTTAAATAATTTATATTGCTTATCTAAAAATAGTTGTTATCCATCCCTACTAAACTTTTTTTAATAATTGACAACTTATTTCCTTTCTTCCAAAGATACAGGAAAGATAATAGACGAGACCTACTATAGTTATGGCTCGGAGCTAACTTGGGAGGAGAAGAATTCTCTTGTCTCCTTTGTTAATGATGTTCTGGAATTTAAGATCATTTATGGAGTTGGCCAAAATTATAATGGTTACGTGCCACTAGTCCACGAGTTGACCGATGGTAACATTCGTGCAAATATCATGGTAAGATTTTTTACTATTGTGTTACCAGTTCATCATTTCATAGGTTCTTCTGAAGTAAACCACATTGCTAACTATTTTACTATTATGTTCTCCAACAGAAGCTCCTGAATGATGTTGTGCCTACTCTGATGTATGTCGAATATGAGATGACAATTGTTAGCGTACATCCATGGACGGAGACTTTCAAATGTGCATACTCGACTTCTAAAACAGATGAAGGTCTCAAAATCAAAGGATGGAGAAAAATAGTGAACGAGCGCAGCCCACAAATTGGAGACCAGTGGATCTCCATGCTTCATAATGGAGAAGGAGGGTTTTTTCTGTTTTATCCTATTTTACCTAAGAGAGAGGAGTAGGTCCTGCTAGTACTTGTCATGTGCTAGGAAGTTATTTATCTAGGATGATAACACTTAGCTAGTAGTAGTGATTAACTTACAATGATCATAATCATGAGATTGTTATATGACTACGATGATGATGAGTTGCTATATGACTACGGTGATGATTAGTTGTTATATGACCACGTTGATGATGTGTTGTTATATCGTTGCTACTATATAAAAATTTATATAAGGGTGTATAAATACAGTATAAATAAGAAGAATGAAATATGCAGTAATAGTAATGGCGCGGGGTAATGCTATTTATCAGTAGGGTGGGTCCTACCCCCACGCTACTGCTAATACTAGCAGTTGTAGCGTTGGGTCAGGCCCACACTACTACTAAAAGTTAGTTGTAGCGCGCTAGCAGTAGCGCGGCCCCCCGTGCTACTGCTAGGCCATTACCCCGCCCTACTACTATTTTTTTTCCAGAGTAGTGTTTGACTTTGCACAGTAGCTCTGGAGCCTTTAAATTTTAGAACACAATGTAAAATAGTTTTAAGAGCCCCTTTTAGGAGAATCTGCTAGAGTTGCTCGAACTAAATAGGTGATCTGATCGACCTATTTTTATCAACATGCAAATGTTGTCACCTTTAATATGCAATCATGAATAGGAAAAGGTCTACCCAACATGCAACCATTCATAAGAAAATGTTCAGTCAACATGCAACCATGCATAAAATATCGTATGCTACTTATATTTAATAAACATTTTACAACTATGCAATAATCAACTATAATGAATTATACGTATTTTTGGTTTCAGTTTTCATAATATCAATTTCAAAGAATTATGTTCGTACAACTAAATTTCATTCAAAAACTTAACCAATCGATGGAAGAATGTGAAGGGCATTGTCCATATTTAATAAAATAAACTGACAGCAATTTATCACGCTACAAATTTCAAATACAAAGTATACCTAGACATCGCCAAGTATATTGCATGATAAAAATCACTTTTATCCAAGTAGCTACATGTATAAAAAAACATCACAGTACAACTGATTAGTAGAAAGCCACCAAAAGAATTGCAGATGCGAGGCAACATATACATAATAATGAAACTTTTTTGTTTTTTTGCTGAGCCCAAGGTGCACCGTAGTCCGTGTAGGTGCGGTTCCGCGTTTTCCCAGGAACATGCCTCACATCTCCCTTTGTTTAATGCGCAAACTCAGAGCAACATTCCAAAACGTTGCTCGACTACCATGAATTCATGACCGAGCAATGCAAAGCTTAAGCAAGCAAAATATTCTGCCTTAACCAAATCTATGTAAGCATTTTACTGAACCTACCGCTCCTACATTACCAGCGGCGTACAGCTCATGTGAGGAAGATGTCCCTCTGACACTGCGTATGGACCAACACAAGACCATAATGGACATAGCCTGAGCATGTAGGCATGTAATGTGCCATGGTACCGGTGGTACAACGCCACAATGAATGAATTTTGCAATGGCCCGTAAAGGTGTGGACTTTGTCAGCCTCTCCCTCCCTCTCCCACTCTTCTAGCCATGAGAGTATATAAACACCACTAATCCTTTTTTCTCCAGCATCTTCTTCTCGCCCTCACACTTGAATAATAATCGCCTCCTCCCGAGAAAATGCCCCATCCTCTTCCTACCCCAGCAATGGAGCTCCTCGGTGCTTCTGCAGCAGCAGCGGCCGGTGCAACCTGGCCAGCATTTGGAGACCCGAGAGCGGAGGAGTCCAACGGCGGCAAGCCTTGCAGATAGGAGACGGCGGGCGCGAGCTAGCGGCTCGCATTGAGCTCTCACTGCGTCGTCCTCCTCTGCTCCACGACTAGGAGCATGCATGAGGCGTCCGGTGCGAGCGTGCGGTGGGGAATTGAGGCGTTATGGTCCGAGATATATGTATATCTCTCTTTCTCTCTCTCTCTTTTCTAGGCATCTTTTAACTAGTTATTATTTGTTCCTCCTCCGAGAATATCCTCCCTTCCTCTTGTTTCGTCTGTGTTTCTTCCTTCTTCTTTCGTTTGTACCGAGAGGCTGTAAGCGACGCATTCTTGGCGTGGAGGAGCTTGTTTGTCATGTTAGGCACCTCAATGTGCTTGGTGAATGTCTTGTTGAGCCTGGAATGCATCGGTTACACTTTGTAATGCATGTAATCTGTCTGCTTTTAGTATGTTTTTGCTCTTGTTCCTGTCTGTGTTTCTTGTAACTAGACCGTCATTTTTGTGCGCCATTGTGTGCACTGCAACCAAGGAAAATTACTCTCTCTCTCTCTCTCTCTCTCTCTCTCTCTCTCTCTCTCTCTCTCTCGCGGGTAACTGAAAATTACTCACACTAGTAGTAGCCACAATGTTGCAATACATATCGTCTAGGCAACTGATGTTTCTTCTGTCGCTCCTTAATTTCCAAACACCAGGTGAACACATCTTCCGAATTTAACACATTGCCCTTAATAGAAGAAACAATCTTTCAAATTAGCAAGTTCGGTACCTGCCAAATTCCCCATCCCCACAAGCGCATGCACATCCGGAATGTAGGCTCTGGTCAGGTGTGCACTCCGCACGCTCGTGTTTAATGCTTCTGTTTGCATATCAATCAATTAGCATTAGAGACATTCTCCACTTCTAGGTCAGCACGGCAGGAGTAAAATAGGAAGGAGGATGCGGTGGTAGTGGTACCACCAGGGCATGAGTGCCAAACAAACAAGACGGGATTGCATCTAGTACTATGACATCTCTGCTAGCTGCAAGTGGATGATGGATGAGACGGGCTGTGTTCTTTGTTACTGGTAGCGTGGCAACAGAATGGCTGGCTGGCTGGCTGCACAGGCACAGGCACAGCACAGTGTTGCCGAGATGAGATGCAGCACCATTCAAACTCTGGGCGCTGCTGTTAATGCTTGGGGGCCGGGGCAGGGGAATATTCAGCGGCTGTGCAGGGGTCTAATGCATGCAAGCACTGTGCCTGTGCCCCCTTTATACCTTTGCTTTTAATTGGCGTGGCAGCGATCACTGTGCTCTACTACTGCCCCGGCTGCTCACTTGGGCCATGGAAACACGAGGAGAGCATACGCATGGCATAGCAATGCATACTACTACTGCCACTGCTACCATGTCCATGTGGCTGTGAATGTGACATCTCCCCTCCCATCTTTGTAAACATGCTTTGCCTAAGCTCGTTTGGACTCGTGCCGTGCTGCTCAGATCATTTGAGCGTGGGAGGGAATGTGGCCCTGACAGGGAGCCATTTGTAAGGGAAAGAAGAGGTTATGGCAAGAAAAGGCTTTGAAGATATTATGTGCACGACCTGTAGTGTTGTTCTTGACAGTACTGGATTGTAGATCTCTCTCTTAAAAGTCATTACTCTCAGCCAGTAGAGCAGTAATTAGGCATGTGGTGTAAGCGAGTCCACGGCCTTTTTGTTGTTAGTGCATTGTCCATTTCTTCGTCGACCAGTGAGCTGCCGTACATAGTAGGCTGTGATGCCCACAGGAGCCACACTCTAAATTTAAAAAGGCATATGCCACACTAGAAAATGGTCAATGCTAGGCGCCGGTCGCCCGGGGCTAGCTTTGGGCTGGTCACGTGTTAGCCCCACGATTCTATTACGCACTACCTCTTCTAATGTAGCACAAAAATCTGTCAACGGCCGACGCAAAAAACATCAGCGGTTGCAACAAAAAACCACTCAACAAAAACAGTGGCCGGTTCCAGAAAAAAAAATCACCACTTGTAGCATTGGTTACGCCCGTCGATGCAAAAAAACTGTGGCAACTCCACCACCACCACAGCCAACGATCACGAACACACCCGCTCGCAGCTGGTTTCAGCTTCTCGGTGGCCAGTTGCAACTCGGTATGCTGACGGTTGTAGCAAAAATAACTGCTCGCTCCCAGCTCTGCTCTCGGTTGCAGCAAAACGAGATGCTGGTTCCAGCTCGTCGGTTGCAGCAAAACTAGCTGCTGCTTCCAGCATCGCCGTCCGCTCATCGGGTTGCAGCCGCAATCATGGTCACCCCCATCACCGTCCGTCGCAGCATGGGCGCCCGACGCGGTCTCAGCACCTCTGTCGCGGGGGTACACTCAGGGTCCTCTTCTCATAGCGCAAGCGGTGGTTGCAATTTAGTTGGGGGCCGTAGCACCACGGGCGTGTGGATTGATGGGAGACTGGAGACGGTTTGTTGCCATGGGAAGAGAAGATGCCCATGAAAAAGGGGATCGAGAGGTAGGAGATGATGAATAAGTGGTCCAGGTCGTTTTCGGGTTAGAGATAAGGTAGGGAAAATAAACCGGTGATGGGGCCGATGTGTGTGTGTGAGGTGGCCGGCCCAAATCTTAGTCGGCCAGCCGGCACCAAACGTTTATCTTAGAAAATGCAATACAAATTGACCTCTTAACCGGTGCCCTTTTCAGCTTAATTTATGTTTTAAAAAATCATGAAAAGATCATATTTGTTATAAAAGTTCACCGGAAGCAGAAATCATCTCAACATAATACTCCAGAACGACATTTCGGGATAAGCGAACGACAAGTACTTCCGCCAGAACGCGCCGTTGTCACCGCTCCCCTACTAGAGCCAATCTGACCTTATTGATGACAGCTGAAAGTCGTCGTGCACGTGCCCCTACGGACCAGCGCCATGAAGTTGTAGCCATCGCCGTTGAACTCTTGCATAGATTTGAAGCATTTGACACCAAATCTCGCCACATGACGAGAAAACCTAATCTCACCGCCCCGAGTAGACGACACGAATCTACACCGAAACTCCGTCGACTACGTCTAAACGGACGTACTCGAGGGCGATCGAAGCCCGAAAGACAAAACTCGAAGAAGAAACTCCGCCATCTACCCGAACGCTGCACCTGCGAGGACTAAAAAAACATAACCTAAGGTCCTAAGCAACTGACCAGAACAGAGAGGAGGCGAATTCACGAGCTTACTGATAAAGTCTTGAGGGAAAAGTTTGTCCTACCCACCTAGGGCTGGGGGACAAGAGGAAGTCGTACGGTCCATGAGGATTGTTTACCTTGACATTTTCATCTTAATGTACTACCTCTCTCTCAGTTTACAGGGCGTGCACGTACCCCTAGGTCGTCACTTTGACCAACCTTATACAAATCATATATTATAAAAAATATACCAACATAAACTTCGGAGTTTCTACTTTCAAAAGGTATAATTTTTATGTTATATAGTTTATATTAGGGCAATAAAATTGACAATCTAGGTATACGCGCGGGACTTGTAAACTGAAACGGAGGTAGTAGTAATACTCGTGGTATTTTCAGTTCCGCCGTAACTAGCATCACTTTCTTAGTAGTATACTAGGAGCTTAGCAACATTTTTCGTCTTGATTTAACAGGGGAAAATGAAGGGTAAAAACTACTACCTGGAGAAGGAACAAGCGTCACGGGATTGACACTGGACATCACTAACTCCAGCGAGGGACGTAGTACGACGAGCAGGAGCATGTGTGTATCGCGTACTTCGCGCTCTCCCGTCCAACGCTTGTCCTGCGGATCTACGCTCCATCGGTGCACGCGCAACACGACGCCACGGCCTCATCAATGACAACAATGTTGGGGGCCATCCCGTCGACGTCGCTGCTCCACATCTCTCTCTCTATGTGTGTTTTGATTTTCACGGTCTTTCCAAAGTTTACTGATTCTCTGCGGTATATCACGATGCTGCGCGCACCCGCAAAAAAAAATCACGATGATGCGTACCATGTCCGCCCTCTACCTCCGCCGCTGAACCGAGAGAATGCAACTCTACAATATTAGCGGAAACTGGGCATTTATGAGAACATCCGTATACGCTGACAAGGCAATTTTCGTATCTTCTTTCTTCTAATAATAAATGAAATCCTGAAAGTTGGATTTTTAAGCATGGCAAATCTGACATCTGGGATGGCAAAATATGTTGTCCCTGGCATGGCGATTTTTCTCAGCAAGCATAGCAAATTCTGACAAAAAGACGAGAATGACAGTGCGGGGACCAACCACTTCGTGAAATTTTCCCGCGTCTGTTTGCAATCACCGACAACAAAGAAGCCAGGGTGGCTGATGTGTCGACCCCCAATGGGTGGGCGCCAACATTTAGGATCACATTTGGGGTGAGCGAAACAACCGATAATCCTCTGATGGCCTTTGGCCTATGGAGGTGCGGAGGATCTCGGCCCCCCGCCGGTGGGAGGGACCCCGTTCTCGTTTTTGCTAGGTTGAACGTCTTGGTTGGGGCTGTGTGGCGGCGGCGATATCCCTCCGTAGCAATAATGTCTCCAACGTCCTATCTCCGTCCCGATGGTGCGAATAGCGTTGTCGGAGGATGTGTGGAGGTGTGTCTCCATCGGATCTCATGGGATTCGATCGGTACTGGTCTTCGGTGGATCTCTTTGGATCCAGTTTTTGTCCGTCTTCGTTCGTGGTTCCAGGTTTGATCATTCCAATCTACAACTCTTTTCGTCGGAGATGGTTGCTGCTCTTGTGTGTTGGTCCTTTGGGGCCTTAGCACGACGAATTCCCGACTATCTACTACAGCAAGGTTTGCCCGACTACGGTGATGGAGGGGCGATGATGGCGGCGCGCCTTCGGCTCGCTCCAGTGCTTGTAGTCGTCGCTAGGTGGTCCATAGACCTAGTTGTAATTTTTATTACCTCTTGGGTTCTCTGTACTGCCATGATTGATAAATAGATTGGAAATTTCTCTCACAAAAAAAAAGAAACAACCGATAATCCTGTACCCACGTAAAGCTACGAAAGATTTTTATGTAATCTTCCTAAACCCTTATCTGCTCGCCTCCCCTGATTTTCGGGTGGGTGGGGCCCATCCTCCCCAACCCTTCTCCAATGATGATTATCCACGTTGCTAATCACGTAAAGCGCGTAACTTCTCCTACGTAGGTGTAGCATTATCCGCAAAACAACCGAGTGGCAAAACCTTTTAAATTCTACTCCGCGACACAAGACCCTCACCAGAGAGGGATGAGGTGACTCGAAGGCTGGACCTCTCCAGCCAATTCTTCACGGGATCACTATACAATGAGATTTTCAGGGCGACCCCTAGGATCAACCTGTCCGGTACCACGCTTAGGACCAAGGGGACGACCCGCGTCACCCTGCCACGCGAGAGGAAGGGAGAGTGAGGGAGTCCTGAATTAGGGGGTCCTCGGACAGCCGGGCTATATACTTTAGCTGGACTGTTGGACTATGAAGATACAAGATTGAAGACTTCTTCCCGTGTCCGGATGGGACTTTCCTTGGCGTGGAAGGCAAGCTTGGCAATACGGATATGTAGATCTCCTCCCTTGTAACCGACTCTGTGTAACCCTAGCCCCCTCCGGTGTCTATATAAACCGGAGGGTTTAGTCCGTAGGACAACAACAATCATACCATAAGCTAGCTTCTAGGGTTTAGCTTCTACGATCTCGTGGTAGATCAACTCTTGTAATACTCATATCATCAAGATCAATCAAGCAGGAAGTAGGGTATTACCTCCATCGAGAGGGCCCGAACCGGGGTAAACATCGTGTCCCCCGCCTACTGTTACCATCCGCCTTAGACGCACAGTTCGGGACCCCCTACCCGAGATCCGCCGGTTTTGACACCGACATTGGTGCTTTCATTGAGAGTTCCACTGTGCTGTCACCGTAAGGCTTGATGGCTCCTTCGATCATCGACAACGATGCGATCCAGGGTGAGGTTTTCCTCCCCGGACAGATCTTCGTATTCGGCGGCTTCGTACTGTGGGCCAACTCGCTTGGCCATCTGGAGCAGATCATGAGTTACGCCCCTGGCCATCAGGTCAGGTTTGGAAACTTGAACTATACTGCCGACATCCGCGGAGACATGATCTTCGACGGATTCGACCCCATGACAAGTGCGCCGCACAATCACGACGAGCATGACTTAGCTCTGCCGTCGGACAGTGTTCGGGAGATCGCACCTGCAACTACTCCGGCCCTCAATCCGGAACAAATTGCGCCATCTGAGGACGGGTGGATGGACCCCGCCACGGAGGCCGCACACTCAATGGCGATAGAGCCGAATACTGACTTCACCTCCTACGAGAGCCGTGTTGCCGAACCGTTGGATTCGTCCCCGACCACGGGCTCCGAGCCGCTTGCGTCCGTGCCTATCGAATCCGATAGGGCAACGATCATGGAGTTTACCTCCGTGGATATCTTTCAGCACTCGCCCTTGGCCGAACTATGTCCGGCTAGAATGGGATGCGGACGACGAAGAAATTCGCTCCCCACCCACCACCCACTTAGTAGCCACTGTCGACGATATAACAGACATGCTCGATTTCGGCTCCGAAAACATCGACGGTATGGACGACGATGCAGGAGACGAACAGGAACCATCGCCCACAGGGCGCTGGACAGCCACTTCATCACATGATATATACATGGTGGATACACCCAAAGAAGACAATGATGAGGAACGGAAAGATGCAGCGAATGATAGTTCCCTCGAGAAGCAATCAAAGCGACGGCGTAGGCGTAGTTCCAAATCCCGCCTCGGCAAAAACAGCGATAACAGCGCAAGAAAAAATAACACCCCGGTCGACCCCAGAGGAAACGACGACCACATTGACCCAGCGATAGAGCAGGGTCAACCAACGAACGGCGAATATAGTACGGAGCCGCTGTCCAATCACATCGACGCCGAGGATAAAGCTCATCAACCTCTCTCCGGAGAGGAAAACAGTCCGGACGACGACGCACACATCATCCCGGAAAGGCACTTGGAACAAGAGAACCTCCGTAGAGGGCTTATTGCCACCGCGAGGAGTCTGAAGAAGCAGAAGCAAAGGCTTAAGGCCGGGCAGAATACGCTCAATAGTAGATGGAACAAAGTGCTCGCCACTGAAGAAAAGTATGGTGGCAGTCGCCACACAAAGAGCTATCCAAAACGCAAGCTGTTGCCTGAGTTCGATAATGAGGCCATAGAGCCTACACAGCCGAAGAATAAAACGGCCGATCAGCCGGATCGACCACCTCGTGGCCGCGATAGGGCGGCTAATGAGGTCGAACATAAGTCAACACACGATTTACGTGAGGACTTGCGCCAAAAATCCTGTATGTATGACTAGGTCCATCTACGGATCTAGGAAGCGCGCTCCGGCACAAAATCAAAACCGAACACTATAACCGCCCGAACGCCACGATACATCCAAATACAGGGGTGCCGCACACCCCCTATGCTTCACCGATGAGGTACTGGATCATGAATTTCCAGAGGGATTCAAGCCCGTGAACATAGAGGCGTACGACGGAACGACAGACCCTGGGGTCTGGATTGAGGACTTCATCCTCCATATCTATATGGCTCGCGGAGCCGATCTCCACGCCATTAAATATTTGCCCCTCAAGTTGAAAGGACCAGCCCGGCACTGGCTGAAGAGCCTCCCCGAAAATTCAATTGGAAGTTGGGAGGAGCTTGAGGATGCTTTTAGGGCTAATTTTCAAGGGACTTATGTACGACCTCCAGACGCAGACGACTTAAGTCATATAATTCAACAGCCAGGAGAGTCAGCCCGAAAGCTTTGGAACAGATTTCTCACTAAGAAGAATCAAATCATCGACTACCCGGACGCCGAAGCCTTAGCAGCTTTCAAACACAGCGTCCGAGATGAATGGCTCGCCAGACACCTCGGCCAAGAAAAGCCGAGGACAATGGCAGCCCTAACAAGCCTTATGACCCGCTTTTGCGCGGGCGAAGATAGTTGGCTGGCCCGTAGTAGCACCAGCGACCCAGGCACATCTGAAGTCAGGGATGATAACGGAAAACCACGACGCAGTAAAAGCAAGCGTCGAAATAACGATGACAGCCCAGACAACACGGCGGTAAACGCCGGATTCAGGGGCTCTCGACCCGGTCAACGGAAAAAGCCTTTCAAAGGCAACAGAGATGGACCGTCCAGCCTCAACAAGATTTTAGACAAATTATGTTAGATTCACGGCACCTCCGATAAACCTGCAAATCACACACACAGAGAATGCTGGGTCTTCAAGCAGGCCGGCAAGCTAAACGCCGAACACAAGGGGAGGGAGACACCAAGTGAAGGCGAGGATGAGCCTCGCCAGCAAAGCACTGGGGGACAGAAAAAATTCCCACAGAGGTCAAAACAGTGAACATGATTCATGTAACACAAAGAAGGAGCAAACATGCACTCCGAGACACATGTGCCGTAGAGCCCGTCACCACTAAGTTCAACCTTTGGTCGGCCTGCCCAATCAACTTTGATCGCGGGGATCACCTGAAAAGTATCCGGCACGGAGGATTGGCTGCCTTGGTGCTAGACCCAATTATCGACGGATACCATCTCACCCAAGTCCTCATGGACGGCGGCAGTAGTCTTAGGCTGATATATCAGGACACAGTCCGAAAAATGAGGATAGACCCGACAAGGATCAGCCAAAGTAATACTACCTTTAAAGGGGTAATACCAGGCCCAGAGGCCCGCTGTACGGGCTCTCTAGAACTAGAGGTTGTATTCGGTTCTCCCGACAACTTCCGAAGTGAAAAGTTAACCTTCGACATCGCTCCATTCCAAAGCGGCTATCAAGCACTACTCGGAAGAACAGCTTTCGCTCGTTTTAATGCAGTACCGCATTACACTTCTCTTAAGCTTAAGATGCCCGATCCACGTGGCATCATCACAGTTAGCGGAAATGTTGAGCGTTCCTTACGCGCCGAAGAACGTGTGGCGGCTTTGGCAGCCGAACACTAAACGGCCTCTCCAAACAGAATAAATGATCGGTCGTCAAGACCGCGGACACGGCTAGACGAGTCCGGCGCATCACTAGCTGTAACAGCTTACATAAACCTGAGATTGGTTTGATGGATATACCCCCATAGGTGGTACCAGGGGCTTCCCGCATGTAAAAAGGACTACAGTTCGGCTCAACCTTACTTATCTTGAATTTTAATGGTTTATTGAGAATAACCAATTTTTCGCACGACAACTTTCACCTAAATTTTTCTCTTTTACAGATGATAATCGTGCTACAACCTTCCAGGATACGGCACAACGGAGACACAGGCGCAGACGTGCAGCAGGGCCCCACTCAAAGGTTTCTTTTTAGATTAAGACCCTTTGTAAACCTTTTTTACTGTCTCTTGTTGCTTCACATCATCCGGATACTCAGTATAACCGAGAGGGATGCTGACGTTATTGGCATTTCGCCACGTCAGAATAATGCACGTACCTGGACACTCGGGGTTCACTATCAAGGGCGTTACTCAGCCCGGTATATGTTGTAAAGACCGAATACCTTAGGGAGTGTTCGGTGTCGCGAGTTTGGCCTTATATGCATCAGCTCCAAATCATGTCTTTGGTCAAATGTTGGGTTTGCCCGGCTCCCGCGTTTTGCTACCTTACGTTCCACTCTATCGGCTAAGGTGGCACCGGGAGAACTACTGCGATTGTGCCCTGATTCATCCGGATGAGCATCTTAGTAGAGAAAGCCGAGAAGTGACTGTCATGATAAAGCGCGAGACTGGTCAACCACTCGATGACTTAGCGGAATCTTCGGGATTCCTCCGCATTAATGAAGGGCCGGTTTTTCCGGTCATGTACGTACGCGCCCCATACTTGGATGAGCGCGGAAATACCAGGGGATATATAGTAGCCCCACTGTCAAACTCCTATGGTCAAGTGAAAGTGTTAAAGCAATATAGTCCAATTGCCTCGTTCGCCGCGCTACCACCTCCTTAATGGACCAAGACGTTGGATCAAGTGTGAAGACGTGCTTTTACGAACACCCCCGCATTATATGCGTGGGGGCTGAAGCCGACGACTGCAAACTTTCAGGATATATATATATATATATATATATACATAAACGACCGCACAGGAGGTATAATAATACTTTCAGGCAAAAGTATAAACACATCCTTTATAATTCAAATAACATTGTTCTTACAATTGGGATACATGTCACTAGAACATGATACTCTTCGAGCACTGAGCCTCTATTAAACGAGCGCCTTCAAGGAATTCTTCAAAGTAGTGCTCAGCCTCGGCCTACGGCCGAACTCTGGGTTGCAATAGCGGTGGCCTCCATCTCTGTCCAGTATGTCTTGACACGGGCAAGAGCCATCCGCCCACCTTCTATGCACGCCGACCTCTTCATAGCGTCGGTATGCGGCACAGCACCAAGGAATCGTTGCACTAAGACAAAATAACTATTCGGCCTCGGTCCTTCCGGCCAAAGATGATCCACAACAGACTTCATGGCAAGCCCGGACAACCTATGGAGCTCGGCCCACTCGGCCATTCGCTCATTTAACAGCAGCGGACGCACTGGAACATTGAACTGCGACCAGAACAGCTTTTCCACTTCGTGATCTTTTTGATCTTTGAAAAACTCGGTTGCATCAGCAGCACTAGCTGCCAAATCCACGTATGCGTCTGCAGAACTCCATAATTGATCAACAGGGGCATACTTAGGATCTCCGAACTTCGTCCGCAACAAAAAGGGCTTCCCAGTCGCGATGTCTCCGGCTTGACGTAGCTCCTCCTTCGCCGCTCTGATTTTAGAGCGGGCTTCCTTGGCCGCCACCATGGCTTTCTCCAGATCCGCCGTCTTCATTTGGCTTTCCTTTTCAAGAAGCTCATAACGGTCGGCGGCATCTTTCAACTCAATAGCCATCTTGGCTATTTTCTCTTTGCTTTCGCAATGTGCAGCCTGTTCGGCTCTTAACTCTTCGACCGCCTTTAGGGCGACCGCATCACTCCTCCTGGCTTGTTCCTTAGCTCGGGCAAGTTCTGCCCGAAGGGTCTCCACGGCGGCAGCTCCGTCTGCAGTCACAGCATATTATAGATACTAGCATTATGCTCCTCTTAATATATGTTGAATATCAGATAATACATACCCCGTGCCCCGTCAAGCCGCCTGTTTACAAGCACGATGTCGGCATCTGCCGCATCCAGTTGCTGCTTTAGTTCGGCAAACTCACCAGTCCGGCTAGCCACCGGACCTTCAGCCACCTGCACATGAAGGCGGCATGATTATTACCTGGGACTATGATCCTCTGTTTGTCGCCGTTTTCGACAGCAACCAGAGTCTCAGGGGCTACTATCTGCATAGGGCACACCTAGCGTGTGCGGTACCGCCAAAAAATATATATTACTTTGCGTACCTCAAAGCCTCTCAGCGGGCTCATAAAAGCTTCATGCACCCGCTTTCGGCGGATGAAATCCTCTCAACCACCGTACCCATTAGCGTACGATGCGCTTCTGAGATAGCCGCTTGCTCCAGAAGATTCATCAGTGCGTCTGGTCTCGCACCGGACAGTCCCGGACTCTTTCTGTTGCTCTCCTTAGGAGCCGAATACTCCGGACTTCGGGTGGCCGGAGGGTTACCCTCTGGCCTTGGCGGATCAGGAGAGATCCTCCATGACGACACCTCAGGGTCGTCCGCTTCACGGGGAGGCGTTTCGCTCTCCATCATCTCCGGGAGAAGATCCCCCGAAGACGAACTCTGTCGAGAAGGGCTACGATCCGAACTACAAGACATACGTCTCGGTTATCGTCCTCAGAAATAAAGCAGGATATGTTTACTATAGAGTACTTTTGTTTACTTACAGCTCGGTGGAGGGCTGGTCCCCTTGCGGGTACTTTGCGGTAAGGATGCCCTCCGGGGTAGGGCCCCCTGACAAAGGTTTCTTCCCTCATTTGGAAACCATTGTTTCCAAGTCTTCAGAGGCGGCCCTCTTCCTTCCTTGGGGAGAGGGGATTTTAGATTCTTCTCCCCGGTTATCCTCCTTCGCGGAGGCACTAATTCCCCCGGTTTGGATGAATAATGAGTGAGGCCCGCTTTCGGCTTCTTTATTCCCTCCTTTATCTTCCCCTGAGGGCGCTTGATAAGGCGCGAGCTCAAGCATTCTGGCTAGTACTGGATCTGTTGAGCCTTCGGGAAGGGGGCCGAACACCTGATCATCTTCGCCTTTTTTACCCAGTCCTGGTCAAAGAGCGACTTTTCAGAATGATGTTGTGATGAATAAAGAGAACAGCATGTTCGGCCGAAGAATTACTTACTTGTGTATCTGGACAATTGCAGCTCAGACCCGCATCCTCGGTGGTGTCCGGACACTTTACTTGTAATCCGAAGAATAATCCATACATCTCTTCGTGCGTGATGCCGAAGAAGTGCTGAATAGCTCGCGGTCCTTCCGGGTTGAACTCCCACATCCGGAGAGGTCGACGTTTGCAAGGCAGGACTCGACGAACTAGCATGACTTGCATTGCCTTGACAAGGCTGATATCTCTCTCGAGGAGATCTCGGATGCGACTCTGCAATGTCGGCACATCATTTACTGGCCCCCAGTCCAGCCCCTTGTTGATCCATGACGCCAGTTGTGGTAGGGGGCCCGAGCGGAAGGCAGGGGCGGCTACCCACTTAGTACCGCGGGGAGCTGTGATGTAAAACCACTCCCGTTGCCATAAGCTGGACACCTCCGGGAAGGAACCCTTTGGCCATGGAACATCGGTGCCTTTGCTTATTACGGCACCTCCGCATTCTACGTGTCGCCCATTAATCATCTTCGGCTCCACACTAAAGGTCTTGAGCCATAAGCCGAAGTGTGGGGTGACGTGGAGGAAGGCCTCACACACGACGATGAACGACGAGATGTGAAGGATGGAATCCGGGGCCAGATCATGGAAATCAAGCCCGTAATAGAACATGAGCCCTCTAACAAAGGGATCCAGACTAAGGCCTAGCCCTCGGAGGAAGTGGGAGACGAATACGACACTCTCGCCGGGTTCGGGAGTGGGAATGACCTGCCCTCGGGCAGGCAGCCTGTGCGAGACTTCGGCGGTCAGATACCTGGCTTCTCTTAGCTTCTTGATGTCCTCCTCTGTGACAGAGGAGGGCATCCACCGACCTTGAAGGTTGGATCCGGACATGATTGAAGGTCCGAAGCTTAGCCTGAGCCTTGGGTGTTGGAACTCGGGGTGGGGGAAGGATTCGATTGAGCGTGAGAAGAAAAGGACAGGCCTTGGCCTCTTTATAAAGAGGGTGAATATCAGGCGTCCTCCGCGTGGCCGTTTGGAACTTGCCTAAAATCGAGGAGTCATACCAACAGGCACGATTGGGTTACCCACACCCGTATTGATGAGAATCCCGTGATAAGGGGAACACGATCTCTGCTTCGACAAGACGTGCCAATAAAAACCGCCTCGCGAAACGTGCAGTGGCAGGCTGGGAGAAACGGTTCGAATAGTGACCAGACCGTGGTGTGATGTCACGTTATGAAAAGTTGTCAGCAGATTAGATTTGTGAAAATATTATTCTCTCTACGGTGGTATGTGGAATTTGTTTTGCAGAGCCGGACACTATCTTGCGTTCAAAATCTTCTACGGAATATTCGGAGGAAGAACCGCCTTGCAATGCCGAAGACAATCTGCGCGCCGGACTCATCGTCATTGAAGCCTGGTTCAGGGGCTACTGAGGGAGTCCTGGATTAGGGGGTCCTCGGACAGCCGGACTATATACTTTAGCCGGACTGTTGGACTATGAAGATATAAGACTGAAGACTTCGTCCCGTGTCCGGATGGGACTTTCCTTGGCGTGGAAGGCAAGTTTGGCAATTCGGATATGTAGATCTCCTCCCTTGTAACCGACTCTGTGTAACTCTAGCCCCCTCCGGTGTCTATATAAACTGGAGGGTTTAGTCCGTAGGACAACAACAATCATACCATAGGCTAGCTTTCTAGGGTTTTGCCTCTACGATCTCGTGGTAGATCAACTCTTGTAATACTCATATCATCAAGATCAATCAAGCAGGAAGTAGAGTATTACCTCCATCGAGAGGGCCCGAACCAGGGTAAACATCGTGTCCCCCGCCTCCTGTTACCATCCGCCTTAGACGCACAGTTCGGGACCCCCTACCCGAGATCCGCCGGTTTTAACTCCGACAGAGAGCCCCGCCGCCTCTGGCGCCGACCGGCCTTTGCCCGGTCACGCCCTCTGGCGACGGCAAGGTAGGAGGAGGGCTGGCGTGCGGGGATCGACTAGGTCGCCTTGCGGGAGGGGAGGGCTGAGAATCTAGGCAAATTTGACAATTTTGACCTGTGGATGAAATCATTTCACAAAATGAACTGCTTCTAAAAAAATCACTCAACTGGCATTTTTTAGTGGCGCCCGACACGAAGGCGCCACATTACACTGTGCAACACCTGACTGATAGGCGTTGCACGCCTGGCCAACGTCACATCCCGGACTGTCTAAAAATTACTAAGTCAATGTGCAGCGCTGAGCTTCTAGGCGTTGCACAAATGGTTGCACTACAAAATGAAGCAACCACTAGTGCAACGCCTAGAAGCTAGTGTGGCGCCTAGCTCTCAGGCGCTGCACACTGACTTAGTAATTTTCGAGTCACATGGGTGCTACGCTGGCTAGGCGTGCAAGGCCTGTCAGTCAGGCGCTGCACAGTGTAGTGTGGCGCCTTCGTGTCAGGCGCCACTCAAAAAGGTCAGATAAGTGAATTTTTTTAGAAACAGTTCATTTTGTGAAATGATTTTATTCATAGGTCAAAATTGTCAAATTTGCCGAGAATCTGAATGAAAACTCGCTCCAAGTCAAGTCCTAGTGATTCAAAACGGTGATACAGATACAGCTAGACCGGCATTAAATGGGCCTAGTTAAGGGCTACGCCATGGCTGAGAGAGGGGTCAGCAGCCTAGCACAATCTCCCTGCACGCTGCCATGCATTCCGGCCGGCGATCTAAAGCCTAAACGAAGCATAGGCTCTACACGGCCCGATCTCTCGTCAGGAGACAAATCGCAAACTAGCTGACAAGGAGGGGCAGGGCAGGCGGCTATAGCTACGTACCTAGGCTGGGCTGAGCTCAAAGCGAACAAGCATGAAGCTATAGACCCAGATGCCAGTACTAGGAGTAACGTCCTGCACGCAGCATGCGCGCATGCAGGCAGGCCCCTGAATTAAGCAAAGGGTCGACGCCATTGCACGGCGTGCTCTCTTGTGCCGCGGGATTTCGCGAGCGGCCGGTGGATCCGGTACACGCGCAGTCCACGCGCAGCGTGCTTCTGTAGTAGTAGTAGTACGTGTTTTGGCTCACGGCGCATCCATCAACCCGGCTACGTACGCCGTCCGTCCGTCCGTACGGCGCGCGTGCCGCCGTGATGTGTCCTGTCACGTTCTGTAGCACGGTACAATGTTGTCGTGTGATATACACTGTCACTAGCTACTAAGCTTTGATTCCCCTCTGTTGACGGACGCACAAAACGGCCCCGCGCTGCATGCACGCCCGCCCGATTGGACCCGGGCGTCCGGCCTTGACAAGCCGTGCCGGCGACGCTGTACCGGCGCACGCCTGCACAGCCCAGAGGAATAAAGGGAAAGGAGGAGTACGAGCAGCCGGGGCCGGCCGGCTGCCCCGCCGCGAGCTAGCTCAACTAGCTAGCTGGTGGCGAGGATCGAGGCGGCCGGACGCGCGCGCGGCCGGCATGCAGCGGCAGGACGGACAAGACAAGAGAGATCGCGAGATGCCGGCCGCTGGGTGCGTGCATGCATGCATGCACAGCTAGCGCGGCGCTCGCTTTCATTTATGGCCAGGCCAGCACCGCTGCCGCCGCGCCGCGCCAGGCTCGGTTTCCCCAACGGCATCGGCGACGCACGTACCTGTGCCCCGGTGCGCAGTGGCACTGCACGTACGTACACGACGTAGAGACGTACGGTGGCATGGACGGGTCGACGTCGAGCTATGCTATCGAGCGTGTTGTGCAGCGTGCGGGTGGTCGCTGCTGCATGCCGCGCCCATGTGCCGGGCGTACGTGCTGCCGCATCCGCAAGCCCACCCCGCCATGCATCTCCAGCCTGAGCAGTGGCGCACCGGCACGGCGCCGTGTAGCGCGCGGTGCGCACAGGCAGCAGCAGTGGCCACCGCTTGCTTGCCTTCTGTTGTGGGTTTACCCGGCTGCTCCCCCGCCAGTCCGTTACTGTTCCGTTTCAACTCGGCGCACAGTGCCGCGGCCACGTTCCGGGTGCAGGCCGCGCACTGTGCACGCTCGCATTCGTTCCTTTTGTTCCTGCACTGCACTCCTAGCGACCTAGCGGCTTTCTGACACTCCTACTACTACTCCGGAGTACTATATACCGGTCGCTGCGTGCGTATGTGTTGTCACTGCGTGCCGGCGCATGCCTTAGGAGGGAGGAGGGGATCGGAGAAGGGAGCAGAGAGGGGTAAATGCGGTGCCTCGCGCTTTCTGGAGCTATAAGAGCAACTCCAACGGGCGACCCAAATGGATGCGCGCTTTGTCCGTTTTTTGTTCGTTTGGGTTGGCCAGGCGGACGTGCGCGTCCGCATTTTAAAATGGGTCGGCTTGACCGCCCAACGGGGAGGCCGACCCAAATATGCCGTCGTGGAAAAAACTAACCAATTGCACTAAATAAACATAAATAAGCATAATTAAACATAAAGTGGCCGGTCAAACGCCGGCCAAAGTCCACCTAAATCTAATAAACATTAAAAAAAGTCTGCGCCCGCCTGCTGCCGCCCGACACGCTGCCCTAGACGTCGTCGGCCTTACTCTTGCCCTTGCCGTCGACGCCGCCGTCGTCGGTGAGGTCGATGAAGACCGGAGCAGGGCCAGCCCACCCGAACGCCGCCTGGTACGCTGCCAGGGCAGCCTCCTTCGGCGTCTGCTGGGGCAGGCGGCATTGCGGCAAGCCGCGCGCAATCCTCCTCCTCCTCCTCCTCGAGTCGGAGCGCCTCCGCGTCGTGTTGGAGCATGGCCTCGTAGCGCATCTGCTCCTCGCCGTCGGCCTGCTCCTGGCGGAGCCAGTGCTCCTTCCATCGCTCGAGGTGGGCCGCCTCCTCCTCCGGCGTCGCGGCGAACTGGACGGGAGGCGCGCTCACCCACTCGCGGTACTGGCCCGTCCACGAGTAGGCCTCCTCCGGCCAAGTGGGTGGAGGCGGGGAGAGCTTATGCGTCGGCTCCGGCTCCGGCTTGGGCTGGACGGGCGACGACAGTGGCGGTGGCGGCACGAAGAGCGGGGTGTGGACGGAGTCCCCCGCCGCCGACAGGGCAAGGGCTTGCTCCAGCCCATCCCAGTGCGCGTCCTCCTCGAGGCGGCTAGCCTCCAGCGCGTGCTGCAGGGCCTCCTCGAGGGCGGCTTGGTACTCCGCCTCCGCCTCCATGTCCTCCGGCTCTACCTGTGGGGGCGGCGGTGGGACGGCTTCGACACCCGAGCGTCGTTGCTCCTCGTGTTCGAGGGCGAACCACGCCTCCTAGTTGGGGGAGTCGGCGGCGTACTCTGGCAGCCGACGCTGCTCCGGCGTGAGCTGCGCGCGGCGCCTGCGCACCTCGTCGTCGTGCGCCCGCTGGGTACGAGGAACCGCCGGCACCGGGATCCGCTGCGGATCCAGATGCCAACGGTGTGGCAGCGTGACATCGGGGTACGGCAATGGCTGCCTGTACTCCCAGTGCCACCGCGCTTGGTGCACCGGGATGTGCAGGCGCTGTCGTGGTTCTAAGTCTGACAGTAGAATGGGGGGTAGGGATGTAGAGGCAAGATCCTAGTTATGGAGAAGTTGTACGCACGAGTTTTACGAGTTCAGGCCCTTCTCGGAGGAAGTAACAGCCCTACGTCTCGGAGCCCGGAGGCAGTCGACTGGATTATATGCGTGTGTGTTACAGGGGGTGCGAACCCTTGTCCCAAAGGAGGGGGGTGGCTTATATAGAGCGCGCCAAGACCCCAGCTCCCCTCCGTTACACAGGGTTCAATGTTCATAAAGAAGGAGCGTTACAGGTAACGTCCGTAGTAAAGTGCTATAAATGACTATTAAGTCTAAGGGTAAATGCCCGACCGTTGCTGCGCGGAGTGGCTTTAGGTCTTCTGCACGTCGAGTGGTTTAGTGGTCGAGTGACCTAAATAAGGGGGGGGGGGTCTCCGAGTGAATGGTAGGTCGAGTGGATTGCACTCGACACCTTTGTTGGGTCCCTCTATTTACTCTTGAACCTCTTTGCTTCTAGGACGAGGACCTTAGGTAGTGTAACGCCCACGATGCGGCTATATCTCCCACGTGTCGAGGCACGACTTAGAGGCATAACCGCATTGTGGTTTTGTCGCAAGAATGGTCATCTTCACACAATCCCATGTAACGAACAAGAATGGGATAACGAGAGTTGGCTTACAATCGCCACTTCACACAATACATAAATATAATTCATACATCATCCAAAATACACACATAGACCGACTACGGTCAAGATCCAAATGAAAATAAGATAACCCCAAATGCTAGATCCCCGATCGTCCCAACTGGGCTCCACTACTGATCATCAGGAAAAGACACATAGTAACGACCACGTTCCTCGTCGAACTCCCACTTGAGGTCGATCCCATCATCTGCAATGGCATCGTCGGCACCTGCAACTGTTTTGGTAGAATCTGTGAGTCACGAGGACTCAGCAATCTCACACCCGTGAGATCAAGACTATTTAAGCTTATAGGAAAGGATGGTGTAATGAGGTGGAGCTGCAGTAGGCACTAAGCATATATAGTGGCTAACATACGCAAAAGAGAGCGAGAAGAGAAGCAACGGAACGGTCGTCAACTAGCAATGATCAAGAGGTGATCCTGAACTCCTACTTACGTCATTCATAACTCAAACCGTGTTCACTTCCTGGGCTCCGCCGAGAAGAGACCATCACGGCTACACACACAGTTGATGTATTTTATTTAAATCAAGTGACAGGTTCTCTACAACCGGACATTAACAAATTCTCATCTGCCTCATAACCGCAGGCACGGCTTTCGAAAGATAATACCCTGCAGGGGTGTCCCAACTTATCCCATCATAAGCTCTCACGGTCAACGAAGGATAAACCTTCTCCCGGAAAGACCCGATCAGTCTCGGAATCCCGGTTTACAAGACAATTCGACAATGGTAAAACAAGACCGGCAAAGCCGCCCGAATGTGCCGACAAATCCCGATAGGAGCTGCACCTATCTCGTTCTCAGGGCACACCGGATGAGCAGTCCGTACAACTAAAACCAATCCTCGAGTTTCCCCAAGGTGGCACTGCAAAGGGCTCTAGTTTGGACCAGCACTCAGAGGAACACTGGCCCGGGGTTTAAATAAAGATGACCCTCGGGCTCGCGAAAACCCGGGGGAAAAGGCTTAGGCGGCAAATGGTAAAACCAAGGTTGGGCCTTGCTGGAGGAGTTTTATTCAAGGCGAACTGTCAAGGAGGTCCCATAAATCACCCAACCGCTTAAGGAACGCAAACTCAAGGAACATAATACCGGTATGACGGAAACTAGGGCGGCAAGAGTGGAACAAAACACCAGGCATAAGGCCGAGCCTTCCACCCTTTACCAAATATATAGATGCAATAATTAAATAAGAGATATTGTGATATCCCAACATATCCATGTTCCAACTGAAGGAAATATGCCCTAGAGGCAATAATAAAGTATTATTTATTTCCTTGTATCATGAAAAATGTTTATTATTCATGCTAGAATTGTATTAACCGGAAACATAATACATGTGTGAATATATAGACAAACAGAGTGTCACTAGTATGCCTCTACTTGACTAGCTCGTTAATCAAAGATGGTTATGTTTCCTAGCCATAGACATAAGTTGTCATTTGATTAACGAGATCACCTCATTAGGAGAATGACGTGATTGACTTGACCCATTCCGTTAGCTTAGCACTCGATCGTTTAGTATGTTGCTATTGCTTTCTTCATGACTTATACATGTTCCTATGACTATGAGATTATGCAACTCCCGTTTACCGGAGGAACACTTTGTGTGCTACCAAACGTCACAACGTAAATGGGTGATTATAAAGGTGCTCTACAGGTGTCTCAGAAGGTACTTGTTGGGTTGGCGTATTTCGAGATTAGGATTTGTCACTCCAATTGTCGGAGAGGTATCTCTGGCCCCACTCGGTAATGCACATCACTATAAGCCTTGCAAGCATTGTGACTAATGAGTTAGTTGCGGGATGATGTGTTACGGAACGAGTAAAGAGACTTGCCGGTAATGAGATTGAACTAGGTATCGAGATACCGACGATCAAATCTCGGGCAAATAACATACCGGTAACAAAGGGAACAACGTATGTTGTTATGCGGTCTGACCGATAAAGATCTTCGTAGAATATGTGGGAGCCAATATGGGCATCCAGGTCCCGCTATTGGTTATTGACCGGAGATGTGTCTCGGTCATGTCTGCATAGTTCTCGAACCCGTAGGGTCCGCACGCTTAACGTTACGATGACAGTTTTATTGAGTTTTGATGTACCGAAGGAGTTCGGAGTCCCGGATGAGATCGGGGATATGACGAGGAGTCTGGAAATGGTCGAGACGTAAAAATCGATATATTGGACGACTATATTCGGACTTCGAAAAGGTTCCGAGTGATTCGGGTATTTTTCGGAGTACCTGAGAGTTACGGGAATTCGTATTGGGCCTTAATGGGCCATACGGAAAAAGGAGAGAAAGGCCTCAAAAGGTGGCCGCACCCCTCCCCATGGTCTGGTCCGAATTGGACTAGGTAAGGGGGGCGCACCCTTCCTTCTTTCTCCTTTCCCCTTCCCTTCTCCTACTCCCACAAGGAAAGGAGGAGTCCTACTCCCGGTGGGAGTAGGACTCCCCCCTATGGCGCGCCTCTCCCCTTGGCCGGCTGCCTCCCCCTTGCTCCTTTATATACGGGGGCAGGGGGGCACCCCAGAGACACAACAATTGATCCTTGAGATCTCTTAGCCGTGTGCGGTGCCCCCTCCACCATATTACACCTCGATAATACCGTTGCGGAGCTTAGGCGAAGCCCTGCGTCGGTGGAACATAATCATCGTCACCACGCCGTCGTGCTGACGAAACTCTCCCTCAACACTCGGCTGGATCGGAGTTCGAGGGACGTCATCGAGCTGAACGTGTTTAGAACTCGGAGGTGCCGTACGTTCGGTACTTGATCGGTCGGATCGTGAAGACGTACGACTACATCAACCGCGTTGTGATAACGCTTCCGCTGTCGGTCTACGAGGGTACGTGGACAACACTCTCCCCTCTCGTTGCTATGCATCACCATGATCTTGCGTGTGCGTAGGAATTATTTTGAAATTACTGCGTTCCCCAACAGTGGCATCCGAGCCTGGTTTTATGCGTTGATGCTATGCACGAGTAGAACACAAGTGAGTTGTGGGCGATATAAGTCATACTGCTTACCAGCATGTCATACTTTGGTTCAGCGGTATTGTGAGATGAAGCGGCCCGGACCGACATTACGCGTACGCTTACGCGAGACTGGTTTCACCGTTGCGAGCACTCGTTACTTAAAGGTGACCGGCGGGTGTCTGTCTCTCTCACTTTAGTTGAACCGAGTGTGGCTACGCCCGGTCCTTGCGAAGGTTAAAACAACACCAACTTGACAAACTATCGTTGTGGTTTTGATGCGTAGGTAAGAACGGTTCTTACTAAGCCCGTAGCAGCCACGTAAAACATGCAACAACAAAGTAGAGGACGTCTAACTTGTTTTTGCAGGGCATGTTGTGATGTGATATGGTCAAGACATGATGTGATATAATGTGTTGTATGAGATGATCATGTTTTGTAACCGAGTTATCGGCAACTGGCAGGAGCCATATGGTTGTCGTTTTATTGTATGAGATGCAATCGCCATGTAATAGTTTTACTTTATCCCTAAGCGGTAGCGATAGTCGTAAAAGCAATAAGGTGGCGAGACGACAACGATGCTACGATGGAGATCAAGGTGTCGCGCCGGTGACGATGGTGATCATGACGGTGCTTCGGAGATGGAGATCACAAGCACAAGATGATGATGGCCATATCATATCACTTATATTGATTGCATGTGATATTAATCCTTTATGCATCTTATCTTGCTTTGTTTGACGGTAGCATTATAAGATGATCCTTCACTAAATTATCAAAGTATAAGTGTTCTCCCTGAGTATGCACCGTTGCGAAAGTTCTTCGTGCTGAGACACCACGTGATGATCGGGTGTGATAGGCTCTACGTTCAAATACAACGGGTGCAAAACAGTTGCACACGCGGAATACTCAGGTTAAACTTGCCGAGCCTAGCATATAACAGATATGGCCTCGGAACACGAAGACCGAAAGGTCGAGCGTGAATCATATAGTAGATATGATCAACATAGTGATGTTCACCATTGAAGCTACTCCATCTCACGTGATGATCGGACATGGTTTAGTTGATATGGATCACGTGATCACTTAGAGGATTAGAGGGATGTCTATCTAAGTGGGAGTTCTTAAGTAGTATGATTAATTGAACTTCAATTTATCATGAACTTAGTACCTGATAGTATTTTGCTTGTCTATGTTAATTGTAGATAGATGGCCCGTGCTGTTGTTCCGTTGAATTTTAATGCGTTTCTTGAGAAAGCAAAGTTGAAAGATGATGGTAGCAATTACACGGACTGGGTCCGTAACTTGAGGATTATCCTCATTGCTGCACAAAAGAATTACGTCCTGGAAGCACCGCTGGGTGCCAGGCCTGCTGCAGGAGCAACACCAGATGTTATGAACGTCTGGCAGAGCAAAGCTGATGACTACTCGATAGTTCAGTGTGCCATGCTTTACGGCTTAGAACCGGGTCTTCAACGACGTTTTGAACGTCATGGAGCATATGAGATGTTCCAGGAGTTGAAGTTAATATTTCAAGCAAATGCCCGAATTGAGAGATATGAAGTCTCCAATAAGTTCTTCAGCTGCAGGATGGAAGAGAATAGTTCTGTCAGTGAGCATATACTCAAAATGTCTGGGTATAACAATCACTTGATTCAACTGGGAGTTAATCTTCCGGATGATAGCGTTATTGACAGAATTCTTCAATCACTGCCACCAAGCTACAAGAGCTTCGTGATGAACTATAATATGCAAGGGATGAGTAAGACAATTCCCGAGCTCTTCGCAATGCTAAAGGCTGCGGAGGTAGAAATCAAAAAGGAGCATCAAGTGTTGATGGTCAATAAGACCACCAGTTTCAAGAAAAAGGGTAAAGGGAAGAAGAAAGGGAACTTCAAGAAGAACAGCAAACAAGTTGCTGCTCAGGAGAAGAAACCCAAGTCTGGACCTAAGCCTGAAACTGAGTGCTTCTACTGCAAGCAAACTGGTCACTGGAAGCGGAACTGCCCAAAGTATTTGGCGGATAAGAAGGATGGCAAGGTGAACAAAGGTATATGTGATATACATGTTATTGATGTGTACCTTACTAATGCTCGCAGTAGCACCTGGGTATTTGATACTGGTTCTGTTGCTAATATTTGCAACTCGAAACAGGGGCTACGGATTAAGCGAAGATTGGCTAAGGACGAGGTGACGATGCGCGTGGGAAATGGTTCCAAAGTCGATGTGATCGCGGTCGGCACGTTACCTCTACATCTACCTTCGGGATTAGTTTTAGACCTAAATAATTGTTATTTGGTGCCAGCGTTGAGCATGAACATTATATCTGGATCTTGTTTGATGCGAGACGGTTATTCATTTAAATCAGGGAATAATGGTTGTTCTATTTATATGAGTAATATCTTTTATGGTCATGCACCCTTGAAGAGTGGTCTATTTTTGTTGAATCTCGATAGTAGTGATACACATATTGATAATATTGAAACCAAAATATGCAGACTTGATAATGATAGTGCAACTTATTTGTGGCACTGCCGTTTAGGTCATATCGGTGTAAAGCGCATGAAGAAACTCCATACTGATGGACTTTTGGAACCACTTGATTATGAATCACTTGGTACTTGCGAACCGTGCCTCATGGGCAAGATGACTAAAACACCGTTCTCCGGAACTATGGAGAGAGCAACAGATTTATTGGAAATCATACATACAGATGTATGTGGTCCGATGAATGTTGAGGCTCGTGGCGGATATCGTTATTTTCTCACCTTCACAGATGATTTAAGCAGATATAGGTATATCTACTTAATGAAACATAAGTCTGAAACATTTGAGTGAAGTTGAAAATCAGCGTAACAAGAAAATAAAGTTTCTATGATCAGATCGTGGAGGAGAATATTTGAGTTACGAGTTTGGTCTACATTTGAAACATTGCGGAATAGTTTCGCAACTCACGCCACCAGGAACACCACAGCGTAATGGTGTGTCCGAACGTCGTAATCGCACTTTACTAGATATGGTGCGATCTATGATGTCTCTTACTGATTTACCGCTATCGTTTTGGGGTTATGCTTTAGAGACGGCTGCATTCACGTTAAATAGGGCACCATCAAAATCCGTTGAGACGACGCCTTATGAACTGTGGTTTGGCAAGAAACCAAAGTTGTCGTTTCTTAAAGTTTGGGGCTGCGATGCTTATGTGAAGAAACTTCAACCTGATAAGCTCGAACCAAAATCGGAGAAATGTGTCTTCATAGGATACCCAAAGGAGACTGTTGGGTATACCTTCTATCACAGATCCGAAGGCAAAACTTTTGTTGCTAAATTCGGATATTTTCTAGAGAAGGAGTTTCTCTCGAAAGAAGTGAGTGGGAGGAAAGTAGAACTTGATGAGGTAACTATACCTGCTCCCTTATTGGAAAGTAGTTCATCACAGAAACTAGTTTCTGAGACACCTACACCAATAAGTGAGGAAGTTAATGATGATGATCATGAAACTTCAGATCAAGTTATTACTGAACCTCGTAGATCAACCAGAGTAAGATCCGCACTAGAGTGGTACGGTAATCCTGTTCTGGAAGTTATGGTACTAGACCATGACGAACCTACGAACTATGAAGAAGCGATGGTGAGCCCAGATTCCGCAAAATGGCTTGAGGCCATGAAATCTGAGATGGGATCCATGTATGAGAACAAAGTATGGACTTTGGTTGACTTGCCCAATGATCGGCAAGCCGTTGAAAATAAATGGATCTTCAAGAAGAAGACTGACGCTGATGGTAATGTTACTGTCTATAAAGCTCGACTTGTTGCGAAAGGTTTTCGACAAGTTCAAGGGATTGACTACGATGAGACCTTCTCACCCGTAGCGATGCTTAAGTCTGTGCGAATCATGTTAGCAATTGCCGCATTTTATGATTATGAAATTTGGCAAATGGATGTCAAAACTGCATTCCTGAATGGATTTCTGGAAGAAGAGTTGTATATGATGCAACCAGAAGGTTTTGTCGATCCAAAGGGAGTTAACAAAGTGTGCAAGCTCCAGCGATCCATTTATGGACTGGTGCAAGCATCTCGGAGTTGGAATAAACGCTTTGATAGTGTGATCAAAGCATTTGGTTTTATACAGACTTTTGGAGAAGCCTGTATTTACAAGAAAGTGAGTGGGAGCTCTGTAGCATTTCTGATATTATATGTGGATGACATATTACTGATTGGAAATGATATAGAATTTCTGGATAGCATAAAGGGATACTTGAATAAGAGTTTTTCAATGAAAGACCTCGGTGAAGCTGCGTATATATTGGGCATCAAGATCTATAGAGATAGATCAAGACGCTTAATAGGACTTTCACAAAGCACATACCTTGACAAAGTTTTGAAGAATTTCAAAATGGATCAAGCAAAGAAAGGATTCTTGCCTGTGTTCCAAGGTGTGAAGTTGAGTAAGACTCAATGCCCGACCACTACAGAAGATAGAGAGAAGATGAAAGATGTCCCCTATGCTTCAGCCATAGGCTCTATCATGTATGCAATGCTGTGTACCAGACCTAATGTATGCCTTGCTATAAGTCTAGCAGGAAGGTACCAAAGTAATCCAGGAGTGGATCACTGGACAACGGTCAAGAACATCCTGAAATACCTGAAAAGGACTAAGGATATGTTTTTCGTATATGGAGGTGACAAAGAGGTCATATCGGTGTAAAGCGCATGAAGAAACTCCATACTGATGGACTTTTGGAACCACTTGATTATGAATCACTTGGTACTTGCGAACCGTGCCTCATGGGCAAGATGACTAAAACACCGTTCTCCGGAACTATGGAGAGAGCAACAGATTTGTTGGAAATCATACATACAGATGTATGTGGTCCGATGAATGTTGAGGCTCGTGGCAGATATCGTTATTTTCTCACCTTCACAGATGATTTAAGCAGATATAGGTATATCTACTTAATGAAACATAAGTCTGAAACATTTGAAAAGTTCAAAGAATTTCAGAGTGAAGTTGAAAATCATCGTAACAAGAAAATAAAGTTTTTACGATCAGATCGTGGAGGAGAATATTTGAGTTACGAGTTTGGTCTACATTTGAAACATTGCGGAATAGTTTCGCAACTCACGCCACCCGGAACACCACAGCGTAATGGTGTGTCCGAACGTCGTAATCGCACTTTACTAGATATGGTGCGATCTATGATGTCTCTTACTGATTTACCGCTATCGTTTTGGGGTTATGCTTTAGAGACGGCTGCATTCACGTTAAATAGGGCACCATCAAAATCCGTTGAGACGACGCCTTATGAACTGTGGTTTGGCAAGAAACCAAAATTGTCGTTTCTTAAAGTTTGGGGCTGCGATGCTTATGTGAAGAAACTTCAACCTGATAAGCTCGAACCCAAATCGCGGTCGGCACGCTACCTCTACATCTACCTTCGGGATTAGTTTTAGACCTAAATAATTGTTATTTGGTGCCAGCGTTGAGCATGAACATTATATCTTGATCTTGTTTGATGCGAGGCGGTTATTCATTTAAATCAGAGAATAATGGTTGTTCTATTTATATGAGTAATATCTTTTATGGTCATGCACCCTTGAAGAGTGGAATTACTGGACATGACTGAAACAGCATCAGGTAGCAATGTTCGGAGCACGAAACCAACATGCATATGACAAAACAAGGCATGGCAGTATTCTACTAAATGCATATGACAAAAATCCCTTACTGACCACAAGCCAAAAAGGACCAGAAGATATGATGTCAACCATGTAAACATAGCAAGTTTCGTTAACAGGTTTCAGACTAAGCAGAAAACAGAGCATGGCAGAAACAGTAATATGAAGGCATCTTGGTGAGCTTGATGCACTCACCACAAAGCAATGCATGATAAAACAAGCATACCTACAGTAAGATGGCATGTTTATGAAGCTATCCATGGCAAGAGCAAATACGTAGCATGTATGAAACAACTACAACAAGCTTGGAAAAATTGAATATCATGTTAACAATCTGCCAGAAATATTTTATAGCAAAAGTAGAGCAAGATTGAGTCATGCTATGGCACTCTATAAATGCAAACAAGGGCAGGAATGGATCAACTACAACAATATCTACAAAACATCCTTACTGAACATCCCCAAAATATGCATGGATCTCTCTGTAACTACAAGTTTACATGGCAACAAAATAACAGCAGACAAAGACTTAGAGAAATTACAGTGTCTCTGAAATCGGGAACATTACGGAGCCTAGTTTGCACGCTTGTGCTAGTCATCACAGAGATCACAAAAATACATGGCATATACCTCTGTAAAGGCGGCATGGTATACAACAATACACATGTAGAGCTCATTCCTATAAGATGCACAGATTAAATGCAACAAAAATAACAAATCTCCAAGTTCTGCTAAGTAACTGCAGATAACAGCAACTAGCACTCTTGCACCAGAGATTTGGGCATCAAGATGGACTCTAATGAACATTGTGCAATTGAACAAAATGTAGAGCATCACGAGGCGAACATTTCGATATATTAAACGCACGAAACAAAGCTATATGCAGAGAGTTATGATGCGATGAACAGAGGTACATACTACAAAAATAACAAGACTTGGAAATATTTCGGGGGATCTCGGGGTCAACCTAGGTCAAACCAGATCGAGATCGGGGCTAGGGCCGAGCTCGGGCCCGATGCTCGTTCGCCGGCGACGGGAGCAGAGAGGGAGACGGCGGCCGGCGACGTGGAGAGGAGGAGGCGCCGGGGCTCGGGGAAGGCGGCGGCGACCGGCGTCGAGGGCGGCGGCCTCGGGAGACGTCGGGGCGCGGCGTCCAGCGCGGAGGAGGAGCGGGGTCGCCGGCGGGCGCGGCGGCGGCGCCGGTGATGTAGGGCGGCTAGGCGGCGGTGCAGCGGGCGACGGGCGGCAGGGAGCGACCGGGCGGGGCGCGCGGCGGCTGCAGGCGGAACGGGCCGGCGGGGGCGGCGTACGGGCCCGGCGGGCCGCGGGCGCGCGCGGTGGCCGGGGGCCACGTGGCAGCGCCTGGGTGGCTGGAGGCGGCGGCGCGACCTGTCCGGCTCGGGCCGGACACGTCCGATGGCGGCGGGGCGATTTAGGGTTTCGGGGATCCGGAAATTTTCGGGGGGAGGTGCAAATATATAGGTAGAGGGAGCTAGGAGGCTCCAAATGAGGTGCGGTTTTCGCCCACACGATCGTGATCGAACGACCTAGAGCATGGAAGTGACTTAGAGGAGTTTTGGGCTGTTTAGAGAGGGGGTTTTGCTGCACACACAAACGGACTTTGCGGTTGCCCGGTTAACCGTTGGAGTACCAAAGGACCTCCAAATGGAACGAAACTTGAGCGGTGGTCTCCCGGTGGTATACCAAGGCCACTTGACAAGCCTCGGTCCATTCCGAGAACGTTTAACACCCGCTCACGAAAGAAAACAAGAGGGGTGCGCCGGAGGAGGTGGGAGCATCGGATTGCAAAACGGACAACGGGGAAAATGCTCGGATGCATGAGACGAACACGTATGCAAATGCAATGCACATGATGACATGATATGAGATGCATGAGATGAACAAAAATACAAAACGAAAGACAAAACCCGACCACGAAGGAAATATCATAACACATAGCCGAAAATGGCAAGAGTTGGAGTTACAAATATGGAAAGTTACATCTGGGGTGTTACAGGTAGGACGTATAGGTCAGGCCTATTACCCTACCCCAGGTCTATGTCCTCATCATTAGCCCCCGAATGGATTGAGGCCCGAGTGAAAATAAGGTTGAAGTTGACCTTGCTTTGACTCTTGCTGTCATCTCCAAATGGATGCCAGTTGTTGGAACTTCGGCTTCGTTTCAGTCGCCTTGATCGATTCAGGAATGGCCGACTGGTTTTTATAACGTCATCCGTCGAGTGTTATCCTTGACATGGAATCTTTGGCGTGATCGGCTGTAGAGGATCCCGGATTTCGCGGGATTCGAAATTTTGGTGGAAGCGCGCCAGGCGGAGCGCGCCGTGGTAAGCGGAGTAGATAAAATAGGACGTTTTGATTTCCGCGCCTCCTTTTTCGCCACGTATCCCGTGTGCGACTGTTAAGGGATTTGACAGGATCGTCCGGGCCCACGCGTCAGCCACTTGGAAGTAGTCCTTTAAAAGCGGCGAGGCCGAGGCGTCCGCACTGTGCGTGCCCATTCTCCTTCTTCTTCCTCTTGCTCCTTTACCTCGTTCAGCTTCTCCACTCTCGATGCCGCCGCTCCGCCGCCGTGGGGAAGGAGAAAACGGCGGCGCTGGAACGCGCGAAGAAGGCGACGGGGGCGGCGAAAAGCAAGAAGACGAATCGGGGATCTTCATCGCGCTCGGGGCTGCCGTCGGGTTGGATCTAGGGAGATTGGATCTGATCCTCACTTCGGCAGGAAGACTTGGACGATATGGCCGAGTTAGGGCTGATCGTCCATGAGTCCGCGCGGCTGCCGGAGGGGGAAATGGAGCCACAGCCGCGACCGGGTGAGTGTGTTCTGCTCGCCACTCATGTCGACCGGGGCTTCTCACTTCCTCCACACCCCTTCTTTCGAGGTTTCTTGAATTTCTTCGGGGCTCAACTCCATCATTTCACTCCCAACACCATCACATACCTTGTCGCATTCGTGTCCATGTGCGAGAATTTCCTGGGGTGTCGACCGCACTGGGGTCTTTTCAAGCACATTTTCATCATCCGCTCCCAAACAGTGAAGAAAGCGAACTCGAACGACGAGAAAACCCATGTTATCCAGATGTGTGGGGGTCTGGGTATTCAGAAGAGGAATAGGATTTCCTTCCCTTCGATGACTCTTCCTGAGTCGGTCAGGGGCTGGCAGTCGACCTGGTTCTATTGCCAGGATATCGTGACCCCAGGCCAGTCTACTGGACTTCCCCCTTTCTCTTTTGATCATGTTCAAACTCCATCTTCGTTGAAAGTGACCGCCGTGGAGAAGGCGGAGACGGGCATGCTGGTCGAGAGAGTAGTTCAACTGATCAACCAAGGTGTCACCGGCATGGATCTACTGGAGGTGTTCCTCAGTCGGCGCATTCAACCACTCCAAGCTCGTGACCACTCCATGTGGATCTACTCCGGGGCTGGTGATACCGCTTGGGTTCATCCGGAGGAGGTGGCGGCCAAAACAGTGGCCCAGTGGCTGAGGGGCATCACCGGGAACAAGGACAACCCCAGGGGCGCCAGGAGAGTCAACCCTTTCAGCGACAGCAACCAGCCAGACAAGGTTTGGCCACTACAACTGGTTGAATTTGGATGTGTTTTCTGACTGTTTGTTGATCCGACTGATTTCCACTCGGCTCCTTGTTTTGTAGATTTATACAGAGATGTACTCAATGCCCAATGGCGAACAAGCTCTGGAGCAGGACCATGAAGGCGAGGACAGCACGGAGGAGAGTGGCGAGTGGGAGTCACCAGCCGACGATGATGAAGATGAGAGCGATGAGTCGGACGACAAGGAGGTAGCCGACTCACCACCTCGTTCCGAACGTCGATCCAAGCAGCACCATGATCCCGCGGGAAGTCGCGGCAAGGTTGTGGCCTCGAGCGCTCCATCTCAAAAGCGCGCTCGGTCTTCGACTCCAGAATTGGCTGAGAAGGTCACCAAGCAGCCCAAGATCAATCCTTCGAAGGCTCGGAAGACCTTGCCTAGAATCAAGATGGACGTTCCTGTTGCTTCTGGGTAAATGTTCTCCCCGTATTTTCTTGTTCTGACCGATTCTCTTGTACTGACCGAGTGGATGATGAACCTTTACAGCCCGGCCTCGGCTGCGACTGATATGGATATCGGCAACACCCCAGACGACGAGGAAACCGACGATGCAGCTACCTCCAAAGCCAGTAAGTCTGCCCGACTCGAATTTATTTGGACGACTGGATTGTTTGTCAGCTATCTCTTTGACTTTCTCTGTTTGTTGCAGCACCACGGGACGTTGTTGTGCTCCCGGACGATGAAGAAGAAGTACCGCTGAGGGGAAGGAGGAGGAGGGACAAGGAACTGAGCGGGAAAGCGCCTGAGGCCCAGGTTCCTCAGTCGACTGAGATGCCTGGGACGGCAGTCGAACGATCGACAGATCCGGCACGTACCAACATCACTTTCGCTATCCCGCTGTCGACTGATTGCCCATCAGGATCAGCTGCTCAGACTTCTGCTGCACCAATACAACTCCACGCATCAGACCCAGCAGTTGCTCCGACTGCTCTGCCATCATCGCTTTTCACTGCGTATCAAACCCCGGACGACCCACCGACTGCCGCCAGGGAATCTCTTCTTGAGTTGAACCTTGTGATGGGGCAAATGAAAGTGGTGCATGAGGCCAGTCAGGTGGCCTTCAACGCCGGAGCTGCTCTGCAGACCAATGTCCAGGTTAGTTGATTTCTGATTGATCATATTTCTCATCCGATCACCCACTGGGGTGTGACTGTTTTGAAGTTGCACGAGTCAATTTGAGTCGTCTTGAATTGAATCTTTGAACTAGTGGGGGCACTCTTAGTGCACCCACTGGGTGTAGTCCCCGAGACCATAGTTGACTGCGGGCAGTCGACTGTGGTCTAAGAATCTGAATTCACTCGGTCTGGACTGGCCAGGTCGAATGGCACCAGAACCAGTGGGGGCACGCTAAGTGCACCCACTGGGTGTAGTCCCCGAGACTGCCGTTGAATGTTTGATTCGGTGGTAGTCTTAGAGTAGCTATCACTGTGATGTCTTTTTATCTATGTCAACTGATATGGCTTATACTGCAGAAATCTTGTGATCTTGGGGCTCAACTTTCTATAATGAACAAGCACCAAATCAGCCTCAACCTTGACCTGGAATTGGCCAAGAAGAATCTCAAGACTGCTCGTGATGAAGTAGCTGCCATGGGAGGTAACCAATCGTCAACTATCTATCTCACTGCTGGCACTTTTCCTTTCCATTTTTTGCACCGAGTGATTCCACTCGAGCAAATGTATGTAGTGAAAACCGTCAACTCCAAGCCCGTTTGAAGAATGTTATTTCTTTAGAGAAAATGAAGCAGGCTTTGGAGAAGAAGGATCTGGATCTTGCTGCTGCACAGAAGGAAGCGCGAGAGAAAACGGCGCTTGCTGACAAGAAGCTTGCTTCAGTCGGCAAGTTAGAAGAAGAGAACTCCAAACTGAAGACTGCTGTTTCTGACGCCAATCGGGAAGTCGAGCGACTGAAGAAAGACAAGGACAAGCTGACTGACGAGCTTGGGAGCCTCAAGGCCAAGAAGGGCGAGTTGGAGTCTTATCTGGGCCAGCTTGCTGCAAAGCTGGTCCTAAAACTTGAAGGTACTGATGATTGACTGACTTATTACGGTCGACTGTCAAGCTTGATTATATCGTCGACTCACCATTTACTCAACTGTGTAGAGCTTTGCCAAGACTTTGAAGCGGAAACTGGGCGGGTCGAGACGGGTCTCGATCCCATAAATTGTCCAGTCAAGGATGATGTTGCGATGAATGTGCTGCGGTTGGAATCTCGCATGGACAGCGCGGTTGCTTATCTTGCTCGCCTGAAGGCAGCGATGACTCGGGTTGATACTGAACTCTGGCCTCAGGCGGAACTGTCTCAAGATCTCAAGTCTCTGATGGCTTGACTGAATCAAATACCTGACCGAGTGCAAGAGTGGAAGAAGTCATCTGCTCGCTGTGGCGCTGATGTCGCATTGTCCTTGGTCCGAGTGCACTGCAAAGACGTCAAAGAAGACAAGCTGGCGGAGCTCAAGGTTACTAACACAAAGAGGCACACCTTCCAATCCTTCATGGACACTTTCCTTGACGCCGCCACTCGCATTGCAGAGAACATAGACCTTGACAGTTTCTGCGACCCAGCCAGTCCTTCTCCTGACGCATGACCGAGAAACATTATGCTCCACCTTTATTTGCCTCGGAATGCCGAGTGATTGTGTAATCGTTAAACTTCTTCGGGCTTGATGCTCGAATACTTTTGATCCATCGTCCGGAACTTTAGGATTTATCTGAACTTGGTTTATCTTTGAATATGCTTGTGTTTGCCTTCGAGTGGAATTTGCTTTTCAATTGGAATAATCTTTGTACTTGAGATGCAGCTATTGTACTTATGGCGCAGCTCCAAGGAGAAGGTTGCAGTCGACCTACACCTCGCTGTCCTTGCAGATGAGGATGGAGCGCACGTTGTACTTGTGGCGCAGCTCCAAAGGAGAAGGTCGTAGTCGACCTGCACCTCGTCGTCCTTGCGGATAGGGAGGGAGCACGCGTTGTACTTGTGGCGCAGCTCCGAAGGAGAAGGTTTCAGTTGACCTGCACCTCGTCGTCCTTGCGGATAGGGATGGAGCGCACGTTGTACTTGTGGTGCAGCTCCGAAGGAGAAGGTTGCAGTCGACCTACACCTCGCCGTCCTTGCGTATAGAGATGGAGCGCACGTTGTACTTGTGGCGCAGCTCCGAAGGAAAAGGTTTCAGTCGACCTGTACCTCGTCGTCCTTGCGGATAGGGATGGAGCGCACGTTGTACTTGTGGCGCAGCTCCGAAGGAGAAGGTTTCAGTCGACCTGCACCTCATCGTCCTTGCGGATTGGGATGGAGCGTACGTTGTACTTGTGACGCGGCTCCGAAGGAGAAGGTTTCAGTCGACCTGCACCTTGTCGTCCTTGCGGATAGGGATGGGTTTCAAACTTAGGCGAGTACTGGACTGCAGCTAAGCCCCCGAGTGGGAGGGTTGCTCACCACTCAGTAGGATTTTTCAAACTTAGGCGAGTACTGGACTGCAGGTAAGCCCCCGAGTGGGAGGGTTGCTCACCACTTGGTAGGATTTTTCAAACTTAGGCGAGTACTGGACTGCAGCTAAGCCCCCGAGTGGGAGGGTTGCTCACCACTCGGTAGGATTTTTCAAACTTAGGCGAGTACTGGACTGCAGCTAAGCCCCCGAGTGGGAGGGTTGCTCACCACTCGGTAGGATTTTTCAAACTTAGGCAAGTACTGGACTGCAGCTAAGCCCCCGAGTGGGAGGGTTGCTCACCACTCGGTAGGATTTTTCGAACTTAGGCGAGTACTGGACTGCAGCTAAGCCCCCGAGTGTGTGGGTTGCTCACCATTCGGTAGGATTTTTCAAACTTAGGCGAGTACTGGACTGCAGCTAAGCCCCCGAGTGGGAGGGTTGCTCACCACTCGGTAGGATTTTTCAAACTTAGGCGAGTACTGGACTGCAGCTAAGCCCCCGAGTGAGAGGCTTGCTCATCACTCGGTAGGATTTTTCAAACTTAGGCGAGTACTGGACTGCAACTAAGCCCCCGAGTGGGAGGGTTGCTCACCACTCGGTAGGAGTTTTCAAACTTAGGCGAGTACTGGACTGCAGCTAAGCCCTCGAGCGGGAGGGTTGCTCACCACTCGGTAGGATTTTTCAAACTTAGGCGAGTACTGGACTGCAGCTAAGCCCCCGAGTGAGAGGGTTGCTCATCACTCGTAGGATTTTTCAAACTCAGGCGAGTACTGGACTGCAGCTAAGCCCCCGAGTGAGAGGCTTGCTCATCACTCGGTAGGATTTTTCAAACTTAGGCGAGTACTGGACTGCAGCTAAGCCCCCGAGTGAGAGGCTTGCTCATCACTCGGTAGGATTTTTCAAACTTAGGCGAGTACTGGACTGCAGCTAAGCCCCCGAGTGAGAGGCTTGCTCATCACTCGGTAGGATTTTTCAAACTTAGGCGAAGTAGATTCGCGGCTAAGCCCCCGAGTGAGAGGCTTGCTCACCACTCGGTAGGATTTTTCAAACTTAGGCGAAACGGATTCGCGGCTAAGCCCCGAGTGAGAGGCTTGCTCACCACTCGGTAGGATTTTTCAAACTTTAGGCAAAATGGATTCGCGGCAAAGTCACCCACTGGGGGATTTCAGACGCAAACAAAAGCAACAACAACCATTTAGGAAGACTATAAAGCTCTTGTCTTTGATGAACAAACTACAAAGGTATTTCTTATTACATCTCATCCAAATGAGTACTTAAGTATAAAAGGGGCGGAGCAGCTCCGCGTTCCAAGCCCGTGGTTCGTCTTTCTGATGCTCGACATTGTAAAGATGGTATGCTCCATTGTGGAGAACTCTGGTGACAATGAAGGGACCTTCCCAAGCAGGGGCGAGCTTGTGTGGTTTCTGCTGATCCACTCGAAGAACCAAGTCTCCCTCTTGAAAGGCTCGGCCCTCACGTTTCTGGCGTGGAATTGACGCAAGTCTTGCTGATAAATGGTCGACCGGATTAAGGCCGTCTCTCTTTCCTCCTCTAGGAGATCGACTGCGTCCTGCTGGGCCTGTTCTGCTTCATCTTCAGAGAAGAGCTCGACTTGGGGTGCATTGTGAAGCAAGTCACTCGGTAGAACAGCTTCAGCTCCATAAACCAAGAAGAATGAAGTTCGGCCAGTCGACAGATTGGGAGTTGTCCTCAATCCCCAAAGAAGTGATGGAAGTTCATCGACCCAGGCGCCTGCTGCGTGCTTGAGATCACGCATCAGTCGGGGTTTCAGTCCTTTGAGAATCAAGCCATTTGCTCTTTCTGCTTGTCCATTCGACTGGGGGTGGGCGACTGAAACATAGTCGACTCGTGTGCCTTGGGAAGCACAGAAGGCTCTGAACTCATCAGAATCGAAGTTCGACCCATTGTCAGTGATGATGTTGTGCAGAACTCCATATCTGAATGTCAATTCTCTGATGAAGCTGACGGCAGTACTGGCTTCAAGATTCTTGATAGGCTTGGCTTCAATCCATTTGGTAAACTTGTCGACTGCTATAAGCACATGAGTGAAGCCGCTCCTACCAGTCCTCAGGGGTCCAACCATATCCAATCCCCAAACAGCAAAGGGCCAGACGAGTGGAATAGTCTTCAGGTCTGACGCAGGCTTGTGGGACATATTGGAGTAAAACTGGCAGCCTTCACATTTGTCGACTATATCTTTCGCCATTTCATTTGCTCGTGGCCAATAAAATCCAGCTCGGTATGCTTTGGCCACAATGGTCCGAGAGGACGCATGGTGACCACAGGTCCTCGAGTGGATGTCGTTGAGGATCACTCGACCTTCTTCTGGTGTTATGCATTTTTGGCTGACTCCGGTTACGCTTTCCCTGAACAGTTGTCCTCTTATCACAGTAAAGGCTTTGGATCGACGGACGATCTGTCGAGCCTCTTCTTCATCCTCTAGGAGTTCCTTCCTAAGGATATACGCAATGTATGGCACTGTCCAGTCGGGAGTGATGACCAAAACCTCCATGATCAGGTCGATCACAGCTGGGACTTCGACTTCAGTCGGATCTGTGGCACTCTTAGGCTGCGGGGGCTCTTCAGTGAAAGGATCTTCTTGAACTGAAGGTGTATGAATGTGTTCCAAAAACACGTTGCTGGGAATGGCTTCCCTCTTGGAACCTATCTTTGCCAAATCATCGGCTGCGTGATTTTTCAGTCAGGGTATATGATGGAGCTCTAACCCCTCAAACTTCTTTTCCAACTTCCTCACCGCATTGCAGTAACCAGTCATAGCTGGGCTTCTGACGTCCCACTCCTTCATCACTTGATTGACTACCAAATCTGAGTCGCCGTAGACCATGAGGCGACGGACGCCGAGTGAGATGGCCATACGTAACCCATATAAGAGTGCTTCATATTCTGCTTCGTTATTGGAGGAATCAAAGTGAATCTGGAGAACATATCTGAGCTTGTCTCCTTGGGGGGATACCAGTACCACCCCAGCACCGGAACCATTCAGCATCTTGGAACCATCAGAGAACATGGTCCAGTGCTCCGAGTGGACTTGAGTCGGCAGTTGCTGTTCGATCCACTCGGCGAGGAAATCTGCTATTGCTTGGGACTTGATAGCTTTCTTTCCCTCAAACTTAATATCCAAGGGAAGGAGTTCAATCGCCCACTTTGCCACTCGACCAGTTGCATCTCTGTTGTTCAGAATCTCTGATAATGGAGCGTTGCTGACGACTGTAATGGAGTGGTCAGAGAAATAATGTGCAACCTTCTTCGTGGTCATATAAATCCCATAAACAAGCTTCTGATAATGTGGATATCTTTGCTTTGATGGAGTCAAAACTTCAGAAACATAATATACTGGGCGCTGAACTTTACAGGCTTTTCCTTCTTCTTCCCGCTCGACCGTAAGTACTGTACTGACGACTTGTCCAGTGGCTGCAATGTAAAGCAGTAAAGGCTCTTTGCTGATTGGGGCGGCAAGCACCGGCTGGGTGGAAAGCAGGGCTTTGAGCTCTGCAAATGCTGCATCAGCTTCAGGAGTCCACTCGAACTTATCAGACTTCTTCATCAGTCGGTAAAGAGGCAATGCCTTTTCACCGAGGCGAGAAATGAATCGACTTAAGGCGGCCAAACAACCTGTAAGCTTCTGGACATCGTGCACACGCACAGAGCGTTTCATTCACAGAATGGCACCAACTTTCTCTGGGTTAGCGTCGATCCCCCGTTCGGAAACGAGGAAGCCGAGTAATTTTTCGCCCGGAACTCCGAATGTGCACTTTGATGGATTAAGCTTAATATCATACCTTCCGAGGTTGGCAAAAGTTTCAGCAAGGTCAGCCAACAGGTCGGAACCTTTACGTGACTTGACCACAATGTCATCCATGTATGCTTCCACATTCTGACTGATTTGAGTGAGTAAACACTTCTGAATCATCCTCATGAATGTGGCTCCAGCATTCTTCAGGCCGAATGGCATGGTGACATAACAGAAGCAACCAAATGGAGTGATGAAAACGGTTTTTATCTCATCGAGTCCATACAGTCGGATCTGATGATACCCAGAATAAGCGTCCAAAAAGGACAGGCGCTCACACCCTGCAGTCGAGTCGACTATTTGATCAATGCGGGGGAGAGGAAAGTGATCTTTCGGGCAGGCCCGATTGATATGCTTGAAGTCAATGCACATGCAAAGTGAGTCGTCCTTCTTGGGGACCATGACAACATTGGCTAGCCACTCGGAGTGGTAAATCTCTCGGATAAATTCAGCTGCTAGGAGCCGAGCCACTTCTTCATCGATTGCTTTTCTCTTCTGTACGGCGGACCGTCGAAGATGTTCTTTGACTGGTTTCACTTTTGGGTCGACTCGCAAACGATGCTCAGCCAGCCCCCTTGGAACACCCGGCATGTCAAAAGGTTTCCATGCAAAGATGTCCCAGTTCTCACGGAGGAACTGGATGAGCGCTTCTTCCTATTTGGAGTCGAGTGTTGTCGAAATGTGAGTCGGAGCAGCATTGGGATCGGTCGGGTGAATATGAATCGGCTTCGTTTCACCAGACGACTGAAATGCTGAATCCGTGGCAGGCTTCTTAGCTCGCAACAAATCACTCGGATCTGCATTTTTTTATACTCCTGCAATTCCACTACTGCCATTTGCGCATCGGCGATCTTTGAGCCCTTCTGGAAGCACTCTTCTGCTTTCTTCCGATTGCCAGTGATAGTGATCACTCCTTTAGGACCAGGCATCTTCAATTTGAGGTAAACGTAACATGGTCGAGCCATGAAACGTGCATAAGCCGGCCTGCCCAGAATAGCATTAAGCACTCTGGAAATCCACAACTTCAAACGTCAACTTTTCTTTGCGGTAATTCTTGGAATCACCGAAAACCACATCGAGGGCGATCTGGCCGAGTGACTTAGCCTTCTTGCCAGGAATAACTCCATGGAAACTCATATTGCTTTCACTGAGTCTGGACATTGAAATGCCCATTCCTTTCAAGGTCTCCGCATACAGTATATTAAGGCCACTGCCACCATCCATCGGAACCTTAGTCAACCAAGTGCCTTCGACGACTGGGTCGACCACCAACGCTTGCCTCCCAGGGGTGGCTATGTGTGTTGGGTGATCAGACTGGTCGAATGTAATGGCAGTCTGAGACCACTTCAAATAACTGGGCGTCGCCGGAGCGACCATGTTCACTTCTCTGTTGATGACTTTCAGTCGACTTTTGCTCTCAACATCAGCAAAAATCATCAGAGTGGAATTGACGTGGGGGTAACCATCATCGTCCTCTTCCTTATCCTCAACTTTGTCTGATTCTTTCTCCTTCTCTTTGGGTTGTTTCTCTCGGAACTGCTGGATTAGGAGCCGACATTGTCGAGTGGTATGTTTCGGGTAAATGAGATTACCCTCCTCATCTTTTTTGGTGTGAATGTGGCATGGTAAATCCAACACATCATTTCCATCTTGATCTTTTACTTTCTTGGGGTGCCATGGCCGTTTGGGCTTCCCCTTGAACTTTCCTTGAGTCACGGCTAAGGCCTCTCCGGGAGCAGCTGGCTCGGCTTTACGCTTCTGCTTCCGACTGGAGTTCCCTCCCACGGTTTCGTGGGCGACTGTTTTGTGCTTGCCACTCCGGAGCCGATCCTCCTCTTCACCATTAGCATACTTGGTGGCAATTTCCATCATTCGACTCAGAGACATATCTCCGGTCCGACCGAACTTCAGATTCAATTCTCGATATTTGACGCCTTCCTTGAAGGCACAAACTGCTTGGTGATCAGACACATTCTCCACCGTGTGGTGCAACGTGATCCATCTCTGGATATAATCTCTCAAAGTTTCATTCGACTTCTGCACACAAGACTGTAGCTCTGTTAGCCCTGCTGGCCGTTTGCATGTACCTTCAAATGTTCTGACAAACACTCGGGCAAGCTCTTCCCAGCTATAAACACTGCCAGGTGCTAACTTATTCAACCACGCTCTGGCCGAGCCCTCTAACATCAGAGGAAGGTGCTTCATGGCCACTTCATCATTGCCACCACCAATCTGCACAGCCACTCGGTAGTCCTCAAGCCAAGTGTCAGGCTTGGACTCACCAGTGAACTTGCTGAGTCCAGTCGCCAACCTGAAGTTGGGAGGAATCACTGCTGCTCTGATGGCTTTGCTGAAACACTCGAGACCTGAAACATGCACCCTGCCGCCGGTCGGGTAATCTCTATCGTGGCCATCTCTGTGTGCCCTGTTCCTGTCAACCAGACCTTGAACGAGAATGGATCTCGCATCAAAGCCCGGTTCCCGGGGGTCGACTGGAATCCTTCGCCCACCACTGTGAGGGCGTCTGTCATCGTGTTGCCGAGGCGCGTATGACCCACTCCTTGGGGGAGGCGTGGGTACTCGACGACGATCATACTGCTCACGGTTTCTGTACTGATCCTGTCGATCTCCACGTCCCTCACGCCTTGGAGGTGATCTTGGGCTGTGAGCCGACTGAACTGTGTCTGCCATTGCAGATCTACTATGAATCCTATTCCGAGACTGTGACACTGTTGTGTTCTGCTCCCCCGCCGCCCGGAGCAAAGCCCGGATCTGCATCAAACCCCTACCAGCCTCCGACTGGGAAGGCTGAATCGACTCTGCTATTCGGGCAGCAGCTGTGAGATTCTGGATTGGAGTTCGATATACCTGGGTTGGAGGCGGAAAAAGTTGCCGTCGACTGGACTCAGGAACTCGCTGCCGAGCACGCTCGTCGAGTGCGTGCTGGAGGTTCTCCAGTCGAGTGCGCTCAGCCAAGTTGGCTAGGCGCACCTCCTCCAAGGTCCGGGCCTCGGGGGTTTCTCCAACGATAGGAGTGTGAGTGCATCCATGTTACGGCGGCGAAGCTCTTCCCTCTGCTGCGAAGAGAGGGGCTCGGGGCGGTACTCCTCGTGGACACGCGACGGATCGCCTCCGCCATCGCCACCGTCGTCACGGGGGAAGCCAGGAGGACTACGCGGTCCGTTGACCATCAGGACTTCCGCCGCGGGGTCACCGCTGTCGCACTCGGATGCAGTCTCAACGCAGCTAGTCGACAGGTCGAACAGGCCATAGAGAGTTTCGTCGGGCTCGATTGCCGCGACTTGGGGGTGGCCGACTTGCGAGCCACCGCGTGCCTCACCCACCGCTAGAGCCTCGACCGACCGAAACGCTTGTGCCGCGGGCAGCAGGGAGTGAAGACGCCACAGGAGCCGACCGATACTGGGTCGACGGCTGCCGCAGGAGGACGCCGCGGACGCACGCGCGAAAGTGCGTTGCCCCGCGGACGGGGAGCGCCTCGACGTCGAGTGGAGCCTCTTGGAGCCAAGCGGAGCCGTCGGCGACGAACACGAGCGCGCCGAGACGGATCTCGCGGCCCTCGGCCAATCCTCCGCCTGAAACCATGCTGATGGGGATCGGGAAAATTGCAACTTCTTCAACAAGTCGCTAAGACACCTGCCCCATGGTGGGTGCCAACTGTCGTGGTTCTAAGTCTGACAGTAGAATGGGGGTAGGGATGTAGAGGCAAGATCCTAGCTATGGAGAAGTTGTATGCACGAGTTTTACGAGTTCAAGCCCTTCTCGGAGGAAGTAACAACCCTACGTCTCGGAGCCCGGAGGCGGTCGACTGGATTATATGCGTGTGTGTTACAGGGGGTGCGAACCCTTGTCCCAGAGGAAGGGGGTGGCTTATATAGAGTGTGCCAAGACCCCAGCTCCCCTCCGTTACACAGGGTTCAATGTTCATAAAGAAGGAGCGTTACAGGTAACGTCCGTAGTAAAGTGCTATAAATGACTATTAAGTCTAAGGGTAAATGCCCGACCGTTGCTGCGCGGAGTGGCTTTAGGTCTTCTGCACGTCGAGTGGTTTAGTGGTCGAGTGACCTAAATAAGGGGGGGTCTCCCAGTGAATGGTAGGTCGAGTGGATTGCACTCGACACCTTTGTTGGGTCCCTCTATTTACTCTTGAACCTCTTTGCTTCTAGGACAAGGACCTTAGGTAGGACGTATAGGTCAGGCCTATTACCCTACTCCAGGTCTATGTCCTCATTAGGCGCCGGCAACCAGGGCGGAAACGTGTCGCCGCCGGAGGAGGAGGAGGGGGAAGGGGAGCACGGGAGGACGAGGCGCTGGGGGTGCCCTTGCCCTTGCCATTGCTGCTGCCGAAGAGGCCCATGGGCGCGCTAGGGTTTGCGGTCGCCGGCGAGGAAGCAAAGGGAGTGGTGGGGGCCAGATGTGGACGGGAGAAGTGGATGAGGCCGACCCCGCCGCACGCGTGGTTAAAAAAGGACGCTTCCACTGGCTGACGCGTGGGCCCGCTGTCAGTGGTCGTCATAAATAAGACGACTGATGGCGGTTGGGTGGCCGCCAGGTGGGGACGCGGCGGACGGCGAGGAGACGCGCGGCGTGTCCGCTTCGCGTCCGCGCCGACGCATTCCAGGCGCAATTTTGGGCCGAAAATGGGTCGACGCGGACGCCAGGCGGACACGATTTGAGTTTGGGTCGGCGCGTTGGGCCACCATTTTTGTTCGCGCCAACCCAAACGGACGCGGGCGGACGAAATGGGTCGCCCATTGGAGTTGCTCTAAGTTGCTCATGTGTGCAGTAGTACAAAGCATGGTGTTGTTGTTTGGCTCGGTAACTGTAGGGGTACTCCTCGGTTTGGCATTTCTGGAGCTGGCACAACGGGTTGCGACAAATTTATACAGTTGTGCGTGTGCAGTGCAAAGCCAAACATTCAGAGATGATCTATCTTGCAAGAAACAATGGGTATTCTCGGTTCCTATGGTCCTATAGTTGGCGAGTTAACGATTAGTAGGGTAAGACCCTGGAAGTCAACACCAAAGGTCGTTGTAGTATAGTGGTAAGTATTCCCGCCTGTCACGCGGGTGACCCGGGTTCGATCCCCGGCAACGGCGGTTTTTTTTTTAAGTAGCCATGAAGAGTATTGATCGTAGGTAGATCTATCGATGTACTGTACGTCTGTACCATGAGAGGTCACATGAATGCAAGGACACGACTTCCATGTCTTCGACTAGACTGTACAAGTAGGTTTATTTCTCTGAGGGCAGGAGAAGTAGGTTATGACACCAGAGCAATTCCAGGTCTAGGTGCCAGGCCGCCCCTGCGGTGTGAGACTAGCAAACAATCGCTTCACACACGATCGGATCTCTGCTATCTGCAAGTGCTCGGAGGCGCCTTCAGGTATGCACAGGCATAAACAGTAGAGACGCAACTTCTTCAACACAAGGCGCCGTACATGAAACATTGACGCTGTGGAAGGCGGATGGAAGTACAGTGATGGTCATGTCCATACATGGCATTTCGAGAATTAACACAAAGAATTTCACTTTCACAGTTCCAGACTTCCAGTACCACTGAAACTCAATCAACAAAACACTCAATGAATAATAATTAGGTTCCGAGTTTACGGTCTGCCTCTTGTCATAAACTACCGGCTCAGGAAACATAGTTGAACATACATACATACTGCCACCGTTGAAACAATATACGGGAAGGTGGAAATAAGGCAAATGCCAGGAATAAAACACAAACAAACAAAAAAGAGTGGACAAGATCCAGCAATCTTCAATGGGAACCAAGGTTTAAGCGGATCCAAACTCGGCCATCCACTTCTCGTGCCGTTCGATATCAGAGGGCGACACACTCTTCTGGACCTTGACCAAAGCTTCTTCAAAGTCACACATGGCTACCGGGTCCTTTGAGATATCATCCTTTGACATGTTCTTGATCTCATCACGGGTCTTGCCTGCAATCTTTCGCCTCATACCATTCATTGAAGCATCACGACAGACATTTGTCAGGTCATCCCCACTATACCCTTCTGTCCTTCGTGCAACTTCGTCGATGTTAACATCAGTAGCTACCTGTTGATATAAAAGCGGGGCGTTAATAAGCAACACGAAATATTAAACAGTGACTTATCATCAACGTAGATGTATGATTAGTGAACATATCCGTGAATGAAATAAAATCACAATGACCAAATGACGAAAAGATGAGCAAGAAATGCTTTAGTATATACCTCAACCGTTCTAAGATTTATGCTGATGAGTGACTTTCTGCTTTCAAAACTTGGAAGTGGAATATAGATACGCTTTTCCAGCCTCCGCCTGAGCCAATCAAGATTCAGTGAGTTAAAAATCCATATGTGCCAGAGGAATAGTAACATAAATATAGTTACAGTAGTAGAGCATGTAGCTAGCACGCTGACTGACAAACAAATTGGCAGGAAAAATAAATAACAAAAGCTGTAGTTTCACTGCAGAAAAGAACTGTTTATTGCGGCAGACAATACAAACAGGGAAAACGGCACATTAATCAATGTAGAGGCATGAGAGCAGTTAAAATTCAGAACACCCAGATACCACTCTAGCCCGCAAAGGTAGTGAATAGAAACACAACTCAAGTTACAGATGCTTTAGGCTCTGATCTTACCCCATAAAACGGCAACATGACAAATGTTGCAGGAACTAAACAAGATAATCATTTGCCTTATTTGAAGGAAACTAGTACATTCGTACGTGCGATACACGTTAATATTAAGGGAAAAATTAATTGCAAACTGATATTCGGTAGGATATCAATTAAGCGTTAATTACATGGATAGTGTAGCCGTCGATATTTGGTATGATATTAATTGCATGTTAAACACGTCGAGTGCTTGCCGTTGTGAGCAATATAGGTCGTTGGATTAACATGATTTGATGGTCGAGATTTGTTAGGATCTGCCCCTTTGGGTCTTTCTATATTGGTATAGATATAGATATATGTACTACACTTCACCTCTGGTAATCTCTAACTACAATAGTAACACAACAAAAGAAATCAATCCGGTCTCTAACTCTAACAGCAACACAACTCTAGAAACCAATACAGTCTCTAACTACAATAGCAACACAACTCTAGAAACCAATACGGTCTCTAACTCCAATAGTAACATAACTCAAGAAATCAATCATCTCGTACAAATTCAGATATTATGCCAAGAGTTTTGATACTACCAGTAGCACCTCTAAATTAATAAATGCAAATATGAGTGAAAGAGTTCAACCTGAGTGCTTCATCAATATCCCATGGAAAGTTGGTAGCTGCCAGAACCATAACAATTTTCGGCTGACCATCTTCATTGGTAGAGCTATTGTTAACACCGTCAATTTGCACTAGAAGTTCAGACTTTACCCTCCTCGATGATTCATGCTCACCAGAAGCTCTGAATAAATACATAAATTGATAAATCTGGGCACGGTATTTTCTAAATGAAGATAAATAAAATATAAGAACTGGCAGTTTCCTATTTTCATTACATTTTCCTGTCAAGCTTAATTAAAAAGAGGTATAAAAAGCACGAGAATGTTCTCTTCTGCGACATGTAACTTATTTACCAGGCAAAACAATTAAGAATGTCTTCAAGTTTAAGGTACAAAGCTGTTGGGAAAATTGTCATTATCTTGGCCGGCATTAATAGAACTTGAACTTGCATGGCGAACAGCAAAATGTATGGTCACATACCCACGAGATGTGCATAGGGAGTCTATTTCATCAATGAAGATTGTACTTGGAGCGTAGGCCCTTGCAAGTTCAAATAAACAACGGACCATGCGCTCACTCTCCCCCCGCCATTTCGAAGCCAATGTTGCAGAAGAAACATTAAAGAATGTTGTTCCACATTCTGTAGCTACTGCCTTAGCTAAAAGGGTCTTCCCGGTACCTGGTGGGCCAAACATAAGAACCCCTTTCCAAGGTCGACGAATACCCTGAACAGAAATAGAACCCGAAGGAGTATGATGAGGGTGCATGTAACTTTAGACTGAATGGAACAGGGCACAGAAAAAGAGAAAACATATGACATTAATATCATGAGTAACTAATTTTAGAAACTCAAATTGCGGTTAGCTTGATTGGGTATACATAATATTAAATGACATATTATAAACCAGACATAATAAAGGAAAATTAAAAAGTGTGGATGTCCAGATGACTCATGTGCACCATACTACCAAAGAAAGGCAGCAACTTTGTCCATGGTCATGATGTTAGATAGAAACAAGAATGAATGAACAGATAAAATAACAGACACTTCATTGAATAGCATAGTTCGAAATTCCAAATCAATACCTGAAAATATTCAGGCATCCAGAGAGGAAGCACAACTGCTTCCTCAAGGAGTCTTTTGGCCTCACTAAGTCCTGCAACATCATCCCATCTCACTCCTGGGGTAGAGTCTAGAACATCTCTTTCAAGCATGGCAGCTAAGTCCCCATCCGGTCCTTCATACTGTGCCTTCTTGGACTTACCTTCTTCAGCATCGCTGCTCTGAAAGGAAAGGATAAGAAAAAATAGAAAAATTTAGAAACGCAATTTGCATATAGCAGTACTCTGTAGTTCCATATCATCAAGTTGATCAAAAAGCTAAACCCAACAAGAGGCAGGCACACAAAAAAACATGTATATATGCGGATTCCAGTTCCCTAATTTAGAAGGTAACAATAGATGCTCTCCTATTTCAGTATGTGATTGCTTTTGAGATGCTTGGTGATTTCAACATCATTCTTGTTGTATGCGCCGTCATACTTCGCGCCTATGGAATATGCACAATGAGGAGCTAGAAATAGATGATGATAGAGTATTCCTTCAGTATAGAGTTAGAAAAAAGTGTCTTCAATAACTATAAAAAGGTATGTTTCTCGGTATGACAAATTAAATGATTTTAGGAACAAATTGAGAATCCAAATCGACATATTTAAGGCTATCTTCAAAAAAAACGGCTAAGGTTAACTAAATGGCACCATGTGATTGACTTCAGTAGTATCTTGCAGAAAATTGTTAACTCCACTTTGCATACACCAACATATGTTGGAAATAACAGATGTAGCCACATTTTGAAACCATACAATACAAAAACTAATATATAAGAAGTATGTATCCTGGATGATATTCAAAAGCTCCCTTTTCTTCTTCTTTTGGCACTAGGCAGACAGGCAGATAAACATTGCCAGCAGAAAAAGAAGCACTAAAAATCTAATTCTCAAACATATATTTTCCTCATTCATGGGTGCAGACAGAGGTAACTAACAACATCAACAAAATACATTTGATCAAATAAAGATTTCAGAGTGTAACGAATATTTTCTTGAAGGAAATTACCGCTGAATCAGCCTTGCTCGAACTTGATTTTCCTTTCCTCCCGCCAGTGCTTGAAGCAGTTGATGATCTTACCGCAGAGCTTGCTTTACTTCCGCTGGGTTTTGCACCACGGCTAGGTGTTCCAGTCTTTGATGGACCCCGTGCCCAAGCTCCATCTTGGGAGGATTTTCTTGCACTAGATTGGCCTCTTGCTGACCTTCGGTTTGGTGTATTTGTATCTCTTGGAGGTGCCCATACATCAGGGTCGTCAAAGGTTGATGGCGATGATGTGGGATACTCGTCCAATGGTTGGAACAGAAATGATTTATTATTAGAGCGAATAGGAGGCGACGAGGACCGCATTGTCCCAGGGGCTTCTTTAAATGACTTCAATTGGGCATCGAGCTGCCTCACAATCTCTACCTCTTCACTTATAGCTTTCTTACAGTTCATCCATTTTGTGCGGATAAAGGTGTCGTCTAAATTAGCTAGATGCCTGCATAGATATTCACGATCAACTATCACATCATGAAGGACAACAAATTAGAAACACCTGTTAAGCTTTTACTCCTAAGTACTAAAGATAAGGAAGCAACGGGGAAATGCATTATCCACGTTTCAAATATCAACAATATTCACCACATCGAATATTTTACCTTCAAATCTGTAATGGATTAACATATCAACAAGACCAGGGATCCGCAAAAGGCTGATCCTGGCGTGAATGCAATGTTCCAGTGAAAACACACGGCTACTGTTTTGAAAGTTTCAAGATGAAATGAAGCATTGGCGTTCATTACGCGCAACCGTACAAAGCTCAGTATCACTTCTACAATAACCAAGGTGTCTCATGACTTCAAATCCAGGCAGACTTTACATGCATGACCTGACATTTGAAGCACCCAAATCATGAGTTACTACTGGGACGCTTTTTGACGGCAGATCAGCGCAAGTAGAATATTGTTTTCTCGACCCTAACAAATGATATGCGTAACAACATAGTACCAACCGCAACACGTCTCGCTGGGAGCAAAGTGACTTGAACCCACTATACCGGAACAATCAGACGGATCCTCACGGGCCAAATCCGAGGCCGTGAGGTCGAATGCACAGATCCACACGGGCACTACGTCGCGAATTACACAGCACCTAACCGCCGGCGAATCCGGAGGGGGGGGGGGGGGGGGGGGGGGGAGAGATAGGGAGCTCACTTGTTGATCTGCGCGATGGCGCCGTCGAAGAAGATGATGGAGGTGTCGTAGAGGCCCTCGAGCGCATAGTCGCGCGCGTGCTTGAGGTGGTCCTGCAGCCCGGCTAGGGGGTTCGCCATTTCCGCCGCCCGCCGAGATACGGGGCTACAGATTCGCCAGAGCACGCGCGGGGTAGGAAGAGGCGCGCGGGTGGATGGATTGGGAAGAAGAAGAGAGCTACATGTATCGTCTGATTCGAATTTGGGGATTCAGACGAGAGGGCTACGGTGGCTGTCTGTTGGCGTCCGGGACCTGGGTGGGAGGATGGAGACTCGCTCAGCCAGCTTGCCGACGCGTCTGTGGCCCACTGTCAGCGAGGTACTAATAGGCTGCTGTTCTATCCTTCTTTCTCTTTTGACGGGAATCAGCTCCACTTCTCAAAACACGAGTTTATAATCATTTAGCGAAGGAGAAAAAATGCGAACGTGTTCCTTGCCGGAACCAACCCATCAAAGTTCAAAGTTCAAGTCCTAGATTTTGGAAAGAGTGATTGTATTTTCGATGTTTATTTCAGATCTTTCGGCGAGGTGTGTTCATAGGGATTAGTGTGTGTTTTTATGTTCGCCTACCACTGGGGGGGGGATCTTTCGATGAGATGGTGGTGGAACCGACTTTGACAATCCGACTACAGACATGCACAATATTGCGCCTTAGCAATCACTAAATCAATCTTCTGGAGATTACTGACGATGTTAAAAGCATGACCAGTCAGACCATTCCTGCAAATAATCGAAGAACGAAAGGCAATCTGAATACTACGAATATAGATGATGTACTATCAAAAGGGCATTGCGTTAACGGGGTAAAAGAAAGTCTTTATCACCACAATTAAATGCATTAGACCATTTAAAAAAGGAATATAATGCATTAGCAACCGCAACACAAGAAGTAAATAATTCACTACAACCTATAAGAAGCAACCTTATATGTGTTATAGTATATATTTTTTTGGAAAAGGAGGAGGACCCCGGGCCTCTATTTCTGGACGATGCATACAGTCACTTTATTAATAATTCACACAAGACCTTACAAAGTTATACAACAGTAAGATTAAAGCCACCGTCTAGGCAACATCTGTCGATACTCCTATCCAGTTGATGAAGGGATCCTGATAGTCTGGACCTAATACCAAACAAACCTCGCAGCCAAACCTAACATCTAAGACCTGAGGTCCCAAGCAGGACTCCTGCCGGGTATGGGGCACCCACCAGTCCGCGCACTCCTCAACCAGGACGCCTGCCGGGTATGAGGCCGCCGCAACCACCTGCCACCAATCCATCTTTAGTGTTGTACTGCTGCATCTACCTTGCCCGGTCTAGCTGTCGGCGATGTCACCACAACGCCAGACAACGCCACCATTCTGCGCTCGTCCATCATCACACGCCCACCAGCGAGACCCCGCTGCTCCATGCCGCTGAGACCTGCCATTGTCGACGTGCCAGATGCCACGCTGCTCCTCCGTCGCGAACACCACATGTTTCCACTAGTCCCATCCCCTCCGCCTGCAGTACGTCTAACCGAGCACCCAAACACCCCAGGCGGCGCCTCCAAGAAGGGTACGACACACGCAGTGCTGCCGCTGCCCAATCTAAGGAGATTTTGGGTTTTCACCCGGGCATGGGGGTGGGGTGGAGGGCATGGACCTCGACGGCGCCTGCAAGGAGGAGAACGACGACCCTGGTCCGTCGCCACCATCGGGATGAACGAGTCATCCAGAGTTTCCTCCGGTCCGATGGCACCTCTACCAGCCCCCGCGAATGCACCGAGGCCGACGACCGCGATCGTAAGCTACCAAGTGCAGCGGGAGAGAGCCTGCAGCGTGGAGGAGATCCACCGGCAAATCACCGCCCACGCGGTCAAGACGTCGTCCATCCATCCCCCGCGAACGTCGCCAGCCGAGGGCACCGTCACCAAGCTTAACGGGGCTGCCGCCCCAGGTCCAGGTTCCTCCACGATGGCTGATACGTCTCCAACGTATCTATAATTTTTTATTGTTCCATGCTATTATATTATCCATTTTGGATGTTTAATGGGCTTTAATATGCTCTTTGATATTATTTTTGGGACTAACCTATTAACCGGAGGCCCAGTGCCAGTTTTTGTTTTTTTGCTTGTTTTGGAGTTTCGCGAAAAAGGAATACTAAACGGAGTCCAAATGGAATGAAACCTTCGCGATGATCTTTCTTGGACCGAAAGCAAACCAGAAGACTTGGAGTTGAAGTCTGGAACGCCACGAGGCGGCCAAGAGGCAGGAGGGCACGCCAGGGGGGTAGGTGCGCCCCGCGCCCTCATGGGCCCCTCGTAGCTCCACCGACGTACTTCTTTCGCCTATATATACTCTTATACCCTAGATCGATCGCAAAGAGCCACGAAACCACTTTTCCACCGCCGCAACCTTCTGTACCCGTGAGATCCCATCTTGGGGCCTTTTCCGGCAATCTGCCGGAGGGGGGATCGATCACGGAGGGCTTCTACATCAACACCATAGCCTCTCCGATTAAGCGTGAGTAGTTTACCACAGACCTTTGGGTCCATAGTTATTAGCTAGATGGCTTCTTCTCTCTCTTTGATTCTCAATACAAAGTTCTCCTTGATGTTCTTGGAGATCTATTCGATGTAATACTCTTTTGTGGTGTGTTTGCCGAGATCCGGTGAATTGTGGATTTATGAACAAGATTATCTATGAATATTATTTGGTTCTTCTCTGAATTCTTATATGCATGATTTGATATCTTTGCAAGTCTCTTCAAATTATCGGTTTAGTTTGGCCTACTAGATTGATCTTTCTTGCAATGGGAGAAGTGCTTAGCTTTGGGTTCAATCTTGCGGTGTCCTTTCCCAGTGACAGTAGGGGCAGCAAGGCACGTATTTTATTGTTGTCATCGAGGATAAAAAGATAGGGTTTATATCATATTGCTTGAGTTTATCCCTCTACATCATGTCATCTTGCTTAATGCGTTACTCTGTTCGTATGAACTTAATACTCTAGATCCATGCTGGATAGCAGGATGTGTCGAGTAATAGTAGTAGATACAGAATCGTTTCGGTTTACTTGACACGGACGTGATGCCTATATTCATGATCATTGCCTTAGATATTCTCATAACTATGCGCTTTTTTATCAATTGCTCGGCAGTAATTTGTTCACCCACCGTAATACATGCTATCTTGAGAGAAGCCACTAGTGAAACCTATGGCCTCCGGATCTCTTTCTTATTATATTGCATCTTTTTTATTTACATCGCATTTCGTTTACTATTTTGCAATCTTTACTTTCCAATCTATACAACAAAAATACCAAAAATATTTACTTTACTATCTTTATTAGATCTCACTTTTGCGAGTGACCGTGAAGGGATTGACAACCCCTTTATCGCGTTGGTTGCAAGGTTCTTGATTGTTTGTGTAGGTACTAGGTGACATGTGCGTTGTCTCCTACTGGATTGATACCTTGGTTCTCAAAACCGAGGGAAATACTTACGCTACTTTGCTGCATCACCCTTTACTCTTCAAGGGAAAACCAACGCATGCTCAAGAGGTAGCAAGAAGGATTTCTGGCGCCATTGCCGGGGAGATCTACGCCCAAGTCAAGACATACCAAGTACCCATCATAAACTCTTCTCCCTCGCATTACATTATTTGCCATTCGCCTCTCGTTTTCCTCTCCCCCACTTCTGAAACGATTTTTGAAAACTTTTGCCTTTTCTTCGCCCCTTTTCCGTTCGTCTCTTTTCGCTTGCTTTTTGTGTGCTTGTGTGTTGGATTGATTGCTTGTCACGATGGCTTAAGATAATACTAAATTGTGTGACTTTTCCAATACCAACAACAATGATTTTATTAGCACTCCGATTGCTTCTACTACCGATGCTGAACTTTACGAAATTATACCGCTTTGCTGAATCTTGTTATGAAAGATCAATTTTCTGGCCTTCCTAGCGAAGATGCCGCTACCCATATTAACAACTTCGTTGATTTGTGCGATATGCAAAAGAAGGAAGATGTGGATAATGATATTGTTAAATTGAAGCTATTTCCGTTTTCGCTTAGAGATCATGCTAAAACTTGGTTCTCTTCTTTGCCTAAAAATAGTATTGATTCATGGAATAAGTGCAAAGATGCTTTTATCTCTAAGTATTTTCCTCCCGCTAAGATCATCTCTCTTAGGAATGATATTATGAATTTTAAGCAACTTGATCATGAGCATGTTGCACAAGTTTGGGAGAGGATGAAATTAATGATACGTAATTGCCCTACACATGGTTTGAATTTGTGGATGATTATAAAAAAAATTATGCCGGATTGAATTTTGCTTCTAGAAATCTTTTAGATTCGGCCTCGGAAGGCACTTTTATGGAAATCACTTTAGGAGAAGCTACTAAACTCATAGACAATATTATGGTTAATTATTGTCAATGGCACACCGAAAGATCCACTAGTAAAAAAGTTCATGCGGTTGAAGAGATTAATGTTTTGAGTGGAAAGATGGATGAACTTATGAAATTGTTTGCTAATAAAAGTGTTTCTTCTGATCCTAATGATATGCCTTTGTACACTTTGATTGAGAATAATAATGAATCTATGGATGTGAATTTTGTTGGTAGGAACAACTTTGGTAACAACGCGTATAGAGGAAACTTTAATTCTAGGCCATTTCCTAGTAATTCCTCTAATAATTATGGTAATTCCTACAACAACTCTTATGGAAATTTTAATAAGATGCCCTTCGATTTTGATACTAGTGTTAAAGAATTTATGAATTCGCAAAAGAATTTCAACGCTTTGATTGAAGAAAAGTTGCTTAAGATTGATGAGTTGGCTAGGAACGTGGATAGAATTTCTCTTGATGTTGATTCTTTGAAACTTAGATCTATTCCACCTAAGCATGACATCAATGAGTCTCTCAAAGCCATGGGAATTTTCATTGATGAGTGCAAAGAAAGAACCGCTAGGATGCGTGCTAAAAAAGATTGCTTTGTGAAAGCGTGTTCTTCTAGTTTTCATGATAATAATGATGAAGACCTAAAAGTGATTGATGTCACTCCTATTAAATCTTTGTTTTCCAATATGGATCTTGATAAAGATGAGACTGGAGATTAGTTAAATTTAGTTAAAAGGCGTCCCAATGATTCGGAGTTTTTAGATCTTGATGCAAAAATTACTAAAAGTGGGATTGAAGAGGTCAAAACTTTACATAGCAATGAACCTACTATTTTGGATTTCAAGGAATTTAATTATGATAATTGCTCTTTTATAGATTGTATTTCCTTGTTGCAATCCGTGTTAAATTCTCCTCATGCTTATAATCAAAATAAAGCTTTTACTAAACATATCGTTGATGCTTTAATGCAATCCTATGAAGAAAAGCTTGAACTAGAAGCTTTTATCCCTAGAAAACTTTATGATGAGTGGGAACCTACTATTAAAATTGAGATTAAAGATTATGAATGCTATGCTCTATGTGATCTGGGTGCTAGTGTTTCCACGATTCCAAAAACTTTGTGTGATGTGCTAGGTTTCCGTGAATTTGATGATTGTTCTTTAAATTTGCATCTTGCGGATTTCACCATTAAGAAACCTATGGGAAGGATTAATGATGTTCTTATTGTTGCAAATAGGAATTATGTGCCCGTAGATTTTATTGTTCTTGATATAGATTGCAATCCTACATGTCCTATTATTCTTGGTAGATCCTTAGAACGATTGGTGCAATTATTGACATGAAAGAAGGAAATATTATATTCCAATTTCCGTTAAGGAAAGGCATGGAATACTTTCCTAGGAAGAAAATTGAATTGCCTTATTAATCTATTATGAGAGCCACTTATGGATTGCATACCAAAGATGGCAATACCTAGATCTATTCTTGTTTTTATGCCTAGCTAGGGGCATTAAACGATAGCGCTTGTTGGGAGGCAACCGAATTTTATTTTTGTTCTTTGCTTTTTGTTCCTGTTTAGTAATAAATAATTCATCCAGCCTCTATTTAGATGTGGTTTTATGTTTTAATTAGTGTTTGTGCCAAGTAGAACCTTTGGGAAGACTTGGGTGAAGTCTTTGCGATCTTGCTGTAAAAAACAGAAATTTTTGCGCTCACGATATTAGCTGCCATTTTTACTGGAAAGTGCTTTTAGATTGATTATTTTTGCAGATGATTAATAGACAAATTCCTCACGTCCACCAATTTATTTCAGAATTTTTGGAGTTACATAAGTATTCGAACAAATCAGATTTCTACACACTGTTCTGTTTTGACAGATTCTGTTTTTCGTGTGTTGTTTGCTTATTTTGATGAATCTATGGGTAGTATCGGGGGGTATGAACCATAGAGAAGTTGGAATACAGTAGGTTTAACACCAATATAAATAAAGAATGATTTCATTACAGTACCTTAAAGTGGTGGTTTATTTTGTTATACTAACGGAGCTCATTAGATTTTCTGTTGAAGTTTTGTGTTGTGAAGTTTTCAAGTTTTTGGGTAAAGATTTGATGGATTTTGGAATAAGGAGTGGCAAGAGCCTAAGCTTGGGGGTGCCCAAGGCACCCCAAGGTAAAATTCAAGGACAACCAAAAGCCTAAGCTTGGGGATGCCCCGGAAGGCATCCCCTCTTTCGTCTTCGTCTATCGGTAACTTTACTTGAGGCTATATTTTTATTCACCACATGATATATGTTTTGCTTAGCGTCTTGTATGATTTGAGTATTTGCTTTTTAGTTTACCACAATCATCCTTGCTGTACACACCTTTTGGGATAGACACGCATGAATCGGAATTTATTAGAATACTCTATGTGCTTCACTTATATCTTTTGAGCTAGATAATTTTTGCTCTAGTGCTTTACTTATATATTTTTAGAGCTCGGTGGTGGTTTTATTTTATAGAAATTATTGATCTCTCATGCTTCACTTATATTATTTTGAGAGTCTTTTAGAACAGCATGGTAATTTGCTTTGGCTATAAAACTAGTCCTAATATAATGGGCATCCAAGATGGGTATAATAAAAACTTTCATACAAAGTGCGTTGAATACTATGAGAAGTTTGATGCTTGATGATTGTTTTGAGACATGAGGATGGTGATATTAGAGACATGCTAGTAGATTAATTGTGAACTTGAGAAATACTTGTTTTGAGGTTTGCAAGTCCCGTAGCATGCACGTATGGTAACCGTTGTGTAACAAATTTGAAGCATGAGGTGTTTCTTTGATTGTCTTCCTTATGAGTGGCGGTCGGGGATGAGCGATGGTCTTTTCCTACCAATCTATCCCCCTAGGAGCATGCGCGTAGTACTTCGTTTCGATAACTAATAGATTTTTGCAATAAGTATGTGAGTTCTTTATGACTAATGTTGAGTCCATGGATTATACGCACTCTCACCCTTCCACCATTGCTAGCCTCTCTAATACCATGCACCTTTCGCCGGTATCATACACCCACCATATACCTTCCTCAAAACAGCCACCATACCTACCTATTATGGCATTTCCATAGCCATTCCGAGATATATTGCCATGCAACTTTCCACCGTTCCGTTTATTATGACACGCTTCATCATTGTCATATTGCTTTGCATGATCATGTAGTTGACGTCATATTGTTGCAAAGCCACCATTCATAATTCTTTCATACATGTCACTCTTGATTCATTGCACATCCTGGTACACCCCCGGAGGCACGCATGTAGAGTCATATTTTGTTCTAGTATTGAGTTGTAAGTAAACAGAAGTGTGATGATCTTCATTATTAGAGCATTGTCCCATGTGAGGAAATTTAAAAAATGAGAGAAAGGCCAAATAAGAGAAGGCCAAAAAAATGAGAGAAAAAGAGAGAAGGGACAATGCTACTATCCTTTTCCACACTTGTGCTTCAAAGTAGCACCATGATCTTCATTGTAGAGAGTCTCTTATTTTGTCACTTTCATATACTAGTGGGAATTTTTCGTTATAGAACTTGGCTTGTATATTCCAACAATGGGCTTCCTCAAAATGCCCTAGGTCTTCGTGAGCAAGCAAGTTGGATGCACACCCACTTAGTTTCTTTTGTTGAGCTTTCATACATTTATAGCTCTAGTGCATCCGTTGCATGGCAATCCCTACTCACTCACATTGATATCTATTGATGGGCATCTCCATAGCCCATTAATACGCCTAGTTGATGTGAGACCATCTTCCTCCTTTTTTGTCTTCTTCACAACCACCATTCTATTCCACCTATAGTGCTATGTCCATGGCTCACGCTCATGTATTGCGTGAAAGTTGAAAAAGTTTGCGAATACTAAAGTATGAAACAATTTCTTGGCTTGTCATCAGGGTTGTGCATGATTTGAGCATTTTGTGTGACGAAGATGGAGCATAGCCAAACTATATGATTTTGTAGGGATGAACTTTCTTTGGCAATGTTATTTTGAAAAGATATGATTACTTTGTTAGTATGCTTGAAGTATTTTTTTATGTCAATATTAAACTTTTGTCTTGAATCTTTCGGATCTGAACATTCATGCCACAATAAATAAAATTACATTGATAATTATGTTAGGTAGCATTACACATCAAAAATTTTGTTTTTTTCATTTACCTACTTGAGGACGAGCAGGAATTAAGCTTGGGGAGGCTTGATACGTCTCCAACGTATCTATAATTTTTGATTATTCCATGCTATTATATTATCCATTTTGGATGTTTAATGGGCTTAATATGCTCTTTTATATTATTTTTGGGACTAATCTATTAACCGGAGGCCCAGTGTCAGTTTCTGTTTTTTTGCCTGTTTTAGAGTTTTGCGGAAAAGGAATACCAAACGGAGTCCAAACGGAATGAAACCTTCGCGATGATCTTTCTTGGACCGAAAGCGAACCAGAAGACTTGGAGTTGAAGTCTGGAACGCCACGAGGCGGCCACGAGGCAGGAGGGCACGCCCAGGGGGGTAGGCGCGCACCCCACCCTCGCGGGCCCCTCGTAGCTCCACCGACGTACTTCTTTCACCTATATATACTCTTATACCCTAGATCGATCAAACAGAGCCACAAAACCACTTTTCCACCACCGCAACCTTCTGTACCCGTGAGATCCCATCTTGGGGCCTTTTCCGGCGATCTGCTGGAGGGGGGATCGATCACGGAGGGCTTCTACATCAACACCACAGACCTTCGGCTCCATAGTTATTAGCTAGATGGCTTCTTCTCTCTCTTTGATTCTCAATACAAAGTTCTCCTCGATGTTCTTGGAGATCTATTCGATGTAATACTCTTTTGTGGTGTGTTTGCCGAGATCCAATGAATTGTGGATTTATGAACAAGATTATCTATGAATATTATTTGGTTCTTCTCTGAATTCTTATATGCATGATTTGATATCTTTGCAAGTCTCTTCGAATTATCGGTTTAGTTTGGCCTACTAGATTGATCTTTCTTGCAATGGGAGAAGTGCTTAGCTTTGGGTTCAATCTTGCGGTGTCCTTTCCGAGTGACAGTAGGGGCAGCAAGGCACGTATTGTATTGTTGCCATCGAGGATAAAAAGATAGGGTTTATATCATATTGCTTGAGTTTATCCCTCTACATCATGTCATCTTGCTTAATGCGTTACTCTGTTCTTATGAACTTAATACTCTAGATGCATGCTGGATAGCGGTCGATGTGTGGAGTAATAGTAGTAGATGCAGAATCGTTTCGGTCTACTTGACACGGATGTGATGCCTATATTCATGATCATTGCCTTAGATATTCTCATAACTATGCATTTTTCTATCAATTGCTCGGCAGTAATTTGTTCACCCACCGTAATACTTGCTACCTTGAGAGAAGCCACTAGTGAAACCTATGGCCCCCGGGTCTCTTTCTTATTATATTGCATCTCTTTTATTTACATCACATCTCGTTTACTATTTTGCAATCTTTACTTTCCAGTCTATACAACAAAAATACCAAAAATATTTACTTTACTATCTTTATTAGATCTCACTTTTGCGAGTGACCGTGAAGGGATTGACAACCCCTTTATCGCGTTGGTTGCAAGGTTCTTGATTGTTTGTGCAGGTACTAGGTGACTTGTGCGTTGTCTCCTACTGGATTGATACGTTGGTTCTCAAAACTGAGGGAAATACTTACGCTACTTTGCTGCATCACCCTTTCCTCTTCAAGGGAAAACCAACGCATGCTCAAGAGGTGGCAATGGCCGGAGTGGCGACATCAGCCACGAGCGACGAGATCCGGCACCGCGCGGCCGACGCCATCGCCCCAGCCCGCCGTCGACCGATCCCGCCGCCGCCGGGAGCCCGCACACTGCCGGGAGTCCCACACCCATGGATCTGGGCGCCCGTGCACCGCCGCGAGCACGCCGCCTCCGGGATCCGCACCCCGTCGGGAGGGCCGCACCCCGCGGATCAGGACGCCCGCGCTGATGTCTACTGCGCAACTTTATTCTTGTAGACTCGTGTTAGGCCTCCAAGCACAGAGTTTTATAGGACAGTAGCAATTTTTCCTCAAGTGGATGACCTAAGGTTTATCAATCCGTGGGAGGTGTAGGATGAAGATGGTCTCTCTCAAACAACCCTGTAACCAAATACAAGAAATCTCTTGTGTCCCCAACACACCCAATACAATGGAAAATTGTATAGGTGCACTAGTTCGGCGAAGAGATGGTGATAAAAGTGTAATATTGATGGTAGAAATATATTTTTATAATCTAAATAAATAAAAACAGCAAGGTAGCAAATAGTAAACGGGCACAAAAACGGTATTGCAATGCTTGAAAATGAGGCTAGGGTACGTACTTTTGCTAGTGCAATCTCTCAACAGTGCTAATATAATTGGATCATATAACCACCCCTCAAAGTGCGATGAAGAATCACTCCAAAGTTCCTATCTAGCGGAGAGCATAAGAATAAATTGTTTGTAGGGTACGAAACCACCTCAAAGCTATTCTTTCCGTTCGATCTATTCAAGAGTTCTTACTAAAATAACACAAAGCTATTCTTTCCGTTCGATCTATCCTAGAGTTCGTACTAAAATAACACCAAAGCAAATTCATATTCATAATACTCAATCCAACACAAAGAACTTCAAAGAGTGCCCCAAGATTTCTACCAGAGAAACAAAGACAAGAACATGCATCAACCCCTATGCATAGATTACTCCAATGTCACCTCGGGAATCCGCGAATTGAGTGCCAAAACATATATCAAGTGAATCAATACGGTACCCCATTGTCACCACGAGTATTCAATTGCAAGACATATCAAATCCATAAAAGTATTCAATCCGATAACAATGAAATCTCAAAGGAAAAACTCAATTCATCACAACAAGATAGAGAGGGGAAAACACCATATGATCCGACTATATTAACAAAACCCGCGATACATCAAGATCGAGACATCTCAAGAACATGAGAGAGAGAGATTAAACACATAGCTACTGGTACAAACCCTCAGCCCCGAGGGTGGACTACTCCCTCCTCATCATGGTGGCCGTCGGGATGATGAAGATGGCCACCGGAGATGATTCCCCCCTCCGGCAGGGTGCCGGAAAGGGTCTAGATTAGTTTTCGGTGGCTACAGAGGCCTGCGGCGGCGGAACTTCTGATCTAGGTTAACCCCGAGGGGTCTTAGAATATTTGGGAATTTATAGGGCAAAGAGGGGGTGCGGGAGGCCACCGAGGTGGGCACAACCCACCAGGGCGCGCCTGGTCCCCCAGGCGCACCTTGGTGGGGTGTTCCCCCCTCGGGGCACCCCCCAGGTGCTGCTCTGGCCCATCCTTCTGGTCCATAAAAAGTCTGCAAAAAAATTCGTGGTGTTTGGACTCCGTTTGATGTTGATTTCCCACGATGTAAAAAACAAGCAAAAAACAACAACTGGCACTGGGCACTGGGTCAATAGGTTAGTCCCAAAAAATGATATAAAGTTGCTATAAAATGATTGTAAAACATCCAAGAATGATAATATAACGGCATGAATACTTCATAAATTATAGATACGTTGGAGACGTATCAGCATCCCCAAGCTTAATTCGTACTCGTCCTCGAGTAGGTAAATGATAAAAGAAATAATTTATGAAGTGTGAATGCTAGCAAAGTGCACAAGTTTGATCAATGACAATTTCAATCACTTTTCCTAGCATCATAACAACAATTTTTTCTCATAAAATTTCTCATGTTAAAGTAGCAACCAATTCACATGTTAAGGTTCATACAATGAATTGTCTTGAAACTCAACAACCTATGTTCTCAGTCACCAAGCAATTGCAATTCAACTTATTCAACAGAGTTTAAGTAAGAGCTCCACATACTCAACCATCATATAATCTTCTATGATTGCTAACACTCACCGCATACACATGAGCAAAACGTTTCAACCGGACACATAGAAAGATAGGGGCTTATAATTTCGCCTCCCAACGTATTCACCTCCAGGGTGATGTCAACAATAATAACTCATGCTACCCATATTCAACTGGATATATGTGTCTAGATCTTTCCTCACCACATGATGTTTGCTAAAAAAGAAAAAGGAATAGAGAGAAAACTTTGACTCTTTGCATAAAAGTAAATACTGAAAAGTAAAAGATAGGCCCTTCGCAGAGGGAAGTAGAGGTTGCCATGCGCTTTTTGTTTGGATGTTCAATGCCTTAGTGCAAAAGAACGTTACGTTATATTGCCCCTTATGATAGCAACCTTTATTATGCAGTCTGTCGCTTTTATTCTTTGCCATCATAAGTTCGTACAACGCTCAATTTTCTCTTACACTAAATGATCTAACACTTTTAGAAGCAATTTTTATTAACTTTATTGCACCGATGAAAACTTACTTGAAGGATCTTACTTAATCCTTAGGTAGGTATGGTGGACTCTTGAAAATAAGATTTGGGTTTAAAGGGTTTTTGGATGCACAAGTAGTATCTCTACTTGGTGCGGAATTTTTGGCTAGCAAAGATGGGGGGCAAGCACCACATGTTGAAGGATCTATGACAATATAACTTCTATGTGAATGTGAACAAACATAAACCATTACGTTGTCTTCCTTGTCCAACATCAACAATTTTGGCATACAATATTTTGATGGGGGCTCACAATCACAAAAGATTTCCAAGATAGTGTATTTGCATGTGAAGGTTCTCTTCCTTATACTAATTATTCGTGAATTGCTTGTATGACCAATATTGTGATTGTAAAGCCTCAAAATATTTCACTTTCTAAACCCAATGTGAAGCTACTACTAGGCACGATAAGATTTCAACTTCATGACATTCAATTTATTCAACAATTTACACATAGGATATAAGTGAAGCACAAGAGTAAATGACAAGCTACTCCAAAAAGATATAAGTGAAGATCATGAGCATAATATTTATTTCTTTCAAATTAATTTAAGTGAACAAAGAGAGAATTTCTTCAAAAATACTAAAGCACACCATGCTCAAAAAGATATAAGTGAAGCACTAGAGCAATTCCATAGAAAAGAGCTTCGTTGACGGGATGTGTGTGCCGCTTACCTAGCCTCCCCGGCAACTATTTGAGGACTATATTTTATTTAAAAACTTTCAGATCTAAGTACTTTATTAAAACAGCAAGCAAAACAAAATAAAATTTCATTCCAAGGATAGCACACATCATGTGAAGAAGCAAAAACTTAGGCTCAACCGAGACTAACCGATAATTGTTGATGAACAAAGGTGGGATGCCTACCGGGGCATCCCCATGCTTAGATGCTTGCGACTTATTGAAATATTATCTTGGGGTGCCTTGGGCATCCCCAAGCTTGAGCTTTTGCGTCTCCTTAATTCTTCTCATATCACGGTTTTCCTAAATCTCAAAAGCTTCATCCAAACAAAACTCAACAAGAACTCGTGAGATAAGTTAGTATAAACCAATGCAAAAACCTTATCATTCTCTACTGTAGCAAATCACTAAAATTATTATTCGACATTGCATACTAAATGCCTCTGCATATTTAATACTCATGTCCTCAAATAGAACCATTAAACAAGCAAACATATGCAAAATAACAGCAATCTGCCAAACCAGTACAGTCTGTAAAGAATGCAATATTCATCATACTTCCCTAACTCCAAAAATTCTGAAAAAATTACCACACTTTAGAAAATTTATCAGAGCTTATTTTGCAAAAAGTTTCAGCACTTTATCACATTCTGACTTTTTAGGGAATTTTTGCAACATCGATAAACTTTCTGTTTTGAAACAACAACATGTAGACTTGTAAAATAAGCATAGTAAAGGCTATCAGTGCCACTTTTATTGAAATAAAAGATGCAAAACATTATTATAAATAACAGAAAGCAAATCCTAGCAAAACAAAATGACGCTCCAAGTAAAACTCATGTCATGTGACGAATAAAAATGTAGCTCCAAGTGAGGTTACCGATAATGTTGGAGACGAAAGAGTAGATGCCTTCCAGGGCATCCCCAAGCTTAGTTGCTTGGATCTTCCTTGAATATTACCTTGGGTGCCTTGGGAATCCCCAAGCTTAGGGTCTTGTCACTCCTTATTCTCCTCATATCGACATCTCACCAAAAACTTGAAAACTTCAATCACACAAAACTTAACGGAACTTTGTGAGATAGGTTAGTATGATAAAGAGCAAACCATTTCACTTTGGTACTGTCAAAGACAAGATTCATAATTGTTTCCACACAATGCCTACTATAGCATATCATTTCCACAATTTATATTGAGCAATATAAGCCATAGAAACTAGGAAACAAGCAAACTATGCATTGAAAACAGAATCTGACAAAAACAGAACAGTCTGTAGTAATCTGTACTCAAACCATACTTATGCTACTCCAAAAATTATGAAAAAGTTAGGAACACGTGAGAAATTTGTATATTAATCTTCTGAAAAAGAATCAACTCAAAATCACTCTGTTGTTAAAAATGAGAATTATTTTCGTTAGCGCAAAAGTTTATGTTTTTCAGCAAGATCAAATCAACTATCACCCAACATGATCCCAAAGGCTTTACTTGGCACTTTATTGAAACAAAAGCAATAAAACATGGTCAATATAGTAGCATAATCATGCGAACACACAAAAACAGTAGGTAAAAGTGTTGGGTTGTCTCCCAACAAGCGTTTTTTCTTTAATGCCTTTTAGCTAGGCATGATGATTTTAATGATGCTCGCATAAAAGATAAGAATTGAAACACAACGAGAGCATCATGAAGCACATGGCAAGCACATTTAATTCTAACCCACTTCCTATGCATAGGGATTTGTGATCAAAAAATTTATGGGAACAAGAATCAACTAGCATAGGAAGGTAAAATAAGCACAACTTCAAGAATTTCAACACATAGAGAGGAAACTTGATATTAGTGAGAAGCCTACAAGCATAAGTTCCTCCCTCATAATCATTTTCAGTAGCATCATGAATGAATCCAACAATATAGTTATCACATAAAGCATTCTTTTCATGATCCACAAGCATAGAAATTTTATTACTCCCCACATAAGCAAATTTCTTCTCATCAATAGTAGTGGGAGCAAACTGAACAAAATAACTATCATGAGAGTGAAAATTAAAATCATGATGACAAGTTTCATGCTTATAATTATTCTTTATAGCATACATGTCATCACCATAATCATCATATATAGGAACTTTGTTGTCATAATCAATTGCAACCTCTTCCAAAATAGTGGATTCATCATTAAATAAAGTCATGACCACTCTAAATCCATTTTCATCAATATAATCATCATAAATAGGAGGCATGCAATCATCATAATAAATTTTCTCATCAAAACTTGGGGGAGTAAAAAGATCATCTTCCTCAAACATAGCATCCCCAAGCTTATGGTTTTGCATATCATTAGCATCATGGATATTCAAACAATTCATACTAACAACATTGCAATCATGCTCATCATTCAAATATGTTGTGCCAAACATTTTATTGACTTCTTCTTCTAACAATTGAGCACAATTTTTCGATCCATCATTTTCAAGAAAGATATTATAAAGATGATCAATAATATGATGCAACCTCAATTCCATTTTTATGTAGTTTTCTTTTATAAACCAAACTAGTGATAAAACAAGAAACTAAAAGACTCAATTGCAAGATCTCAAGATATACCTTCATGCACTCACCTCCCCATCAATGGCGCCAGAAAAGAGCTTGAGGTCTACTATGCAACTTTATTCTTGTAGACTCGTGTTGGGCCTCCAAGCGCAGAGTTTTGTAGGACAGTAGCAATTTTCCCTCAAGTGGATGACCTAAGGTTTATCAATCCGTGGGAGGTGTAGGATGAAGATGGTCTCTCTCAAACAACCCTGCAACCAAATACAAGAAATCTCTTGTGTCCCCAACACACCCAATACAATGGAAAATTGTATAGGTGCACTAGTTCGGCGAAGAGATGGTGATAAAAGTGTAATATTGATGGTAGAAATATATTTTTATAATCTAAATAAATAAAAACAGCAAGGTAGCAAATAGTAAACGGGCACAAAAACGGTATTGCAATGCTTGAAAATGAGGCTAGGGTCCGTACTTTTGCTAGTGCAATCTCTCAACAGTGCTAATATAATTGGATCATATAACCACCCCTCAAAGTGCGATGAAGAATCACTCCAAAGTTCCTATCTAGCGGAGAGCATAAGAATAAATCGTTTGTAGGGTACGAAACCACCTGAAAGCTATTCTTTCCATTCGATCTATTCAAGAGTTCGTACTAAAATAACACAAAGCTATTCTTTCCATTCGATCTATCCTAGAGTTCGTACTAAAATAACACCAAAGCAAATTCATATTCATAATACTCAATCCAACACAAAGAACTTCAAACAGTGCCCCGAGATTTCTACCAGAGAAACAAAGACAAGAACGTGCATCAACTCCTATGCATAGATTACCCCAATGTCACCTCGGGAATCCGCGAGTTGAGTGCCAAAACATATGTCAAGTGAATCAATACGATACCCCATTGTCACCACGAGTATTCAATTGCAAGACATATATCAAGTGTTCTCAAATCCATAAAAGTATTCAATCCGATAACAACGAAATCTCAAAGGGAAAACTCAATTCATCACAACAAGATAGAGAGGGGGAAACACCATATGATCCGACTATATTAACAAAGCCCGCGATACATCAAGATCGTGACATCTCAAGAACATGAGAGAGAGAGATAGAGATAGAGAGAGAGAGAGATTAAACACATAGCTACTGCTACAAATCCTCAGCCCCGAGGGTGGACTACTCCCTCCTCATCATGGTGGCCGCCGGGATGATGAAGATGGCCACCGGAGATGATTCCCCCTCCGGCAGGGTGCCGGAAAGGGTCTAGATTGGTTTTCGGTGGCTACAGAGGCCTGCGGTGGCGGAACTTCTGATCTAGGTTAACCCCGAGGGTTTTTGGAATATTTGGGAATTTATAGGGCAAAGAGGGGGTGTGGGAGGCCAACGAGGTGGGCACAACCCACCTGGGCGCGCCTGGGGCCCTGGTGGGTTGTTCCCCCCTCGGGGCACCCCCAGATGCTGTTCTGGCCCATCCTGGGTGTTCTGGTCCATAAAAAATTGCCAAAAAGTTACGCGGTGTTTGGACTCTGTTTGATATTGATTTTCTGCGATGTAAAAAACAAGCAAAAAACATCAACTGGCACTGGGTCAATAGGTTAGTCCCAAAAAATGATATAAAGTTGCTATAAAATGATTGTAAAACATCCAAGAATGATAATATATCGGCATGAATACTTCATAAATTATAGATACATTGGAGACGTATCACCTACCGCCGCGGATCCGGGAGAGGGAGGAGAGACTCTCCGCCGCCGTCGCACGCACGGGCTTTGCCCGGCGCCGATCATAGGCAGCGACAGAGGGGGAGAAGGGCGCTAGAGGGTTACTAGGTGGCGGCGGCGGCTGAGCCCTCCCGAGCCGCCCGCGGGGAGGCGACACGAGAGGGACGACTCTCGGTTTGTGCAAATGTACAACCAATCAACAAGCACAAAAATGAAAAAAAATCAACATCGAAAGATTATTATGATAATCATATTTTTAGTGCTTCCACGGTGTCAGCCTGGTTTTGTCCTTCCTAGTTCGCCGTCAGAGTCGGAGCTGCGCTGTCTGTTCACAGGTGACCGGATTTGGCACGGATCTTCATATATCTTCACTCAGCCTCTGTTGTGTGGGTTCAGTGGACTATCGCCTACGGCAAAGTCGGAATCGTTTGGTCAGCGTTTTAGGGATGGTGGTGATGCCTCTAAAGGATCAATAGTAGGTACAATAATAGAAGTAAGACCAATAATCATATCTTTATTAGTTAAATCTTTAATGTGATGTTGTTTGATGAACTTAGAACAATTAAATTCATGTGGTTCATCATCAAACTTAACTTTAACTTTGTGCTTAACACAATCAATTTCAGTATTAACAGTATTCAACAAAGGTCTACCAAATATAATAGGACAAAATTATATTTTTTAGATCCAAACACTAAGAAATCAGTAGGATATATGATCTTACCACACAAGACTTCAGCATCTCTTACAATTCCAAGAGGTGAGATGATATAATATTTGCAAGCTTAATAGTAACATCAATTTCTTCTATCTCAACAAATGAAATATCAAACATGACTTCTTGATAGAGAGAGAAAGAAATATCACTTGTACTATCACATAAACTATGATAACAATGATCTCCGATATTAACAGAAATAACGGGCATGCCAACAACTCTTTTATTTTTATCTTTCTTATCATGTTCATTTCTAACGGGTTTAGGCATTCTAACAGCAGCATCACAGAAATAAATAACATGTCAGCCAATATTTTCAACCAAATGATATTTAACCATTGCAATAAAATGTCCTACTTTAATTTGTTCAGAATATTGAAGTGCTTTATATAACTTCTATAAAACCACAGTCATAACCTTAGGGTGCTTCTTAATTCTAACAAGAAAATGAGACTTTTTAATATGAGCAGTAGGTACAACGAGATTAGCAGAATAAGCTTGTATTCAGTATTAGCAATAATAGGGTTTTCACAAATAAGATGAATATAAGCAGCAAAAGATTTACAGAAATTAACAACTATACCAAGATCAAGTCCATATTTTGCACTAAGCTCAAGAAAAAACCTCGGTTTTTAAAAAGACTTAAGACAATCGCATTCAAGGTTTATATCCGACTCTTTAGCTTTGTTGACTCCAATCTTCAGCGTTGCGTTTAATTCTTTCGACAAGATTCCATTTGAGTTCAGTTTGTTTACTTGAGAAAGAACTAGTGGAAGAATAAGCGAGCATTTCTTTATTGGGAAGAGAAAGCCTAGCATAAAAGGTTTTAACAATAATATCACTCTAGAGCTCATGGTTGGGGCATTTGAGCATTAAGTTCTTAAGACTCCCCCAAGTTTGAGCAATATTTTCTCCTTCACGAGGTCAAAAATTATAAATATAATTCCGATCACGATGAACCAGGAGGATAGGATAAAATTATTGTGGAATTTCAGCTTTAGTTGGTTCCAATCCCATGAGTGAAAATCATCCAATACCCTATACCATGCCAATGTTTTTTCCTCCAAAGATAAAGGGGATAACTTCCTTTTGACTCCATCCCTCGATAATCCTGCAAGCTTAAATAATCAACATAGTTCATCTATAATAAATAAGTGCATATCAGGACGAACTGTTCCATCTCCTAGATAGCGGTCTTGTGGTGGAGTATTACTTGTATGCAGTCGGATAACGGTCTACATATCACAGACGTAATGCATATATGACATTATATCATGAATGATCATAGTCATAAATATAAATATTGCAATTTAATCATTGTCCTACTGTAATTTGTTCACCACACTCCACTTGTATGTTTGGAGAGATGCCACTAGTGAACCTATGGCCCCGGGGGTCTACTTTGCTTTCCTAAAATCCTCATAAAAATTAATTTCCCTTGATGTATTGTTTCTTTTATTTTATCTATCTACCAATTCCTACCATATTGTGTAATTTAATCTTGTAACTAGCAAGACAAGAAGTTTGACAACCTTCTTGACGTGTTGGGACAAGTTTGTCTTCTGTTTTGTGTGCAGGTACCAGTGGCTTTGTTACTAGAAGAACTCTCTTTGATTCGATAAACCTTGATTCTCTACTGAGGGAATTAGTTATTGCTAGGTTACCTCACCATTATACTTTGGGGGGAGGGAGTGATGATCCACAAGTATAAGGGATCCATCATAGTCCTTTCAATAAGTAAGAGTGTCGAACCCAACAAGGAGCAGCAGGAATTGATAAGTAGTTTTCATCAAGGATTTCACTACAAGTGTTCACTGGTGCAGAGACGTGCTATACAAACGGTTTTTAACCCCTTTCCGCGACGGTGTTTCGAACCGTCGCCAAGTGAGTGACTGCAATAGGGGGGTCCTTCCCCCACGACACAGAAACTGTCGGGGATAGGCCCTCCTGGCACACAGGCTGGGGCAGAATGAGCTCGTGTGCGATCGGGCGAGGCATCGAAACCCAATCGTTTCTGTTCGTATGTACATCCCACATGGTGAATCCCAGAAAAAAAATTCCGTTCGTATGTATATCACACACAGTTTTTGTGTGTGGAAACGTTTGTGCAAGGTGGCCTACCGCAAGCAATTCTCTGCCGGCAGCCGTATGCGATTGTTAGTTGATCGAACACACCTACTTTCTAGAAACCGTGTGGGTTGTTTGAGTTCATCGCCCACGGTGCTGTCTAAGTAACCGTCTGCAATAGAAAACCCCAATAAGCAGGGTAATTAGCCTATTATTGATAATCCATGTAGTAATCAAATTGACATTTCTTATAAAACACACCAGATATTTCATATACGTATAACGGCAACCAGGATTTCATAATCAAATTACATCAGATAGCTTCAGCACTCAGTTATTGAAGGAAATATGCCCTAGAGGCAATAATAAAGTTATTATTTATTTCCTTATTTCATGATAAATGTTTATTATTCATGCTAGAATTGTATTAACCGGAAACTTAGTACATGTGTGAATACATAGACAAAACAAAGTGTCCCTAGTATGCCTCTACTTGACTAGCTCGTTTATCAAAGACGGTTATGTTTCCTAACCATAGACATGTGTTGTCATTTGATGAACGGGATCACATCATTAGGAGAATGATGTGATGGACAAGACCCATTCGTTAGCTTAGCATTATGATCGTTACAGTTTCATTGCTACTGCTTTCTTCATGACTTATACATGTTCCTCAGACAATGAGATTATGCAACTCCCGAATACCGAAGGAACACCTTGTGTGCTATCAAACGTCAAACGTAACTGGGTGATTATAAAGATGCTCTACAGGTGTCTCCGATGGTGTTTGTTGAGTTGGCATAGATCAAGATTAGGATTTGTCACTCCGTATATCGGAGAGGTATCTCTGGGCCCTCTCGGTAATGCACATCACTATAAGCCTTGCAAGCATTGTAACCAATGAGTTAGTTGCGGGATGATGCATTACGGAACGAGTAAAGAGACTTTCTGGTAACGAGATTGAACTAGGTATGAGGATACCGACGATCGAATCTCGGGCAACTAACATACCGATGACAAAGGGAACAATGTATGTTGTTATGCGGTTTGACCGATAAAGATCTTCGTAGAATATGTAGGAACCAATATGAGCATCCAGGTTCCGCTATTGGTTATTGACCGGAGATGAGTCTCGATCATGTCTACATAGTTCTCGAACCCGTAGGGTCCGCACGCTTAACGTTCAGTGACGATTTGTATTATGAGTTATGTGATTTGATGACCGAAGTTTGTTCAGAGTCCCGGATGAGATCGGGGACATGACGAGGAGTCTCGAAATGATCGAGACGTAAAGATCGATATATTGGAAGACTATATTCGGACATCGGAAAGGTTCCGAGTGATTCGGGTATTTTTCGGAGTACTAGAGAGTTACGGGAATTCGTATTGGGCCTTAATGGGCCATACGGGAAAGGAGAGAAAGGCCTCAAGGGTGGCCGCGCCCCTTCCTCATGGACTGGTCCGAATTGGACTAGGGAAAGGGGGCGCCCCCTTCCTTCCTTCTCCTTCTCCCTTCCCTTTTTCCTATTCCATGTGGGAGGTGGAATCCTACTAGGACCAGGAGTCCTAGTAGGACTCCACACTTTGGGCGCGCCCTATGAGGGCCGGCCTCCTCCTCCCTCCATCCTTTATATACGTGGCCAGGGAGCACCCCATAGACATAAGTTGATCATTGATCTCTTAGCCGTGTGCGGTGCCCCCTCCACCATAATCCACCCCGGTCATATCGTTGCAGTGCTTAGGCGAAGCCCTGCGCCGGTAGCTTCATCATCACCATCATCACGCCGTCGTGCTGACGAAGCTCTCCCTCGACACTCTGCTGGATCGTGAGTTCGTGGGACGTCACCGAGCCGAACGTGTGCAGATCGCGGAGGTGCCGTACTTTCGGTATTAGGATCGGTCGATCGTGAAGACTTACGACTACATCAACCGCGGTGTCATAACACTTCCGCTTACGGTCTACGAGGGTATGTGGACAACACTCTCCCCTCTCGTTGCTGTGCATCACCATGATCTTGCGTGTGTGTAGGATTTTTTCTTAAATTACTACGTTCCCCAACAGTGGCATCCGAGCCAGGTTTATGCGTAGATGTTATATGCACGAGTAGAACACAAGTGAGTTGTGGGCGATAATAGTCATACTGCTTACCAGCATGTCATACTTTGATTCGGCGATGAAGCGGCCCGGACCGACATTACGCGTACGCTTACACGAGACTGGTTCTATCGACGTGCTTCGCACACAGGTGGTTGGCGGGTGTCAGTTTCTCCAACTTTAGTTGAATCGAGTGTGGCTACGCCCAGTCCTTGTTGAAGGTTAAAACAACACATACTTGACGAAAAATCGTTGTGGTTTTGATGCGTAGATAAGAACGGTTCTTGCTCAGCCCGTAGCAGCCATGTAAAATTTGCAACAACAAAGTAGAGGACATCTAACTTGTTTTTGCACGGCATGTTGTGATGTGATATGGTCAAGACATGATGTTAAATTTTTATTGTATGAGATGATCATGTTTTGTAACGGAGTTATCGGCAACTGGCAGGAGCCATATGGTTGTCGCTTTATTGTATGAAATGCAATCGCCATGTAATTGCTTTACTTTATCACTAAGCGGTAGCGATAGTCGTAGAAGCAATAGTTGGCGAGACGACAACGATGCTACGATGGAGATCAAGGTGTCACGCCGGTGACGATGGTGATCATGACGGTGCTTTGGAGATGGAGATCAAAGGCACAAGATGATGATGGCCATATCATATCACTTATATTGATTGCATGTGATGTTTATCCTTTATGCATCTTATTTTGCGTAGTTCGACGGTAGCATTATAAGATGATCTCTCACTAAATTTCAAGGTACAAGTGTTCTCCCTGAGTATGCACCGTTGCGACAGTTCGTCGTGCCGAGACACCACATGATGATCGGGTGTGATAAGCTCTACATTCACATACAACGGATGCAAGCCAGTTTTGCACACGCAGAATACTCGGGTTAAACTTGATGAGCCTAGCATATGCAGATATGGCCTCGAAACACTGAGACCGAAAGGTCGAGCGTGAATCATATAGTAGATTTGATCAACATGGTGATGTTCACGATTGAAAACTACTCCATCTCACATGATGATCGGACATGGTTTAGTTGATTTGGATCATGTGATCACTTAGATAACTAGAGGGATGTCTATCTAAGTGGGAGTTCTTAAGTAATATGATTAATTGAACTTCAATTTATCATGAACTTAGTCCTAATAGTATTTGCATAACTATGTTATAGATCAATAGCTCGCGATGTAGCTCCCCGTTTATTTTTATATGTTCCTAGAGAAATATAAGTTGAAAGATGATAGTAGCAATGATGTGGACTTGGTCCGTGATATGAGGATTTTCCTCATTGCTGCACAGAAGAATTATGTCCTTGATGCACCGCTAGGTGACAGACCTATTGCAGGAGCAGATGCAGATGTTCTGAACGTTTTGACAAAAGCTCGGTATGATGACTACTTGATAGTTAAGTGCACCATGCTTTATAGCTTAGAACCGGGACTTGAAATTTTTTTTGAACTCCACGAAGCATATAAGATGTTCCAAGAGTTGAAGTTGGTATTTCATACTCATGCCCGTGTCAAGAGGTATGAGACCTCTGACAGTACTTTGCCTACAAGATGGAGGAGAATAGCTCAACCAGTGAGAATGTGCTCAGATTGTCTGGGTACTACAATTGCTTGAATCAAGTGGGAGTTAATCTTCCAGATAAGATAGTAATTGACAAAGTTCTCTAGTCACTATCACCAAGTTACTAGAACTTTGTGATGAACTATAATATGCAAGGGATGACGAAAACAATTCCCAAGCTCTTCGCGATGCTAAAATCGGCGAAGGTAGAAATCAAGAAAAGCATCAAGTGTTGATGGTTGACAAGACCACTAGTTTTAAGAAAAAGGGCAAAGGGAAGAAGGGGAACTTCAAGAATAATGGCAAGAAAGTTGCTTCTCAAGTGAAGAAGCCCAAGTCTGGACCTAAGCCTGAGACTAAGTGCTTCTACTGCAAAGGGACTGGTCACTGGAAGCGGAACTGCCCCAAGTATATGGCGGATAAGAAGGATGGCAAAGTGAACAAAGGTATATTTGATATACATGTTATTGATGTGTATTTTACTAGTGTTCGTAGCAACCCCTCGATATTTGATACTGGTTCAGTTGCTAAGAGTAGTAACTCGAAACGGGAGTTGCAGAATGAACAGAGACTAGTTAAGGGTGAAGAGACGATGTGTGTTGGAAGTGGTTCCAAGATTGATATGATCATCATCGCACACTGCCTATACTTTCGGGATTAGTGTTGAACCTAAATAAATGTTATTTGGTGTTTGTGTTAAGCATGAATATGATTTGATCATGTTTATTGCAATATGTTTATTCATTTAAAGTCCGAGAATAATTGTTGTTCTGTTTACATGAATAAAACCTTCGATGGTCATACACTCAAAATAAATGGTTTATTGAATCTCGATCGTGTTGATACACATATTCATAATATTGATGCCAAAAGATGCAAGTTGATAATGATAGTGCAACATATTTGTGGCACTGCCGTTTAGGTCATATTGGTGTAAAGCGCATGAAGAAACTCCATGCTGATGGGCTTTTGAAATCACTTGATTATGAATCACTTGATGCTTGCGAACTGCCTCATGGGCAAGATGACTAAGACTCCGTTCTCCGGAACAATGGAGCGAGCAACAGACTTGTTGGAAATAATACATACTAATATATGCGGTCCGATGAGTGTTGAGGCTCACGACAGGTATCGTTATTTTCTGACCTTCACAGATGATTTAAGCAGATATGGGTATATCTACTTGATGAAATACAAAGTCTGAAACATTTGAAAAGTTAAAGGAATTTCCGAGTGAAGTGGAAAATCATCATAACAAGAAAATAAAGTTTCTATGATCTGATCGTAGAGGTGAATATTTGAGGTATGAGTTTGGTCTTCATTTGAAACAATGTGGAATAGTTTCGCAACTCACGCCACCCGGAACACCACAGGGTAATTGTCGGGGATATACCCCGCGGTATGACCCGGCCGAAAGTATGACCCGGCCGGACTTGGCGTTTCATTGGTAACCCGCTGGAGGATTGGCGACTCACGAGCCTGGCGGCTCACTGCTCTGACGACTCATAAGCCTGGCGACTCACTGATGGCTACGACGGTGGGTCAGTTAGAGGACTAGGCCGAAGGCCCAAAAGGCCGGCTCATGTTATGGTGGGCCGGCTTAAGAGGAAAGCGTAAGGAATATTCCCTTGCAAAGGAAGCAAGACTAGGACTCCACTTGTAATAGACTAGTCCTAATCCTAATAGGACTCCACATGTAACCTACCCCTTCAACTTATATAAGGAGGGGCAGGGCACCCCAAGGGGGAGAAGGGGATAAGAAACAATCTCTAGGGCTAGACAGAAAGAGCCGGCTTACCGGTGACTCCCTCATGATCATAATGAGACCTAGCCACAAACAGCATGTAGGGTTATTACCGGATGATGTTTCCCGGGGCCCGAAGCTGTCTAAATCCTTGTCTTATGTGTGTCTCTCGATTCCGCCCAACCCCTCTCAAGCTACCACATAGATGCGTTGGCCTTGCGACTAAGTCCTCACACTAAGGACATCTGCCGTGACAAATCCACGACAGTTGGCGCCCACCGTGGGGCTCGCGCACGGTGATGATGAGTTCTTGGAGGGATCTTTTTTCTAAGGGATCGAAAAGCTCGCGATTAATAGGATGAAGAAGAACCGGTACAATCGAATCTACATCATCAACGAGCAGCCGGCTGTTTGAGCATGTACAAGATTATGAGCAAGAAATATTTTAGGGTTACGCGCTATGCGACCACCGCACGCACCATCGAGATCCGCCGACTCCGAGTTGAAAGAAACTCCGACCGCGTCGCTACAAGTCCCAAGGAATTCTATAGCAGCGACAACAGGCTCAGAGACAATCTGCAACGTTGTTTTCGTTAAAAAAAGGGAGTGCTTTACGTTAGGATCAGCTACCAGATCCGAACTCTACTTGATGTTGATCCAAGTCCAACAAGACAAAAACAAGTCGGATAGTTGCCTAATTAAGTGAAGATGCATCTTGCGAAAGTAGCTCACGTGAAGTTCAGGAGGACAGCAGCCATGTACTACAAGGACACAAAGCTCTAACAGTAGTATTGCCACAATTTCCAAGAATCAGAATCACATGGGAGACCAGAGTACTACTTGACCAAAAGTGAATCCAAGACACGGTGAAATTGTATGAGTACTATAATATAATTGATGGCTACTAGGAGAAGACTGCGTGGTCTGTTGGCCGGAGAGCCGCCCCATGCTGTCCGTCGGCCGGGGAGCTGCCCCGCACTGTCCGTGTTGAGCCGCATCAGGCCTTCGCGACTGAGCCGCCACCGGCTTTCATTACCACGGCCGCCTTGCCGCGCTGCTGTTCCGAGAGTCGCCGCCGCGACTGCTGGATCCTGTCGAGCCGGCGCGGCAGTGTCACGTCGCCGATTCACCTCAAGCGGGCTGAACCGCTCCTGCCCCCTGCCGCTCGCCTCGGCCCCCGCCGCACAAGCAAGCCGCCGCTTCATGCTGTGATGAGAGCCGCCGCTGTCTCCGTGAATGCGGCGCCCACCAAGGGATTAGTCAAAGGAAGGAGACGACAATAATCTTGCTGCAGCCGTCGAATGCCGCGTCGTATTGATTCATGTCAAAACGCCCGTGAGTGGACAAGCAGCTAAGCCAGCACCGCAAGACGACCACGACTCAGAGAAGCAAACATGGATTGGCCAGAACCACCATGACCCGGACTCCTCGGCCACCACGGGACGCGCTCGTTTCATTTCCCGTCCGAGTCGCTGTCCTCCTTGCCTCGTCGGCTCTGTCAGAAGCCCTCGAGACGGCCTTGTGCCTCTTTGCATTTTCAAGCTGATGCACTACGAGTCACCGTCTTCACCGCGGGCCTGCCGGTGTGCCCCTGTTGACCGGCCCTGAGCTGCCCGCCACTTCCATGGCCTGAAGTCGCCTCTGCTTCTCTGACCTCGATGCCTTTCCTGATGCGCAGTTGCAACTGCGCCCTGAGCCGTCCGGTTTGCCTCGGCCGTCGACCTACCACCGTTTGCCTACAAACTCCTCTATGCCGCGGCCTCGCCGGTGACTCACCTCTGGGCCAGCCGTCATCACCTCCGTGGTCGGCCGCTGAGCCGCCTTACCGCGGCGGCGGCCCTGTGCCCAGCGCCGCCTTCGCTGCTTCACCGCGAGTCGCCGTGGCACAAATCGCCGCCCGTTTGTTCGGCCGTGAGCCGCCCGCAGCCGGCCCAGCTGCTCTCGAAGCCGGCTGCTGCCTCATGCCCTGTTTTGGTCTGCTCTGTCCCGCTGCTGTAACAAATTGTTGCAGGTTGGAAAGGGGGGTTTCAAGAACAACAAGACGCTCCACGTGAAGAGCAAGAAAAAAAATACTGGCATGCATGTGCACTGCGTACATGTTACGTGGAGCTAAAAAAGAAAGAGGGGCCAACTACTACTTCGTCTTCAAGTGCTGCTTCTCACGAAGAGGTCAAGAGCCACGATCAAGATAGAAAAAAGGGAAGAAATGCTGGTGACTCATATATCTCAGTTAATTCCTACCCTGCGTACGGATCATCTGTCGTCCGGATGAATCAGGTGATATCCGTCCGGTATATTTCAGCACATATTAATTTTTGTGTGAACAATTACTTTGCCTTGCGATACTTTTTGATGCAGGACATATGTTCATTACTAATGAGGTATTATATTACGGGTACGGAGCACGCGATAGCAACGTTCTGCACCGGCGTTTCATCCGTGTCATACCACCCGGTGAATGAACATGCACAAGTCGCCGTCCCTGTGGCCCGGTTTACGTCAACTCGTTGGGACCATGCTCGAGATCGACTCGCCGTCCACGCGGCTTACTGCGCGTGCGATTGACTCACCCGTCCGTGCCGTCTTACAACGCCGCGGCCGACCCATCTGTCTGTTGCCGCGGCCGACTCTTCCGGGGTTGATTTCAGCTTCACCATGGTGATCATCAACTTCGCGGTGGATAATTCCTGGCCTAACATATCAGGTGAAATCCATCCAGTATATTTTTATATATTACATATTGCTTTCTTTAAAAAAGAGCAATTACTCTGGCTTGTAAGTTCTCTACTGCAGGGCAAATGGTCTACTGCAAAAGGGACTATTATATTACTGAGCTCAGACCGGTTTGTGTCACGGTCAAATATGAAGAATCTCAAGACAACTCCTCGAGCCGCCTTGAGACTCAGGGGCTACATGGACGTGGCTCGGTAAATATTGCCAGTGTAAAGGCTGTCGGAAAATTTCCGGCTCAAAATGAAAAATTCCGGTTCAAAATCCGGTTCGAGAGAAGCTCTCACATATCCGGTTCAAGAGAAGCTCTCACATATCTAGTTCAAAATCCGGTTCAAGAGAAGCTCTCACATATCCGGTTCAAAATCCGGTTCAAGAGAAATCTGTCTCTTACAAAGCTTTGAAGCTCTCAATATCCGGTTCAAAATCTGGTTCAAAAAGAATTTATCTCTCGCAAAGCTCGAGTTCTCAGGAAAAATTCAAGGGACCAAAGAGAGTCTGTTACAAAGCACAACTCAAACATAAGTACCCTGCTTTAATGACCATTGGGAGCTGCTCATATTCGAATTTAGCTTAACCCTTTTGGTCTGACCCTGATCGTATTCGAATCGGAGTCGTTAAATATTCTCATGATCACTAGGGGCTTCCTGTTCAAACATAGGTCGTATTCGAACCAAAGAGAACATAGCTGTCGGTACCCTCTTGATCGGCACACTGCCGAGCTCACTAGGGGGCTTCTTGATCGTATTCGAATCATAGCTTAACCCCTTTTGGGAACTGACTTTGATCGTATTCGAATCAGAGTCGTTAAAAAAACTCTCAAGATCATTAGGGGGCTTCCTGTTCAAACATAGGTCATATTCGAACCAAAGAGAACATAGCTGTCGGTACCCTCTTGATCGGCGCAACGCCAAAGCCACTGGGGGCTACATGATCGTATTCAAATCCTAGCTTAACCCCTTTGGAACGGTTTACTGATCGTATTCAAATCATGATTGTTTCTTCTTATTTGGTTTAAGTTTTATTTGAACACAACCTTTATTTGACTTGAGACTTTTTTGTTCCAAGATCTAAGTGTAAGTGTTGATTAAATTTAACCCGGCTTAATTTTGGAAGATAAGTCGCCAACACATGGGAATCATCGTATCTTTGGAAGTGTTGGTCTTCACAGATTGGGTTATCACCCTTACTGTTCGGGTCACATAAACCGGCAGTACGAATTCAATATCACAGTGGTTATATGTAAGATATTATGACCCGCCCTGCGGTAAACCGCCCGGCTTGACTTTGGATGATAAGTCGCCAGCATATGACAAGCATAAACATTTGGAAGTTTTGGCTTTTAAAGATTGGGTTATCACCCTTACTGCACAGGTGTCATAAGCCGGCAGTACGATTCAATATCACAGGTATGATATTGTTTATACATGATTATGTTTAAACCGGCTTTAGCTATGGACTTTAAGGTGCCGGTATATTTTGGATTGCGCCATTGGAATCATGCGCTTATCAATCATTGGATTATTTCCCTTATTGGATACGGCGATGTAAGCCGGTAGTATGAGCCAATTTCTACAGGTATGTTTTCCTGATTATATAAATATGCGAGGTTGGATAACCCGCCTTGGCTTTTGACGTTAAGTCGCCAGTATGTTTAGGCTTGAATGGCCTTAATCCCAGTCTTTTCCATAATTGCATAAAGACTATATTATGTTTGGGTTGTTACCCGCCCTGGCTTTGACGTTAAGTCGCCAGGGCATATGTTGTTTAAACTCTGTGCAGGATTTGTAGAACTATGACTTATATAAATGCTTAAGTTCAAGCTCATTATCAAAATTGATGCTTCAAAATGATTATCCGTTCTGGATTTTCTCAAAGGCTATAAGCCACCGGGTTATAAAAAATCCGGCTTACAGTGAATGCGCATTAAGTCGCCATCGGCCAAGAGCCGCCGAGTATTTAAAACTCCTGATTTACTTGTCAGCACATAAGGTATTCAAATTTTCTTTGGCGCAATGGCTATTATGGATATGATTTATTCTACAATGGAACGAATAGTCCCGAGTCGCTGCAGGCTTACGACCCGGCACTTGTGGGCTACATTATTCAAATTGAGATTACATCAAATATGCAAGTCCCATGTCACCGCCAGCATGCACCATGGCACTTGGGGGCTAATGTAAAGTCATTTTTTGATCAACTTATTGAAGACCCGACTCATCCCATTGTAATGAGCCGGCCCTTGGGGGCTACCAATTGCTCCTGTCAAAATTCAAGGTACTCAAGCCTCAGTCCATTGTATTGAAAGATCCACTACTCAGTTGGTAGAGTACAAAGCTCTTAACCTTGTGGACGTGGGTTCAAGCCCCATGGTGGAGATTACATCATATGAGGTTATTATCAATGAATTATATACAAAGTCCCAGCTCAGTATTATTTTACTGAGCCGGCCCTTGGGGGCTACCCGTTGCTGTTCAAGTCTACATGATTATATCTACAAAGTCCCTGCTTATTATTGCATAATGACCCGGCCATTGGGGGCTACACTCATGATCATAAAGGGGGAGAAGGGAATAAGAAACAATCTCTAGGGCTAGACAAAAAGAGCCGGCTTACCGGCGACTCCCTCATGATCATAATGAGACCTAGCCACAAACAGCATGTAGGGTTATTACCGGATGATGTTTCCCGGGGCCTGAAGCTGTCTAAATCCTTGTCTTATGTGTGTCTCTCGATTCCGCCCAACCCCTCTCAAGCTACCACATAGATGTGTTGGCCTCGCGACTAAGTCCTCACACTAAGGACATCTGCCGTGACAAATCCACGACAGTAATGGTGTGTCCGAACGTCGTAATCGTACTTTACTAGATATGGTGCGATCTATGATGTCTCTTACCGATTTACCACTATTGTTTTGGGATTATGCATTAGAGATAGTTGCATTCACGTTAAATAGGGCACCATCTAAATCCGTTGAGATGACACCGTATGAACTATGGTTTGGCAAGAAACCTAAGCTGTCGTTTCTTAAAGTTTGGGGTTGCGATGCTTATGTGAAAAAGTTTCAACCTGATAAGCTCGAACCCAAATCGGAGAGCTGTCGTTTCTTAAAGTTTGGGGCTGTGATGCTTCTGTGAAAAAGCTTCAACCTGATTAGCTCGAACCCAAATCAGAGAAATGTGTCTTCGTAGGATACTCAAAAGAGACTGTTGGGTACACCTTCTATCACAGATCCAAAGGCAAGATCTTTGTTGCTAAGAATGGATCCTTTCTGGAGAAGGAGTTTCTCTCGAAAGAAGTGAGTGGGAGGAAGGTAGAACTTGATGAGGTAATTGTACCTTCTCCCGAACTGGAAAGTATTTCTTCACTGAAATCAGTTCAAGTGATGCTTACACCAATTAGTGAGGAAGTTAATGATGATGATCATGAAGCTTCGGATCAAGTTACTACCGAACCTCGTAGGTCAACCAGAGTATGTTCCGCACCAGAGTGGTACGGTAATCCTATTCTAGAGTTCATGTTACTTGACCATGACGAACCTACGAACTATGAGGAAGCGATGATGAGCCCAGATTCCGCGAAATGGCTTGAGGCCATGAAATCTGAGATGGGATCCATGTATGAGTACAAATTATAGACTTTCGTTGACTTGCCCGATGATCGGCAAGCCATAGAGAATAAATGGATCTTCAAGAGGAAGATGGACGCGGATAGTAGTGTTACTCTCTACAAAGCTAGACTTGTCGAAAAAGGTTTTTGACAAATTTCAAGGTGTTGACTACGATGAGATTTTCTCACTCATAGCGATGCTTAAGTCTGTCCGAATCATGTTAGCAAATTGCCACATTTTATGAAATCTGGCAAATGGATGTCAAAACTACATTCCTTAATGGATTTCTTAAAGAAAAGTTATATATGGTGCAACCAGAAGGTTTTGTCGATCCTAAAAGTGCTAACAAAATGTGCAAGCTCCAGCGATCCATCCATGGACTGGTGCAAAGCATCTCAGAGTTGGAATATATGCTTTGATGAGTTGATCAAAGCATATAGTTTTATACAGACTTGCCATGAAGCCTGTATTTACAAGAAAGTGAGTGGGAGCACTACAACCTTTCTGATAAGTATATGTGAATGACATATTGTTGATCAGAAATGATGTAGAATTTTCTGGAAAGCATAAAAAGAGTGTTTGAAAGGAGTTTTTCAAAGAAAGACCTCGATGAAGCTGCTTACATATTGAGCATCAAGATCTATAGAGATAGATCAAGACGCTTGATAAGTTTTTTCAGTGAGTACATACCTTGATATTTTTTGAAGTAGTTCAAAATGGAATAGTCAAAGAAGGAGTTCTTGCCTGTATTGCAAGGTGTGAAATTGAGTAAGACTCAAAGCCCGACCACGACAGAAGATAGAAAGAGAATGAAAGTCATTCCCTATGCCTCAGCCATAGGTTCTATAAAGTATGCCATGCTGTGTACTAGATCTATTATATACCCTACACTGACTTTGGCAAGGGAGTACAATAGTGATCTAGGAGTAGATCACTAGACAGCGGTCAAAATTATCCTTAGTGGAATAAGGATATGTTTCTTGATTATGGAGGTGACAAAAGGTTCGTCGTAAAGGGTTACGTCAATGCAAGTTTTGACACTGATCCAGATGACTCTAAGTCTCAATCTGGATACATATTGAAAGTGGGAGCAATTAGCTAGAGTAGCTCCATGCAGAGCATTGTTGACATAGAAATTTGCAAAATACATACGGATCTAAAATGGCAGACCCGTTGACTAAACTTCTCTCACAAGCAAAACATGATCACACCATAGTACTCTTTGGGTGTTAATCACATGGCGATGTGAACTAAGATTACTGACTCTAGTAAACCCTTTGAGTGTTGGTCACATGGCGATGTGAACTATGTGTGTTAATCACATGGTGATGTGAACTATTGGTGTTAAATCACATGGCGATGTGAACTAGATTATTGACTCTAGTGCAAGTGGGAGACTGAAGGAAATATGCCCTAGAGGCAATAATAAAGTTATTATTTATTTCCTTATTTCATGATAAATGTGTATTATTCATGCTAGAATTGTATTAACCGGAAACTTAGTACATGTGTGAATACATAGACAAAACAAATTGTCCCTAGTATGCCTCTACTTGACTAGCTCGTTTATCAAAGATGGTTATGTTTCCTAACCATAGACATGTGTTGTCATTTGATGAACGGGATCACATCATTAGGAGAATGATGTGATGGACAAGACCCATTCGTTAGCTTAGCATTATGATCGTTACAGTTTCATTGCTACTGCTTTCTTCATGACTTATACATGTTCCTCAGACTATGAGATTATGCAACTCTCAAATACCGGAGGAACACCTTGTGTGCTATCAAACATCACAACGTAACAGGGTGATTATAAAGATGCTCTACAGGTGTCTCCGATGGTGTTTGTTGAGTTGGCATAGATCGAGATTAAGATTTCTCACTCTGTGTATCAGAGAGGTATCTTTGGGCCCTCTCGGTAATGCACATCACTATAAGCCTTGCAAGCATTGTGACTAATGAGTTAGTTGCAGGATGATGCATTACGGAACGAGTAAAGAGACTTGCCGGTAACGAGATTGAACTAGGTATGAGGATACCGAAGATCGAATCTCGGGCAAGTAACATACCGATGACAAAGGGAACAACGTATGTTGTTATGCGGTTTGACTGATAAAGATCTTCGTAGAATATGTAGGAACCAATATGAGCATCCAGGTTCCGCTATTGGTTATTGACCGTAGATGAGTCTCGATCATGTCTACATAGTTCTCGAACCCGTAGGGTCCGCACGCTTAATGTTCTGTGACGATTTGTATTATGAGTTATGTGATTTGATGACCGAAGTTTGTTCGGAGTCCCGGATGAGATCGGGGACATGACAAGGAGTCTTGAAATGGTCGAGACGTAAAGATTGATATATTGGAAGGCTATATTCGGACATTGGAAAGGTTCCGAGTGGTTCGGGTATTTTTCGGAGTACCCGAGAGTTACAAGAATTCGTATTGGGCCTTAATGGGCCATACGGGAAAGGAGAGAAAGGCCTCAAGGGTGGCCGCGCCCCTTCCCCATGGACTGGTCCGAATTGGACTAGGGAAAGGGGGCGCCCCCTTACTTCCTTCTCCTTCTCCCTTCCCTTTTTCCTATTCCATGTGGGAGGTGGAATCCTACTAGGACTAGGGAGTCCTAGTAGGACTCCACACTTTGGGCGCGCCCTATGAGGGTCGGCCTCCTCCTCCCTCCATCCTTTATATACGTGGCCAGGGGGCACCCCGTAGACACAAGTTGATCATTGATCTCTTAGCCGTGTGCGGTGCCCCCCTCCACCATAATCCACCTCGGTCATATCGTTGCAGTGCTTAGGTGAAGCCCTGCGCCGGTAGCTTCATCATCACCGTCATCACGCCGTTGTGCTGACGAAGCTCTCCCTCGACACTCTGCTGGATCGTGAGTTCGTGGGACGTCACCGAGCCGAACGTGTGCAGATCGCGGAGGTGCTGTACTTTCGGTACTAGGATCGGTCAATCGTGAAGACGTACGACTACATCAACCGCGTTGTCATAACGCTTCCGCTTACGGTCTACGAGGGTACGTGGACAACACTCTCCCCTCTTGTTGCTATGCATCACCATGATCTTGTGTGTGCGTATGATTTTTTTTGAAATTAGTATGTTCCCCAACAGTTATGCCATTACACAACAGCACCAAGTTTCACATGCAACATTGAAAACCTTTGGAAAGTAGCATCATACACGGTAAATAGACAGATGAATCTCATCTAGGACACTGCAGAAGCGAAAGGCAAATATTGAGCCTTCAGTTATGATGAATGTCCTTGCAACTTTAGGCCAGTGGCTATGGAGAATTGCCCGCCCAACCTTCGTCCTCTTCAGGAAGACTTCAATATTTGACCGTGGGTGTTGAATGAATACCTTTTTGACTATACACAGTAGGGCAAAACCCCACTGCAGTTTTTATTAATCTAAAAAAGTAAAGTCCCAAAATGGAACCAAAGTACAAAAGGCTTGAGATAAGCCAAGGAGGAAGCCAAAAAGAGAAAAGAAAACTAACAACTAAGAACTAGGATTACAGAACAAGATTATCCAGCCAAAAACAGTATGCTCCAGCATAACTCTTTTTAATTCTAAATCTGAGAAGAAAGAGCTCCTCCATGAAGATGGCTTTCCACCTTTGAATGCTAGGTTGAATCGCTTGGAAAATCAGGTTGTTCGTGGAGATCCAAATAGCCCAAGAGGCAAGGATAACTATCTCCATGAAGAAAGGTACATGAAGTTTCTGCTTGAGATCAAGAAAAGCTTCCATGATTGAAACATTTGCCTGTCTTGAAGGGCAAATCAGGTCCCAACACTGTGCAGCAAAAGGGCAAGTCCAGAAAAGGTGCTGAAGAGTCTCTTCCCGTGGACAATTGTTGACAGCACAATTATAGTTGCCCAGCTGAAAAGATTTCCTTCTCAGAAGATTTCTAGTATTGAGCCTGTCATGAAGTAGTCTCCAAAAAAACACCTTATGTTTTGGCTGACAAGAGCTGCTCCAGATCCAATTGAACTGCTGTGGCATAACTTTAACTCCCATCAGTACTTTATATGCCTTAGCCACAGAGAATTTCTCATTTCCCCATATGTAACTCCAGGTGCCAGTGCAATCCAAAGTATCAGAGGCCCTTAAAGCAATGCATATGTCCTCCATAGCCTCAAATTCCTGGAAAGCTTGCACAATCAGTGGTAGATGGAATAGGTCCTCTAAGTACTCAGTTTGGAGAATGGTGTGAACAGTAGCATCCTTGTTTTTCACAAAAGAGAATAAGTGGGGGAACATGTCTTGCAAGCAATGTGAGTGCCAAAGATCAGTCCAAAAAATAAGCACTCTTTCCATCACCTATGTTGCATCTGGCCAACGACTTATAGTTATCAATCAGCTTAAGGTTTGCCTTCCACCAAAAAGATCCCATCCAGCTATTACCAGGCAAAGAATCATTGTTGTAGTAGGATTCCCAAATCAAGTTGACCCAGGGAATATTGTGTCTGTTGTAGAACTTATGTAGGTTCTTGAGAAGCAGCGCTTTATTCTGAACAAAAATATCAATCACTCCTAAGCCACCTTGATTTTTAGGTCTACACACAGTACTCCATGCCACCATGGCAGGTCTATGGTCTTCCAGATCAGGGCCTCTCCAAAGACAATGTCTCAAGTATTTTATGGCTTGGGTTTTGATGGTGACAGGCACATCAAGGCATCCCATGAGATAGATCAACAATGAGTTGAGGACAGATTTCACTAGCAGCAATCTCCCAGCCAAAGTCATAAAGGTGGACAATTCCACAATCTTCTTCTGCAGTCTTGTGACAAGAGGAAAACATTTCTCAACAGTAGGCTTATGAAGGCCTAGGGGTGCTCCCAAATATTTGATTGGAAAAGATTCCTTCTTGCAATGAAAAGTATTTATCAAAATCTCCATCTTCTCTTCTGGCACATTTATTGGAATCATACTTGATTTATTGTAGTTAAATTTAAGGCCCGTGGCATCAGCAAAAGTATTGAGAAGGGCTTTGAGGCAATGTAATTGCTTTGCATCTGCTTGCAGAATAACCAAGGTGTCATCAGCATACTGGACAATTGGAAAATCAGGGCATGACTCCACTTGCAAGGGAGAAGTTACCAAACCCAGGTGCATTGCCTTGTTAAGAATTGTCTGAAGTAGATCAGCAGCAAGCACAAAGAGAAGAGGGGACAGAGGGTCCCCCTGCCTTACACCTCTAAGGCAATAAAACTTTTTTCTAGGGACACCATTTAGCAATATAGCAGAGGAAGCAGAAGTAAACAGTAGTTTGATCCATGTAAGCCATCTGTCCCCAAAGCCCTTGGCTTTTAAAATATCCAACATTGCCTGATGTTCAATGGTGTCAAAAGCCTTTTCAAAATCCAATTTCAGAACAATGATTTCCTCCTTTGACTTATGACATTGGTGTAAATATTCATAAGCCCACCCCAAACAATCATGAATAGATCTTTCTTTAAGGAAACCATATTGGTTGATGTGGACCAATTTCAGAATCACCTTTTGCAATCTATTTGCCAGCAGCTTAGTAACAATTTTCAGACAGCTATTCAGTAAAGAGATAGGCCTAAAATCATTTGCTGTCAATGGAGTACTCCCCTTTGGAATGAGTGTTATGAATGAAGTGTTCAAACTCTCAAGAGAGATGTGCCCTGCATGAAAATCATAAATGAATTTGAGCACATCTCCTTTAATAATATCCCAACATGACTTGAGGAATTCATTGTTAAAACCATCAGGGCCAGGAGACTTGTCATTTGGGAGATCATTAACAACAGCTTCAATTTCTTCTTCAGTAAAAGGCAGTTCCAGATTGTCAAAAATATCTGAATGTTGTCTCTGCCCATACAAAGAAACCAGATCAAAGTGCATTGTGGTTTTTTGGGATGTGCCCATTCTTTTTTTGTAAGCATCCAAGAGAATTGCAGCTTTGCCAGCATGGTCTGAAATCTCCACTTGGTCCTCATTGTGAAGAATAGCAATATGATTATGCCTGTAACTGATGGAGGCTTTGGTGTGAAAGAATTTTGTGTTTTCATCTCCAAACTTCACCCCCTTGATTTTCCTCTCTGCTTCCAATATATCTTTTGATTCCTCAGCAATATAAGCAGTTGTTCTTTAAGCATAGCCCTGCAGTTCCATTCATGAATATCCAGCTCTCTAAATTCCTCAAAGAAATCCCACATGAATATGAGCTCATTTAACTTTGCAATTGCAGTTTTCAGACAGGACAGAGATTTAGCCCACAGCTTCAAAGCTCTTCTTAAAATCTTGAACTTAGCATTCAAAGTCTTAGCAGAATCAAGGTTTCCCACTGGGATACTCCAAGCAGAAGCAACAACCTGTTTGAAATCAGAATGATGCAGCCAATAGTTTTCAAACCTGAATACTCTTGCCTTTGGGATAGAAGTACCAACTTTTATTACACAGGGCAAGTGATCAGATATAGGTTTTGCAAGTGGTAGCACAATTGTGTTAGGGAATGAAGTCATCCAGGAAGCAGAAGTGAAAAACCAGTCAAGTTTTACCAACAAAGGATCATGCTGCATGTTACTCCAGCTGAACTTTCTACCATGCAAAGGTAATTCAACCAAACCTTGGTTACTAATTGCCTCGTTGAACGTAAGCATATCATTAACATCTCCCCCGGGTCTGTTCCTATCTGATGGTGCCCTCATAAGGTTGAAATCTCCCATTAAGATCCAATCAACATCATCAGGCATGTGAATATTTAAAAACCAGTTAATAAACTCCATTTTGTCTTGTGGGTCACATGGACCATAAATATTTGAAAGAATCCAAGACTGATTCGAAATCAAACTGGTGAACTGCATGGAAAGTGAAAACCTGTTTTGTGCAATGATTTCTCCTGAGAACTGAGAGCCATTCCAGGCCACCGGGAGCCCCCCAGAAGCTCCAACAGAGGGGAGGAAAGCAAAATTATTAATTCGAGAGGGGCAAATTTTTTTGAAGTAAGCTGTGTCAAAGGTCTCTCTTTTGGTTTCTTGAAGGCACACAATATTACAATCACTCTCATCAATCTTCTGTCTTAAGGCCAGGCATTTGTCCTCAGAATTCATACCTCTATGTTCCAATTTAGAATATTCCAGCTTCTGTTTGTGTTATTCATGGAAACAAATTGAGATTTTGTACCAGAGAGCAAGCACCATCACTTGATCATCATCCAAATAGGATAGAAACTGGGATAATGCCCTGATCCACAACATATCATAATTCTAGCAGAGCATCCAAATATAACACATGAAAGGACTAGTAGGAGAGTACAGCCACAGACATACAAGGTTCAGAAAGCACCAAGATCCAAGTCTTACAATCGTCAAAAGCAGCATCAAACTAGGTGGTGTGAGACTACAAACACAATCCCACCACACAACACTCCAAGTAAGAGCCCTAAACATTAAGAAGAGGTGGTAGCATGTCCTTCTCCTTTGGCCAAGGGCACCTTGTCCAAAACCTCCTCTTGCCTTCTCTTGGGCTTCTTGGCCAGCATGTCCTCCAGTTCCCCCTCAGTAACCTTACAGAAAGAGGCAGTGAGGTTTTTAACAACTGATTTTTTGATGGTGGGAGGGACAGCATTGCAAGGTAAACAATTATTATTAGGGCATGAATTTCTCTTGTAACCAGCATTGTCTTTCTTAATTCTGTCACTTCTTCTTACCTCTGTTTCCACAAGTGGAGTTTTTCCACTTCTTCTCTTCCTCAAGTTTTCCTGGCCAAAAGGTTGCAGCAAGGCCTGTGACTCCATATCTTGCAAATTGGCAGCCACCCCAATATTTTCTTTACCTTTGTCCTTATCACCTTCCTCCATGACCTGACAGATTGGTGCATGAGAGGTAGGACATTTTTCAGGTATATGAAACAGAAAGGCTTGATCCATATTTTCCACAGCAGTGAACAGATCCCACATTCCAGATTTTAACATATTGACAGTCCAGGTAAACTTATCAGGGGACAGAAGCAAGTGGACAATAAAGTTAAACCAACTTACAGGAATATTGGTAGAGAAAGAGCTCCTGTTATCCAAGGCTTTCTCTTTAAAGTGCTACTTCCATAGTAACATGCCTTCTTCAGAAACTGAATGTTCATTTTTAGCAGTAGCAGCCATCTGAATACTTTTCAGACCAAGGAGGGAAGGTGCCATGTTAAAGTGCTCATTTATTTGATTAACCCAATTACCTTGGAGTCCTGACTGAAGATCCTCTAGATTCTCCACAGGCTGTAAACTTCCTCTGGCAGTAATAACATGCTCAGCACTGCCATCCAAGACTTCAGTTGAGGATCCACCAGTTGTCAGAGGAAGATCAGAAAACATAACAGGCTCCAAAGCTGCTTCCAGAAGTGCAGGTTGGACAGTAGCCACATCCAAAAGAGAAGAGACATCAGGAGCAACCTGTGCTGCAAGAGGGTTTGAAGCAACATGCTGCAGTTGGCCTGCAACAATTTGATCATGCAAAGCAGCCACATCCTGGATCTGCTCTTGCAATACAGGAGACTCCTCATCATCTGACTGATATGTTTGAATTATGTTCTGCAGTCCATTAGCAATCACAGCAGCAGTAGGTTGGACAATAGCAGGAATTGCAGCCCTAGAATGAGTAGCTTCCACAGTAACGGAAGGCAAAAATATATGAGAATTGTCTCCTTCAGAAAAAGACATGTCTGAAGAGAAACTGCTATTACTAGGTGCTGGAAGCAGCTCCTCTCCATCTGCCCAGGCCATTTTTTCCTGCTGCACAGCGTCTAGAAGATCTTCCAACTCAGCATTATGGATGTTCTGATGGTTATTGTCCCAGTTATCCCAGTTCTCAGCAGCCTGAACAGCCACCTCATTATTGTTGGCTGCAACAACATGAAAACCCTCAGCAGACACAACATTCTCGGGTAAGGGGTGCGGATCCTCATTGGCAGGAGGAAAAGGGTCCTCATCTGCAGGTCCTCCACCAAGGAGCTCACTTGCCAGCACTTCAATGGAGGAAGACCAGCCGTCCTCCTCAAATTCATCCCCTTCAGACCAGCGCATACTTTTTGGGATGATATCTAAGTTCAAAACTCTTGCCTTGACCACAATGCGCCCCATGTGATCATCCTCCTTGTCCCAGGAAATCATGCGGCCAAACTTACTAACAGCACAAGCAAGATCTCCAGTGGTGCGGAAATCAAAAGGAACTCCCGTCAGAAGCAACCACACAACTCTATTGAGATGAACCCTCCTGTGATTTCTTCCCTCGTCATGCCTCACAAAACTAATGAACACATCTCCAAATTCATGGGGGCTATCAAGGACCAACTTATCCCTATCCCTAACCCTCGTGAGACGAACATATGCCTCTCCGAACGGACAGCGCTGAATATCTCGCAACCCCAACTGTCTATGCTCAACAATAAAATCCTCAAGAACATCTCTTACATTGGGGAATGGAGCATCTGTTGGGAGAGGGTGTATAGTCGCAATCGCCCAATCCTCATGGCGACGAGGGCGCTGTGGCAGCACCACCTGAGCCACACCATTGCGCCCAGGTACCTGCTGAATGTCGAAGCCATGTGGCACAAAAGGGCGCGGGTCGATCGGAATGTTGGCCATCGGCGTCGCAGAAGAACGCGGGTTCGCCGGCGATGTGAGGCTCAAAGCACCAGAAGCAGAGTTTGTGCACAGAGGTGAAACAGAGGAGCAGAGCGGAGAAGTTGAGGAGGCAAGAGGATGACGAGGCTGGAAATTAGGAAAAGATCCCAAACTAAGCTCGCTAAAAGAGGAAACGAGTGGAGGCTCGCGGGCTGGGCCAACTGACTTGAACCAGTCCTGGACCGCGTCTAAGTCCCAGGCCTCAATTGATGGGCTGGAGAAAGTGGCAAACCGAAGATAGGGAAAAAGCCCAGGAAGGCGATTGTCATTGCACTCCTTAGCAAAATGGCCCAACTTGCCACACGCGTAACACTGAAATGAGATATTAGAACGACCCAGATTCCCGCCCGACGTAACCACGGCGAGATCCTCTCCTGAGGAATTAAAATTGGGAAATGAGTGCACATTATTGTCCGAGGCCACATTACTGCTGGTGGTCGGAAAATTCGCTAACCGAGCAAAAACCGACTGCCGTGATAGATCGCCGGAAATTGTACCGGCGGCGGATCGCGGGCATGATCCAGAAGTGACCAAAGTCCAAGAAGCTTCTTCCTCACGATAAAAAAGTTGTTGTTCACGTAACCAGTTCGGTCCTCCAAAACCCCAAAGATTGAACACTAACTCAAAATCCTTCTCAACCACCCGACCATGATTATAGATTTCAAAACCCACAGCTTTGGAGGCAACAGAAAACTTGAATGTTCTGTCTTTGAGATGTAGCACACGGAAACCTTGTGGATAACCACCAAAACAAGATTGCAACGTGACACTGACTGTGTGACAATCCAACCGGAATCGAGCACGGCAAAAGGAAACCACCAAAGTGAATTCTCGTTGACGAAAACCAGGTGAAAACACCACCGGATGACCAAACTTTTGTCTCATTGAAAGCTGAAAATCTTTACCTCAAGCAAAGTTGAGCGAGGAAGGATCCATGGCCAACCAAGGGCCAACTCTTCCCACAAAGGGACCAGAGACTGCAGGGTGGACGGGTGGACGGTGGCCGCCGGCGCCGGAGCGGCAGCCGGCGGGAGGAGAGGTGGCCGCCGGGGCCGGAGTGGCCACCGGCGGAGAGCGCCTAGAGAGAGCCTAGAGGAGAGCGCCTAGAGGAGAGCCTTGAATGAATACCTTCCTCGCCTCTTGACCATGCAGCTGGTTTGAGAGGTAACCATCGGTGAACTCCTTTGGAAAGTACTGAAAACAAAGATATGCATAAATCGCTGTTATAAATTTTGAAATGGCGCAAGGGGTAAAACTAAGGTAAAAGAGTTAGTAACATCCTATAGTTGACTGATATCTTCTTCATTGTGCAAACAAAGATCTTGTTGTTATTCGTCGCAAGTTTCTTCATCCTAACAATCTTTTTGAGTTTCTTGACTTGACTAATATTCATGGACATCTCATTTCCCCATATGGAAAATGGGTCGAACAGTGGGTCTAAGCCTCTGACAGCAGGACCTACATGTGCAAGACCAAATTGTAAGAAACCTAAATATTAGAATGATTCCTGCAACTGCACAATAATGTTCTATTAGCGAAAGGACCATGCATGAGCAAACCTCGATGGTAAACTGCAGTGTCCCCCATTGTTTCTCTGCAACACACATAAGGAAGATCTTGATCAGGTTAACAAAGAGTTGCCATACTATCAGTAGAATATGTATTGAGTACATCCAAATTCGATTTATTTCTCACATGCATAACAATACAAAATTGTACCCACAACAAATGAAAATCAAATTGCATAATTGAACCAAAGAGTTAAATGGACAACAGACCAAATGAACCAAAACAGTTAACGGAGCACGACATTGTAGAATAGGAACATGTACTAGAAGATAAGATAGTTAACAAAATAAAGAATGCTTGAGAACAGTACTAAGAAATGTAGGAATTATTGGACCAAACTGTTAACTGAACATTACATTTCAGAGGACCAAACTATTAACTAAACATCAGATTGCATATAATAATTACAGAGGACAAATCACTAGAAGGCACTGGCGGTGGCCTCGACAAAACAGCACGAACTGTATTTTAAAGTAGGCAACCACGTGGCGGTGTCGATGGTGGCTTCGAAGACGAGGTGCTCCTCCAAGATCTGGCGGTCGGCATGCATGGCAGCCATAGCGACCTCATGCGCGCGTGCGGACACGATTTGCTTCTCCGCTGCCAGATGCTACTGAGCTCCACGTTATACTGCGTGCAAAATGGCTGTGGGCAGCACTTAATTGGAGGACGGGGCCAGTGATTTCAGCGGAAGGTGTCACGCCATTGGTCGGGGCATGTGGGACGGGGAAGGAGGAGGATAGTGTGGTGGGGTGTCGATTACCTGACCATGTCGATGAGGCCGCGCAGCAAGAAGAAGGGTCGGCGGTGAGGAGACCGCGCAGCAAGAAGAAGGGTCGCCGACAAGGAGGCGACGCTGTAAGAAGAAGGGTCGCCGGCGAGGAGGCGGCGCTACAAGAAGAAGGGTCGCCGGCGAGGAGGCTGAGGTACCAGTAAGCAGCAGTGAAGGTTTGAACTTGGAAAGCAAGGAGGAACAGTGGAAATGTGGCTTTTGGTGGGACGGAGGGGGCAGGGAGATGGATATTTCCGCGGTGGCAGGAAAATTTTGCTCGGTGCCACGAGAAACTGGCGCACAAGTGTGGTTCAAGCGCGGGCGGTGGACTGTAGACGATGAAGCTTCCTGCGTAAGCGAGACAAGACGGTGTGCCAAGATAGTTTATATCGCATCCCACACGATTCTTGCTAGTAAACTGTTTGTGGTATACCTGATTTTTTCATTATGTTTTGAAAGACAAAATGGTGTTACGGAGGGAAAGGATGGTGTTTGAATTGCTAGAACATTTGTGTACACTGAACATGCAACTACATGAGTGCCGTGTTTAAATTTGGAATTATTTTGGGTTCGTTTGGCATTTTTATGCATTAATTGAGTTTCTAGGCATTTAATGTGCATAATTCAAATTTGAACTACAAGCACATGCTCCAGTGCACCAAAGTTTGTTGAAAAATCACATGTGTGTCTTTGGGTGAATTTATAGGTCCCATGCAAGAAATGGGAATGAAATTCAAACATCTGGGCATCGTTGTTGGGGAACGTAGCATGCAATTTAAAAAAAATCCTACGCCCACGCAAGATCTATCTAGGAGATGCATAGCAACGAGGGGGGGAGAGTGTGTCCATGTACCCTCGTAGAACGAAAGCGGAAGCATTTCTTAATGCGGTTGATGTAGTTGAACTTCTTCTCGTTCCGACAGATCAAGCATCGAACATACGACACCTCTGAGTTATGCACACATTCAGCTCGATGACGTCCCTCGAACTCTTGATCCAGCAAAGTGTCGAGGGAGAGTTCCGTCAGCACGACGGCGTGGTGACGGTGATGGTGAAGTGATCCGCGCAGGGCTTCGCCTAAGCACTACGTGAATATGACCAGAGGCGTAAACTGTGGAGGGGGGCGCCGCACACGGCTTGGAACAATTGATGTGCGTTGTAGGCGCGCCTCCCCACGTATATAAAGGAGGGATGGGGAGGAAGCCGGCCCTAGGCGCGCCCAAGTAGGAGGAATCCTACTTGGGCTCCTAGTTGGATTTGCCCCCCTTCCTCTTACCGGAGGAGGAAAGGGGGAGAGAGGTGGAGAAGGAAAGGGGGGCCCTGCCCCCTCTCCGAGTCCAATTCGGCCTCCTTCCCTGTGGGGGGCGCGCCACCCCTTTGTGGGCTGGTGTGCCTCCCTCCTATGGCCCATATCTTCCCCCGGGGGGTTCCGGTAACCCCCCCGGTACTCCGATATGTACCCGATACAATCCAGAACACTTTCGGTGTCCGAATACTATCATCCAATATATCAATCTTTACCTCTCGACCATTCCGAGACTCCTTGTCATGTCCATGATCTCATCCGGAACTCCAAACAACATTCGGTCACCAAATCACATAACTCATATAATACAAATCGTCATCGAACGTTAAGCGTGCGGACCCTACGGGTTCGAGAACTATGTAGACATGACCGAGACACCTCTCTGGTCAATAACCAACAGTGGAACCTTTATGCTCATATTGGTTCCTACATATTCTATGAAGATCTTTATCGATCAAACCGTAATGACAACATACGTAATTCCCTTTGTCATCGGTATGTTACTTGCCCGAGATTCGATCGTCGGTATCTTCATACCTAGTTCAATCTCGTTACCGGCAAGTCTCTTTACTCGTTCCGTAATGCATCATCCCGCAACTAACTCATTAGTCACATTGCTTGCAAGGCTTATCATGATGTGCATTACCGAGAGGGCCAAGAGATACCTCTCCGATACTCGGAGTGACAAATCCTAATCTCGATCTATGCCAACCCAAATAACACCTTCGGAGATACATGTGGAGCATCTTTATAATCACACAGTTACGTTGTGACGTTTGATAGCACACAAGGTATTCCTCCGATATCCGGGAGTTGCATAATCTCATAGTCAAAGGAATGTGTATAAGTCATGAAGAAAGCAATAGCAATAAAACTTAATGATCATTATGCTAAGCTAACAGATGGATCTTGTCCATCACATCATTCTCCTAATGATGTGATCTCGTTCATCAAATGACAACACATGTCTATGGCTAGGAAACTTAACCATCTTTGATTAACGAGCTAGTCTAGTAGAGGCTCACTAGGGACACTGTGTTTTTGTCTATGTATCCACACATGTATCAAGTTTCCGATCACTACTAAATAATAAACATTTATCATGATAGAAGGAAATATAAAATAACAACTTTATTTTTTGCCTCTGGGGCATATTTCCTTTAGTCTCCCACTTCCACTAGAGTCAATAATCTAGTTCACATCGCCATGTGATTTAACACCAATAGTTCACATCACCATGTGATTAACACCCATAGTTCACATCGCCATGTGACCAACACCCAAAGGGTTTACTAGAATCAATAATCTAGTTCACATCACCATGTGATTAACACCCAAAGAGTACTAAGGTGTGATCATGTTTTGCTTGTGAGAGAAGTTTAGTCAGCGGGTCTACCACATTCAAATCTGTATGTATTTTGCAAATTTCTATGTCTACAATGCTCTGCATGGAGCTACTCTAGCTAATTGCTCCCACTTTCAATATGTATCCAGATTGAGACTCAGAGTCATCCAGATCGGTGTTAAAGCTTGCATCGATGTAACTCTTTGCGATGAACTCTTTATCACCTCCATAACCGAGAAATATTTCCTTAGTCCTTTAAGGATAATTTTGACCGCTGCCAAGTGATCTACTCCTGGATCACTATTGTACCCCTTTGCCAAACTCATGGCAAGGTACACAATAGGTCTGGTATACAACATGTCATACTTTATAGAACCAATGGCTGAGGCATAGGGAATGACTTTCATTCTCTCTCTATCTTCTGCCATGGTCGGGTTTTGTGTCTTACTCAACTTTATACCTTACAACTTAGGCAAGAAATCCTTCTTTGACTGATCCATTTTGAACTCCTTCAAAATCTTATCAAGGTATGTACTCATCGAAAGTCTTATCAAGTGTCTTGATCTATCTTTATAGATCTTGATGCCCAATATGTAAGTAGCTTCACCGAGGTCCTTCTTTGAAAAACTCCTTTCAAACACTCCTTTATGCTTTCCAGAAAATTCTACATCATTACTGATCAACAATATGTCATTCACATATACTTATCAGAAAGGCTGTAGTGCTCCCACTCACTTTCTTGTAAATACAGGCTTCACCGCAAGTCTATATAAAACTATATGCTTTGATTAATTCATCAAAGCATATATTCCTACTCCGAGATGCTTGCACCAGTCCATAGATGGACCGCTGGAGCTTGCAAATTTTGTTAGAACCTTTAGGATTGACAAAACCTTATAGTTGCATCATATACAACTCTTCTTTAATAAATCCATTAAGGAATGCAGTTTTGATATCCATTTGCCAGATTTCATAAAATGCGGCAAATGCTAACATGATTCGGACAGACTTAAGCATCGATACGAGTGAGAAAATCTCATCATAGTCAACACCTTGAACTTGTCGAAAACCTTTTGCGACAATTCGAGCTTTTGAAGCTAGTAACACTACCATCAGCGTCCATCTTCCTCTTGAAGATCCATTTATTCTCAATGGCTTGCCGATCATCGGGCAAGTCCACCAAAGTCCACACTTTTTTCTTATATATGGATTCTATCTCATATTTCATGGCCTCAAGCCATTTATCGGAATCTGGGCTCATCATCGCTTCCTCATAGTTCGTAGGTTCATCATGGTCTAGTAACATGACTTCCAGGACATGATTACTGTACCACTCTAGTGCGGAACATGCTCTAGTTGACCTACGAGGTCCAGAAGTAACTTGATCCGAAGTTTCATGATCATCATCATTAGCTTCCTCTCTAGTTAGTGTAGGCATCACGGGAACGGTTTTCACTGATGTGCTACTTTCCAATTCGAGAGAAGGTACAATTACCTCATCAAGTTCTACTTTCCTCCCACTCACTTCTTTCGAGAGAAACTCCTTCTCCAGAAAGGTTCTATTCTCGGCAACAAAGATCTTTCCTTCGGATAGGTGTACCCAATTGTTTCTTTAGGGTATCCTATGAAGATGCACTTCTCCGATTTGGATTCGAGCTTATCAGGCTGAAGCCTTTTGACATAATGTTGCAACCCCAAACTTTAAGAAACGACATCTTAGGTTTCTTGCCAAACCATAGTTCATACAGTGTCGTCTCAACGGATTTAGACGGTGCCCTATTTAACATGAATGCAGCTGTCTCTAATGCATAACCCCAAAATGATAGTGGTAAATAGGTAAGAAACATCATAGATCGCACCATATCTAGTAAAGTACGGTCACGACGTTCGGACACACCATTACGTTGTGGTGTTCCAGGTGGCGTGAGTTGTGAAACTATTCCACATTGTTTTAAATGAAGGCCAACCTCGTAACTCAAATATTCACCTCCGTGATTAAATCGTAGAAACTTTATTTTCTTGTTACAATGATTCTCCACTTCTCTCTCAAATTCCTTGAACTTTTCAAATGTTTCAGACTTGTGTGTCATCAAGTAGATATACCCATATCTGCTCAAATCATCTGTGAAGGTTAGAAAATAACGATACCCGCCGCGAGCCTCAACATTTATCGGACCGCATACATCGGTATGCATTATTTCCAATAAGTCATTGGTTCGCTCCATTGTTCTCGAGAACGGAGTTTTAGTCATCTTGCCCATGAGGCATGGTTCGCAAGTATCAAATGATTCATAATCAAGTGATTCCAAAAGTCCATCCGCATGGAGTTTCTTCCTCCGCTTTACACCAATATGACCTAAACGGCAGTGCCACAAGTATGTTGCACTATCATTATCAACTTTGCATTTGTTGGCATCAATATTATGAATATGTGTATCACTACGATCGAGATTCAATAAACCATTTACATTGGGTGTATGACCATAGAAGGTTTTATTCATGTAAACAGAACGACAATTATTCTCTGACTTAAATGAATAACCGTATTGCAATAAACATGATCAAATCATATTCATGCTCAACGCAAACACCAAATAACATTTATTTAGGTTCAACACTAATCCCGAAAGTAAAGGGAGTGTGCGATGATGATCATATGAATCTTGGAACCACTTCCAACACACATCGTCACTTCATCCTTTACTAGTCTACGTTCATTCTGCAACTCCCGTTTCGAGTTACTAATGTTAGCAACTGAACCGATATCAAATACCCAGGGGTTGCTACGAACTCTAGTAATGTCTAACTGTTTCTGTTTGTTGTGGCTAATCGCAAACAGTTCATCCGTGCAAAGTGTATGCCGTCAATCGCAGACACTTTGATCTGGCTGACCGTTTTTGTTGTGTTGCCTAATCGCAAACAGTTAATCCTTCTGAAGCGTATGCCCTCAATCGCACACACCTTCATTTGGCCGCCCGTTTCTGTTGTTCCGCCTCATCACAAACAGTTAATCCGAGTGAACTGTATGCCGTATATCGCACACGCCTTCATCTGGCTACCCGTTTCTGTTCTTCTTCCTCATCGCAAACAGTTAATTGAACTAAACTGTATGCCCCGCATCACACACATAACTAAAATCTGAACCGTGTTTGATGAATCCTTCATCGCAAACGTTTTGCATCTTTTTTGACAGTTTTTACATCACTGTTTCCGATTAATGCATCGCACACAGTTTCGTCAAAGGGTCTCTGATCGTAGTGTCACATTAGCAGCATCCTGCAGTAATGGTTGTAAGATAGTTTTGGTAGATAATGTGATAGCAAGACAATTGGTAACAAGTAGAAAGTAGCAAGGTGCAGCAAGTGGCCCAATTCTTAATTGTGCTAAAGACAAGCCGATGATACTTCTTATAGTGACTGAAACACTCTTGAGGACACACGAGAATACGACCAAGTTACTTTCACCACAATTCATTGATTTAACGTTCATTGGCTTGATAAGTGTTATGTGGGTGGCCCAGAGCTAAGGTACTATTCTTACTTGAACAAGTACCTACTTATGATTATGCCCTCCTTGTGGGGAACGAAGCATGAAAATAAAAAAAAATCCTATGAACACCCAAGATATAATCTAGGAGATGCAAGGCAATGAGAGGGGAGTTTGTCTACATGCCCTTGTAGACCGAAAGTGTTAGCGTCCTAATGCGGTTGATGTAGTCATACTCTTCACGATCCAATCGCAATCCGATCCGATCTAGTGCCGAACGGACGACACCTCCGAGTTTAGCACACGTACGGCTCGGCGGCGTCCTCTCCTTCTTGATCCAGCAAGTGAGGGAGAGGAGGTAGATAAGATTAGAACCAACACGACGATGTGGTGGTGGTGGTGGCAGCGTAATTCCGGTAGGGCTTTGCCAAGCGCTGACGGAACATGGAGGACGAGTAACGGGAGGGAGACGGGGCAAGCGCGGAGGGGTTGGATGCCCCTACGCCTCCCCACTATATATAGGGGTGAGGGAGGGCCGTCCCAGCCCTAGCCCCCCTCCCAAGGCAGGGGCGGCGGCCAAGGGGGGAGGAGTGTCCTTCAAGCCAAGTGGAGGGCCCTCCCCTTTAGGGTTTCCCCTCCCCAGGCACATGGGTCTTGTAGGGGCTGGTGCGCCTGGCCCAATAAGGCCAGGTCACCCCCTTACAGCCCATGTTGACCTAAGAGACGTACCCTCTGGAATCCTCTAGAACCTTTTGGAAGCTTCCCGGTACAATACCGGAAAAAACTAAACTTTTTCCGGAACCCCGACAATAACTTTCCATATACAAATCTTTACCTCCGGACCATTTTGGAGCTCCCCATGATGTTCCGTATCCCATCCATGACTCCGAACAACCTTCGGACTTTCTGCTATTAATATCTCAATACCATGCTATCAAACCTTAAGCGTGCGACCCTACGGGTTCGGAACATGCAGACATGACCGAGACTCATCTCCGGTCAATAACCAATAGTGGGACCTGGATTCCCATATTGATTCCTACATATTCAACAAAGTTTTTTATCGATTGAACCACGATGTCAAGGATTCAGTCAATCATGTATGCAATTCCCTTTGTCCGGCGATATGTTACTTGCCCGAGATTCGATGTTAGTATCTCCATACCTAGTCCAATCTCGTTACCGGCAAGTCTCTTTACTCGTTCCGTAATACAAGATCCCGTGACCAAACTCATTAGTCACATGAAGCTTCTTGTGATGTTGTATTACCGAGAGGGCCCAGAGATATCTCTCCGTCACACGGAGCGACAAGTCCCAGTATCAATCCATGCAATTTAACAGATACCTTCGGAGATACCTGTAGATCACCTTTATGATCATCCAGATGTTTGGTAGCACACAAAGTATTCCTCTGGTATCCGGGGGTGGCATGATCTCATGGTCTAAGGAACTCATACTTGACATGAAGTTTACGGTTGGGTCTCTCCATCACATCATTCTCCTAATGATGTGATCCTGTTATCAAATGACAACTCATGTCCATGGTTAGGAAACCATAACCATCTTTGATCAACGAGCTAGTCTAGTAGAGGGTTACTAGGGACACGGTGTAGTTTATGTATTCACACATGTATTTAAGTTTTCGGTCAATACAATTATAGCATGAATAATAAGCATTTATCATGAACGACAAATATGATAATAACTAATTTATTATTGCTTCCAGGGCATATTTCCAGCACCTCCATGCAAGCATCCCCAAATGCAAAAGAAGTAATTAAGATAAAACTAACCATAGCATTAAAACATATGGATCCAACAACCCCTCGCGGAACAATTCATAAATAGAGGTTTAGGTTTCTATCACTCGTGCAAGCCATCATCTACAAACTAATTACATGATGCCTTCCCCTAAGCCCGATGATGATGAAGTGTCATGTGGTCGATGTTCACATAACACCACTAGAGAAAGAACAACACAACACAACACAATACCATAACATTGAACGGTGATAAACTTCATGAAAGAAATATGCCCTAGAGGCAATAATAAAGTTATTATTTATTTCCTCATATCATGATAAATGTTTATTATTCATGCTAGAATTGTATTAACCGGAAACATAATACATGTGTGAATACATAGACAAACACAGTGTCACTAGTATACCTCTACTTGACTAGCTCGTTGATCAAAGATGGTTAATTTTCCTAGCCATAGACATGAGTTGTCATTTGATTAACGGGATCACATCATTAGGAGAATGATGTGATTGACTTGACCCATTCCGTTAGCTTAGCACTTGATCGTTTAGTTTACTGCTATTGCTTTCTTCATGACTTATACATGTTCATATGACTATGAGATTATGCAACTCCCGATTACCGGAGGAACACCTTGTGTGCTACCAAAAACGTCACAACGTAACTGGGTGATTATAAAGGTGCTCTATAGGTGTCTCCGATGGTACTTGTTTAGTTGACATAGATCGAGATTAGGATTTGTCACTCCGATTGTTGGAGAGGTATCTCTGGGCCCACTCGGTAATGCACATCACTATAAGCCTTGCAAACAATGAGACTAATGAGTTAGTCGCGGGATGATGCATTACGGAATGAGTAAAGAGACTTGCCGGTAATGAGATTGAGCTAGGTATTGAGACACCGACGATCGAATCTCGGGAAAGTAACATACCGATGACAAAGGGAACAACGTACGTTGTTATGCGGTTTGACCGATAAAGATCTTCGTAGAATATGTAGGAACCAATATGAGCATCCAGGTTCCGCTATTGGTTATTGACCGGAGACGTGTCTCGGTCATGTCTACATAGTTGAACCTGTAGGGTCCGCACGCTTAAAGTTCTGTGACGATCGGTATTATGAGTTTATATGTTTTGATGTACCGAAGGTAGTTCGGAGTCCCGGATATGATCACAGACATGACGAGGAGTCTCGAAATGGTCGAGACATAAATATTGATATATTGGAAGCCTATATTTGGACGTCGGAAGAGTTCCGTGTGAAATCGGGATTTTACCGGAGTGTCGGAGGGGTTACCGGAACCCCCCCAAGGGTTAATGGGCCTTGTTCGGCCCTAGTGGAGAGAGAGAGAGGGGCCGGCCAGGGCAGGCCGCGCGCCCCCTCCCCCTCTGGTCCGAATTGGACTAGGAGGGGGGCGTCGCCCCCCTTTCCTTTTCCTTCTCCCCCTTCCTTTCCCCCTCCTAGTAGGAGTAGGAAAGAGGGGAGTCCTACTCCTACTAGGAGGAGGACTCCTCCTCCTGGCGCGCCCTACAGGACCGGCCGGCCTCCCCCCTTGCTCCTTTATATACGGGGGCAGGGGCACCCTAGAACACACAAGTTGATCATTGATCTCTCCCAGCCGTGTGCGGTGCCCCCCTCCACCATAATCACCTCGGTCATATCGTAGCGGTGCTTAGGCGAAGCCCTGCGATGGTAGTTTCATCAACATCACCCCACGCCGTCGTGCTGACGAAACTCTCCCTCGAGCTCTACTGGATCGTGAGATCGCGGGACGTCACCGAGCTGAACGTGTGCTGAACGCGGAGGTGTCGTACGTTCGGTACTGAGGATCGGTCAATCGTGAAGACGTACGACTACATCAACCGCGTTGTCATAACGCTTCAGCTTAACGGTCTACGAGGGTACGTGGACGACACTCTCCCCTATCGTTGCTATGCATCACCATGATCTTGCGTGTGCGTAGGATTTTTTTTTTGAAATTACTATGTTCCCCAACAGTGGCATCCGAGCCAGGTTTATGCGTAGTTGTTATATGCACGAGTAGAACACAAGTGAGTTGTGGGCGATACAAGTCATACTGCTTACCAGCATGTCATACTTTGGTTCGGCGGTATTGTTGGATGAAGCGGCCCGGACCGACATTACGCGTACGCTTACGCGAGACTGGTTCTACCGACGTGCTTTGCACACAGGTGGTAGCGGGTGTCAGTTTCTCCAACTTTAGTTGAACCGAGTGTGGCTACGCCCGGTCCTTGAGAAGGTTAAAATAGCACTAACTTGACGAACTATCTTTGTGGTTTTGTTGTGTAGGTAAGAACGGTTCTTGCTCAGCCCATAGCAGCCACGTAAAACTTGCAACAACAAAGTAGAGGACGTCTAACTTGTTTTTGCAGGGCATGTTGTGATGTGATATGGTCAAGACATGATGCTATATTTTATTGTATGAGATGATCATGTTTTGTAACGGAGTTATCGGCAACTAGCAGGAGCCATATGGTTGTCGCTTTATTGTATGCAATGCAATCGCCCTGTAATTGCTTTACTTTATCACTAAGCGGTAGCGATAGTCGTAGAAGCAATAGTTGGCAAAACGACAACGATGCTACGATGGAGATCAAGATGTCGCGCCGGTGACAATGGTGATCATGACGGTGCTTTGGAGATGGAGATCAAAGGCACAAGATGATGATGGCCATATCATATCACTTATATTGATTGCATGTGATGTTTATCCTTTATGCATCTTATTCTGCTTTGTTTGATGGTAGCATTATAAGATGATCTTTCACTAAAATTTCAAGATAAAAGTGTTCTCCCTGAGTATGCACCGTTGCCAAAGTTCGTCGTGCCGAGACACCACGTGATGATCGGGTGTGATAAGCTCAACGTTCATCTACAACGGGTGTAAGACAGTTTTACACACGCAGAATACTCGGGTTAAACTTGACGAGCCTAGCATATGCAGATATGGCCTCGGAACATTGAGACCGGAAGGTCGAGCGTGAATCATATAGTAGATATGATCAACATAGTGATGTTCACCACTGAAAACTACTCCATTTCACGTGATGATCGGTTATGGTTTAGTTGATATGGATCACGTGATCACTTATATGATTAGAGGGATGTCTATCTAAGTGGGAGTTCTTAAGTAATATGATTAATTGAACTTAAATTTATCATGAACTTAGTACCTGATAGTATCTTGCTTGTCTATGTTGTTGTAAATAGATGGCCCGTGCGGTTGTTCCGTTGAATTTTAATGCGCTCCTTGAGAAAGCAAAGTTGAAAGATGATGGTAGCAATTACACGGACTGGGTTCGTAACTTGAGGATTATCCTCATTGCTGCACAGAAGAATTACGTCCTGGAAGCACCGCTGGGTGCCAGGCCTACTGCAGATGCAACTGACAACGTTAAGAACATCTGGCAGAGCAAAGCTGATGACTACTTGATAGTTCAGTGTGTCATGCTTTACGGCTTAGAACTGGGACTTCAACGACGTTTTGAACGTCATGGAGCATATGAGATGTTCCAGGAGTTGAAGTTAATATTTCAAGCAAATGCCCGGATTGAGAGATATGAAGTCTCCAATAAGTTTTACAGCTGCAAGATGGAGGAGAATAGTTCTGTCAGTGAACATATACTCAAAATGTTTGGGTATAACAATCACTTGATTCAACTAGGAGTTAATCTTCCGGATGATAGTGTCATTGACAGAATTCTTCAATCAATGCCACCAAGCTACAAGAGCTTCGTGATGAACTATAATATGCAAGGAATGGATAAGACAATTTCCGAGCTCTTCGCAATGCTAAAGGCTGCGGAGGTAGAAATCAAGAAGGAGCATCAAGTGTTGATGGTCAACAAGACCACCAGTTTCAAGAAAAAGGGTAAAGGGAAGAAGAAGGGGAACTTCAAGAAGAACAACAAACAAGTTGCTGCTCAGGAGAAGAAACCCAAGTCTGGACCTAAGCCTGAGACTGAGTGCTTTTACTGCAAACAGACTGGTCACTGGAAGCGGAACTGCCCCAAGTATTTGGCAGATAAGAAGGATGGCAAGGTGAACAAAGGTATATGTGATATACATGTTATTGATGTGTACCTTACTAGAGCTCGCAGTAGCACCTGGGTATTTGATACTGGTTCTGTTGCTAATATTTGCAACTCGAAACAGGGACTACGGATTAAGCGAAGACTGGCTAAGGACGAGGTGACAATGCGCGTGGGAAATGGTTCCAGAGTCGATGTGATCGTCGTCGGCACGCTACCTCTACATCTACCTTCGGGATTAGTTTTAGACCTGAATAATTGTTATTTGGTGCCAGCGTTAAGCATGAACATTATATCTGGATCTTGTTTGATGCGAGACGGTTATTCATTTAAATATGAGAATAATGGTTGTTCTATTTATACGAGTAATATCTTTTATGGTCATGCACCCTTGAAGAGTGGTCTATTTGTATTGAATCTCGATAGTAGTGATACACATATTCATACTGTTGAAGCCTAAAGATGCAGAGTTGATAATGATAGTGCAACTTATTTGTGGCACTGTCGTTTGGTTCATATTGGTGTAAAGCTCATGAAGAAACTCCATACTGATGGACTTTTGGAATCACTTGGTAATTGCGAACCATGCCTCATGGGCAAGATGACTAAAACACCGTTCTCCGGAACAATGGAGCGAGCAACAGATTTGTTGGAAATCATACATACTGATGTATGTGGTCCGATGAATATTGAGGCTCGCGGCGGGTATCGTTATTTTCTCACCTTCACAGATGATTTGAGCATATATGGGTATATCTACTTGATGAAACATAAGTCTAAAACATTTGAAAAGTTCAAAGAATTTTAGAGTGAAGTGGAAAATCATCGTAACAAGAAAATAAAGTTTCTACGATCTGATCATGGAGGAGAATATTTGAGTTACGAGTTTGGTCTACATTTGAAACAATGCGGAATAGTTTCGCAATTCACGCCACCCGAAACACCACAACGTAATGGTGTGTCCGAACATCGTAATCGTACTTTACTAGATATGGTGCGATCTATGATGTCTCTTACTGATTTACCGCTATCGTTTTGGGGTTATGCTTTAGAGACGGCTGCATTCACGTTAAATAGGGCACCATCGAAATCCGTTGAGACGACGCCTTATGAACTGTGGTTTGGCAAGAAACCAAAGTTGTCATTTCTTAAAGTTTGGGGCTGTGATGCTTATGTGAAAAAGCTTCAACCTGATAAGCTCGAACCCAAATCGGAGAAATGTGTGTTCATAGGTTACCCAAAGGAAACTGTTGGGTACACCTTCTATCACAGATCCTAAGGCAAGACATTTGTTGCTAAAAATGGATCCTTTCTAGAGAAGGAGTTTCTCTCAAAAGAAGTGAGTGGGAGGAAAGTAGAACTTGATGAGGTAACTGTACCTGCTCCCTTATTGGAAATTAGTTCATCACAGAAACCGGTTCTGTGACACCTACACCAATTAGTGAGGAAGCTAATGATGTTGATCATGAATCTTTAGATCAAGTTACTACCAAACCTCGTAGGTCAACCAGAGTAAGATCCGCACCAGAGTGGTACGGTAATCCTATTCTAGAGGTCATGTTACTTGACCAAGGCGAACCTAGGAACTATGAAGAAGCGATGGTGAGCCCAGATTCCGCAAAATGGCTTGAGGCCATGAAATCTGAGATGGGATCCATGTATGAGAACAAAGTGTGGACTTTGGTTGACTTGCCCGATGATCGGCAAGCCATAGAGAATAAATGGATCTTCAAGAAGAAGACTGACGCTGATGGTAATGTTACTGTCTACAAAGCTCGACTTGTTGCGAAAGGTTTTCGACAAGTTCAAGGAGTTGACTACGATGAGACTTTCTCACCCGTAGCGATGCTTAAGTCTGTCCGAATCATGTTAGCAATTGCCGCATTTTATGATTATGAAATTTGGCAAATGGATGTCAAAACTGCATTCTTGAATGGATTTCTGGAAGAAGAGTTGTATATGATGCAACCGGAAGGTTTTGTCGATCCAAAGGGAGCTAACAAAGTGTGCAAGCTCCAGCGATCCATTTATGGACTGGTGCAAGCCTCTCGGAGTTGGAATAAACGTTTTGATAGTGTGATCAAAGCATATGGTTTTATATAGACTTTTGGAGAAGCCTGTATTTACAAGAAAGTGAGTGGGAGCTCTGTAGCATTTCTAATATTATATGTGGATGACATATTGCTGATTGGAAATCATATAGAATTTCTGGATAGCATAAAAGGATACCTGAATAAGAGTTTTTCAATGAAAGACCTCGGTGAAGCTGCTTATATATTGGGCATCAAGATCTATAGAGATAGATCAAGACGCTTAATTGGACTTTCACAAAGCACATACCTTGATAAAGTTTTGAAGAAGTTCAAAATGGATCAAGCAAAGAAAGGATTCTTGCCTGTGTTACAAGGTGTGAAGTTGAGTCAGACTTAATGCCCGACCACTGCAGAAGATAGAGAGAAAATGAAAAATGTTCCCTATGCTTCAACCATAGGCTCTATCATGTATGCAACGCTGTGTACCAGACCTGATGTGTGCCTTGCTATTAGCTTAGCAGGGAGGTACCAAAGTAATCCAGGAGTGAATCACTAGACAGCGGTCAAGAACATCCTGAAATACCTGAAAAGGACTAAGGATATGTTTCCCGTTTATGGAGGTGACAAAGAGCTCATCGTAAATGGTTATGTCGATGCAAGCTTTGACACTGATCCGGACGATTCTAGATCGCAAACCGGATACGTGTTTACATTGAACGGTGGAGCTGTCAGTTGGTGCAGTTCTAAACAAAGCGTCGTGCCGGGATCTACGTGTGAAGCGGAGTATATAGCTGCTTCGGAAGCAGCAAATGAAGGAGTCTAGATGAAGGAGTTCATATCCGATCTAGGTGTCATACCTAGTGCATCGGGTCCAATGAAAATCTTTTGTGACAATACTGGTGCAATTGCCTAGGCAAAGGAATCCAGATTTCACAAGAGAACCAAGCACATCAAGAGACGCTACAATTCCATCCGGGATCAAGTCCAGGTGGGAGACATAGAGATTTGCAAGATACATACGGATCTGAATGTTGCAGACCCATTGACTAAGCCTCTTCCACGAGCAAAACATGATCAGCACCAAAACTCCAAGGGTGTTAGAATCATTACTGTGTAATCTAGATTATTGACTCTAATGCAAGTGGGAGACTGGAGGAAATATGCCCTAGAGGCAATAATAAAGTTATTATTTATTTCCTCATATCATGATAAATGTTTATTATTCATGCTAGAATTGTATTAACCAGAAACATAATACATGTGTGAATACATAGACAAACACAGTGTCACTAGTATGCCTCTACTTGACTAGCTCGTTGATCAAAGATGGTTACGTTTCCTAGCCATAGACATGAGTTGTCATTTGATTAATGGGATCACATCATTAGGAGAATGATGTGATTGACTTGACCCATTCCGTTAGCTTAGCACTTGATCGTTTAGTTTATTGCTATTGCTTTCTTCATGACTTATACATGTTCCAATGACTATGAGATTATGCAACTCCCGATTACTGGAGGAACACTTTGTGTGCTACCAAATGTCACAACGTAATTGGGTGACTATAAAGGTGCTCTACAGGTGTCTCCGATGGTACTTGTTTAGTTGACATAGATCGAGATTAGGATTTGTCACTCCGATTGTCGGAGAGGTATCTCTGGGCCCTCTCGGTAATGCACATCACTATAAGCCTTGCAAGCAATGTGACTAATGAGTTAGTCGCATGATGATGCATTACGGAGCGAGTAAAGAGACTTGCCGGTAACGAGATTGAGCTAGGTATTGAGATACCGACGATCGAATCTCGGGCAAGTAACATACCGATGACAAAGGGAACAACGTATGTTGTTATGCGGTTTGACCGATAAAGATCTTCGTAGAATATGTAGGAACCAATATGAGCATCCAGGTTCCGCTATTGGTTATTGACCGGAGACATGTCTCGGTCATGTCTACATAGTTCTCGAACCCGTAGCGTCCGCGCGCTTAAAGTTCTGTGACGATCGGTATTATGATTTTATATGTTTTGATGTACCAAAGGTAGTTCGGAGTCCCGGATATGATCACGGACATGACGAGGAGTCTCGAAATGGTCGAGACATAAAGATTGATATATTGGAAGCCTATATTTGGACGTCGGAAGAGTTCCGGGTGAAATCGGGATTTTACCGGAGTGCCGGAGGGGTTACCGGAACCCCCCGGGGGTTAATGGGCCTTGTTGGGCCCTAGTGGAGAGAGGGAGGGGCCGGCAAGGGCAGGCCGCACGCCCCCTCCCCCTCTGGTCCGAATTGGACTAGGAGAGGGGGCGGCGCCCCCCTTTCCTTCTCCTTCTCCCCTTCCTTTCCCCCTCCTAGTAGGAGTAGGAAAGAGGGGAGTCCTACTCCTACTAGGAGGAGGACTCCTCCTCCTGGCGCGCCCTACAGGGCCAGCTAGCCTCCCCCCTTGCTCCTTTATATACGGGGGCAGGGGGCACCCTAGAACACACAAGTTGATCATTGATCTCTCCCAGCCGTGTGCGGTGCCCCCTCCACCATAATCCACCTCGGTCATATCGTAACGGTGCTTAGGCGAAGCCCTGCGACGGTAGTTTCATCAACATCGTCACCACGCCATCGTGCTGATGAAACTCTCCCTCGAGCTCTACTGGATCGTGAGATCGCGGGACGTCACCGAGCTGAACGTGTGCTGAACGTGGAGGTGCCGTACGTTCGGTACTGAGGATCGGTCGATCGTGAAGACGTACGACTACATCAACCGCGTTGTCATAACGCTTCCGCTTAACGGTCTACGAGGGTACGTGGACGACACTCTCCCCTCTCGTTGCTATGCATCACCATGATCTTGCGTGTGTATAGGATTTTTTAAAATTACTACGTTCCCCAACACTTCACATGATTACTAGTAGCGAGACTTCTCCCATGTTCTCGAGAACAAATAGAACTACTCACAACTCATCATATGGGTCATGATCAGTGGGTATAAATATATGATTGATAATCTGAACATAATAATCTTCCACCAATTAAACCAACAAGCATCAACTACAAGATGTAATCAACACTACTATCACTCCCAGTTACCAATATTGAACACAAGAGATGACCTAGCGTTTGGAGATAAGATGATGTTGGTGAAGATGATGATCACCACGATGATTGGAACATTGGCGATGATGAAGGCTTCGATTTCTCCCTCCCGGAGGGAAGTATCCCCGGTGGAATTGCTCCGCCGGAGAGCAAAAGTGCTCCTGCCCTGGTTTCACGGCGACGAAAAGTCCCGAAACTCCTCTTCTAACTTTTTTTCTAGGGAAAATTGGAATTTATGGCAAAAGGACATCGGGAGGAGACCCATCAGGGGCCCAAAAGCTCAGGGCACGCGACTAATGGGGTGGTTGTGCCACCCGCCCTTGTAGTTGGCTGGTGGACCCCCTCTTGTCTATTTTTGCTCCATAATTTATTATATATTCCGAAATAATTCTTCATATATCCACGCTTCATTTTGAGCTTTGGAGAATTGTTATCTCTCCTGTAACTTTTTTAGGTCAGAATTCCAGCTGTCGGCAATCCCCCTCTCTTGATGTAACTTGCATTTAAGGAGAGAAAAGGCATTAGAAATGCATAATAATATGAAGTACTCCCTCGGTTCCTAAATACTTTCTTTCTAGAGATTTCAACAAGTGACTACATACGGAGCAAAATGAGTGAATCCATACTCTAAAATATGTCTAAATATATCTGTATGTGGTAGTCTATTTAAAATCTCTAGAAAGACAAATATTTAGGAACCTAGGGAGTATAACATTGAAATATGGTAAATTAAAGTAGGAAATAATGATGCGAAATGGACGTATTAGGGGGCTACCCCAATCACTCTTACGAGAGAATAAGCAACTCATCGTGGATGGTGGAAGACCCTTGCGTTGTGACGCCGCCACGAAACCACTATCGAAACATCGGGTGTCCGGCGTGCGTCCGACATTATGATGGGAGAGCCCGTAAGCTCTCCTAAGGAGGAGAGCTCGGACGAGGAGAACACGTCGATGGAGGAGGAGCAGGAGCCTGCGGCAGTTGCCGGGTTCACCCTAGAACAGGCGAAGGAGCTACAACACTGTCATGGCAGAGGCATGGCTAGAAGAGCAGGCGCTGTAGGTCTCCGTGTACCAGGTGCTACAGGAGAAGCGACTGTATAACCTGCAATTCCTCGAGCACCACTGCCTCACGGAGGCCCACGTTGCTGGCAAGCAAGCCATCGTAGCCATGCTTGCAGAGAATCCAGCTTTCGTGGATGAGCGACGGGTGTTATAAAAAGAAAGACCAACCCAAGGGCTAACCTCGTTGGCTTTTTTTATAGAAAAAACTCCTCAAGCAGCGTGCGTCCGAGCCGGGGCTCGAACTAGGGTGGGCTGGCAGCTACCCCAACTGCCCAGCCAACGGGTCGACGCCCCGTCCTCGTGGCGGGCGTTATAGAGTTCATGTGTAGCATCCACACAGTCCGCCATGCACGGTGGCAACTCCGCATCAACGAGGCAGAGCGCGGCCACCCTGATCGAGGAGATCGCAACGAAGGCGGACGCAGAGGCGCCGACGCCGTGGTGGATGGGAATGCTGCCAAATGTCGGCAGCTCCTCGTCTTTTGTGTCGGGCCACAATGACTATGAGGACGGACCGTCCGATTTGATTGTCGACCTGACCTCCACCGACGATCTCCAACGGGGAGTACGACATGGAGTCGTGGAACATTAACGTGCGCTCCGATGAAGAGTAGACTTGGACCGGTTTTAATTTTCTATGTAAAAAAAACTCAATATTATTGAAAAATGTAGTGTTCGCTTTTATTTGATACATCAGGTTGGATGATCAGCTTCCGTAAAGTTGTGGGCCAACACATCCGGACATGTCTGTTTGAGTATAGTGTTGAAGTTGGTTATATATTCATATGCATTTCTAACCCTTTTTTGCAACTAATCAGGTTATCTGGAACTATGCATGAGTTAAGCTTAGCTAGAAATTAAAATGTCATTTCCAAAACTAGTCAATTCAATGATGACCCTCCATGGATTCATCTGTAGGGGGGGAATTTTTTCTTTTTTGTGGGGAAGCTGCTGAAAATGCTCTGAGCACCACAAACAAGCTGACGCAATGTGTACCTTGAACCAAACCAGATGGGGCTAATTTACCACTGAACTAGAAAATGATAAATTGGTTAAACTGGTACTACCATTCATCCATCATGAAGACAGCATCTGGAGCTAATATCGCGACCAGTCGCGCGTCTATCTCGTCTGAGGGCGCCTGAACGGCCGAGTTCCGGGGTTCCAGCAGCCCGATATGCGCACGAGCATGTCCTCCCGCATCTTGGAGCAGTCGCGCGGCAGAACGATACGCGCATGAGCACGTCTTCGGCTTCCTCGGGCGAGCTGGGAAACGGCGAGCCGCGCATCCGAATTATTTCGCTTCGCCTGCCGGATGGAATTTGGGGCGTCTTCTACCGTCGGCTTACGTGCTGGCGACACCGGATTGTTTCCCATGTCTAGGATCGAGATTGGAAGATCCTGTTGTTTATCCAAATTTTAGGAGCAACTCCGGTTTCAAGTGCAGATTGTTCAGTTCCCATTGCCCAAACAACACCAACAATTCTGAACATATGATTAAGCAGAGAGAAAGGTAAACAGATATGCATACTTTTCATTCATATAATAACTTAGCGAACACTTGATACATCCATTGCACATACTAAAAACTACAGCACGGCTAGATCATGGCACGATGAGGCATGAAGAGATCAAGCAGGAGCGAGAGGGCGCCTACGCGCGCTCCCCGCGGATGCGGCGGGCGAGCTGGATGTCCTTGGGCATGATGGTGACACGCTTGGCGTGGATGGCGCAGAGGTTGGTGTCCTCGAAGAGCCCCACGAGGTAGGCCTCGGCGGCCTCCTGCAGGGCGGACACGGCGGAGCTCTGGAAGCGGAGGTCGGTCTTGAAGTCCTGCGCGATCTCCCGGACGAGGCGCTGGAAGGGCAGCTTGCGGATGAGCAGCTCGGTGCTCTTCTGGTACTTGCGGATCTCGCGGAGCGCGACGGTGCCGGGGCGGAAGCGGTGGGGCTTCTTCACGCCGCCGGTCGCCGGCGCCGACTTGCGCGCCGCCTTGGTCGCCAGCTGCTTCCGCGGGGCCTTGCCGCCGGTCGACTTGCGCGCGGTCTGCTTCGTGCGGGCCATTTTGCGGATCTGGGTCGAGGGAAGGCTGGGGAATTTGCTGCGTTCCGGTGAGAGTTGTTCGGCGCGGTGGTCTGGTGATCTGTCATCTGTGGGGGGTTCGCCGGGGTTAAGTAGGGGCGGGTTTGGCCGGCGGGCGCGCGCGTACCATGAAATTTTGGGGATTTTGGGGAGCCTCAGCGCGCCACGGCACCGGAGGAACGCGGGCCTGGGTCAGCCGCTGGACTACGGAGGATTGGACGGTGGCGATGTGTGTTAGGAAGGTTGGCCACGGATCGCGATCCGTGGGATTATCGCTGTGCTGTTTGCCCTCTTGGCGTGGCAGCCGTCGGATCGCCATCCATGAGCCCTGTGAGCAGTGTTTGGCTAGCACTAGCAATGCGAGAGCTCACTAGGTGATGATTAAAGAAAACATTTTTTTTGCAGCGGCGATGAACATATTTGCTACGTATATTCCATATGACTAATTTCAATTTGTTTCACTCAAATTTTCTTGCCGGCCGATCTCCCATTGTGATTCCTGTTGAATTATTTAGGGATCTCAATTATTTAGTAGGTATTTTTCATCTTCATTCCAATTTCCGGACGTTCGACTGCGATGACTATATCTTTTTGCCTTTATTCAATTTTTTGTATGTTGGGATATAATTTCCCTCCAAACCATATAAATTGTTTTTGTTTCATTTGTGTCCTGAATTTTATACATTTTGAAAGAACATGCGGTGCCCCATGTTTGGTTTTGGTAATTGATGACAATCTCTATGGACTAATGGTTGCCTTGGGTTATATTTGAAGGATTTGTCCATAGGCATTTCTTGAAGTTCATGTGTTGGTTTCAAGGAGTTTATGTGGTGACCAAGTTGTTATTAAGGAATTATTCAGAGATTGGTCATGTGAGAGTTGAGCTTATTGCAAGCATGTCTTGGAGAAGAAGATTGTGTGATCATTCATGTATATCTTCAAGACATCATCTAAATGAAGAGAGTTGAAAAGATTCATGGTTGATCAAGACTAAGTCAAGAGTGAATCAACTTGATCAACTCACAAAGCGTAGAAGATGTACCGAGAGGGATCAAGCGATCCCATGGTGTGGTGAGCATTGTCAATTACGCTTTGTGTACTAACCCATGATCTTCGTGAGAGTTCTTTGTGAGGTTAGGTTGCGGTGTGCAAGTTCAAGTGAAGCATCATGAAGAGATCAAATGCTTGAAACTTGCCGTCCATTACTAACCCATGATCTTCGTGAGAGTTCTTTGTGGGGTTAGGTTGCGGTGTGCAAGTTCAAGTGAAGCATCATGAAGAGATCAAATGCTTGAAACTTGCCGTCCATTATGGTGACAATGGACCTGTGAAGATGTTGCAGTGTGCAAGTTCAAGTGAAGCATCATGAAGAGATCAAATGCTTGAAGCTTGCCGTCTATTGTGGTGACAATGGACTTGTGAAGATGTGCGGAAGAGGGGCTCACCCATAGTGGAGCATGGGGGAGCAATCAACTAGTCTTCATCGAGCCAACGCAACCAAGAAAGGTGGTCCAACTTGAGGGAGTCAAGATCGTCATCATCTAGATCAAGTGGACCATGTGCAAGGCAAAGGTTTGCTCTTGATAGATTTTCTATTTTACCGGTCTCATGATGGTAGTTGGGAGACCGGGTTATAGGATCGATTGCCGTACTATCAAGGGGGGCTCTCGATGAGTAGCTTGATCGTATTGTTCATAGAGAGATCAAACCATTGCATCCTTGCATCATCTTTATTGGTTCTTGTTTGGTTCTTCTCTTTGTGAGTTTTGGAGCTTATGGTCATCTTGATGACAAGCTCGAGCTCATCGAAAACGGAGTTCACTCGCATCTTCTATGATGTTTTCGATGTTGGAGGTTATGCCGGTTCTTCTCGGTTGGAGGTTTCACTCCTCTATTTGTTGGCATACCTCCCCTGCCTCTTCTTACTATAACCAGTCGCTGTTTTGATGCTACTCGTCTTCCTCTATCCAACAAGCTTGAGTTTGCTCAATTCGGAGCTCATATGAAGAAGTTTTGGCAGTTTTGGTTTCCTAGCGGTAGTACCGCGGGCCGGAGCGGTAGTACCGCTTTGAGTGCTACAAGCGGTAGTACCGCTCCAGAGCGGTAGTACCGCTGGTAGCCCCCAGCCGTAGTACCGCCGCGGTCTTGTGCTAGTACCGCCTCGATTCGAGGGGTCTGTTTTCGTGTCGGGTTTTACGGTACTAGCCGCGGCAGTGGGGGCGTAGTACCGCTCGTTTGCGGTAGTACCGCCCTGCCACCGCGGTAGTACCGCTCTAGGCCCAGCGGCAGTACCGCGAGGGGGAGCGGTAGTACCGCTTGTAGGGGCAAGCGGTAGTACCGCTCTCTGCGGGGCTGAAGTGGGGGTAACGGTTGGACTGTTCCCCCCACTATATAAGGAGGCCTTCTTCCCCAATGAACCTTATCCTTTGAGCTCGTGTTCTTCCCCCATTGTTGACCTTCTTCGAGCTTGCTAACTCTCAATCCCTCCATGGATTCTTGCTAGTTTTTTAGGGAAAAGAGAGAGGAGATCTAGATCCACATTTCCACCAATCACTTTCTCCTCTATGTGAGGGGAACCCATTGGATCTAGATCTTGGAGTTCTTGGTGTTCTCCTTCTTGTTCTTTCTCTCATTTTCCTCCCTAACATTAGTTGCTTCGGTGGTATTTGAGAGAGAAGGACTTGGGCACTCCGTGTGCCCTTGCCATTGCATTTGGTGCATCGGTTTGAGTTCTCCATGGTGATACGTGGAAGTTACAAGTTGAGAAGCTTATTACTCTTGGTTGCTTGGTACCCTTGAGCTTGTTCTTCTTGGGTGCTTGGGCGCCCTAAACGGTTGGTGGTGTTCGGAGCTCAATTATTGTGGTGTAAAGCTCCGGGCAAGCGTCGGGGTCTCCAATTAGGTTGTGGAGATCGCCCCGAGCAATTTGACGGGTTCCGGTGACCGCCCCCAAGGGTTGCCAAAGTGTACGGGTTCGGTGACCGCCCCCAAGGGTTGCCATTTGTACGGGTTCGGTGACCGTCCTCAAGGGTCCCTTAGTGGAATCACGGCATCTTGCATTGTGCGAGGGCGTGAGGAGATTACGGTGGCCCTAGTGGCTTCTTGGGGAGCATTGTGCCTCCACACCGCTCCAAACGAAGATTAGCATCCGCAAGGGTGTGAACTTGGGGATACATCATCGTCTCCGCGTGCCTCGGTTATCTCTTACCCGAGTCATTTACTTATGCACTTTACTTTGTGATAACCATATTGTTTCTTGTTATATATCTTGCTATCACCTAGTTGTTTATCTTGCTTAGCATAAGTTGTTGGTGCACATAGGTGAGCCTAGTTGTTGTAGGTTTTGTACTTGACAAATTAACCGCTAGGTTTATTCCACATTTGTTCAAGCCTAAACCGTAATTTTTTAAAGCGCCTATTCACCCCCCCTCTAGGCGACATCCACGATCTTTCACATTTTTTATGATTCTTTATTGTTATCGAAGTATTACTATTGTTAGTTTTTATAGTTTTCAGTTTTGTGGTACAGAAACTATATTTAATATCTTATTTGTAATTAACGTGAGTTGCTATTCCCTGCAAAACAAGAATTTTGAGTTGTTTGATTTTTTTGTATGTTAGTCTGGGACTTTTATGATTCATTCTTGCTCTCCCAGAATGACTAGTGTCAGTGTTAGCTCTTCCTTTAAAAAAATAATTGTTAGTGTTAGCTTTTACGGTTCCAAAGAACAAGAATTGCAATTTATAACGTTTATATACTAGTTAATGTACTATTGTACTCCCTCCGTCCCAAAATAAGTGTCTGGATTTTCTTTTATTTTTAATACAAAATTATAATAAGGTTGAGACACTTATTTTGAGACGGGGAGTAGTTCTTTGCATGTCAGTCGAACCTTTTTGATGATTCATTCTTGGCCTTCCGAAATTAGTAGGGTAAACTCTTTTAGTTATGTTGATTTTGCTTTAATGAAAATGTCAATTTGGTTGCATACATATAGATGCCATGTTTTTACGCTTAAATTTTTTAAGTGTTTTCCCATCCTAAAGCACTTTCTTTGATCGGGCAACTCTGAAGTGGCTAAATGGCCTAGTCAGTACAGCTACTAAGCTCCCAGGATTGTGAGGCCCCTGGTGAATCGATGGTGTGGAAGCACTGTGGGTCAACGTTTGATTAGGTGTGAACACTTGCGCTGTGGACACGTATTTTAGTCGGTTCGACGGTTTTAGTCGGTTCGATGCCAAGGAGATGCTTCTAAAGGCTAGTCCTTCGCATTCATCAGTGCTGCTCCGCCAAGAGAGGGCCTCGTGTGTTCGCCGTCGGCTTCCAGGGACTCGGGCATCTGGCGCACCGGCAGACAGCCGCTAAAGGAGGCGAGCGGCGGTGGCAGCCCAAGGAGGCAAGAGGACCAAGCCCTCACCACCAACACAGCATATCCCGCGGAGGCCGACTCATGGGAGGCCGATCGATGTTGAGGCCCTGGTGATACAGATCGGCCTTGGCTTTGTGATCATCTTCGCCTCGCTCTCCGGCTCCGGCTCCGGCGGAAGCAAGTGGCGTCGTCAATCTCTTCGGCGGGCGTGGAGTGCGGTGCTCTTCGGCTGCGAGTTCAGTGCATGTTTCTTTGTCAGGGTCGGACCTTCTGCTGCCAATTTCTTCTTCCCCTACATGGATTTCTTCGTAGGGAGACTGTGAGCTGCATCGGCTGGTGGGTTTGCCTCTCCTGCACCCTTCTTCTTCCTGCTCAGAGCTTTGTGATTGATTTGGAGTTTTGCGGTGCTAATCTCCTCGCGCGGCCATGCCCCTTCTCTCGGAACAATACTGACGTTGCTCTGACAGACGGACGCCCGTGCCTGTCGCTGTGAGTGTTGAACACCACAGAGGAAAGTGGCATGGAACAACCATGGCCATGGCGTTCTCAACCCGCAACCAATCTCCTCAATCAGACTACACCGTCGCACGAGCACGCATGCCAGTGCAGGGGTAGGGACAACACGAGGAGTCTTGTGTAGCAGTGTAGGCGGTGGCATGTTGTTCCGTTTTACAAAACAATCGTTGCCTCACCCACGCAGGTGATCCTGCTACATGGGGTGTCCGTTCTGCAGCCTCTCCCTAACCCCTTCTCTTCCCTTCCTTGCAAATATTACTACATGACATCGGCATATCTTCCCTGGTATGAATCAACCAAGCCATATACTGCAATTTCAGTATGCACACAGGAGTTCACATGTTTTTGTTTTTATTCGAATAGTTAAATAGTTAAAATTTGGTGGTGACTTTGTTCATAAAATTTGTTACTCCAACGTTGTTGAATGTTTTGATAAATTACCACAAATTTTAATAAGCGAAATCAGGGTGTCTTTCTTTGTATAGTTTGGTGGTGACTTTATTCATAAACATTGTACAAATGTTGAACTTTACTGACGGTAGCTCGGCCCAGCTTAAGAACATTGAATAGACAGAAGATGGTTGCCAAAAAGAGCTTGATGGCATCGGTGGTTAAAAATGCAACTAACAACATAAGTCTGTTTTGATTGGTATGAAACTATGAATACAGAGGTAAGAAGAATTACTTGTTATCGTACCTGCACAACCATATACTTTCATTTCCAGGTACATCAGTTTGCAGTTTATGTAATACAAGCATATGGGGGTTCCATGCTGATGGCGTCTCCATTGAGGGCAGACAGAGGTGTCTGATGCGGCCAAAGGCTGAGCTGAGCTCCAAGCCTCCACCCCATAGATGGATGGTGACCTGAGGATACAAGGACAGAGCTACTAAGACGATGTTATGCAACAGTGTGCAGTTTGCTTTATGTTCATTTGAGTGACATCGAAAAAATCGATTGCACCGTATCTCTTTATGACCATGTTGTCCTTTTGGTTTCACTTCCTATAATGTCCATAAGGTTAGTTGAAAGAGATGGAGGATTCTATTCAGTTTTAAAAAGAACAAACAATTGTTAAAGAGTGTACGTTACTACTGGTTCTGATATATAGAGGGATGACATTTGTTCATTTGATCGCTAGAGCCGACATCAAAACAGTGAAGGACATAACTGATGGATCATCACAACAATTCCCGGCGCAGCGAAGCGCGCATGTTCATCTAGTAGTAAATCAATCAAAGAGCAAAATATTCCGTCGCCGGGACTTGAACCCGGGTCTCTCGGGTGAGAGCCGAGTATCCTAACCACCTAGACTACGACGGATTATGCTCTTTTTGAGCTAGCAATATATAAATACAGAGGCATTCAGAATGGAATACAAAAATATATAGTCCATGATTGCCAAACGTATTTTACATCCGTCTATGTTTTTTGTTCATTGACACTAATCAAGGGCTTGCTCAAAATCGTCCGTATTAATCTTTTTATAGTACACTCTTAGCTACAAACAGAAACATACTATCAGCGATAATTTAAATCTGGTAGTAACTAAGATGAACGGATGCGCTTTCATGATGGCACAAGAAAAAAACGCAAGAGAATGTTGCAAAAAAAAAACTATTGCGATACAAAATGTGTGCCTCATCACCCAATGCGTATACAATGAAATGCATCGGATGATTGCCCCTAGAACGTAATCAGACAATTCGCAAAAACGCTAATTTGAAAACAAACTTAGCACACAGAGTGACATAGGAAGACAAATGGGATGCCAGTTTCTTTAAATAGATAGCAAAAATTGATATACATCGAATTTACACGTTTAGGATATATTTAAGCTGTAAGAAACAAGAGGACGGTGGTGCTTGCTTGGCAGAAGTGGTCTCAGAAAGATCAGAAATCCCAAGCTCAACCACCAAGTCAAGATATCCATTTCAGAATGTACACTCAGCACTCAACTACCAGATATAGGAGTCCTCTCTTCGTCTATGTCAATGACCAGCAGATGGTCTTTCTTCGCGCCATTTGGTCCTTCTTTATATAGCGTGGGCAAATAGGCATGGTATGCTGGTAGGTAGCGCGATACAAAATCCATAACCTGCAAGAATTGCCAAATTTCATGACTCCGCTGTCGACAGCATAGGAGAGAACAGTCATCAATGGATAAATGAAACACGATGCAGAGGACAGCTTCGATGCTTGATGTAAGTGGTTTACTGAAGAGTTTGGATAAGTCAATCAAGTATGATTTGATAGACAGGTAAAAAAAAAGGGTATGATTTGATAGCCTTGTCCAACTATGGTGTGAAATTATGGCACTGGTTTGTAAATACTTTTGCATCTTGGTATTTTTGTTTGCTCAATTGTCCTGCTTTATTTTATTCAGAAGACAGGCTTCTGTCTGTCCTGATTTGAGAGATGCACTATCCAGTTTGGTCACAACTCATAGCTAAGAACTCAGAAAGAGCTGTTCCTTGACAACCGGTTCCAACAAAGATGTGTGCATCACTAGATGCAGAGACCATGGAGGTTTCTCTCTTTTCGAAAGAAAAGTAGGGCACGGACAAATGATCCAACTGGAAAGGAAGGTCAGTATAATGGACGAATCAGCTATATGAGAAACACACCTCCTCGTCAGACATTCCTGCTTTACCATCAGCTCTCATAGCTACCTCTGCCTGCGATTAAAATAAAAGCATCAGAAAATGCCAATTTATTGTTCTGTTGTGCACACTACAGGATCACTAGTCAGATAAGTCCAATAACGACCTGTAGTCTCCACTGAAATACACAGTTAGGCTCCTTAATTTTTATGACAATCCATGACTCAATGAATCTGTCCCACGCGTCATAGTATGCTTCTAGGTTCTTATTAATCACCTCAAGCTGAAGAAGGAAATAGGTTCAAGTCATATTAACGTAGCACAAACAAACCAAATAATGTTATGATCCCAGAAACTCACCTGAGGATCCACTGCTGTTACAACTTCATTTGGAAGAGGTTTAAACCCAAGCATCCATCCTTCAAAGAGAACAACCTACGACAGGAAAGCAGGCATGCGAGAAGTTGAAAATCACATGTCTCAACTCAAAATGTTATTCAGCTAGACATGTAATTACCTCTGTAGGCCCTTCAACCTCTGGCCATGTCGAAGGGTCAGCTCGGTCACCTCTTCCACCAAAAGCGGACTACATGGATATCTGAGGTATATCATTGGCTACTCAAATATAAACTCAGGTACGCTAAGATAACTGCAACCTTTTACCTTGTCATACCGTGGAAGCTTCATCTTCGTACCTAAATGTTGTTAAAAACAACAGTAATTTCAGTGACAATATATATATAAATATGAATCTATGATGCATTTCTTTAATAAAAAATTGGATGCAGCACCCTTATTAATCCAAAGAATACAGAAAATAGACTGCGCAAATGACCATGAAATAGAAACACAAAGGATTTGGACAAGACGCAGATACTTGTTCACAACCGGTACCTTCCTTTGTTAGTTTGATCAGTGACTCAAGTGTGTCAATTGAGAATTGGAGATCGTGGCTTCCGGCATTTCCACGAAACTGTAAAATTTTAGTCAGGTACTCTCAGTTCATGTTACAGCATCTAAAACAGAGGTAGTACAGTGGGCTAATGGGGGTGTTCTTGTACCTCTAAAAGAGCATTTCCAGCATGTGTTTCCCTCAGTTTACCCTGCACATATGTATCCATCGATCATCACTGATATCTCAACAGATATGCAGAAAAAAAAAATGTAATTCCAATACATAATTTAATTGCTCCATATCTGAATATTCATGCCTGTTCTGCTGCAGTCAAATAGAAGTCATCGATAGACAATGTGGCAGAGTTCCTGAGGCACACAACAGTTTGGCTCTTAAATTTCATTCATAGAGGCAAAGAGAACACATGGTAATCAACATGATGAGAAGGACTCACCTACCAGAAACCCGAAAAAGATAATCAAGAGCGAAAACAAGAGTTGTCTTCCCGCTGCCTTGGGGAGCGCTGACTCCAATCTACAAAACAGAAAGATGGTCCATTTATGAAACACGGATGAGCAGAACAACATTTTTGAGTACCTAAATCTATTCATTCTTGTAACTTGATATATATACTCTGGTATCATATTGGTAAGTTTTCTGAACTTGTGCTACTCTTGATTTATCAATCACACAAGAACCACTTTCATGGTAGTGGACATTGGACAGCATATGCTTCTGATGATATTTGTTTGGCTAAAGGCAAATGCAGTAGCATCTGGCGTGTGTGATGCAAGAACCACTTTCATGGTACTCTGGTATCATTTTGGTACGTTCTCTGAATTTGTGGTAACTTTGATATATGCTTCTGATGATATTTGTTTTTGCTAAAGGCAAATGCAGTAGCATCTGGCGTGTGTGATGCAAGAAATAACGCACAAGAATATGTGCTCTGTCTATCTGGCCGGAAAATGCCACCAGAGATTTGGATGCTCTCGACACTAGAGGACACAGTCATACTATGAACTAATGAGGTGAAAACTGAAAAGAACTAGCACTGAATTAAATGCATACCACTAATGGCGGGATCTCGTCGCCGTCGTTGTACTTGGACCTGTGGTCGGCGACCTGGTCCTCGCACCAGAGGAAGACGGGTATGTAGAAGTGGTATATCCTCGACTTCTCGGCGTCCGTCAGCCGGAGCTCGTCGATGCGGAACAACCGGCTCACCTGCGAGCCGCACCACAGCCACCGGTCGATGGACTCGGCGATCCTCTCCCGGGTGTAGCCAATCCTTTCCACCAGTGGGCCGCTGCAGATGAACTCGTACAGGTCCTGGACGGCCGAGATGAGCGCCGGGGACGAGGCGGGAGCGCCGCGCGCCGGCGTCAGCGACCGCCCGGCCGCCGGGCTGTGATCCGGGCATGCGAGAAAAGCTGGCGCCAAGAAACAAGAAATTTTATCGTGTCAGCGCAAGAAGCAATCGCCTTGCGTTGTGAAGAAAGAAAGATTACCATCCATGCCGTTTCAAGGACCTGAATGAGAACGATCGAACTAACAACAGACCAAATGCTGTATCGGGCAGAGAGAGGGGACACTTTGTACGCGTCGTTATTAATTAATTAAAAAAATCAAACGAACCAAAGAATCGCATCCACCGTCCAAGCGTTCTTATCCGTTTCGCTGAAGTTGCGGGACACGACGGAGCGGGAAACAATAGACAAAACAAGCACGGCAAAAGCCAACAGTGCGTGGCAACACGGCACGAACCGAGCAAACACAGACGACGGATTCCACCGAACGCACTGCTGGCCAACCGTCTCTCCTGTGAAAAGGAAAATGGGCTGGGAGCGCCGGCCTAACCTTTTCTTGATGGAGTGGCGGCGGTCACGGTGAGTGAGCAAAGGGCCGCGGCCTTGGGATGGTAAGCTTTGGCGAGGAGGGGCGGTGGCGCGGATGAGGAGACCGCGGCCGACGCGGAGAGCGGCGGCGGGGCGGCATGGAGCGGCGTCATCTATCCTGGTCCCGAGCAGACGACACGAAACGAGACGAGGTTGGACTGACGTGCGTGGAGAGTGCAAGATTTTGGGGCGGAGGGGCGGAGGGGATTTTTCAGGATTGGGCGCGGAGTGCAGGCGGCCTCTCGATGCAGTGCGTGCAGGGCGGCACGCCAGCGGTCGTTTTCCAAAGGAAAAAGTCCAAAACAAACCTTGAATTTATCGGCGAAAGCTAAATCAAATCCTGAACTCTCAATCCTTAAAATCAGCACACCAAACTCTGTTATCCCGGTCTATTTTAAACATTGAGAGGATTTAGCCGGTATTTGCTGAACTGGGCCGGCCCATTAGCAGCGTCGCTGGCGCGCGCCCAGTGCTCCTGGTTTTCTTTGTTTTTGCCTTTTTGTTTTGTTATCTTTTCTCATTTTTACACATGTCTATTTTTTCTTCGTACCCAATATACATTTTTAACGCACACATAAAATATTTTTTGATAAACTTTTGATATTTTAAAATACATCATGTACATTTTTAAATTAAATGTTTTCAAAAATTTTATACATATTTATTATTTAAGTACATGTTTACATTTTCTTAATGATAATAAACGTATTATAAAACTAAACAAACACTCTTTTTCATGGTTCAACATTTTCAAATTTGTAGACACTTTTTTCAAACACAACCCAAGTATATTCTGTTAAGTGCAAGACACAATTTTTTACAACACGCAAACTTTTTATTTACATTGTACACACAGTTTTGTTTGAAAATCTCACAAACACATTTTTTGAAACTTGTAAACATTATTGAAATGCTACATTTTTTCGAATGTATGAAACATTTTTTTGAGTTACACAAATATTATTATACATTGTATAAACATTTGTTTGAATTTGTCCGTACATTTTCTTAAACTTGCGATATTTTTTAGATGTCACAAAATAATTTCTTACAGTTTTTTCAGATTTACAAATTTGTTCCTATTTTTAAAATTTTCAAAGAGCATTCACACTTTAAAATTATGTTCATGTTTCAGAAAATGTTTATGTTTCAAAAAGTGTTCGCACTTAAAAATAATTGTTCAGCTTTCAGAAAATAAAAGCCCGCTTCATGTCTGGTGGGCTGACCCAGACGAGTCCTTAGCCAACGATCCGAAACAAAATTCTAAAAACATTACTTTAAAATGCGACACGATTTTTAAAAATCCAAAACATTTACATAGGATGTGAAGAACTTTTGAAATTCTGAAAAAAAATTAGAATTGTTTTCAGAATCACAAACAATTTTTGAAAATGCGAATATAATTTCAAAATTCCAGAAAAAATTAAAAACACCAAAGGAATTGAATTTTGTGTGAAAAATAGAAAACAACAATATTTTTTAACTTCTGAATATTTAAGAAATGCGTGAATATATTTTAAAGTTTACGATTTTGTTGTTGTGTTATAGTGGGCCGGCCCAAATTCTGAGTAGCAGGTTATCCCCCGGGATTTTATTATTCCGAGTGTGCCAAACAGATCTAGGGTCCAAAATAGACCGGGATTACAAGTTCAGAGTGCCAACTTCCGGGATTCAAAGTTCAGGGTTTGATTTAACTATCATCTACAATTTCAAGGTTTGTTTTGGACTTTTTCCTTTTCCAAAGCCAAATGAGATTCACATTTCTCTTTATTTTCCGTCTAACTTGCTCAAAATTTTCAGAAAGCCGAGCCCCAAATTCAGTCATAGGAGCTATTTGTTTTAAGACTTTGTTGGTTGTTGATGTGTGCGTCTTCTAAATTGGACAAGAAAATTAGCACAACATGTTCATGCCATGTGATGACATCATTGTCAAGTTTCGTGATTTTCAGACGAGTTTAGAATTTGCAGGAATTAAAAAATCGAGTTTCTCAATGTTTGCGGCCGATCCACCACACCTAGAAGTTTAAAATTCATTCTCATTTCTTGCATGTGACCTAAACATTTCCATTACACGTCAATATTAATAAGAAGTTTGGTTGTGGCGCGGTTCATGCATGGTACCTACGAAAGTTATGAATTTTATGCGAAAGATAAGAAAATTACATTATACATGGAATTGACACAAAAATAAAGATGCATACAGATTCATCAACGGCATCCCCTCGCCCTAGTGCGTCGGGCCACCAACCGACGGGTGAGGAGCAGCGGCGTTGGCGGGGAGGTCAACGTGCTTTTGAACAATGACGTCCAAGATTGCCCTGCGGTACAAGAAGGCTATTGTCCTATCGTCCTCCTCTGGCACGTAGTGGTCCTTGTGGACGATTTGCTCGTAGACGTGCATGATTATGTCGATGGTGTCTTGCTGCGCGAGGTGCTGCGCGGCGAGCGCGACCTCGAGGTGGACATTCTCCGGCGCGACGGCGGACAGTCGCAGGGCCACCAGTGCGTCAAAGAGGTTGTCATCATAGAGGCTGGTGAGGATGGCGGGCATCGTAGAGCCTGGGTGCGTGGGCTGTAGGCGTACGTCAAGGTTGTCCGCGAGCTTCTTGACAACGATGAACTTGTCGAGGAAGCCGACGAGGGCCTCGTCGAACAAGGAGAAGAAGTTGTCGTCCAAGAGGCCTCTCACCCTGGCGGCCTCAAGCACGACCTGGAGACGTTCCATGGTGCCGGGCCGGCTGTGCCAGACCATATGGCACAGCCGACCCATGCTCGCGCTCATCGCCTCCATGGGTCTAACTCCTGGTCAATTGATTTTGTGATCGGAGTGATCACTCTTGCCCTTGGTTAGGGTGCGTAGGATTTCGTAGATGGATTGGACTGGTGGAAAGCCTTTATATGAGAAGTACAGAATGCGTTCCATTCACGTGTGTGTTGGCCCATCTACTCCTTGGTCCTTACTCCCTGTGTATCGGTGCATTATAGTTATCTTAGGATGTGCACCGAGACCAAGTTGGGGAAAAATGAGAGAAATTGATTTATTTGGTAATTAATGTCATTGCATGCATTGAGTTGACCACTACATGTTATGTTAAGTAGTCTCAAGTCATTGAATGCATACACGCCTCACGTCTCCTATTGGCTGCTATCTTTTTTTGTGGCAAAAAATAGGGAACGAGGTGGGTAGTTAATGCACTGTGTTTTAAGAGTTTTTGGATTATTTTGTTTTCGTAACATGACTAATGCACCAGTTCGAAAGGAATGCAAGTAGTAGTCTATGAGATTTCAGATTTGAGCCCTCTACCGAAAGGGAGAGTGTATAATACCACCAAAAACTACATTCAAAACTGAATAAAACAATACTCCATGTTTTTATTTACGGAGGGAGTAGTATATTTTTTGTGACATGCATTACTTGATATTGCTAGTCAAATACTAAATCCAGACGGAGGTGGTAGTACTATTAAATCCAAACGATGGTAGTAGTAGTACTGCCAATGTACTACCCGTTGGTTAAATTATTACGTGGTGCTCCTCACACTGAAGTGATAAGACCCTGCACCGGAGATGACACATGAGTGTAGGCGGCAAGTTCGGGTTACCAAAGTTAGCCTCACCATGTGCAGTCACTATCATCAAGGCTGAGCTACCCTGCTTACAACTAATTTCCCCTACGTTGCCACGAGTAATAATAAATATTGTAATTGGTATATCGTTGCTGCACCTATGCACGTGAACATTTATCGTAACGTAGTACCACGTGCTGGATAATCGTAATATTACAAGGTTGAAACTGATATTACAAATGCTAGGAGTAATGCTGCACCTACGAAGAGGGAATTATTAGGAAGTTTATGTAAGAACTTTCGTTACTTTAGGTGGATGCAGCATTATCGTACAAACTAAAATCCACCGCCCCTAACAAGTCACTAATGGGCAAGTGAACTTTTGAGTCTCTCGTCACTTGATCTCTCCAAAACAAATTCAGCTTCTGCAGAGCCTTTGTCATTCAGCTTCAGACGCTTGCGGTGATCAGCACACCATTCATTGTTGCGCCAGAGAACGCCAACCTCATTACCTTGAGCATACGTGCCTTCAGAACAAAGAATCTGGCCAATTTAATCTCAAATGTGATGCCTCGGTAGTCGATCAAAACAATTTCTGTAAGGTGGAGATCAGGGCATTCGGTGAGATTGCTATATTGCAGCACATTTTTCACTTTCGAGTCTTTTTTTATCTGCAAAAGGAGAGAACATATTAGAGCAGCTGGCTATATAATATTGCAGTGTCATCAAGAGCTACCAATATCATTCGCTCATACAATAGGGTTGGCTCTAAGCCTAGTGATAATTTTTCACTCTCTCTATCTCTTTCTCTTTTCTCTCATTTACTCATTTTATCTAGGAGCACGTGAAGAGGTTGGACATGCGTTGCCTCTATACTTGCCTCTAATAAACCATACGATAGGAGTACTCTAGTACTTCATTTTATTCAGTTGTGGGTCCAACTTTAAAACTATACTAGAGGCAACACACTGCGGAGTTTTCATATAAACTTAGAGGCACGTCAGTGGGTCCCAGGTTAGAGGCAAACTTGCCTGTGGATGCTCTTACAACCCACTTCCCACTATGACTAGCCTTGGCTACAACAACAAAAAGGGGTTACAGCACACTATTGTACTACCTCCGTCTTAGTTTATAGGTCCCCTTTGTATTTAGTGTAAATTTTGACCATAGGTTTACCTAAGAAAATGTCAATGCATGTCACCAAAAATTATACCATTGGAATTATGTTCAAATACGAATCTAATGATATAATTTTTAGTGACATGCATTAACATTTTGTTAGTTAAATCTATGATCAAAATTTGATACTACAAAATATGAAGGGGACTACTAAACCAGGCCAGACGTAGTACTTGCTCTTAGGCTAACCATAGTGTTACTAGTCTAAGTTACTTCCCACTATGACTAGCCTTGGCTACAACAACAAAAAATGATGCAGGTGATCACGTGAGAAAAAATACTAAAAACATTTCTTTCAGTATAGTGCCTATATGCAGTTTTGAACACTACATTTATCATTGTAACTTGGGAAAATTACGAAAAAAATGAGCTCCATTGTGGTTCACATTTAATAGGAAAGGAGTTTCACCTCGATGAGTAGCTTCATCGTGCACGGAAAGCATCTAAGGAATCCAATAACCTGATTCAGATTGGGGCCAATAGATCTTATTGCCAAGATCTTCACTATGCACATAGACTGGGTCAAGCCTGTGGGAATCATTTTCTAGATGACAGTCGAACATACATCAAGATTTTTTTTAAATGTGAATTTCAAGAAGAAGAAGAAGGAGAAGAAGAAGAGTGTTGTACCTGAACGATTATGGATCCAATAACAAGTTCGGATAATTTGGTAGACAAGTAGGCCAACACTGTCAATTTCAGCGCGTCAATGACCCTGATTTTTGTTGGACCTTCTATATCAGATACAGGCAATCTCTCAAGGAAAGGCGCATTCTCAATGACCATATAGTGAAACAACTCAATTGATCTCTTCCCAAGCAATGTCTTGCTACGGGGCCAGCAAGACAATAAATCCATCGAAGATTCGTCGAGGTGATGTGGAGGCTAATGAACCCGTGGATCTGTTGAAGATAAAGGTAATCGAGCGCAGTAATGCCATGAAGCAGGTGCTCCATAGCCTCCTTCGAGATGCCAATGTCGAAGAGGTCGAGCTGCTTGAGTTGAGGGAGAAGAAGAGCGTGCGCGACATTAATCTGGGGAAAATAGCATGACCTAAACCTGGCGCGACGCAACGTTGGCGTGAGGCGGAGCGTGGACGGCGACAGAGAGCGACGTACTCCACCTTCAAACCTGAGCTCCTCGAGCTGGTCTAGGGTGGGGGATAAGAACCACTCGTTGAACTTGGCTTGGACCTTCCAATTGGTGTTGAACATGCGGATGTCAAGGCGTCTGGCTGGCCCATATAGTGCGATGCAAGGATCTTGGAGACTAATGCCATGCGTTTGCAATCCCCTCGCAGAGGCAGCCATCGATAGTGAGGTTAAGGGAGACGCAGCGCCAGAGGGGACGCCACCGCGGGGAGAGCATGATGGTCCGCACGCCAGATTTGGTGGGGAGGAGTGCGATGATGACGAGCAGCATGCATGTCATCGGGGAGGCTACTGATGAAATCCAGACTCGCCAGATGCAATTTTGGCTCGAGTCGCCTCCACTTGTTGGACGCCTCGTCATCCATCTCAGCCGGCGGTGACGCCGGTGTACACGTGTGCTGGTGTATATTATGTGTTGGGTGTGCGCAAGTGCATCCTTACGTGCATGTCATGCAGTGGTGTATGTGCGTTCTCGTAGTGTTTGTATTAACGTGGAAGAAGTGTGCACTCAATTTAGTAGCATGAGGGGTGCTACCGCGAGTGGTTTCTAGTTTGTTTATTTCATCCCGTGGCAGATGGGCCTTTAGTTTATTTACTTTCACCCACTGCCACATGGGCCAGCACACCCATATAGAGAACACGAGCTGAGAAGGAACCATGTAGACTCGTCGACCGGTCAACTAAACAATACAAGGAGCTATACGCTCAGTGAGTGACCGTATAATCCCTCGGTAAAGAGAGATCGAGTGAGAGGGGAGGCCCATGAGAGATAGATAGAGAGAGAAATAGATACTCCCTTCGTTCGATAATATAGTGCCTCTAATTTTTTGAAAAATCGAACTTTTGAAACTCTGACCAAGCTTGTAGAGAAAATTACTTGTATCTACAATACCAAAGATATATGATATGAAACTACATATTGTGATGAATCTAATGATCATTCCAGATGTAAATGTTTTTCTCCACGTATACTTGGTCAAATTTTTGTGAGGTTTGACTTTTCAAAACACCCATATGTTATGGACCTAAGAGAGTACCTAACTAGAGAGAGATCAAGTGTGTGTGAAAGAGAAAGAGTGAGTGCGCAAAAAGTGTGTGTGTGTGCGTGTGCGCGCTCAAGAGAAATGGACAACACACGATAAAGTAGAGAAAAAGTGTGTGTGTCTTATGCAAACATATCACACATGCATCTCTGAGAGTGGAAGCGAGGTGAGGAGATAGTGTGTGGTTTTTTGCAATGGAGAGAGAGACCCCTAGTACGTGACCAAGTGAGGTCTAGCAAACAAGGGAGAGAGGTCGAGAGAGACGTATGGAGAAAATGCAGGCATGGGGAGGGAAAGAGTGTGTGTTTGTGATAGAGAGATCCCCTCGAGATTGTGAGGGGACAATATGGGTGGGAGATCGAGTGACAAGGTGTGCGTGTGATAGAAAGATACCCTGAGAGAGATCGAGATAGACCTAGGATGGAAGGAGACAATATGTGTGTCTATGATGGATAGTGAGAGATAGTCATACCTAGGGGGAGTGCATGTGACTATGATGGAGTGAGAGATAATGGTACTTAGCGCGTGTGTGTGTGAGATAGAGAGAGAATGAGGGGGAAGTGTTAGATGGGTCTATCTAGTGCGAGCGAGATATGTGCATGTGTGACCTAGGGAGATATAAAGTTTGAGAGAGAGAGGAGCCCTGATATGGCTGAGTGGCGCGTGAGAGAGTTGAGAGAGAGAAAGAGATACTCCCTCAGTTCAATAATGTAGTGCATATAAATATTTTAAAAGTCAAACTTTGGAAACTTTAACCAAGTTTATAGACAAAATTGTTTATATCTACAATACCAAAGATACATCATACGAAACTACATCTTGTGATGAATCTAATGATATATGTTTGCCATTCTAGATGTAAATGTTTTTCTCCATACCTGGTCAAACTTTCTGAGGTTTGACTTTTCAAAATCATATGCTATGGACCGAAGAGAGTACCTAAGTCGAGAGAGATCAAGTGTGTGTGAAGGAGAAAGAGCGAGTGTGCAAAAAGAGTGTGTGTGATAGAAAAAGGGACAACACATGATAAAATAGAGAGAAAGTGTGTGTGTCTTATGCAAACATATCACGCATGGATCTCCGAGAGAGAAAGCGAGGTGAGGAGATACACGGAGATAGCTAGTGTGTGGTTGTTTGCATCAGAGAGAGAGACCCCTATAGTACGTGTCTAAGAGAGGTCTGGCCAACAAGGGACAGAGGTCGAGAGGGACGCATGGAGAAAATGGAGGCATGGGGAGGGAAAGAGGGTGTGTTTGTGATAGAAAGATCCTCTCAAGATCGTGAGGGGACTATATGGTTGGGAGCTCGAGAGACAAAGTGTGTGTGCGATAGAAAGATGCCCCGAGAGAGATTGAGATAGACCTAGTGAGGGAAAGAGGCAATGCGTGTGTTTGTGATGGAGAGTGAGAGATAGTCATATACCTAGGGGGACTGCATGTGCCTATAATGGAGTCAGAGGTAGTCATACTTAGCTAGGCGGGAGATTGTGTGTGTGTGTGCGTGTGAGATAGAGAGAGAGAATGAGGGAGAGAGAGAGTTTTAGATGGGTCTATCTAGTGTGACTGAGATATGTGTATGTGTGACCTAGGGAGATAGAAAGTTCGAGAGAGAGAGAGAGGGAAGAGCCCCGAGACGACGGAGTGGTGCGTGAGAGAGTTATGGACAATGAGCGAGAGAATTTGTGTGCATATGATGAGTGAACCCTAGATATTTAGCTTATACTAGAGAGTCATACCTTGTGTGCGAGATAGACCTATACATGGAGCGTGCACGCGAACTAGAAAGGCCTGGAGAGAGAGAGAGAGAGAGAGAGGGACCGACAATGATTATATTTGTATGCGCGCAATAGAAACAAAGATTTGTCAGCTAGAGAGAGAACAAGAGTCCGGGAGAGGGGAGAGGTCGTGTTTATGCATCGAAGACTAATATAAACCATGATTCGGTATAAAATTGCATTCAAATATTTGAATTGGAGAACATGGTGTTTGCAAATCACACATGAACGGAGATATGCATATCAAACAAGTTCATTAATTTTGACTTTCAGCATGTTCATGGAGTACTATAATACAACTTGCTATTCAACCGCTGTGTTCAATTTTGGATTTAGTCCACAATTTTGACCGGGTCAATGAGCTATTTCAGTGAATCGAGATATTTCATTTTGGTTTGATTCCCATTTTTGAGTGGGTCAACTATTTGTCAAATAAATCGGTAGCAACGAGCATGTAAAACACATTAGTCCCGAGCATCATCTTACCATCTAAAAAAGAAGTGGCAAGATGCAACATCATAGAACTAATATTTCAAAATTGATTTGAATTGACTTGGTAAGGTAGACATGGATGTTTGTTCTCCCAAAATTTAAATGAACCACTAAACACACTCTGCTTGGTGGAATTCGCCCGAGCAAATAAATGGGAGACGCGAAATACCGGCCTATCTGGGACCCGCATCAATTGGCCCCGTTGTATATCGAGGGTAAGTTTGTAACTTCATCCAAGCGCGCCCTCTCGTTGGCCGAAATGACAGGCGCCGAATAATTCATAAACCATGGGTGACAAAACACCCTCTCCTCGGCCGAAATGGGATGCACCGAATTATTCATAAACCATGGACGGCAAAACACCATCTCCTCAGCCGAAATCACTCGCGTCCACTATTTCAAAGCACGCCTGATGTCGCTTGAAGCTACGTCGGTATTTCCCCAAAGAGGAAGGGATGATGCAGCACAACGGCGATAGGTATTTCCCTCAGATATGAAACCAAGGTTATCGAACCAGTATGAGAACCAAGCAACACAACGTAAACAACCCCAGCACATAGATAACAAATCCTCGCAACCCAACGTGTTAAAGGGGTTGTCAATCCCTTTCGGGGTACAGCGCCTCAAGATAGGCAAACGAACATGAGCTAAATTATAGTAGATTGATAGATCGAACGCCAAATAAAATAAATAGAAATAAAACGCAGCAAGGTATTTTTGTATTTTTGGTTTAATAGATCTGAAAATAAAAGCAAAGGAAAAGTAGATCGCAAAGGCAAATATATGAGAAAGAGACCCGGGGGTCGTAGGTTTCACTAGTGGCTTCTCTCGAGAAAAATAGCAAACGATGGGTGAACAAATTACTGTTGGGCAATTGATAGAACTTCAAATACTCATGAGGATATCCAGGCAATGATCATTATATAGGCATCACGTCCAAGATTAGTAGACCGACTCCTGCCTGCATCTACTACTATTACTCCACACATCGACCGCTATCCAGCATGCATCTAGTGTATTAAGTTCATGGAAAAACGGAGTAATGCAATAAGAACGATGACATGATGTAGACAAGATATATCTATGTAGAGATAGACCCCATCGTTTTATCCTTAGTAGCAACGATACATACGTGTTGGTTCCCTTTCTGTCACTGGGATCAAGCATCGTAAGATCGAACCCACTACAAAGCACCTCTTCCCATTGCAAGATAAATAGATCAAGTTGCCCAAACAAAACCCAAATATTGGAGAAGAAATACGAGGCTATAAGCAATCATGCATATAAGAGATCAAAGAAACTCAAATACTTTCATGGATATAAAAAGATAGATCTGATCATAAACTCAAAGTTCATCGATCCCAACAAACACACCGCAAAAGAGTTACATCATATGGATCTCCAAGAGACCATTGTATTGAGAATTCAGAGAGAGAGATGAAGCAATCTAGCTACTAACTACGGACCCGAAGGTCTACAAAGAACTATTCACGCATCATCGGAGAGGCACCAATGGAGGTGGTGAACCCCATCCGAGATGGTGTCTAGATTGGATCTGGTGGTTCTGGACTCCGCGGCGGCTGGATGAATATTTCGTCGACTCCCCTAGGGGTTTGGGAATATTGGGGTATTATATAGAAAAGAGGCGGTCCGGGGGGCACCCGAGGTGGGCACAACCCACCAGGGCGCGCCTGGGCCTCCTGGCGCACCCTGGTGGGTTGTGCTCTCCTCAGAGCACCCACCAGGTGCAGCCAGGGCCCATTATGTTCCTTCTGGTCCAAAAAAATCTCCGTGGAGTTTCGTTGCATTTGGACTCCGTCTGATATTGATTTCCTGCGATGTAAAAAACATGCAGAAAACAGCAACTGGCACTATGTCAATAGGTTAGTACCAAAAAATGATATAAAATGACTATAAAATGATTATAAAACATCCAAGATTGATAATATAACAACATGGAACAATCAAAAAATATAGATACGCTGGACACGTATCAGCATCCCCAAGCTTAACTCCTACTCGTCCTCGAGTAGGTAAGTGATAAAAACAGAATTTTTGATGTGGAATGCTGCCTAACATGTCATATCATATTCTTTTCTTTATAGCATGTACATTTGGACTTTTATGTGATTCAAAGCAATAGTCTAGTTTTGTCATGATAATTTAAATACTCAAGCATATCAACAAGCAACCATGTCTTTCAAAATATCAATGCTAAAATAAGTTATCCCTAGCCCATCATGCTCAACCATTGATCCATTCATGAAACACACTCGCATATTAGTTACTGTAAGTGCATCTAGTGCCCCTTAGTAATTTTGGTGTATTGAAGACTTATAAGTTAAGGGACTAATGTGTTTATGAGTGTACACATGTCTATAAGTCTATGAGGAGTTTGATATTTACAGAGAAAGTCGACCCCTAAAAATGAATATCTTCGACTGAAGATTTTGGATTTCTGAAGACTTTCTGAAGACTTTGAAAGTGAAGAAATTGGTGTCACCTGAAGACTTGGTATTCATTCAAGGAACATGAAGCGTGAAGACTTTTGTTTTCGTAGTTTCTTTTTCCCTTTCTCGAGTCATAGGAAACACCGTACTGTTAAAGGGGGTCGAGGAAATACTAAGGAAAAATTTCCATGTGATGCTCAACTCAAAATCCTACACCTACCAATCCCTTCGAGTGAAGCCATTGGAAATCTCATACAGCTCAGTTAATTTCTTCAGTGACATAGACAAAGTTCTTCTGCTCGCTGAGGAATTTGTTCTGACTGAGGAGTTAGGAATTCTCCAGTGTGGATTGCCTACACAGTGAGGAACATGATAGCCCTGAGGAAATTGAGCCTCAAAATTCCGACCGTTGCTGTGCTATGTGTGAGCTGTCCCAAAATATCTACCAACCTAACGGTCATATCATTGAAGGGCATTTATGTCTTATCATGTCGGGCTGCTCCCTAGGCTATAAATAGCCGCCCCCTACAACCACTAGTTGGTTGGCTGCTCCGAGAGAAACTGACACTTGTCATTTGAGAGCATCCCATCCTCCGAGGACTTTGAGCAAAATCATCAAGTGAGGAAAACCCAAACCCAAACACCTACAAACCCAAAGTGATTGAGCATCACTGAAGAGATTGATCCTGCGTGGATCCGACACTTGTTACCTTTGAAGACTGTGCATCTTCCAGACGGTTAGGCGTCATGGTCTAGAGCATCCAAGAGGAAATTGTGGATCGCCGAGTGACCGAGTTTGTGAAGGTTTGGAAGTCACCTGAAGACTTAGCACGAGTGATTGGGCGAGGTTTGTGTGACCTTAGCTCAAGGAGAATACGATGAGGACTGTGTGTCCGGGATTGTGTGTCCTCAGGTTTAAATACCCAGCCGCTCCAACCAGACGTACAACTATCACAGCAGTTGGAACCGGTCTACCAAATCATTGTCTTCACCAAGCCTACCGGTTCTATTTCTTCAACTCTTCCATTTCCTCATTACTGTGTTGTGCACTTGTTTGTTTTGAAGACTTTGACTGAAGACTATCTCAATTTCCTCAGTTCAATCTCTTTAGTCTGTTTGTCTTCATTCCGTGTTATCCTGTGTTTACGCTTTCTGTACTCTGTGCTTGTCTTCATTTCTTCATGATGACCATGCTTGTGTTCGGTTATGTTTACATCTGAGTACTTATTCCGCTGCAAGTAGTTCTTCACTGGGGAATTTCCTCACCCGCAAATTCCTCAGTGAATAATTCGTAAAAATCGCCTATTCACCCCCCTCTAGTCGATATAACGCACTTTCAATTGGTATCAGAGCAAGGTACTCCCTTGCTCTGTGTGATTTTGGTTTAACCGCCTGGAGTTTTAGTTATGTCGATTGCAGGTATGATCAAGGTCTCTACTGGGTGTCCTACCTTCGATGGGACAGACTACCCCTACTGGAAGAATAAGATGCGAATGCATCTTGGGGCAATTGATAACGATATCTGGTATGTTGTGGAAAATGGTGTTCCCTCAGTCACACCTTCTCTGAATGCTGCTGATGTGAAGAGATTCAAGCAACTCGATTCTCAAGCGAAGAACATCATATGTGGCCATCTGAGCAAAGGACAGTATGGTAGAGTGAGTGCTTTGGAAACTGCTAAGCTTATCTGGGATAGGTTGTCCAAAGTCAATGAAGGAGTCAACACAGCGTGACTCTCGAGTTGACGTTCTTCGCAATCTCTTCAATCGCTTCAAAAGACTCGATAATGAAAATGTTTAACAAACCTTCGATCGCCTCACTGACATCTCAAATGAGCTTCAAGCACTTGGTGCCACTGACATCACCGACCATGAGGTGGTGAAGAAACTGCTGAGATCGCTTGATTCCTCATTTGACACTCTGGCACTGATGATACAAGAACGTGGATATTACAAGTCACTTTATCCCGCTGATATCCTCGAGAGGCTAAGCACTCATGAGTTCCAGCTTGCTAAGAAGAGAGATCTCTATGGTTCGAGCTATGGCAGATCACGTGCCCTGAAGGTGAAGATGAAGATTCTGGCAGCAGCCTTGGTGATCCCGAAGAACTGAGCCAGGAACTAGCACTGCTCGTGAAGAAATTTCAGAAGTTCTCAAGACGTGGTCGCTTTGGAAAATCCTCAAGGAGCAATGATTCCTCATCCAGTGACTACAAGAAGAGGCTATGCCACAAATGCAAGAAACCTGGTCACTACATTCAAGATTGTCCTCCGTGGGAAAAGGAATCAAAGAAGAAGAAATACAAGGATTACAGTTCTGATGATGCAAAGAAGAAGAAGAAATCCTCAAAGTCTTCATCATCAAAATCCTCAGAGTCTTCATCTCACAAGAAGAGCAGCTCCAAGAAGGCTCGGGCATTCATTGGCAAGGAAATGGACTCTGAGGCTGAATCTGAGGAACATGAGGAAGAGGAGGCATCTGAGGAGTCCGAGTCTGGTGTGGCGAGTCTAGCTCTCGCTACTGCATTCATCAGCAAGTCTATATTCAACTATGAATAAAATGGCTTCACCAACAAGGCTGATGAAGGCAATGATGACTACGCTCCCACCTATTGCTTCATGGCAAAGGGTGCCAAGGTACTCAAATATACCTCCTCTGAATCAAGTGAGGATGAATCTGATGAAAACCTCAAGCCCAACTATTCTAAACTTGCTAAGATTGCTGTAAAACAACAAAAGGCTTTTGAAAAGGTTCAAAACATGCTAGACAAAAGTGATGATATGTTGGGTGAAGAAATGGATCGCACTAAAACCTTGACTGAAAATCTTCAGAGACTTCAGTCCAGGTTTGACAACCTTCAAGGTCATCATAACACACTCTTATCTGATCATGATAAGCTTTCTTATGAATTTCTTCAAAGAAAGCAAGATCTTGAAAAGCTAAGGGTGAGTTATGAAGATATTCAGAAGGAGCGCGATTCATTACTTGCTCAACAAATCAGCGCTTCTCAGGAAGAATTTGTTCCTCCATGTTTGAAGTGCATTGAACGTGAATCTGCTAATTCTTCACCTGAATGTTCAAATGCTTCTAATGCTACAAATTCTTCAACTGTCTCTACTATCACTAATTCCTCATCTGAGGACATTGCTAGTATCACTGATGATGCAGGGCTGAAGGAATTGTACATGACAGGCATGTACAAAAGCCTCAAAGGGCATCAGACTCTTTGTGATGTGCTTAAAAAGCAGATCCTCAACAGGAACCCTAGGAAAGAGGGTATTGCCTATGAGAGGAAACTCAATGTTGATGGTACATATTGGAAGCCTGAGAAGTACCCCAAAACCTCATGGGTTGCTGCAAAGGGACCTCCAGTTGATCCATCCAATTTATCTGGCTTTACATGTGAATCTCCTCATTCTTCTGATGAGTCATTTGACTCCAACTATAAACTGTCCAAAAATCAGAATGGTGAAGTATTTGCTAGATATGTTGGCACTAACTGCAGGAACGGTTCCCCTATGAAGAAAATCTGGGTTCCCAAAAGATGCCTTGAAAGTCTTCAGGTGAATGTCATCATGACACCACCAGTGAAGAATAGGAACCCCAGATCAAATTCTTCATATGGACCAAATTCTTCATATGGATCCAAGTCCTCATACGGACCAAACTCCTCACGTGGATCAAATTCCTCAAAAGGATCAAAGTCCTCATATGAATATCATCGTGCTAACACCTCTGTTTCGCAGGGAAGAGCTAAGGGCTATGAATATGAGCATTATTCTTCTAATCATTATGTTCATAAGTCCTCGAAGAATTTCTCTGCTTATTCATATGCTTATCCTAAATCCTCTTATGTGAAACGAAATGGACTGGCTTCTATGCCACCTTTCTCGTATGGAGCTCGCAGAGTGATGAACTCTTTGCCACCCCTTCAGATGTGGGTGGTGAAGAAAAAGAACTAATTTCTTCTGCAGGGTCAAGTCTCCAGACGTGCGTAAACGTCTGAAGAATTTGCTGGAGACCTGAGAGTGCCTGAAAGGACGCAGGCTAATCATGAAGAAATGAACTTTCATTTCTCACGTCCTCATACTGCTTTATCTGTTCTATTGCTTGATGAAATTGATCTGGTGAATTGTGATGTCATATTCTTCACTGATGAAGTATATGAGTTCGTAAGCTGCACTAATTCATCTGCAGGATGATCAACCCAAAGTCACTGAGTGGGTCCTCGATAGTGGACGTACAAATCACATGACTGGTGACAAGAATCTATTGATGGATGTTCCCTTATCTCCATCGCATCTGAAGCATATCATCTTCGCTGACAAAGGCAAAAGTCAGGTATTGGGTCTAGGTAAGGTTGCGATCTCAAAGGATCGACACATGGACAAAGTCATGCTTGTCGAGTCCTTAGGATACAACCTCATGTCTGTCTCAATGCTTTGTGATCTTGATATGGTTATTATCTTTGGCAAGTATCGTTGTGTTGTGATCATGGAAGCTGACAATTCCAAAGTCTTCGAAGGCTTTAGGAGAGGACACTTGTACATTGTTGATTTCTCTACAGGACCTCAACCAGCCGTGTGCCTACTTGCAAAAGCTTCAGAGGGTTGGCTATGGCATAGACAACTTGGTCATGCTGGCATGAGGAATCTGCACACGCTCGCGAAGAAGAAGCATGTCATTGGCATTGAGAATGTCAAATTCCTCAAGGATCACTTGTGTGGAGCCTGTGAAGCTAGAAAGATGACCAAGGCCAAACATCCAACGAGGACAATCATGACTACCACTCGACCATTTGAATTGCTTCACATGGATCTCTTTGGTCCTAATCATTATTCAGCAGTTACAAATGATACATCTCTATATGGCTTTGTTATTGTTGATGATTACTCTCGTTACACATGGGTGCATATTGTCGCTTACAAACATGAGGTGCAGGAAGTCTTCAAACAATTTTCCTCGAGGGCTTCAACCAACTTTGGTGTGAAGATCAAGCACATCAGAAGTGAGAATGGAACTGAGTTCAAGAATTTTGGTCTTGATGACTATCTTGATGAACTCGGTATTACTCATGAGTTATCTGCTCCTTATACTCCTCAGCAGAATGGCGTTGTGGAGCGCAAAAACAGGACTCTTGTTGAGATGGCTTGCACTATGCTTGATGAGTACAAGACGCCTCGTCGCTTCTGGATTGAGGCAATTGATACTACATGCCACATCATCAATAGAGTATATCTTCACAAATTCTTCAACAAGACTGCATATGAACTCCTCACTGACAAGAAACCCAATGTGAGTTATTTCAAAGTCTTCGGTGCTAAATGTTGGATTAGAGATCCTCATCACAACTCAAAATTTGCACCGAAAGCACATGAAGGTTTTATGCTTGGTTACGGAAAGGACTCGCACACCTACAGAGTCTTCAACAACGTTCTTCACAAAGTTGTTGAAACTGTAGATATGCGGTTCGATGAAACTAATGGCTCGCAAAGAGAGCACCTACCTTCTGTGTTAGATGAACAGTCACCTGAGGAATCTATCAAGTTCAAAGCTACTGAGGATGTCATTCCTACCGAAGAATCTGTTGAAGAAATCATTCCAGAATGCGAAGAACATCATGCTGATGCACCTGAAGAAAATGGTGCTGAAGAAAATACTGATCAAATTCCTCGACGGCAAGCCGTTCATCCTCGCATTGCAAAGGAAGTGCAGATTGAGAAAATCATCAGCGACATCAACATTCCAGGTCTTCAAATTCGTCAACAGCGCAATGGCATATTCATATCTCAGGAGAAATACCTCAAGGATGTACTGAGGAAATTCGGCATGCAAGATTGCAAAGGGGTCAAAATTCCAATGCCCACAAATGGCCATCTATGCATTGATGAAAATGGTATTGACTTCGATCAAAAGGTATACCGCTCCATGATTGGTTCTTTATTGTATTTATGTGCTTCTAGGCCACATATTATGCTTAGTGTTTACATGTGTGCCCGATTCCAAGCTACACCAAAGGAATCACACCATAAGGCTGTGAAGCATATTCTTCGATATCTAGCTCACACACCAACACTTGGATTATGGTACCCCAAGGGCTCGGCTTTTGATCTCATTGGATATTTAGACTCTGACTATGCTGGTGATCGTGTGGACCGCAAGTCAACATCAGGCACATGCCATTTCCTCGGACGATCATTGGTCTGTTGGTCCTCGAAGAAACAGAACTGCGTATCACTGTCTACTGCTGAAGCTGAGTACATTGCTGCTGGTTCTTGCTGCGCTCAATTGCTATGGATAAGCAAACTCTCAAGGACTATGGCGTCAACATGAAGAATGTGCCTCTCTATTGTGACAATGAGAGTGCCATCAAGATTGCTCACAACCCAGTTCAGCACTCGAAGACTAAGCACATTCAAATTCGCCATCATTTTCTTTGTGATCATGTGTGGAAGGGCGACATGTCTATTGAGCATGTACGGACTGAAGAACAGCTAGCCGATATCTTCACTAAGCCCTTGGATGAGAAGAAATTTAGCAAGTTGAGGTGTGAGCTAAATATCCTAGAATCTTCGAATGTTCTTTGAAAAGGACACACATCCTAACACTTATGCAAAATTGATGACTTGGATGTGCAACACGCGAAGAAACATTTTTCTTCAATCAATGAAGACTAACACTCTAAGTGTGAAGAAATTAACGAAGAATTTGATTCTCAGAACCCTACGACAATTGTACGCGGTGTCTGAAATCATCATTCTTACACGGTGGGTTACGCCACCACCAAAAGTTGAAAATCTTCAATTGAATTTTTCCTCGGTTTTGAAATTCCTCAGTTGTTCATTTTCTTCATCTTTGCATTGTCTTCACCATTTCCGTCATTTTTCCTCATTGGCTATTTATATATATAGAGAGTTTATGTCCTCTACAACATTCACTTATTGCTAATTCTTCAAGTTGTTTTTTTTGCTAAGTGAATGTGATCGGACCCTTCCCCCTCTATGCTAAACTCAACCCAGTCTATTCACAAATTCTTCATGTGCGCTCTATTTGAAACTTGTTCAAAATCTTCACTGTGTCCTTGTCAGCTGAAGAATTTGCGAACGGAACTTTAAAACTTATCTTATCTAAATTTTCGGCTTTGCTGCTCAAACCGTTCCGCATTCCGTGAAATGTTTATCTATTCACCCACGATCTTACACGATCGCCACCTCTCAGTACGCGGGTGACACATGTCAAGCGAATGAGAAGGGTCAGGGGCACGTTTGTCCAATTTCTTTGGGAAAACAGTTTTTCACTCCGGCTATAAATACCCCTCCCCTTCCTCACTTCACTTTTACTCCGCTCGACCTCTCTCCCACTCGAGCTTCCCAAAACCTAGCATCGCCGCTACTTCCATCGTCGCCGATGAGGAAGAGCTTCACTGCCTCGACCTCGTCGCCGTCGTACTCGCACCGGCTGCGGATTTCTTCACTCCGCCGCCGCCGTAGTTGTCTTCCTCTGCCGAGTTAGGGCGTGGAAGATTTGAACTGACGAACTTCACATCTACACTTCCCAGTTCGTCGTGTTCTTCATCCAGGGTAATTAAAAGTTACTTTTACTGCCCTCTTTGATTCAAATGTTTACTACAAAATCTTCAAAAGTGTTTATTCTTCAAATTCCCACACACTAAACACCTCACATGTCATCTGTTCTTGATCCTTTCTCTAAGCAACATTTTTCTTCAGGATTCCTCAATTGTGTGGATTTTTGATCTGTACAACTTTGGAACCTAAGACAAAGAACGCTTAGTGAAATTCTTCAAGACACATCTGGTCAAATTCCTCAAACTTGTTCTTTTTGAGAAACCTTCTGAGAACGCATATGACCTCTCCAAATTCCTCGCAACTATACTCTGTTCACAGGTACTCATGTCCGCTGCTGAATCACTAGGTTGAAAGTGCGTTATATCGACTAGAGGGGGGTGAATAGGCGATTTTTATGAATTCTTCACTGAGGAATTTGCGGGTGAGGAAATTCCTTAGCGAAGAACTACTAGCAGCGGAATAAGTACTCAGGAGTAAACATAACAGAACACAAGAATGGTCATCATGATGAAATGAAGACAAGCACAAAGTACAGAAAGCGTAAACACAAGATAACACAGGATGAAGACAAACAGACTGAAGAAATTGAACTGAGGAAATTGAGAAAGTCTTCAGCCAAAGTCTTCAAACACAGATATGAACAAGTGCACAACACAGTTATGAGGAAATGAAAGAGTTGAGGAAATAGAACCAGTTGGCTTGGTGAAGACAATGATTTGGTAGACCAGTTCCAACTGTTGTCTCAGTTGTACATCTGGTTGGAGCGGCTAGGTATTTAAACCTGAGGACACACAGTCCCGGATACACAGTCCTCACCGTATTCTCCTTGAGCTAAGGTCACATAGACCTCGCCCAATCACTCGTGGTAAGTCTTCAGGTGACTTCCGAACCTTCACAAACTCGGTCACTCAGCGATCCACAATTTCCTCTTGGATGCTCTAGACCATGACGCCTAACCGTCTGGAAGAAGCACAATCTTCAAAGGTAACAAGCGTCGGATCCACGCAAGATCAATCTCTTCAGTGATGCTCAATCACTTTGGGTTTGGGTTTTCCTCACTTGATAATTTTTGCTCAAAGTCCTCGGAGGATGGGATGCTCTCAATTGACAAGTGTCAGTTTCTGTCGGAGCAGCCAACCAGCTAGTGGTTGTAGGGGGCGGCTATTTATAGCCTAGGGAGCAGCCCGACATGATAAGACATAAATGCCTTTCAATGATATGACCGTTAGGTGGGTAGATATTTCGGGACAGCTGGCACGAAGCACAGCAACGGTCGGAAATTTGACTATCAAATTCCTCAGGGCTATCATGTTCCTCACTTTGTAGGCAATCCGCACTGGCGAATTCCTAACTCCTCAGTCAGAACAAATTCCTCAGAGACCAGAAGAACTTCGTCTCTATCACTGAAGAATATGACTGAACTGTATGAGATTTCCAAAGGCTTCACTCGAAGGGATTGGCAGGTGTAGGATTTTGAGTTGAGCATCACTTGGAAATTTTTCCTTAGTATTTCCTCGACCCCCTTTAACAGTATGGTGTTTCCTATGACTCAAGAAAGAGAAAATGAAACTACGAAAACAAAAGTCTTCGCGCTTCATGTTCCTCGAATGAATTCCAAGTCTTCAAGGTCACAGCAATTTCTTCACTTTCAAAGTCTTCAGAAATTCTTCAGAAATACAAAGTCTTCAGTCGAAGAACTTCATTTTTAGGGGTCGACTTTCTCTGTAAATATCAAACTCCTCATAGACTTATAGACCTGTGTACACTCATAAACACATTAGTCCCTTAACCTATAAGTCTTCAATACACCAAAATCACTAAGGGGCACTAGATGCACTTACAATCTCCCCCTTTTTGGTGATTGATGACAATATAGGTTAAGTTTTCAACGGGGATAAACATATGAAGAGTAAATACTGATATTGAGGAATTTGATTGCAAGATATAGAAGAACTCCCCTGAAGATGTGCATAGTGAGGAATTTTCTTTTGAAGCAATGCACACTTGAAGAGTAGAATCATGGAGATCTCCCCCTATATCTTGTAATTCATACACGCATTTGACATAATATATGAAGAATTTGAAATGCATGATAAATATGGTGACTGATGTAATTCAACATGCATGCATTAATATTAATGATGAATAAGCATGCAGGAGAACACAACAAAAGTATCAGACCACCATCGGATTTAAGTTTACAACTCGATCCAATAAAGTCTCAGAAGAACGAGAGTTGTAACTTAGCAAAAAAACGCCCATATAGATAGACCCGCTTGAAGACTAACTCAAATTTCTCCCCCTTTGTCATCGAATGACCAAAAGGATTGAAACTGAGGACTAACGCCCCTGAAGAATATCAAGTTGATGAAGGAGCGCCAGCGTTGTTGGGATCGTTTGTCGATGTAGGGCCTGCTGCAGTGTCGTCCAAGTCTTCATGCTCGTCGGTTTCTCGCGATGAGGAATATGAGCTGGCCACCAAAGAAGGAACCTTGACCTTCTTGTATTTCTTTGGTGGAGGTGCAGACCAGTCAAAATCTTCCTTGAGACCCATTTGCTTCAGATCTTCTTCACCATATATATGTGATAGAATTGCCTAGGTGTGACCGAAGACTTCATGGAGGTAGTAATGGTTTTTCTTCACTACATTATGTGTAGCAGTCATGTTGTGAAGAATGGAACCAAACTGGCGCTTAACCCATTTATGGTTTCGATCCACCTTCTGGTGAAGACTAAGCAGAAGCTCACGGTCAGTCATCACATGAGGAGCAGTGGCTTGAGGATTTGGCTTGGAGGCATGGGCAGCAGAATCATGAGTGGCAGAGTCATCATTGGTGGAATAAGATGCAGCTTTGCGAAATTAACCATCCAATGGATGAATGCCTTCATCAGTAACAGCTGGCGCCTTGCCCTTTTCATCAGCTGAGGGATAGGTCCGCTTGAGGACTTCAATCGGGGGCAAGTAGCTGAGGTGATTCTGAAAATCAGCCTTGTAGTTGAGTGAAGACCTTGTCCTGAGGAATCTCATGATCCAGGGTGCATAAGGCTTCAGCTCAAACGGAGAAAGTGCAACATTTGCCAGAGTCCTCATGAAGAAATCATGATAGTTGACGGGTATGCCATGAATGATGTTGAATACCAGATTCTTCATGATGCCAACAATTTCCTCATCAGATGAGTCGTGGCCTTTGATTGGACTCATAGTCTTCGTCAGAATGCGATAGACTGTCCTTGGTACATACTGCAATTCCTTCACGAGAAATTTGGTCCTGAGGCTTGACCAGGTTTCAGAAGCTTCATAAGAACTTGCATATAATGGGCAGTCAGTTCAGGCTCTTGGTACAAGCAACGAGCTCCTTCAGGTGGAGGACTGATGGGCAGGGCGTGAAGTAATTCAGAGGTCGGTGCTTTGTAATGAGTGTTTTCGGTCATCCAGTCCAAAACCCAGGAGTTCACATCGCCAACATCTCCTGTGATGTGCAGTGTGGCGTAGAATTGAAGAATGAGCTCTTCATTCCAATCAACTATGTCTGTGCAAAAGTTGAGGAGGCCTGTGTCATGAAGCACACCGAGGACAGGTGTGAAGCATGGCAGGGATTCCATGTCCACATGAGGAATATGCTCGTGGTCGAAGACTTTGTCCTTGTTGAAGAGTAGTGAAGAATAGAAGTTGGTCTGGCTGGCGGTCCAGAAGCGCTTCCTTCTAAGACGAGCAGAATCATAGGGATTGTAGTCTGTGAAGAACACGTGCTCGCCAAAGAAATCACCAGCCTTGAATTTCTACTTCTTTGAGAATGGATCCTTTGGCTTGGGCTGAGGAGTATCAGTCAATTACATTATTACCTCAGGAATCGCAATCTCAGGCTCCACAGGCTGAGGAATTTCAGCTTCTTCTTCAGTGACAGCCTGGGTCTTTAATTCTTCATTAAAATTTTCTTCAGCACTAGTGGCTGGAATTTCTTCATGGACAGATGGGGTTGCACGAGGTTCTTTAGATCCCATTTGTACTTCAGTAGCAACAGGGGACTGAGGAATTTGCTATAAAGGTGTGAACAGTGGAGAGTTGGGGTGCTGACTTTCCCAAAAGTCATCATTCAACACAGGTGTGGTACAACCAATGTCCACATCTTCATCTTCCATTTCTTCGACGCCTGCCTCTTCAGCAGTAAACTGAGGCATAGGCGAGGAGACAACTGGTGGTGAAGGGATTTGATCCACTTCAATTTCTTCATCCAACTGCTCTGATGAAGCAGCAGAAGGATTTTCTTCATCGGATTTGCTAGGAATCACATATTCTTCATCATAAGGAACAAGGTCCTTTGATGGCATGGTTGAGATAGGAACAGCATCAATGGGGTTTGCAAACGAGCTGGTTAAAGACTTCATCTTCTTCGGAGCTGAAGAATCTGATGAAGTTGATGCCTTCCTTTTCTTCACTACTGCACGCTCTGCAGCCTTGGTCTTCTTCACATCTGATGCAGATGCAAGGATCGGAGTTGGGGTAGGCGCAGGAGGAGCAGAGGAATTTGGTTGAGTTTCTTCAGGCACAACTGATGCAGTTGCCCTGACCTCTTCATTTTCTTCAGGCGCACCACTAGTGGATGCCTTGGCAATTTCTTCAGCAGCCTGAATGTCATCAGCGGTGCTGGCATGTTCTTCAGTCGGCTGAGCAGATGCTTCAACTTGAGGAATTTCTGGTTGCGATGGAGCTGCAGCATTGAGTGAATTTCTCAGTTAGTTTTACAAACCTGACCTTGGCTCCTTGCCAATCAGCATAGTAAGCATTGAAGTCATCGCTGAGGCCTTTGATTTCAGCCTGGATCTTCACTAGATCTTCAATTGTCATAGAGACAACATTTTTCTTCAGGAAGCGCTCCTTTCTATACTGAGCTTTCTTCAGCTGTCTGGCCTTCTCAAACTTCCATTTTTCTTGTTCAATGAAGGCAGTCAAAACATGACTTTGACCTGGTGTGAGGTTCATCTCAGGCAAAGGGGTGTTGGGATCCTTGTGCCATAGGTCAATGTAGTCTAGGATCAGCTTTGGATCCAGAAGCAGTGGCACATTGCTTCCTTTGGCACTAGCGGCCTTGACTTGTCGGTCTCTGATGATTTCAGCAAGTTCTTCATCATCAGCTACATCATCATCAGAGGGCACTTGGAAAGCAACCTGCTTCTTGTGAGGACTTGGTCAAGAACCTCGTCCAGCAGTGGCCTTTGTCTTCAGCAGAGAGGGGCCAGTTGAAGAATTTGGTGCAGCTGAGGAACTTGCAGAGGCTCCTGAGGCAATAGATATGCCTGCAGTCCTTTGGCACGTGGCGAGATGCACAGGTGCTGAGGATTTAGTCGGAGCAGCCGAAGACTTTGGTGGAGGAGCTGAGGACTTTGGAGGAGCAGGAGCAGGTTGAGGATTTGGCCGTGAGGGCTTTGAGGAATCTGGTCGTGAGGGCATTGCTGAGGAATTTGGCCTTGAGGGCATTGAAGATGAAGCACTGGGCTTATGCGCAGGCTTCTTTGCCATGGCCTTCTTCGGCTTGCCAGCAGAGGCCTCAGCAGTGGCAGCAGCAGCAGAGTCTTTGCTGAATTTCCTCACTGCTTCTCTGGCTTGTCTAGCCAGCTTGGCCTGGCGCTTGGCCCATTCATCAGGATAATCCTCACCGCACTTGAGGCTGGTGGGATCTGCTTCTTGGCCAGGTGCCAATGGAGGTCTTGGGCATGGAGGATTAAGAGCAAATTTCTTCATGTATTTGGGAGTAACATACCTGTACTCCCTCCACTCTCTTGCCCATCTCCTCTCTATCCTGTGTATGCGCACCTTGCGCTAATTTTTATCCTCTTTTCCGAACTTGGCCTCATCAGGAGTGCAATAATCTTTGTATATGTCATCAGGGATCTCAAAGGCAGTATTGATTTCAGGCCTCTTTCCTCCTTTCTGTGGCTTCTTTCCATCAGCCATTTTCTTCAGCTGAGGAATTTGAACAATGGAATTCTCTGAAGATGTATGCAACTTTTCTTCGAGGAACGCTGCAAATGAGTTAAGTTGATGAGAACCTAGTGATTTAACAGCGGACATGAGTACCTGTGAATAGAGTATAGTTGCGAGGAATTTGGAGAGGTCATATGCGTTCTCAGAAGGTTTTTCAAAAAGAACAAGTTTGAGGAATTTGACCAGATGAGTCTTGAAGAATTTCACTAAGCTTTCTTTGTCTTAGGTTCCAGAGTTGTACAAATCAAAAATCCACACAATTGAGGAATCTTGAAGAAAAATATAACTTAGAGAAATGAATCAAGAACAGGTGACATGTGAGGTGTTTCAGTGTGTGAGAATCTGAAGAATAAACACCTTTGAAGATTTTGTAGAAATCATTTGAATCAAAGAGGGCAGTAAAAGTAACTTTTAATTACCCTGGACGAAGAACACGACAAACTGGGAAGTGTAGAAGTGAGGTTCGTCAGTTCAGATCTTCCACGCCCTAACTCGACAGAGGAAGACAGCTACGGCGGCGGCGGAGTGAAGAAATCCGCAGCCGGCGCGAGTACGACGACGATGAGGTCGAGGCAGTGAAGCTCTTCCTCACCGGCGACGATGAAATAGCGGCAGCGCTAGGGTTTGAGAAGCTCGAGCTGGAGTGAGGTCGAGCGACGTAAAAATGAGATGAGGAAGGGGAGGGGTATATATAGCCGCGGTGAAAAACTGTTCGCCTGAAGAAATTGGACGAACGTGCCCCTGACCCTTCTCATTCGCTTGACATGTGTCACCCACGTACTGAGAAGTGGAGATCGTGTGAGATCGTAGGTGAATAGATAAGTGTTTTCGTGGGATGCGGAACAGTTTGAGCGGCAAAACCGAAAATTTGGATAAGATAAGTTAAAAGTTCTGTTCGCAAATTCTTCAGCTGACAAGGACACAGTGAAGATTTTGAACGAGTTTCAAATAGAATGCAGATGAAGAATTTGTGAATAGATTGGGTTGAGTTTAGCATAGAGGGGGAAGGGTCTGATCACATTCACTTAGCAGAAAAAGCAACTTGAAGAAATAGCAATAAGTGAATGCTGTAGAGGCCATAAACTAATATATATATATATATATATATATATATATATATATATATATTAGAGATAAAAAGAGAACGTAAGAAAACCTATAATCGTCGTAAAAAAATTATGTTACGTAAAATTACAAATGTAAAAACATAGTGTAAAATATACATAAAATACATTTTTTGACCTATATTTTTTTGTTAATGCCAAATTTTATACAGTAAATCAATATGAATGTAACTATTTGTATTTCAAATGTAATTTATTTATGAAATGGTCGTAAGATTACCTCGGGTGAAGAATAACTTATTATATATATATAGCCAATGAAGAAAAACAACGGAAAAGGTGAAGACAATGCAAAGTTGAAGAAAATGAACAACTGAGGAATTTCAAAACTGAAAAAAAACTCAAATTGAAGATTTTCAACTTTGGTGGTGGCGTGACCCACCGTATAAGAATGATGATTTCAGACACCGCATACAATTGTCGTAGGGTTATGAGAATCAAATTCTTTGTTAATTTCTTCACACTTAGAGTGTTATTCTTCATTGATTGAAAAAAAACGTTTCTTCATGTGTTGCACATCTAAGTCATCAATTTTGCATAAGTGTTAGGATGAGTGTCCTTTTCAAAGAACATTCGAAGATTCTAAGATATTTAGCTCACACCGCAACTTGCTAAATCTCTTCTCATCCAAGGGCTTTGTGAAGATATTGGCTAGCTGTTCTTCAGTCTTCACATGCTCAATAGAAATGTCGCCCTTCAACACATGATCACGAAGAAAATGATGATGAATCTGAATGTGCTTTGTCTTCGAGTGCTGAACTGGGTTGTGAGCAATCTTGATGGCACTCTCATTGTCATGGAAGAGAGGCACATTCTTCACGTTGACGTCGTAGTCCTTGAGAGTTTGCTTCATCCACAGCAATTGAGCACAGCAAGAACCAGTAGCAATGTACTCAGCTTCAGCAGTAGACAGTGATACGCAGTTCTGTTTCTTCGAGGACCAACAGACCAAAGATCGTCCGAGGAAATGACATGTACCAGATGTTGACTTGCGGTCCACACGATCACCAGCATAGTCAGAGTCTGAATATCCAATGAGATCAAAAGCCTAGCCCTTGGGGTACCATAATCCAAGTGTTGGTGTGTGAGCTAGATATCGAAGAATATGCTTCACAGCCTTATGGTGTGATTCCTTCGGTGTAGCTTGAAATCGGGCACACATGCAAACACTAAGCATAATATCTGGCCTAGATGCACATAAGTACAATAAAGAACCAATCATGGAGCGGTATACCTTTTGATCGAAGGCAATTCCATTTTCATCAGTGCATAGATGGCCATTTGTGGGCATTGGAATTTTGACCCCTTTGCAATCTTGCATGCCGAATTTCCTCAGTACATCCTTGAGGTATTTCTCCTGAGATATGAATATGCCATTTCGCTGTTAACGAATTTTAAGACCTAAGAAGAATTTCAACTCTCCCATCATAGACATTTGATATTCTTCACTCATCATATAGGCAAATTCATCACTGTAACGTTGGTCAGTATAGCCAAAGATAATATCATCAACATATATTTGGCACACAAATAGTTCACCATCATAAGATTTAGTGAAAAGAGTAGGGTTGAGTGAACCGGGTTTGAAGCCTTTCTTCATGAGGAATTCCTTCAAAGTATCATACCACGCCTGAGGGGCCTGCTTGAGGCCATAAAGGGCCTTATTGAGTCTGAAGACTTTGTCAGGATTCTTTGGATCTTCAAAACCTGGGGGTTGAGCAACATATACTTCTTCCTCAAGCTTACCATTGAGGAATGCACTTTTCACATCCATTTGATATAAGGTGATATCATGATGGTTAGCATAAGCAAGTAATATGCGAATAGCCTCAAGTCTAGCTACAGGTGCAAAAGTTTCATCGAAATCAATTCCTTCAACCTGTGTGTAGCCTTGAGCTACTAGCCGTGCCTTATTCCTCACCACAAGGCCTTTTTCATCTTGCTTGTTGCGGTAGATCCACTTTGTGCCAATGATATTGTGCTTGCGAGGATCTGGACGTTTGACCAGTTCCCAGACGTTGTTGAGCTCGAATTTATGTAATTCTTCTTGCATAGCTTGAATCCACTCAGGCTCCAGAAATGCTTCATCTACCTTAGTGGGCTCTGTAATAGAGACAAAAGCATAGTGCCCACAAAAGTTAGATAAATGTGAATCTCTTGAGCATGTGAGAGGACCTAGTGCTTCAATGTCAATGATGATCTTTTCAACTTGCACTTCTTTTGCAACGCGAGGATGAGCTGGTTATCGTCGAGGAATTTGATCAGCATTTTCTTCAGCATTTTCTTCAAGTGCATTAGCTCGACATTCTTCACGTTCTGGAATGAATTCTTCAGCAGATTCTTCGGTAGGAATGACATCCTCAGTAGCCTTGAACTTGATAGATTCCTCAGGTGCTGGTTCATCTATCACAGAAGGTAGGTGCTCTCTTTGCGAGCCATTAGTTTCATCGAACCGCACATCTACAGTTTCAACAACCTTGTGAAGAACGTTGTTGAAGACTCTGTAGGTGTGCGAGTCCTTTCCGTAACCAAGCATGAAACCTTCATGTGCTTTCGGTGCAAATTTAGAGTTGTGATGAGGATCTCTAATCCAGCATTTAGCACCGAAGACTTTGAAATAACTCACATTGGGTTTCTTGTCAGTGAGGAGTTCATAGGCAGTCTTCTTTAAGAATTTGTGAAGATATGCTCTATTGATGATGTGGCACGCAGTATCAATTGCATCAATCCAGAAACGACGAGGCGTTTTGTATTCATAAAGCATAGTGCGAGCCATCTCAGCAAGAGTCCTGTTCTTGCGCTCCACGACGCCATTCTGCTGAGGAGTATAAGGAGCAGATAACTCATGAGTAATACCAAGTTCATCAAGATAGTCATCAAGACCAGAGTTCTTGAATTCAGTTCCATTGTCACTTCTGATGTGCTTGATCTTCACACCAAAGTTGGTTGAAGCCCTCGAGGAAAAACGTTTGAAGACTTCCTGCACTTCACGTTTGTAAGTAACAGTGTGTACCCATGTGTAACGAGAGTAATCATCAACAATAACAAAGCCATATTGAGATGCATCATTTGAAACTGCAGAATAATGATTAGGACTGAAGAGATCCATGTGAAGCAATTCAAATGGTCGAGTAGTAGTCATGATAGTCTTCGCTGGATGCTTAGCCTTTGTCATCTTCCCAGCTTCACAGGCTCCGCATAAGTGATCCTTGAGGAATTTGACATTCTTAATGCCAATGCCATGCTTCTTCTTCGCGAGCGTGTGCAGATTCCTCATGCCAGCATGACCAAGTTGTCTATGCCATAGCCAATCCTCTGAAGCTTTTGCAAGTAGGCACACGGCTGGTTGAGGTCCTGTAGAGAAATCAACAATGTACAAGTGTCCTCTCCTAAAGCCTTCGAAGACTTTGGAATTGTCAGCTTCCATGATCACAACACAATGATACTTGCCAAAGATAATAACCATATCAAGATCACAAAGCATTGAGACAGACATGAGGTTGTATCCTAAGGACTCGACAAGCATGACTTTGTCCATGTGTCGATCCTTTGAGATCGCAACCTTACCTAGACCCAATACCTGACTTTTGCCTTTGTCAGCGAAGATGATATGCTTCAGATGCGATGGAGATAAGGGAACATCCATCAATAGATTCTTGTCACCAGTCATGTGATTTGTACGTCCACTATCGAGGACCCACTCAGTGGCTTTGGGTTGATCATCCTGCAGATGAATTAGTGCAGCTTACGAACTCATATACTTCATAAGTGAAGAATATGACATCACAATTCACCAGATCAATTTCATCAAGCAATAGAATAGATAAAGCAGTATGAGGATGTGAGAAATGAAAGTTCATTTCTTCATGATTAGCCCGCGTCCTTTCAGGCACCCTCAGGTCTCCAGCAAATTCTTCAGACGTTTACGCACGTCTGGAGACTTGACCCTGCAGAAGAAATTAGTTCTTTTTCTTCACCACCCACATCTGAAGGGGTGGAAAAGAGTTCATCACTGTGCGAGCTCCATACGAGAAAGGTGGCATAGAAGCTAGTCCATTTCGTTTCACATAAGAGGATTTAGGATAAGCATATGAATAAGCAGAGAAATTCTTCGAGGACTTATGAACATAATGATTAGAAGAATAATGCTCATATTCATAGCCCTTAGCTCTTCCCTGCGAAACAGAGTTGTTAGCACGATGATATTCATATGAGGACTTTGATCCTTTTGCGGAATTTGATCCACGTGAGGAATTTGGTCCGTATGAGGACTTGGATCCATATGAAGAATTTGGTCCATATGAAGAATTTGATCTGGGGTTCCTATTCTTCACTGGTGATGTCATGATGACATTCACCTGAAGACTTTCAAGGCATCTTTTGGGAACCCAGATTTTCTTCATAGGGGAACCGTTCCTGCAGTTAGTGCCAACATATCTAGCAAATACTTCACCATTCTGATTTTTGGACAGTTTATAGTTGGAGTCAAATGACTCATCAGAAGAATGAGGAGATTCACATGTAAAGCCAGATAAATTGGATGGATCAACTGGAGGTCCCTTTGCAGCAACCCATGAGGTTTTGGGGTACTGCTCAGGCTTCCAATATGTACCATCAACATTGAGTTTCCTCTCATAGGCAATACCCTCTTTCCTAGGGTTCCTGTTGAGCATCTGCTTTTTAAGCACATCACAAAGAGTCTAATGCCCTTTGAGGCTTTTGTACATGCCTGTCATGTACAATTCCTTCAGCCCTGCATCATCAGTGATACTAGCAATGTCCTCAGATGAGGAATTAGTGATAGCAGAGACAGTTGAAGAATTTGTAGCATTAGAAGCATTTGAACATTCAGGTGAAGAATTAGCAGATTCACGTTCAATGCACTTCAAACATGGAGGAACAAATTCTTCCTGAGAAGCGCTGATTTGTTGAGCAAGTAATGAATCGCGCTCCTTCTGAATATCTTCATAACTCACGCTTAGCTTTTCAAGATCTTGCTTTCTTTGAAGAAATTCATAAGAAAGCTTCTCGTGATGAGATAAGAGAGTGTTATGATGACCTTGAAGGTTGTCGAACCTAGTCTGAAGTCTCTGAAGATTTTCAATCAAGGTTTTAGTGCGATCCATTTCTTCACCCAACATATCATCACTTTTGTCTAGCATGTTTTGAACCTTTTCAAAAGCCCTTTGTTGTTTCACAAAAATCTTAGCAAGTTTAGAGTAGCTGGACTTGAGGTTTTCATCAGATTCATTCTCACTTGATTCAGAGGAGGTATATTTGAGTACCTTGGCATCCTTTGCCATGAAGCAATAGGTGGGAGCGTAGTCATCATTGCCTTCATTAGCCTTGTTGGTGAAGCCATTTTCTTCAGAGTTGATGATAGACTTGCTGACGAATGCTGTAGCGAGAGCTAAACTCGCCGCACCAGACTCGGACTCCTCAGATGCCTCCTCTTCCTCATGTTCCTCAGATTCAGCCTCAGAGTCCATTTCCTTGCCAATGAACGCCCGAGCCTTCTTGGAGCCGCTCTTCTTGTGAGACAAAGACTTCGAGGATTTTGATGATGGAGATTTTGAGGATTTCTTCTTTTTCTTCGCATCATCTGAACTGTAATCCTTGTATTTCTTATTCTTTGATTCCTTTTCCCACTGAGGACAGTCTTGAATGTAGTGTCCACGTTTCTTGCATTTGTGGCAAAACCTCTTCTTGTAGTCACTGGATGAGGAATCAGTGCTCCTTGAGGGTTTTCCAAAGCGACCACGTCTTGAGAACATCTGCATTTTCTTCACGAGCAGTGCTAGTTCATGGCTCAGTTCTTCAGGATCACCAAGGATGCTGCCAGAATCTTCATCTTCAGATTCAGACACTGCCTTGGCCTTCAGGGCACGTGATCTGCCATTGCTCGAACCATAGATATCTCTCTTTTAAGCAAGCTGGAACTCATGAGTATTTAACCTCTTGAGGATATCAGCGGGATCAAGTGACTTGTAGTCAACACGCTCTTGTATCATCGGTGCCAGAGTATCAAATGAGGAATCAAGCGATCTCAGCAATTTCTTCACCACCTCATGGTCGGTGATGTCAGTGACACCAAGTGCTTGAAGCTCATTTGAGATGTCAGTGAGGCGATCGAAGGTTTGTTGAACATTTTCATTGTCGAGTCTTTTAAAGCGGTAGAGATTGCGAAGAACATCAACTCGAGAGTCACGCTGTGTTGAGACTCCTTCATTGACTTTGGACAGCCTATCCCAGATAAGCTTAACAGTTTCCAAAGCACTCACTCTTCCATACTGTCATTTGCTCAGATGGCCACATATGATATTCTTTGCTTGAGAATCGAGTTGCTTGAATCTCTTCACATCAGCAGCATTCAGAGAAGGTGTGACTGAGGGAACACCATTTTCCACAACATACCAGAGATCGTTATCAATTGCCTCAAGATGCATTCGCATCTTATTCTTCCAGTAGGGGTAGTCCGTCCCATCAAAGGTAGGACACCCAATAGAGACCTTGATCATACCTACGGTCGACATAACTAAAACTCCAGGCGGTTAAACCAAAATCACACAGAACAAGGGAGTACCTTGCTCTGATACCAATTGAAAGTGCATTATATCGACTAGAGGGGGGGTGAATAGGCGATTGTTATGAATTCTTCACTGAGGAATTTGTAGGTGAGGAAATTCCTTAGCGAAGAACTACTTGCAGCGGAATAAGTACTCAAAAGTAAACATAACAGAACACAAGCATGGTCATCCTGAAGAAATGAAGACAAGCACAGAGTACAGAAAGCGTAAACACAGGATAACACGGAATGACGACAAACAGACTGAAGAAATTGAACTGAGGAAATTGAGATAGTCTTCAGTCAAAGTCTTCAAACACAGATATGAACAAGTGCACAAAACAGTTATGAGGAAATGAAAGAGTTGAGGAAATAGAACCAGTTGGGTTGGTGAAGATAATGATTTGGTAGACCAGTTCCAACTGCTGTCTCAGTTGTACATCTGGTTGGAGCGGCTAGGTATTTAAACCTGAGGACACACAGTCCCGGACACACAGTCCTCACCGTATTCTCCTTGAGCTAAGGTCACACAGACCTCGCCCAATCACTCGTGGTAAGTCTTCAGGTGACTTCCGAACCTTCACAAACTCGGTCACTCGGCGATCCACAATTTCCTCTTGGATGCTCTAGACCATGACGCCTAACCGTCTGGAAGAAGCACAGTCTTCAAAGGTAACAAGCGTCGGATCCACGCAGGATCAATCTCTTTAGTGATGCCTAATCACTTTGGGTTTGTAGGTGTTTGGGTTTGGGTTTTCCTCACTTGATAATTTTCGCTCAAAGTCCTCGGAGGATGGGATGCTCTCAATTGACAAGTGTCAGTTTCTCTCGAAGCAGCCAACCAGCTAGTGGTTGTAGGGGGCGGCTATTTATAGCCTAGGGAGCAGCCCGACATGATAAGACATAAATGCCCTTCAATGATATGACCGTTAGGTGGGTAGATATTTTGGGACAACTGGCGCGAAGCACAGCAACGGTCAGAAATTTGACTATCAAATTCCTCAGGGCTATCATGTTCGTCATTGTGTAGGCAATCCGCACTGGCGAATTCCTAACTCCTCAATCAGAACAAATTCCTCAGAGACCAGAAGAACTTTGTCTCTGTCACTGAAGAATATGACTGAACTGTATGAGATTTCCAAAGGCTTCACTCGAAGGGATTGGTAGGTGTAGGATTTTGAGTTGAGCATCACTTGGAAATTTTTCCTTAGTATTTCCTCGACCCCCTTTAACAGTACGGTGTTTCCTATGACTCAAGAAAGAGAAAATGAAACTACGAAAACAAAAGTCTTCACGCTTCATGTTCCTCGAATGAACTCCAAGTCTTCAAGGTCACACCAATTTCTTCACTTTCAAAGTCTTCAGAAATACAAAGTCTTCAGTTGAAGAACTTCATTTTTAGGGGTTGACTTTCTGTGTAAATATCAAACTCCTCATAGACTTTGAAATTGAAGAAAATGGTGTGACCTTGAAGACTTGGAATTCATTCGAGGAACATGAAGCGTGAAGACTTTTGTTTTCGTAGTTTCTTTTTCCCTTTGTCGAGTCATAGGAAACACCGTACTGTTAAAGGGGGCCGAGGAAATACTAAGGAAAAATTTCCAAGTGATGCTCAACTCAAAATCCTACACCTACCAATCCCTTCGAGTGAAGCCTTTGGAAATCTCATACAGTTTAGTCATATTCTTCAGTGACAGAGACGAAGTTCTTCTGGTCTCTGAGGAATTTGTTCTGACTGAGGAGTTAGGAATTCGCCAGTGCGGATTGCCTACACAGTGAGGAACATGATAGCCCTAAGGAAATTGATAGTCAAATTTCCGACCGTTGCTGTGTTATGCGCCAGCTGTCCCAAAATAGCTACCCACCTAACGGTCATATCATTGAAGGGCATTTATGTCTTATCATGTCGGGCTGCTCCCTAGGCTATAAATAGCCGCCCCCTACGACCACTAGCTGGTTGGCTGCTCCGAGAGAAACTGACACTTGTCATTTGAGAGCATCCCATCCTCCGAGGACTTTGAGCGAAAATCATCAAGTGAGGAAAACCCAAACCCAAACCCAAACACCAACAAACCCAAAGTGATTGAGCATCACTGAAGAGATTGATCCTGTGTGGATCCGACGCTTGTTACCTTTGAAGACTGTGCATCTTCTAGACGGTTAGGCGTCATGGTCTAGAGCATCCAAGAGGAAATTGTGGATCGCCGAGTGACCGAGTTTGTGAAGGTTTGGAAGTCACCTGAAGACTTACCACGAGTGATTGGGCGAGGTCTGTGTGACCTTAGCTCAAGGAGAATACGGTGAGGACTGTGTGTCCGGGACTGTGTGTCCTCAGGTTTAAATACCTAGCCGCTCCAACCAGACGTACAACCGTCACAGCAGTTGGAACTGGTCTACCAAATCATTATCTTCACCAAGCCTACTGGTTCTATTTCTTCAACTCTTCCATTTCCTCATTACTGTGTTGTGCACTTGTTCATATTTGTTTTGAAGACTTTGACTGAAGACTATCTCAATTTTCTCAGTTCAATCTCTTTAGTGTGTTTGTCTTCATTCCGTGTTATCCTGTGTTTACGCTTTCTGTACTCTATGCTTGTCTTCATTTCTTCAGGATGACCATGCTTGTGTTCTGTTATTTTTACATCTGAGTACTTATTCCGCTGCAAGTAGTTCTTCACTCGGGAATTTCCTCACCCGCAAATTCCTCAGTGAAGAATTCATAAAAATCGCCTATTCACCCCCCTCTCGTCGATATAACGCACTTTCAGTTACACCCAATACTTAAATACGATCATATTGCCTCCTTGTTGGTGCTTTTGTAAGAGAAGATGGAGACTCAAATTCAAAATAAAAATTGCATAAAGTAAAAGAAAGGCCCTTCGCAGAGGGAAGTAGGGATTTGTAGAGGTGCTAGAGCTCAAAGCAAAAAACTTAGAGATGAAAACATTTTGGGAGGTGTATCCATCCCACCAACGAAAATGACTTAGAGTTCCCAACACTTTCCATGCTAGATATATCATAGGTAGTTCCCAAACAGAAAATAAAGTTTATTCCTTTTTCCACCATACTTTCACTTTCCATGGCTAGCCGTATCCACGGTTGCCCTCCATACCAACACTTTCCAAGGAATTTATTATTTGACAACATAAAGTAAATTCATTTTTCATTTCGGGGCTGGGCATCCCTAATACCTTTGCCTTACTCTCGTGCAATGACAAGTGAATAAACACTTATCATGAGAATAACACATCTAGCATGGAAAATATTAGCCACACCTCACCGCTCCGTGAGCGAAACGAACACACAAAAGAGAAGTTTATTTTGATAATTAGAGATGGAACATGCAAATTTGCTTAGAGCGGCCAAATATAGTTAGATATAGTGGACGCATGTGGCAAAACTGGTTTAAAGGTTTTTGGATGCACATGTAGAGATAGTACTTAGTGCAAAACGAAGGCTAGCAAAAGATTGAGAAGCGACCAACCAAGAAACGGATAATCTCATGAGCAAGCATTAAGCATAAATAACACCGAATAATGCACCACAAGTAGGATATAATTTCATTACATGACTATTGACTTTCGTGCTTGCATAGGGAATCACAAACCTTAACACCAATATTCTTACTAAAGCATAATTACTCATCAACATAACTCACATATCACATCATCATATCTCAAAACTATTACTGAGAATCAAGTTTATTTTGTCCAATGATCTTCATGAAAGTTTTTATTATATCCTTCTTGGATATCTATCACTTTGGGACTAATTTTCATGTGTTGCTTTTCATAAGCTCAAACAAATATAAGTGAAGATCAGGAGCATAATTTTTTTTCTTTCTCTCAAAATAATTTAAGTGAAGCAAGAGAGAGTTTCTTGAAAATTTTACTAACTCTCAAATAAATCTAAGTGAAGCAAGAGAGCATTTCTTCAAAAATACTAAGCACACCGTGCTAAAAAAGATATAAGTGAAGCACCAGAGCAAGTCCATAGCTCATAAAAATTTAAGTGAAGCATAGAGAGCAATTCTAACAAGTCATGACATAATTTTGGCTCTCCCAAATAGGTGTGTCCAGCAAGGTATCAAGACTTAAAACATAAATAAAACAAGCAAAGACTCATATCGTACAAGACGCTCCAAGCAAAACACATATCATGTGTCGAATAAAAATATAGCTTCGAGTAAAATACCGATGGTCGTTAGAAGAAAGAGGGGATGCCACTCGGGGGCATCCCCAAGCTTAGTTGGTTGCTCATTTTTGGATAATAGCTTGGGATGCCGGGGCATCCCCAAGCTTAGGCTCTCCTACTCCTTATTCCTTCATCCATCGTAAGATAACCCAAAACTTGAAAACTTCAATCACACAAAACTCAACAAAACCTTCGTGAGATCCGTTAGTAAAAGAAAGCAAATCACTACTATAAGTACTGTACCAAACCAATTCATATTTTGTTTTTGCGTTATATCTACTGTATTCCAACTTTTCTATGGCAAAAACTCATAAAAGAAAACCATAGAGCCATCAAAATAAGCACACAATGCAAAGAAAACAGAATCTGTCAAAACAGAACAGTCTGTAGTAATCTGACTATTTTGAAAACTTCTGGAACTCCAAAAATTCTGAAAAACTAGGACGACCTGGGTAATTTGTATATTAATCTTCTGCGAAAATAATTGGCATTTATCACGCTCTGGTAAGAAATAAGAATTGTTTTCGCAGGCGCAAATGTTTCTATTTTTTTCCAGCAAGATAAAACAACTATCACCCAAGAAGATCCTATTGGTTCTACTTGGTACAAACACTAATTAAAACACAAAAAACACAATCATAATAGTAGCATAATTGTGCTAACACTCAAGAACATAAAGCAAAAAGCAAAAATAAATTTTATTCATTGGGTTGCCTCCCAACAAGTGCTATAGTTTTATGCCCTTAGCTAGGCATAAAGCAAGGATCTAAGTTTTGTCACCTTTGTCCAACTCTTCAATCAAACACTTAGAATCCTTCAAAGATTTAGCATAAAGATCTTCAATAACAACACTCCTAGGAATAAATTCAAAAATTTCATTCTTGCAAAAAGGATCTCTTATCACTTCAACAAAATCCAGGTGAATACCAATCATCTTAAGATCTTCCTTATTACTATTACTAGAAGTTGCAACCTTGTTCTTGGTAACTTTGCCAATCTTTACGGGAGTTTTTTCGATAGTTTTAGCGGAAGTGAAAGCCATGCTTAGATTACTAAAAATTTCTTCTAGTTTATCGATCCGAGACGGGCTTTCTTCTATTCTTTCATGGATTATGGTACCCTTTTATTTTAACAACTTAAAAATATCTCCCGCTTTTGACCCAATATTGGTGGCAAAATTATGCATCTTTTTATCTATAATTTCCATATGATCTTCGGTGAGCGTTTTCTTTTCAATATCATCGAGTCTTTTCATAACATGCTAAAGAGTCAAAGTTGTTTCATTAATCATGAGAGGTGGTGAGCCCACTAAATTTCCCATAGCATTAAAAGCATCAAGAGAAGGACACATCAAGAAATTTCCACCGGTAATTGTATCAAGGACGAATCTATACCAAGTGGTGATGCCAACATAAAAACAACGAAGAAGAACAATGGTAGATTGCTTACGGATAGATCTATTATGAGCATTGCAAATTCTATACCAAGCATCTTTTAAATTTTCTCCTCCCCTTTGTTTAAAGTTGAGAACCTCGTTCTCGGGAGTGCAAGCAATAGGGGAAGGACTATCCATAACGATAATGACGGCAAACAAGATTGCACACAAAAACAGATCCGGCAAGAAAACGGTGAACGGAAATAGAGGGGCGAATAAAATGACAAATTTTTGTGAAGTGGGGGAGAGGAAAACGAGAGGCAAATGGCAAATAATGTAAATTGCGAGGAGATGAGATTTGTGATTAGGAACCTGGTATATGTTGAAGATGCTCCCCAGCAACGGCGCCATAAATTCCTTTTTATGTCGCTTGAAGCTACGTCGGTATTTCCCCAAAGAGGAAGGGATGATGCAGCACAGCGGTGGTAGGTATTTGATGTCTACTACGCAACCTTCTTCTTGTAGACGTTGTTGGGCCTCCAAGTGCAGAGATTTGTAGGACAGTAGCAAATTTCCCTCAAGTGGATGACCTAAGGTTTATCAATCCGTGGGAGGCGTAGGATGAAGATGGTCTCTCCCAAACAACCCTGCAACCAAATAACAAAGAGTCTCTTGTGTCCCCAACACACCCAATACAATGGTAAATTGTATAGGTGCACTAGTTCGGCGAAGAGATGGTGATACAAGTGCAATATGGAGGGTAGATATAGGTTTTTGTAATCTGAAAATATAAAATTAACAAGGTAACAAATGATAAAAGTGAGCACAAACGGTATTGCAATGCTAGGAAACAAGGCCTAGGGTTCATACTTTCACTAGTGCAAGTTCTCTCAACAATAATAACATAATTGGATCATATAACTATCCCTCAACATGCAACAAAGAGTCACTCCAAAGTCACTAATAGCGGAGAACAAACGAAGAGATTATGGTAGGGTACGAAACCACCTCAAAGTTATTCTTTCCGATCAATCTATTGGGCTATTCCTATAAGTGTCACAAACAACCCTAGAGTTCGTAGTAAAATAACACCTTAAGACACACACCAACCAAAACCCTAATGTCACCTAGATACTCCAATGTCACCTCAAGTATCCGTGGGTATGATTATGCGATATGCATCACACAATCTCAGATTCATCTATTCAACCAACACATAGAACCTCAAAGAGTGCCCCAAAGTTTCTACCGGAGAGTCAAGACGAAAATGTGTGCCAACCCCTATGCATAGGTTCATGGGCGGAACCCACAAGTTGATCACCAAAACATACATCAAGTGAATCAATAGAATAACCCATTGTCACCACGGTTATCCCACGCAAGACATACATCAAGTGTTCTCAAATCCTTAAAGACTCAATCCGATAAGATAACTTCAAAGGGAAAACTCAATCCATTACAAGAGAGTAGAGGGGGAGAAACATCATAAGATCCAACTATAATAGCAAAGCTCGCGATACATCAAGATCGTATCACATCAAGAACACGAGAGAGAGAGAGAGAGAGAGAGAGATCAAACACATAGCTACTGGTACATACCCTCAGCCCCGAGGGTGAACTACTCCCTCCTCGTCATGGAGAGCGTCGGGATGATGAAGATGGCCACCGGTGAGGGTTCCCCCCTCCGACAGGGTGCCGGAACAGGGTCCCGATTGGTTTTTGGTGGCTACAGAGGCTTGCGACGGCGGAACTCCTGATCTATTCTGCTCCCCGAAGGTTTTAGGGTATATTGGTATATATAGGAGGAAGAAATACGTCAGGGGAGCCACGAGGGGCCCACGAGGGTGGAGGGCGTGCCCAGGGGGGTGGGCGCACCCCTTGCCTCGTGCCTTCCTCGTTGATCCCCTGACGTGCACTCCAAGTCTCACGTATTTCTTTCTTTCCAAAAATAACTTTTCCAAAGGTTTCATTCCGTTTGGACTCCGTTTGATATTCCTTTTCTGCGAAACACTGAAACAAGGGAAAAAACAGAAATTGGCACTGGGCTCTGGGTCAATAGGTTAGTCCCAAAAGTAATAAAAAAGTGCATAGTAAAGCCCATAAAACATCCAAGATGGATAATATAATAGCATGAATACTTCATAAATTATAGATACGTTGGAGACGTATCAGCATCCCCAAGCTTAATTCCTGCTCGTCCTCGAGTAGGTAAATGATAAAAGAAAGAATTTGTGAAGTGTGAATGCTAGCAGGTGCACAAGTTTGATCAATGATAATTTCAATCACCTTTTCTAGCATCATTATATGTCATAATAGTAGCTCATGTCATAGAACTTTGCATGATCAAGTAACAAACTATTCACATGTTAAAGTATAGAACATAAACTTTCTTGAAAACTAACAAACCTTGTTATTAGTCATCAAACAATTACAATTCATCTTATTTTCAGGAAGAGTCTATGTCAGAGCTTTGATTCAGCAAACTTCACATACTCAACTATCATTTAGTCTTCCATGATTGCTACCACTCAAAGCATATTTTTAGAACAAATAGTATTCATCGAACACAGAGAAAGATAGGGGCTTAATGTTTCGCCTCCCAACCTTTTACCTCAGGGGTAATGTCAACAGTAATAATTCATGCTCAAATATATTTGAATGGCCATATATGCCTAGATCTTTCCATCACATGATGCTTGCCAACTAAAGAGTAGGTTGGAATGAGAAGGAATACTACTGACTCTTGGATAAAAGTAAAAGATAGGCCCTTCGCAGAGGGAAGCAGGGATTTGCAGAGGTGCCAGAGCTCGAAGCAAAAACAGAGATGAAAATAATTTTGAGAGGTATGCTTTCATTGTCAACATAACGACCAAGAGTTTCCAATATCTTCCATACTACATACATTATAGGCGGTTCCCAAACAGAAAGGTAAAGATTTTTACTCCCCTCCACCAACAATCATCAATCCATGGCTTGCCCGAAACAACGGGTGCCTCCAACTAACATCAAACCTGGGGGAGTTTTGTTTGCAATTATTTTTGATTTGATTTCGATCTTTTGATCATGGAACTGGGCATCCCAGTTACCAGCCATTTTCTCGTGAATGATGAGCGGAGTCCACTCATCGTGAGAATAACCCACCTAGCATGGAAGATACTGCTAGCCCCTAGTCGCTACATGAGCGATTCAGGCATACAAAACAGATTATTATTTGAAGGTTTAGAGTTTGGCACATGCAAATATACTTGGAACGGCAGGTAAATACCGCATATAGGTAGATATGGTGGACACTCATGGAAGAAACTTGGTTCAAGGAATTTGGATGCACAAGCAGTATTTCCGCTTAGTACAGATATTTTGGCTAGCAAAGGATTCTAAATGGCAAGCACCACATGTTAGAGGATCCATAACAATATAACTTCTATACAAATATACCCAAGCATAACTCATTATGTTGTCTTCCTTGTCCAATTTCAACTAATTTGCTCAGGTTTGAAAATAATTAATGGGGCTCACAATCATAGAAGATGTCCAAGAAAGTATATTTATATGTGAAATCTCTCTTCCTTCAATATTCTTTCATGAATTGTTCAAGTGACCAATACAATGTTTGCCAACCTTCAATAAATTTACCACCTCTACTTTTTATATGTAAAGTCATTACTCCCCATGGGAAAGGCATATGAAACATATATAATTTCAGATTTATGACATTCAAATCATTCAACTATTTACTCATAGGATATAAGTGAAGCACAGGAGTAAATGACAAACTACTCCAAAAAGATATAAATGAAGATCAATGAGTAGTCGAATAATTATGTAACTATGTGAAGACTCTCTAACATTTAAGACTTTCAGATCTTGGTATTTTATTCAAACATCAAGCAAAGCTAAAGAAAATAAAATGACGCTCCAAGCAAAACACATATCATGTGGTGAATAAAAATATAGCTCCAAGTAAAGTTACCGATGAACGGAGACGAAAGAGGGAATGCCTTCCGGGGCATCCCCAAGCTTAGGCTCTTGGTTATCCTTGAATATTACCTTGGGGTGCCTTGGGAATCCCCAAGATTAGGCTCTTGCCACTCCTTATTCCATAGTCCATCGAATCTTTACCCAAAACTTGAAAACTTCACAACACAAAACTTAACAGAAAATCTCGTGAGCTCCGTTAGCGAAAGAAAACAAAACACCACTTCATGGTACTGTAATGAACTCATTCTTTATTTATATTGGTGTTAAACCTACTGTATTCCTACTTCTATATGGTTTATAAACTATTTTACTAGCCATAGAGTTATCAAAATAAGCAAACAACACACGAAAAACAGAATCTGTCAAAAACAGAACAGTCTGTAGTAATCTGTAACTAACGCAAACTTCTGGAACTCCAAAAATTCTAAAATAAATTGGTGGACCTGAGGAATTTGTCTAGTAATCATCTGAAAAAATAATCAACTAAATATCACTCTCCAGTAAAAAGTTGAAGCAAATCTCGTGAGCGCTAAAGTTTCTGTTTTTTACAGCATGATCATAAAGACTTCACTCAAGTCTTCCCAAAGGTTCTACTTGGAACAAACACTAATTAAAACATAAAACCACATCTAAACAGAAGCTATATGGATTATTTATTACTAAACAGAACCAAAAATCAAGAAACTAAAATAAAATTGGGTTGCCTCCCAACAATCGCTAACGTTTAACGCCCCTAGCTAGGCATGATGATTTCAACGATGCTCACCTAAAAGATAAGAATTGAAACATAAAGAGATCATCATGAATAATATGACTAGCACATTTAAGTCTAACCCACTTCCTATGCATAGGGATTTTGTGAGCAAACAACTTATGGGAACAAGAATCAACTTGCATAGGAAGGTAAAACAAGCATAACTTCAAAACTTTAAGCACATAGAGAGGAAACTTGATATTATTGTAATTCCTACAAGCATATATTCCTCCCTCATAATAACTTTCAGTAGCATCATGAATGAATTCAACAATATAACCAGAACCTAAAGCATTCTTTTCTTGATCTACAAACATAGAAAATTTACTACTCTCCACACAAGCAAAATTCTTCTCATTCGGAATAGTGGGAGTATCATAAGAGACTTGAATACTATAAATTGTTTCCACATTAAAAGAGTAATGTTCAGAAAAAGGGTAATCATAATTATGACAAGTTTTATAAATATAATCATCACTACTTTTTATAGCATAAGTTTCGTCACAATAGTCATCATAAGTAGCAACTTTGTTCTCATCATAATCAATTGAAACCTCTTCCGAAATAGTGGATACATCACTAAATAAAGTCATGACCTCTCCAAATCCACTTTAATAAATATTATAAGATTCAACATCCTCCAAAATAGTGGGATCATTACTTCCTAAAGTTGACACTCTTCCAAACCCACTTTCATCAATATAATCATCATAAGTAGGAGGCATGCTATCATCATTATAAATTTGCATATCGAAACTTGAGAGGCTAAAAATATCATCTTCATTAGACATAGCATACCCAAGCTTGGGACAAACATTAATTGCAGCAAATATATTCTCAAAAACATCATCTTCTTCAAACACAGCATCCCCAAGCTTGGGCCTTTTCATATCATAAGCATAATCACTCTCGTCATTAATAGTATGGATAGCACCGCAATTGTCATATTCCAAGCAAGTGCCAAAAAGATATTCAACATCATAAGAAGTATCATTATCTTCCCAATCATAATCATCACAACAAGCAATAGGCATAACGAGGTCATCATCAAGTGCATCATCTTCATTTTCATGAGGCACACCAATAATAGGAGCAACATTATTTGGGAGAGATATCTTTTTACCTCTCCTCCTTTTTCTTTTCTTCTTCTTCACCACATCATGTGTGGGTTCAATCCTATTTTTGGAGCTCCTTATTAATGAGATTGGTTGAATAGAAGACTCCTCCTCGTTACCTGATTCATCATAAGAAATAATAGGAGGATATTGGGAAGTCTCTTCCCTTTCATTAGTATTCTCTTCATCTTCTATTTGTTTTCTTTTCTTTATGTAGCTGGCAATATAAGGATTTTCAATGCAATTCACCGCGCAATACATATAAATTTCCTCTACATCAAAATGAAGAACTCTATCAAGGGCAAATTCTGGAATAACCTTAGTTATACGTTTCATTTCTTCATAACCCAAGGGCAAACTAAGTTCATTATGATGTGCAAGGGAAATCAAGTCATCACAATTTTTGGACACGATACGATCATGAAACAATTTGCATTGGGTACTGAAATGATCATGTTCATTGCAAAGTTCACAAGTACGGCTAAGAAAATTTAAATTTTCAGCACAAACATCTAGCCTTTCTTGCAACCATTTAGTTTCTAAATGCTTATGCCTCTTGCAATATCTATCTTCCCTATTTGGTGTGTACTTGCAAACCAAATGTACTCCACAAAAATTGACATGTTTATAGGAGACATTTTCATCATAACTAGTGCAATCATCATTAGTACAATGGATATTCAAGGAGTTCATACTAACAACATTGCAATCATGCTCATCGTTCAAAGATTTAGTGCCAAACATTTTAATGCATTCTTCTTCTAACACTTTGGCACAATTTTCTTTTCCATCATACTCAGGAAAGATATTAAAAAGATGAAGCGTATGAGGCAAACTCAATTCCAATTTTTTTTTGTAATTTTCTTTTATAAACTAAACTAGTGCTAAAACAAGAAACAAAAAGATTCGATTGCAAGATCTAAAGATATACCTTCAAGCACTCACCTCCCCGGCAACGGCGCCAGAAACTGCTTGATGTCTACTACACAACCTTCTTCTTGTAGATGTTGTTGGGCCTCCAAGTGCAGAGGTTTGCAGGACAGTAGCAAATTTCCCTCAAGTGGATGACCTAAGGTTTATCAATCCGTGGGAGGCGTAGGATGAAGATGGTCTGTCTCAAACAACCCTGCAACCAAATAACAAAGTCTCTCTTGTGTCCCCAACACACCCAATACAATGGTAAATTGTATAGGTGCACTAGTTCGGCAAAGAGATGGTGATACAAGTGCAATATGGATGGTAGATATAGGTTTTTGTAATCTGAAAATATAAAAACAGCAAGGTAACAAATGATAAAAGTGAGCACAAACGGTATTGCAATCTAGGAAACAAGGCCTAGGGTTCATACTTTCACTAGTGCAAGTTCTCTCAACAATAATAACATAATTGGATCATATAACTATCCCTCAACATGCAACAAAGAGTCACTCCAAAGTCACTAATAGCGGAGAACAAACGAAGAGATTATGGTAGGGTACGAAACCACCTCAAAGTTATTCTTTTCGATCAATCTATTGGGCTATTCCTATAAGTGTCACAAACAACCCTAGAGTTCATAGTAAAATAACACCTTAAGACACACACCAACCAAAACCCTAATGTCACCTAGATACTCCAATGTCACCTCAAGTATCCGTGGGTATGATTATACGATATGCATCACACAATCTCAGATTCATCTATTCAACCAACACATAGAACCTCAAAGAGTGCCCCAAAGTTTCTACCGGAGAGTCAAGACGAAAATGTGTGCCAACCCCTATGCATAGGTTCATGGGCGGAACCCACAAGTTGATCACCAAAACATACATCAAGTGAATCAATAGAATAACCCATTGTCACCACGGTTATCCCACGCAAGACATAGATCAAGTGTTCTCAAATCCTTAAAGACTCAATCCGATAAGATAACTTCAAAGGGAAAACTCAATCCATTACAAGAGAGTAGAGGTGGAGAAACATCATAAGATCCAACTATAATAGCAAAGCTCGCGATACATCAAGATCGTATCACCTAAAGAACACGAGAGAGTGAGAGAGATCAAACACATAGCTACTGGTGCATACCCTCAGCCCCGAGGGTGAACTACTCCCTCCTTGTCATGGAGAGCGCCGGGATGATGAAGATGGCCACCGGTGAGGGTTCCCCCCCTCTGGCAGGGTGCCGGAACAGGGTCCCGATTGGTTTTTGGTGGCTACAGAGGCTTGCGGAGGCGGAACTCCCGATCTATTCTGCTCCCCGAAGGTTTTAGGGTATATTGGTATATATAGGAGGAAGAAATACGTCAGGGGAGCCACAAGGGGCCCACGAGGGTGGAGGGCGCACCCAGGGGGGTGGGCGCGCCCCCCTGCCTCGTGCCTTCCTCGTTGATCCCCTGACGTGCACTCCAAGTCTCCCGTATTGGTTTCTTTCCAAAAATAACATTTCCGAAGGTTTCATTCCGTTTGGACTCCGTTTGATATTCCTTTTCTGCGAAACACTGAAACAAGGGAAAAAACAGAAACTGGCACTGGGCTCTGGGTCAATAGGTTAGTCCCAAAAGTAATATAAAAGTGCATAGTAAAGCCCATAAAACATCCAAGATGGATAATATAATAGCATGAATACTTCATAAATTATAGATACGTTGGAGACGTATCAACATTTCCCTCAGATATGAAAACAAGGTTATTGAACCAGCAGGAGAACCAAGCAACACAACGTAAACAACCCCTGCACACAGATAACAAATCCTCGCAACCCGACGTGTTAAAGGGGTTGTCAATCCCTTCCGGGGTACGGCGCCTCAAGATAGGCAAACGAACGTGAGATAAATTGTAGTAGATTGATAGATCGAACGCCAAATAAAATAAATAGAAATAAAATGCAGAAAGGTATTTTTGTATTTTTGGTTTAATAGATCTAAAAATAGAAGCAAAGGAAAAGTAGATCGCAAAGGCAAATATATGAGAAAGAGACCCGGGGGCCGTAGGTTTCACTAGTGGCTTCTCTCGAGAAAAATAGCAAACGGTGGGTGAAAAATTACTGTTGGGCAATTGATAGAACTTCAAATACTCATGACGATATCCAGGCAATGATCATTATATAGGCATCACGTCCAAGATTAGTAGACCGACTCCTGCCTGCAGCTACTACTATTACTCCACACATCGACCCTATCCAGCATGCATCTAGTGTATTAAGTTCTTGGAAAAACGGAGTAATGTAATAAGAACGATCACATGATGTAGACAAGATATATCTATGTAGAGATAGACCCCATCGTTTTATCCTTAGTAGCAACGATACATACGTGTTGGTTCCCTTTCTGTCACTGGGATCAAGCACCGTAAGATCGAACCCACTACAAAGCGCCTCTTCCCATTGCAAGATAAATAGATCAAGTTGGCCAAACAAAACCCAAATATCGGAGAAGAAATACGAGGCTATAAGCAATCATGCATATAAGAGATCAAAGAAACTCAAATACTTTCATGGATATAAAAAGATAGATCTGATCATAAACTCAAAGTTCATCGATCCCAACAAACACACCGCAAAAGAGTTACATCATATGGATCTCCAAGAGACCATTGTATTGAGAATTCAGAGAGAGAGAGAGAGATGAAGCCATCTAGCTACAAACTACGGAACCGAAGGTCTATAAAGAACTATTCACACATCGTCGGAGAGGCACCAATGGAGGTGGTGAACCCCATCCGAGATGGTGTCTAGATTAGATCTGGTGGTTCTGGACTCTGCGGCGGCTAGATGAATATTTCGTTGACTCCCTAGGGTTTTGGGAATATTGGGGTATTTATAGAGCAAAGAGGCGGTCCGGGGGGCACCCGAGGTGGGCACAACCCACCAGGGGGCGTTTGGGCCTCCTGGCGCGCCCTGGTGGGCTGTGCTCTCCTCGGAGCACCCCCAGGCGCAGCCAGGGCCCATTATGTTCCTTCTCGTCCAAAAAAAATTCTCTGTGGAGTTTCGTTCATTTGGACTCCGTCTGATATTGATTTCCTGCGATGTAAAAAACATGCAGAAAACAGCAACTGGCACTATGTCAATAGGTTAGTACCAAAAAATGATATAAAATGACTATAAAATGATTATAAAACATCCAAGATTGATAATAGAATAGCATGGAACAATTAAAAATTATAGATACGTTGGGGACGTATCAACGCCCTCCTCGCCTAAAATCGCTGGCGCCCACCATTTTGGAGAAGCAAAGTTACCCTACTATCCGGACCCTCAGGACATAGACCCAAGCCCACAAGCCAAAAGGCAGGGGTAGAATTGTAACTTCCCCCACATTTCTGACAAATTCATCCGTAAGACATGGTTCCCCCTCCCAATTCCCCATTCATACACCATGGGCGCCAAATCACTTCTACCAAGCTGCGAAAACTTAGCTCCTCCTCCATGCCCCCACCGCACAAAATTCACCGCTGCCTCCTCCCCAATGCCGGAGCCATTGTCCGTTTGCCGTTGTGCACCCGGCCTTGTGCTTCTTACTCCGTGCTACCGAAGCTGCCTCAACGACGACCGCATGAACCATACCGGATCCGATTTAACCGCGTCATTGTGCACGACGCCGGAGCAGCTCCAACTTCGGATGTGTCCAGTGACCCGGCGCTGGCCCCCCGTAGCCGCCGACTGCCGCCACATATCTGCTTTCCCGCCGTCGAAAGCCACCACAACCGCGCCGATCTCATCGACTCGGCAGCTGCAGCTGCCTACTTCACCAGGCCGCAAGATAGGTCGTACACTCATCTTAAATCATTTTATCTAGGCGTTAGTCCCCTGAATTTTTATTCTGGGTCAGTCGATTCCCAATGGATGAAAGCAGCACCCCTCGAGGCAGTGGAGCTCCTAGGCTGCCGGTTGGCCGGGGCAACATTGCCTCGGTGTTTATCATAGGGGTGCAGGGGCGCATGTTCACCTCAGAAGCAATGCTTAGGTGCCTATCTTAGGGTTGCATGGGGTCAAGGTACTGCTGCCGCCGGATCTGGATGCCGTCGAGTCTTTGAGGTATGGCCGGGGGCGACGCAACCATGGCAGTGCGATGGGGCGAGGGGCGGAGTCATGGTCGAAGTTGTAGCGTCCAGGGACGGCAGAGGTAGGCTACTCTGTCGGTGGTCGCTGGCTGTTCGGGCAAGATCTTGAATAGTGTCAACCGGGAGGCACAAGCCGGCCATCCAGCCATCCCGCGTAGACCGGATAGTGCCAAAAAAGCGTGTGACCCCAATTTAGTTTTCAGTCAACTGTTGTGTGGCCAGTCTCATACCTTAGTGTTGATCTCTTAGGGAATTTCTTTAGATCGGAGATATGTGTCATTCTTAACATTGTGTGTTTTCTGCATCTTCAGCCACACCGTCTTCCTTCTCACCGGAGCTGCTCCAACAAGGGAAGCATACACCAGAAGGGAGCTATACTCCCCGCTCAAGAGTTCCCTGCCTCAAATGTGCTTGCCCGACATGGAAAGCCACAACAACCGCAACGCCATCGACAAGTCAGCAGATGATGCTCACTCCTATGGAGGACGGCAGGATAGGTTGTACCCTCATCTTACTTGTGTGCAACATTTGCATGGAAAATATATTATCACATGTCACTGTACATTCATGCTGATCTCTTAAGAGTCTTACTTCAGATAATTGACTTGTTCAGGAGTTAACGTTGTTCCATAGTTGTCATCCATCAGCCAATGCTATCCCATAGGCTGGTGATTATACCCCTTCTAGTATTTCCTATGTTGTTGTTCTTTAATACTTTTGTGTGCCATCTAGTTAATCTCGAGTACAAACAATATATATTTTGTAGCTATCATCTGTGCTCTCTCTTTAGTTTTTGAGGCCTGCTGCTGCTAGTTAATTAAGTCCAGTCCTACTATTTAAGTCGTCTCCTATAGGCACTCATTACATAATCTCGCTACTAGTCATCTTCTATGCATGCCAGGTATTATTGCACGCACTGATCTTGAATATCGGAACAAATCCACTAGAAGAACCTCGCGGAGCAATGTAATGGCCAACAAACTCGACATCAATGATATCCAATATGATGGAACAGTTAAATGTAGTTCTTCAGAAGATTTATAGAAAGATGATGATTCCTATTCACCCCACAAGGTCCTTGCTCTAACTTGGCCCGTGATATGGGTAGCATCATGCATATAATTTCCTGCAGTGCATCTACCATGTTGCAATGCCATGTGCTTAGCCTTCTGATCATACATGTGAATATGTCATGCCTTCCTGTTTTCCAGTACCTATTCCATTCATGATAACATGTTTTCAAAATCAAGTACATCATCCTTCTGAATATCTCATGCATTGTTATTCATCAGTATGTACTCCATCCGTCTACCATACCATGTTTATTTACATTGAAGTGCTGTTCTACTATTCTGTTACAACGCCATCTTAGTTTCCCCATCATACACGCATATGCTGCCTTCCTGTTTTTCTGTACCTATTCCAGCTATCGTATAGTTTTACATGCAACTAGTGTTTCTTTTACTCTTTTGTCATGTCGTATCCCTAGCTCTTACATCATACTCCCTCTGTCCGGATTACATGTCACAGAAATGGATAAAAATGGATGTATCTAGAACTGAAATATGCCTAGACACATCCATTTACTCCTGGATGGAGGGAATACATGTCAATATGTCATGCCTTTCTATTCTTCAGTAGCTATCCAATCTCTCTGTCGTAGCATGTTTTATAATTGAAGCACCATTCTTCTATATAAGGCATCCAAAGGGAAGACGACTATGTTAGAATCTGAAGGGCTACAAACAAGGTTTTTGCAAAAGATCCAAATTCCAGGAGATAGTACACCAACTCCAATGTTCACAAATACTGCTCCATCACAGAGAAACCCAACTCCTCCAGATAATAACCAGATTCCAGTGGTCAAAGAACTAGTCTGCTCCAGTCCAGCAAAAATATGTCAGCTCCTTTCTAAGAAGCGTATGCGTATCCTCGCATCATGAAATTTTATAGCATTCAAATCATATTTTCTACATGTTTCTTACGCATCTCTCTTTTAGAAAATATGCTTAAAGGATAGAAGACGTTCTAAACTGGGATCATGTTTGAGGAAATTATCTTGCAGGAATGCTCTGTACTCCAATGTTGATGTAAGTACCTATTGTGTATCACTAATATTTTTACATTAGCATGTATTTTGTTGAGTAGCATCGGCATGAATCCAACCTTTCAGTACCCTACAACAATTATCTGATCTAAATTTACTTGTAGCAAAATATATAATTAAAGGCGCTAATGTAGATTTTTGTAACGAAAATTGCCTGGTAGTTTTGCATACTGAGCTACATGATTGTACTATCGCATATCTTGCACATTACTAAAATGTAGTGCTATGGTCTGGTTTCCCAATCATTTATCGTGTCAATGTTGCTTTCCTATTACCTTACCTGGCTAATGATAGCAGTGTCATATTGTGTTAATTTGGTGTAGCTTGTGTGGTCTGGTTTCCCAAACGTTCATTGTGTCAATGTTGCTTTCCTATTATCTGACCTGGCCAATGGTAGCAATGCTAGTGTGATAATTTGGTGCAGGCTGCTGAAGATAAGAAGACAAACTCTGAAGATAGCAAGGCAACCCCATTGTTTCTCTCCAATAAATCTAGTGCAGGTAATATGGCAATAACTCTTGATTAATATGTTCAGTTCCCCTCCTAATTTATGTTATGATGCAGTGGTAGAGACACTCTCCACTACCAATGATACAAGCCTGCCAAAATCGCCATCTAAATCTGTTTAGTTTCCTCTATCTCGAATCCAACAGAAAAATGTATGTTTGAACCAATTACTGGCTGAAGCAATGATGGAAATCATGGAGGAATCGGAGGTGCACATTCTTGCGCAACAACAAATGATCGATGTTTTCAGAGACAATATACCAAAGAAGGAATAACTTGCTCACATGCTTATGGGCGTCATCCGCGTTGAGGTTGCAGATTGTGAGGTTGTAGATCGTTGAGTTCTCTTCATTTATTTGCACCGGCATCAATCTTTGATTGCCCAGTGGATGTAATTTCCTGTAATACACACACACACACACATATATATATATATACTTCGATGTGCTACGTTTTCCCTTGTATGCCATACATTTGCTTAGCGTGGCTCGCAATCCAGCTTTCTAGGTCAAAAGCTCAACTGGTCGCTAAGAAGCCGAGAAAAGCAGTGAAATTAATAACTAGAATGAAGCGACGTGGGCCATTCATGAAGGGGAGCGGCCCACTGCCCATAATGGCCCCCCTAATGATCTCGCAGTTATTAGCTGGGCCAAAATTGTCTTGGGCCATTGATTGACCGGATTTGGCCCTGTCCATGAATGGTCCTTGTAATAGGCTCAAAGTAATAGCTGGGCCAAAATCGGCGTGGGATAATTGGGGCTACAACCATGTTCAAACTTTAGCTGGCCCAATTAGTTGACGAGCCGTTACCAGGTAGAAAGCTTATTGGGCTGCAATAATGGAAACGAGCCAATGGTCCTTAGCAAGCCAAAAATAGACTATAGTTAATGCTTGGCCCAGTCCCCTGTAGGGCCGTTAACAGGCCGAAATCAAAGCAAGCCATAAGTGGGCCGACTAACAACATGAGCCATTAACAGGCCGATAGTAAGGTCAGGCTGGAATTGTGCCTCGGTGACATGGGTGCGGTTATTCTTGCTCGCATATATATATATATATATATATACCGCATCCTCGTCTCCCTCAAATCCATTCCACCTCTTCGCCACCGTCACCTTCCGAAGACCTCCCGCATCGCTCCTCCTTGAGCTCGACACCGTCGATCATCTTCGCTGCTTTGCTACCGGAAAGAGGTCACCGGAGTCGCTCTTCGCCGCCGCGGATCATCCTCCTCCCCGCGCCATAGTTGTTGCACATCACCGAGTTAGGGTATGTGTAGTGCGAACTCGTTCTTCCATCCATCTTGTTTGAGTTCGTCCGTGGTTGAAATTACCTATTTTTACCACATTTCTCAGATCTTTACTATTAGGTAACTTGTGCAGATGTGGTTTGTAGTAGTCCCTCGCATCCGAAATTTTTTAGACATAGGGTTTGTGTTATGTCTCGTACGAACGGAATTCTTAACACGTTAACTAGTATATTCTTCGAACCTACTAGTTCGTTCTACACATTTCCTTCATCCGAAATATTTCTCAAAGTCTGCATCTAATTCTTCTTCAAAATATTTTCTTTCGCAAAAACTTTGTTGTGAGCATTCGTAACCCTGTCCCCATTTTCCCTCGCATCTATCCTTACTCACAAGTGAATGTAGTCAGTTGAGGATCCGACAAGACCAGTGAGAATAGCTAACGGCGATGATGTTGTTGTGGGTACAACAGATGAGTCCAAAGCTCTGAATGCCAAGGGCCCAAAGGTAGGCCCATCAACCAACAAGCGAAAAAGAACCGAGAAAAACGCCGATGAGCAAGAAGAGAATGCTTGAAGAAGAAGAGGGGTGGCAGACAACCATACACAAACAAAGCTGAATATATCTCTCATGACCGTTATGATACTGTTCCAGGAAAAACAAAACGGCACAGAGATAAGCATCTGCAATGGATACGACATCACTGGGTGCGAAAATCATTCAATTATGAACTCGTTCATCCTTGGTTTGCATAGAACTTTGCATTTCATCCTCCATGTGGTGACTGACGGGAAATTTCTCTCATCAAGCCAAATGATCCCCAGGAGAGACCGCTGCCTCCACCAAATGCTCATGAGTCTTCCCTTTGCACACCCGAATCTTATCCTGATGAGCTTGCTAAGCGTCAGCGTAATGCCATCAAGCAAGCTAAGAAAGCTGAAAAGGAAAGGGCTCGTGAAGAAGAAAATCGTCGCATTCTCAAAGATGATGTAGAGAAGAAAAAGGCTGAAGGTAAATCTGAAGGTCACTCTAAACACAAGCATGATCCCAGTACTGCTACATCAAAGAGGAAGAGTGCACCAAAAAAGAGAAAGGCTGAACCAGCCGATGAATCTTGAAATGAAGATGATCCTCCGCTCACAAAGGATGAAGTTCCTGCTACTCTCAGCGAGCAAGTGAATATCACCACTTCAACGGTGCTGCCTAATCTTCAGGTCCCTATGGTTCCAGAAGCACCACCGAAGAAGATCACTGCTAGGGAAGCTCCACCTACCACTGTCACTATGAAACAACATGTAGATGCAACTCCTCATCCAGATGCTATCAATTTGAAGGATTTGGTAGTTGACGCTCCTATGAGTACTTCAAAGCCAGGCGAACGAATTCCCAAGCCTGAATTGAAGAAAATCAAGGCACCTACTACCGAGCATAATGCTCCTCAAGCTTCTGTTGCGAAGGAAAAGGTTGCTGAGTTTGCTCCCACGTTAATTCAGCCGTTGGCTTCTATGCCTCCATTCGAGAAAATTCCAGTGCAAAATGCTCCATCTGCCAAGTCTGATGCTCCTCACTATTATAATCATATGTTCATCATGGAACAACTTGATAAGTTTGTGGACAATCCATTCGATGGTGAAGTGGCCTGTTTGCCTATCCCCCTGAAGTTATTTCACAGGACACTACTATTGTTCAAGAAATGAGAGAAGATGCAGTTGAAATCAACACTCTCACTACCTAACTAAATGACCTTGATGGTCGGATGAAAACTGCCTCTTCCAAATTTGTCACTAAAACACTCGAAGACTCCTACAAGGACATCAACCGTGCCATGACTCTGCTCCGAAACAGAAGGCTGCATTTTCACATGGATCTAGATGAAATTGTTCGCAAGATCTGTGATGAACATCAAGCAAAGGTTACTGGCTACGATGATCTAGTCAAAGGCCATGTTGATCAAGTTGCTCAGCAGAAGAAGCAACGAAATAAAACTACAAAGAAAAATGTACCTCATGCTCCGATAGAAAAGTTACCTGATCGCCCAGAGGCTCAGTCTCAGAAAGAAAAATCTCCTGAGCCAGCTATTACTTCGCAAACCCCAATCAAAGACTCGGATGCTCCTCCCTCACCAAGGCCAACTGAATCAGTGCCTGTGGCCTCCCCTACTCAAGTTGATATTCCATCCCACCAAATTGTTTCCGAGGAAGGTGAAATCCCTCACTCCGAGCCCCAAGCTTCTCTAACTCATGAACCACCCAAGGTCTCGGATACTCAAACTGTTCAGCAACAACAGCTTCCTGAGGAACAACCTCAAGCACCTCCAGTGCCTTATTTGACCTCAATGCCTACAGTGAAGCAACCTGTTGTGTTGCCTACCACCTCTGCAGCTCCCTCAATTGTGTCACTAGCTTCATCACCACTTAAGTTATCTATCAACACAACAATAAGAATGCAAGATGTTGGTCCCTCCGAACAGAAATCTGTTTTTGCTCGCCGTACTGGCTCCGTTGTATATGGCGATGAAGTTTTATCACTTGAAGAAGAACTCACATATCCATTCCCTCGTGAAGAACTGGCTTTGTTCTCGTCAGGGGAAGGCGCCAAAGGTCCTATTTTCAATCGGAATTTGCATCCCAAATTCTTTCAAGAAAGTCCGTATGATGGGCCGCGCACTTTGGAATCGCCTCGCTTCTGGACAAAAGAACTGGCAATCTATTACTCTCAGGTCCTCTATGAGAGGAGGAAGATATTTCCTCATGAATACCCAAACATCCCTACTATGCAAGATATTGGATGTTTCAATCAGGTGCTGCAAGATCTTGATGATTTCTGCCTCACCAAAGTATTTGAATTCGAGCATCTTTGGAACAAAGAGAGTGTACTTCAGTTCTATGTTACTCTGTATATCACTGGTGATGAATCCGACAGCTCAAAATAGATTATGGAGTGGATGACCGAAGGAAAATACATCAAATGCACTGCAACAGATTTTGTCTCGCACTTCCATTTCCCTCGCTTGGAGCATGGTGACAATGAAATTCGGGTGCACAACATTGATGTCATATCACATCAAACTTTTTGATGCACTATGGATCAAGAAAATATTCGTGACTACACTGGTCCTCCCCGTCCTGAGCATTTAACTTTCGAGAATCAGACACTATATCATATGCTCACCTACAGCATTTGCCCTCTGGCCGGGATGAATTCAAATAAGTCCATCTTAGATGTTCTTCGGAACACCATCTTTGCAATCTCTGAGAGATATATCTTCGATGTCGAGGACATGTTTCTCCGTTTTGCTCAATATCCCTTCTGCCTCAACATTTTCGCGCCATGGATCCAGAAAATTATTGATTATGTTATGCACACTGAATATCTGGCGAAGGAAATCACAAAAGCTTCATTCCTCCTGTTCGTGATACCCTGCAAGTCGTGGATGATATCCCTGCGGGTAAATTGCTAATAACCCACAAGTATAGGGGATCGCAACAGTTTTCGAGGGTAGAGTATTCAACCCAAATTTATTGATTCGACACATGGGAAGCCAAAGAATATTCTCAAGTATTAGAAGCTGTTGTCAATTCAACCACACCTAAAATACTTAATGTCTGCAGTAAAATATTTAGTAGCAAAGTAGGATGGAAGTAATGGTAACGGTGGCAAAAGTAACAATAGCAGTTTTGTAACAATCGTAACAGTGGCAACGGAAAAGTAACTTAGCAAAGATCAATATGAAATGAACGTAGGCAATGGATCAATGATGGATAATTATGTCGGATGGCATTCATCATGCAACAGTTATAACCTAGGGTGACACAGAACTAGCTCCAATTCATCAATATAATGTAGGCATGTATTCCAAATATAGTCATACGTGCTTAGGGAAAAGAACTTGCATGACATCTTTTGTACTACCCTCCCATGGCAGTGGGGTCCTAATGGAAACTAAGGGATATTAAGGCCTCCTTTTAATAGAGAACTGGACCAAAGCATTAGCACTTAGTGAATACATGAACACCTCAAATTACGGTCATGACCGGGAAGTGTCCCGACTATTGTCACTCCGGGGTTGCCGGATCATAACACGTAGTACATGACTATAACTTGCAAGATAGGGTCAAGAACACAAATATATTCATGAAAACATAATAGGTTCAGATCTGAAATCATGGCACTTGGGCCCTAGTGACAAGCATTAAGCATAGCAAAGTCATAGCAACATCAATCTCAAAACATAGTGGATACTAAGGATTAAACCCTAACAAAACTAACTCGATTACATGATAAATCTCATCCAACCCATCACCGTCCAGCAAGCCTATGATGGAATTACTCATGCACGGCGGTGAGCATCATGAAATTGGTGACGGAGGATGGTTGATGATGATGATGATGGCGACAATTTCCCCTCCCCGGAGCCCAGAACGGACTCCAGATCCGCCCTCCCGAGGTGTTGGGGATCGTTGCAGAAATTAAAAAATTTCTACGCATCACCAATATCAATCTATGGAGAGACTAGCAACGAGAGAGAGGGGAGTGCATCTTCATACCCTTGAAGATCGCGATGCGGAAGCGTTACAAGAACGCGGATGAAGGAGTCGTACTCGCAGCGATTCAGATCGCGGTTGTTTCCGATCTAAGCGCCGAACAACGGCACCTCCGCGTTCAACACACGTACATCCCGGGGATGTCTCCTCCTTCTTGATCTAGCAAGGGGGAAGGAGAAGTTGGGGAAGAGCTCCAGCAGCACGACGGCGTGGTGGTGGAGCTTGCAGTTCTCCGGCATGGCTTCGCCAAGCTCAACGGAGGAGGAGGGGGTGTTGGAGAGGGGGAGGGCTGTGCCTTGGATGTGGTGCTGCTTCCCTCCCTCCACCCCTCTATTTATAGGGCGAAGGGGGAAGGGGGCCGGCCCCTCTAGATGAGATCTAGAGGGGGGCGGCGGCCAAGGGGAGGGGGCTTGCCCCCCAAGCCAAGGGGGGCGCCCCCTTTAGGGTCCCCCCAACCCTAGGCGCATGGGCCCTAGGGGGGATGGCGCCCAGCCCACTTAGGGGCTGGTTTCCTTCCACATACAGCCCATAGGGCCCTCCGGGGCAGGTGGACCCTCCCGGTGGACCCGCGGAACCCCTTCGGTGGTCCCGGTACAATACCGATAAACCCCCGAACACTTCCGGTGACCGTATGATGACTTCCCTGTTGGGGAACGTAGTAATTTCAAAAAATTTCCTACGCACACGCAAGATCATGGTGATGCATAGCAACGAGAGGGGAGAGTGTTGTCCACGTACCCTCGTAGACCGAAAGCGGAAGCATTAACACAACGCGGTTGATGTAGTCGTACATCTTCACGATCCGACCGATCAAGTACCGAACGCACGGCACCTCCGAGTCAGCACACGTTCAGCTCGATGACGTCCCTTGAACTCCAATCCAGCCGAGTGTTGAGGGAGAGTTTCGTCAGCACGACGGCGTGGTGACGATGATGATGTTCTACCGACGCAGGGCTTCGCCTAAGCTCCGCAATGATATTATCGAGGTGTAATATGGTGGAGGGGGGCACCGCACACGGCTAAAATATCGTATATCAATTGTGTGTTCAGAGGTGCCCCCTGCCCCCGTATATAAAGGAGCAAGGGGGAGGCCGGCTGCCCTTGGGGCGCGCCAAGGAGAGGGGGGGAGTCCTCCTCCTAGTAGGAGTAGGACTCCCCTTTCCTAGTCCAACTAGGAAGAGAGAGGGGGAAGAAAGAGAGGGAGAGGGGGGAGTCCTCCTCCTAGTAGGAGTAGGACTCCCCTTTCCTAGTCCAACTAGGAAGAGAGAGGGGGAAGAAAGAGAGGGAGAGGGAGAGGGAAAGAGGGGCCGCGCCCCCCTCCCCTAGTTCAATTCGGACTCCTCATGGGAGGGGGCGCGCCACCTCCTGGCTGCTGCCCTCTCTCTCCCCTCAGGCCCACTAAGGCCCAATACTTCCCCGGGGGGGTTCCGGTAACCCCTCCGGCACTCCGGTTTTATCCGAAACTTCTCCGGAACACTTCCGTTGTCCGAATATAGTCGTCCAATATATCAATCTTTATGTCTCGACCATTTCGAGACTCCTCGTCATGTCCGTGATCACATCCGGACTCCGAACAACCTTCGGTACATCAAAACATATAAACTCATAATATAACTGTCATCGTAACGTTAAGTGTGCGGACCCTACGGGTTTGAGAACTATGTAGACATGACCGAGACACCTCTCCGGTCAATAACCAATAGCGGAATCTGGATGCTCATATTGGTTCCTACATATACTACGAAGATCTTTATCAGTCAGACCGCATAACAACATACGTTGTTCCCTTTGTCATCGGTATGTTACTTGCTCGAGATTTGATCGTCGGTATCTCGATACCTAGTTCAATCTCGTTACCGGCAAGTCTCTTTACTCGTTCTGTAATACATCATCCCGCAACTAACTCATTAGTCACAATGCTTGCAAGGCTTATAGTGATGTGCATTATCGAGTGGGCCCAGAGATACCTCTCCGACAATCGGAGTGACAAATCCTAATCTCGAAATACGCCAACCCAACAAGTACCTTTGGAGCCACCTGTAGAGCACCTTTATAATCACCCAGTTATGTTGTGAAGTTTGGTAGCACACAAAGTGTTCCTCCGGTAAACGGGAGTTGCATAATCTCATAGTCATAGGAACATGTATAAGTCATGAAGAAAGCAATAGAAATATACTAAACGATCGAGTGCTAAGCTAACGGAATGGGTCAAGTCAATCACGTCATTCTCCTAATGAGGTGATCCCGTTAATCAAATGACAACTCATGTCTATGGTTAGGAAACAGAACCATCTTTGATTAACGAGCTAGTCAAGTAGAGGCATACTAGTGACACACTGTTTGTCTATGTATTCACACATGTATTATGTTTCCGGTTAATACAATTCTAGCATGAATAATAAACATTTATGATGATATAAGGAAATAAATAATACTTTATTATTGCCTCTAGGGCATATTTCCTTCATTCCCATATATAAATCTTCACCTCCGAACCATTTCGGAACTCCTCGTGACGTCCGGGATCTCATCCGGGACTCTGAACAACATTCGGTAACTGCATACTATTTCCCATAACAACTCTAGCGTCACTGAACCTTAAGTGTGTAGACCCTACGAGTTCGGGAATCATGCAGACATGACCGAGACATCTCTCCGGCCAATAACCAACATCGGGATCTGGATACACATGTTGGTTCCCACATGTTCCACGATGATCTCATCGGATGAACCACGATGTCAGGGATTCAAACAATCCCGTATACAATTCCCTTTGTCTACCGGCATGATACTTGCCCGAGATTCGATTGTAGGTATCCCTATACCTTGTTCAATCTCATTACCGGCAAGTCTCTTTACTCGTTCCGTAACACATCATCCCGTGATCAACTCCTTGGTCACATTGAGCTCAATATGATGATGTCTTACCGAGTGGGCCCAGAGATATCTCTCCGTCACACGGAGTGACAAATCCCAGTCTCGATTCATGCCAACTCAACGTACACTTTCGGAAATACCCGTAGTGTGCCTTTATAGACACCCAGTTACGTTGTGATGTTTGGCACACCCAAAGCATTCCTATGGTATTCGGGAGTTGCACAATCTCATGGTCTAAGGAAATGATACTTGACATTAGAAAAGCTTTAGCAGACGAACTACACGATCTTGTGCTATGCTTAGGATTGGGTCTTGTCCATCACATCATTCTCCTAATGATGTGATCCCGTTATCAACGACATCCAATGTCCATGGTCAGGAAGCCGTAACCATCTATTGATCAACGAGCTAGTCAACTAGAGGCTCACTAGGGACATGTTGTGGTCTATGTATTCACACATGTATTATGATTTCCGGATAACACAATTATTGTAGCGACCCGAACTCAGACGGTCAAGTCTCTGTGCTTAAGTGTCATCCCTGGATCGGTATGCTGACACACACAGTACTCGAGGATTTATAACAGAGGTAAATCACATGTATAAAGTAACGTAAAATATTATTACCTCAATCCAAATAGCGGAAGTAACAAGGTTGTGGATTCCCATCAACACCAACGGCAAAGTTGAGTGTAGAAATCGTAACCCTAACGTATCACTTACTCGTCGTAAGAAAAATCCTGCAACATGAGACGTTGCAGCCACAAAGGGTCAGTACATTGAATGTACTGGCAAATTCACACCATAGATAAATGATGAACAATGGCTATCACTACATGCATATATGGCTGGTGGAGGCTGTAGGGTTAATATATTTTTGCGAAAAGCCAATTTTTCCCTACTGCAAAGGAATATATTTTATTTAACTACAAAGTTTGTTAAAAAAATATTGAGAAGGTAAACCCCCTCTCAATCCCAATTAAAAGTAATCATTAACAACCTAACAAATTATTTAAGTAACGTGATGAGATCAACAGGATAATCCAAGAACCAGATACTCAAGGTTGTCCATAACCGGGGACACGACTAACCATGATTAGTTTGTACACTCTGCAGAGGTTTGCGCACTTTTCCCCACAAGACTCGATCTCCTCCGTTGGATTTCTCGCACTTCATGATGTTTGAGAAACGGATGACCGAGACACGGTCTTTCAGAAGCGTTAGCACCTTACGATGGGTAGACAGTTACACCTACTTTCCCCTACATCTGCTAGTCTACCACTGTAAGAGTTCACACGACTTAATCAACTATGCTAGAGCCCATAATAGCTTGTGGCTGCACACGAAAGTTTCTAGCATGAATAATCTCATGATCCCTTTGAGCCTGGGTGGCGGTCCATAGGAGAATCACACGGTACCCCGAGATTTCCAAAAAATACAGGCAATCACTGGATACCCCAGGTGCCTCAATCCACCGAGATGTGTATTAAAGTTTCCACCTTAAATTAACCATTAATTAAGAATACTCACATCTGTCATGAATACACTCAAACCCAATCCACGTCTATGAGCATAGCATGGCTATATAAGCATAACGTAATAGTAACTCCCAAGGTTTGAATGCAGGGTAATAGGTTCCTACCTCATCAACTACTTCCCAATACCCACATGTTATCAATTCCTAACCATGCAATGTTTGAGGGTGAAACTAATGCATAAAAACTGGGTATGTAAGGGATATGATCAAAGTGTGAACTTGCCTGTACTGTTGATGAAGATGATTCGCACTCAAAACTCTTGATAGTTCTACTCGTCACACTCCGATCAATCTATCATAAGCAAGCAATAGTGACCACACATAAGCAATCACTCAAAAGATCGGAAAGAACGAACAAAACAATTCGGGAAGCTTCAAAACCAAGCAAATACCTCTTGCAACATAAAACAATTTCTAACAGTACCAAAATTATATGAATTTGGCCTTATCAGAAAGTTTAGGTCAAGAGCTTCGAAAAGCAAAAAGAATCAACTAAAACGGAGTTATAAAACTCAAGCTATGATCAAAAGAAGATTCAAATACAAATCTGTTTGAATACAAATTTTAAATTTTCAAAAACATGTTTATGTTGTTTTATTGGATAGAGGGGATCATAACGAAGAAGTGGGCGTTGGTTTCGTTGGATTTGGACAAACGAGTAAAAAGCAGTGATCGTTTGAAAATCAGGGACTAACCTGTAAATAAAATCATCACAGATAGGTCCCTGGCCGAAATTAAAAAGAAAAAGGAAAAAACTAAATACCGAACGTTCGCTACCGAACGCTAATGAACGAAAACCGTTCACTAAAGAACCCTAACTGATGAACGCTCGCAAAAATAACTAAACCTAAATAACTAAACGGTTTGAAAGAATAAAACCAAACCAACTAAAGAAAACCAGGGCGGTTTTATCGGTTTTTTACCGGATCGGGGCGAATAAACCGACGACGGCGGTTTGGATCAGGGCGGCGGCTCCGGCTACGGGATGTGGCTACGGCGGCGGACGGCTCCAGCGAGCGGGGCGTCTGCGGCGTGGGCGGTGGCGAGCGGCGTGGGCGGCGGAGGCAGCTGTGCGGGCGGCGGCGCAAGGCAGGCGGCAGCGAAGCAGCTGCGAGCGGCGGCGGTTGACCTCGGCGGAGGCGGCTGCGGCAGCGGGCGGCGAGAGGCGAGGCGAAGCGAGGGGAGAGCTGCGCGGCGGCGGGGCGCGCTATTTATGGAGGGGCGGGGCGGTTGACTTGGCGAGGGGCGACGGGCGCCGTGGGAGCGCCGGACTCCAGTGAGTCCGTGACGCGCACGGGAGGAGGAGGGCGGCGCTGCGTCTGGGCCGTGGCCTGGCCTGGTGCTGGGCCGGCCCAGTGCGGCGGAGGGAAGTTTTTTAAATAAAGTTTTTTTCCAGACAAACAATTATTAAAACATAATAAATAAATAAAATTATATAAGCATATAATATATCAAAATTATCAGAAAAATATATTCTACAACGTGGACATTTTTGTCAAGTCAAATAAAATCAAGAAAAATTCAAATAATTCAAAGAGTTCTACTGGCGTACTAAAATCCAATAAAAATCATTTTAAAAATACCAAAATGATTTCAAATTTATTTATCTCCAATTTTCTGATGTAGGGAATCATGTTACCCTATTTTCCATATATTTTATTTTTGGAGAAAAATAATTTGAATAAAAGCCAAATAACTCCAAATTGAAAATAATTTCAAAAGGACTTTGAATTTAATTCTTTTAAAACTCCCAACTCATATTTCATATAATTTGAAGAAGTCATTTTATCTTCTCTTGAAAATCATTGAGTTGCATAAAGTTTCAGAATTGGAAATATTTTCAAATGAAATTCAAATATTTTCAACACCCCTTTTCATTTAAATAAATGGAAGAAGTCATGTCATCTTCTCTCCAGGGTTTTGTGGTGAAAAGAATTTGAATTCACGGAGATCATAAAATGCAAAATGAAAGTTTGGGAAAGCCCTTTTATTCCCTCTCATTTAACTTTCAAAAAGTTTCGAATTTCACTCACTTTCAGTCAATCAATCACACAACAATCAAACAATCAGTCAAAACTATCTATTTATTATAACATTCCAAAATTTAGAATTTTGGGATGTTACAATTATAGCATGAACAATAGACAATTATCATGAACAAGGAAATATAATAATAACCATTTTATTATTGCCTCTAGGGCATATTTCCAACACGAGGAAGAACAGGAGGTGGCGGTGGCTCCATATCATAAAACGCGATGAATCATTTTCTGTGATTTTTTCTTCTCCCCGAACGTGAATATATGGAGTTTGAGTTGAGGTCGGTGGAGCTTCGTGGGACCAACAAGGCAGGGGCGCGCCCTAGGGCGTGCCCCCACCCTTGTGGACAACTGGTGGGTCCCCCTCGGTTGATTCTTTCGCCAATATTTCTTATATATTCCAAAAATATTCTCCGTGGATTGTCAGGTCATTCCGAGAACTTTTATTTCTGCACAAAAATAACACCATGGCAATTCTGCTGAAAACAACGTCAGTCCGGGTTAGTTCCATTCAAATCATGCAAACTAGAGTCCAAAACAAGGGCAAAAGAGTTTGGAAAAGTAGATACGATGGAGACGTATCAACTCCCCAAGCTTAACCCATTGCTTGTCCTCAAGCAATTCAGTTGACAAACTGAAAGTGATAAAGAAAACTTTTACAAACTCTGTTTGATCTTGTTGTTGCAAATATGTAAAGCCAGCAATCAGGTTTTCAGCAAAGATTATGAACTAACCATATCCACAATAACATTTGGGTCTCACATTTACTCATATCAATGGCATAATAAACTAGCGAGCAATAATAATAAATCTCGGATGACAACACTTTCTCAAAACAATCATGATATGATATAACAAAATGGTATCTCACTAGCCCTTTCTGAGACCGCAAAACATAAATGCAGAGCACCCCTGAAGATCAAGGACTGACTAGACATTGTATCATGGCAAAATAGATCCAGTCACAGTCATACTAAATATCAATTAATAGCAAAGCATACAAATGACAGTGGTGCTCTCGAACTGGTGCTTTTTATAAGAGGATGATGACTCGGCAATAAAAGTAAATAGATAGGCCCTTTGCAGAGGGAAGAAGGGATTTGCAGAGGTGCAAGAGCTCGAGTTTTAAAACAGAGATAAATAATATTTTGAGCGGTATGCTTTCATTGTCAACATAACAACCAATAGATCTCGGTATCTTCCATACTAGATACATTATAGGCGGTACCTAAACAGAATGGTAAAGTTTATACTCCCCCACCACCAACAAGCACATTCCACGGTTGGTCCGAAACAATAGGTACCGTCGAACTAACAACAGTCCTGGGGGAGTTTTGTTTGCAATTATATTTTGATTTGATTTGAGCATGGGACTGGTGATGCATCTCCAACGTATCTGCTTTTCCTAACGCCTTTCCTCTTGTTTTGGTCTCTAATTTGCATGATTTGAATGAAACTAACCCAAGACTGACGCTGTTTTCAGTAGAACTACCATGGTGTTGTTTTTTGTGCAGAAATAAAAGTTCTTAGAATGGAATGAAACTTTGCGAGCATTTTTTATACAATAAAAGGGAATTACTGGAGCCAAGAACCACCAGAGAGGGGCACCTGGGTGGGCACAACCCACCAGGGCGCGCCTGCCCTCAGGCGTGCCCAGGTGGGTTGTCCCCACCTGGTGGCCCCGCAGACCCTGAAAACGACGCTATAAAATCACATATTTACAGAAAAAAATGGGGAAAAAGAATTATCGCGATCCATGAGACGGAGCTGTTGTCACCTCCTGTTCTTCATCAGGAGGCCAGATCTGGAGTCTGTTTGGGGCTCCGGAGAGGGGGATCTTCGATCTTCGTCATCACCAACCCTTCTCCATCGCCATTTCCATGATGCTCCCCACCGGGAGTGAGTAATTCCTTTGTAGGCTCGCTGGTCGGTGAGGAGTTGGATGAGATTCATCATGTAATCTAGTTAGTTTTGTTAGGGCCTGATCCCTAGTATCCACTATGTTCTGAGATTGATGTTGCTATGACTTTGCCATGCTTAATGCTTGTCACTTTGGGCCCGGGTGCCATGATTTCAGATCTGAACCGTTTATGTTATCACCATTATATCCATGTTCTAGATGTGATATTGCAATTTATAGTGACCTACTACGTGTTATGATCCGACAACCCTGGAGTGACAATAGTCGGGACCACTCCCGGCGATGACCGTAGTTTGAGGAGTTCATGTATTCACAGTGTGTTAATGCTTTGTTCCGGTTCTCTATTAAAAGGAGGCCTTAATATCCCTTAGTTTCCTTATGGACCCCGCTGCCACGGGAGGGTAGGACAAAAGATGTCATGCAAGTTCTTTCCATAAGCATGTATGACTATTTACGGAATACATGCCTACATTATATTTATGAATTGGAGCTAGTGCCGTATCTCCCTAGGTTATGACTATCACATGATGAATATCATGCAACAAATTACTGATCCAATGCCTACGAATTTATCTTATATAGTTCTTGCTAAGTTAGTACTGCTATCGTTACTGTTGCACTTGCTACAAAATTGCTGCTATCACTATTACCGTTACCATTGTTGTTGCTATTATTGTCAAAACTATCATATTACTTTGCTACTGATCACTTGCTGCAGATAATTAATCTCCAGGTGTGGTTGAATTGACAACTCAGCTGCTAATACAAATATTCTTTGGCTCCCCTTGTGTCGAATCTATAAATTTGGGTTGAATACTCTACCCTCGAAAACTGTTGCGATCCCATATACTTGTGGGTTATCAAGACCTTTCTCTGACGCCGTTGCCGGGGAGCATAGCTATATTTGTTGAGTCGCTTGGGATTATTATCAATTTATCACTATGAAGAAACTGAAGGATGCTAAGACTAAGATTTATCCCTCTAAGATGAGGTGAGGTACGGAACTGCCATCTAGCTCTGCTTTAGATTCACCTTCTGTTATAAATAAACTTGCAACACCACCACATGCTATTAATCCCGATATGTCGCAAGTTGCTGATGATGCTACTTATGCTATGGATGATACTTATGATGATGCTAGTACCTTGCTTGCTGACGATGATGTGCCACTAGGTGAATTTCTTGATGAACAAATTGCTAGAGTAAGACAACATGATGTTGTTGAAACTGATGATGAGCTTGAAACTGAAAATCTTGAAACACCTACTAGAACTAGCCCTCCTAGATATGAATTGCCAAAAGTACCAGAAGGTTATGTTATGAATGAGGAGACAACTATAGATATTCTTGCTTGTAAGGATAGAGATGATCTAGAGAAATTATTATGCAAGTATAAAGAAAAATCTCTGAATGCTAGAATGCAATATGATCCTAAGTTTGCTACTTCACCTATCTTTATTGATGATAAGGATTATGAATTCTCTGTCGACCCAGAGTTAATTACTTTGGTTGAATCTATCCTTTCATGGTTATGAAGCTGAAACTGTTGTGGCACATCTTACTAAGTTGAATGACATAGCCACCCTTTTTACTCATGATGAGAAAACTCGCTATTACTATATTCTCAAATTATTTCCGTTCTCATTAAAGGGTGATGCTAAAGCTTGGTACAATACTCTTGCTCCTGGTTGTGTGCGTAGTCTCCAGGATATGATTTATTACTTCTTTTAAAAATATTTCCCTGCTCATAAGAAACAAGATGCTTTACAGGAAATATTCAAATTTGTGCAAATTAAAGAAGAGAGTCTCCCATAAGCTTGGGGGAGGCTTTGCCAATTACTTAATGCCTTGCCTAATCATCCTCTTAAGAAAAATGAAATACTTGACATCTTCTATAATGGACTAACCGATGCTTCTAGGGTCTTCTTAGATAGTTGTGCTGGTTGTGTTTCAGGGAATGAACTATTGGGCAAGCTGAAGAATTATTGAATAACATATTGAAAAATTATGATGATTGGACTCTTCCTAAACCACGCATAAACCCACTCGAAAAAGAGGGGTATATTATATCTCAGTCCTGAAGATATGCAAGAGGCAAAGAAATCTATGAAGGAAAATGGTATTAAAGCTGAGGATGTCAAAAATTTACCTCATATTGAAGAAAATACATGGGCTTAATACACCACCACCATCTAAGGTGGTAGAGGTAAATTCTCTAATGAAATTCAATGATAATGACAATACTCACAATATGCACCCTAGCCAATGCCTTTATGAGTTTGAAAACTACATTAGAAAAGGAGATCACTTCAATGCAAATGTTCTTTTCTGCTCGTGAGCGTAATGGTATAAGCCTGCCTGACTGTGAGACCGACTGGCCGAACAGAGACGAAAAGTCGGCCATAGTGATTCGGGAGTCCCGTGTGGAAGGGCTCTCGCTCAACGGATCAAAGGTACGCCGGGGATAACAGGCTAATGACTCCCAAGAGCTCTTATCGACGGAGTCGTTTGGCACCTCGATGTCGACTCATCACATCCTGGGGTTGAAGAAGGTCCCAAGGGTTCGGTTGTTCACCGATGAAAGTGGTACGTGAGTTGGGTTTAGAACGTCGTGAGACAGTTCGGTTCCTATCTACCGTTGGTGTTAAAGGGAGAACTGTGAGGAGCCAGCCCTAGTACGAGAGGACTGGGCTGGGTCAACCATAAACAATTGAAATACAATTCTGATATGATTGCTCGCTTGAGTGACTTGTTATTTAGAATCTCAAATGATGTTAGAGGTGTGGGAAAGCATGCTTCTATGGTTCAAACTCAGTTAGAACAAGTTGCTAAATCTCAAAGAGAGTTGCTTGATGAAATGAATAATAATATAAGTGACTTTGCTGTTAGAGTAGCAACTAGAGGAGGTAAAATGACTCAGGAACCACTTTATCCTGAGGGACACCCAAAAATAATTGAACAAGACTCTCAAAGAGTTAACAATGATGCACGTAGTCCTTCTAAAAAGAAAAAGAATAAGAAAAATGATAGGACTTTGCATGCCTCTAGTGAACCTGAAGTAGAAAAACCTCCTGATAATGATAATGAAATTTCTATCTTTGATGCTGAAACTCAGTCTGGTAATGAACACTCACCTTCTGATAATGAAAAAGATAATGATGAGGTTCATGAAAATACTCAAACAAATAGTAAAGAACCAGACAATGATGTTGAGATAGAACCTACAGTTGATCTTGATAACCCCCAACCGAAGAATACACGATATGATAAAAGAGACTTTATTGCTAGAAAACACGGTAAAGAAAGAGAACCGTGGGTTAAAAAACCTATGCCTTTTCCACCTAAGTTAACTAAAAATAAAGATGATGAAGAATTTGAACGCTTTGCTGAAATGCTGAGGCCAGTCATTTTGCATACTCGCTTGACTGATATCTTGAAAATGCCTCCTTATGCAAAGTACACGAAAGACATCATCACCAATAAGAGAAAAATACCGAAAGCTGAAATCTCCACTATGCTTGCTAATTATACTTTTAAAGAAGGAGTACCTAAAAAACTTGGAGATCCGGGAATACCAACTATACCTTGCTCCATCAAAAGAAACTATGTGAAAACTGCTTTATGTGATTTGGGAGTTGGTGTTAGTGTTATGCCTTTCTCTTTATATAAAAGACTCGATTTGAATAAACTCACACCTACTGAAATATCTTTGCGAATGGATGACAAATCAACTGCATTTTATATATCGGTATTTGTGAGGATGTGCCCGTTGTTGTTGCTAATGTTACTATTTTGACTGACTTTGTTATACTTGAGATGCCCGAGGACGACAACATGTCGATGATACTTGGTAGATCCTTCTTGAGTACTGCAGGGGCTGTTATTGATTGCAATAAAAGCAAGGTCACTTTTCATATCAATGGTAATGAGCATACGGTGCACTTTCCAAAGAAACAATTCCAAGTGAATGGTATTAATATTATTGAAAAATCTTCGACGATCACTATTAGAAGTTTTCAACTACCTCTACCTACTGTTAAAAAGAAATATGAAATGCTTATTGTTGTGGACATGCATATCCCTGTTGAGGTAACTTAGTGATTTACGTAAGTTCTTCGGTTTCATGCTAATCGAAAGTGGTTGTTAATAAGACTTGATCAACCTTATTAATGGATCATTTTTGAGAGGTATGAAGTTGATGAATTTAGTAAGCACTACCTTCTGTCCCTATGTTTGTTTTCTGTTTTTATTAGTTAAATAAAATAAAATGCCATGTTTTGTCTGTTTTCTGATTTTCCCGTGCAATAAAAAATGACCCAAAAATAAAAGTTCTTAGAATGCTTTGAAAATTTAGTATGATTTTTTCTTCTGAATATTTAGTAATTTTTGGTGCAAATAACATCAGAGGGAGGTGCACCAGGTGGGCACAACCCACCTGGGCGCGCCAGGACCCCCAGGCGCGCCCTGGTGGGTTGTGGTCCCCACGTGGGCCCCCTCACTTATCTCTTCATACCACATCATCACCTACCTCCAGAAAAAATCACAATTGCTCTCTCTCTCTCTCTCTCTCTCTCTCTCTCTCTCTCTCGTGTTCTTGCTCTCAAACCCGTTGATTTCGATCTCTTTGGTCGAAACTCCGTTTCCGAAACTGTTTCGGGGGATTGTTGCTTGGTATGTGACTCCTCCATTTGTCCAATTACTTTTTACTTTAGTGGTTTATATTTTGAATAATTAGCTACTCTTGGTGCTGCTGTAGATGAGCTTGCATGTTGAATTCTTAGAGTTCTAAGTAGTTTGAATGCTTGCTATGGCCTCTATGTATCCCTATGAGTAGGTTCTATCAATTTTGTAAAGTTTTGTTGATAAATTTTGTCACCCAAAAACTTTAAGAAAATTGTACGTGAATATGATGAACCTCTTTGGAAGGAGGTCTTCGAAGAGGAGGTCTTCAGAGGCATCTTCTAGTGACAGCTCCGTTTGTCAGTCTTATGTTGAACCTAATGAAAGTTCCATACGAGATGCCGCCACCAAAACATGCTTATGGCCTTGCGATGATTATATGGTGCGTGTGGGCATTAAGGAGGAATTTGAGAAATATGTTCACAATGCCAGTCTCGGTCCCTACATTTCAGATAAGTGCAATCAACACCACACTCTCACTGAATCATTTGTCAAGGGATTTAAATTCCATGCTCGTGAGTCTAGGGTGTCATATAAACTGTATGAAAATTCATTTACCATATCACTAGAGAGATTTGCTCACTATGCAAAATCCCATTCTGGGGTTCGCTTGACAAACCACCAAGGGCTGAGTACCAATAATTTTTAACTAGTCTTTGCTATGGTGAGACGAGGGGAGTGACGCAAGGTAGAATAAAGAGCATTCATTTTCTCGCAATTCGGTACTTTGCTTTATTTAATGGGAAATGTATTGTAGGCAAACAAGATTGCAGTACACTTTGTGCTCCAGACTTGAGCCTCATACGCACCGCTCTCACCGGTGATAGAAGTTATAATCTTGGAGCTAAATTATTGCACGCAGGTTGCAACACAACGCTAATAAGGTCTATTTCTATGGTGGAATTTATGCCACACGTTTAGCAAGAGAGCTAGGTGTTTCAGCTTTGCCCTATGACCCTATTTTACCCACGCAGTATTTAGACTTTGATGCTGTGAAACATCATAAGATCCTTAAAGGAGACATCCATAATTTTACCTATAAATTGTTGTTTAACCAAGAATCTGTGGTATACACATATTTGCCTGCGCCTGCTCTCTTTGATGATCACAACAAGGGAAGGTATTTTGTTCTTGAGAGCGAGGCCCGAGCTCATAACGCGGCAGTTATGGCCGCACGACAGGCTGAGGCATCCGCACCGAGAGCCTCCGTGAGCTATCACTCCGACCATTATCCAGGCTACTGATTGATTACCAAGTTAGGCCAAAAGCCTAAGCTTGGGGGAGTACGTATTCCCACCAACATTACATTCATGTTCACACATTTCATTCCAGTTGGTGTCCACACCTTTTCATTGTATTATCCATGCTAGATTTGTTTTCTCGCTTTCTTCTTGTTTGTTTGAAAAATTTGAGAAAATACAAAAATATTTCCTGCTTCTTTTTTATTTTTCTTTCTAGAGTAGTTAGCTGTAGCACTAAAAAGAAAACCCAAAAAGATTTCCTTGTTCTTCTTTTGCTTGTTGGGAGTTTTCCCATGTAAATAGTTTTTCTCGTTTTTGCTTTTCCCTTTTATTTGCTTGTTCTAGAAAACTAAAAACTCCCAAAATATTTCAGTGTGTTTCTCTGAATTTCTTTTATTTTTGTTTGAGTCTTACCGAGGGGAAGACCACGATGAAAATGTTGAGTGGCTCTCATATGCATAATTGTTGATCTAACAAAGAGCCCATATTACCTTGTCTTTTCCTGTTGAATAAAATGTTTGCAGATTCCAGCTTAGTCCATGACACTCTTGCACTATTATTATTTTCACATCGTTCGGTCATGCAAGTGAAAGGCAACAATGATGATATTTGATGAACTGACCATGGCAGAGAGAAACGGGTATGAACTCGACTTGTTCTGTTTTTGTAAATATGTTTAACCTAGTATCTATGATTCAGCCCATTATGATTAAAACAAGTTTGCAATGATAATTAGAGATGATAGTTTCTCATGCCATGTGTAAGTAGCTAGGGGTGGATAATGATTTATCTTGGATATCAACATTGCGTTAAAATGAATGTGATGTAGTATGATGATATGCTATCCTCCTCTGAATGTTCGAGTGGCTTGACTTGGCACATGTTCATGCATGTAGTTGAATCAAAACCAACATAGCCTGTATGATATTTATGTTCATGGTGTTCATATCCTACGCATGCTAGTGTCCAATGTTACTTATGCATAATGCATGTTCATGACCGTTGTTGCTCTCTAGCTTGCCGCTTCTCAACCTAATTGCTAGCCTTCGCCTGTACTAAGTGGGAATTCTGCTTGTACATCAAAACCTTGAACCCAAGTTATTCCAAATGAGTTCACCATACCTACCTATATGCGGTACTACCCTGCCATCCTAAGTAAATTTGCATGTGCCATCTCTAAAAACTTGAAATAAATATCCTTTTTGTGTGCCTGGATCATTCATGGAACGACAAGATGTAGTTGGTATCTTCCATGCTAAGCGGGTTATTGTCAGGATGAGTGTTTATTCACTTGCCATCGCACGAGAAAAGAGCGGTAATAGGGATTCCCAGTCCCGAACTCAAAATTGCAAATAATTAAACAAAACTCCCCCGAGACTATTGATTGGTATGGACGACACCTGTTGTTTCAGACAAGCCGTGGAGTGTGACTATTGGTGGAGGGGGGGGGGGGTAAACCTTTACTTTTATTGCTTGGGAACCGCCACTAGCGTGCTTAGCATGGAAGATGTTGATAACTGATGGTCGTGAAGTAAACAAGAAGGGTGCATGTCGGTGTCAAAACCGGCAGATCTCGGGTAGGGGGTCCCGAACTGCCCGTCTGAGGATCAAAGGTAATAGGAGACAGGGACACGATGTTTATCCAGGTTCGGGCCCTCTCTATGGAGGTAATACCCTACTTCCTGCTTGATTATCTTCGATGAATATGGGGTTTACAAGAGTTGATATACCTCGAGATCGTAATGGCTAAACCCTAGATGTCTAGCCTGTATGATTATGATTGCAGACGAAACCCTCCGGTTTATATAGACACCGGAGGGACCTAGAGTTGTACAAAGTCGGTTTACAGATAAAGGAATCTTCACATCCAAACTCCAAGCTTGCCTTCCATGCAAAGGGGAGTCCCATCCGAACACGGGAGGAAGTCTTATGTCTTTTATCTTCACGGCCCATTAGTCCGGCCCACGTCACATAGCCCGGACGCCCGAGGACCCCTTAATCCAGGACTCCCTCAGTAGCCCCCGAACCAGGCTTCAATGACAATGTGTCCGACGCGCAGATTGTCTTCGGCATTGCAAGGCGGGTTCCTCCTCCGAATACTTCAAAGCATTTGATCCGAAGGGTTATACTCGGCTTTTCATTTAATGTCATACCCTTCGGCTTCTGCGCCTCTGTTGCTTCCGCTTCCACGTGTCGAGTGAATACAAAAGGTCATAGCATTTTTTTGCACATAACACCCTGGCCATGTAAAAAAGGCGTCTATTTAAAGGGATTGGATCTCAGATGCCATTCCACACCAGGTGGAAAATCCTTAGAGCTCGCTAGGAGAAACCATTCAAACATGGCTAGCGCTCCCAGTTCTTCCTCCCGCCCTCATGGCTCCAAAAAGGCGATTGGGAGAGATGTTCAGTATCCCATGACCAGCTAGTTAAGCTTCAAACGCAGGGATTCCTTCCCCCCATGGATCTAGTCCCTGTTCGGGCAGGATTAACCTCTTTCACTGGCAAAGCCCTAGCGGAAAATTTCCCCAATCCAAGCAGGGCGAACGAGTGTGCTTCATCTCCTTTTTATTAAGAGGCGTCGAATTTCCAATCCACCCTTTCCTCTGAGGTCTCCTGGAGTACTACGGCCTCCAACTGCACAATCTTTCATCGACCTCTATCCTGCACATTGCGGGTTTTGTCGCTCTTTGCGAGCTATTCCTGGGCTACGAGGCCCATTTTGAGTTATGGAGGAAGCTTTTCTGCCTCGTCCCTCGCACCCAAAAGGGATCTATATTCGAGGTGGGCGGCGCTGAGATATGGCACATAGCCGGGAGCAGATAGCTGTCCGGCATGCCAAAGAAGGCATCCGAAGAGTGGCCCTCGGAGTGGTTTTATATTGAAGATGTCTCTCTCCCCGAACTAGTCCGAATGGGCCTTCCCGAATTTTCCAGCGCTCCATTGAGGAAACGCCACAGCTGGCGCCCTCGGAGCCTCGAGGAGGAAGATAGCAGAAGTTCAACAATTAATGGGCAAGATAAGGACACTCGCCCAGTCTGGATTATCAATAATCAAGGTAATGGCGACTTCCATAGCGCGAGGTGTTCAGCCACTCCAATTCAGAGGGCTCCCTATGTGGCACTACAATGGGGAAGACGACGCCTCATGCTGCGGACGAAAGGGTCCGGACACCCCTGCCGCCCTGGCCACAATATGGGTCGATCTGTACAAAGAGGAGAAAGAGGAGTTTACCCGTCTTAAGCGCTGAGAGGGATTCTCCATGTACAACCCCCCTAACTGGGTAAGTTTTAATCCCACCACCTTACTCAATCCTCTCCCTGAGTCATGTTTTAATTGACATTAACCCGCCCATTTTTAATAGGAATGGCAGAAGGTTGTTGCGGGGATCCATAGCCCCGCTCCTCAGCCGGAGGACCATAACCGGGACCTCGATCCTGGATTCAAAGAGGATCCGGACATATTTGTAGAACTCCACGAGGGAGTCTTCTACCAGGCGAGCTATGATGGCACAGAAGTGGCCATCATGGCCGATTATCCTGTCCTCCTTCCTGCCTCATATGTAAGTAGTCAGGAGACATCTCCTCCGAAAGAGCTTCCTCATTATGCCTCACCCACCGCACTGTCTCGTGCTCCAAAGGGGAGGCGTTCGGCGCGCCATGCTGCACCAGAGGCGTCTCATAAGAGAGCGGCGCCTGCGCCGGGCGGGTCTTCGAAGAGGAAGGCAAATGACAACACTACCGAGCCTTCATCAAAGAGGTATGGCTTTCAATATGCCCCCTGGCAGTCACATCGAACTGTGACATTGTTCGTTGTGTTTTATCAGGAAAAGTGTTCGCCGGACTATGTTCGGGGATCCTGCCGGTCGCGCCTCCACCAATCAGGTTCCAGACCCTGCCTCCAGGGTGGGGGCTGATATGGGAGTGACGCCGGATTGTCCTCCTTCAGAGGATTCGGATAATGTATCCGTCATGAACTCTGAAGTAGAGAGCGCCATGAATCATCGGCAACGGAGGGCTGCTCTTCGCGACCCCAGCTTTACTAAAGAGGCGTTCAATGCCTTCAGCTTGGCTGATGCGTACATCCGAGCTGCTCGGGATGGGCTTGCCAGAGCCACTGACCAGCATTTGAAAGATATGCGGGTAAGTATGCATTGTACAGATCTGGTAATCATATACCAGTAGCCCCCGAGACTTGAAGCAGTTGAAACAACTGATTTGAGGATCATTGTATAATCAGGCACTCACGGAAAAGAACAACATGCTGTCTCATGAGCTGGAAAAGTGTCGGACCCAGCTAGCTGCCGAACTGGAGAAATCCAAGGAGGCACCGCTTGGTAATGTTCTCCTCCATCCAGAAAAATATAATCATATACCAGTAATGTTAACACTGTTGTATTTCCCATGGCAAGATTGTTAAATCAACTGAAAGAGGAACTGAAGGTCGCGCAGGCGGGTAAACATCAGGCCGAAAAGCAACTGGCCACTGGCGAACGTGTGTTGACACGGACCAGGGTTGAGAAGAACAAGCTGCAGGATTCCAATACCCAGCTGGGCAAAGAGCTAAAAGATGTGCGAGCCCAGCTAGTGGACGCCGTAAAACAGAACAGGAGGCTATGGGGCGGCATATTCAGTATGCCGACTGGCCGGCCCGAAGAGGAAATGTCCGGATCTCAAGGCGATCTACTGCAAGAGCTGTCCCAAGTGCACGACCCGAGCTCGAAAAGTGATGCGGAGTGTTGCCAAGGCTTTATGGCCATCCGTATCCCCTCGAGGAAGTATGGAGGAGCTTGTGAAGCTATTAAAGGGAGCTCGGCGCCGCTTTAGATTATGGAAGATATCGGCTTGCCGGGAAGGCACGCGAGAGGCCTGGCCCATGGTGAAAACGCGGTACACTGGACTTGATCCGAATCATATGGCCCGGGTCCGACCTCGGGGGTCAGATGGACAAGAGATTCCAGTGAGCTTGGTATATGACCAAGTAAAGATAGCTGCCAAGTTTTCACAACTGGATTGTAAGCTAGACAGCCTGTTAGACGGTATAGAGGAAGAAGCTTTTGAGTCCAAGTGACTATCTACTTCAATTGACAAATTTGTCCCTAGCCGAATTGTAAAATGATTGTTATGGCAGACCTTTTCGTTTCTACCTCCGGACCCAAAGGTGTGGAGTGTTTCCGAATACCGGACCGGTGATAAATACCGATGCATGCGTGGAAACCAGGCGTAGGGGTCATAGTTGCTTGAGCAGACAAGTTGTATTCGGCTAGCTATGTTATATTACTTATTGATTGTAAGAAACATCTTCTAGAGAGAATAGTTCCGTTAAGGGTTCCTTTCCCTGGGTGAACATGCGTTAGTATGCATGCCCGAACTGTGATTTGAAAATCGCAGTATACATAATATCTGGGGGTTCATAGTGCAACCAGGGTAAAACGTCTTTAGTCCGCCGATCGATTATTCCCTTAAGAACGCTAGCTTTCGGCTTCACCCAGTCTAAGGTACAAGTCCGAATGACCCAGCTGTAACAATCGCAGAGGTGCTCCCTTTATGCCCTAGCCGAACAAATGGGAACGTAGGGCATAAGCACAGGAGCCAGGCAACCCAGCTTGGCAAAAACTTAAGTCATAAAGGTGCATATAATGGCGAAGAAAAGGTATATATGATAAAAGGACACATATGTGGTGAGCTTGATGCTCGGAAAATGATAATAAGCTTCTGTAAAAGAAGCCCCTAGGTATTATGGGCGTGTACATTTAAGGATGTGTACCTCATAAGTGTGCGGTCTAGCCGCACAAGAGCTATAAAGATAAAGAAAAAATTTAAAGAGAGAGAAAAAGAAAAAGGAGAAAAAGAAAATGAACAATGAGTCCGGCTCTAGGCGTAGAATCTTCGGAGTCTGGCGGCATTCCACGGGTTGGACTCTAAGCGATTATCCGATGCATCACGCAGACGGTACGCACCTCCCATGAGAACTTCATCTATAATGAAGGAACCTTCCCACTTGGGCTTGAGTTTGTCCTTTTTCTTTTCTAGCAAGCGTAGAACGAGTTCACCAACATTATAAGTCTTGGCCCGCACTTCTCTGCTTTGGTATCTGCGAGCTTGTTGTTGATAGAATGCGGAACGGGCTTTTGCAATGTCGCGCTCCTCCTCTAGGGCATTTAGACTGTCCTGCCGATCAAGCTCGGCCTCTCTCTCTTCGTACATGCGCACTCAAGGTGAGTCATGAATGATGTCGTAGGGCAAAACAGCCTCCGCGCTGTACACCATGAAGAATGGTGTGTAACCGTTAGTGCGATTGGGCGTTGTCCGCAGCCCCCAGAGTACGGAGTCGAGATCCTCGACCCAGTTTTTGTCTGACTCTTTTAAAGACCGTACTAGTCTAGGCTTAATGCCGCTCATGATAAGACCATTAGCTTGTTCAACTTGACCGTTTGTTTGGGGGTGATAGACAGAGGCATAATCGAGCTTGATGCCCAGGTTAGCACACCATGTTTTCACTTTGTCGGCTGTAAAGTTGGAGCCGTTATTGGTGATGATGTTGTGTGGGACACCATAATGGTGTACGACACTGGATATAAAGTCTATTACTGGTCCGGCTTCGGCCGTTTTAACTGGTTTGGACTCTATCCACTTAGTGAATTTATCTACCATGACCAGCAGATATTTTTTCTTATGGCTTCCCCCTTTAAGGAGTCCGACCATATCAAGCCCCCAGACCGTGAAATGCCAGGTAATGGGGATTGTTTGTAGGGCGGTAAGCGGCATATGGTCTTGATTGGCGAAAAGTTGGCATCCCACACAACGTTGGACAAGGTCTTGTGCATCTGCTCGGGCCGTTGTCCAGAAGAAACCGGTACGGAAGGCCTTGCTTACAAGAGCCCGAGCCGCGGCGTGGTGACCGCCAAGACCAGCATGGATTTCGGCCAGGAGCTGCCGTCCTTCTTCTTCGGATATACATCTTTGAAGTATTCCAGTAGCGCTCTTCTTGTAGAGCTCTCCTTCATGAACCTTGTAGGCTTTCGAACGCCGAACGATGCATTGAGCCTCATTCTGATCCTCAGGGAGCTCTCGCCTATTAATGTAGGCCAAGAAGGATTCGGTCCATGGAGCAATTACTGCCATTATTAGATGGTCCGATGGTGTTATTTCGGTGGCTGAGCCCCCGATGATATCAGTATTGTGTTAGGAATCTGGGGGTATAATCGGATCCGGACTAGTGTTGCCCCTCCCATCCCGCCACACCATGGATGGCTTGAAGAGCCTTTCCAAAAAGATGTTAGGCGGGACGGGGTCACGCTTGGCGCCCATGCGAGATCCGCCGCTTGATTACTTTCTCGAGCCACATGATGAAACTCGAGTCCCTCGAACCGAGCTGATATTTTGAGTATGGCGTTACGATAGGCCGCCATCTTCGGATCTTTGGCATCAAAGTCTCCGTTTATTTGGGATATTGCGAGGTTTGAATCCCCGCGCACCTCCAGGCATTGTATGCCCATGGAGACAGCCATCCGATGATCATGCAATAAGGCCTCGTATGCGGCTGCGTTATTGGAGTATGTGTATAATATTTGGAGTACGTACTGGACTGTGTCTCCTTTGGGGGACGTTAAGACAACGCCCGCTCCTAAACCGGCCAGCATTTTAGAGCCATCGAAGTGCATGACCCAATTGGAATATGTACCATATTCTTTAGGGAGTTCGGCCTCTGTCCATTCGGCGACGAAGTCAGCCAATACTTGGGATTTAATGGCTCAGCGTGGTTTGTATGTTATATCAAATGATAAGAGCTCAATGGCCCACTTGGCAATCCGGCCTGTAGCGTCACAGTTGTTTATTATGTCATTGAGTGGTAATTCGAAAGCCACCGTGATCGAGCACTCTTGGAAGTAGTGCCGTAGCTTCTGGGATGCCATGAAGACCGCATATGCTATCTTTTGGTAATGAGGGTACTGGGATTTGAATGGTGTGAGGACAGTGGATACATAGTATACCGGTTTCTGAAGTGGGAATTTATGTCCGTCCTCCTCTCGTTCGACGACGAGCACCGCACTCACCACCTGGTGTGTTGCAAAGATGTATAATAACATGGGTTCACCGACGCTCGGCGCGGCCAGGATCGGGTTGCTTGCTAAAAGAGCTTTTATTTCTTCCAGTATGGCCGTTCCCGTGTCCGTCCACTCGAAGTGGTCGATGCGTCGGAGCAGGAGATATAGTGGCAATGCCTTTTCTCCTAATCTGGAGATGAAGCGGCTTAAAGCTGCCATGCATCCGGCTAGTTTTTGGACCTGTTTAAGGTCTGTTGGTGTAGCCAATTGTGACAAAGCTCAGATTTTGGCTGGGTTTGCCTCAATTCCTCTATTGGAAATGATGAAGCCCAACAGTTTTCCGGCGGGGATGCCGAAGACACACTTTTCCGTATTGAGCTCGATGTCATATGTACGGAGGTTGTCGAATGTGAGATGCAGGTCGTCTACTAGCGACTCGACGTGCTTAGTTTTAATGACGACGTCATACACATATGCTTCGACCATCTTGCCGATTTGTTTCTCCAGGCATGTTTGAATCATGCGTTGGTAGGTGGCGCCGACGTTTTTCAGCCCGAAGGGCATAGTGTTGAAGCAGAAAGGCCCGTATGGGGTAATGAATGCTGTTGCGGCTTGATTAGACTCCTTCATTTTGATTTGATGGTATCCGGAGTAGGCGTCGAGGAAACACAGTGAGTCGTGTCCTACAGTAGCATCAATGATCCGATCGATGCGGGGGAGGGGGAAGGGATCCTTAGGGCAGGCCTTGTTGAGGTCTTTGAAATCGACACACAGGCGCCAGGATTTATCCTTCTTTGGTACCATCACCAGGTTTGCTAGCCAGTCCGGATGTTTTATTTCTCTGATGAACCCGGCCTCAATTAACTTGGCTAGCTCCTCCCCCATAGCTTGTCATTTGGGTTCGGAAAAGCGCCGCAGTGTTTGCTTGACCGGCTTGTATCCCTTCAATATATTGAGGCTGTGTTCGGCCAACCTGCGTGGGATTCCTGGCATATCAGAAGGGTGCCTGGCAAATATGTCCCAGTTCTCGCGCAGGAACACACGTAGTGTGGTGTCGACCGTCGGATCCAGCTGTGCCCCGATGGAAGCTGTCTTCTTGGGGTCCGTCGGGTGAACTTGAAATTTGACTATTTCATCTGCTGTTTGAAGGAGGTGGACTTGGGGCGCTTATCGAGGATCACGTCATCCCTATCCACCGTGGAGCGTAGTGCAGTTAATTCTTCGGCCGCCAGGGCCTCGGATAGCGCCTCGAGGGCCAGGGATGCGGTTTTGTTTTCAGCGCGGAGTGCTATGTCCGGATCACTGGCGAGGGTAATAATACTGTTGGGCCCGGGCATCTTGAGCTTCATATACCCGTAATGGGTATGGCTTGAAAGCGCGTGAATGCGTCTCGCCCCAACAGGGCATGGTATCCACTGTTGAAAGGGGCCACTTGGAAGGTTATCTCTTCAGACCGATAGTTCTCCGGCGTGCCGAATACCACATCGAGCTTATTTTTTCCTACGCATCTTGCTTCCTGACTGGGAATGATTCCTCGAAAGGTCGTATTACTTTGCTCGATGCGGCTTCTATCTATTTGCATTTTATTGAGCATGTCCTCATAGATGAGGTTCAGTCCGCTGCCGCCGTCCATGAGCACTTTAGTGAGCCGAAAGCCATCCACAATTGGGTTGAGGACCAAGGCGGCTGGTGCTCGGACTGAACGGAATTTTGTTTCGTCATTGGCATTGAAATTTATAGCCGTGTCGTTCTAGGGATTTATTGCTGCGACTTGGCAGACTTCGACAAGGTCACGGAGTGCTCTCTTGCACCGATTGTTTGAAGCGAAAGTCTCAAAGACCATCAGTACTCTGAGGTCGTCGTCTTCCGGAGAGTGTTGCACTGAGGTATTTTTGGTGAGGATGTCCTTGCCGCTCTTGGCCACTTGCCGGAGTATCCAACATGCTCTGTTGTGGGTTGGTTCAGTATCCAGTGTCGTGTGTATTTTGCATGGCTTATCAAGCCATCCCTCAAGAACGGTTCCACGTCCCGTAATGGGTTTGATTTTCTTGCCTACGGGGTCGGGTGCCCCGCGAGGGTGCATCCTTTTTGCCCGCCAGGGAGGTGGCGTGAAGGCCGGTGGTTCCCAGCGGGCAGTCTGAGTTTTCCAGGCGCTTTCCATTGCGCAATACTTCTGTACTATGGTTGCTAAGTCAGTGAAGTGTAGTATGCGACGGCGGTTGAGGGCGTTGAGGATTCCTTTGTTCGTGCAATTACTGCAGAATACTGAAATCGCGTCCTTGTCGCGGCAATCTTTAATCTTGTCCTTGACAAGGAGGAATCTGGCCCAAAAGTGATGGACTGTTTCCTGAGACTGCTGCCGTATGTACATGAGGTCGTGTATATTCGGGGGACCGAAATTGCTTGGCGAATATTGCTTGTGGTGGGTGGGTGGTGTTAAATATGAACCCTGACCCAATGTGGAGTTCGAAGTTTGAAAAACTTCCGGGTTTAATAGTTCGGGCTCCGGGACGTCCAATGATTCTTCAGGCTCAACGCCCGATTATAAGTTCAGAGGACTGGGAGTGTCCCCCCGCAAGCGGGTATCCGGCTCTCCGAGCTCGGAAATCCGAACACATCTTGTTTTCAACATAGGGGAAGAGCTGTTGTTGTTGTGCTCCTCTACGACCGCTATCTGATGGGTGATCGGCGGAGATTTGATTTCTCTCTGATTGGGTTTAAGCCCGATCCGATCATAGTCTGAAGTGATCCATAGGGTGGCGATGCGATCCAGGAGCTCGTTTAAAGATGATAAGTCCGCCGGATCCATCCGTTTGGAGTACTCGGGGCCAAGACGAAGACGATTTTCGATGACTTGGGAAGTCATTATCGGCTTAACGGCCGAACGGGCGGCCATGGTAAAGCTGCCGAGCCGGAGGGTTTGGCCTGCGGCCAGGGCTCCTCCGGAAGTGATACTGTCCTTGATAGCAAGGCAAGCCATCAATCATGTCGCCGAAACCACAGAGGAACTCTCAATGAAAGCACCAAAGTCGGTGTCAAAACCGGCAGATCTCGGGTAGGGGGTCCCGAACTGTGCGTCTGAGGATCGAAGGTAACAGGAGACAGGGACACGATGTTTACCCAGGTTTGGGCCCTCTCGGTGGAGGTAATACCCTACTTCCTGCTTGATTATGTTGGATGAATATGGGGTTTACAAGAGTTGATCTACCTCGAGATCGTAATGGCTAAACCCTAGATGTCTAGCCTGTATGATTATGATGCCTCTACGGACGAAACCCTCCGGTTTATATAGACACCGGAGGGACCTAGGGTTGTACAGAGTCGGTTTACAGAGAAAGGAATCTTCACATCCGAACGCCAAGCTTGCCTTCCACGCAAAGGGGAGTCCCATTCGGACACGGGAGGAAGTCTTATGTCTTGTATCTTCATGGCCCATTAGTCCGGCCCACGTCACATAGCCCGGACACCCAAGGACCCCTTAATCCAGGACTCCCTCAGTGCATGTCTCAAAATATCATTTACCTCTATTTTAAAATTTTGAGTTCTGGCACCGCTGCAAATCACTGCTTCCCTCTGTGAAGGGACTTTCTATTTAATTTTATGTTGTGACATCACCTTCTAAAATAAGCACTAGAACCTGAGAGCACTGCTGTCATGCTGATGCATGTGTGTAGCTAATGTTGGGTGCATCATGACTTGATCTTTTCTACCATGAATTACAATGTTTAGTCGCTGCTTGAACTTTGGGGGTGCTCTGCATTTATGTTTTGCGGTCTCAGAAAGGGCTAGCGAGATACCACTATTGTCATATTATATCATGGTTGTTTTGATAACGTGTTGCTCTTTGAGATATCTTATTATTTCTCGCTAGTTGATTATGTGTAGCGACCCGACCTCAGACGGTCAAGTCTCTGTGCTTAAGTGTCATCCCTGGATCGGTATGCTGACAAACACAGTACTCGAGGATTTATGACAGAGGTAAATCACATGTATAAAGTAACATAAATAGTATTACCTCAATCCAAACAGCGGAAGTAACAACAAGGTTGTGAATTCCCATCAACACCAACGGCAAAGTTGAGTGTAGAAATCGTAACCTTAATGTATCACTTACTCGTCGTAAGAATCCTGCAACATGAGACGTTGCAGCCATGTAGGTCAGTACATTGAATGTACTGGCAAATTCACACCATAGGATAATGATGAATAATAGCTATCACTACATGCATATTTGGCTGGTGGAGGCTCTATGATTATAAAGTTTTTGCGAAAAGCCAATTTTCCCTACTGCAAAGGAATATATTTTATTTAACTACAAAGTTGGTTGAAAATTATTGAGAAGGTTCCTCCAACTCAATCCCAATTAAAAGTTAACAACCCAACAAATTAATTAAGTAGAGTGATGAGATCAATATGATAATCCAAGTACCAGAGACTCAAGATGTCCATAACCGGGGACACGGCTAACCATGATTAGTTTGTACACTCTGCAGAGGTTTGCGCACTTTTCCCCACAAGACTCGATCTCCTCCGTTGAAATTCTCGCACTACATGGTGTTTGAGAAACGGATGACCGAGACACAGTCTTTCAGAAACATTAACTCTAACCCTGGATAGACAGTACCAACCTACATCCCCTACATCTTCTAGCCTACCACTGGAAGAGTTCATGCAACTTACTCAACTATGCTAGAGCCCATAATAGCTTGTGGCTGCACACGTAAGTTTCTAGCATGAATACTCTTATGATCCCTTTGAGCCTGGGTGGCTTTCCATAGGGTGATCACACGGGTCCTCCGGGATCCCCTTGGGCAAGCACCGGGTTCTCCAGGTGCCCGGGCAGACCACTGGGTGCTCCATGGTGCCCCTACCATTCCACCAAGATGTGTATTAAAGTAGCCACCTTAAGTTAACCGTTAATGATAACTCTCACATCTGTCATGAATACACTCAACCAATCCACGTCTACGAGCATAGCAGAGCAGTATAAGCATAACGTAGAAGTAACTCCCAAAGTTTGAATGCAGGACAATAGGTTCCTACCTCATCAACTACTTCCCAATACCCACATGTTATCAATCCTACTCATGCAATGTTTGAGGGTGAAACTAATGCATAAAACTGGGTAATGAAAAGTATGATCAAAGTGTGAACTTGCCTGTACTATTGATGAAGATGATTCGCACTCATAACTCCTGATATTTCTACTCGTCATACTCCGGTCAATCTATCGTAAGCAAGCAATAGTAACCACACATAAGCAATCACTCAAAAGATCAGAAAGAACGAAGAAACAACTCGGAAAACATCAAAACCAAGCAAATAACTCTTGCAACATAAAACAATTTCTAACAGTACCAAAATTATGTGAATTTGGCCTTATCAGAAAGTTTAGGTTAAGAGCTTTAATTTGCAAAAAGAATCAACTCAAACAGAGTTATAAAACTTAAGTTACGATCAAACGAAGTTCAAATATAAATCTGTTTGAATTCAAAATTTAAAACTTTCAAAAACATGTTTAAGTTGTTTTACTGGGTAGAGGGGATCATAACGAAGAAGTGGGCGTTGGTTTCGTCTAATTTAAACGAACGAGTAAAAACTTATGGCTATTTGAAAAAATCAGGGTCAAGCTATTTTATGAAACAAAAATAACTACGGCTAAAAGAATTCTAGGTATAATGTATAAATACAGAGACTAATTGATAATCTAATTATTCTATCATACTAGTCTAGAAATAAGTATAAAAAAGGACGAAGAAAGATACATTTATAAGATAGAGAAAAGACGACTTCGCAGGGAAAAGACAATTTTCAGAAGTCCCGTCGGACAGAAGAATATTTTTTTTAATGAATCTAGTCAAACCAAAATATTGATTTAACCCGAATCGGATGATTTTTGAAGGCTCTATGGGTCTATATTTATAGGTGGGAAAAGAGGCTTAGAGGTCAAAGGCTAGGCAATGTGGGACTAAACATAGACGAAATAAACGAAAGAGAGCAGAAAAAGCTTAAACGCCTCGCACGGGCCTAAAGGCCTCGGCCGGCCGCGCGCTGTAGTTAAAAAAAAACAAAATTCAGCCTAAGTAAAAAGAATGAAAAGGCTGGCTGGGCCTGGCCCATGTAGGAGAGAAAACAAAATGATGGGCGCCCGATGCCACTATGCTGCACACGTGCAGTTTTTGGTTTTTTTTAAACAGAAAACGATAAACTGAATAACGAAAATAAAAATAAAATTGTACATAGGCATATTATATATCACAATTTTCAAAAAATGATTTTCTACAACATGAACATTTTTCTAACGTCAAATAAAATCCACAGAAATTTAAATAAAGCAAAGAGTGCTACAGCTCTAATAATATCCAATAAAAATCATTTTAAAAATACCAACATAATTTCAAAATTATTTCTCTCCAATTTTCTGATTTAGGGAATCATTTTACCCTATTTTCCATATATTTTATTTTTGGAGGAAAATAATTTGAATAAAATTCAAATAATTTCCACAAGGACTTTAAATTTGATTTTTGAAACTCCCAACTCATATTTCATATAATTTGAAGAAGTCATTTTATCTTCTCTCATGAAAATCATTGAGTTGCTTAAAGTTTCTGAATTGGAAAATATATTCAAATAAAATTCAAATCTTTTCAAAAACCCTTTTCATTTATTTAAATGGAAGAAGTCATGTCATCTTCTCTCTAGGGTTTTGTATATGAAAAGAATTTGAATTCACGGAGATCATAAATGCAAAAACTAAAGTTTGGGAAAGTCCTTTTATTCCCTCTCATTTAACTTTCAAAAATATCGAATTTCACTCAATTTCACACAATCAATCAAACAATCAATCATAATTATCTATTTAATATAACATTCCAAAATTTAGAATTTTGGGATGTTACATTATGTCATTGATATGAGTTAATATAATTTTTAAGAGTTATTGTCGGCATGGTTAGTTATAATGTTGGCTGAAAACCTGGGTGCTGTTTAAGCTTATTTATGCAAACAACAGCAAAAGAGTTCATAAAAGTTTTTCTTTTTCACTTTCAGTTTATGAACTAAATTGCTTGAGGACAAGCAAAGGTTTAAGCTAGGGGGAGTTGATACGTCTCCAACGTATCTACTTTTCCTAACGCTTTTCCTCTTGTTTTGTACTCTAATTTGCATGATTTGAATGAAACTAACCTCGGACTGACGCTGTTTTCAGCAGAACTACCATGGTGTTGTTTTTGTGCAGATATAAAAGTTCTCGGAATGGAACAAAACTTTGCGAGGATTTTTATACAATAAAAGAGAATTACTGGACCCAAGAACCACCAGAGAGGGGCACCTGGGTGGGCACAACCCACCAGGGCGCGCCTGCCCCCCAAGCGCGCCCAAGTGGGTTGTGCCCACCTGGTGGCCTCGCAGACCCTGAAACCGACGCTATAAAATCACATATTTCCAGAAAAAAAATCGGGGAAAAAGAATTATCGCGATCCATGAGACGGAGCAGCCGTCACCTGATGTTCTTCATCGGGAGGCCAGATCTGTAGTCCGTTTGGGGCTCCGGAGAGGGGGATCTTCGATCTTCGTCATCACCAACCCTTCTCCATCGCCAATTCCATGATGCTCCCCACCTGGAGTGAGTAATTCCTTCGTAGGCTCGCTGGTCGGTGAGGAGTTGGATGAGATTCATCATGTAATCTAGTTAGTTCTGTTAGGGCCTGATCCCTATTATCCACTATGTTTTGAGATTGATGTTGCTATGACTTTGCCATGCTTAATGCTTGTCACTTTGGGTCCGGGTGCCATGATTTCAGATCTGAATCGTTTATGTTATCACCATTGTATCCATGTTCTAGATCCGATCTTGAAAGTTATAGTCACCTACTACGTGTTATGATCCGGCAACCCCGGAGTGACAATAGTCGGGACCACTCCCGATGATGACCATAGTTTGAGGAGTTCATGTATTCACCGTGTGTTAATGCTTTGTTCCGGTTCTCTATTAAAAGGAGGCCTTAATATCCCTTAGTTTCCTTATGGACCCTACTGCCACGGGAGGGTAGGACAAAAGATGTCATGCAAGTTCTTTCCATAAGCACGTATGACTATTTACGGAATACATGCCTATATTATATTTATGACCTGGAGCTAGTGCCGTATTGCCCTAGGTAATGACTGTCACATGATGAATATCATCCAAAAAATTACCGATCCAATGCCTACGAATTTATCTTATATTGTTCTTGCTAAGTTACCACTGCTATTGTTACTGTTGCACTTGCTAGAAAATTGCTGCTATCACTACCGTTACCATCGCTGCTGCTACTATTATCAAAACTATCATATTACTTTGCTACTGATCACTTGCTGTAGATGATTAATCACCGGGTGTGGTTGAATCTACAACTCAGCTGCTATACTTGCAAATATTCTTTGGCTCCCCTTGTGTCGAATCTATAAATTTGGGTTGAATACTCTACCCTCGAAAGCTGTTGCGATCCCATATACTTGTCGGTTAGCAACTGGGCATCCTGGTTACCAGCCATTCTCTCGTGAATGATGAGTGGAGTCCACTCATCGTGAGAATAACCCACCTAGCATGGAGCATACTGACAGCCCCCAGTCGCCACATGAGCGATCCGGGCATACAAAACAGATTATCATTTGAAGGTTTAGAGTTTGGCACATGCAAATTTACTTGGAACGGCAGGTAAATACCGCATATAGGTAGGTATGGTGGGCTCATATGGAACAACTTTGGGTTTATGGAAGTGGATGCACAAGCAGTATTCCCGCTTAGTACAAGTGAAGGCTAGAAAAAGACTGGGGAGCGACCAACTAGAGAGCGACAACAGTCATAAACATGCATTGAGATTAACCAACATTGAGTGTAAGCATGATTAGGATATAAATCACCATGAACATACATATCGTGGAGGCTATGTTGATTTTGTTTCAACTACATGTGTGAACATGTGCCAAGTCAAGCCACTCGAATCATTCAAAGGAGGATACCTATCATACTACATCAGAACCATTTTAAAAGCATGTTGGCTCGCAAGGTAAACCATTATAAACTCCTAGCTAATTAAGCATGGCATAACTATAATCTCTAATTGTAATTGCAAACATGTTTCATTCATAATAGGCTGAATCAAGAATGATGAACTAATTATATTTACAAAAACAAGATAGATCGAGTTCATACCAGCTTTTCCTCATCTCAATCATTTCATCATATATCGTCATTATTGCCTTTCACTTGCACGACCGAACGATGTGGATAATAATAATAGTGCACGTGCATTGGACTAAGATGGAATCTACAAACATTTATTCAGAGGAGAAGACAAGGTAATATGGGCTCTCTTGTTAGATCAACAATAATGCATATGAGAGCCACTCAAAATTTTCATCATGGTCTTCTCCTCTCGACCCAAAGAAAGGAAAAAAGATTTTCAAAGAAACACATTGAAATATTTTTGGAGTTTTTGTTTTTCTGAAGAAAGTAAAACAAGAACAAGAAAAACTATTTACACGAGAAAGCTCCCAACAAGCATAAGAAGAACGACAAATCTTTTTGGGTTTTATTTTAATACTACTAATGAATAAACATGGAAAGGAAAGAAGTAAAACTATTTTTTTGGGTTTTCTCAATGTTTTTCAAACACACAAAAAGAAAGCGAAAAGAAAAAAAACTAACATGGATAATACAATGAAAAAGTATGAACACCGACAACTGGAATGAGTGTGTGAACATGAATGTAATGTTGATGAGAAATAAGTACTCCCCCAAGCTTAGGCTTTTGGACTAAGTTGGTCTAGGCCCATGGATCAAAGTATCCCTCTCCTGGGTGCCGAGGAGGATCTTGGGGGTTCCACTAGTTAGCGAGCTCCTGCGGCTCCCACTGATAAACAGGCTCCTGTTATGTGTCAGGTGATGGTTCTGGCTCGTGAACTGGGGATCGCGTCCGCTCCCAGTATGCATAAATGTCCTCAGGTAAAATGAGGTATGTGCCTGAATGAATGTTGAACAAACAAGGTGCAGGCAAGGTAATAATCTGGCAAGTCTTTTCGCAAAATACCTGGTTATAGATGCGTCTCTTATCTTTATCATAGCGAATAAAGTGATGTGCTACCATACTGTTATAGTCTAAGTATAAAGTGGGTAGTAGTGTCTCCTCTCTCTCATCGTGCCTAATAGGTATCTCAAAGCGTTTAGCAAGGCAGGAGGCATAGATACCTCCAAAGATAGGACCCTTCGTACGGTTTAAACTCAACCGTCGAGCAACCATAGCACCCAAACTAAAAGTTCTATCACGAAGTAAAGCATGGCGCAAAATGGCAAGGCCAGGAGCACTAAGGCCTCCACTCTCCCCGCGACTAATTAAACATCTACCAACAAATAATGAGTAGTAGCGTAAAACAGGAAAAATGTAAACTAGCCACTCTCACTTCCGACACCTTTCTCCTTTCCCCAATGGTAACTTTACCAATAAAATCTTCCTCATCTCTAGGACGTGGTTCATCAATGCTACCCTCAAAAGGTAATTTGCAAACCTCACAAAAATCATAAAGCGTCATATCCTATGCTCATCATATAAGTAAAATACTACCATGGGTGGTGAACTCCTAGCATGAAAGTGAAAATTTTGCACGAAAGTATTAGTGAGTAGGAGGTACTGTTCACACTTATCATGGAGGAAGTCGGTGATGCCTGCATTCTCAGCCAAATAATAGAAATCCTCATAAATTCCGGCCGCCTCTAAGAATGCATCAAATGGCCATTCACACGGCCGAACCTCTGATATATCTCCAACGTATCTATAATTTATGAAGTATTCATGTTGTTATATTATCATTCTTGGATGTTTTACAATCATTTTATAACAATTTTATATCATTTTTGGGACTAACCTATTGACCCAGTGCCCAGTGCCAGTTGCTGTTTTTGCTTGTTTTTTACATCGCAAAACTTTTTGCGGATTTTTTATGGACCAGAAAACATCTAGTGGGCCAGAGAAGCACCTACGGGGTGCCCAGGTGGGTTGTGCCCACCTCGGTGGCCTCCCGCACCCCTCTTCGCCCTATAAATTGCCAAATATTCCAAAACCCTCGAGGGTTACCCTAGATCAGAAGTTCTGCCGCCGCAAGGCTCTGTAGCCACGAGAAACCAATCTAGACCCTGTTCCGGCACTTTGCCGGAGGGGGAAATCATCACCGATGGCCATCTTCATCATCCCGGCGGCCACCATGATGAGGAGGGAGTATTCCACCCTCGGGGCTGAGGGTTTGTACCAGTAGTTATGTGTTTAATGTCTCTCTCTTGTGTTCTTGAGATGTCACGATCTTGATGTATCGCGGGCTTTGTTAGTATAGTTGGATCATATGGTGTTTTCCCCTCTCTATCTTATTGTGATGAATTGAGTTTTCCCTTTGAGATTTTGTTTTATCGGATTGAATACTATTATGGACTTGAGAGCACTTGATATATGTCTTGCATATGAATACCCGTGGTGACAATGGGGTATTATATTGATTCACTTGATATATGTTTTGTCACTCAACTTGCGGATTCCCGAGGTGACATTGGGGTAATCTACGCATAGGGGTTGATGCACGTTCTTGTCTTTGTTTCTCCCGTACAAATCTTGGGGCACTCTTTGAGGTTGTTTGTGTTGGATTGAGTATTATGAATCTAAAATTATTTGGTGTTATTTTAGTACGAACTCTTGGATAGATCGATCGGAAAGAATAGATTCGAGGTGGTTTCATACCCTACAAATGATTTCTTCTAATGTTCTCTGCTAGATAGGAACTTTGGAGTGTTTCTTCATTGCACGTTGAGGGATGGTTATATGATCCAATTATATTAGCATTGCTGGGAGATTGCACTAGTGAAATTACGGACCCTAGGCCTCATTTTCAAGCATTGGAATACCGTTTGTGCTCTGTTTTATCAATTGCTACCTTGCTGTTTTTTATTGTTCTTATTACAAAAATCAATATCTACTATCCATATCACACTTATATCACCATCTCTTCGCCGAACTAGTGCACCTATACAAATTACCATTGTATTTGGTGTGTTGTGGACACAAGAGACTTTTTTATTATTTGGTTGCAGGGTTGTTTGAGAGAGACCATCTTCATCCTACGCCTCCCACGGATTGATAAACCTTAGGTCATCCACTTGAGGGAAAATTGCTACTGTACCTACAAAACTCTGCGCTTGGAGGCCCAACACAAGTCTACACGAACAAGTTGCGTAATAGACATCAAGCTCTTTTCTGGCGCCGTTGCCGCGGAGGTGAGTGCTTGAAGGTATATCTTTAGATCTTGCAATTTAATCTTTTAGTTTCTTTTTTTATCACTAGTTTGGTTTATAAAAAGAAAACTACAAAAAAAGGAATTGAGGTGGTCTCATATTATTCATCTTTATCATGTCTTTCGTGAAAATGATGGAAAGGAAAATTGTGCTCAATTGATAGAAGAAGAACTCAATAGAATGTTTGGTATAAATGATGAGCATGATTGCAATGTTGTTAGTATGAATTCTTTGAATATCCATGATGCTAATGATATGCAAAGCCATAAGCTTGGGGATGCCATGTTTGATGAAAATGATATTTTAAGACCCCCAAGATTTGATGTGCAAATTTGTTATAATGATCGCATGCCTCCTATTTATGATGATTGTAATGATGAAAGTGGATTTGGAGAGGTCATGACTTTATTTAGTGATGAATCCACCATTTTGGATGAGGCTTCAATTGACTATGATAACAAGTTGCTATCTATGATGATTATGGTGATGACATGTATGCTATAAATAATAATGATAACCATGAAAATTTTCATCATGATTTTAATTTTCAATCCCATGATAGTTATTTTGTTGAGTTTGCTCCGACTACTACTCATGAGAATAAATTTGCTTATGTGGAGAGTAATAAAACTTCTATGCTTGTGGATCATGAAAAGAATGCTTTATGTGATAGCTATATTATTGAATTCATTCATGATACTACTGCAAATTATTATGGGAGAGGAACATGTGCTTCTACATATCTCAATAATATCAAGTTTCCTCTCTATGTGTTGAAAATCTTGAAGTTTTGCTTGTTTTGCCTTCCTACGCTAGTTGATTCTTGTTCCCATAAATTGTTTGCTCACAAAATTCCTATGCATAGGAAGTGGGTTAGACATAAATGTGCTTGCCCTGTGTTTCATGATGCTCTTGTTATGTTTCAATTCTTATCTTTTATGCGAGCATCATTGAAATCATCATGCCTAGCTAAAAGGCATTAAAGAAAAGCGCTTGTTGGGAGACAACCCAACACTTTTACCTACTATTTTTATGTGTTCACACTATTAAGCTACTATAGTAATCATAGTTTATAGCTTTTGTTTCAATAAAGTGCCAAGTAAAGCCTTTGCGATAGTGTGGATGATAGTCCAAAACAAGGGCAAAAGAGTTTGGAAAAGTAGATACGATGGAGACGTATCAATCCTAAGTTTGCTACTTCGCCTATCTTTATTACTGATAAGGATTATGAATTCTCTGTCGATCCTGAGTTAATTACTTTGGTTGAATTTGATCCTTTCTATGGTTATGAATCTGAAACCGTTGTGGCACATCTTACTAAATTGAATGATATAGCCACCCTATTTGCTCATGAGGTAAAAATTCGCTATTACTATATTCTTAAATTGTTTCCTTTCTCATTAAAGGGTGATGATAAGTTATGGTTTAATTCTCTTGCTCCTGGTTGTGTGTGTAGTCTCCAGGATATTATTTACTACTTCTCTAAAAAATATTTCCCTGCTCATAAGAAACAAGCTGCTTTAAAGGAAATATTTAACATTGTGCAAATTGAAGAAGAGACTCTCCCACAAGCTTGGGGGAGGCTTCTCCAATTACTTGATGCTTTGCCTGATCACCCTCTCAAGAAAAATGAAATACTTGATATCTTTTATAATGGACTAACCGATGCTTCCAGAGACCATTGATGTCTACTATGCAACTTTATTAGACACGTGTTGGGACTCCAAGCGCAGAGTTTTGTAGGACAGTAGCAATTTCCCTCAAATGGATGACCTAAGGTTTATCAATCCGTGAGAGGTGTAGGATGAAGATGGTCTCTCTCAAACGACCCTGCAACCCAATACAAGAAATCTCTTGTGTCCCCAACACACCCAATACAATGGCAAATTGTATAGGTGCACTAGTTCGGCGAAGAGATGGTGATAAAAGTGTAATATGGATGGTAGAAATATCTGAATAAATAAAAACAGCAAGGTAGCAATTAGTAAACGGGCACAAAAATGGTGTTGCAATGCTTGAAAAAAAGGCCTAGGGTCCGTACTTTCGCTAGTGCAATCTCTCAACAATGCTAACATAGTTGGATCATATGATTATCCCTCACAGTGTAACCAAGAATCACTCCCGGATTCCTATTAGCGGAGCACAAAAGATAGGAATTGTTTGTAGGGTGCGAAGCCACCTCAAAGCTATTCTTTCCGATCGATCTATTCAAGAGTTCGTACTAAAATAACACAAAGCTATTGTTTCTGTTCGACCTATCCTAGATTTTGTACTAGAATAACACCAAAGCATATTCATATTCATAATACTCAATCCACACAAAGAACTACAAAGAGACCCCGAAGTTTCCGTCGGAGAAAAATGTGCATCAACCCCTATGCATAGATTACCCCAATATCACCGCGGGAATCCGCGAGTTGAATGCCGTAACATATATCAAGTGAATCGATAAGATACCCCAATTGTCACATCAAGTATTCATACCGCAAGACATATATCATGTGTTCTCATCTCTGAATATTCAATCCGACAAGACAAAACTTCAAAGGGTAAAGATTCAAGTCATCATAACAAGAGTATAAAGGGTAGAAACATCATATGATCTGACTATATTAACAAAGCCCATGATAGAAATCACGAGAGAGAGAGAGAGAGAGATTAAACACATAGCTACTGGTACAAACCCTCAGCCCCGAGGGTGGACTACTCCCTTCTCATCGTGGTGGCCGCCGGGATGATGAAGATGGCCACCGGAGATGATTCCCCCCTCTGGCAGGGTGCCGGAACGGGGTCTAGATTGGTTTTTGGTGGCTACAGAGGCCTGCGGCGGTGGAACTTCTGATCTAGGTTAACTCCGATGGGTTTTGGAATATTTGGGAATGTATAGTGCAAAGAGGGGGTGCGGGAGGCCACCGAGGTGGGCACAACCCACCTGGGCGCGCCAGGGGGGCCTGGCGCGCCCTCGTGGGTTGTGCCCCCTTCGGGGCACCCCCAGGTGCAGCTCTGACCCATTGGGTTCCTTCGGGTCCATAAAAAAATCTCCGTGGAGTTTTGTTGCGTTTGGACTCCATTTGGTATTGAATTCCTGCGATGTAAAAAATAAGCAAAAAACAGCAACTGGCACTGGGCACTGGGTCAATAGGTTAGTCCCAAAAAATGATATAAAGTTGCTATAAAATGATTGTAAAACATCCAAGAATGACGAAATAACAGCATGAATACTTCATAAATTATAGATACGTTGGAGACGTATCAACATCCCCAAGCTTAATTCCTACTCGTCCTCGAGTAGGTAAATGATAAAAGAAATAATTTATGAAGTGTGAATGCTAGCAAAGTGCATAAGTTTGATCAATGATAATTTCAATCACTTTTCCTTGCATCATAACATCAATTCTTTCTTATAAAACTTCTCATGTTATAGTGGCAACCAATTCACATGTTAAGGTTCAAACAATGAATTCTCTTGAAACCCAACAACCTGTGTTCTTAGTCACCAAGTAATTGCAATTCAACTTATTCAACAGAGTTTAAGTAAGAGCTCCACATACTCAACCATCATATAGTCTTCTATGACTTCTAACACTCACCTTGTACATATGAGCAAAACGTTTCAACTAGACACATAGAAAGATAGGGGCTTATTGTTTTGCCTCCCAACGTATTCACCTCAAGGGTGATGTCAACAATAATAACTCATGCTACACTTATTCAACTAGACATATGTGCCTAGATCTTTCCTCACCACATGATGCTTGCCAAAAGAGAAAACTATAAGGGGAATAGAGAGAAAAACTTTGACTCTTTGCCTAAAAGTGAATACATAAAAGTAAAAGATAGGCCCTTCGCAGAGGGAAGCAGAGGTTGCCATGCGCTTATTTGTTTGTATGCTCAACCCCTTAGTGCAAAAGAACATCACGTTATATTGCCCCTTATGATAGCAACCTTTATTATGCAGTCCGTCGCCTTTATTGCTTTGCCATCACTAGTTCATACAACGCTCAATTTTCTCTTACACTAAATGATCTAACACTTTTAGAAGCAATTTTTATTGCCTTATTGCACCTATGACAACTTACTTGAAGGATATTGCTCAATCCTTAGGTAGGTATGGTGGACTCTTGAAAATAAGATTTGGGTTTAAGTTTTTTTGGATGCACAAGTAGTATCTCTACTTAGTGCGGAATTTTTGGCTAGCAAAGATAGGGGCAAGCACCACATGTTGAAGGATCTATGACAATATGACTTCTATGTGAATACGAACAAACATAAACATTACGTTGTCTTCCTTGTCCAACATCAACAATTTTGGCATATAATATTTTGATGGGGGCTCACAATCACAAAAGATTTCCATGATAGTGTATTTGCATGTGAAAGTTCTCTTCCTTATACTAATTATTCATGAATTGCTTGTATGAACAATATTGTGATTGTCAAGCCTCAAAAGATTTCACTTTCTAAACCCAATGTGAAGCTACCACTAGGCATGATATGATTTCAACTTCATGACATTCAATTTATTCAACAATTTACTCATAGGATATAAGTGAAGCACAAGAGTGAATGACAAACTACTCCAAAAAGATATAAGTGAAGATCATGCGAGTAGTTAAGTAAATAGATAGCCATGCGAGGACTCTCTCTTATTTAAAAACTTTCAGATCTAAGTATTTTATTAAAACATCAAGCAAAACAAAATAAAATGACATTCCAAGGATATCAAACATCATGTGAAGAAGCAAAAACTTAGGCTCAACCAATATTAACCGATTATTGTTGAAGAAGAAAGGTGGGATGCCTACTGGGGCATCCCCAAGCTTAGATGCTTGAGACTTCTTGAAATATTATCTTGGGATGCCTTGGGAATCCCCAAGCTTGAGATTTTGTGTCTCCTTAATTCTTCTCATATCACGGTTTTCCTAAATCTCAAAAGCTTCATCCACACAAAACTCAACAAGAACTCGTGAGATAAGTTAGTATAAACTAATGCAAAAGCTTTATCATTCTCTACTGTAGCAAATCACTAAAATTATTATTCAACATTGCACACTAAATGCCTCTGCATATTTAATACTCCTATCCTCAAATAGATTCACTAAACAAGCAAGCATATGCAAACAATGCAAACATAACAGCAATCTACCAAAACAGTAGAGTCTGTAAAGAATGCAAGAGTATCAATACTTATTCAACTCCAAACATTATGAAATTATAGCACACTGTAGAAAATTTATAAGAGCTTATTATGCAAAAAGTTTCAACATTTTATCACATTCTGACTTTTCTAGGGAATTTTTGCAACAACGGTAAACTTTTTGTTTTCAAACAGCAACATATATACTTGCAAAATAAGCATGGCAAAGGCTACCCTTGACATTTTTATTGAAAAGAAAGATGCAAAACATTATTCTAAATAACATCAACCAAATCCTATCAAAATAAAATGACGCTCCAAGCAAAACACATATCTTGTGACAAATGAAAACATAGCTCCAAGTGAGGTTACCAATAATGTTGGAGACAAAAGAGGGGATGCCTTCCAGGGCATCCCCAAGCTTAGTTGCTTGGATCTTCCTTGAATATTACCTTGGGGTGACTTGGGAATCCCCAATCTTAGGGTCTTGTCACTCCTTATTCTCCTCATATCGGCATCTCACCCAAAACTTGAAAACTTCAATCACACAAAACTTAACGGAACTTCGTGAGATAGGTTAGTATGATAAAGAGCAAACCATTTCACTTTGGTACTGTCAAAGACAAGATTCCTAATTGTTTCCACACAATTCCTACTGTAGCATATCATTTCCACAATTTATATTGAGCAATATAAGCCACAGAAACTAGGAAACAAGCAAACTATGCATTGAAAACAGAATCTGCAAAAAACAGAACAATCTATAGTAATCTGTACTCAAACCATTCTTCTGATACTCCAAAAATTATGAACAAATTAGTACCACGTGAGAAATTTGTATATTAAACTTTTGCAAAAAGAATCAACTCAAAAGCACTCTTTTGTTAAAAATAAGAATTATTTTCGTGAGCATAAAAGTTTCTGTTTGCAGCAAGATCAAATCAACTATCACCCAACATGATCCCAAAGGCTTTACTTGGCACTTTATTGAAACAAAAGCAATAAAACATGATTACTACAGTAGCTTAATCATGTTAACACATAAAAACAGTAGGTAAAAGTGTTGGGTTGTCTCCCAACAAGCGCTTTTCTTTAATGTATTTTTAGCTAGGCATGATGATTTCAATGATGCTCGCATAAAACATAAGAATTGAAACATAACAAGAGCATCATGAATCACCTGGTAAGCACATTTAAGTCTAACCCACTTCCTATGCATAGGGATTTTGTGATCAAACAATTTGTGGGAACAAGAATCAACTAGCATAGGAAGGCAGAACAAGGACAACTTCAAGATTTTCAACACATAGAGAGGAAACTTGATATTATTGCAATTCCTACAAGCATAAGTTCCTCCCTCATAATAATTTTCAGTAGCATCATGAAGAAATTAAACAATATAACCATCACATAAAGTATTCTTTTCATGACACAAAAGCATGGAAATTTTACTACTCTCCACATAAGCAAATTTATTCTCATCAATAATTGTGGGAGCAAACTCAACAAAATAACTCTCATGTGATTGGAAATTAAGATCATGATGACAAGTTTCATGTTTATAATTATTCAATATAGCATACATGTCATCACCATAATCCTCATATATAGGAACTTTGTTGTCATAATGAATTGCAACCTCCTCCAAAATAGTGGATTCATCATTAAATAAAGTCACGACCTCTCCAAATCCACTTTCATCAATATAATCATCATAAATAGGAGGCATGCAATCATGATAATAAATTTTCTCATGAAAACTTGGGGGACTAAAAATATCACCTTCATCAAATGTAGCATCCCCAAGCTTATGCCTTTGCATATCATTAGCATCATGGATATTCAAAGAGTTCATACTAACAACATTGCAATCATGCTCATCATTCAAATAATTTGTGCCAAACATTTTATTGACTTCTTCTTCTAACAATTGAGCACAATTTTCCGATCCATCATTTTCAAGAAAGATATTATAAAGATGATCAATAATATGATGCAACCTCAATTCCATTTTTTATGTAGTTTTCTTTTATAAACCAAACTAGTGATAAAACAAGAAATTAAAAGATTCAGTTGCAAGATCTAAAGATATACCTTCATGCACTCACCTCCCCAGCAACGGCGCCAGAAAAGAGCTTGATGTCTGCTATGCAAGTTTATTCTTGTAGACACGTGTTGGGCCTCCAAGCGCAGAGTTTTGTAGGACAGTAGCAATTTTCCCTCAAGTGGATGACCTAAGGTTTATCAATCGAGGTGTAGGATGAAGATGGTCTCTCTCAAATGACCCTGCAACCATATACAAGAAATCACTTGTGTCCCCAACACACCCAATACAATGGCAAATTGTATAGGTGCACTATTTCAGCGAAGAGATGGTGATAAAAGTGTAATATGGATGGTAGAAATATATTTTTATAATCTGATTAAATAAAAAAGCAAGGTAGCAATTAGTAAACGGGCACAAAAACGGTGTTGCAATGCTTGAAAACAAGGCCTAGGGTCCGTACTTTCGCTAGTGGAATCTCTCAACAATACTAACATAGTTGGATCATATGATTATCCCTCAAAGTGTAACGAAGAATCACTCCCGAGTTCCTATTAACAGAGAACAAAAGATAGGAATTGTTTTTAGGGTGTGAAGCCACCTCAAAGCTATTCTTTCCGATCAATCGATTCAAGAGTTCGTACTAAAATAACACAAAGCTATTGTTTCCGTTCGATCTATCCTAGAGTTTGTACTAGAATGACACCAAAGCATATTCATATTCATAATACTCAATCCACACAAGGAACTACAAAGAGACCCCGAAATTTCCGTCGGAGAAAAACGTGCATCAACCCCTATGCATAGATTACCCCAATATCACTGCGGGAATCCGCGAGTTGACTGCCATAACATATATCAAGTGAATCGATAAGATACCCCAATTGTCACCTCAAGTATTCATACCGCAAGACATATATCATGTGTTCTCATCTCTGAATATTCAATCCGACAAGACAAAACTTCAAAGGATAAAGATTCAATTCATCATAACAAGAGTATAGAGGGTAGAAACATCATATGATCCGACTATATTAACAAAGCCCATGATAGAAATCATGAGAGAGATAGAGAGAGATTAAACACATAGCTACTGGTACAAACCCTCAGCCCCAAGGGTGGACTACTCCCTTCTCATCGTGGTGGCCGCCGGGATGATGAAGACGGCCACCGGAGATGATTCCCCCCTTCGGCAGGGTGCCGAAACGGGGCCTGACGGAGTCCTGGATTAGGGGGTCCTCGGACGTCCAGCCTATGTGACGTGGGCCGGACTGATGGGTTGTGAAGATATAAGATAGAAGACTTCCTCCCGTGTCCGGATGGGACTTTCCTTTGCGTGGAAGGCAAGCTTGGCGTTCAGATATGAAGATTCCTTTCTCTGTAAACTGACTCTGTACAACCCTAGGCCCCTCTGGTGTCTATATAAACCGGAGGGTTTAGTCCGTAGAGGCAATCACAATCATACATGCTAGACATCTAGGGTTTAGTCATTACGATCTCGTGGTAGATCAACTCTTGTAGTCCTCATATTCATCAAGATCAATCAAGCAGGAAGTAGGGTGTTACCTCCATCAAGAGGGCCCGAACCTGGGTAAACATCGTGTCCCCCGTCTCCTATTACCATCGACCTTAGACGCACAGTTCGGGACCCCCTACCTGAGATCCGCCGGTTCTGACACCGACAGGGTCTAGATTGGTTTTTGGTGGCTATAGAGGCCTGCGACGGCGGAACTTCTGATCTAGGTTAACCCCGATGGGTTTTGGGATATTTGGGAATTTATAGTGCAAAGAGGGGGTGCGGGAAGCCACCGAGGTGGGCACAACCCACCTGGGCGCGCCAGGGGGGCTGGCGCGCCCTGGTGGGTTGTGCCCCCCTCGGGGCACCCCCCAGGTGCAGCTCTGGCCCATTGGGTTCCTTCTGGTCCATAAAAAATCTCCGTGGAGTTTTGTTTCGTTTGGACTCTGTTTGGTATTGATTTCCTGCGATGTAAAAAACAAGCAAAAAACAGCAACTAGCACTGGGCACTGGGTCAATATGTTAGTCCCAAAAAATGATATAAAGTTGCTATAAAATGATTGTAAAACATCCAAGAATGATGAAATAACAGCATGAATACTTATACGTTGGAGACGTATCAACCACCTAGATAGTTGTGTTGGTTGTGTTTTCACGGAAAGAATTGTTGAGCAAGCTGAATTGCTATTGAATAATATATTGAGTAATGATAATGATTGGACACTTCCTGAACCAACTCCGAAGAAAAGAGGTATTCTATTTCTCAGTCCTGAAGATATGCAAGAGGCAAAGCAATCTATGAAAGAAAAAGGTATTAAAGTTGAGGATGTTAAAAATCTACCGCCTATTGAAGAAATACATGGTGTTGATAACCCGACACATGTAGTAGAGGTAAACTCTCTTTATATATTTGATGAAGGTGATATTCCTCATAATAAGTCTGCTAGTCAATGCTTGGATGAGTTTGATAATTTCATTTTTAAACAAGAAAACTTCAATGCTAATGTTTGTAGACAATTGAAACATAATGCTCACATGCTTGACTACTTGGTTGATTATATGAGTAGAACCGTTAATGATCTTAAGCTTATTAGTAAGCATGCTTCCATGGTTAAAACTCAAGTAGAACAATTACTTAAGGCACAGGATGACTTGCTTAATGAGTTGAATAGTAAGAATAATGATAATGTTGTTAGAGTTATGACTAGAGGAGGTAAAATGACCCAGGGACCTTTGTATCCTGACGGCCATCCTAAGAGAGTTTAGCAAGATTCTCAGAGAACTAATACTGATGCACATAGTCCTAGTAATAAAAAGAAAACTGATAGGACTTTGCATGCTTCTAGTGAACCTGTTGTAGATACACCTGAGAATCCTAATGATATTTCTATTTCTGATGCTGAGACACAATCTGGTAATGAACATGAACCTAGTGATAATGTTAATAATGATGTTCATGTTGATGCTCAACCTAGTAATAATAACGATGTTGAGATAGAACCTGCTGTTGATCTTGATAACCCACAATCTAAGAATCAACGTTATGATAAGAGAGACTTCATGCTAGGAAACATGGTAAAGAAAGAGAACCATGGGTTCAGAAACCCACGCCCTTTCCTCCTAAACCATCCAAGAAAAAGGATAATGAGGATTTTGAGCGCTTTGCTGAAATGATTAGACCTATCTTTTTGCGTATGCATTTGACTGATATGCTGAAAATGTCTCCTTATGCTAAGGTATATGAAGGATATTGTTACAAATAAAAGAAAGATACCGGAAGCTGAAATTTCCATCGTGCTTGCTAATTATACTTTTAAGGGTGGAATACCAAAGAAACTTGGAGATCCAGGAGTACCAACTATACCATGCTCCATTATAAGAAACTATGTTAAAACTACTTTATGTGATCTTGGAGCCGGTGTTAGTGTTATGCCTTTCTCTTTATATCGTAGACTTGAATTGAATAAGTTAACACCTACTGAAATTTCTTTGCAAATGGCTGATAAATCAACTGCTATACCCATCAGTATTTGTGAGGATTTGCCTGTTGTGGTTGCAAACGTTACTATCTTAACGGACTTTGTTATTTTGATATTCCCGAGGACGACAATATGTCAATTATCCTTGGTAGACCTTTTTGAATACTTCAGGGGCTGTTATTGATTGCAACAAAGGCAATGCCAATTTTCATGTTAATGGTAATGAGCATACGGTAGACTTTTCGAAGAAACAACCTCAAGTTCACAGTATCAATTCTATTGGAAAATTTTCAACTATTACTATTGGAGGTTTTGAATTCCCTCTTCCTACTGTCAAAAATAAATATGGTATTATTATTGTTGGGGACATGCATATCCATGTTGAGGTAACCTAGTGTTATTCGAAACTTCTCCGGTTTCATGTTATTCGGAAGAAGTTTGTTAATAAGACTTGATCAACCTTGTTAATGGATTCCTTTTGATGGGCATGAGATGGATGAATTTATAAAGCACAACTTTCTGTACATACCTTTTACTTTCTGTTATTTAGACTAAATAAAGCAAAAACAATATTTTTTGTCTGTTTTCTGAATTATCCGTGCAATAAAAAATGTCCCGAAAATAAAAGTTCTCCAAATGCCCTGAAAATTTAGTATGATTTTTATAGAGTATTTGAGAATTTCTCGCACTGAACATGCACCAGGGGGATGCACCAGTGGGCCACAAGAGTGGAGGGCGTGCCCTACCCCCTGGGTGCGCCCCTTGCCTTGTGGGTCCCACGTGGGTCCCCTCCACTTATTCCAGCACCCATCCACTTCGTCTTCCTCCAAAAAAATCATCCCGTAGCTCAAACCGGTGTTCTTGCTCATCTTGCTGCCATTTTCGATCTCCTTGTGCAAAGCTCCATTTGCAAAACTGTTTTGAGGGATTGTTCTTCGGTATGTGACTCCTCCATTGATCCAATTAGTTTTTGTTCTAGTGATTTATTTATTGCAAATTTTTGCTGCTGTGGTGACCTTGTTCTTGAGCTTGCATGTCAAATTTATATGGTCCAAAGTAGTTTTGATGCATGATATAGCCTCTAGACACTTGTAGGAGGAGTTGCTATCAATTTTGTTCAGTTTGGTTCACTTTTATTTTGAGTCACTAAGAATTTCAGAAATTTTTAGAGGAAGAAAAATGTCTAGGAAAATGTACCAAGGTGGTTCTTCGAGGAAGCAAGCACCGAAGCTCGCGATACGTGAGCCGGACCTTTAACCACCAAGGGAAGCTCAAGTGCGGCCCTATGAATGTCCGTCGAATGAATTCATGGTTCATGCAGGTTTCAAGGATGAGTTTGATGCATACGTACAAAATGCTGGCCTTGAGAACTTTGTGTCAGAAAAGTGACGACAATACTTTTACCTCACCGATTCCTTTGTGCGGAGGTTTGAATTTTCATCTAAGCACAATACTCATACTGTTTTATTTGACCTTTATGATGAATCATATACCATGGACCTTGAGGATTCTAATACTGCTTGCAAAATCCCACAATGGGGCCTTCTTAGTGAGCCTCACAAATCTGAATATAATGATTTCCTTGCTAGCATCACTGTGGGAGAAACTAGAAATATCACACAAGCTACCATAGGGACATTCACTTTCCTACCATACATTATTTCTCTCTCTTTATAGGTAGATGCATTAATGGTAAGCATGTGCATTGACACCTTTGCATTCCAGATCTTAGTGTCCTCAAGTGTGCGATGTTAGGTGATAAGCGATATAACTTGGGGGCTATTATTGCGAGGAGGTTAATTACATTTTAATGCTAAAAGATGGAGATTTATTTGGTGGGATTTATGCAACTCGTTTAGCTAATTACCTTGGTGTACCCATAAGAGGGAATGACATTGAGTTGCCACCTGCTTTTCTATATTATAATGCTATGGTACGCTATCAGTTTCTTGAGAGGAACGAACAATCCCTCCAGTACCGACTAATCTTTGACAGACGGCATGCCATCCATATTACCCTTCCTGATCCTGCCTTCTTTCACTTTCAGGTGAATGGGAGACATTTTATAAATAGAGAGGATGCGAACGAGTGTGAGAGAGCAGCGGAGGCTACTCGCCTCCAAGAAGCAGCTCACCAAGCGGTAGCTACCGCAGCACAATACAACCCCAACTATGATTTCGGATATAATCCGGGCCAGTCATGGCCCTAGACCAAATTAGGCCAAAATCCTAAGCTTGGGGGAGTACGTATTCCTCACCGACATTACATTCATGTTCACACACTCATTCTAGTTGTCGGTGTTCACACTTTCTCATTGTATTATCCATGCTAGTTTACTTTCTTTTTCCCGCTTTCTTCTTGCGTGTTTGAAGAACCTTTAGAAAAACCCAAAAAATTAGTTGTAGCTTATTTCTTTTCCATGTTTATTTAGTTGTAGTATTAAAAGAAAACCCAAAAAGATTTCTCGTTCTTCTTTTGCTTGTTGGGAGCTTTCCCGTGTAAATAGTTTTTCTCGTTCTTGTTTTACTTTCTTCAGAAAAACAAAAACTCCAAAAACATTTTAGTGTGTTTCTTTGACATTCTTTTCTTTTCTTTGGGGGTCGAGAGGAGAAGACCACGATGAAAATGTTGAGTGGCTCTCATATGCATTATTGTTGATCTAACACAAAGCCCATATTACCTTGTCTTCTCCTTTGAATAAATGATTGCAGATTCTAGCTTAGTCCAATGCACGTGCACTATTATTATTATCCACACCGTTCAGTCGTGCAAGTGAAAGGAAATAATGACGATATATGATGAAATGATTGAGATGAGGAAAAGCTGGTATGAACTCGACCTATCTTGTTTTTGTAAACATGATTAGTTCATCGTTCCTGATTCAACCTATTATGAATGAAACATGTTTGCAATGACAATTAGAGACTATAGTTGCTCATGCCATGATTAATTAGCTAGGAGTTTATAATGGTTTACCTTCCGTGCCAACATGCTTTTAAAATGGTTGTGATGTATGATAGGATGGTATCCTCCTTTGGATGATTCGAGTGGCCTGACTTGGCACATGTTCACACATGTAGTTGAAACAAAATCAACATAGCCTCCACGATATTTATGTTCATGGTGATTTATATCCTACTCATGCTTGCACTCAATGTTGGTTAATCTCAATGCATGTTTATGACTGTTGTCACTCTCTTGTTGGTCGCTCCCCAGTCTTTTTCTAGCCTTCACCTGTACTAAGCGGGAATACTGCTTGTGCATCCACTTCTATAAACCCAAAGTTGTTCCATATGGGTCCACCATACCTACCTATATGCAGCATTTACCTGCCGTTCCAAGTAAATTTGCAAGTGCCAAACTCTAAACCTTCAAATGATAATCTGTTTTGTATGCCCGAATCACTCATGTGGTGACTGAGGGCTGTCAGTATCTTCCATGCTAGGTGGGTTATTCTCACGATGAGTGGACTCCGCTCATCATTCACCAGAGAATGGTTGGTAACCAGGATGCCCAGTCCCATGCTCAAATCAAATCAAAATATAATTGCAAACAAAACTCCCCCAGGACTGTTGTTAGTTGGACGGTACCCGTTGTTTCGGACCAGCCGTGGAATGTGCTTGTTGGTGGTGGGGGAGTATAAACTTTACCATTCTGTTTGGGAACCGCCGATAATGTATCTAGCATGGAAGATACCGAGATCTCTTGGTTGTTATGTTGGAAATGAAAGCATACCGCTCAAAATATTATTTATCTTTGTTTCAAAAACTTGAGCTCTGGCACCTCTGCAAATCCCTGCTTCCCTCTGTGAAGGGCCCATCTATTTACTTTTATTGCTGAGTCATCATCCTCTTATAAAAAGCACCAGTTAGGGAGCACCACTATCATTTGTATGCTTTGCTATTAATCGATATTGAGTATGACTGTGACTGGATCTCTTTTGCCATGAATTACAATGTCTAATCAACCCTTGATCTCCAGGGGTGCTTTGCATTTATGTTTTGCGGTCTCAGAAAGGGCTAGCGAGATACCATTTTGTTATATCATATCATGATTGTTTTGAAAAAGTGTTGTCATCCGAGATTTATTATTATTGCTATCTAGTTGATTATGCCATTGATATGAGTAAATGTGAGACCTGAATGTTATTGTGAATATGGTTAGTTCATAATATGGTTAGTTTTCAGCAGAATTGCCATGGTGTTATTTTTGTGCAGAAATAAAAGTTCTCGGAATGACCTGAAATTTCACGGAGAATACTTTTGGAATAAATATAAAATATTGGCGAAAGAATCAACAGAGGGGGACCCACCACCTGTCCACAAAGGTGGGGGCGCGCCCTGCCCCCTGGGCGATCCCCCTGTCTTATGGGTCCCCTGGACCTCCACCGACCTCAACTCCAAATCCATATATTCACCTTCGAGGAGAAAAAAACCAGAGAGAAGGATTCATCATGTTTTACGATACAGAGCCGCCGCCACCTCCTATTTTTCCTCGAGAGGGCAGATCTGGAGTCTGTTTTGGGCTCCGGAGAGGGGAAATCATCGCCATCGTCATCATCAACCATCCTCCATCACCAATTTCATGATGCTCACCGCCGTGCGTGAGTAATCCCATCATAGCTTGCTGTACGGTGATGGGTTGGATGAGATTTATCATGTAATTGAGTTAGTTTTGTTAGGGTTTGATCCCTAGTATCCACTATGTTATAAGATTGATGTTGCTATGACTTTGCTATGTTTAATGCTTGTCACTAGGGCCCGAGTGCCATGATTTCAGATCTGAACCTATTATGTTTTCATGAATATATTTGTGTTCTTGATCCTATATTGCAAGTTATAGTCACCTACTACGTGTTATGATCCAGCAACCCGAGAGTGACAATAGTCGGGATACTTCCCAGCGATGACCGTAGTTTGAGGAGTTCATGTATTCACTAAGTGCTAATGCTTTGGTCTGGTTCTCTATTAAAAGGAGGCCTTAATATCCCTTAGTTTCCAATAGGACCCCTCTGCCACGGGAGGGTAGGACAAAAGATGTCATGCAAGTTCTTTTCCATAAGCACGTATGACTATATTCGGAATACATGCCTGGAGCTAGTTCTGTGTCACCCTATGTTATAACTGTTGCATGATGAATGTCATTCGGCATAATTATCCATCATTGATCCATTGCCTACGGGCTCTTCACATATTGATCTTTGCGATGTTACTTTGCCGTTGCCACTATTACAATTAGTACAAAACTGCTACTATTACTTTTGCCACCGTTACCATTACTTCCATACAACTTTGCTACCAAATATTTTGTTGCGGATATTAAGTCTTTCAGGTGTGGTTGAATTGACATCTTAGCTGCTAATACTTGGGAATATTCTTTGGCTCCCCTTGTGTCGAATCAATAAATTTGGGTTGAATATTCTACCCTCGAAAACTGTTGCGATCCCCTATACTTGTGGGTTGTCAATAGAAAATCTCATAAGCTCCGTTAGTATAAGAAAATAAATCACCAATTTTGGTACTGTTGTGAACCCATTCTTTATTTATATTGGTGTAATATCTACTATATTCCAACTTATCCATGGTTCATACCCCTCGATACCACCCATAGAATCATCAAAATAAGCAAACAACACATAGAAACAGAATATGTCAAAAAGAGAACAATCTGTAGTAATCTGGCTAGTTCGAATACTTATGCAACTCCAAAAATTCTGAAACATTAGGAAAACAGGTGCAATTTGTATATCAATCTTGTGTAAAAAATCAGAATTTTATCACACTTCTGTGATTTTGAAAAATTCTGGGACTGAGCGCAAAAGTTTCTGTTTTTCAGCAAGATCAAATTGTCACGACCGGTTTTTCAATAAAATATTTATTGAGAGACCAACCCCTTTTACGGACCAGCGAGGAAGAATTCCTTCTCACTGATAGACAATATCTTGGTCACAGAAGAAAAAATACCAGGAGTACTAAATATAATACAAGGTTGAGCAGAGACTGCCCAACACTTTATTACATGCACGCCGCTAAAACAAGACGGCGGATAGGGTGGCAAACTGCTAGCTCACGATAATAACGGTGGTGGAAATATCATCGCGAAGCGAGTGATATGATTCCAGAAGACTACAACTCTTCGAGCGTCGGAGTGAGGCTCGAGAAGACTTATTGCGGGTGGCGGAAGCGTATACGATACAAGTGACCAATATCCGGGATCGCGCAGGACTGACTGGGACTCCTCTAGGCATCGGACGCGCTATCAAACTCTTCATCCAAGAGATCGCCTTCGTCAACATCTGGCCAAATCAACAAGCCAGGTGATTACTATGAAAGTACTCGCAAGACAGTTCGGACATAAGATATAACGAATGCAACATGAAGCATATGAACAAGTTAACCAGTGCGATCAGACATAGAGATAATAAATACTGGGTGCCAAGCGAGGGTCTGAATGATGCCTCGAGCGGAAACTGCAGAATAGTAATACTGGTGCCAAACGAGTGTCTGAAAGACTCCTCGAGCGGAAAATGCGGAATAATAATACAGGTGCCAAACGAGTGTCTGAAAGACTCCTCGAGCGGAAACTGCAGAATAGTAATACTGGTGCCAAACGAGTGTCTGAAAGACTCCTCGAGCAGAAAATGCGGAATAATAATACAGGTGCCAAACGAGTGTCTGAAAGACTCCTCGAGCGGAAAATGCGGAATAATAATACAGGTGCCAAACGAGTGTCTGGAAGACTCCTCGAGCGGAAAATGCGGAATAATAATACAGGTGCCAAACGAGTGTCTGAAAGACTCCTCGAGAGGAAAATGCAGAAAAATAATGCCACAGTCGGGCGTCGGGGCGACACCACATACAGGGCTTATATTTAAAGTGAGAAACGAGTACACGCCACAGTCGGACGTCTGCGCGACGTCTCATAAAGGGCTTATATTGTAGCTCAATAATACAATAGTTCGGGAACATAATTTATCACAAGCATGAGACAAATATAAAGTTAGTCCATCCACAGGAATAACAATAAATCTAAATTTACCACTTGAGCTTGTTCACTGGGGACAAGTTTTTCACACGGATAGATATGGATATAATGTTTACACTACTGATCATGGATACGATGATTTGGAAAGAATTGACTCTGCAGAATTTGTACTAAACCACAGCCAACGGATTTCAGAAGTCACGGGGACTAGTTCCGTCTACGGTGTTTTGGAAGAAACACGTCTAACTAGTACACACCCAATTCAACCATCCGAAGCCAGGGATCACCCTCGGCAACATTCAAGAAAAACCTTGAGACGGGGAGGCTACAACCTCGCGTAGCATGGGATCAAATTTCTATACGCGCGCTCTAAGGGGGTGCCCCCCCTCTTGGTCCCAACCGGAAACACCCATGCCCCCTGACCGGATGACTGGCTTTAATCCTGGGCCAAGGTACCATCATCCCGGCCTCTCTGTTTGGTGTGTACACGGAAAGAGGTTACCAACTTACTAAACCGCATCCTGGCAATGAGACATGTGGTAGCACAGAAGGGGAAGGAACGGTAACACGGCTCCAACCATGTTAACGTCAGAAAAGTCGGATGACGCAAGGCTGGTATGCTACAACAGTACCACCTTGCTGCCCTTCATGTCACCACATGATTAGGCCACCTCTCATCTGAGGTCATCGCAACTTTGGAACATGCGGGAAAAGAACGATAACGTGGCTCCAACCACGTTAACGTCGGGGAAAGTCGGATGACGCAAGGCTAGTATGCTACAACAGTACCACCTTGCTGCCTTTCATGTCACCACATGATTTGGCCATCTCCCATCAGAGATTATCGCGACTTTGGAACAACCGGGTCGTTGCCTTACAAGCAACGAGGTATTTACCGATACTCATATGCCACGCACAAACTCTCACGTGAACATGTAAAACACCTGTCGTATCAAATGCTCAAAACATGCTTGCCTGGTTCGGAGAAGTCGGAGTCTAGCTCGGCAAAGTTCGCGGCTCCGTCACCTCTTCCGGAACCTACGGCAATCACGAAACGGGTACTAACGTGAAAACCAACACTTGCACAGAAACTTTTCCAAATATTTTTCAAATAAATCCCATAAAAAACTAGACAAAATTTTAAGATTGTCAAAAAAAGAATCACTCAAAAATACCTTTTTATTAAAAAGTTATAAAGGTTTCTGTCCAGGGACTTATCTGTAATGAAACAGAAAAGTTCCAGGGTTTTAACTGAGAAAACAGAAAACGCTTCGGTTGGGAATGCGCAAGCGCAAAGGAGAAAACGTATTTTGCCCGAAGGCGCCAACAGAAAACGGTTCGCGAATAAAAGAACAGAGGCTGACACGCGGGGTCCACATGTCAGGTTTGAAAAGCTCGCCGGCGCCCGAAGACTGCGGTGGACGCCGGCGTCGAACCACGGCGAGTTAGGGGAAACGGAGGGTACCAAGAGCTTCAGCGTCTTCTTCCGCGTCGGTGGGTGGTGGACTCGTCCAACGGGGAGTACCACGTCGACGGCGACACTATCTCCGGCGGACGGCGGCTCGGGTGAGGATGGGGAACTCCGGTGGAGGGCTGCAAGCTTCAAATTGAAGTGCGGGTCAGAAAGATGGATGCATGGTGAAGCTACTGGTAAGAGAATGGAGGCGGAGGAGCGCACATGGGGGCGAATCGGGCTGGATCCCGTGGCGGGTCGCGGCGGCCGGAGTCGAGGAAGGAGACCTCCTTGGGGCTCTTCCAGTGGCTAGGCGTGCTCTAGGGGGAGTGCAGGGCTGGTGGGTGCTCAAGTTGAAGCTCGGGGCCTCTATTTATAGGCGGATCGACGGGGTGGCAGTGAACGGAGAATCTCCGGCGAGCGATTACGGCGGAGCAGTGGGTTGGCAGGGGGTTTGAGCGGCCAGGCAACATCAGTGGAGGTTACTGGAATCGTTTTACAGCTAAACGGAGATGGTCTTGGCGTAATGGCGTCGGTCCACGGTGAGGTGACCGCACGGGCTCAACGGCGGCAGAGAGCGCGCTCCGCGCCCTGCGGTTCACGACGAGAGCGGCAGCGCATTCGGGGGAGTGGAAGGCCACGCGGCGGGCTCCGGTGGTTTGGGCAGTGCTGGGTGGTGTCGTCGGCGCCGTGTCTCCCGCTGGCGTCCGCAAAGCCGCCGCCGGCGTCGGTCACGGGGCGGCGCACCTTCTGCTGCTCGTCGCCGACGCCCGCAAGGCGCCAGGCGTTCGTGCGGTGCAGGAACAAGGGGGAGGGGACGAGGAGCAAGGCAACTCGGTGGCACTGGCGAGATCGACGTCCTTCTCTGAAGAAAACGACAGCAAGCCACTGACTGAATCTCTGAATTTCTGAACTTGACATAGACAGTGCACTGCAGGTGTTCGACAGAAGGTTTTGGCTATGAGATAAATTTTTCTGGAGCTGTAACTTGGTGAGATGACCACTCAAAGCACCCAGGGGCTGCCTGATTTTACTTGGAATTTTTGGAGAAGGTTTTGAATGAATTTCACTAAATTTGACAAATCTGGTCCAAACTTGCAGCAGGTGTAGTTTGAAAATTTTGAACTGAAGACCAGTGGATCTTCATGGTTCTAGGTTGAGGGTTCAAAGGACTAGGAGGGGAAGAAGGTTTGGTGCCAAAAATCAAGACAGAAAGTGGAGTTCCTTTGTAAATCTCCAAGTGCTAGAAAAGAAGGCAGAAATTTATTTGAATAAAATTTGAATGGAAGTAATCACATGGGGAGGTTCTACTTGCTGGATTTGATGCAAATCATGATCCAAAGGTGAGGAAGTGGTTAGGAGAGAGAGGATTTGCACTAATGCCATGGCAAGAAGGAATTGTTGAAAGTGGCAAAGGACTTTCCAAAAGCCATAGTGCAAATTCAAAAAGATTTTCAAAAGTTATTTTCCCAAATGAAAAACATTTTGTCTTGAGTCCAAAATGAAAAGCAAGAACTTCCAAGACCAAAGGCAGATCTTGGATGAATCCAAACAAAACTTTTTCCATAGAGAGAAATATACGAGAGGGAGAGTTCTCTTGAAGAAATAAAATTAAATCACTCCCCTCAAGTCAAATAAAATCTTTTGAAAAATCCAAATAAAAACTTGGGTGTCACAACACCTACCCCCTTAGGAAAAATCTCATCCTCGAGATTTCTGCTGATCCTCAAATAGATATGGATACTCTGCTCGAAGGGAATCCTCCCTTTCCCATGTAGCTTCATCCTCAGTGTGGTTGCTCCACTGAACCCTGAAAAATCTTGTTGTTTTCTGACGGGTCCTCCATTCAGACTCTTCTAAAATCTTTACTGGCCTTTCTCTGTAGGTGAGATCTGGTTGCATATCAATGTCCTCATGAGGTACATGTTTTTCTGGGTTGCTCACACATTTTCTTAACTGTGAGACGTGGAACACGTCATGGACGTCTGACAGCTCCTTGGGGAGGTCTAGTTGGTAGGCCACCGTGCCTCTTCGTGCCTTTACACAAAATGGTCCAATAAATCTTGGGCCTAGCTTCCCCTTTATTTTGAACCGTTGCAGACCCCTCATAGGAGATACTCGGAGGTATACGGAATCACCAGGTTCAAAGCTGACCTCACGATGCTTCTGATCATAGTAGCTCTTTTGTCGGCTCTGTGCTGTCTTGAGTCTGTCCCTGATTTGTTTAACTTTCTCCTCGGCCTCTTTAAGCATGTCTGGGCCGAAGATACGGCTGTCACCTGTTTCTGACCAATTCAGAGGGGTACGACACCTTCGTCCATACAATGCTTCAAAGGGTGCCATTTGCAAGCTGGCTTGGTAACTGTTGTTGTAAGCAAATTCGGCATACGGCAAACTCTCTTCCCAACTGGATCCATAGGTGAGCACACAGGCTCTTAGCATATCCTCTAGGATCTGGTTCACACGTTCCGTCTGTCCATCAGTCTGAGGGTGGTATGCTGTACTGAAAGCTAGTTGCGTGCCCAGAGCTTGTTGTAGGTGGTCCCAAAATTTGGAGACAAATTGGGTGCCTCGGTCTGATATTATAGTCTTTGGGACTCCGTGCAAACAAACTATACGGGAGAGGTAAAGTTTTGCCAGTCTTTGGGTGGAGTAGGTAGTCTTCACGGGAATGAAATGAGCAACCTTGGTTAGTCGGTCTGTGATGACCCATATGGCGTCATTCCCACGCTGTGATCGGGGTAATCCGACGATGAAATCCATTCCTATTTCATCCCATTTCCACTCTGGTATCCTGTTTGGTTGGAGTAGCCCTGCTGGCTTTTGATGCTCGGCCTTGATGCGCTGACACGAATCGCAACAAGCAATGAATGTGGCTATATCTCTTTTCATACCGTGCCACCAAAATCTTTCCTGAATGTCCTTGTACATTTTGGTTCCTCCAGGATGAATCGAGTATGGAGCGGTGTGGCTCTCCGTCAAGATCTGTTGCTTGAGTTCCTCAATGTTAGGTACGCAAAGTCTGTCTCGGTACCATAATGTTCCTTCACTGTCGGTGACGAACTCTGAAGTCTTACTAAGATTCATTTTCTTCTTTATGCCTTCGATGCTGGGATGTCCCTGCTGAGCCTTCTTGATTTGTTCCACCAGGGTGGGTTGTATCTCCAGGTTCGATACGGTGCCCTCAGAGACTAACATCATGTTGAGCCTAGCGAACTCTCGCTGAAACTCAGGCCTCAAGTTTTGCGGACCGTCATTGTCCGTGCCGGGGTTTCGACTAAGGGCATCGGCCACTACATTTGCTTTCCCTGGGTGGTAGTGAATGCCGACGTCATAGTCCTTGACCAGTTCTAACCAGCGTCGTTGGCGTAAATTTAGCTCCGGCTGTGTGAAAATATATTTGAGGCTCTTATGGTCTGTATATATTTCACAGCGATTTCCCAACAGAAAGTGCCTCCACTCCTTGAGTGCATGTATGACTGTTGCTAGCTCCAGGTCATGTGTTGGGTAATTTTCCTCATGTTTTCGCAGTTGCCTGGAGGCATATGCGACAACCTTGCCATCCTGCATTAGCACGCATCCGAGACCTTTTCAGGACGCGTCACAATACACTTCAAAGCTCTTGTGTATGTCTGGCACAGTTAAGACTGGTGCGGTTGTCAGCTTCTTCTTGAGTTCTTGGAAGCTCTGCTCGCATGCTTCCGTCCATACAAATTTCTTGTCCTTCTTGAGTAACTGTGTTATAGGTTTTGCCACAGTGGAGAACCCTTCAATAAATCTCCTGTAATACCCGGCCATTCCCAGAAAACTCCGCACATCAGTAACATTGGCGGGTGGCTTCCAGTCCAGTATGGCCTTGACTTTTTCCGGGTCTACGGCCACGCCTTCTTGGTTCAGTATATGGCCCAAGAAACCAACTTGCCTTAGCCAAAATTCGCACTTGCTAAATTTGGCGTACAACTGATGTTTGCTCAATTCTCCCAAAACAATTCTGAGGTGCTCAGCATGCTCTTCTGGTGTCCTTGAGTAAACCAGAATGTCATCAATGAATACCACCACAAATTTGTCCATGAATTTCATGAATACTTTGTTCATGAGGTGGACAAAATATGCGGGGGCGTTCATTAGTCCAAAAGGCATCACTGTAAACTCGTATAACCCATATCTGGAAGTGAATGCTGTCTTGGGGATATCTTCTGTCCGTACCTTCAGTTGATGGTATCCCGATCTCAAATCGATCTTTGAAAATACCTTGGCTTGTGCGAGCTGGTCAAACAAATCATTTATCCGTGGCATTGGATATTTGTTTTTGATGGTGACCATATTGAGGGCTCGATAGTCTATGCACAGCCTCAGTGTCCCATCCTTCTTCTTGGCGAACAACACTGGTGAACCCCAAGGTGAGGAGCTGGCTCGAATAAATCCTTTGTCCAACAACTCCTTTATCTGCTTCTTCAACTCCACCAATTCTGAGGGTGCCATTCTATATGGCTTCTTATAGATGGGAGCGGTGCCAGGTGCTAGTTCAATGCTGAATTCTATCTCTCGGTCTGGTGGCATGCCTGGTAGTTCTTCCGGGAACACATCAGGAAACTCGCATACCACTGGAACCTTTCTCAGTTCCGCAATGTCCATTTTGTTCAGTTTTGGTTTCTGCGATCGTGGCCTTTCTCGAGCGGAAACTCTTATAGTCTTGCCGTGATGGTGAGTGAGAATCACCGTTCGATTGAAGCAGTCGATGAATCCTTTGTTGGTGGTTAACCAGTCCATCCCTAAAATGACATCCAGTCCTTTACTTTCCAACACGATGAGATTCGCGTGGAATGGTAGGCCTTCGAACTCAATGATCACTCCTTGGCAGTAACCTTGGGCGATTTGCTTATTTCCGGGGGACTTGATGATCATAGATTTTTCCAAGGGAAGTATCGGAAAACCGTGTTGCGAAACAAAACTCTTCGAAACGAACGAATGGGAAGCTCCAGAATCAAACAAAACCGTGGCAGGTACTGTGTTGACAGGGAACGTACCGAGCACGATGTCTGGGGCATTCTGCGCTTCTTCCCTGGTCACATGGTTCAGGTGACCCTTCCTGTGGTTGTTGCTGGGGTTGAAGTTGTTGCGCTTGGGGGCTGGATTGTTTCCACCATTGTTCGGCTTGGGTGCCGAGTCTCTTGGCTTCGGGCACTGTTTAGCATAATGCCCTTGTTGACCACAAGCATAGCAGGTGACCCCTGGACGGTATGTGTACTCCTTATCCCTGGCATGAAATTGTCCGACGGGCCTTGGCTCAGTAGTCGTGGATCTCCTTGTGTCTGTCCTTGGGACCTCAGTCTTGCCTCGGTTGCTGCGGGCAAGAGTCGTCTTGTCCCTCTTTCGCTTGCGGATATCTTCCAGACTACGACGCTCATTCTCCAGGGTGATGGCCTTGTCCACCAGCGTCTTAAAATCCGGAAAGGTGTGTACAACCAGTTGGCATCTTAGCGCTGGTGCCAGGCCGTCCAGGAATTTTTCCATCTTCTAGCTTTCTGTCATGTGCTCGTCGTAGGCATAACGAGACAGCTGGGTGAACTGACCATTGTACTCTGTCACTGACATGCCTCTTTGCTTCAGGTCATCAAACTCTCTCTTCTTGATCTTTAGGATGCTCCTGGGGATGTGTGCCCCACGGAAGCCTTCCTTGAACTCTTCCCAGGTGATGTTGTGTTCCCTGGGATGCATGTGTAGGAAGTTTTCCCACCATGCTGCGGCTGCTCCAGTAAGGTAGTGTGGTGCATAAAGCACCTTCTCATGATCTGAGCACTGAGCAATAATCAGTTTCCTTTCAATCTCACGAAGCCAATCATCGGCTTCCAGCGGTCTGTCGGTGTGAGCAAAAGTTGAGGGGCGAGTCTTCTGTAACTCAGATAACTTGGAATGGGGTTGATAGGGTTCATGCTGGTTCCCATGTTGATGACATGGTTCATCATCTCTTGGTGCTGTTGCTGGCTTTGCTCGAAGAGACGACATACTTGAGACAGTGCTGCTTCGCTGTCTTGTTGGCTGGACTGACCCTGAGTGAAATTGTTGCTGGTCTGTGTCCCGTAAACCTCTTCTGGCTGATTGGGCATAGAGCGAGTCCACGGGCAAGACATTTTTCCAGTCTGGGGTATTATTTTCAAAACCCATGAGAAAAACTGTGTAGCACAAGAAAAATCTCACAAAGGCAATAATCAAAAGGCTTCAAGGTTTTCAAAGAAACACAAATGATTTTTCATGGAGAAGAAGTGCTTAACATAAACCTTACAAGCGAAAAGCAAACACAAGATACAGCACTCAGGATGCGTGCACACATCCTGACATGTTATTATAAAACTAGCGTACTACTCCGGAAGGCAGCAAACACACCAATACAAACTAGCGTACAGATAAAACAACACATCATACAAGCAGGCATAATACGCGGCTACTCGGTGCTCTCAGTCGGAGATGGTGAAGATCTCCTTCCCCTTGCCGATGGCAAGGCTCAGCGGTCCAGGAGAATCAACCTCCTCCTCTCTAGCTGGCTCCTGGCGCGTGACGCTGCGCTGCGGTGATGGTGCGGGGGCGACTGGTGGTAGAGCGCGTACGGCAGGCGGTGCGGCTCTGATTGGAGTAGGAGCGATGACTCGGTCGAACTCCTCAGTGGTAGGCAGACGGCGAGCAGTGGCCAAAACGGCCGGTGCATACGAGGCTGAAGATGAGACGAATGTCACAGGCGGCGCTGTGTGGAGGAGCTCCTTCCTGCTGGCAGGACCGCCCCGGACTACGTCCATGCGGGCAGCCACAAGATCATCTACGAGGTTGTCGAAAGACTCCTCCAGAGCCTTGAGATACTCCACAACCATCTCGATGGCTTCATCTCTTTCTCCCCGATGGCAGGCGAACGCATAGTGGCTGGTGTAGGGCACATGGCATGGAAGGTAGCGGTAGCGACGAGTCTTCATCGTAGGAAGGATGTCCCGAAGGCGAGCTATCGCCTCACGGGCGGCCATCTGCATGGCATGCCTCTCCGTAGGCATGGCCCTTCCCACAAAACGGAAGTGGCGTGCAGCAGAACGTCCTCCCTTGAACTGCACCACAGCTTGGTGCATAGACACGTCGTCACTGAGCTTGTGCTGATAGAGTGTGAACTCCGGGCGAGCTGCTGGCCCGATCGCGAGCTTGGTGATGGAGACGAGGAGCTTGACAAACCCCTCGGGTACGTTGGTGAACACTCGATTCTCACAGCTGCTGCCAGCCATCTACAAAAGTAGGCAAAAATTCTGAGTAGTCATTTCATAAATTTATGATGACCAACAGAAAATAGCTACAATTGCAAAAATGCTGAAAAAGCACAAAACGCTAATAACCGATTAGCGCTCGCACCTAGTGGCTTCCTACAGTCAGCCTGGCTCTGATACCAAGCTTGTCACGACTGGTTTTTCAATAAAATAATTATTGAGAGACCAACCCCTTTTACGGACCAGCGAGGAAGAATTCCTTCTCACTGATAGACAATATCTTGGTCACAGAAGAAAAAATACCAGGAGTACTAAATATAATACAAGGTTGAGCATAGACTGCCCAACACTTTATTACATGCACGCCGCTAAAACAAGACGGCGGATAGGGTGGCAAACTACTAACTCACGATAATAACGGTGGTGGAAATATCATCGCGAAGCGAGTGATATGATTCCAGAAGACTACAACTCTTCGAGCGTCGGAGTGAGGCTCGAGGAGACTTATTGCGGGTGGCGGAAGCGTATACGATACAAGTGACCAATATCCGGGATCGCGCAGGACTGACTGGGACTCCTCTAGGCATCGGACGCGCTATCAAACTCTTCATCCAAGAGATCGCCTTCGTCAACATCTGGCCAAATCAACAAGCCAGGTGAGTACTATGAAAGTACTCGCAAGACAGTTCGGACATAAGATATAACGAATGCAACATGAAGCATATGAACAAGTTAACCAGTGCGATCAGACATAGAGATAATAAATACTGGGTTCCAAGCGAGGGTCTGAATGATGCCTCGAGCGGAAACTGCAGAATAGTAATACTGGTGCCAAACGAGTGTCTGAAAGACTCCTCGAGCGGAAAATGCGGAATAATAATACAGGTGCCAAACGAGTGTCTGAAAGACTCCTCGAGCGGAAACTGCAGAATAGTAATACTAGTGCCAAACGAGTGTCTGAAAGACTCCTCGAGCGGAAAATGCGGAATAATAATACAGGTGCCAAACAAGTGTCTGAAAGACTCCTCGAGCGGAAAATGCGGAATAATAATTTAGGTGCCAAACAAGTGTCTGAAAGACTCCTCGAGCAGAAAATGCGGAATAATAATACAGGTGCCAAATGAGTGTCTGAAAGACTCCTCGAGAGGAAAATGCAGAAAAATAATGCCACAGTCGGGCGTCGGGGCGACACCACATACAGGGCTTATATTTAAAGTGAGAAACGAGTACACGCCACAGTCGGACGTCTGCGCGACGTCTCATAAAGGGCTTATATTGTAGCTCAATAATACAATAGTTCGGGAACATAATTTATCACAAGCATGAGACAAATATAAAGTTAGTCCATCCACAGGAATAACAATAAATCTAAATTTACCACTTGAGCTTGTTCACTGGGGACAAGTTTTTCACACGGATAGATATGGATATAATGTTTACACTACTGATCATGGATACGATGATTTGGAAAGAATTGACTCTGCAGAGTTTGTACTAAACCACAGCCAACGAATTTCAGTAGTCACGGGGACTAGTTCCGTCTACGATGTTTTGGAAGAAACACGTCTAACCAGTACACACCCAATTCAACCACCCGAAGCCAGGGATCACCCTCGGCAACATTCAAGAAAAACCTTGAGACGGGGAGGCTACAACCTCGCGTAGCATGGGATCAAATTTCTATACGCGCGCTCTAAGGGGGTGCCCCCCCTCTCGGTCCCAACCGGAAACACCCATGCCCCCTGACCGGATGACTGGCTTTAATCCTGGGCCAAGGTACCATCATCCCGGCCTCTTTGTTTGGTGTGTACACGGAAAGAGGTTACCAACTTACTAAACCGCATCCTGGCAATGAGACATGTGGTAGCACGGAAGGGGAAGGAACGGTAACACGGCTCCAACCATGTTAACGTCGGAAAAGTCGGATGACGCAAGGCTGGTATGCTACAACAGTACCACCTTGCTGCCCTTCATGTCACCACATGATTAGGCCACCTCTCATCAGAGGTCATCGCAACTTTGGAACATGCGGGAAAAGAACGATAACGTGGCTCCAACCACGTTAACGTCGGGGAAAGTCGGATGACGCAAGGCTGGTATGCTACAACAGTACCACCTTGCTGCCTTTCATGTCACCACATGATTTGGCCATCTCCCATCAGAGATTATCGCGACTTTGGAACAACCGGGTCGTTGCCTTACAAGCAACGAGGTATTTACCGATACTCATATGCCACGCACAAACTCTCACGTGAACATGTAAAACACCTGTCGTATCAAATGCTCAAAACATGCTTGCCTGGTTCGGAGAAGTCGGAGTCTAGCTCGGCGAAGTTCGCGGCTCCGTCACCTCTTCCGGAACCTACGGCAATCACGAAACGGGTACTAACGTGAAAACCAACACTTGCACAGAAACTTTTCCATATATTTTTCAAATAAATCCCATAAAAAAACTAGACAAAATTTGAAGATTTTCAGAAAAAGAATCACTCAAAAATACCTTTTTATTAAAAAGTTATAAAGGTTTCTGTCCAGGGACTTATCTGTAATGAAACAGAAAAGTTCCAGGGTTTTAACTAAGAAAACAGAAAACGCTTCGGTTGGGAATGCGCAAGCGCAAAGGAGAAAACGCATTTTGCCCGAAGGCGCCAACAGAAAACGGTTCGCGAATAAAAGAACAGAGGCTGACACGTGGGGTCCACCTGTCAGGTTTGAAAAGCTCGCCGGCGCCCGAAGACTGCAGTGGACGCCGGCGTCGAACCATGGCGAGTTAGGGGAAACGGAGGGTACCAAGAGCTTCAGCGTCTTCTTCCGCGTCGGTGGGTGGTGGACTCGTCCAACGGGGAGTACCACGTCGACGGCGACACTATCTCCGGCGGACGGCGGCTCGGGTGAGGATGGGGAACTCCGGTGGAGGGCTGCAAGCTTCAAATTGAAGTGCGGGTCAGAAAGATGGATGCATGGTGAAGCTACTGGTAAGAGAATGGAGGCGGAGGAGCGCACACGGGGGCGAATCGGGCTGGATCCCGTGGCGGGTCGCGGCGGCCGGAGTCGAGGAAGGAGACCTCCTCGGGGCTCTTCCATTGGCTAGGCGTGCTCTAGGGGGAGTGCAGGGCTGGTGGGTGCTCGAGTTGAAGCTCGGGGCCTCTATTTATAGGCGGATCGACGGGGTGGCCGTGAACGGAGAATCTCTGGCGAGCGATTACGGCGGAGCAGTGGTTTGGCAGGGGGTTTGAGCGGCCAGGCAGCATCAGTGGAGGTTACTGGAATCGTTTTACAGCTAAACGGAGATGGTCTTGGCGTAATGGCGTCGGTCCACGGTGAGGTGACCGCACGGGCTCAACGGCGGCAGAGAGCGCGCTCCGCGCCCTGCGGTTCACGACGAGAGCGGCAGCGCATTCGGGGGAGTGGAAGGCCACGCGGCGGGCTCCGGTGGTTTGGGCGGCGCTGGGTGGCATCGTCGGCGCCGTGTCTCCCGCTGGCGTCCGCAAAGCCGCCGCCGGCGTCGGTCACGGGGCGGCGCACCTTCTGCTGCTCGTCGCCGACGCCCGCAAGGCGCCAGGCATTCGTGCGGTGCAGGAACAAGGGGGAGGGGACGAGGAGCAAGGCGACACGGTGGCACTGGCGAGATCGACGTCCTTCTCTGAAGAAAACGACAGCAAGCCACTGACTGAATCTCTGAATTTCTGAACTTGACATAGACAGTGCACTGCAGGTGTTCGACAGAAGGTTTTGACTATGAGATAAATTTTTCTGGAGCTGTAACTTGGTGAGATGACCACTCAAAGCACCCAGGGGCTGCCTGATTTTACTTGGAATTTTTGGAGAAGGTTTTGAATGAATTTCACCAAATTTGACAAATCTGGTCCAAACTTGCAGCAGGTGTAGTTTGAAAATTTTGAACTGAAGACCAGTGGATCTTCATGGTTCTAGGTTGAGGGTTCAAAGGACTAGGAGGGGAAGAAGGTTTGGTGCCAAAAATCAAGACAGAAAGTGGAGTTCCTTTGTAAATCTCCAAGTGCTAGAAAAGAAGGCAGAAATTTATTTGAATAAAATTTGAATGGAAGTAATCACATGGGGAGGTTCTACTTGCTGGATTTGATGCAAATCATGATCCAAAGGTGAGGAAGTGGTTAGGAGAGAGAGGATTTGCACTAATGCCATGGCAAGAAGGAATTGTTGAAAGTGGCAAAGGACTTTCCAAAAGCCATAGTGCAAATTCAAAAAGATTTTCAAAAGTTATTTTCCCAAATGAAAAACATTTTGTCTTGAGTCCAAAATGAAAAGCAAGAACTTCCAAGACCAAAGGCAGATCTTGGATGAATCCAAACAAAACTTTTGCCATAGAGAGAAATATATGAGAGGGAGAGTTCTCTTGAAGAAAAAAAAATTAAATCACTCCCCTCTAGTCAAATAAAATCTTTTGAAAAATCCAAATAAAAACTTGGGTGTCACACAAATCAACTATCACCGTAAGCTATCCCAAAGGTCTTACTTGGCACAAGCACTAAATAAAACATAAAACCACATCTAACCAGAGACTAGATGAATTATTTATTGCAAAGCAGAACCTAAAAAGCAAAAACAAAAATAAAATTGGGGTGCCTCCCAACAAGCGCTATTGTTTAACGCCCTTAGCTAGGCATTGAGATTTCGATGATGCTCACATGAAAGACAAGATCTGAAGCGTAAGGAGAGCATCATAAAACACGTGACAAACACATCTAAGTCTAACATACTTCCTATGCATAGGCATTTTATAAGCAAACACATTACCAAGGCAAGCAAAAACTAGCATATGCAAGGAAGAAGAAATAGATGATAGCAATCTCAACATGAAGAGAGGAAATTTAGTAACATGAAAATTTCTACAACCATATTTTCCTCTCTCATAATAATTACATGTAGGATCATAAGAAAATACAACAATATAGCTATCACATAACATATTCTCAACACGATCCACATGCATGCAAAGTTGACACTCCTCCAAAATAGTGGGATTAATATTAACTAAAGTCATGACCTCTCCAAACCCACTTTTATCAAAAAAAATCATAGGATTGAACATACTCCAAATATGTGGGATCTAAAGTTGACTCTCTTCCAAACCCACTTTCAATATTATTGCAAACATTATTATCAATCTCATATTCATCATGGGGCTTAAATAAATTTTCAAGATCATAAGAAGAATCACCCCAATCATGATCATTGCAACAAGTAGTGGACATAGCAAAACTAGCATCCCCAAGCTTAGGGTTTTGCATATCATTAACACAATTGACATTAATAGAATTTATAGTAACATCATTGCAATCATGCTTTTCATTCAAGGAGCTATCGTGAATCACTTTATAATTTTCTTCTTTCAACACTTCATCACAATTTTCAGATTCACGAATTTCGAGAAAAAACCTCATAAAGATAATCTACTGCACTCAAATCACTAGAAATTGGTTCATCATAATTGGATGTCTCAAAAAGGTTAGCAAGTGGATGAGGATCCATAAACTTTTAGCAAGCGAAGATGCAAGCAAAAACAAGGCACATGGTAACACAAGCAAACAAATGATCGAACGCAAATTAGGCGAATAAAAAGGCAAATATTTTTGAAAATCATTTTAGAAGTGGGGGAGAGAAAAATGAGAGGAGAATGGCGAATAATGTAATGCAAGAGATGAGAGTTTATGATGGTTACTAGGTATGTCTTGACTTGGCGTAGATCTCCCCGGCAACGACGCCAGAAATTCTTCCTGCTTCTTCTTGAGCTTGCGTTGGTTTTTCCCTTGAAGAGGAAAGGGTGATGTAGCAAAGTAGAGATAAGTATTTCCCTCAGTTTGAGAACCAAGGTATCAATCCAGTAGGAGACAACACACAAATCACCGAATACCTGCACAAACAATCAAACAACTTGCACCCAACGCGATAAAGGGGTTGTCAATCCCTTCATGGTTACTTGCAAAAGTGAGATCTGATAGAGATAGATAAATGATAAAGTAAATATTTTCGGTATTTTTTGGGTTTATAGATCGAAAAGTAAAAGATTGCAAAATAGTAGATCGGAAACTTATATGATGGAAAATAGAAACTTATATGATGGAAAATAGACCCGGGGGCCATAGGTTTCACTAGAGGCTTCTCTCAAGGTAGAAAATAATATGGTGGGTGATGTCTACTACACAACCTTCTTCTTGTAGACGTTGTTGGGCCTCCAAGTGCAAAGGTTTGTAGGACAGTAGCAAATTTCCCTCAAGTGGATGACCTAAGGTTTATCAATCTGTGGGAGGCGTAGGATGACGATGGTCTCACTCAAACAACCCTGCAACCAAATAGCAAAGAGTCTCTTGTGTCCCCAACACACCCAATACAATGGTAAATTGTATAGGTGCACTAGTTCGGCGAAGAGATGGTGATACAAGTGCAATACGGATGGTAGATATAGTTTTTTTTAATCTAAGAATATAAAAACAGCAAGGTAGCAAGTGGTAAAAGTGAGCGAAAATGGTATTGCAATGCTTCGAAACAAGGCCTAGGGTTCATACTTTCACTAGTGCAAGTTCTCTCAACAAGGATAACATAATTAGATCATATAACAATCCCTCAAGATGCAACAAAGAGTCACTCCAAAGTCACTAATAGAGGAGAACAAACGAAGAGATTATTGTAGGGTACGAAACCACCTCAAAGTTATTCTTTCCGATCAATCCATTGGGCTATTCCTATAAGTGTCACAAACAACCCTAGAGTTCGTAGTAAAATAACACCTTAAGACACAAATCAACCAAAATCCTAATGTCACCTAGATACTCCAATGTCACCTCAAGTAACCGCGGGTATGATTATACGATATGCATCACACAATCTCAGATTCATCTAATCAACCAACAAAAAGAACGTCAAAGAGTGCCCCAAAGTTTCTACCGGAGAGTCAAGACGAAAACGTGTGCCAACCCCTATGCATAGATTCCCAAGGTCACGTAACCCGCAAGTTGATCACCAAAACATACATCAAGTGAATCAATAGAATACCCCATTATCACCACGGGTATCCCACGCAAGACATACATCAAGTGTTCTCAAATCCTTAAAGACTAAATCCGATAAGATAACTTCAAAGGGAAAACTCAATCCATTACAAGAGATAGAGGGGGAGAAACATCATAAGATCCAACTATAATAGCAAAGCTCGCGATACATCAAGGTCGTGCCAAATCAAGAACACGAGAGAGAGATCAAACACATAGCTACTGGTACATACCCTCAGCCCCGATGGTGAACCACTCCCTCCTCGTCATGGAGAGCGCCAGGATGATGAAGATGGCCACCGGTGATGATTCGCACTCTGGCAGGGTGCCAGAAGAGGGTCCCGATTGGTTTTTGGTGGCTACAGAGGCTTGCGGCGGCGGAACTCCCGATCAAGGTTTCTTTTCGGGGGTTTCTGTATTTATAGGAATTTTTGGCGTCGGTCTCACGTCATGGGGGTCTCCGAGTCATCCACGAGGCAGGGGGCGTGCCCTCCACCCGGGGGCTTCTTTTGGTCCATAAAAAATCATAAAAAATTGGCACGTCAATTGGACTTCGTTTGGTATTCCTTTTCTGTAAAACTCAAAAACAAGGAAAAAAATAGAAACTGGCACTGGGTTCTAGGTTAATAGGTTAGTCCCAAAAATCATATAAAATAGCATATAAATGCATATAAAACATCCAAGATGGATAATATAATAGCATAGAACAATCAAAAATTATAGATACGTTGGAGACGTATCAAGCATCCCCAAGCTTAATTCCTGGTCGTCCTCGAGTAGGTAAATGATAAAAACAGAATTTTTGACGTGGAATGCTACCTAACATATTTATCAATGTAATCTTCTCTTTATTGTGGCAAGAATATCCAGATCCATAAGATTCAAAACAAAAGTTTAATATTGACAAAAAAATAATAATACTTCTAGCATACTAACAAAGCAATCATGTCTTCTCAAAATAACATGGCCAAAGAAAGCTATCCTTACAAAATCATATAGTCTGGCTATGCTCTATCTTCATCACACAAAATATTTAAATCATGCACAACCCCGGTTTCAGCCAAGCAATTGTTTCATACTTTAGTATTCTCAATCTTTTTCAACTTTCACGCAATACATGAGCGTGAGCCATGGACATAGGTGGAATAGAATGGTGGTTGTGGAGAAGACAGTCTCACATCAACTAGGCGTATCAACGGGCTATGGAGATGCCCATCAATAGATATCAATGTGAGTGAGTAGGGATTGCCATGCAACGGATGCACTAGAGCTATAAGTATATGAAAGCTCAAAAAGAAACTAAGTGGGTGTGCATCCAACTTGCTTGCTCATGAAGACCTAGGGCATTTGAGGAAGCCCATCATTGGAATATACAAGCCAAATCCTATAATGAAAATTCCCACTAGTATATGAAAGTGACAACATAGGAGACTCTCTATCATGAAGATCATGGTGCTACTTTGAAGCACAAGTGTGGTAAAAGGATAGTAGCATTGCCCTTCTCTCTTTTTCTCTTTTTTTTCTCTTTTTTTTGGGGGCCCTCTCTCTTTTTGGCCTCTTTTTTTTCGTCCGGAGTCTCAACCCGACTTGTGGGGGAATCATAGTCTCCATCATCCTTTCCTCACTGGGACAATGCTCTAATAATGATGATCATCACACTTTTATTTACTTACAACTCAAGAATTACAACTCAATACTTAGAACAAAATATGACTCTATATGAATGCCTCCGACGGTGTACCGGGATGTGCAATGAATCAAGAGTGACATGTATGAAAGAATTATGAACGGTGGCTTTGCCACAAATATGATGTCAACTACATGATCATGCAAAGCAATATGACAATGATGGAGCGTGTCATAATAAACAGAACGACGGAAAGTTGCATGGCAATATATCTTCGAATGGCTATGGAAATGCCATAATAGGTAGGTATGGTGGCTGTTTTGAGGAGGGTAAATGATGGGTGTATGGTACTGGCGAAAGTTGCGCGGCACAAGAAAGGCTAGCAATGGTGGAAGGGTGAGAGTGCGTATAATCCATGGACTCAACATTAGTCATAAAGAACTCACATACTTATTGCAAAAATCTATTAGTCATCGAAACAAAGTACTACACGCATGCTCCTAGGGGAAGGGTTGGTAGGAGTTCACCATCGTGCGATCCCGACCTCCACTCATAAGGAAGACAATCAATAAATAAATCATGCTACAACTTCATCACATAACGGTTCACCATACGTGCATGCTACGGGAATCACAAACTTTAACACATGTATCTCTGAAATTCACAATTACTCCACTAGCATGATTCTAATATCACCATCTTCATATCTCAAAACAATCATAAAGAATCAAACTTCTCATAGTATTCAATGCACTTTATATGAAAGTTTTTATTATATCCCTCTTGGATGCCTATCATATTAGGACTAAATTTATAACCAAACAAAATTACCATGCTGTTTAAGACTCTCAAAATAATATAAGTGAAGCATGAGAGTTCATCTATTTCTTCAAAATAAAACCACCGCCGTGCTCTAAAACATATAAGTGAAGCACTAGAGCAAACGACAAACTACTCCGAAAAGGATATAAGTGAAGATCAATGAGTAGTTGAATAATTATGTAACTATGTGAAGACTCTCCAACATTTAAGAATTTCAGATCTTGTTATTTTATTCAAATAGCAATCAAAAAAAAATAAAAAAAATGACGCTCCAAGCAAAACACATATCCTGTGGTGAATAAAAATATAGCTCCAAGTAAGGTTACCGATGAACGAAGACGAAAGAGGGGATGCCTGCCGGGGCATCCCCAAGCTTAGGCTCTTGGTTGTACTTGAATATTACCTTGGGGTGCCTTGTGCATCCCCAAGATTAGGATCTTTCCACTCTTTATTCCATAGTCCATCGAATCTTTACCCAAAACTTGAAAACTTCACAACACAAAACTCAACAGAAAACTCGTAAGCTCCGTTAGTATAAGGAAATGAAAACACCACTTTTGGTACTGTTGTGAACTAATTCTTTATTTATATTGGTGTAATATCTACTGTATTCCAACTTCTCTATGGTTCATACCCTCCGATACTACTCATAGATTCATCAAAATAAGCATACAACACATAGAAAACAGAATCTGTCAAAAAAACAGAACAGTCTGTAGTAATCTGTAACTCCCGAATACTTCTGTAACTCCAAAAATTCTGAAATAAATTGGTGGACGTGAGGAATTTGTCTATTAATATTCTGCAAAAATAATCAACTTAAAATCACTCTTCTGTAAAAAAAATTACAGCTAATCTCGTGAGCGCAAAGTTTCTGTTTTTTACAGCAAGATCACATTAACTTTCACCCAAGTCTTCCTAAAGGTTCTACTTGGCACTTTATTGAAAAAAAGCTATAAAACATGATTAATACAGTATCTTAATCATGTGGATACACAAAAACAGTAGGGGTAAATATTGGGTTGTCTCCCAACAAGCGCTTTTCTTTAATGCCTTTGTAGCTAGGCATGACGATTTCAATGATGCTCACATAAAAGATAAGAATTGAAACATAAAGAGAGCACCATGAAGAATATGACTAACACATTTAAGCCTAAACCACTTCCTATGCATAGGGATTTTGTGATCAAACAATTTATGGGAACAAGAATCAACTAGCATAGGAAGACAAAACAAGCATAACTTCAAAACTTTTAACACATAGAGAGGAAACTTGATATTATTGCAATTCCTACAAGCATATATTCCACCCTCATAATAATTTTCAGTAGAATCATGAATAAATTCAACAATATAACCATCACATAAAGCATTATTTTCATGATCTACAAGCATAGAAAATTTACTTCTCTCCACATAAGCAAAATTCTTCTCATTCGGAATAGTGGGAGTATCATAAGAAACTCGAATAATATAAGTTGTTTACAAATTAAAAGAGTAATGTTCAGAAAAAGGGTAATCATAATCATGACAAGTTTTGTAAATATAATCAGCACTACTTTTTATAACATAAGTATCATCACAATAATCATCATAAGTAACAACTTTGTTCTCATCATAATCAATTGAAACCTCTTCCAAGATAGTGGAATCATTACTAAATAAAGTCATGACCTCTCCAAATCCACTTTTATAATTATCACAATAAGATTCAACATCCTCCAAAATAGTGGGATCATTACTTCCTAAAGTTGACACTCTTCCAAACCCAGTTTCATCAATATAATCATCATAAATAGGAGGCATGCTATCATCATAATAAATTTGCTCATCAAAACTTGGGAGACTAAAAATATCATCTTCATTAAACATATCATCCCCAAGATTGGGCCTTTTCATATCATAAGCATAATCACTCTCATCATTAATAGTATGGATAGCACCAATAGTATAGCAATTATCATCATCACAATGAGTAATAGGAGTAACATCATTTGGAAGGGATACCTTTTTACCTTTGCTTCTCCGTCTTTTCTTTTTCTTCTTCACATTAACTATGGGTTTAATCCTCTTTTTGGAGCTCCTTATTAATGAGATTGGTTGAATAGAAGGCTCCTCCTCGTTACCTAATTCATCATAAGAAAGAATAGGAGGATATTGGGAAATCTCTTCCCTTTCATTAGTATTCTCTTCATCTTCTATTTGTTTTCTTGTCTTTATGTAATTGGCAATATAAGGATTTTCAATGCAATTCACCGCACAATACATATAAATTTCCTCTAGATCAAAATCAAGAACTTTATCAAGGAAAAATTCTGGAATATCCTTAGTTATACGTTTCATTTCTTCATAACCCACAAGAAAACTAAGTACATTATGATGCGCAAGGGAAATCAAGTCATCACAATTTTTGGACACGATACGATCATGAAACAATTTGCATTGGAGATTTAAATGATCACGTTCATTGCAAAGTTCACAAGGATGGCAAAGAATGTTTAAATTTTCAGCACAAGCATCTAGCCTCTCTTGCAACCATTTAGTTTCTAAATACTTATGCCTCTAGCAAAATATATCTTCCCTATTTGGTGTGTACTTGCAAACTCTATGCACTCCACAAAAATTGACATGCTTATAAGAGAAATTTTCATCATGACTAGTGCAATCATCATTAGTACTACGGATATTCAAAGAGTTCATACTAACAACATTGCAATCATGCTCATCATTCAAAGATTGTATGCCAAACATTTTATTGCATTCTTCTTCTAACATTTTGGCACAATTATCGGAATCCTTATTTTCACGAAAGATATTAAAAAGATGAAGCATATTAGGCACCCTCAATTCCATTTTTTGTAGTTTTCTTTTATAAACTAAACTAGAGATAAAACAAGAAACTAAAAGATTCTGTCGGTGTACAAAAGTAAGGGTCCCTTTTTGCACCCCTTTACTTGTGCGCGGGCGGTCGCAGCCCCACGTCCCTGGCCACGCTTGGCGGGGCAGACGAAGCAAAGGCACAAGACGACCAGACCAACGCCAAGCCGGAGACACAAAGAGCAGAACGGCGAGGTGGACTCCCCCGGCAAGGTCCTTGCCGGGGCGGCCTCCACAGCCCTGGCAAGAGCCTTGCCGGGCAACTTGCCCAACGCTAGCAGGGCTGCCGCCCTCAAGCCTGAGAGTTCCGATGCCCTCAACCACATTGGAACCAAAGCTCGGGAGGCGCCTCCATGGTGGCATGCAGATCTTTGTGAAGACCAAGAACATACAAGACTAGATGCATAACCAGAAGACAAAGATCCTCGGCAAGATCCTTGCCAAGGATACCCACGAGACCCCCCGGCAAGCCCCTTGCCGGGGATGACCACGACGCCATGGCTAGACCCTTGTCGGGGCCCCGGCAAGACTCTTGCCGAAGACATCCGGGGGGCCACAGCCAGGCCCACATCTGCCAAAGCTCCACCGCCATTCCCATGCAGCTGCCAGCCCACCAACTAAGCGAACACCTGCGTGGCGTCGTGCAGCCTCTAGGCCAACTCAGCAAGCACCTGCGTGGTGGCATGCAGATCTTCGTGAAGGCTCTGCCACCGCACCAACTCAGCAGCCAGCCAGCTAGCGTGGCACTACTCGCCTCGTCAGTTCGGATGCGCGTCGAAGCCAGGCGAGGCGGCGACATATGGGACGAGCTTCCTTGCCGTCCCCGATAAAGCAAGAAGGCCACGTTGGTAGCGCATTAAATGCGTTTGTCCTACGGTGCCAGAGGATAGACTCGATCACTCTATAGCTTTCCACCTCTTGTGTGCCACTGTGGCAGCCTTTTGTCTATAAAAGGAGGCCCGCGGCGTACTAAGAGAGGATTCGGACTTTTCGGACCTTGCACGCCTTATAGCTAGTCCAAGAACACCAGATAAACAGAAACCAGCAGGAGTAGGGTATTACGCGTCTCTTGCGGCCCGAACCTGGATAACCCCCCCCGGTGTTGATCTCTCAATCCCGCTCTTTCCACAGCCCCGCGCCCGCCAACCGTAGCAAAAGGGATTCCTCGTGATACCATAGGTGTCGTTTCCCCCGACATCTTTGGCGCGCCAGGTAGGGGAGCGCAAGCTGTGAAAATCCGGTTTGAAGGTTAGCACACCGACTTCATCATCACCATGGCCCCAAAGAAAAAGGGGATCACAGCGATCAGCTCTTTGGGGCCGGCCCGCCCGTGCCAGCGCGAGCAGGCGGCTGGGTGCCCGCGGATGGGGCCAGGGACGTGGCCCGCGAGCATCCATGACATTCTGGCAATCGGAGCCAGGCGAGCGGCGTCGTCCGAGTCCGAGATGACGAGTCGCGCGCCGCTGGGTCCGTGGGCGGGGCCGTGCTGCCCGCGGGCGGCGCAGCAGCTTCTACGGCACCCCAGCCGGTGCCAGCGCCGCGCCCCTCCCAGGCCGCGCGCGACGAGCAACACCGCGATGCCGAAGCCCCTGGGAACCGCCGCAGAAAGAGCCCGGTGCGCCATTCACAGGACGAACCAGGTTAGCGTACGCGCTCAGACGCTGGTGCAAGCGACGTGCGACTACGAGACCACGACAGAGCCCCTTCTAACCCGGTTAGAAGCCGGAGCGCGTCACGGTCTACGCAGACCTCGCCGCCGCCTACGCCAGCAGAAGCGCTGGCGCGCGTGCAGCTTCTCCTCGACTTCCCCCCTGCTGCGGAGAAGCTCGACGAGTGGAGAGCCACCATCCGAAGCCTTGTCAGCTTCGCCAACAAAGACGAGCCGCTCCGGACGGGACCTTCGCATTGGCGTCCTCATGAGCCGCTGCATGCCGGCGGTGGGGGGACCAGAGACGCTGCGACCACGGTGCACTCTCCCCCTGCGTCCGTGACAACAGCCACCAGCCCATTGACCCGACGTCGGTGACAACGTTTCCATGGCGTCGTCCGACCCGCGAACACGCTGCGACCAACGTCAGGTCCTTCGGGAGCGGGCCCATGAAGACGCTCGAACTACCATCGAACGACGACGGGAGATGCGCCATCAGTCAGATCGGCGTGCGGGGCCTACTATGGACCACCCGGCGCTAGGCGGCCCCGGCGACCTGCCTTACAAGGTGGGTTGTACGGCCTTTACCCGGGAGCCGCGGCAGTTCCAGTGGCCCTCCCACCGCACGTTCAAGCCCGATGTTGGCGAGAAGTACAACGGCAAGACCCACCCGTCGGAGTTCCTCAGCATCTACACCATCGCGATGCAAGCTGTTGGAGCTCGTGACGACAAGGTGCTTGCCAATTACTTCCCGTTGGCACTCAAACCCAACGTCATGTCATGGTTGATGCACTTGCCAGTGGATTCCATTTCTTCTTGGTCAGATTTGTGTCATGAGTTTGTTGGCGCCTTCACTGGAGGCCACCAAGCTCATGGCCAAGCAAGCGATTTGCATATCATTCCCCAGAAAGAAGGTGAAAACCTGCGCAAGTACATACAGAGGTTCAGCTGGGTGTAGTACAACATCCCAGATGTTCATCCCGCCGCCGTTATCAGCGCATCCCATTAGAATGTGCGCAACCGCAAGATGCATGAAGAGTTGGCGATGAACAAGGTCAAAGATGTGGCCGAACTTTATGTTCTGGCCGACAGATGTGCTCGAGCTGAAGAGGGGAGGAAGTACCCCGGCGAGGATGCCGGTGTGGAAACCGACTCCACTGACAAGGATACCGCCGCCCCGACAAAGAAAGGCCGGCGCCGCAACAAGAAGCGCAAGGGCAAGACTATGCTTGCCGTTGAGGGATCCGGCGAGCTCGGCACCGCCAAAAAGGCCAAGGCTGACGACCCCGGCAAGGAGGTTGCCGGGTGTGCCGCCTTCTTGGCCCTGGCAGCCGCCGGCAAGCCAGGAGGCTCCGACAAGCAGTACTGCAAGATCCATCGCACCAAGGGCCATGACCTCCAGAGCTGCCGACAAGTTGAGCTGCTTGCGGAAAAAGCAGAAGGCTGAATATGAAAGGCGAGACAAAGAGAAGGGTCAGGATGGTGCTGAAGGATCCGGCAAGAAGCATGGCGGCCAAGGGGGTCGCCGCGGCAAAGATAACCAAAAAGAGAGGCCCGCTCGGGGCGCGATAAGAAAGAGGAGGATGATGATCACGACGAGGACGACGAGTCCGGCGAGCACGAGTTCCAGAAGGCTACAGAGGCTATGTGCGTCGACGGTGGCACCTCGTTGCACACCTCACACCGCCAGCTGAAGCAGTGGGTGCGTGAGGTCACTGCGGCGGAGCCATCGTTCGATGCCCAGAAGCCACTGAAGTGGTCCCGCACGCCCATCATTTTTGACACCGAGGATCACCCTGACCGCACAACTGCGGCCGGGTGTTTGCCATTGTTGGTTTCACCAACAATACGCAACCTCAAGGTGACCAAAGTGCTGGTTGACAACGGGGCCGGTCTGAATTTGATCTCGCCCGCTGTGATCAAGAAGCTGCAAATTCCTGATGGAGACCTCAAAGAGACGGGCACGTTTCAAGGGGTCAACCCGAGAAGGAGCCAGCCTAAAGGTAAAATCACGCTGCCCGTTACGTTTGGGGGCGAGCTGAACTATAGGACGGAGAAGATCGTCTTCGATGTCGCCGAGATCCCCTTGCCATACAATGGGATCCTTGGCCGCCCAGCGCTGGTCAAGTTCATGGTGGCGTCCCACTACGCCTACAACACGTTGAAGATGCCGGGGCCGCTGACCATCATCACCGTCCCCTCTGACAAGAAAGACGCACTCATCTACGCCGACCAACTCTACCGAGAGGCAGTTGCAGCAACTGCCGCTAGGGCACTTGCTCCTGCCGCTGAAACTCCAGGGAGGAAGAAGGCCGACAAGACTCCTTCCGGCAAGACCTCTTCCGGCAAGACCTCTTGCACCCACTCCGGCAAGTGCACCTCTTTGGAGTGTTGTGCTCCCGTTGAGGACGTGCCAGAGAGCTCCACCGGCAAGAGCAAAAAGTCCAAGGCTGCACCACCAGAAACCAAGAAGGTGTCCGTCAAGGAGGACGGCATGGGCGAGGCTTTCACTATAAGCTCCACCCTCGACAGCAAATAGGAAAGCTCGCTCGTCGCCTTCCTGCGGGCGAATGTCGATGTATTTGCATGGCAAGCATATGACATCCCCAGCGTTCCCAGGGAGGTGATTGAGCACCATCTTGCTGTTTGTCCTCACGTGCGGCCCGTCAAGCAGAAGGTCAGGAAGCAAGCTTTGGAGCGGCAAGAGTTCATCATTGAAGAGATAAGGAAGTTGGAGGCGGCAGGCCTGGTAAGAGGAGTACTCCACTCCACGTGGTTGGCCAATCTGGTGGTGGTGCGTAAGGAAAACGGGAAGTGGATGCTGTGTATTGACTGCACAAACATCAATAAAGCCTGTCCGAAGGATCCTTTCCCTCTCCCACACATCGACGAGATTGTAGACTCCACTGCCGGGTGTGACCTGCTGTCATTCCTCGATGCCTATTCAGGGTACCACCAGATCTTCATGATGAAGGAGGATGAAGAGACGACCGCGTTCATCACCCCATGTGGTACGTACTGTTTTGTACGAATGCCTTTCGGGTTGAAGAGCGCTGGTTCGACGTTTGCCCGAGCAGTCCAGATTGGTTTTGAGCCCCAGCTACATAGAAATATGGAAGCTTATATGGATGCCATAGTGGTCAAAACCAAGGACAGGGCCACGCTCGTGCAAGATTTAGAAGAAACATTCACAAACCCGCGCAAGATCAACCTCAAGCTCAACCCAGAGAAGTGCGTGTTCAGCGTCCCCTCCGTCAAACTTCCCGGGTTCTTTGTGTCTCAATGCGGAATCGAAGCAAATCCCGACAAGATCAAAGCAATTGACCAGATTGAGGCGCCGAAATGGGTCAAAGACGTCCGTAGGCTCGCCGGCTGCGTTGCTGCCCTGAGTAGGTTCATCTCCAAATCCGCTGAGCGCGCCCTCCCCTTTTTCAAAGTTTTGAAAAAGGCGGGTCTAGTAAAATGGACTCCAGAGGCAGAGGCAGTGCTGCAAGATTTGAAGAGGTGCCTCTCCTCCAAGCCAATACTAGTCGCGCCTAAACCACGAGAGCCATTGCTGCTGTACTTGGCAGCAACGAATCAAGTGGTCAGTGCTGCGCTGGTGGCGCAGAGGGAACCTGAGGGAGAAGCAGCAGTTGTAGCAGAGCCGTCAGATGGCAGGCCGGGGTCTTCCTCGGCAGAGCCTGACGCCGGCAGCCCAGAACCCCCGGCAAGGCCCGAACCCGGCGAGGCAGAGCCTGAGCGGATGGGCGAAGTGGGACAGAAGAAGAAGATGGTGCAGCACCCAGTATATTTTGTCAGATCCCTCTTGCAGGGGGCTAGGTCAAGATATTCTGGAATGCAGAAGCTGCTTTTCGGCCTTCTCATGGCCTCGAGAAAGCTGCACCACTATTTCCAAGCACACAAGATCACTGTCGTCACCCGCCTCCCTTTGCAACGGATTTTGCACAACCCAGATGCGATAGGGAGGATTGTGGAGTGGGCATTGGAGCTGTCGAGCTTTGGCCTCAGGTTTGAAAGTACTTCAACGATCAAGAGCCGAGCTTTGGCAGAGTTCATAGCAGAGTGGACCGCAACGCCCGACGAGGAGATTCAAGAGACCGCCCTTCCCGGCAAGGAGACGAGCAGTGAGTGAATTATGTATTTTGACAGAGATTTCTCACTCCAAGGTGCCGGTGCTGGCGTGCTACTCGTCGCAAACACCGGAGAGCACCTCAAGTATGTAATCTAGATGCCCTCCCCCCGGGAAAAATCAACGGACAAGATGGCGGAGTACGAGGGGTTGCTTGCCGGCCTCAGGATCGCGGCACACCTCGGAATCAAGAAGCTCATCATCAGGGGTGATTCGCAGCTCGTCGTCAAGCAAGTCAACAAGGATTACCAAAGCCCGTTGATGGAGGCCTACGTGAATTAAGTGAGGAAGTTGGAAGAACGTTTCAACGACCTACAGGCAGAACATGTTCCCCGAGCGGAGAACAGCATTGCCGACGACCTGTCAAAACGCGCTGCCCTTAAGTTGCCTATGGAACCAGGTACCTTTGTACTTCAGTTAATACAACCACTCGTAGAGCCAGCAGCAGGGCAGAACAAGCGAAGGAAGACAAGCCCCGGCAAGTACCTTCCCGCCGAGCTCCCAAGAGCTGCCGGCAAGGAGGTTGCCGGGTACCCCAAGCTTGCCGAGGGGCAACTACCTCCGACGGGGCCCCAAGCCCTGACCACAGTGGCAGCTGCCCCCATGGCCGAAGATGTGCCTTTGGTCCTTGCCATCGAGCCCCAGGCCCTGGCATGGGCGCAGCCCACCGCCCGTTTCCTCCAAACAGGAGAACTCCCCGAGGAGCAGGAAGAAGCAGAGAAAGTAGCCCGTCGGTCCAACATGTACCAGTTTGTGGATGATACCCTGTACAGAAGGAGGCCAAACAGAGTCAGGCTGAAGTGTATTCCTCGAGAGGACAGACTAGAGCTGTTGGCAGAGATACATGGAGGTATGTGTGGCTCCCACATAGGGTCAAGGGCCCTTGCCGGCAAGGCATTCCGGCAAGGTTTCTTCTGGCCCACAGCCCTCCAGGACGTAGCTGCGCTAGTAACCAAGTGTGAAGCATGTCAGTTCCATTCGAAGAAGCTTCATCAACCACCTCAAGCCCTTCAAACAATCCCTCTCTCCTCGCCATTTTCGGTCTGGGGGCTCGACATACTGGGCCCTTTCCCCCGTGCTGTCGGGGGCTTTGAGTACTTGTTGAAAGTGCGTTATATCGACTAGAGGGGGGGTGAATAGGTGATTTTTAGAAATTCTTCACTGAGGAATTTGTGGGTGAGGAAATTCCTTAGCGAAGAACTACTTGCAGCGGAATAAGTACTCAAAAGTATGCATAGCAGAACACAAGCTTAGTCATCATGATGAAATGAAAATAAGCACAGAGTAAAGAAAGCGTAAACACAGGATAACACAGGATGAAGAAAAACAGACTGAAGAAACTGAACTGAGGAAATCGAGAAAGTCTTCAGTCAAAGTCTTCAAACACATATATGAACAAGCATACAACACAGTAATGAGGAAATGAAAGAGTTGAGGAAATAGAACTAGTAAGCTTGGTGAAGACAATGATTTGGTAGACCAGTTCCAACTGATGTCTCAGTTGTACGTCTGGTTGGGGCGGCTAGGCATTTAAACCTGAGGACACCCAGTCCCGGACACATAGTCCTCACCGTATTCTCCTTGAACTAAGGTCACACAGACCTCATCCAATCACTCGTGGTAAGTCTTCAGGTGACTTCCAAACCTTCACAAACTTGGTCACTCGGCGATCCACAATTTCCTCTTGGATGCTCTAGACCATGAAGCCTAACCGTCTGGAAGAAGCACAGTCTTCAAAGGTAACAAGCGTCGGATCCACGCAGGATCAATCTCTTCAGTGATGCTCAATCACTTTGGGTTTGTAGGTGTTTGGGTTTGGGGTATTTCCTCACTTGATGATTTTCACTCAAATTCCTCGGAGGATGGGATGCTATCAATTGACAAGTGTCAGTTTCTCTTGGAGCAGCCACTCAGCTAGTGGTTGTAGGGGGCGGCTATTTATAGCCTAGGGAGCAGCCCGACATGATAAGACATAAATGCCCTTCAATGATATGACCGTTAGGTGGGTAGATATTTTGGGACAGCTGGCGCATAGCACAGCAACGGTCGGTATTTTGAGGTTCAAATTCCTTAGGGCTATCATGTTCCTCACTGTGTAGGCAATCCGCACTAGCGAATTCCCAACTCCTTAGTCAGAACAAATTCCTCAGAGACCAGAAGAACTTCGTATCTGTCACTGAAGAATATGACTGAACTGTGTGAGATTTCCAATGGCTTCACTCGAAGGGATTGGTAGGTGTAGGATTTTGAGTTCAGCATCACATGGAAATTTTTCCTTAGTATTTCCTCGACCCCCTTTAACAGTATGGTGTTTCCTATGACTCAAGAAAGAGAAAATGAAACTACGAAAACAAAAGTCTTCACGCTTCATATTCCTCAAATGAATACTAAGTCTTCAAGGTCACACCAATTTCTTCACTTTCAAAGTGTTCAGAAAGTCTTCAGAAATCCAAAGTCTTCAATCGAAGAACTTCATTTTTAGGGGTCGACTTTCTCTGTAAATATCAAACTCCTCATAGACTTATAGACCTGTGTACACTCATAAACACATTAGTCCCTTAACCTATAAGTCTTCAATACACCAAAATCACTAAGGGGCACTAGATGCACTTACAATCTCCCCCTTTTTGGTGATTGATGACAATATAGGTTAAGTTTTCAACGGGGATAAACATATGAAGTGTAAATACTGATATTCAGGAATTTGATTGCAAGATATAGAAGAACTCCCCCTGAAGATGTGCATAGTGAGGAATTTGCTTTTGAAGCAATGCACATTTGAAGAGTTGAATCCTGGAGATCTCCCCCTATATCTTGTAATTCATACACGCATTTGACATAATATATGAAGAATTTGAAATGCATGATGAAATATGGTGACTGATCTAATTCAGCATGCGTGCAATAACATTAACGAGGAATAAGCATGCAGAAGAAACAGCAAAAGTATCAGGTCACCATAGAGTTTAAGTTTACAACTCGATCCAGCAAAGTCTTCAAAAGAACGAGAGTTGCAACTTAGAAAAAAACGCCCATATAAGATAGACCCGCTTCAAACTCAAATTTCTCCCCCCTTTGTCATCGAATGACCAAAAGGGTCGAAAATGAGGACTAACGCCCCTGAGGACTAACGCGTTGTTGGGGTCGTTTGTTGTAGTAGGGCCTGCCGTAGTGTCGTCCAAATCTTGATGTTCATCAGTGTCACGTGATGAAGAGTAGGAGCTGGCCACCAAGGAAGGAACCTTGACCTTCTTGTACTTCTTTGGAGGGGGTGCAACCCAGTCAAGATCGTTCTTGAGACCCATTGTCTTCAGATCTTCTTCACTGTAGACTTGAGACAGAACAACCCAGGTGCGGTTGAGGATTTCATGAAGGTAGTAGCGGTTTTTCTTCACTACATTATGGGTAGCAGTCATGTTGTGAAGAATTGAACCAAACTGACGCTTGACCCATTTATGATTGCGATCAACCTTCTGGTGAAGACTGAGGAGAAGCTCACGGTCAGTCATCACCCTGGGTGCTGTGCCTTGAGGATTTTGCTTGGGAGCGTTGGCGGCAGAGTCATCATTGGTGGAGTAGGATGCAGCCTTGAGAAATTGTCCATCCAATGGACGAATGCCTTCATCAATTATAGCAGTAGCCTTGCCCTTTTCATCAGCTGAGGAAAATGTCTGTTTGAGGACTTCAATTGGGGGCAAGTAGCTGCAATGGTTCAGTGTATCAGCTATAGTTGAGTGAAGACCTTGTCCTGATGAATCTCATAATCCAAGGCGCATAAGGCTTTAGCTCTAACGGTGACATGGCGACATTGGCCAGAGTCCTCATGAAGAAATCATGGAAGTTGATGGGAATGCCATGAATGATATTGAAAAGCAGATTCTTCATGATGCCAACGACTTCTTCTTCATTTGAGTCGTGTCCCTTGATTGGACTCAATGTCTTCCTCGGAATGCGATAGACAGTCCGAGGCACATACAGCAATTCCTTCACAAGGAATCTTGTTCTTGGGGTCTGACCTGGCTTCAAAGGCTTCATCAGCACTTGCATGTAGTGATCAGTAAGCTCAGGTTCACTGTAGACGCAACAAGCACCTTCAAGGGGCGCACTGAGAGGTAAGGCACGAAGCAATTCAGAAGCTGGTGCCTTGTAATGAGTATTTTCATCCAGTCCAGCACCCATGAATTCACATCTTCAGAATTTCCAGTGATGTGTAGTGTTGCATAGAATTGAAGAATTAGTTCTTCATTCCAATCACAGATGTCAGTGCAAAAGTTTAGCAATCCAGCGTCGTGAAGAACACTGAGGACTGGCTCGAAGCACGGCAGGGATTCCATGTCCACGTGAGGAATGTGCTCATGATCGAAGACCTTGTCTTTGTTGAACAGCACTGAGGAATAGAAATTTGCCTGGCTGGCAGTCCAGAAACACCTCTTCCTTATGCGAGCAGTCATAAGGGTTGTAATCCGTGAAGAATACATGCTCGCCAAAGAAGGCATCAGTTTTGAATTTCTGCTTCCTGGAGAATGGATCCTTTGGCTTGGGCAGAGGAGTGTCAGTGAGTTGCATCACAACCTCAGGAATCGCAATCTCAGGTTCTTCAGGCTGAGGAGTTTCTGGTTCCTCTTCAGTGGCAGCCTGGTTCTTCATTTCTTCATTTTCGTTTTCTTCAGCACTAGCGGCTGGAATGTCTTCACGAGCTTCATCAGATCCCAATTGAACTGTAGTGACTGGGGACTAAGGAATTTGCTGCAGTGGAGTGAAGAGTGAAGAATTGGGTGCTGACTTTCCCAAAAGTCATCATTCATTACAGGTGTGGTACATCCAATGTCCACATCTTCATCTTCAATTTCTTCAACGCCGGCCTCTTCGGCAGTGAACTGAGGCACAGGCGAGGAAACCACTGGGGTTGAAGGGATTTCATCCACTTCAAGTTCTTCATCCATCTGCTCTGACGTAGAAGCAGAAGGAGTTTCTTCATCAGATCTGCTAGGGATCACATATTCTTCATCAAAAGGAACAAGGTCCTTTGATGGCATGGAGGAAACTGGAAGAACATCAATTGGATTAGCAAAAGTGTTGGTCATAGACTTCATTTTCTTCGGTGCTGAAGAATCTGAAGGAGTTGATGCTTTCCTTTTCTTCACAGCTGCACGTTCTGCAGCCTTGGTCTTCTTCGCATCTGATGCAGATGGAAGGAATGGAGTTTGAATAGGTGCAGAAGGAGCTGAGGAATTTGGTTCAGTTTCTTCAGGCACAACTGATGCAGTTGCCCTGACCTCTTCATTTTCTTCAGGCGCACCACTAGTGGGTGCCCTGGGAATTTCTTCAGTGGCTGGAATGCAGTCATCAGCCTTGGAACTCACATTTTCATCATGTCACGACCGGTTTTTCAATAATATAATTATTGAGTGACCAATCCCTTTTACGGACCAGTAAGGAAGAATTCCTTCTCACTGGTAGACAATATCATGGTCACAGAAGAAAAATACCAGGAGTACTGAATATAATACAAAGTTGAGCGGAAGCTGCCCAACAATTTATTACATGCGCGCCGATAACACAAGACGGCGGATAGGGTGGCATAACTACTAACTCACGATAATAACGGTGGTGGAAATATCACTGTGAAGTGAGTGATATGACTCCTGAAGACTACAGCTCTTCGAGCGTCGGAGTGAGGCTCGAGGAGACTTATTGCGGGTGGCGGAAGCGTATATAATACAAGTGACCAATATCCGGGATCGCGCAGGACTGACTGGGACTCCTCTAGGCGTCGGACGCGCTATCAAACTCTTCATCCAAGAGATCGCCTTCGTCAACATCTGGCAAAATCAACAAGCCATGTGAGTACTATGAAAGTACTCGCAAGACAGTTCGGACATAAGATATAACAAATGTAAACATGAAGCATATGAACAAGTTAACCAGTGCGTTCAGACATAGAGATAATAAGTACTGGGTGCCAAGCGAGGGTCTGAATGACTCCTCGAGCGGAAACTGCAGAATAGTAGTACTGGTGCCAAACGAGTGTCTGAATGACTCCTCGAGAGGAAACTGCAAGAATAGTAATACTGGTGCCAAACGAGTGTCTGAATGACTCCTCGAGAGGAAAATGCAAGAATAGGAATACTGGTGCCAAACGAGTGTCTGAATGACTCCTCGAGAGGAAAATGCAAGAATAGGAATACTGGTGCCAAACGAGTGTCTGAATGACTCCTCGAGAGGAAAATGCAAGAATAGTAATGCCGCAGTCGGGCGTCAGGGCGACACCACATAAAGGGCTTTTAACAGAAAGTAAAAGACATACATGCCACAGTCGGACGTCTGAGCAACACCACATAAAGGGCTTATATTGTAACTCAATAATCCAGCAGCTCGAGAACGTAAATTATTACAAGTACGAGACAAAATATAAGATTAGTCCATCCACAGTAACAATACTAAAACTGGGTTTACCACTCGAGCTTGTTCACCGGGAACAAGTTTTCCACGCGGATAGATATGGGTATACTGATCTCACTACTTGATCATGGATACGATGACTTGGAAGGAATTTGACTCTGCAGAGTTTGTACTTAACCACAGCCAACGGATTTCAGTAGTCACGGGGACTAGTTCCGTTTACGGTGTTTTGGAAGAAACACGTCTAACCAGTACACACCCATTCAACATGCCGAAGCCAGGGATCACCCTCGGCAACGTTCAAGAAAAACCTTGAGACGGGGAGGCTACAACCTCGCGTAGCATGGGATCAAATTTCTATACGCGCGCTCTAAGGGGGTGCCCCCCCTCTCGGTCCCAACCGAAAACACCCATGCCCCCTGACCAGATGACTGGCTTTAATCCTGGGCCAAGGTACCATCATCCCGGCCCCTCTGTTTGGTGTGTACACGGAAAGAGGTTACCAACTTACTAAACCGCATCCTGGCAAATGAAACATGTGGTAGCACGGAAGGGGAAAGAACGATAACGTGACTCCGTCCACGTTAATGTCGGAAGTTGTCGGATGACGCAAGGCTGGCATGCTACAACAGTACCACCTTACTGCCCTTCATGTCACCACATGATCAGGCCATCTCTCACCAGAGATCATCGCGACTTCGGAAAAAAAAGCGGGTAGTTGCCTCACAAGCAACGGGGAACTCACCGATACTCATATGCCACGCACAAACTTTCACACAAACATGCAAAACACCTGTCATATCAAAGGTTCAAACATGCTTGCCTGGTTCGGAGAAGTCGGAGTCTAGCTCGGCGAAGTTCGCGGCTCCGTCACCTCTTCCGGAACCTACGGCAATAACGAAAACGGGCACTAACGTGAAAATCAACGCGTGCACAGAAACTTCTCCAAAAAAATTCCAAATAAATCCCATAAAAAACTAGACAAAATTTTAAGAAGGTCAGAAAAAGAATCACTCAAAAATTCCTTTTTATTAAAAAGTTATAAAGGTTTCTGTCCAGGGACCCATCTGTAATGAAACAGAAAAGTTCCAGGGTTTAAACTGAGAAACCAGAAAACGCTTCGGAAAGAAAAGCGCTAGCTAAAGAGGGAAAGCGTATTTTGCCCGAAGGCGCCAATAGAAAACGGTTCGAGGGGGAATAGAACAGAGGCTGACATGGGGGTCCCGCATGTCAGGTTTGAAAAGCTCGCCGGCGCCCAAGACTGCGGTGGACGCCAGCGTCGAACCACGGCGAGTTAGGAGGATCGGAGGGTACCAAGAGCTTCAGCGTGTCCTTCCGCGTCGGTGGGTGGTGGACTCGACCAACGGGGAGCACCACGTCGACGGCGGCACTTTCTCCGGCGGACGGCGGCTCGGGTGGTGGTGGAGAACTCCGGTGGAGTGCTGTAAACTTCGAATTGAAGTGCGGGTCAGAAGGAGGGATGCATAGTGAAGCTACTGGCAAGAGATGGGAGGCAGAGGCGCACACACGGGAGCGAATCGAGCTGGATCCCGTGGCGGGTCGCGGCGGCCGGAGTCGAGGAAGGAGACCTCCTTGGGGCTCTTCCAGTGGCTGGACGTGCTCTAGGTGGAGTGCAGGGATGGTGTGGGTTCGAGTTGAAGCTCGGGGCCTCTATTTATAGGCGGATCCATGGGGTGGCCGTGAACGGAGAATCTCCGGCGAGCAATTACGGCGAGGCAGTGGATTTGCAGGAGGTTTGAGTGGCCAGGCAGCATCAGTGGAGGTTACTGGTGTCGTTCCTCCGCTAATCCCGGCTGGTCTTGGCGTAACGGCGCCGGTCCAAGGTGGGGTGGCCGCACGGGCACGTCGGCGGCAGAGAGCGCGCTCCGCGCCCTGCGGTTCACGACGAGAGTGGCAGCGGGTTCGGGGGAGTGGAAGGCCACGGGGCGCGCTCCGGTGGCTTGGGCAGTGCTGGGTGGCGCCGTCGGCGCTGCGCCTCTCTCTGGCGGCCGCAAAGCCGCCGCTGGCGTCGGTCACGGGGCGGCGCACCTTCTGCTGCTCGTCGCCGACGTCCGCAAGGTGCCAGGCGTTTGTGCGGAGCAGGAACAAGGAGGAGGGGACGAGGAGCAAGGTGCCAACGCGGCACTGTCGAGATCGACAACATGTTTTGAAGAAAACGACAGTAGGGCGCTGAACTGAATTTCTGAATCTCTGAACTTGATATTGACATAGCATTGCAGGTGTTCGACAGAATGATTAGGCAAGCAGAAATTTTTTCTGGAGCTGGTACTTGGTGAGGTGACCACTCAATGCACCCAGAGGCTGCCTGATTTTACTTGGAATTTTTGGAAAAGGATTTGAATGAATTTCACCAAATTTGACAAATCTGGTCCAAACTTGCAGCAAGTGTAGTTTGAAAATTTTGAATTGAAGGCCAGTGGATCTTCATGGATCTTGGTTGAGGGTTCAAAGGACTAGGGAGGGAAAAAGGTTTGGGGGCAAAAATCAAAACAGAAAGTGGGGTTCCTTTGTAAATCACCAATGGCTAGAATAGAAGACAGAAATTTATTTGAATATGTTTTGAATGGAAAAATTTATATGGACAGGTACAACTTGCTGGATTTGATGCAAAACATGATCCAAAGATGAGGGGAGGGTTAGGAGAATGGATTTGCACTAAGGCCATGGCAAGAGGGAATTGTTGAAAGTGGCAAGGGATTATTCCAAAAGCCATAGTGCATTTTCAAGAGATTTTCAAAAGTCATTTTCCTCAAGTGAAAAGTATTTGTCTTGAGTCCAAAGTAAAAGCAAGAACCTCCAAGACCAAAAACAAGTCTTGGGTGAATCCAAAAAAAACTCTTGTCATGAGAAGAATATTTGAAAGGGAGGGTCCTTTTGAAGAAAAAATTTAATTCACCTCCCTCAAGTCAAATAAAATCTTTTGAAAAATCCAAATAAAATTTTGGGTGTCACAACACCTACCCCCTTAGGAAAAATCTCATCCTCGAGATTCCTGCTGATCCTCAAATAGATATGGATATTCTGCCCGGAGAAAATCTTCCCTTTCCCATGTGGCTTCATCCTCAGTGTGGTTGCTCCACTGAACTCTGAAAAACTTTTCGTTTTCTGACGGGTCCTCCGTTCAGATTCTTCTAAAATCTTTACTGGCCTCTCTCTGTAGGTGAGGTATGGTTGCACATCAATGCTCTCATGGGATACCTACTTCTCGGGGTTACTCACACATTTTCTCAATTGTGAGACGTGGAATACGTCATGGACGTCTGACAGTTCCTTGGGCAAGTCTAGTTGGTAGGCTACCGTGCCTCTTCGTGCCTTTACACAAAATGGTCCAATAAATCTTGGGGCTAGCTTTCCCTTAATTTTGAACCGTTGCAGACCCCTCATAGGAGATACTCGGAGGTATACGGAATCACCGGGTTCAAAGCTGACCTCACGATGTTTTTGATCATAGTAGCTCTTTTGTCGGCTCTGCGCTGTCTTCAGTCTGTCCCTGATCTGCTTAACTTTCTCCTCGGCCTCTTTAAGCATGTCTGGGCCGAAGATACGGCTGTCACCTGTTTCTGACCAATTTAGTGGGGTATGACACCTCCGTCCATACAATGCTTCAAAGGGTGCCATTTGCAAGCTGGCTTGGTAACTGTTGTTGTAAGCAAACTCGGCATACGGTAAACTCTATTCCCAACTGGATCCATAGGTGAGCACACAGGCTCTTAGCATATCCTCTAGGATTTGGTTTACACGTTCCGTTTGTCCATCAGTCTGAGGGTGGTATGCTGTACTGAAAGCTAGTTGCGTGCCCAGAGCTTGTTGTAGGTGATCCCAAAATTCGGAGACGAATTGTGTACCTCGGTCGGATATTATAGTCTTTGGAACTCCATGCAAACAAACTATACGGGAGAGATAAAGTTTGGCCAGTCTTTGCGTGGAGTAGGTAGTCTTCACGGGAATGAAATGAGCAACCTTGGTTAGTCGGTCTGTGATGACCCATATGGCGTCGTTTCCGCGTTGTGATCGGGGTAATCCGACAATGAAGTCCATTCCTATTTCATCCCATTTCCACTCCGGTATCCTGTTTGGCTGGAGTAGCCCTGCCGGCTTTTGATGCTCGGCCTTGATGCGCTGACACGAATCGCAACAAGAAATAAATGTGGCTATATCTCTTTTCATACCGTGCCACCAAAATCTTTCCTGAATGTCCTTGTACATTTTGGTTCCTCCAGGATGGATCGAGTATGGAGCGGTGTGGCTTTCGGTTAAGATTTGTCGCTTGAGTTCCTCAATGTTAGGTACGCAAAGTCTGTCTCCGTACCATAAGGTTCCTTCACTGTCTGTGATGAACTCTGAAGCCTTACCAAGGTTTATTTTCTTCTTTATACCTTCGATGCTGGGATGTCCCTGTTGAGCCTTCTTAATTTGTTCCACCAGGGTGGGGTGTATCTCCAGATTTGATACGGTGCCTTCAGAGACTAACATCATGTTGAGCCTAGCGAACTCTTGCTGAAACTCAGGCCTCAAGTTTTGCGGACCGTCATTGTCCAGGCTGGGGTTTCGACTAAGGGCATCGGCCACTACATTTGCTTTCCCTGGATGGTAGTGAATACCGACATCATAGTCCTTGACCAGTTCTAACCAGCGTCGTTGGCGTAAATTTAGCTCAGGCTGTGTGAAAATATATTTGAGGCTATTATGGTCTGTATATATTTCACAGCGATTTCCCAACAGAAAGTGCCTCCACTCCTTGAGTGCATGAATAACTGCTGCTAGCTCCAAGTCATGTGTTGGGTAATTTTCCTCATGTTTTCGCAGCTGCCTGGAGGCATACGCGACAACTTTGCCATCCTGCATTAGCACACACCCGAGACCTTTTCGGGACGCGTCACAATATACTTCAAAACTCTTGTGCATGTCTGGCACAGTTAAGACCGGTGCGGTTGTCAGCTTCTTCTTGAGTTCTTGGAAGCTCTGCTCACATGCTTCCGTCCATACAAATTTCTTGTCCTTCTTGAGCAACTGTGTTATAGGTTTTGCCACAGTGGAGAATCCTTCAATAAATCTTCTGTAATATCCGGCCATTCCTAGGAAACTCCGCACATCTGTAACGTTGGCGGGCGGCTTCCAGTCAAGTATGGCTTTGACCTTTTCTGGGTCTACGGCCACGCCTTCTTGGTTCAATATATGGCCTAAGAAAACAACTTGTCTTAGCCAAAATTCGCACTTGCTAAATTTGGCGTACAACTAATGTTTCCTCAATTCTCCCAAAACAATTCTGAGGTGCTCAGCATGCTCTTCTGGTGTCCTTGAGTAAACCAGAATATCGTCAATGAATACCACAACAAATTTGTCCATGAATTTCATAAACACTTTGTTCATGAGGTGGACGAAATATGCGGGGGCGTTTGTTAGACCAAAAGGCATCACTGTAAACTCGTATAATCCGTATCTGGAAGTGAATGCTGTCTTGGGGATATCTTCTGACCGTACCTTCAATTGGTGATATCCCGATCTCAAATCAATCTTTGAGAATACCTTGGCTTGTGCGAGCTGGTCAAACAAATCATTTATCCGCGGCATCGGATATTTGTTTTTGATGGTGACCATATTGAGGGCTCGATAGTCTATACACAGTCTCAGTGTCCCATCCTTTTTCTTGGCAAACAACACTGGTGATCCCCAAGGTGAGGAGCTGGCCCGAATAAATCCTTTGTCCAACAATTCCTTTATCTGCTTCTTTAACTCTACTAATTCTGAGGGTGCCATTCTATAAGGCTTCTTATAGATGGGAGCGGTGCCAGGTGCTAGTTCGATGCTGAATTCTATTTCTCGGTCTGGTGGCATGCCTGGCTGTTCTTCAGGGAACACATCAGGAAACTTGCATACCACGGGAACTTTTCTCAGTTCAGAAATGTCCACTTTGTTCAGTTTTGGTTGTTGTGTTCGTGGCCTTTCTTGAGCTGTGACCTTAATGGTCTTGCCATGATGGTGAGTGAGAATCACGGTCCGATTGAAACAGTCAATGAATCCTTTGTTGGTGGTCAACCAGTCCATTCCTAAAATGACATCTAGTCCTTTACTCTCCAACACGATGAGATTTGCTTGGAATTGTAGTCCTTCGAACTCAATGACCACTCCTTGGCAGTAACCCTGAGCGATTTGCTTATTTCCGGGGGACTTGATGATCATAGATTTTTCCAAGGGAAGTATCGGAAAACCATGTTGTAAAACAAAACCCTTCGAAACGAACGAATGGGAAGCTCCAGAATCAAACAAAACCGTGGCAGGTACTGTGCTGACAGGGAACGTACCGAGCACGATGTCTGGGTGTGACACCCATGTTTTTAATTGGATTTTTCAAAAGATTTTATTTGACTTGAGGGAGGTGATTTAAATTTTTCTTCAAAAGAACTCTCCCTTTCAAATATTTTTTTTATGGCAAAAGTTTTATTTGGATTCACCCAAGACCTGTCTTTGGTCTTGGAGGTTCTTGCTTTTTATGTGGACTCAAGACAAAATGCTTTTCACTTGGAAAAATGCCTTTTGAAAATCTCTTTGAAAATTGCACTATGGCTTTTGGAATAATCCTTTGCCACTTTCAACAATTCCTTCTTGCCATGGCCTTAGTGCAAATCCTCTCTCCTAACCCTTCCCTCACCTTTGGATCATGATTTGCATCAAATCCAGCAAGTTGAACCTCCCCATGTGATTATTTCCATTTAAATCTTATTCAAACAAATTTCTGTCTTCTATTCTAGCCATTGGTGTTTTACAAAGGAGCTACACTTTCTGCTTGGATTTTTGTCCCCAAACCAACTCCCCTCCCTAGTCCTTTGAACCCTCAACCAAGATCCATGAAGATCCACTGGTCTTCAGTTCAAATTTTTCAAACTACACTTGCTGCAAGTTTGGACCAGATTTTGTCAAATTTGGTGAAATTCATTCAAATCCTTTTCCAAAAATTCCAAGTAAAATCAGGCAGCCTCTGGGTGCATTGAGTGGTCACCTCACCAAGTACGAGCTCCAGAAATTTTTTTCTCATTGCCAAATCTTTCTGTCGAACACCTGCAGTGCATTGTCAAAATCAGGTTCAGAAAGTTCAGAGAACAGTTCAGTGGCTTACTGTCGTTTTCTTCAGAGATGGTTGTCGATCTCGACAGTGCCCCGATGTCGCCTTGCTCCCCGTCCCCTCCCCCTTGTTCCTGCACCGCACGAACGCCTGGCACCTTGCGGACGTCGGCGACAAGCAGCAGAAGGTGCGCCGCCCCGTGACCGATGCCAGCGGCGGCTTTGCGGCCGCCAGCGGGAGGCACGACGCTGACGGCGCCACCCAGCGCCGCCCAAACCACCGGAGCTCGCCGCGTGGCCTTCCACTCCCCCGAACGTGCTGCCACCCTCGTCGTGAACCGTAGGGCGCGGAGCGCGCTCTCTGCCGCCGCCGTGCCCGTGCGGTCACCTCACCGTGGACCGACGCCGTTACGCCAAGACCAGCCGAGGTGAGCAGGGGAATGACACCAGTAACCTCCACTGATGCTGCCTGGCCACTCAAACCTCCTGCCAATCCACTGCGTCGCCGTAATCGCTCGCCGGAGATTCTCCGTTCACGGCCACCCCGTCGATCCGCCTATAAATAGAGGCCCCGAGCTTCAACTCGAACCCACACCATCCCTGCACTCCACCTAGAGCACGCCTAACCACTGGAAGAGCCTCGAGGAGGTCTCCTTCCTCGACTCCGGCCGCCGCGACCCGCCACGGGATCCAGCTCGATTCGCTCCCGTGCGTGCGCCTCCGCCTCCCATCTCTTGCCAGTAGCTTCACTATGCATCTCTCCTTCTGACCCGCGCTTCAATTCGAAGTTTGCAGCCCTCCACCGGAGTTCTCCACCCTCACCCGAGCCGCCGCCCGCCGGAGAAAGTGTCACCGTCGACGTGGTGCTCCCCGTTGGTCGAGTCCACCACCCACCGACGCGGAAGAAGACGCTGAAGCTCTTGGTACCCTCCGATCCTCCTAACTCGCCGTGGTTCGACGCCGGCGTCCACCACAGTCTTCGGGCGCCGGCGAGCTTTTCAAACCTGACATGTGGGCCTCGCATGTCAGCCTCTGTTCTATTCTTTCGCGAACCGTTTTCTGTTGGCGCCTTCGGGCAAATACGCTTTCCCTCTTGAGTTTGCGCATTTCCAGTCGAACCATTTTCTGTTTTCTCAGTTAAAACCCTGGGACTTTTCTGTTTCATTACAGATGGGTCCCTGGACAGAAACCTTTATAACTTTTTAATAAAAAGGAATTTTTGAGTGATTCCTTTTCTGACCTTCTTAAATTTTTGTCTAGTTTTTTATGGGATTTATTTGGAAATTTTTTGGAGAAGTTTCTGTGCACGCATTGGTTTTCACGTTAGTGCCCGTTTTCGTGATTGCCGTAGGTTCCGGAAGAGGTGACGGAGCCGCGAACTTCGCCGAGCTAGACTCCGACTTCTCCGAACCAGGCAAGCATGTTTTGAACATTTGATATGACAGGTGTTTGCATGTTTGCTTGAAAGTTGTGTGCGTGGCATATGAGTGTCGGTAAATACCTCGTTGCTTGTAAGGCAACTACCTGCATGTTCCAAAGTTGCGATGATCTCTGATGAGAGATGGCCAAATCATGTGGTGACATGAAGGGCAGCAAGGTGGTACTGTTGTAGCATACCAGCCTTGCGTCATCCGACTTTCTCCGACGTTAACGTGGACGGAGTCACGTTATCGTTCTTCCCCCCCGCAGGTTTCATAGTTGCGATGATCTCTGATGAGAGATGGCCTAATCATGTGGTGACATGAAGGGCAGCAAGGTGGTACTGTTGTAGCATACCAGCCTTGCGTCATCCGACTACTTCTGACGCTAACGTGGACGGAGTCACGTTATCGTTCTTTCCCCCTTCCGTGCTACCACATGTTTCATTTTCCAGGATGCGGTTTAGTAAGTTGGTAACCTCTTTCCGTGTACACACCAAACAGAGGGGCCGGGATGATGGTACCTTGGCCCAGGATTAAAGCCAGTCATCCGGTCAGGGGGCATGGGTGTTTCCGGTTGGGACCGAGAGGGGGGGCACCCCCTTAGAGCGCGCGTATAGAAATTTGATCCCATGCTACGCGAGGTTGTAGCCTCCCCGTCTCAAGGTTTTTCTTAAACGTTGCTGAGGGTGATCCCTGGCTTCGGAATGTTGAATTGGGTGTGTACTGGTTAGACGTGTTTCTTCCAAAACACCGTAAACGGAACTAGTCCCCGTGACTACTGAAATCCATTGGCTGTGGTTAAGTACAAACTCTGCAGAGTCAATTCCTTCCAAGTCATCGTATCCATGATCAAGTAGTGTAATCAGTATACCCATATCTATCCGCGTGAAAAACTTGTCCCCGGTGAACAAGCTCAAGTGGTAAATCCAGTTAAATTATTGTTCCTGTGGATGGACTAACTTTATATTTGTCTCGTACTTGTGATAATTTATGTTCCCAAACTATTGTATTATTGAGCTACAATATAAGCCCTTTATGTGACGTCGCGGAGACGTCCGACTGTGGCGTGTTTTTGTTTCTTACATTAAATATAAGCCCTTTAGGTGATGTCGCTCAGACGTCCGACTGTGGCATGTTCGTCTTTTATTTTCTGTTATAAGCCCTTTATGTGATGTCGCTCAGACGTCCGACTGTGGCATTATTATTATTCTTGCAGTTTCCTCTTGAGGAGTCATTCAGACACTCGTTTGGCACCAGCATTATTATTCTTGCAGTTTCCTCTCGAGGAGTCATTCAGACACTCGTTTGGCACCAGCATTATTATTCTTGCAGTTTCCTCTCGAGGAGTCATTCAGACACTCGTTTGGCACCAGCATTATTATTCTTGCAGTTTCCTCTCGAGGAGTCATTCAGACACTCGTTTGGCACCAGCATTATTATTCTTGCAGTTTCCTCTCAAGGAGTCATTCAGACACTCGTTTGGCACCAGCATTATTATTCTTGCAGTTTCCTCTCGAGGAGTCATTCAGACCCTCGTTTGGCCCCAGTATTACTATTCTCGCAGTTTCCGCTCGAGGAGTCATTCAGACCCTCGCTTGGCACCCAGTATTTATTATTTCTATGTCTAATCGCACTGGTTAAATTGTTCTCATGCTTCATGTTTGCATTTGTTATATCTTTTGTCCGAACTGTCTTGCGAGTACTTTCATAGTACTCACCTGGCTTGTTGATTTGGCCAGATGTTGACAAAGGCGATCTCTTGGATGAAGAGTTTGATAGCGCGTCCGACGCCTAGAGGAGTCCCAGTCAGTCCTGTGCGATCCCGGATATTGGTCACTTGTATTATATACGCTTCCGCCACCCGCAATAAGTCTCCTCGAGCCTCACTTCGACGCTCGAAGAGCTATAGTCTTCAGGAGTCATATCACTCGCTTCGCAGTGATATTTCCACCACTGTCATTATCGTGAGTTTGTAGTATGCCACCCTATCCGCCATCTTGTTTTAGTGGCGTGCATGTAATAAATTGTTGGGCATCCTCCGCTTAACCTTGTATTATATTCAGTACTCCTGGTATTTTTCTTCTGTGACCAAGATATTGTCTACCAGTGAGAAGGAATTCTTCCTTACTGGTCCGTAAAAGGGATTGGTCTATCAATAATTATTTTATTGAAAAACCGGTCATGACACTGGGGCATTCTGCGCTTCTTCCCTGGTCACATGGTTCAGGTGACCCTTCCTGTGGTTGTTGTTGGGATTAAAATTGTTGCGCTTGGGGGCTGGATTGTTTCCACCATTGTTTGGTTTGGGGGCCGCGTTCCTCGTCTTTGGGCATTGTTTTGCATAGTGCCCTTCTTGACCACAAGCATAGCAGGTGACCCCTGGACGGTATGTGTACTCCTTGTCCCTGGCATGAAACTGTCCGACGGGCCTTGGATCAGTAGTCGTGGATCTCCTTGCTTCTGTTCGTGGAACCTCAGCCTTGCTTCGGTTGTTGCGAGCAAGGGTCGTCTTGTCCCTCTTTCGCTTACGGATATCTTCCAGACTACGGCGCTCATTCTCCAAGGTAATGGCCTTGTCCACTAGAGTTTTAAAGTCCGGAAAGGTGTGTACAATCAGTTGGCATCTTAGTGCTGGTGCCAGGCCATCCAGGAATTTTTCCATCTTTTTGTTTTCTGTCATGTGCTCGCCGTAGGCATAACGAGACAGCTGGGTAAACTGACCATTGTATTCCGTGACTGACATGCCTCTCTGCTTCAGGTCATCAAACTCTCTCTTCTTGATTTTTATGATGCTCCTGGGGATGTGCGCCCCACGGAAGCCTTCCTTGAACTCTTCCCAGGTGATGTTGTGTTCACTGGGATGCATGTGTAGGAAGTTTTCCCACCATGCTGCAGCTGCTCCAGTAAGGTAGTGTGGTGCATAAAGCACCTTCTCGTGATCCGAACACTGAGCAATAATCAGTTTCCTTTCAATGTCACGAAGCCAATCATCGGCTTCCAGTGGCCTATCGGTGTGAGCAAAAGTTGAGGGGCGAGTCTTCTGTAACTCAGATAACTTGGAATGTGGTTGATAGTGTTCGCGGTGGTTTCCCATATTGATGACATGATTTATCATCTCTTGGTGCTGTTGCTGGCTTTGCTCAAAGAGACGGCATACTTGAGACAGGGCTGCTTCGCTGTCTTGTTGACTGGACTGACCCTGAGTGAAATTGTTGCTAGTCTGTGTCCCATAAACCTCTTCTGGCTGATTGGGCATGGAGCGAGTCCACGGACGAGACATGTTTCCAGTCTGGGGTATTATTTTGCAAAACCCATGAGAAAAACTGTGTAGCACAAGGAAAAATTTGCAAAGGCAACAATTTAAAAGACCTCAAGGTTTTCAAGGAAAACATAAGCGGTTTTGCATGGAGAAAAGACTGCTTAACACAAATCTTACACGCGAAATACAAACACATGATACAGCACTCAGGATGTGCGTACACATTCCTGACATGTTATTAGGACTAGCGTACTCCTCCGGAAGGCAGCAAACACACCAATACAAACTAGCGTACGGAGGGAACACATCATACAAGCAGACATAAAGCGCGGCTACTCGGTGCTCTCAGTCGGAGATGGTGTAGATTTCCTTCCCTTTGCCGATGGCAAGACTCAGCGGTCCAGGAGAATCAACCTCCACCTCCTCTCTAGATGGCTCCTGGCGCGTAACGCTGCGCTGCGGTGACGGTGCGGGAGCAAAAGGTGGTAGGGCAGGTGCGGCAGGCGGTGCAGCTCTGACTGGAGTAGGAGCGATGACTCGGTCGAACTCCTAAGTGGTGGGCGGACGGCGAGCAGTGGCCAAAACGGCCGATGCATACGAGGCTAAAGACGAGACGAATGTCAGAGGCGGTGCCGTGTGGAGAAGCTCCTTCCTGCTGGCAGGACCGCCCCGGACTAAGTCCATGCGGGCAGCCACAAGATCGTCTACGAGGTTGTCGAAAGACTCCTCCAGAGCCTTGAGATACTCCACAACCATCTCGATGGCTTCATCTCGCTCTCCCCGATGGCAGGCGAATGCATAGTGACTGGTGTATGGCACATGGCATGGGAGGTAGCGGTAGCGACGAGTCTTCATCGTAGGAAGGATGTACCGAAGACGAGCTATCGCGTCACGGGCAGCCATCTGCATGGCATGCCTCTCCGTAGGCATGGCCCTTCCCACAAAACGGAAGTGGCGAGCTGCAGAGCGTCCTCCCTTGAATTGCACCACAGCTTGGTGCATAGACACGTCGTCGCTGAGCTTGTGCTGATAGAGTGTGAACTCCGGGCGAGTTGCTGGCCCGAGCGCGAGCTTGGTGATGGAGACGAGGAGCTTGACAAACCCCTCGGGCACGTTCGTGAACACTCGATTCTCACAGCTGCTGCCAGACATCTACAAAAGTAGGCAAAAATTCTGAGTAGTCATGTCATAAATTTATGATGACCAACAGAAAATAGCTACAATTGCAAAATGCTGAAAAAGCACAAAAGACGCTAATAACCGATTAGCGATCGCACCTAGTGGCCTCCTACAGTCAGCCTGGCTCTGGTACCAAGCTTGTCACGACCGGTTTTTCAATAATATAATTATTGAGTGACCAATCCCTTTTACGGACCAGTAAGGAAGAATTCCTTCTCACTGGTAGACAATATCATGGTCACAGAAGAAAAATACCAGGAGTACTGAATATAATACAAAGTTGAGCGAAGCTGCCCAACAATTTATTACATGCACGCCGATAACACAAGACGGCGGATAGGGTGGCATAACTACTAACTCACGATAATAACGGTGGTGGAAATATAACTGCGAAGTGAGTGATATGACTCCTGAAGACTACAGCTCTTCGAGCGTCGGTGTGAGGCTCGAGGAGACTTATTGCGGGTGGCGGAAGCATATATAATACAAGTGACCAATATCCGGGATCGCGCAGGACTGACTGGGACTCCTCTAGGCGTCGGACGCGCTATCAAACTCTTCATCCAAGAGATCGCCTTCGTCAACATCTGGCCAAATCAACAAGCCAGGTGAGTACTATGAAAGTACTCGCAAGACAGTTCGGACATAAGATATAACAAATGTAAACATGAAGCATATGAACAAGTTAACCAGTGCGTTCAGACATAGAGATAATAAGTACTGGGTGCCAAGCGAGGGTCTGAATGACTCCTCGAGCGGAAACTGCAGAATAGTAGTACTGGTGCCAAACGAGTGTCTGAATGACTCCTCGAGAGGAAACTGCAAGAATAGTAATACTGGTGCCAAACGAGTGTCTGAATGACTCCTCGAGAGGAAAATGCAAGAATAGGAATACTGGTGCCAAACGAGTGTCTGAATGACTCCTCGAGAGGAAAATGCAAGAATAGGAATACTGGTGCCAAACGAGTGTCTGAATGACTCCTCGAGAGGAAAATGCAAGAATAGGAATACTGGTGCCAAACGAGTGTCTGAATGACTCCTCGAGAGGAAAATGCAAGAATAGTAATGCCGCAGTCGGGCGTTAGGGCGACACCACATAAAGGGCTTTTAACAGAAAGTAAAAGACATACATGCCACAGTCGGACGTCTGAGCGACACCACATAAAGGGCTTATATTGTAACTCAATAATCCAGCAGCTCGAGAACGTAAATTATTACAAGTACGAGATAAAATATAAGATTAGTCCATCCACAGTAACAATACTAAAACTGGGTTTACCACTCGAGCTTGTTCACCGGGAACAAGTTTTCCACGTGGATAGATATGGGTATACTGATCTCACTACTTGATCATGGATACGATGACTTGGAAGGAATTTGACTCTGCAGAGTTTGTACTTAACCACAGCCAACGGATTTCAGTAGTCACGGGGACTAGTTCCGTTTACGGTGTTTTGGAAGAAACACGTCTAACCAGTACACACCCATTCAACATTCCGAAGCCGGGGATCACCCTCCGCAACGTTCAAGAAAAACCTTGAGATGGGGAGGCTACAACCTCGCGTAGCATGGGATCAAATTTCTATACGCGCGCTCTAAGGGGGTGCCCCCCTCTCGGTCCCAACCGGAAACACCCATGCCCCCTGACCGGATGACTGGCTTTAATCCTGGGCCAAGGTACCATCATCCCAGCCCCTCTGTTTGGTGTGTACACGGAAAGAGGTTACCAACTTACTAAACCGCATCCTGGCAAATGAAACATGTGGTAGCACGGAAGGGGAAAGAACGATAACGTGACTCCGTCCACGTTAACGTCGGAAGTTGTCGGATGATGCAAGGCTGGCATGCTACAACAGTACCACCTTGCTGCCCTTCATGTCACCACATGATCAGGCCATCTCTCACCAGAGATCATCGCGACTTCAGAAAAAAGCGGGTAGTTGCCTCACAAGCAACGGGGAACTCACCGATACTCATATGCCACGCACAAACTTTCACGCAAACATGCAAAACACCTATCATATCAAAGGTTCAAACATGCTTGCCTGGTTCGGAGAATTCGGAGTCTAGCTCGGCGAAATTCGCGGCTCCGTCACCTCTTCCGGAACCTACGGCAATAACGAAAACGGGCACTAACGTGAAAATCAACGCGTGCATAGAAACTTCTCCAAAAAATTTCCAAATAAATCCCATAAAAAACTAGAAAAAATTTTAAGAAGGTCAGAAAAAGAATCACTCAAAAATTCCTTTTTATTAAAAAGTTATAAAGGTTTCTGTCCAGGGACCCATCTGTAATGAAACAGAAAAGTTCCAGGGTTTAAACTGAGAAACCAGAAAACGCTTCGAAAAGAAAAGCGCTAGCTAAAGAGGGAAAGCGTATTTTGCCTGAAGGCGCCAACAGAAAACAGTTCGAGGGGGAATAGAACAGAGGCTGACATGGGGGTCCCGCATGTCAGGTTTGAAAAGCTCGCCGGCGCCCGAAGACTGCGGTGGACGCCGGCGTCGAACCACGGCGAGTTAGGAGGATCGGAGGGTACCAAGAGCTTCAGCGTGTCCTTCCGCGTCGGTGGGTGGTGGACTCGACTAACGGGGAGCACCATGTCGACGGCGGCACTTTCTCCGGCGGACGGCGGCTCGGGTGGTGGTGGAGAACTCCGGTGGAGTGCTGCAAACTTCGAATTGAAGTGCGGGTCAGAAGGAGGGATGCATAGTGAAGCTACTGGCAAGAGATAGGAGGTAGAGGCGCACGCACGGGAGCGAATCGAGCTGGATCCCGTGGCGGGTCGCGGCGGCCGGAGTCGAGGAAGGAGACCTCCTCGGGGCTCTTCCAGTGGTTGGGCATGCTCTAGGTGGAGTGCAGGGATGGTGTGGGTTCGAGTTGAAGCTCGGGGCCTCTATTTATAGGCGGATCGACGGGGTGGCCGTGAACGGAGAATCTCTAGCGAGCAATTACGGCGAGGCAGTGGATTTGCAGGAGGTTTGAGTGGCCAGGCAGCATCAGTGGAGGCTACTGGTGTCGTTCCTCCGCTAATCCCGGCTGGTCTTGGCGTAACGGCGCCGGTCCACGGTGGGGTGGCCGCACGGGCACGTCGGCGGCAGAGAGCGCGCTCTGCGCCCTGCGGTTCACGACGAGAGTGGCAGCGGGTTCGGGGGAGTGGAAGGCCACGCAGCGCGCTCCGGTGGCTTGGGCGGTGCTGGGTGGCGCCGTCGGCGCTGCGCCTCTCTCTGGCGGCCGCAAAGCCGCCGCTGGCGTCGGTCACGGGGCGGCGCACCTTCTGCTGCTCGTCGCCGACGTCCGCAAGGTGCCAGGCGTTCGTGCGGAGCAGGAACAAGGAGGAGGGGACTTGCAGCAAGTGTAGTTTGAAAATTTTGAATTGAAGGCCAGTGGATCTTCATGGATCTTGGTTGAGGGTTCAAAGGACTAGGGAGGGGAAAAGGTTTGGGGGCAAAAATCAAAACAGAAAGTGGGGTTCCTTTGTAAATCACCAATGGCTAGAATAGAAGACAGAAATTTATTTGAATATGTTTTGAATGGAAAAATTTATATGGAGAGGTACAACTTGCTGGATTTGATGCAAAACATGATCCAAAGATGAGGGGAGGGTTAGGAGAATGGATTTGCACTAAGGCCATGGCAAGAGGGAATTGTTGAAAGTGGCAAGGGATTATTCCAAAAGCCATAGTGCATTTTCAAGAGATTTTCAAAAGTCATTTTCCTCAAGTGAAAAGTATTTGTCTTGAGTCCAAAGTAAAAGCAAGAACCTCCAAGACCAAAAACAAGTCTTGGGTGAATCCAAACAAAACTCTTGTCATGAGAAGAATATTTGAAAGGGAGGGTCCTTTTGAAGAAATTTTTTAATTCACCTCCCTCAAGTCAAATAAAATCTTTTGAAAAATCCAAATAAAATTTTGGGTGTCACACATCAGCAGCCTGATTTTCATCAGCGGTGCTGGCATGTTCTTCAGTTTGCTGAGCAGATGCTTCAGCCTGAGAGACGTCAATGTGCACAGGGGTAGCGGCACTTGAAGTGAGTGTCTTCGTCAGATTGACGAACCTGACCTTGGCTCCTTTCCAATCAACATAGTAAGCATTGAAATCATCGTTGAGGACTTTGATTTCAGACTGGAGCTTTACAAGTTCATCAGTTGTCATAGAGACAATGTTGTTCTTCTGGAACTTCTCCTTCCTGTACTATGCTTTCTTGAGCTGCCTGGCCTTCTCATATTTCCATTTTTCTTCACTGATGAAATGGGTCAGCATGTGACTTTGGCTAGGAGTCAACTTGAAATCAGGCATAGGAGTGTTTGGGTCCTTGTGCCAGAGATCAATATAGTCGAGGATCAGTTTTGGATCCAAAAGCAGTGGCACTTCTGTGCCCTTGGCTCTAGCGGCCCTGACTTGTCTTTCACTGATGATCTCAGCAAGTCCTTCATCATCAGCTTCGTCTTCTTCAGACGGTACTTGGAAGGCGACCTGCCTCTTCTGAGGACTTGGGCGAGTGCCTCGTCCAGCAGTGGTCTTAGTCTTCACCAGAGAGGGTCCTGTTGAAGATTGTGGTGCAGCTGAGGAACTAGCTGAAGCTCCTGAGGCAATAGAGATGCTTGTTGTCCTTTGGCACGTGGCAAGATGCACAGGTGCTGAGGATTTTGTCGGATCAGTTGAGGACTTTGGAGGAGCAGGAGCGGCTTGAGGAATTAGCCGTGAGGGCTTTGCTGAGGAAATTGGCCGTGAGGGCATTGAAGACGAGGCACTTGGCTTGTGTGCAGGCTTCTTTGCCATGGATTTCTTCGGCCTTACAGAGGCCTCTGCAGCAGCAGCAGTGGAATCTTCATTGAATTTCCTCACTGCATCTTTAGCCTGTTTGGCCAACATGGCCTGGCGCTTGGCCCATTCTTCAGGAAATTCCTCACCGCGCTTAATGCTAGTGGGATCTGCCTCTTGGCCAGGTGCCAATGGAGGTCTTGAGCATGGAGGAGTAACAGCGAATTTCTTCATGTATTTTGGAGTCACATATCTGTACTCCTTCCACTCTTCTGCCCATCTCCGTTCTATCCTTTGAATGTGCACCTTGCGCTGGTTTTTATCTTCCTCAAGGGGTGTGCAGTACCCAGCATAAATGTCCTCAGGTATTTCAAAAGCAGTATTGACCTCAGGCCTCTTTCCTCCTTTCTGTGGCCTCTTTTCACTAGCCATTTTCTTCAGTTGAGGACTTTGAACAATTGAACTCTCTGAAGAAGTATGCAACTTTTCTTCAAGGAACGCTGCAAATGAGTTAAGTTGATGAGAACCTAGTGATTCAGCAGCGGACATGAGTACCTGTGAACAGAGTATAGTTGCGAGGAATTTGGAGAGGTCATATGCGTTCTCAGAAGGTTTTTTAATAAGAACAAGTTTGAGGAATTTGACCAGATGAGTCTTGAAGAATTTCACTAAGCGTTCTTTGTCTTAGGTTACAGAGTTGTATAGATCGTAGATCCACACAATTGAGGAATCTTGAAGAAAAATGATGCTTAGAGAAACGAATCAAGACAGATTACATGTGAGGTGTTTAGTGTGTGAAAAATTTGAGGAATAAACACCTTTGAAGATTTTGTAGAAGTCATTTGGATCAAAGAGGGCAGTACAAGTAACTTTTAATTACCCTGAACGAAGAACACGACGAACTGAGGTGTGGAGAAGTGAAGCTCGTCTGTGCAGATCTTCCACGCCCTAACTTAGCGGAGGAAGACGGCTACGGCGGCGGCGGAGTGAAGATTTCCGCGGCCGGCGTGAGTACGGCGGCGACGAGGTCGAGGCAGTGAAGCTCTTCCTCACCGGCGATGATGATGTAGCGGCGGCGCTAGGGTTTGAGAAGCTTGAGTGGGAGAGAGGTCGAGCGGAGTAAAGGAAGTGAGGAAGGGAAGAGGGGGTATTTATAGCCACGGTGAAAAAGGGTTCGCCCGAAGAAATTGGACGAACGTGCCCCTGACCCTTCTCATCCGCATGACATGTGTCACCCACGTACTGAGGAGTGGAGATCGTGTTAGATCGTGGGTGAATAGATAAGTATATCGTGGGAAGCGGAACGGTTTGAGAAGCAAAGCCGAAAATTTTGGATAAGATAAGTTAAAAGTTCCATTCGCAAATTCTTCAGCTGACAAGGACACAGTGAAGATTTTGAACGAGTTTCAAATAGAACACACATGAAGAATTTGTGAATAGATTGGGTTGAGTATAGCATAGAGGGGGAAGGGTACGATCACATTCACTTAGCAGAAAAACCAACTTGAAGAATTAGCCATAAGTGAATGCTGTAGAGGACATAAACTCATATATATATATATATAAATATATATAAATAAATAAATATATATATATATCGAATGAAGAAAAATGACGGAAACAGTGAAGATTTTGCTAAGTTGAAGAATATGAACAACTGAGGAATTTCAAAACTGAGGAAAAACTCAAATCGAAGATTTTCAGCTTTTGTGGTGGCGTGACCCACCGTATAAGAATGATGATTTCAGACACCGCGTACAATTGTCGTAGGGTTCTGAGAATCAAATTCTTCATTAATTTCTTCACACTTAGAGTGTTATTCTTCATTGATTGAAGAAAAACGTTTCTTCATGTGTTGCACATCTAAGTCATCAGTTTTGCACAAGTGTTAGGATGAGTGTCCTTTTCAAAGAACATTCGAAGATTCTAAGATATTTAGCTCACACCGCAACTTGCTAAATCTCTTCTCATCCAAGGGCTTTGTGAAGATATCGGCTAGCTGTTCTTCAGTCTTCACATGCTCAATAGAAATGTCTCCCTTCAACACATGATCGCGAAGAAAATGATGACGAATCTGAATGTGCTTTGTCTTCGAGTGCTGAACTGGGTTGTGAGCAATCTTGATGGCACTCTCATTGTCATAGAAGAGAGGCACATTCTTCACATTGACGCCATAGTCCTTGAGAGTTTGCTTCATCCAAAGCAGTTGAGCACAACAAGAGCCAGCAGCAATGTACTCAGCTTCAGCAGTAGACAGTGATACACAGTTCTGTTTCTTCGAGGACCAACAGACCAAAGATCGTCCGAGGAAATGACACGTACCAGATGTTGACTTGCGATCCACACGATCACCAGCATAGTCAGGGTCAGAATATCCAACGAGATCAAAAGCCGAGCCCTTGGGGTACCATAATCCTAGTGTTGGTGTGTGAGCTAGATATCGAAGAATATGCTCCACAGCCTTATGGTGTGATTCCTTTGGTGTAGCTTGAAATCGGGCACACATGCAAACACTAAGCATAATATCTGGCCTAGATGCACATAAGTACAATAAAGAACCAATCATGGAGCGGTATACCTTTTGATCGAAGTCAACACCATTTTCATCAGTGCACAGATGGCCATTTGTGGGCATAGGAATTTTGACGCCTTTGCAATCTTGCATGTCGAATTTCCTCAGTACATCCTTGAGGTATTTCTCCTGAGATATGAATATGCCATTGCGCTGTTGACGAATTTGAAGACCTAAGAAGAATTTCAACTCTCCCATCATAGACATTTGATATTCTTCACTCATCATATAGGCAAATTCATCACTATAACGTTGGTCAGTACAACCAAAGATGATATCATCAACAAATATTTGGCATACAAGCAATTCATCATCATATGATTTAGTGAAAAGAGTAGGGTCGAGTGAACTGGGTTTGAAGCCTTTCTTCATGAGGAATTCCTTCAAAGTATCATACCATGCCCGAGGGGCCTGCTTGAGGCCATAGAGGGCCTTATTTAGTTTGAAGACTTTGTCAGGATGCTTAGGATCTTCAAAACCTGGGGGTTGAGCAACATATACTTCTTCCTCAAGCTTACCATTGAGGAATGTGCTTTTCACATCCATTTGATATAAACTGATATCATGATGGTTAGCATAAGCAAGTAATATGCGAATAGCTTCAAGTCTAGCAACATGTGCAAAAGTTTCATCGAAATCAATTCCTTCAACCTGTAAGTAGCCTTGAGCTACTAGCCGTGCCTTATTCCTTACCATAAGGCCATTTTCATCTTGCTTGTTGCGGTAGATCCACTTTGTGCCAATGATATTGTGTTTGTGAGGATCTGGACGATTGACCAGTTCCCAAACGTTGTTGAGCTCGAATTGATGTAATTCTTCTTGCATGGCCTGAATCCACTCAGGCTCCAGAAATGCTTCATCTACCTTAGTGGGCTCTGAGATAGAGACAAAAGCATAGTGCCCACAAAAGTTAGATAAATGTGAAGCTTTTGAGCGTGTGAGAGGACCTGGTGCTTAAATGTCATCGATGATCTTCTCAACTTGCACTTCTTTTGCAACGCGAGGATGAGTAGGTTGTCGTCGAGGAATTTGATCAGCATTTTCTTCAGCACCATTTTCTTCAGCAATTTCTTCAGGTGCATTAGCTCAATGTTCTTCACATTCTGGAATGAATTCTTCAGCAGATTCTTCAGTAGGAATGACATCCTCAGTTGCCTTGAACATGATAGTTTCCTCGGGTGTTGGTTGATCTATCACAGAGGGTAGGTGCTCTCTTTGCGAGCCATTAGTTTCATCGAACCGCACATCTACAGTTTCAAAAACCTTGTGAAGAACGGTGTTGAAGACTCCGTAGGTGTGCGAGTCCTTTCCATAACCAAGCATAAAACCTTCATGTGCTTTCGGTGCAAATTTAGCATTGTGATGAGGATCTCTAATCCAACATTTTGCACCGAAGAGTTTGAAATAACTCACATTGGGTTTCTTGTCAGTGAGGAGTTCATAGGCAGTCTTCTTGAAGAATTTGTGAAGATATACCCTATTGATGATGTGGCACGCAGTATAAATTGCCTCAATCCAGAAGTGACGAGGCGTCTTGTACTCATCAAGCATAGTGCGAGCCATCTCAACAAGAGTTCTGTTCTTGCGCTCCACGACGCCATTCTGCTGAGGAGTGTAAGGAGCAGATAACTCATGAGTAATACAAGTTCATCAAGATAGTCATCAAGACCAGAATTCTTGAACTCAGTTCCATTGTCACTTCTGATGTGCTTGATCTTCACACCAAAGTTGGTTGAAGCCCTCGAAGAAAATCGTTTGAAGACTTCCTGCACTTTATGTTTGTAAGTAACAATGTGTACCCATGTGTAACGAGAGTAATCATCAACAATAATAAAACCATAGAGAGATGCGTCATTTGTGACAGCAGAGTAATGGTTAGGACCAAAGAGGTCCATGTGAAGCAATTCGAATGGTCGAGTAGTGGTCATGATAGTCTTCGCTGGATGCTTAGCCTTGGTCATTTTTCCAGCTTCACAAGCTCCACACAAGTGATCCTTGAGGAATGTGACATTCTCATGCCAATGACATGCTTCTTCTTCGCAAGCGTGTGCAAATTCCTCATGCCTGCATGACCAAGTCGTCGATGCCATAGCCATCCTTCTGAAGCTTTTGCAAGTAGGCACACAGCTGGTTGCGGTCCTGTAGAGAAATCAACAATATACAAGTCTCCTCTCCTAAAGCCTTCGAAGACTTTGGAATTGTCAGCTTCCAAAACCACAACACAACAATACTTGCCAAAGACAACTACCATATCAAGATCACAAAGCATTGAGACAGACGTAAGATTGTATCCCCAGGACTCGACAAGCATGACTTTGTCCATGTGTCGATCCTTTGTGATCGCAACCTTACCTAGACCCAATACCTGAGTTTTGCCTTTGTCAGCGAAGATGATATGCTTCAGATGCGATGGTGATAAGGGAGGATCAACCAATAGATTCTTGTCACCAGTCATGTGATTTGTACATCCACTATCAAGGACCCACTCAGTGGCTTTGGGTTGATCATCCTGCAGATGAATTAGTGCAGCTTACGAACTTCATATACTTCATCAGTGAAGAATATGACATCAATTCATCAGATCAATTTCATCAAACAATAGAACAGATAAAGCAGTATGAGGACGTGAGAAATGAAAGTTCATTTCTTCATGATTAGCCCGCGTCCTTTCAGGCACACTTCAGGTCTCCAGCAAATTCTTCAGACGTTCAAGTACGTCTGGAGACCTGACCCTGCAGAAGAGATTAGTTCTTTTTCTTCACCACCCACATCTGAAGGGGTGGCAAAGAGTTCATCACTCTGCGAGCTCCATATGAAAAAGGTGGCATAGAAGCCAATCCATTTCGTTTCACATAAGAGAAGTTAGGGTAAGCATATGAATAAGCAGAGAAATTCTTCGAGGACTTGTGAACATAATGATTACAAGAATAATGCTCATATTCATAGCCCTTGGCTCTTCCCTGTGAGACAGAGTTGTTAGCACGATGATGTTCATATGAGGACTTTGATCCTTTTGAGGAATTTGATCCATGTGAGGAATTTGGTCCGTATGAGGACTTGGATCCATATGAAGAATTTGGTCCATATGAAGAATTTGATCTGGGGTTCCTATTCTTCACAGGTGGTGTCATGAGGACATTCACCTGAAGACTTTCAAGGCATCTTTTGGGAACCCAGATTTTCTTCATAGGGGAACCGTTCCTGCAGTTAGTGCCAACATACCTAGGAAATACTTCACCATTCTGATTTTTGAACAGTTTATAGTTGGAGTCAAATGACTCATCAGAAGAATGAGAAGATTCCCATGTAAAGCCAGATAAATTAGATGGATCAACTGGAGGTCCCTTTGCAGCAACCCATGAGGTTTTGGGGTACTGCTCAGGCTTCCAATATGTACCATCAGCATTGAGTTTCCTTTCAAAGGCAATACCCTCTTTCCTAGGGTTCCTGTTGAGGATCTGCCTTTTAAGCACATCACAAAGAGTCTGATGCCCTTTTAGGCTTTTGTACATGCCTGTCATGTACAATTCCTTCAGCCCTGCATCGTCAGTGATACTAGCAATGTCCTCAGATGAGGAATTAATGATAGCAGAGACAGTTGAGGAATTTGTAGCATTAGAAGCATTTGAACATTCAGGTGAAGAATTAGCAGATTCACGTTCAATGCATTTCAAACATGGAGGAACAAATTCTTCTTGAGCAGCGCTGATTTGTTGAGCAAGTAATGAATCGCGCTCCTTCTGGAGATCTTCATAACTCACTCTTAGCTTTTCAAGATCTTGCTTTCTTTGAAGAAATTCATAAGAAAGCTTCTCATGATCAGACAAGAGAGTGTTTTGATGACCTTGAAGGTTGTCAAACCTAGTCTGAATTCTCTGAAGATTTTCAGTCAAGGTTTTAGTGCGATCCACTTCTTCACCCAACATATCATCACTTTGTCTAGCATGTTTTGAACCTTTTCAAGAGCCCTTTGTTGTTTCACAGCAATCTTAGCAAGTTTAGAATAGCTAGGCTTAAGGTTTTCATCAGATTCATTTTCACTTGATTCAGATGAGGAATATTTGAGTACCTTGGCACCCTTTGCCATGAAGCAATAGGTGGGAGCGTAGTCATCATTGCCTTCATCAGCCTTGTTGGTGAGGTCATTTTCTTCAGGGTTGAAGATAGACTTGCTGACGAATGCAGTAGCGAGGGCTAGGCTCGCCACACCAGATTCGGAATCCTCAGATGCCTCCTCTTCCTCATTTTCTTCAGATTCAGCTTCAGAGTCCATTTCCTTGCCAATGAATGCCCGAGCCTTCTTGGAGCTGCTCTTCTTGTGAGATGAAGACTTTGAGGATTTTGATGATGAAGATTTTGAGGATTTCTTCTTTTTCTTAGCATCATCAGAACTGTAATCCTTGTATTTATTCTTCATTGATTCCTTTTCCCACTGAGGACAATCTTGAATGTAGTGTCCTGGTTTCTTGCATTTGTGACAAAGCCTCTTCTTGTAGTCACTAGATGAGGAATCATTGCTCCTTGAGGGTCTTCCAAAGCGACCACGTCTCGAGAACTTCTGGAATTTCTTCACGAGCAGTGCTAGATCATTACTCAGTTCTTCAGGATCACCAAGGCTGCCGTCAGAGTCTTCATCTTCAGACTCAGAAACTGCCTTGGCCTTCAGTGCACGTGATCTGCCATAGCTCGAACCATAGAGATCTCTCTTTTCAGCAAGCTGGAACTCATGAGTGTTTTGCCTTTCGAGGATATCAACGGGGTCAAGTGACTTGTAATTAGCACGCTCTTGTATCATCAATGCCAGAGTATCAAATGAAGAGTCAAGCGATCTCAGCAGTTTCTTCACCACCTCGTGGTCGGTGATGTCATTGGCACCAAGTGCTTGAAGCTCATTTGAGATGTCAGTGAGGCGATCGAAGGTTTGTTGAACATTTTCATTGTCGAGTCTTTTGAAGCGGTTGAAGAGATTGCGAAGAACATCAACTCGAGAGTCACGTTGTGTTGAGACTCCTTCATTTACTTTGGACAGCCTATCCCAGATAAGCTTAGCAGTTTCCAAAGCACTCACTCTTCCATACTGTCCTTTGCTTAGATGGCCACATATGATATTCTTCGCTTAAGAATCGAGTTGCTTGAATTTCTTCACATCGGCAGCGTTCAGTGAGGGTGAGACAGAGGGAACACCTTTTTCCACAACATACCAGAGATCGTTATCAATTGCCTCAAGATGCATTCGCATCTTATTCTTCCAGTAAGGGTAGTCCGTCCCATCGAAGGTAGGACACCCAGCAGAAACCTTGATCATACCTGCGGTCGACATAACTAAAACTCCAGGTGGTTAAACCAAAATCACACAGAACAAGGGAGTACCTTGCTCTGATACCAATTTTAAGTGCATTATATCGACTAGAGGGGGGTGAATAGGCGATTTTTAGAAATTCTTCACTGAGGAATTTGTGGGTGAGGAAATTCCTTAGTGAAGAACTACTTGCAGCGGAATAAGTACTCAAAAGTATGCATAGCAGAACACAAGCTTAGTCATCATGATGAAATGAAAATAAGCACAGAGTACAGAAAGCGTAAACACATGATGAAGACAAATAGACTGAAGAAACTGAACTGAGGAAATTGAGGAAGTCTTCAGTCAAAGTCTTCAAACACAGATATGAACAAGCATACAACACAGTAATGAGGAAATGAAAGAGTTGAGGAAATAGAACCAGTAAGCTTGGTGAAGACAATGATTTGGTAGACCAGTTCCAACTGCTATCTCAGTTGTACGTCTGGTTGGAGCGGCTAGGTATTTAAACCTGAGGACACCCAGTCCCGGACACACAATCCTCACCGTATTCTCCTTGAACTAAGGTCACAGAGACCTCGTCCAATCACTCGTGGTAAGTCTTCAGGTGACTTCCAAACCTTCACAAACTTGGTCACTCGGTGATCCACATTTTCCTCTTGGATGCTCTAGACCATGACGCCTAACCGTCTGGAAGAAGCATACTCTTCAAAGGTAACAAGCATCGGATCCACACAGGATCAATCTCTTCAGTGATGCTCAATCACTATGGGTTTGTAGGTGTTTGGGTTTGGGGTATTTCCTCACTTGATGATTTTCACTCAAATTCCTCGGAGGATGGGATGCTCTCAATTGACAAGTGTCAGTTTCTCTCAGAGCAGCCACTCAGCTAGTGGTTGTAGGGGGCAGCTATTTATAGCCTAGGGAGCAGCCCGACATGATAAGACATAAATTCCCTTCAATGATATGACCGTTAGGTGGGTAGATATTTTGGGACAGCTGGCGCATAGCACAGCAACGGTCGGAATTTTGAGGTTCAAATTCCTCAGGGATATCATGTTCCTCACTGTGTAGGCAATCCGCACTGGCGAATTCCTAACTCCTCAGTCAGAACAAATTCCTCAGAGACCAGAAGAACTTCGTCTCTGTCACTGAAGAATATGACTGAACTGTGTGAGATTTCCAATGGCTTCACTCGAAGGGATTGGTAGGTGTAGGATTTTGAGTTCAGCATCACATGGAAATTTTTCCTTAGTATTTCCTCGACCCCCTTTAACAGTACGGTGTTTCCTATGACTCAAGAAAGAGAAAATGAAACTACGAAAACAAAAGTCTTCACGCTTCATATTCCTCAAATGAATACTAAGTCTTCAAGGTCACACCAATTTCTTCACTTTCAAAGTCTTCAGAAAGTCTTCAGAAATCCAAAGTCTTCAATCGAAGAACTTCATTTTTAGGGGTCGACTTTCTCTGTAAATAGCAAACTCCTCATAGACTTATAGACCTGTGTACACTCATAAACGTATTAGTCCCTTAACCTATAAGTCTTCAATACACCAAAATCACTAAGGGGCACTAGATGCACTTACACTTGTACGTTGCAATCGACAAGTTCACAAAGTGGCCCGAAGTGGAGGCAGTGAGGAAGGTGACAACACAGTCAGCCGTCAAGTTCTTTAAGGGGCTAGTTTGCCGTTTTGGTGTGCCAAACAGGGTCATCACCGATAATGGCACGTAGTTCACAAGCCGCACCTTCATGCAATACATCCAGGACCTCGGTAGCAAGGTCTGTTTCGCTTCGGTGGCCCACCCATGGAGCAACGGCCAGGCGGAGAGGGCAAATGCTGAAGTACTACAAGGTATGAGGACAAAGACTTTTGATAGGCTGCACAAGTGTGGAAGGCACTGGATTGATGAGTTGCTGACGGTTCTTTGGTTGATCAGAACAACGCCAAATCGAGCCACCGGCTAGACACCCTTTGCCTTGGTATACGGGGCAGAAGCAATTCTCCCCATGGAACTCACATACGGGTCACCTCGAGTGCTCGCTTATGATGAGATTGAGCAAGAGTAGTTGCGGCAAGATGACGTGACGCTCCTTGAGGAAGATCATCTTCGGGCGGCTATGCAAGCTACACGCTACCAGCAGGCCTTGCACCGCTACCATAGCCGCAAGGTTCATGCCCGAAGTCTTGAGGAAGGCGAGCTTGTTCTTCGGCGCGTTCAGTCGGCCAAGAATTCCAACAAGTTGACGCCGAAGTGGGAAGGCCCTTATCGAGTAATACAAGTCACCAGGCCTGGCGCAGTCCGCCTGGAGACCAAAGATGGTGTCCCAGTGATCAACTCCTGGGACATCGAACATCTTCGTAAATTTTACCCATGAGGCGCGGTTGCCGGGCCCTCCCGGCAAGCCACCTTTTGTACAAGCCTTGCCGACAAGGCATGTAACCCTTTGTACAAAGCCAGGCGCAGACCCTGAGCATAAATAAATGAAGCGTTGGCGCCCTAAGTTTTAGCATGCATGCTAGGTTAAGTCTCTCTTTGGTAGGGTTGATAGTGCCCGACGGCAACTAACCCCTAGCATAGAGGTCGGGTGTGTGTCTTTCCATCCTTTCCAGTCTTTTCTTTGGTTCACAGGCTGCACAGGCGTTTCTGCTAAGCCATTTAAGGGCAGGGAGATGGATCGACATCCCCGACCCCGGCAAGCCATTGCCGGGGGGCTGCAGATTCAAGCACCCGACCACAGCAAGCCGAGGTTGCCGGGGGCTGCAGATCCAGATAAGTCCTTTATCCCCTGTTATGCATTTCCGTGTGGAATTGGGACGTATGGAGCCTCGTTTATTCCTGGGCCACCGTGCTCCCCCTTTCCTGTGCCTAAGAACTATTCCCTGGGCCGGAACTTGGTTGTAGTTGCGGTGACAAGGAAGCAAACGAAGGGCCTAACCCTACTTCACCCCTGCCTCCGCCAAGGGCGTGAGTATGTTCGCGAATGAAGTGAGGGGACGACAAGGCCTGTTGCCGGGCGACAATGTTTATCTTAAAAATAACAAGGATTCGTTCCTTGGCATGGGCCTCGCTCACGCACAAAGAACCTGGCAAACACCCTTTTTCATTAATACGTTCCAAACAGGTACAGTTCGTATGGAATGCAAACATGAGCAAGAGTATTACAATGTTTAAATCTAACAAGTGCCCGCAGGCTTGAAGACTAAAAAAGATAAGTGCCCCGTGATCCTCGTTCTGGCCCTTTTCCTCCCAGGTGCGACAGGTGAAGGCAAAAAGGAGGCGACAGGGAACGCGCCGATGGAGAGCTTGACGAGGAAGGCCCTCGGCAGGGCGTGTGGCCAAAGGAGGAGGGCGACGCGGTCAGTCGGAGTCGGCGTCCTCCCGCTTGACGCCCTCATCGTCGTTGTCGCTGTCCTCCTCGTCACTCCCGCTGGAGGAGGAGTCTTCATCATCGGAGGAGCTCTCCATGCAACACCTTAGGCGAGTTCCCAAGTGCCCAAAGACCTTGACGGAGAGCAGCCATTCTCCATTAATTTGAAGTGAAGAACGAGCCCCTCCGACAGGCTGTGGGCATGAGCAAAGGTCTTCCATCCGCGACGAAGATACATGACGTGGGGGGCGGGGAAGTCGACATCGACCCGCATGCTGCCATTCCTGCAGCCCCTCATATGCAACCTCAGAGCATGTGGCGGGTCAAGCTCCATCGCCCGAGTGAATGGAGTAGGGAGACGGAGACGACGGCGCACTGGCTGGTGCAGCCTGATGACAAACTCGCGGGGCTGGTCTCCGACGTGGCCCTCCATTGGGGGAGGGGCCGCTGGCGGAGGCGAGGCCGGTGCGCCACCTCGTCCTCCACTTCCCCGAGCGCGACGACGACCTCGGCCTCGCCCCTCCCCCTTCCTCTCACGGCCGGCTCCGCCGCCACGAGCTCTTGGGAAGGAGGGGCACGCTGTCGAGCAGAGACCCCGTCGCCGCCATCGAAGTGCCGGCGCGTCCTCTCGCCATAGCAGAAGGAAGGAAGGAGCCAAGGTAGAAGGAGATGAATGATGGAAGTTTGGGGGGGTGCCATCCCCCTCCCCTCCTTATAAAGGGGCGGGGCCGGGGCTCGGCCGCCCCACTCAACCAATCCAGCCACCAGGGGTGCAGGGAATCAAGACCGACCCGCTGCTCCAACTAGCGACGACCCGGTTCCCCGCCTCGTCATTTAAGGCCCGTGCCCCCCCACCGCCCACCATCTTCGAGGCATGGGGGACACGTGGCGAGCAAGCCAAAATCGAGGAGACGAGTGAGGCGACAGTTTTCCACCCCGTGATCGTGGGGCACGGGCGCCTTGAAGGCCGCGACTCGAGTCCACTTAGTAAATGAGCCACGGGCCTGCATTTTCCTCCTTTTTTATGGGGAAGGCGCGGGCCGCCTCTTTACCATTTACTGCGATGTGATGCATGAGGGAAGCAACCGCCCCACGCATGACCCCCACATCACGCACGACCCCCACGTCACGCATTCAACGCGGGTCATGGGGAAGCGCAAGCAAGAAAGGGAGTTACTGCGGTAAAAACTCCGCCGCTCACGCGCCCGCGCACCGTTCTGGGCTTGGCCCAATAACGCCCCACGCTTATATGTGGCCCAGGCCCGGGGGCTCCTGTCGGTGTACAAAAGTAGGGGTCCCTTTTTGCACCCCTTTACTTGTGCGCGGACGGTCGCAGCCCCACGTCCCGGGCGGGGCAGACTAAGCAAAAGGCACAAGACGACCAGACCAACGCCAAGCCGGAGACACAAAGTGCAGAAGGGCGAGGTGGACTCCCCCGGCAAGGTCCTTGCCGGGGCGGCCTCCACAGCCCTGGCAAGAGCCTTGCCGGGGCAACTTGCCCAACGCCAGCAGGGCTGCCGCCCTCGAGCCTGAGAGTTCCGACGCCCTCAACCACATTGGAACCAAAGCTCCGGAGGCGCCTCCATGGTGGCATGCAGATCTTTGTGAAGAACAAGAACATACAAGACTAGATGAATAAAGAGAAGACGAAGATCCTTGGCAAGATCCTTGCCAAGGATACCCACGAGACCCCCCGGCAAGCCCCTTGCCGGGGATGACCACGACGCCACGGCAAGACCCTTGCCGGGGCCCCAACAAGACTCTTGCCGGAGACATCCGCGGGACCGCAGCCAGGCCCACATCTACCAAAGCTCCGCCGCCTCCCATGCAGCTGCCAGCCCACCAACTAGGCGAACACCTGCGTGGTGTCGTGCGGCCTCTAGGCCAACTCAGCAAGCACCTGCGTGGTGGCATGCAGATCTTCGTGAAGGCTTTGCCACGCACCAACTCAGCAGCCAGCCAGCCAGCGTGGCACTACTCGCCTCGTCAGTTCGGACGCGCGTCGAAGCCAGGCGAGGCGGCGACAGCTGGGACGAGCTTCCTTGTCGTCCCTGATAAAGCAAGAAGGGCACGTCGGCAGCACATTAAATGCGTTTGTCCTACGGTGCCAGAGGATAGACTCGATCACTGTATAGCTTTCCACCTCCTGTGTGCCACTGTGGCAGCCCCTTTGTCTATAAGAGGAGGCCCGCGACGTACTGAGAGAGGATTCAGACTTTTTGGGCCTTGCACGCCTTGTAGCTAGTCCAAGAACACCAGATAAAAATAAACCAGCAGGAGTAGGGTATTACGCGTCTCTCGCGGCCCGAACCTGGATAATTTTACCCCCCCCCCCCATGTTGATCTCTCAATCCCGCTCTTTCCACAGCCCCGCGCCCGCCAACCGTAGAAAAAAGGGATTCCTCGTGATCCCATAGGTGTCGTTTTCCCCGACAGATTCGATTGCAAGATCTAAAGATATACCTTCAAGCACTAACTTCCCCGGAAACGGCGCCAGAAAAGAGCTTGATGTCTACTACACAACCTTCTTCGTGTAGACGTTGTTGGGCCTCCAAGTGTAGAGGGTTGTAGGACAGTAGCAAATTTCCCTCAAGTGGATGACCTAAGGTTTATCAATCTGTGGGAGGCGTAGGATGAAGATGGTCTCTCTCAAACAACCCTGAAACCAAATAGCAAAGAGTCTCTTGTGTCCCCAACACACCCAATACAATGGTAAATTGTATAGGTGCACTAGTTCGGCGAAGAGATGGTGATACAAGTGCAATATGGATGGTAGATATAGGTTTTTGTAATCTGAAAATATAAAAACAGCAAGGTAGCAAGTGGTAAAAGTGAGCGAAAACGGTATTGCAGTGCTTCGAAACAAGGTCTAGGGTTCATACTTTCACTAGTGCAAGTTCTCTCAACAAGGATAACATAATTAGATCATATAACAATCCCTCAACATGCAACAAACAGTCACTCCAAAGTCACTAATAGCGGAGAACAAACGAAGAGATTATTGTAGGGTACGAAACCACCTCAAAGTTATTCTTTCCGATCAATCCATTGGGCTATTCCTATAAGTGTCACAAACAACCCCAGAGTTCATAGTAAAATAACACCTTAAGACACAAATCAACCAAAACCCTAATGTCACCTAGATACTCCAATGTCACCTCAAGTATCCGCGGGTATGATTATACGATATGCATCACACAATCTCAGATTCATCTATTCAACCAACACAAAGAACTTCAAAGAGTGCCCCAAAGTTTCTACCGGAGAGTCAAGATGAAAACGTGTGCCAACCCCTATGCATAGATTCCCAAGGTCACGGAACCCGCAAGTTGATCACCAAAACATACATCAAGTGAATCAATAGAATACCCCATTGTCACCACGGGTATCCCACGCAAGACATACATCAAGTGTTCTCAAATCCTTAAAGACTCAATCCGATAAGATAACTTCAAAGGGAAAACTCAATCCATTACAAGAGATAGAGGGGGAGAAACATCATAAGATCCAACTATAATAGCAAAGTTCGCGATACATCAAGATCGTGCAAATCAAGAACACGAGAGAGAGAGAGAGATCAAACACATAGCTACTGGTACATACCCTCAGCCGCGAGGCTGAACTACTCCCTCCTCATCATGGAGAGCGCCGGGATGATGAAGATGGCCACCGGTGATGATTCCCCCCTCCGACAGGGTGCCGAAACAGGGTCCCGATTGGTTTTTGGTGGCTACAGAGGCTTGCGGCGGCGGAACTCCCGATCTAGGTTTCTTTTTGGGGGTTTCTGTATTTATAGGAATTTTTGGCGTCGGTCTCACATCAAGGGGGTCTCCGAGTCATCCACGTGGCAGGGGCGCGCCCTCCACCCTCGTGCATGGCTCGGGACTCTTCTGGCCCAACTATTTTACTCCGGGGGCTTCTTTTGGTCCATAAAAATTATCAAAAATTGGCACGTCATTTGGACTCCGTTTGGTATTCCTTTTCTGTAAAACTCAAAAACAAGGAAAAAAACACAAACTGGCACTGGGTTCTAGGTTAATAGGTTAGTCCCAAAAATCATATAAAATAGCATATAAATGCATATAAAACATCCAAGATTGATAATATAATAGCATGGAACAATAAACAATTATAGATACGTTGGAGACGTATCAGTGGGTGAACAAATTACTGTCGAGCAATTGGTAGAAAAGCGCAAAGTTATGACGATATCTAAGGCAATGATCATGAATATAGGCATCACGTTCGTGTCAAGTAGACCGAAACGATTCTGCATCTACTACTATTACTCCACACATCGACCGCTATCCAACATGCATCTAGAGTATTAAGTTCACAAAGAACGGAGTAACGCGTTAAGTAAGATGACATGATGTAGAGGAATTAACTCAAGGAATATGATGAAAACCCCATCTTTTTATCCTCGATGGCAACAATACAATACGTGCCTTGTTGCCCCTACTGTCACTAGAAAAGGACACCGCAAAATTGAACCCAAAGCGAAACACTTCTCCCATTGCAAGAAAAACTAATCTAGTTGGCCAAACCAAACCGATAGTTCGAAGAGAATTACAAAGATATCAAATCATGCATAAAAGAATTAAGAGAAGATTCAAATAATATTCATAGATAAGCTGATCATAAATCCACAATTCATCGGATCTCGGCAAACACACCGCAAAAAAATATTACATCGAATAGATCTCCAAGAACATTGAGGAGAACATGGTATTGAGAATCAAAGAGAGAGAAGAAGCCATCTAGCTACTAGCTATGGACCCGTAGGTCTGTGGTAAACTACTCACGCTTCATCGAAAGGGCAATAGGGTTGATGTAGAAGCCCTTTGTGATTGAATCCCCCTCCGGCAGGGTGCCGGAAAAGGTCCCTAGATGGGATATCACGGGTACAGAAGGTTGTGGCGGTGGAAAAGTGTTTTCGTGGATGCCTCTGGTGGTTTGGGGATATATATATGGGAATATATAGGCGAAAGAATTAGGTCAGGAGGTGCACAGGGGGCCCACAAGGGTGGGGGCGCGCCCTCCGTCCTTGTGGCCGCCTCGTGACTCCTCCGACTTCATCTCCAAGTCTCCTGGTTGTCTTCTGGTCCAAGAAAAATCATCGCGAAGGTTTTATTCCATTTAGACTCCGTTTGGTATTCCTTTTCTGCGAAACTCAAAACAGGGGAAAACATGAACTGGTACTAGGCTCTAGGTTAATAGGTTAGTCCAAAAAATAATATAAAATAGCATATTAATGCATATAAAACATCCAAAACAGATAATATAATAGCTTCGAACAATAAAAACTTATAGATACGTTGGAGACGTATCAAGCATCCCCAAGCTTAATTCCTGCTCGTCCTCGAGTAGGTAAATGATAAAAACAGAATTTTTGATGTGGAATGCTACCTAACATATTTATCCATGTAATTTTCTTTATTGAGACATGAACGTTCAGATCCATAAGATTCAAAACAAAATTTTAGTATTCACATTAAAAAAACTTCAAGCATACTAACAAGGCAATCATGTCTTCTCAAAATAACATGGCAAAAGAAAGCTTATCCCTACAAAACCATATAGTCTGGCTATGCTCCATCTTCATCACACAAAATATTCAAATCATGCACAACCCCGATGACAAGCCAAGCTGTTGTTTCATACTTTTGATGTTCTCAAACCTTTTCAACTTTCACGCAATACATGAGCGTGAGCCATGGACATATCACTATAGGTGGAATAGAAGGTGGTTGTGGAGAAGACAAAATGAAGGAGACAGTCTCACATCAACTAGGCGTATTGTAACATCCCAAAATTCTAAATTTTGGAATGTTATATTAATTAAATATTTTTTTTGTTTGTTTGATTGTGCTGTGGTTGCTTGTGTGAAATTGAGTGAAATTTGAAACTTTTGAAAGTTGAATGAGAGGGAATGAAATGACTTTCCCAAACTTTCACCTTGCATTTATGATCTCCATGAATTCAAATTCATTTCATCACAAAACCCTAGAGTGAAGATGATATGACTTCTTCCTTTAATTAAATGAAAAGGTTTTGAAAAGATTTGAATTCATTTGGAAATATTTCAAATTCGGAAACTTTATGCAACTCAATGAGTTTCATGAGAGAAGATAAAATGACTTCTTCAAATGCTAAGAAAGAGAGTTGGAAGTTTCAAAGAATCAAATTGAAAGTCCCTTTGAAGTTATTTTGAAACCCACTTTCAATTTGGAGTTATTTGGTTCTTATTCAAATTATTTTTCACCAAACATAAAATATATGGAAAATAGGGTAAAATGATTCCCTACAGTATAAAAGTGGAGAAAAATGAGTTTGAAATCATTTTGGTATTTTAAAATATTTTTATTTTGATTTTAAATGAACCAGTAGCATTGTTCGCTTTATTTAAATTGTTTTGAAATTTATTTGCCGCAGAAAATAAGTTCAACATTTAGGAAATCTTTTTCTGAAAATTTTGATATATAATATGCCTATATAAAATTTTATTTTTATTTTCGTTATTTAGTTTTTCGTTTTCTGTTTCTATTTAATAAAAATACAAACTGTGCATGCGCCTAGAACTAACTGTCGCCCACGTGCGCAGCATAGTGGCATTGGGCGCCCCATCGTTTTTTTTCATCTCTCCTACATGGGCCAGGCCCAGCCAGTAATCTCCTTCTCAGTTTTTTCTTTCTTTTTCTTTTTCCTTTGGCCGAATAAAAAAACTGCAGGGTGCGCGTGCCCGGCCCGTGGTGCTTTTAGCCCATGCGATTCCCTTCGTTTTATTTGTTCGTCTACGTTTAGTCCCATATTGTCTAGCCTTTGATCCCTAAACCTCTTTCCATCTATAAATATAAACCCATAGAGCCTCCAAAAATCATCCGATTCAGGTTAAATCAATATTTTGGTTTGACTAGATTCACTAAAGAAAAATATATTTCTTCTCTCCGGCGGGAATTCTGAAAGTCGTCTCCTACTCTGAAGTCATCTTTTCTCTATCTAATAAAGATATCTTTCTTCGTATTTTTTATATATACTCCCATAGCTTATTATTTCTAGACTAGTATGTTAAGATAATTAGATTAACAATTAGTCTCTGTATTTATACATTAGACCTAGAATCCTTTTAGTCGTAACTATTTTCTTCCGTAAAACACCTTGACCCTAATTTTTTAAATAGCATAACTTTTTACTCGTTCATCCAAATTAGATAAAATCAACGCCTACATTTTTTCCACCTATCTAGTGAATCTATCAAATAAACATTTTTTGCAATTTTTAAGTTTCGAAATTTGTTCAGATTCATACTCAAACTTCTTTTGATCATATCTTTGATCTGTAGCTCCGTTTCCGATGAACCCAGCTGCATCGGATTCGTATTGAAGTAATCTTTTCGTTCGCACAATTAGTGTCATCTTTCCAAAATATAATTTTGATCTTAGGCAGTTACTCTACTAGTCCACCAAAGAGTTGTTACACAACATTCTAAGCAGATTCAATGTCATATTGAATTACTTGTATCTTTTGATTCGTTATTCCAAATCCACCGATTCTTTTTCCTACATATTCATTTGACTTCCTATATCTAGTAGCATCATTAGTTTCAACTTTTGATTTTTTCAAATTTGAATGATTCAAATTTGAACTTGAAGCTTCATTTGACCATATCTTGTAAACTGTAGCGCATTTTCAATTGATTCCTTTTGCAATTGAATCCCTAGATGTAATCTATCATCTTGAGCCATCACCACACTTTTTCAACGAAATTAGGATCTGATCTTGTAAAATAATTTGATTTGGTTCATTTGGAGATTTTGCAATGTTTCTTTGCCTTTTTTTGGATCTTTGAGTGTTTGCTTATGTGTGGTTATAATTGCTTGCTCACGATAGATTGATCGGAGTGTGACGAGTAGAACTATCAAGAATTATGAGTGCGAAGAATCTTCATCAACAGTACAAGGCAAGTTCACACTTTGATCATATTTTTCATACCCAGTTTTTATGCAATAGTTTCACCCCTCAAAGATTTGCATGAGTAGTAATTGGGAATTGGGCATTGCTATGTAGTTCATGAGGTAGGAACCTATGATCCTTGAAACACCCCGGGAATATTGGTTGTGTCATATATTACTTAGCCATGCTTGTAGACGTGGATTGGTGTGTGTGATTCATGGAAGTTGTGAGAGATAATAACTAAGGGAAACTTAAGGTGGCTACTTTAATACACATCTGGATGGAATGGTTGGGGCACCCTGGGGATATACCAGTGGCTTGCCCGGACACCTGGGGAATCCAGTGTTGTCCTAGGAGATCCCGGGGAACCCGTGTGATCATCCTATTGGAATGCCACCCAGGCTCAAAGGGATCATAATATTATTCATGCTAGAAACTTCCGTGTGCAGCCACAAGCCATTATGGGCTCTGGCATAGTTGAGTAAGTTGTGGGAATCCTTTCCATGATGGGCTAGCAGATATAGGGGATTGTAGGTGTACCGACCTATCTATCGATTAAGGGGACCTCTTCGGAAAGACTGTGTCTCGATCATCCGTTTCTCAAACATCAGGCAATGCGAGAAATTCAATGGAGGAGATCGAGTCTTGTGGGGAAAAGTGCGCGAACCTCTGCAGAGTGTACAAACTAATCATGATTAGCCGTGTCCCCGGTTATGGACTGTGACACCCAAGTTTTTGTTTGGATTTTTCAAAAGGATTTTATTTGACTTGAGGGGAGTGATCAAAAAAATTTCTTCAAGAAAACTCTCACTCTCAAATATTTTCTTTATGGCAAAAGTTTTATTTGGATTCATCCAAGATCTGTCTTTGGTCTTGGAGGTTCTTGCTTTTCACTTGGACTCAAGACAAAATATTTTCACTTGGGAAATGACTTTTGAAAATCTCCTTGAAAATTTGCACTATGGCTTTTGGAAAATCCTTTGCCACTTTCAACAATTCCTTCTTGCCATGGCCCTAGTGCAAATCCTCTCCCCTAACCCTTCCCTCACCTTTGGATCATGTTTTACACCTAATCCAGCAAGTTGAACCTCCCCATGTGTTTAGTTCCATTTAAATTCTATTCAAATAATTTTCTGCCTCCTTTTCTAGCACTTGGAGATTTGCAAAGGAACTCCACTTTCTGTCTTGATTTTTGCCCCCAAACCTTTTTCCCCTCCTAGTCCTTTGAACCCTCAACCTAGAACCATGAAGATCCACTGGTCTTCAGTTCAAAATTTTCAAACTACACCTGCTGCAAGTTTGGACCAGATTTGTCAAATTTGGTGAAATTCATTCAAAACCTCCTCCAAAAATTCCAAATAAAATCAGGCAGCCTCTGGGTGCATTGAGTGGTCACCTCACCAAGTTACAACTCCAGAAAAATTCATCTCATAGCCAAAACCTTCTGTCGAACACCTGCAGTGCACTGTCTATGTCAAGTTCAGAAAGTTCAGAGAACACTGCAGTGGCCTGCTGTCGTTTTCTTCAGAGAAGGACGTCGATCTCGCTAGTGCCACCGCGTCGCCTTGCTCGTCGTCCCCGCCCTCTTGTTCCTGCACCGCACGAACGCCTGGCGCCTTGCGGGCGTCGGCGACGAGCCGCAGAAGGTGTGCCGCCCCGTGACCGACGCCGGCGGCGGCTTTGCGGACGCCAGCGGGAGACACGGCGCCAACGACGCCACCCAGCGCCGCCCAAACCACCGGAGCCCGCCGCGTGGCCTTCCACTCCCCCGAATGCGCTGCCGCCCTCGTCGTGAACCGCAGGGCACGGAGCGCGCTCTCTGCCGCCGTTGAGCCCGTGCGGTCACCTCACCGTGGACCGACGCCATTACGCCAAGACCGACCCCGTTTAGCTGTGAAACAACGCTAGTAACCTCCACTGATGCTGCCTGCCACTCAAACCTCCTGCCAATCCACTGCTCCGTCGTAATCACTCGCCGGAGATTCTCCGTTCACGGCCACCCCGTCGATCTGCCTATAAATAGAGGCCCTGAGCTTCAACTCGAGCACCCACCATCCCTACACTCCCCCTAGAGCACGCCTAGCCACTGGAAGAGCCCCGAGGAGGTCTCCTTCCTCGACTCCGGCCGCCGCGACCCGCCACGGGATCTAGCCCGATTCACCCCTGTGCACTCCTCCGCCTCCATTCTCTTGCTAGTAGCTTCACCTTGCATCCCTCGTTCTGAGCCACGCCTCAATTTGTAGCTTGCAGCCCTCCACCGGAGTTCCCCATCCTCACCCGAGCCGCCGTCCGCCGGAGATAGTGTCGCCGTCGACGTGGTGCTCCCCGTTGGACGAGTCCACCACCCACCGACGCGGAAGAAGACGCTGAAGCTCTTGGTACACTCCGTTTCTGCTAACTCGCCGTGGTTCGACGCCGGCGTCCACCGCAGTCTTCGGGCGCCGGCGAGCTTTTTAAACCTGACAGGTGGACCCCGCCTGTCAGCCTCTATCCTATTCTCCTTCGAACCGTTTTCTGTTGGCGCCTTCGGGCAAATACGTTTTCTCCTTTGCGCTTGCGCATTCCCAACCGAAGCGTTTTCTGTTTTCTCAGTTAAAACCCTGGAACTTTTCTGTTTCATTACAGATAAGTCCCTTGACAGAAACCTTTATAACTTTTTAATAAAAAGGTGTTTTTGAGTGATTCTTTTTCTGACAATCTTCAAATTTTGTTTAGTTTTTTATGGGATTTATTTGAAAAATATTTGGAAAAGTTTCTGTGCAAGTGTTGGTTTTCACGTTAGTACCCGTTTCGTGATTGCCGTAGGTTCCGGAAGAGGTGAAGGAGCCGCGAACTTCGCCGAGCTAGACTCCGACTTCTCTGAACCAGGAAAGCATGATTTGAACATTTGATATGACAGGTGTTTTGCATGTTCGCGTGAAAGTTTGTGCGTGGCATATGAGTATTGGTAAATACCTCGTTGCTTGTAAGGCAACAACCCGGTTGTTCCAAAGTCGCGATGATCTCTGATGAGTGATGGCCTAATCATGTGGTGACATGAAGGGCAGCAAGGTGGTACTGTTGTAGCATACCAGCCTTGCGTCATCCGACTTTCTCCGACGTTAACGTGGTTGGAGCCACGTTATCGTTCCTTTCCCGCATGTTCCAAAGTTGCGATGATCTCTGATGAGAGATGGCCTAATCATGTGGTGACATGAAGGGCAGCAAGGTGGTACTGTTGTAGCATACCAGCCTTGCGTCATCCGACTTTCTCCGACGTTAACGTGGTTGGAGCCACGTTACCATTCTTTCCCTTTTCCGTGCTACCACATGTCTCATTGCCAGGATGCGGTTTAGTAAGTTGGTAACCTCTTTCCGTGTACACACCAAACAGAGAGGCCGGGATGATGGTACCTTGGCCCAGGATTAAAGCCAGTCATCCGGTCAGGGGGCATGGGTGTTTCCGGTTGGGACCGAGAGGGGGGGCACCCCCTTAAAACGCGCGTATAGAAATTTGATCCCATGCTACGCGAGGTTGTAGCCTCCCCGTCTCAAGGTTTTTCTTGAATGTTGCCGAGGGTGATCCCTGGCTTCGGATGGTTGAATTGGGTGTGTACTGGTTAGACGTGTTTCTTCCAAAACACCGTAGACGGAACTAGTCCCCGTGACTACTGAAATCCATTGGCTGTGGTTAAGTACAAACTCTGCAGAGTCAAGTCCCTCCAAATCATCGTATCCATGATCAAGTAGTGAAAACATTATATCCATATCTATCCGTGTGAAAAAAAAACTTGTCCCCGGTGAACAAGCTCAAGTGGTAAATCCAGTTTTATTGTTATTTCTGTGGATGGACTAACCTTATATTTGTCGCATGCTTGTGATAATTTATGTTGCCGAACGATTGTATTATTGAGCTGTGATATAAGCCCTTTATGTGACGTCGCGCAGACGTCCGACTGTGGCGTGTACTCGTTTCTCACTTTAAATATAAGCCCTTTATGTGACGTCGCTCAGACGTCCGACTGTGGCATGCACTGTCTTTATTTTCTGTTATAAGCCCTTTATGTGGTGTCGCCCCGACGCCCGACTGTGGCATTATCATTCCGCATTTTCCGCTCGAGGAGTCTTTCAGACACTCGTTTGGCACCAGTATTATTATTCCGCATTTTCCGCTCGAGGAGTCTTTCAGACACTCGTTTGGCACCAGTATTACTATTCTGCAGTTTCCGCTCGAGGCGTCATTCAGACCCTCGCTTGGCACCCAGTATTTATTATCTCTATGTCTGATCGCACTGGTTAACTTGTTCATGTGCTTCATGTTTACATTTGTTATCCCTTATGTCCGAACTGTCTTGCGAGTACTTTCATAGTACTCACCTGGCTTGTTGGTTTGGCCAGATGTTGACGAAGGCGATCTCTTGGATGAAGAGTTTGATAGCGCGTCCGATGCCTAGAGGAATCCCAGTCAGTCCTGCGCGATCCCGGATATTGGTCACTTGCTTTGTATACGCTTCCGCCACCCGCAATAAGTCTTCTCGAGCCTCACTCCGACGCTCGAAGAGTTGTAGTCTTCTGGAATCATATCACTCGCTTCGCGATGGTATTTCCACCACCGTTATTATCGTGAGTTAGTAGTTTGCCACCCTACCCGCCGTCTCGTTTTAGCGGCGTGCATGTAATAAATTGTTGGGCAGTCTCTGCTCAACCTTGTATTATATTTAGTACTCCTGGTATTTTTTTCTGTGACCAAGATATTGTCTACCAGTGAGAAGGAATTCTTCCTCGCTGGTCCAGAAAAGGGATTGGTCTCTCAATAATCATTTTTATTGAAAAACCGGTCGTGACAAGCTTGGTATCAGAGCCAGGCTGACTGTAGGAAGCCACTAGGTGCGATCGTTAATCGGTTATTAGCGTCTTTTGTGCTTTTTCAGCATTTTGCAATTGTAGCTATTTTCTGTTGGTCATCATAAATTTATGACATGACTACTCAGAATTTTTGCCTACTTTTGTAGATGGCTGGCAGCAGCTGTAAGAATCGAGTGTTCACCAACGTGCCCGAGGGGTTTGTCAAGCTCCTCGTCTCCATCACCAAGCTCGCGATCGGGCCAGCAGCTCGCCCGGAGTTCACACTTTACCAGCACAAGCTCAGTGACGACGTGTCTATGCACCAAGCTGTGGTGCAGTTCAAGGGAGGACGTTCTGCTGCTCGCCACTTCTGTTTTGTGGGAAGGGCCATGCCTACGGAGAGGCATGCCATGCAGATGGCTGCCCGTGAGGCGATAGCTCGCCTTCGGGACATCCTTCCTACGATGAAGACTCGTCGCTACCGCTACCTCCCACGCCATGTGCCTTACACCAGCCACTATGCGTTCGCCTGCCATCAGGGAGAGCGAGATGAAGCCATCGAGATGGTTGTGGAGTATCTCAAGGCTCTGGGGGAGTCTTTCGACAACCTCGTAGATGATCTTGTGGCTGCCCGCATGGACTTAGTCCGGGGCGGTCCTGCCAGCAGGAAGGAGCTTCTCCACACGGCGCCGCCTCTGACATTCGTCTTGTCTTCAGCCTCTTATGCACCGGCCGTTTTGGCCACTGCTCGCCGTCTGCCTACCACTGAGGAGTTCGACCGAGTCATCGCTCCTACTCCAGTCAGAGCCGCACCGCCTGCCGCACACGCTCTACCACCAGTCGCCCCCGCACCATCACCGCAGCGCAGCGTCACGCGCCAGGAGCCAGCTAGAGAGGAGGTGGAGGTTGACTCTCCTGGACCGCTGAGCCTTGCCATCGGCAAGGGGAAGGAGATCTTCACCATCTCCGACTGAGAGCACCGAGTAGCCGCGTGTTATGTCTGCCTGTATGATGTGCTGTTTTATCTGTACGCTAGTTTGTATTGGTGTGTTCGCTGCCTTCCGGAGTAGTACGCTAGTTTTTAATAACATGTCAGGATTGTGTACGCGCATCCTGAGTGCTGTATCATGTGTTTGCTTTTCGCATGTATGTTTTATGTTAAGCACTTCTTCTCCATGAAAAATCATTTGTGTTTCTTTGAAAATCTTGAAGCCTCTTTTATTATTGCCTTTGCGAGATTTTTTTGTGCTACACAGTTTTTCTCATGGGTTTTGCAAATAATACCCCAGACTGGAAAAATGTCTCGCCCGTGGACTCGCTCCATGCCCAATCAGCCAGAAGAGGTTTACGGGACACAGACCAGCAACAATTTCACTCAGGGTCAGTCCAGCCAACAGGACAGCGAAGCAGCACTGTCTCAAGTATGCCGTCTCTTCGAGCAAAGCCAGCAACAACACCAAGAGATGATGAACCATGTCATCAACATGGGAAACCACCGTGAACCCTATCAACCACACTCCAAGTTATCCGAGTTACAGAAGACTCGCCCCTCAACTTTTGCTCACACCGATAGGCCGCTGGAAGCCGATGATTGGCTTCGTGAGATTGAAAGGAAACTGATTATTGCTCAGTGCTCAGATCATGAGAAGGTGCTTTATGCACCACACTATCTTACTGGAGCAGCCGCAGCATGGTGGGAAAACTTCCTACACATGCATCCCAGGGAACACAACATCACCTGGGAAGAGTTCAAGGAAGGCTTCCGTGGGGCACACATCCCCAGAAGCATCCTAAAGATCAAGAAGAGAGAGTTCGATGACCTGAAGCAGAGAGGCATGTCAGTCACAGAATACAACGGTCAGTTCACCCAGCTGTCTCGTTATGCCTACGACGAGCACATGACAGAAAGCAAGAAGATGGAAAAATTCCTGGACGGCCTGGCACCAGCACTGAGATGCCAACTGATTGTGCACACCTTCCCGGATTTTAAGACGCTGGTGGACAAGGCCATCACCTTGGAGAATGAGCGCCGTAGTCTGGAAGATATCCGTAAGCTGAAGAGGGACAAGACGACTCTTGCCCGCAGCAACCGAGGCAAGACTGAGGTCCCAAGGACAGACGCAAGGAGATCCACGACTACTGAGCCAAGGCCCGTCGGACAGTTTCATGCCAGGGACAAGGAGTTCACATACCGTCCAGGGGTCACCTGCTATGCTTGTGGTCAGCAAGGGCATTATGCTAAACAGTGCCCGAAGCCAAGAGACTCAGCACCCAAGCCGAACAATGGTGGAAACAATCCAGCCCCCAAGCGCAACAACTTCAACCCCAGCAACAACCACAAGAAGGGTCACCTGAACCATGTGACCAGGGAAGAAGCGCAGAATGCCCCAGACATCGTGCTCGGTACGTTCCCTGTCAACACAGTACCTGCCACGGTTTTGTTTGATTCTGGAGCTTCCCATTCGTTCGTTTCGAAGAGTTTTGTTTCACAACATGGTTTTCCGATACTTCCCTTGGAAAAATCTATGATCATCAAGTCCCCCGGAAATAAGCAAATCGCTCAAGGTTACTGCCAAGGAGTGGTCATTGAGTTCGAAGGACTACAATTCCACGCGAATCTCATCGTGTTGGAAAGTGAAGGCTGGATGTCATTTTAGGGATGGACTGGTTGACCACCAACAAAGGATTCATCGACTGTTTCAATCGGACAGTGATTCTCACTCACCATCACGGCAAGACTATAAGAGTTTCCGCTCAAGAAAGGCCACGATCACAGCAACCAAAACTGAACAAAATGGACATTGCAGAACTGAGAAAAGTTCCAGTGGTATGCGAGTTTCCTGATGTGTTTCCGGAAGAACTGCCAGGCATGCCACCAGACCGAGAGATAGAATTCAGCATTGAACTAGCACCTGGCACCACTCCCATCTATAAGAAGCCATATAGAATGGCACCCTCAGAATTGGTGGAATTGAAGAAGCAGATAAAGGAGTTGTTGGACAAAGGATTTATTCGAGCCAGCTCCTCACCGTGGGGTTCGCCTGTGTTGTTCGCCAAGAAGAAGGATGGGACACTGAGACTGTGTATAGACTATCGAGCCCTCAATATGGTCACCATCAAAAACAAATATCCGATGCCATGGATAAATGATTTGTTTGACCAGCTCGCACAAGCTAAGGTATTTTCAAAGATTGATTTGAGATCGGGATACCATCAACTGAAGGTACGGACAGAGGATATCCCCAAGACAGCATTCACTTCCAGATATGGGTTATACGAGTTCACAGTGATGCCTTTTGGACTAACGAACGCCCCCGCATATTTCGTCCACCTCATGAACAAAGTGTTCATGAAATTCATGGACAAATTTGTGGTGGTATTCATTGACGATATTCTAGTTTACTCAAGGACACCAGGAGAGCATGCCGAGCACCTCAGAATTGTTTTGGGAGAATTGAGGAAACATCAGTTGTACGCCAAATTTAGCAAGTGCGAATTTTGGCTAAGACAAGTTGGCTTCTTGGGCCATATACTGAACCAAGAAGGCATGGCCGTAGACCCAGAAAAAGTCAAGGCCATACTGGACTGGAAGCCGCCCGCCAACGTCACAGATGTGCGGAGTTTCCTAGGAATGGCCGGATATTACAGGAGATTTATTGAAGGATTCTCCACTGTGGCGAAGCCTATAGCACAGTTACTCAAGAAGGACAAGAAATTTGTATGGACGGAAGCATGCGAGCAGAGCTTCCAAGAACTCAAGAAGAAGCTGACAACCGCACCAGTCTTAACTGTGCCAGACATACACAAGAGCTTTGAGGTGTATTGTGACGCATCCCGGAAAGGACTCGGATGCGTACTAATGCAGGATGGCAAGGTTGTCGCATATGCCTCCAGGCAGCTGCGAAAACATGAGGAAAATTACCCAACACATGACTTGGAGCTAGCAGCAGTCATACATGCACTCAAGGAGTGGAGGCACTTTCTGTTGGGGAATCGCTGTGAAATATATACAGACCATAAGAGCCTCAAATATATTTTCACACAGCCAGAGCTGAATTTACGCCAACGACGCTGGTTGGAACTGGTCAAAGACTATGACGTCGGCATTCACTACCACCCCAGGGAAAGCAAATGTAGTGGCCGATGCCCTTAGTCGAAACCCCAGCCCGGACAGTGACGGTCAGCACAATTTGAGGCCTGAGTTTCAGCGAGAGTTCGCTAGGCTCAACATGATGTTAGTCTCCGAGGGCACCGTATCGAATCTGGAGATACAACCCACCCTGGTGGAACAAATCAAGAAGGCTCAACAGGGACATCCCAGCATCGAAGGCATAAAGAAGAAAATGAATCTTCGTAAGCCTTCCGAGTTCGTCACCGACAGTGAAGGAACATTATGGTACCGAGACAGACTTTGCGTGCCTAACATTGAGGAACTCAAGCAACAGATCTTGACGGAAAGCCACACCACTCCATACTCGATCCATCCTGGAGGAACCAAAATGTACAAGGACATTCAGGAAAGATTTTGGTGGCACGGTATGAAAAGAGATATAGCCACATTCATTGCTTGTTGTGATTCATGTCAGCGCATCAAGGCCGAGCATCAAAAGCCAGCAGGGCTACTCCAGCCAAACAGGATACCAGAGTGGAAGTGGGATGAAATAGGAATGGATTTCATCGTCGGATTACCCCGATCACAACGTGGGAATGACGCCATATGGGTTATCACAGACCGACTAACCAAGGTTGCTCATTTCATTCCCGTGAAGACTACCTACTCCACACAAAGACTGGCAAAGCTTTATCTCTCTCGTATAGTTTGCTTGCATGGAGTCCCAAAGACTATAATATCAGACCGAGGCACCCAATTCGTCTCCAAATTTTGGGATCACCTACAACAAGCTCTGGGCACGCAGCTAGCTTTCAGTACAGCATACCACCCTCAGACTGATGGACAGACGGAACGTGTGAACCAGATCCTAGAGGATATGCTAAGGGCCTGTGTGCTCACCTATGGATCCAGTTGGGAAGAGAGTTTGCCGTATGCCGAATTTGCTTACAACAACAGTTACCAAGCCAGCTTGCAAATGGCACCCTTTGAAGAATTGTACGGACGGAGGTTTCGTACCCCACTGAATTGGTCAGAAACAGGTGACAGCCGTATCTTCGGCCCAGACATGATTAAAGAGGCCGAGGAGAAAGTTAAGCAGATCAGGGACAGACTCAAGACAGCACAAAGCCGCCAAAAGAGCTACTATGATCAGAAGCACCGTGAGGTCAGCTTTGAACCCGGTGATTCCGTATACCTCCGAGTATCTCCTATGAGGGGTCTACAACGGTTCAAAATTAAGGGAAAGCTAGCCCCAAGATTTATTGGACCATTTTGTGTAAAGGCACGAAGAGGCACGGTAGCTTACCAACTAGACCTACCCAAGGAGCTGTCAGACGTCCATGACGTGTTCCACGTCTCACAGTTAAGAAAATGTGTGAGCAACCCAGAAAAACATGTACCTCATGAGGACACTGATATGCAACCAGATCTCACCTACAGAGAAAGGCCGGTGAAGATTCTAGAAGAGTCTGAACGGAGGACCCGTCAGAAAACGACAAGATTTTTCAGGGTTCAGTGGAGCAACCACACTGAGGATGAAGCCACATGGGAAAGGGAAGATTTCCTCCGGGCAGAGTATCCATATCTATTTGAGGATCAGCAGAAATCTCGAGGACGAGATTTTTCCTAAGGGGGTAGGTGTTGTGACACCCAAGTTTTTGTTTGGATTTTTCAAAAGGCTTTTATTTGACTTGAGGGGAGTGATCAAAAAAATTTCTTCAAGAAAACTCTCACTCTCAAATATTTTCTTTATGGCAAAAGTTTTATTTGGATTCAACCAAGATCTGTCTTTGGTCTTGGAGGTTCTTGCTTTTCACTTGGACTCAAGACAAAATATTTTCACTTGGGAAATGACTTTTGAAAATCTCCTTGAAAATTTGCACTATGGCTTTTGGAAAATCCTTTGCCACTTTCAACAATTCCTTCTTGCCATGGCCCTAGTGCAAATCCTCTCCCCTAACCCTTCCCTCACCTTTGGATCATGTTTTACACCTAATCTAGCAAGTTGAACCTCCCCATGTGTTTAGTTCCATTTAAATTCTATTCAAATAATTTTCTGCCTCCTTTTCTAGCACTTGGAGATTTGCAAAGGAACTCCACTTTCTGTCTTGATTTTTGCCCCCAAACATTTTTCCCCTCCTAGTCCTTTGAACCCTCAACCTAGAACCATGAAGATCCACTGGTCTTCAGTTCAAAATTTTCAAACTACACCTGCTGCAAGTTTGGACCAGATTTGTCAAATTTGGTGAAATTCATTCAAAACCTCCTCCAAAAATTCCAAATAAAATCAGGCAGCCTCTGGGTGCATTGAGTGGTCACCTCACCAAGTTACAACTCCAGAAAAATTCATCTCATAGCCAAAACCTTCTGTCGAACACCTGCAGTGCACTGTCTATGTCAAGTTCAGAAAGTTCAGAGAACACTGCAGTGGCCTGCTGCCGTTTTCTTCAGAGAAGGACGTCGATCTCGCCAGTGCCACCGCGTCGCCTTGATACTCGTCCCCGCCCTCTTGTTCCTGCACCGCACGAACGCCTGGCGCCTTGCGGGCGTCGGCGACGAGCCGCAGAAGGTGCGCCGCCCCGTGACCGACGCCGGCGGCGGCTTTGTGGATGCCAGCGGTAGACACGGCGCCGACGACGCCACCCAGCGCCGCCCAAACCACCGGAGCCTGCCGCGTGGCCTTCCACTCCCCCGAATGCGCTGCCGCACTCGTCGTGAACCGCAGGGCATGGAGCGCGCTCTCTGCCGCCGTTGAGCCCGTGCGGTCACCTCACCGTGGACCGACGCCATTACGCCAAGACCGACCCCGTTTAGCTGTGAAACGACTCCAGTAACCTCCACTGATGCTGCCTGGCCACTCAAACCTCCTGCCAATCCACTGCTCCGCCATAATCGCTCGCCGGAGATTCTCCGTTCACGGCCACCCCGTTGATCTGCCTATAAATAGAGGCCCCGAGCTTCAACTCGAGCACCCACCATCCCTACACTCCCCCTAGAGCACGCCTAGCCACTGGAAGAGCCCCGAGGAGGTCTCCTTCCTCGACTCCGGCCGCCGCGACCCGCCACGGGATCCAGCCCGATTCACCCCCGTGTGCGCTCCTAAACCTCCATTCTCTTGCCAGTAGCTTCACCTTGCATCCCTCGTTCTGAGCCACGCCTCAATTTGTAGCTTGCAACCCTCCACCGGAGTTCCCCATCCTCACCCGAGCCGCCGTCCGCCGGAGATAGTGTCGCCGTCGACGTGGTGCTCCCCGTTGGATGAGTCCACCACCCACCGACGCGGAAGAAGACGCTGAAGCTCTTGGTACCCTCCGTTTCTGCTAACTTGCCGTGGTTCGACACCGGCGTCCACCGCAGTCTTCGGGCGCCGGCGAGCTTTTTAAACCTGACAGGTGGACCCCGCCTGTCAGCCTCTATCCTATTCTCCTTCGAACCGTTTTCTGTTGGCACCTTCGGGCAAATATGTTTTCTCCTTTGCGCTTGCGCATTCCCAACCGAAGCGTTTTCTGTTTTCTCAGTTAAAACCCTGGAACTTTTCTGTTTCATTACAGATAAGTCCCTGGACAGAAACCTTTATAACTTTTTAATAAAAAGGTGCTTTTGAGTGATTCTTTTTCTGACAATCTTCAAATTTTGTCTAGTTTTTTATGGGATTTATTTGAAAAATATTTGGAAAAGTTTCTGTGCAAGTGTTGGTTTTCACGTTAGTACCCGTTTCGTGATTGCCGTAGGTTCCGCAAGAGGTGAAGGAGCCGTGAACTTCACCGAGCTAGACTCCGACTTCTCCGAACCAGGCAAGCATGATTTGAACATTTGATATGATAGGTGTTTTGCATGTTCGCGTGAAAGTTTGTGCGTGGCATATGAGTATTGGTAAATACCTCGTTGCTTGTAAGGCAACAACCCGATTGTTCCAAAGTCGCGATGATCTCTGATGAGAGATGGCCTAATCATGTGGTGACATGAAGGGCAGCAAGGTGGTACTGTTGTAGCATACCAGCCTTGCGTCATCCGACTTTCTCCGACGTTAACGTGGTTGGAGCCACGTTATTGTTCCTTTCCCGCATGTTCCAAAGTTGCGATGATCTCTGATGAGAGATGGCCTAATCATGTGGTGACATGAAGGGCAGCAAGGTGGCACTGTTGTAGCATACCAGCCTTCCGTCATCCGACTTTCTCTGACGTTAACGTGGTTGGAGCCACGTTACCATTCTTTCCCTTTTCCGTGCTACCACATGTCTCATTGCCAGGATGCGGTTTAGTAAGTTGGTAACCTCTTTCCGTGTACACACCAAATAGAGAGGCCGGGATGATGGTACCTTGGCCCAGGATTAAAGCCAGTCATCCGGTCAGGGGGCATGGGTGTTTCCGGTTGGGACCGAGAGGGGGGGCACCCCCTTAAAGCGCGCGTATAGAAATTTGATCCCATGCTACGCGAGGTTGTAGCCTCCCCGTCTCAAGGTTTTTCTTGAATGTTGCCGAGGGTGATCCCTGGCTTCGGATGGTTGAATTGGGTGTGTACTGGTTAGACGTGTTTCTTCCAAAACACCGTAGACGGAACTAGTCCCCGTGACTACTGAAATCCGTTGGCTGTGGTTAAGTACAAACTCTGCAGAGTCAAGTCTCTCCAAATCATCGTATCCATGATCAAGTAGTGAAAACATTATATCCATATCTATCCGTGTGAAAAAAAAAACTTGTCCCCGGTGAACAAGCTCAAGTGGTAAATCCAGTTTTATTGTTATTTCTGTGGATGGACTAACCTTATATTTGTCGCATGCTTGTGATAATTTATGTTCCCGAACGATTGTATTATTGAGCTGTGATATAAGCCCTTTATGTGACGTCGCACAGACGTCCGACTGTGGCGTGTACTTGTTTCTCACTTTAAATATAAGCCCTTTATGTGACGTCGCGCAGACGTCCGACTGTGGCATGCACTGTCTTTATTTTCTGTTATAAGCCCTTTATGTGGTGTCGCCCCGACGCCCGACTGTGGCATTATCATTCCGCATTTCCCGCTTGAGGAGTCTTTCAGACACTCGTTTGGCACCAGTATTATTATTCCGCATTTTCCGCTCGAGGAGTCTTTCAGACACTCGTTTGGCACCAGTATTACTATTCTGCAGTTTCCGCTCGAGGCGTCATTCAGACCCTCGCTTGGCACCCAGTATTTATTATCTCTATGTCTGATCGCACTGGTTAACTTGTTCATGTGCTTCATGTTTACATTTGTTATACCTTATGTCCGAACTGTCTTGCGAGTACTTTCATAGTACTCACCTGGCTTGTTGATTTGGCCAGATGTTGACGAAGGCGATCTCTTGGATGAAGAGTTTGATAGCGCTTCCGATGCCTAGAGGAGTCCCAGTCAGTCCTGCGCGATCCCGGATATTGGTCACTTGCTTTGTATACGCTTCCGCCACCCGCAATAAGTCTTCTCGAGCCTCACTCCGACGCTCGAAGAGTTGTAGTCTTCTGGAATCATATCACTCGCTTCGCGATGGTATTTCCACCACCGTTATTATCGTGAGTTAGTAGTTTGCCACCCTACCCGCCGTCTCGTTTTAGCGGCGTGCATGTAATAAATTGTTGGGCAGTCTCTGCTCAACCTTGTATTATATTTAGTACTCCTGGTATTTTTTTTCTGTGACCAAGATATTGTCTACCAGTGAGAAGGAATTCTTCCTCGCTGGTCCGGAAAAGGGATTGGTCTCTCAATAATCATTTTTATTGAAAAACCGGTCGTGACATGGACATTTTGAGTATCTGGTATTTGAATTATTGGTTGATCTCATCACTCTATTTAATGAAATTGTGGGGTATTAATGATTTGGGATTGAGTTGTGGATACCTTCTCAATATGGGTAATTTAACTTAGTAGTAAATAAAATGTATTCCTTTGTTATAGGAAAAAATTAGCTTTATGCAAAAATAAAACCTAGAGCCTCCACCAGCCAAATATGCATATAGAGATAGCCAATTCTCATTATTATTCTATGGTGTGAAATTGCCAGTACATTCAATGTACTGACCTATATGGCTGCAACGTCTCATGTTGCAGGATTCTTACGACGAGTAAGTGATATGTTAGGGTTACGATGTCTACACTCAACTTTGCCGTTGGTGTTGTTGGGAACTCCACAACCTTGTTGTTACTTCCGCTATTTGGATTGAGGTAATAGTATTTACGTTACTTTATACATGTGATTTACCTCTGTTATAAATCCTCGAGTACTGTGTGTGTCAGCATACCGATCTAGGGATGACACTTAAGCACAGAGACTTCGATCCATTCGGGTCGGGTCGCTACACGTATCAACGGGCTATGGAGATGCCCATCAACAAATATCAATGTGAGTGAGTAGGGATTGCCATGCAACAGATGCACTAGAGCTATAAGTTTATGAAAGCTCAAAAAGAAACTAAGTGGGTGTGCATCCAACTCGCTTGCTCACGAAGACCTAGGGCAATTTGAGGAAGCCCATCATTGGAATATATAAGCCAAATTATGTAATGAAAAATTCCCACTAGTATATGAAAGTGACAGTCATATGAGACTCTCTATCATGAAGATCATGGTGCTACTTTGAAGCACAAGTGGGGTAAAATGATAGTAGCATTGCCCCTTCTCTCTTTTCTCTCATTTTTTTATTTGGGCCTTCTCTCATTTTTTGGCCTCCTTTTTTCATCCGGAGTCTCATCCTGACTTGTGGGGAAATCATAGTCTCCATCATCCCTCACACGGGACAATGCTCTAATAATGAAGATCATCACACTTTTATTTACTTACAACTAAAGAATTACAACTCGATACTTAGAACAAAATATGACTATATATGAATGCCTCCGGCGGTGTACCGGGATGTGCAATGAATCAAGAGTGACATGTATGAAAGAATTATGAACGGTGGCTTTGCCACAAATACGATGTCAACTACATGATCATGCAAAGAAATATGACAGTGATGAAGCGTGCCGTAATAAATGGAACAGTGGAAAGTTGCATGGCAATATATCTCGGAATGGCTATGGAAATGCCATAATAGGTAGGTATGGTGGCTATTTTGAGGAAGGTATATGGTGGGTTTATGGTACCGGCGAAAGTTGTGCGGCACTAGAGAGGCTAGCAACGGTGGAAGGGTGAGAGTGTGTATAATCCATTGACTCAACATTAGTCATAAAGAACTCACATACTTATTGCAAAAATCTGTTAGTTATCGAAATGAAGTACTACGCGCATGCTCCTAGGGGGATAGATTGGTAGGAAAAGACCATCGTTCGTCCACGACCGCCACTCATAAGGAAGACAATCAATAAATAAATCATGCTCCGACTTCATCACATAACGGTTCACCATATGTGCATGCTACGGGAATCACGAACTTTAACACAAGTATTTCTCTAATTCACAATTACTTACTGATGTTTTCTTGAACTACGTCGGTATTTCCCCAAAGAGGAAGGGATGATGCATCACAACAACGGTAGGTATTTCCCTCAGTGATGAGACCAAGGTTATCGAACCAGTAGGAGAACCAATCAACACAACATGAACGGCACCTCCACACAAATAACAAATACTCGCAACCCGACGTATTAAAGGGGTTGTCGATCCCTTTCGGGCAACAACGCCAGAAATTGGCAAGTAGACGGGATAAAAATATGATAGATTGGATAAATAGATCTCGGGGGAATGCGAGATAAAATAAATAAAAATAAATTGCAACAAGGTATTTTTGTATTTTTATTAATATATCTGAAAATGAAAGCAAATAAAAATAGATCACAAAGGCAAATATAATAAAGAAGAGACCCGGGGGCCGTAGATTTCACTAGTAGCTTCTCTTGAGAAAAATAGCAAACGGTGGGTAAACGAATTACTGTTGGGCAATTGATAAAACTTCAAATAATCATGACGATATATAGGCAATGATCATTATATAGGCACCACGTCCAAGATTAGTAGACCGACTCCTGCCTGCATCTACTACTATTACTCCACACATCAACCACTATCCAGCATGCATATAGTGTATTAAGTTCATGGAAAAACGAAGTAATGCAATAAGAACGATGACATGATGTAGACAAGATCTATTTATGTAGAAATAGACCCCATCTTGTTATCCTTAATAGCAACGATATATACGTGTCGGTTCCCCTTCTGTCACTGGGATCAAGCATCGTAAGATCGAACCCATCACAAAGCACCTCTTCCCGTTGCAAGATAAATAGATCAAGTTGGACAAAAAAAACCCAAATATCAGAGAAGAAATACGAGGCTATAAGCAATCATGCATATAAGAGATCAAAGAAGACTCAAATAACTTTCATGGATAAAAAGATAGATCTGATCATAAACTCAAAGTTCATCGGATCCCAACAAACACACCGCAAAAAGAGTTACATCATATGGATCTCCAAGAGACCATTGTATTGAGAATCAAAGAGAGAGAGGAAGCCATCTATCTACTAACTACGGACTCGTAGGTCTACAATGAACTACTCACGCATCATCGGAGAGGCACCAATGAACATGATGAACCCCTCCATGATGGTGTCTAGATTGGATCTGGTGGTTCTGGAACTTGCGGCGGCTGGAATTGATTTCCGTTGACTCCCCTAGGGTTTCTGGAATATTGGGGTATTTATAGAGCAAAGAGGCGGTGCAGGAGGCCACCGAGGTGGGCACAACCCACCAAGGTGCGCCCTGGTGTCTTGTGCTCACCTTGGGCTCCCTCTTCGGTACTTCTTTGGCCCACTGGATGTCTTCTGGTCCAAAAAATCCACAAAAAGTTCTGCTTTGTTTGGACTCCCATTGGTATTGAATTCCTGCGATGTAAAAAACATGCAGGAAACAACAACTAGCACTGGGCACTATGTCAATAGGTTTGTACCAAAAAATATCTAAAATGATTGTAAAATATCCAAGAATGATAATATAACAACATGGAACAATACAAAATAATAGATACATTGGAGACGTATCAGCATCGCCAAGCTTAATTCCTACTCGTCCTCGATTAGGTAAATGATAAAAATAGAATTTTTGATGTGGCATGCTGCCTAACATGCTGATCATATATTCTTTTCTTTGTAGCATGGAAATTTGGACTTTTATATGCTTCAAACCAATAGTCTAGTTTTGATATGAGAATTTCAATACTCAAGCATATCAACAAGCAACCATGTCTTTCAAAATATCAATGCTAAAATAAGTTATCCCTAGCCCATTATACTTAATCATTGATCCATTCATGAAACACACTCGCATATTAGCTACACCCAATGCTCAAGTATGATCATAGTGCCCCTTAGTTGGTGCTTTATAAGAGAAGATGGAGACTCAAATAAAAAATAAAAATTGCATAAAGTAAAAGAAAGGCCCTTCGCGGAGGGAAGTAGGGATTTGTAGAGGTGCCAGGGCTCAAAGCGAAAAAGATAGAGATAAAAACATTTTGGGTGGCATGCTTTTCCTATCAACGAAAACGATCGAGTAGTTCCCAATACTTTCCATGCTAGATATATCATAGGCGGTTCCAAAACAGAAATTAAATTTTATTCCCTTTTCAACCATACTTTCACTTTCCATGGCTAGCCGTATCCACGGGTGCCTTCCGTACCAACACTTCCTAAGGAATTTATTATTTGACAACATAAAGTAAATTTATTTTTTATTTCGGGACTGGGCATCCCTAATACCTTTGCCTTACTCTCGTGCAATGACAAGTGAATAAACACTCTTCTTGAGAATAACATATCTAGCATGGAAATATATTAGCCACCACCTACCGTTTCATGAGCGGTACGAGCACACAAAAGAGAAATTTATTTTGAAAATTAGAGATGGCACATACAAATTTTCTTAGAATGGCAAAAGAATACCGCATATAGGTAGGTATAGTGGACTCATATGGCAAAACTGGTTTAAAGGATTTTGGATGCACAAGTACTGATCATACTTAGTGCAAAATGAAGGCTAGCAAAAGATTGAGAAGCGACCAACCAAGAAACGAAAAATTTCATAAGCGAGCATTAAGCATAACTAACACCGAATAATGCACCACAAGTAGGATGTAATTTCATTGCATAACTATTGACTTTCGTGCTTGCATAGGGAATCACAATCCTTAACACCAATATTCTTACTAAAGCATAATTACTCATCAACATGACTCACATATCACATCATCATATCTCAAACCATTACAAGGAATCAAGTTTATATTGTCCAATGATCTTCATGGAAGTTTTTATTATATCCTCCTTGGATATCTATCACTTTGGAACTAATTTTCATGTGTTGCTTTCGATAAGCTCAAACAAATATAAGTGAAGATCATGAGCATAATATTTCTTTCTCTCAAATTAATTTAAGTGAAGCAAGAGAGAATTTCTTAAAAAAATTACTAACTCTCAAATAAATCTAAGTGAAGCAGGATCATTTCTTCAAAAATACTAAAGCACACCGTGCTCAAAAATATATAAGTGAAGCACTAGAGCAATTCCATAGCTCATAAAGATTTAAGTGAAGCATAGAGAGCAATTCTAACAAGTCATGGCATAATTTTGGCTCTCTCAAATAGGTGTGTCGAGCAAGGATTCATGACTTAAAATAAAAAGCAAATCAAGCAAAGACTCATATCATACAAGACGCTCCAAGAAAAACTCATAGTATGTGACGAATAAAAATATAGCTTCGAGTAAAATATCGATGGTCGTTAGAAGAAAGAGGGGATTCCACTCGGGCATCCCCAAGCTTAGTTGCTTGCTTCTGTTTGGATAATATCTTGGGATGCCATGGGAATCCCCATGCTTAGGCTCTTCTTATTCCTTATTCCTTCATCCATCGTAATATCACCCAAAACTTGAAAACTTCAATCAGACAAAACTCAACAAAACCTTCATGAGATCCGTTAGTATAAGAAAGCAAATCACTACTATAAGTACTGTTGCAAACCCATTCATATTTTATTTTTGCATTATATCTACTGTATTCCAACATCTCTATGGCAAAAACTCTTCAAAGAAAACCATAGAATCATCCAAACAAGCACACAACGAAAAGAAAACAGAATCTGTCAAAAATAGAACAATCTATAGCAATATGGATATTTCGAATAGTTCTGAAACTCCAAAAATTCTGAAAAATTTGTACCACGTGAGCAATTTGTATATCAATCTCCTGCAAAAAATTCAGAATTTTCGTCGCTTCTGTGATTTTTAAAATTGTTTTTCTGGACGCAAAAGTTTCTGTTTTTCAGCAAGATCAAATAAACTATCACCCAATAAGACCTAAAGGCTTTGCTTGGCACAAACACTAACTAAAACACAAAAAACACAATAATAACAGTAGCATAATTGTGCAAACACTCAAGAACAGAAAGTAAAAGACAAAAATAAATTTTATTCACTGGGTTGCCTCCCAACAAGCACTATCGTTTTACGCCCCTAGCTAGGCATAAAGCAAGGATCTAAGTATTGTCATCTTTGTTTCTAGATCCATATGATGCCCTCATGATTGATTCATATGGTGGCCTAATTCTTGTTCTAGGGAAGTGTTCCATACCCTTCCTTAGTGGAAATTGAAACTTAATATTGCCTTCTTTCATATCAATCACGGCACCAATAGTGCGTAAAAACGGTCTATCAAGAATAATTGGACAAGATGGATTGCAATCAATATCAAGAACAATAAAATCTATGGGCACATAATTCCTATTTGAAAGAATAAGAACATCATTGATTCTTCCCATAGGCTTTTTAATAGTAGAATCTGCCAAGTGCAAATTTAAAGAACATTCTTCGATATCGGTAAGACCAAGCACATCACATAAAGATTTCAGAATTGTAGAAACACTAGCACCCAAGTCACATAAAGCAAAACACTCATAATTTTTGATCTTTACTTTGATAGTAGGTTCCCATTCATCATGTAATTTTCTAGGAATTGAAACTTCCAATTCCAACTTTTCTTCCAAAGCTTTCATCAAAGCATCAACAATATGTTTAGTAAAAGCTTTGTTTTGTTCATAAGCATGGGGTGAATTTATCATGGATTGCAACAAAGAAATACAATCAATCAAAGAGCAACTATCATAATTAAAGTCTTTGTAATCCAAAAGAGTGGGCACATCATAGTTAAAGTTTTGACCTCTTCAAACCCACTTTTATCAATTTTCTCAACAAGATTTTCACCCTCCGAATTATCGGGACGCCTTCTAGCTAAAGTTGACTCTTCTTCAGTCCCTTTTTTATCAATATTAATTTTACTTAACAAAGAATCAATAGAAGAAACACCAATCATTTTAAGATCTTCATCAATTTTATGAAAGCAATCACTAGAAAACATTTTTTCTAAAAATTCTCTTCTAGCTCTAAGCATAGCGGTTCTTTTCTTACTTTCATCCATAGAAACATAAAGAGCTTTAATTGATTCCTCAACCTTAGGCACAAAAATTTTCATCTTGAGATTTTCTACATCATGAGAAATTCTATCAACACTTCTAGACAAATCATCAATCTTATTCAACTTTTCTTCCATTGTAGCATTGAACACTTTTTGAGTGTTGATGAATTATTTAATATTATTCTCAAGATCAGAGGTGTTCCTATTATTATTATAAGAATGATTACCATAGGAATTACCATAATTATTAGAGGAATTACTAGGAAAAGGCCTAGGATTAAAATTACCTCTATAAGCATTGTTATTGAAATTGTTTCACGAGATAAAATTCACATCTATGGCATCACTATTTTGCTCAATCAAAGTAGACAAAGACACATCATTAAAATCAATAGGAGCACTTTTATTAGCAACCAATTTCATAAGAGCATCAACTTTTTCACTCAAAGAAGAAATTTCTTCAACCGAATTAACTTTTTTACTAGTAGGAGCTCTTTTGGTATGCCATTGTGAACAATTTGTCATAATATTATCAAGCTATTTGGTGGTTCACCCAAAGTAATTTCCATAAAAGTACCACTCGCGGCGGAATCTAAAAGATTACGAGAAACAAAATTCAACCCCGCATAAATTTTTTGTACGATCATTCAAAGATTTAACCCATGAGTTGGGCAATTCCTTAGCATCAATTTCATCCTTTCCCAAGATTGTGCAATATGCTCATGTTCAAGTTGCTTGAAATTCATGATCTGGGTTCTAAGGGAAATAATTTTCGTGGGCGAAAAATACTTAGTAATAAAAGCATCCTTGCACTTATCCCAAGAATCGATACTATTGCGAGGCGAAGAAGAAAACCAAATTTGCACGGTCTCGCAAAGAAAACGGAAATAATTTCAACTTCACAACATCATTGTCCACATCTTGTTTCTTTTGCATATCGCATAATTCCACGAATGTGTTAAGATGGCACACGGCATCTTCATTAGGAGTGCCGGAAAATTGATCTTTCATAACAAGATTCAGCAAAGCGGTATTAATATCACAAGACTCGGCACTAGTGGCGGGAGGAGCAATCGGAGTGCTAATAAAATCATTGTTGTTGGTACTGGAGAAATCACACAACTTGGTGTTCTCTTGAGTCATTGTGACTATGCAACAATATTGCACTCAAAAACAGATCCGGCAAGAAAACGGCGAAAGAAAAAGAGGGCGAATAAAACGACAAATTTTTGTGAAATGGTGTAGAGGAAAACGAGAGGCAAATGGCAAATAATGTAAATTGCAAGGAGTTGAGATTTGTGATTAGGAACCTGGTAGATGTTGATGATGTCTCCCCGGCAACGGCCCCGGAAATTCCTTTTGATGTTTGCTTCAACTACGTTGGTATTTCCCCAAAGAGGAAGAGATGATGCAACACAACAACGGTAGGTATTTCCCTCAGTGATGAGATCGAGGTTATTGAACCAGTAGGAGAACCACGCAACACTACGTGAATGGCACCTGCACACAAATAACAAATACACGCAACCCTTCATATTAAAGGGGTTGTCAATCCCTTTCGGACAACAGCGCCAGAAATTGGCAAGTAGATGGGATAAAATATGATAGATTGGATAAATAGATCTCGCGCGAACGCGAGATAAAATAAATAAGAATAAATTGCAGCAAGGTATTTTTGTATTTTTGGTTTAATAGATCTGAAAATAAAAGCAAATAAAAATAGATCGCAAAGCAAATATAATAAAGAAGAGACCCGGGGGCCGTAGATTTCACTAGTGGCTTCTCTCGAGAAAAATAGCAAACGGTGGGTAAACGAATTACTGTTGGGCAATTGATAAAACTTCAAATAATCATGATGATATCCAGGCAATGATCATTATATAGGCATCATGTCCAAGATTAGTAGACCGACTCCTGCCTGCATCTACTACTATTACTCCACACATCGACCGCTATCCAGCATGCATCTAGTGTATTAAGTTCATGGAAAAATGGAGTAATGCAATAAGAACGATAACATGATGTAGACAAGATCTATTTATGTAGAAATAGACCACGTCTTGTTATCCTTTATAGCAACGATACATACGTGTTGGTTCCCCTTCTGTCACTGGGATAAAGCACCGTAATATCGAACCCATCACAAAGCACCTCTTCCCATTGCAAGATAAAGAGATTAAGTTGGCCAAACAAAACCCAAATATCAGAGAAGAAATATGAGGCTATAAGCAATCATGCATATAAGATATCAAAGAAGACTCAAATAACTTTCATGGATAAAAAGATAGGTCTGATCATAAACTCAAAGTTCATCGGATCCCAACAAACACACCGCAAAAAGAGTTACATCATATGGATCTCGAAGAGACCATTGTATTGAGAATCAAAAGAGAGAGAGAGAGAGAGAGAGGAAGCCATCTAGATACTAACTACAGACTCCTAGGTCTACAATGAACTACTCACGCATCATCGGAGAGGCACCAATGGACATGATGAACCCCTCCGTGATGGTTTCTAGATTGGATCTGGTGGTTCTGGAACTTGCGGCGGCTGGAATTGATTTTCGTCGACTCCCCTAGGGTTTTTTGAATATTGGTGTATTTATAGAGCAAAGAGGCGGTGTGGGAGGCCACCTAGGTGGGCACAACCCACCAGGGTGCGCCTGGGCCTCCAGGCGCGCCCTGGTGTCTTGTGCTCACCTCGGGCTCCCTCTTCGGTATTTCTTTGGCCCACTGGATGTCTTCTAGACCAAAAAATCCGCAAAAAGTTTTGATGCATTTGGACTCTGTTTGGTATTGATTTCCTGCGATGTAAAAAACATGCAGAAAACAGCAACCGACAGTGGGCACTATGTCAATAGGTTAGTACCAAAAAATGATATAAAATGACTTTAAAATGATTGTAAAACATCTAAGAATGATAATATAATAGCATGGAACAATAAAAAATTATAGATATGTTGGAGACGTATCACTTACTAGCATGACTCTAATATCACCATCTTTATATCTCAAAACAATCATAAGGATCAAACTTCTCATAGTATTCAATGCACTTTATATGAAAGTTTTTATTATATCCCTCTTGGATGCCTATCATATTAGGACTAAACTTATAACCAAACAAAATTACCATGCTATTTAAAGACTCTCAAAATAATATAAGTGAAGCATGAGAGTTCATAAATTTCTATAAAATAAAACCACCACCGTGCTCTAAAAAGATATAAGTGAAGCACTAGAGCAAAATTGCCTAGCTCAAAAGATATAAGTGAAGCACATAGAATATTCTAATAAATCACGATTTATGTGTGTCCCTCTCAAAAAGTGTGTACAACAAGGATGATTGTGGCAAACTAAAAAGCAAAGACTCAAATCATACAAGACGCTCCAAGCAAAACACATATCATGTGGTGAATAAAAATATAGCCTCAAGTAAAGTTACCGATAGACGAAGACGAAAGAGGGGATGCCTTCCAGGGCATCCCCAAGCTTAGGCTCTTGGTTGTCCTAGAATATTACCTTGGGGTGTCTTGGGAATCCCCAATATTAGGCTCTTGCCATTCCTTATTCCATAGTCCATCAAATCCTTACCCAAAACGTGAAAACTTCACAACACAAAATCAACAGAAAATCTCATAAGCTCCATTAGTATAAGAAAATAAATCACCACTTTTGGAACTGTTGTGAACTCATTCTTTATTTATATTAGTGTAATATCTACTGTATTCCAACTTATCCATGGTTCACCCCCTGATACTATCCATAGAATCATCAAAATAAGCAATCAACACATAGAAACAGAATATGTCAAAAACAGAACAGTCTGTAGTAATCTGGCTAGTTCGAATACTTATGTAACTCCAAAAATTCTGAAATATTAGGACAACAGGGGAAATTTGTATATCAATCTTGTGTAAAAAATTCAGAATTTTATCACGCTTCTGTGAATTTGAAAAATTCTAGGACTGAGCGCAAAAAGTTCTGTTTTTCAGCAAGATCAAATCAACTATCGCCGTAAGCTATCCCAAAGGTCTTACTTGGAACAAACACTAATTAAAACATAAAGCCACATCTAACCAGAGGCTAGATGAATTATTTTTTGCAAAATAGAACCTAAAAAGCAAAAAAAAATTGGGTTGCCTCCCAACAAGCGCTATTGTTTAACGCCCTTAGCTAGGCATTGATATTTCGATGATGCTCACATGAAAGACAAGAATTGAAGCGCAAAGAGGGCATCATAAAACATGTGACAAACACATCTAAGTCTAACATACTTCCTATGCATAGGCATTTTATAAGCAAACAAATTATCAAGGCAAGCAAAAATAGCATATGCAAGGAAGAAGAAAGAGACGATAGCAATCTCAACATGAAGAGAGGTAATTTAGTAACATGAAACTTTCTAGAACCATATTTTCCTCTCTCATAATAATTACATGTAGGATCATAAGAAAATTCAACAATATAGCTATCACATTACATATTCTCAACACGATCCACATGCATGCGAAGTTGACACTCTTCCAAAATAGTGGGATTAATATGAACTAAAGTCATGACCTCTCCAAACCCACTTTTATCAAAAAAAATCATAGGATTGAACATACTCCAAATATGTGGGATCTAAAGTTGACACTCTTCCAAACCCACCTTCAATATTATTGCAAACATTATTATCAATCTCATATTCATCATGGGGCTTAAATAAATTTTCAAGATCATAAGAAGAATCACCCCAATCATGATCATTGTAACAAGTAGTGGATCAGCAAAACTAGCATCCCCAAGCTTAGGGTTTTGCATATCATTAACACAATTGACATTAATAGAATTTATAATAACATCATTGCAATCATGCTTTTCATTCAAGGAGCTACCGTGAATCACTTTATAATTTTCTTCTTTCAACACTTCATCACAATTTTTAGATTCACGAATTTCAACCAAAACCTCATAAAGATAATCTAGTGCACTCAAAACACTAAAAATCGGTTAATAGTAATTGGATCTCTTAAAAATATTAGCAAGTGGATGAGGATCCATAAACTTTTAGCAAGCGAAGATGGAAGCAAAAGGAAGGTACATGGTAACACAAGCAAACAAAAGATCAAACAGAAAGAAGGCGAATAAAAAGGCAAATCTTTTTGAAAATCGTTTTAGAAGTGGGGGAGAGGAAAACGAGAGGTGAATGGCGAATAATGTAATGCAAGAGATGAGAGTTTATGATGGGTACTTGGTATGTATTGACTTGGCATAGATCTCCCCGGCAACGGTGCCAGAAATTCTTCCTGCTACTTCTTGAGCTTGCGTTGGTTATTCCCTTGAAGAGGAAAGGGTGATGCAGCAAAGTAAAGATAAGTATTTCCCTCAGTTTGAAAACCAAGGTATCAATCCAGTTGGAGACAACGCACAAATCACCATATACCTGCACAAACAATCAAACAACTTGCACACAATGTGATAAAGGGGTTGTCAATCCCTTCACAGTTACTTGCAAAACTGAGATGTGATAGAGATAGATAAACGATAAAGTAAATATTTTTGGTATTTTTTTGGTTTATAGATCGGAAAGTAAAAGATTGCAAAATAGTAGATCAGAAACTTATATGATGGAAAATAGAAACTTATATGATGGAAAATAGACCGGGGGCCATAGGTTTCACTAGAGGCTTCTCTCAAGATGGAAAATAATACGGTGGGTGAACAAATTACTGCCGAGCAATTGATAGAAAAGCGCAAAGTTATGACAATATCTAAGGCAATGATCATGAATATAGGCATCACGTCCGTGTCAAGTAGACCGAAATGATTATGCATCTACTACTATTACTCCACACATCGACCGCTATCCAACATGCATCTAGAGTATTAAGTTCATGAAGAACGGAGTAACGCGTTAAGTAAGATGACATGATGTAGAGGAATTAACTCAAGCAATATGATGAAGACCCCATATTTTTATCCTCGATGGCAACAATACAATACGTGCCTTGCTGCCCCTACTATCACTGGGAAAGGACACCGCAAGATTGAACCCAAAGCTAAGCACTTCTCCCATTGCAAGAAAAACCAATCTAGTTGGCCAAACCAAACCGATAGTTCAAAGAGAATTACAAAGAGAAGATTCAAATAATATCCATAGATAAGCTGACCATAAATCCACAATTCATCAGATCTCGGCAAACACACCGTAAAAAAATATTACATCAAATAGATCTCCAAGAACATCGAGGAGAACATGCTATTGAGCATCAAAGAGAGAGAAGAAGACATATAGCTACTAGCTATGGACCCGTAGGTCTGTGGTAAATGCTACCAATTGAGCACTGTGTTGGTTTTCCCTTGAAGAGGAAAGGGTGATGCGGTAAAGTAGCGTAAGTATTTCCCTCAGTTTTTGAGAACCAAGGTATCAATCCAGTAGGAGACCACGTTTGAGTCCCACGCACCTACACAAACAAATAAGAACCTCGCAACCAACGCGATAAAGGGGTTGTCAATCCCTTCACGATCACTTGCAAAAGTGAAATCTGATAGAGATGATAAGATAATATTTTTGGTAATTTTTATGATAAAGACTGAAAGTAAAGAAAGCAAAATAAACGGCGCCAGAAATAACTTGTTGATGGGAGATTAATATGATGGAGAATAGACCCGGGGGCCATAGGTTTCACTAGCGGCTTCTCTCAAGATAGCATAAGTATTACGGTGGGTAAACAAATTACCGTCGAGCAATTGATAGAATTGAGCATAGTTACGAGAATATCTACGTATGATCATGTATATAGGCATCACGTCCGTGACAAGTAGACCAACTCCTGCCTGCATCTACTACTATTACTCCACACATCGACCTCTATCCAGCATGCATCTAGAGTATTAAGTTCATAAGAACAGAGTAATGCTTTAAGCAAGATGACATGATGTAGAGGGATAAACTCATGCAATATGATATAAACCCCATCTTTTTATCCTCGATGGAAACAGTACAATACGTGTCGTTTCCCCTACTGTCACTGGGATCGAGCACCGCAAGATTGAACCCAAAGCTAAGCACTTCTCCCATTGCAAAAAAAGATCAATCTCGTAGGCCAAACCAAACTGATAATTCGGAGAGACTTGCAAAGATAACCAATCATACATTAAAGAATTTAGAGGAGATTCAAATATTGTTCATAGATAATCTTGATCATAAACCCACAATACATTGGATCTCGACAAACTGCCAGGACCGGTTTTCCAATAAAACATTTATTGAGAAACCGACCCTTATATCAAACCAGTATAGAAGAATCCTTCTTACTGGTGGACAAATCCTTGATACAGAAATCCAGAAGTACTAAATATTATACAAGGTTGAGCTGAGGTTGCTCAACAATTTATTACAAGCACGCTGATATAATACATAAGGGCGGATATGACACAAGGAGTATGGTGGCATAACTACTGACTCGTAATAAAAGTGGTGGTGGATATGTCACAGCGAAATGGGTGACAAGACTCCTAAGTTTTACAGCTCATCGAGCGCCGTAGTGAGGCTCTATGATTTTATTGGTGTAGCGGAAGCGTATATAACACAAGTGACCAATTCCAGGATCGCACGGAACTGACTGGGACTCCTCTAGGCGTCGGACTTGCTATCGAACTCTTCATCCATAAGATCGCCTTCGTCAACATCTGGCCAAATCAACAAGCCAGGTGAGTACTTTGAATGTACTCGCAAGACAGTTTGGACATAAGATATAACAAATGCAAACATGATGCACATGAGCAGATTAGTAATGCGCACTCAGATAATAAATTGCACTGCACGATAAATAAAAAGGAAGTCAGGCGGTAGTCCTCCCGAAATCCCAATAAAATAGCTGAAGACCGATCGGGTGTCTGAAGCGACGCCTCGAAAGGTAAAATAAATTAACAATGCCGCAGTCGGGCGTCAGAGCGACACCACATAAAGGGCTCATATTGAAATATAAACGACAGTGCATGCCACAGTCGGACGTCTAAGCGACATCTCGAAAAGGGCTTATATCAAAAGTAAATAGCAAGAATGCCATAGTCGGACGTCTGAGCGACATCACATAAAGGGCTTATATCAAAGTAAATAACAAGAGTGCCACAGTCGGACGTCTGAGCGACATCACATAAAGGGCTTATATCAAAAGTAAATAACAAGAGTGCCACAGTCGGACGTCTGAGCGACATCACATAAAGGGCTTATATCAAAAGTAAATAACAAGAGTGCCACAGTCGGACGTCTGAGCGACATCACATAAAGGGCTTATATCAAAAGTAAATAACAAGAGTGCCACAGTCGGACGTCTGAGCGACATCACATAAAGGGCTTATATCAAAAGTAAATAACAAGAGTGCCACAGTTGGACGTCTGAGCGACATCACATAAAGGGCTTATATCAAAGTAAATAACAAGAGTGCCACAGTCGGACTCTGAGCGACATCACATAAAGGGCTTATATCAAAAGTAAATAACAAGAGTGCCACAGTCGGACGTCTGAGCGACATCACATAAAGGGCTTATATCAAAGTAAATAACAAGAGTGCCACAGTCGGACGTCTGAGCGACATCACATAAAGGGCTTATATCAAAAGTAAATAACAAGAGTGCCACAGTCGGACGTCTGAGCGACATCACATAAAGGGCTTATATCAAAAGTAAATAACAAGAGTGCCACAGTCGGACGTCTGAGCGACATCACATAAAGGGCTTATATCAAAAGTAAATAACAGGAGTGCCACAGTCGGACGTCTGAGCGACATCACATAAAGGGCTTATATTTCATTATTCGAATTCAAGTAACTCATGAATTTAAATCATCTCAAGGGAATACTCATGATGTAATAATAAACTGGTTAGTCCATCCACAGGAATAACATTCAGCCGGGTTTACCATTCATGTTTATTCACCAGGGATTTTCACTGAGACTGACACAGAGACTGACGCTGAGATGGCCGTTGAGACTGATACTGATACTGATATGGATATGTTGTCCAAGATCCTTGACCATGGACACGGTTACTCGGATGGGTTTTGACTCTGCAGAGTTTGTACTCTTTAACCACAGCCAACGGATTTCAGTAGTCACAAAGGACTAGTTCTGTTTACGGTATTTTAGGAGAAACACATCTAACCAGTACACACCCGTTCCACATTCCTCTGCCAGGGATCACCCTAGGCAACATTCAAGAAAAACTTTAAGAGGGGGAGGCCACAACCTCAAGTAGCATGGGATCAAATTTATATCGCGCGCTCTAGGGGGTGCCCCCCTCTCGGTCCCAACCGGAAACACCCATGCCCCCTGACCGGATGACGGGCTTTAATCCAGGGCCATGGAACCCTCATCAAGGCCCCTCTATTTGGTGTGTACGAGGAATGAGGTTTTCCAGCTTACTAAACCGTATTCTTTGCAGAAAACATGTGGCAGCACGAAAAGCGGACGGACGGTAACGTGGCTTGATCCACGTTAACACTGGAGTTTAACGGTTGACATAAGACTGGCATGCTTCAACAATACCATCTTACCACCTTTCATGTCACCACATGATCATGTTATCTCCCATCAAATGATCACATCAAGTTTCGAAGCATACTGGTAGTTGCCTTGCATGCAATATAACACTCACTGATTCTCATATAAACATGCCATGAACTAACTATTCAAGAAAACATGCAAAACACTCATCATATCAAAGGTTCAAACATGCTTGCCTGGTTCGGAGCAGTCGGTGTCTAGCTCGGTGAAGTTTGCGGCTCCGTCACCTCCTCCGGTATCTACGGTATAAAGAGAACGCGTACTAACGTAAATACCGAGTGTGCATAAAAGTTGTTCCAAATATTTTTCAAATAAATATGATAAAAAACTAGACAGAAAAATAAAGCTGACAGAAAAAGAATCAACTCAAAATCATCTTTTGTTTAAAAGTTATTAAGGTTTTAGTTCAGGGACCCATCTGTAATGAAACAGAAACATTCCAGGGGCTAGTTCATAAAAAGGACAGAAAACGCCTCAGTTAGCAAAACGTATTTTGCCCGAAGGAGTTTTCAGAAAACGTTTCAAAAAGAGAAAAAGCTAACGAGGGGGTCCCACCCGCCAGGTTTGAATTTCAAACAGAGCACACCGGCGCCCGAGGACCGCGGTGGCCGCCGGCGTTGATCCCCGGCGAGGTAGGGGAAGTGGTTGGTACCTACGGACTCACGGTGCTCTTCCGCACCTGTGGGTGGTGGAGTTGGTCGTCGGCGAGCACCACGTCAACGGTGGCCTCTGCTCCGGCGGACGGTGGTTCGGGTGGTGATGGATCTCACCGAGGAGGGCTGCAACCATCAAATTGGGGCTCGGGTTAGAAGATTGGGTGCATGATGAGGCTGCTGGCAAGGTTTGGGAGGCGGGGGTGGTCTCACCAGAGGGAATCGTGCCGGAGCCCAAAGCGGATCGGGGCGGCCGGAGTCGGGGAAGAAGGCCTCCCCGAGGTCTCCCTAGTAGCTAGGCGTGGCTCTGGTGAGGTGTAGGAGTGGTGCTGGGTCGAAGGCGAGCTCGAGGCTCCCTTTTATAGCCGGTCCGAGGCGGTTGCCGAGAACGGGATAACTCCGGCGATGATTACAGCGAGGCAGCGGTCGAACGGGGGTTTTAGGCGACTGGGCAGCTACGGATTGGTCTACTGGTCCCATCCAGAGGCTAATCTTGGTACAACTTGGGCAATACTCCAGGCCTTCGACGGAACGGCCTCACGGGCTCGTCGGCGGCAGAGAGCGCGCTCTACGCATCTCAGGCCACGGCGACGGTGCTGCAGCGCGTCCAGAGAAGATGACGGCCACGCTGAGGCTCCTGGTGGTGTGGGCGATGCTGGACGGCGCCGTACCTCGCTGAGCTTCTCTGGCGGCCGCAGCGAGCGTTGCTGTCACCGCTCACGGGGGCGGTGTACCTCTGCCAGCTCACTGTGGACGCTCGCAACCATCCAGACGACCGTGCAGCGCGATGGATAAGAAGAAGGAGCAGTGAGCAAGAGGCCAGAGCGAGCACTGGTGAGATTGACGCCGAGGCTCTAAAGAAAACGACGCTGTCGACTGAACCCAACACTGAAACTCTGAATTTTCTGAATTTGAACAGAAACAGTGCATGCCAACTGTTCGATGAAATGATTCTGGCATGTGGAAAAAATTTCTGGAGCTGATCTTTGGTGAGGTGGTCTCTCAATGCATCTGGGGGCTGCCTGATTTATCTCAGAATTTTTGGAGATGAAAAATAATGAATTTCACCCAAAATGGCAAATCTGGTCCAAACTTGCAGCATGCAAAAATTTGAAAATTTTGAATTGTGGACAAGTGGATCTTGAGGGATCTAGGTTGGGGGTACTAAGGACTAGTCAGAGGAGTTTGTTTGGAACCAAAACTCAAAAGGGATCTGGTGGTTCCTTTGTAAATCACTAAGGTTCAAAATAAATGACAGAAATAGTTTTGAGGATAAAATAAATAGAGTCAAAATCAAAATGGGTTGAACTTGCTGGGATTGGATATTTGACTTGACTCAAAGTGGAGGGAGGGGTTTTGGAAGAAAATTTTCAACCTAGGTCATGGCAAGAAAAAAAATTTGAATGAGGAAGAATCAATTCATAAGTCATATGGTTATTTTTAAAAGAAAGGATTTCAAAGGCTTTCCCAAAGAAAATATTTGTGTTGACTCAACACTAAATGAAAAAGCCCTCAAGACCAAAGTAAATGTTGGGAAGAACACATAAAATACTTGCCTTAAAGGTTTTTGAGAAGGAGAGGTTTAAAAAAAATTAAATAACCTCCTTCCCCTAAAAAGGAAATTAATAAAACCAAATAAATTTTTTTGGGGTGTTACAACACCTACCCCCTTAGGAAAAATCTCGTCCCCGAGATTTCAGCTGATCCTTAAATAGGTGTGGGTACTCTGTCCGAAGAAAATCCTCTCTTTCCCATGTTGCTTCATCCGCGGTGTGATTTCTCCACTGAACCTTGAAAAACTTAATTGTTTTCTGACGGGTCCTCCATTCAGACTCCTCCAGTATTTTTATTGGACGTTCCATGTAGGTGAGGTCTAGTTGCACGTCAATGTTCTCATGAGACACCTGCTTCTCGGGGTTGCTTACACATTTCCTTAACTGTGAGACGTGGAACACGTCGTGGACATCTGACAGCTCTTTGGGTAGGTCTAGCTGGTAGGCTACTGTGCCTCTTCGTGCAATTACATAGAAGGGTCCAATAAATCTTGGGGCTAGCTTTCCTTTAACTTTGAACCGTTGCAGGCCCCTCATAGGAGATACTCGTAGATACACATATTCACCGGGTTCAAAGCTGACTTCACGATGCTTTCGATCGTAATAACTCTTTTGTCGGCTTTGAGCTGTCTTGAGTCGGTCCCTGATTAGTCTAACTTTCTCCTCGGCTTCCTTGAGCATGTCTGGGCCGAAGATACGACTGTCTCCTGTTTCTGACCAATTTAATGGAGTACGACATCTCCACCCGTACAAGGCTTCAAAAGGTGCCATTTGTAGACTGGCTTGGTAATTGTTGTTGTATGCGAACTCGGCATATGGCAAGCTTTCTTCCCAACTGGTTCCATAGGTGAGAACACATGCTCTCAGCATGTCCTCTAGAATTTGGTTCACGCGTTCAGTTTGTCCATCAGTCTGGGGGTGGTATGCTGTACTGAATGCTAGTCGAGTCCCCAGAGCTTGTTGTAAATGATCCCAAAATCTAGAGACGAATTGAGTGCCTCTGTCGGATATTATAGTCTTTGGAACTCCATGCAGGCAAACTATACGGGAGAGGTAAAGCTTGGCAAGCTTCTGAGTGGTGTGGGTTGTCTTTACCGGGATGAAATGTGCCACTTTAGTTAATCTATCGGTGATGACCCATATGGCATCATTTCCGTGTTGTGACCGAGGTAGTCCGACAATAAAATCCATTCCAATTTCGTCCCATTTCCAGTCAGGTATCCTGTTTGGCTGTAATAGCCCTGCTGGTTTTTGGTGCTCGGCTTTAATGCGTCGACATGAATCACAACATGCAATGAATGTGGCTATATCCCTCTTCATACCGTGCCACCAAATTTTTTTCCTGGATGTCCTTGTACATTTTGGTCCCTCCAGGGTGGATTGAATATGGAGCGGTGTGGCCTTCGGTTAGAATTTGCTGTTTGAGGCCCTCTATGTTTGGTACGCAAAGTCTGTCCTTGTACCATAATATTCCCTCATCGTCTACGACGAATTCTGAAGCTTTGCCCAGACTCACTTTTTTCTTTATGCCTTCAATGCTGGGATGTCCATGCTGAGCTTTCTTAATCTGTTCCATTAGGGTGGGCTGTATTTCCAGATTTGACACGTTGCCCTCAATGACCATCACCAAGTTGAGTTTGGCGAACTCCTGCTGAAATTCAGGCCTCAAGTTCTGTAGACTGTCATTGCCCGAGCTGGGGTTTCGACTAAGAGCGTCTGCCACTACATTCGCTTTTCCTGGATGGTAGTGAATGCCAACATCATAATCTTTGACTAATTCCAACCAGCGTCGTTGCCATAAATTGAGTTCTGGTTGTGTGAAAATATATTTGAGGCTTTTATGATCCGTATATATTTCACAATGATTTCCAAGCAAAAAGTGCCTCCACTCTTTGAGTGCATGGATGACTGCTGCCAACTCCAAGTCATGAGTAGGATAATTTTCTTCATGCTTCCGTTGTTGCCTGGAAGCATATGCGACAACTTTGCCGTCTTGCATCAATACGCACCCGAGGCCCTTCCGGGATGCGTCACAATACACCTCAAAACTTTTGTGTATGTGTGGCACAACCAATACCGGTGCTGTTGTTAATTTCCTTTTGAGTTCTTGGAAACTTTTCTCACACGCTTCAGTCCATAAAAATTTCTTATCCTTCTTGAGTAACTGTGTCATTGGTTTTGCTATGGTGGAGAATCCCTCAATAAACCTTCGGTAATATCCAGCCATTCCTAGGAAACTTCGTACATCTGTTACGTTGGCTGGTGGTTTCCAGCCAAGTACGGCCTTGACTCTTTTTGGGTCTACGGCAACACCTTCTTGGGTCCATACATGGCCTAGGAAACCAACCTGTCTTAACCAAAATTCACATTTGCTGAACTTGGCGTATAATTGATGTTTCCTCAATTCTCCCAGTACAATTCTAAGATGTTCAACATGTTCTTCCGGTGTCTTTGAGTATACCAGAATATCATCAATGAACACCACAACAAATTTGTCCATAAATTTCATAAACACTTTGTTCATGAGGTGGACAAAATATGCGGGGGCATTTGTCAGTCCAAACGGCATTACTGTAAATTCATACAATCCATATCTGGAGGTGAATGCTGTCTTGGGGATATCTTCTGTCCGTACCTTTAATTGATGATACCCCGATCTTAAATCAATTTTCGAGAAAACCTTGGCTTGTGCGAGCTGGTCAAATAAATCATTTATTCGTGGCATCGGATATTTGTTTTTGATGGTGACCATGTTGAGTGCTCGATAGTCTATACATAACCTCAGTGTCCCATCTTTTTTCTTTGCAAATAATACTGGTGAACCCCAAGGTGAGGAGCTGGCTCGTATAAATCCTTTGTCCAGTAATTCTTTTATTTGCTTCTTTAATTCTACGAACTCGGAGGGTGCCATTCTGTAAGGTTTCTTGTAAATGGGGGTGGTTCCAGGTGCTAGTTCAATGATGAACTCTATTTCCCTGTCTGGTGGCATGCCTGGTAGTTCTTCGGGAAATACGTCAGGGAACTCACACACCACTGGAACTTTTCTTAACTCTGAAATGCCCACCTTGTTCACCTTTGGTTGTCGTGACATTGGTCTTTCTTGAGCTGCAACTTTTATCGTCTTGCCGTGATGATGAGTAAGAATTACCATCCGATTGAAGCAGTCGATAAATCCCTTGTTGGTGGTTAACCAATCCATTCCTAGGATAACATCCATTTCTTTATTTTCCAATACAATGAGTTTTGCCTGAAACTTTAGTCCTTCAAACTCAATAACCACACCTTGGCAGTAACTCTGAGTGATTTTCTTATTCCCGGGGGACTTGATGATCATGGATTTTTCCAAAGGAAGCATCGAAAAATCATGTTGCAAAACAAAACTCTTTGAAATGAACGAGTGAGAAGCTCCAGAATCAAACAAAACCGTGGCAGGTATTGTGTTGACAAGGAACGTACCGAGTACGATATCCGGGGCATTCTGTGCTTCCTCCTTGGACACATGGTTCAAGTGACCCTTCTTGTGATTGTTATTGGGGTTGAAGTTGTTACGCTTGGGAGCTGGATTATTTCCACCGTTGTTCGGCTTGGGGGCCGAGTTCCTTGGTTTTGGGCACTGTTTGGCATAGTGTCCTTCCTCTCCACAAGCATAGCAAGTAACACCTTGGCGATACGTAAAATCCTTGTCCCTTGCATGAAAATTTTTGGTTGGTGTTGAGGATATAGACCTTAGAGTCACCCACCAGAAGGGGCCGGGTTACTCATAATGGTCATCGCCAAAAGCCCGGCGCCAAGATTGAAGACGATGGGCCAAAGATGGGCTTAAGACCCGCATATGGCTTAAGGCCCGTAGTTACAATCATTATTATGGTAGAACTTGTAGTGTAAGGCAAGGATAGTTGAGAGTCCGAGCCGGACACTCTTATGAGCCGGCCGGGACTCTGAGAGCTGCTGGGCGTCAACCTCCTTATATAAAGGGACGACCCGGCGGCGGTTTAGGGGAAAAAAAGATCTCATCGAGAGCCAGGCATAGCAGTTAAGCTCCCTGGTCATTGAAACCCTAATCAATACCACCTCAAACTGGATGTAGGCTTTTACCTTCACCGCAAGGGGCCGAACCAGTATAAACCATCGTGTTCCTTGTCCCACTTAACCCCTTCAAGCTTCCTAGCTGCGATGGCTCCACGACTAAGTCCTAGCTCGAGGACATCTGCCGTGACAATTCCACGACAGTTGGCGCCCGCCGTGGGGCCAGCGCACGGTGGATTTGAGTTCTTGAAGGGCAGCTTCGAAGGGCTCAAGGGATACGCTGTGGGCCGGATGACCAAGAGTCGTCGCGGCAAGCTCTACATCGACGATGCGAACTGGGGCCCCGACGCCGGCTCAATTGAGTACGGGTACCGGGTCCCCTTCGGCGGAATTCATGTTTTCATTGGCAAGATTGGTGAACCGGGCCCTGAGCCGGATCTCTGCGCCGATCTCATCGAGATGGCTCAGCGCGCACGACCCGCCCGGGCCCGGCTTGCCTTAAGGCATGCTTTTGTGGGCTGTATCCATGGAGGGCTCTCTGATCGATCTGGATCCGGTGACGAGACGGCTGCCGGCTCTGATGGCGAGTCGACCACAGATGAGTCAAACTCGTTGTATCAACTTCAAGATGGCAGGCTCATGGGTTGTTCCGATGGTGACAGTATTCCGGACCCGTTTGAGCCGCCAAGTCGGGTTGGAATCTTCATGGCCGGTGCGCAGCCTGTTCAGAACCCTGCTGCTGGAGCAGGAAACCCGGTGCCCTCGCCGGCTCAGGTGCTAATGGATCTCACGGACAAGATGACGGCCCTGTTAACCGCCGCGGTTGACCCGGTGGATCAAGCTCAGCATGATGCGGAGGTGGCACAGCTAAAGTTGGATCTAGTGAAAGCTAAGGAGGATCTGGCAGCAGAAGGGATCAGGATGGCGGCGGAGAGGGCGGCTCTCGATGCCCAAACCCAGTTGATTCAAGCGCAGTCCTTCCGGCTCACGATGGATCAAAATGCGTCCAATGAAGTCCTGAGAAGGAGGCATCAAAAGGCCCAATCTCGACTCCCTCCGGTTTACGATCCACGAAACCTCTTCAACACGCCAGGTGCAGGGTCGAGTAACCCGCCAGGGGCCATAGTTCCCGGGTCTGGGACCCCTATTCAGCCGCAAGTAATGGGGCCTCCCCAGGTGCACCCTGCCCCGCCTCAGTACGTGCCAATACCACCGGTCATTATAATAATCCGCTTGAGAACATGGTCGCCGCGGCAGCACGGCTGGCGGCTCTCCCAGTCGACGGCGACTCTCCGACGGCTATTGAAACCCGCCGGGTCAGGGAACTCCTTCAGACAGCACTGGCGCAGCAAGAGGCGTACTCCTACAGCCGGGACAGGATCCACTCGACCCCTCATCCAGGCCGGAGCCCGAGTTACAGCAGACACATGGTCTCAGCGACCGGCTCAAGTAACGTCCGACGCCATGACCCGCCCCCTGGCCATGGCCCGGCTCATAATGGAGCCTTTCACGCAGCAGACCAAGACAGAGCGCGGCAAGAGGCGGAGCAGGTGCCTCGGTTGACGGCTTACCAGACTCCCCCAGCTTATCCGACGACTTCCGTCGACGTGGGTATCCCTACCAGGACTGGGGGTGTCCCTTGCTTAGTGCCAGCTATCCGCAATGAACGTCTACCCAAGGACTTCAAAGGCCCTAGGAAGGTGCCCAATTACACTGCTGACTTAGAACCCGCAGCCTGGATCGAGAGTTACGAGATGGCCATGGAACTGCTGGAGGTCAGTGAGGCGGCAATGGCCAAGTACTTCACCATCATGTTGGATGGGACTGCTCGCACTTGGTTGAAAGGGCTACCACCGAATTCCATCGGGTCTTGGGCTGAGCTGAAAGCCCGGTTCATCCAAAACTTCAAGGATACCTGTGGGCAGTCTATGTCAATTGTGGATTTGACTAACTGTAAGCAGCAGGAGGGTGAATCCACGACGCATTGGGTTCGCCGGGTCAAAGAGATCATACATTCATCAGATAAGATGGATGACGGCTCTGCAGTCTTAATGTTGGAGCAGAATTGTCGTTTCGTACCCCTGAAAATGAAACTCGGGCGGCTTAAGCGCGACTGCAATGATATGGGTACACCAATGGCGGCTCTTGTCAAGTACGCCGATTCTGATGGTACCAAGGACCCCCCTTTAGATGATGAAAGGGCAGGGAAGGGAAAGAAGAATGGCAATGGCAAGGGTCCTCAGCATAACCCGGGGAACCAAGGAGGCGGCAAGCGCAAGGCCGATGGCAGCCTAGAGTTTGTAGCCAACGCCAGCTCACAAGGTAATAACCAGCGACGCAAGGGGAGGCCCCCTCCCCGAGCCAGCGGGTCAGGCCCGACGCTGGAGCAGCTGTTGAATGAGCCTTGTCCAAGGCATGGCTCTAGAGAGAAGCCAGCTACCCATCTATGGAAGGATTGTGCAATCATGAAGGCCTTTAAAAATTACAATGGCCCGGGCGGCGGCTCAGGCGCCGGCGGCTTTCATGGCCCGGGCGGCGGCTCAAATTCTAATCCTCAGAACGGTCAAGGGGGCTTTAATCAGCAGTCTGGCCAGGGTCATCAACAGCAGCAGGGGGGTTATCAGACCAATCCAAAGCAGCTTAGCGGTGGACAGTATCATGTGTTTACCACCAGTCTGTGTAAGCGCGATCAGAAGCTTCATAAGAGGGCTGTGAATGCTGTTGAGCCGGCGGTTCCACGCTACCTGCGGTGGTCTGAGCAGCCTATAGTGTGGAGTAGGGAGGATCACCCTCCCAGGGTGGATAATCCGGGTCACTTGGCCTTGGTGGTGGCTCCTCAGGTGGGAGGATATAAGTTCACTAAGGTACTCATGGATGGAGGCAGCAGCATCAACATCCTTTATTATGAGACGTTCCGTCGTATGGGGTTGATTGATAAGAACTTCAGCCAGTCAAACACTATTTTCCACGGTGTGGTACCTGGTAAGTCGGCTTATCCAGTCGGCAAGATCGAATTGGAAGTGTCCTTTGGAGATGAGCACAACTACAGGGTGGAAAAATTGACCTTTGAGGTGGTCAAGATAAGAAGTCCGTACCATGCCATATTTGGGCGGCCGGCTTACGCCAAGTTCAGGGCACGGCCGTGTTATGTGTATTTACAGCTCAAGATGCCGGGTCATAATGGGACCATTACGGTTCATGGAAGCCGGAAGGTGGCCCTGGAGTGTGAGGAAGGCGATGCAGCTTATGCAGAATCTGTTTGTGCAACAGAGGAGTTAAAATTTTACAAAGACAACATTGACCCAACAGATACGACCTCTCTGAAAAAGCCGACTACGGAGCATGAGCCGGCAATGAAATTCAAGTCGGCTGATGAGACTAAACTTGTTGATTTCGTTCCAGGAGATTCATCTCAGCAATTTAGCATCAGTGCCAATCTGGATCCAAAATAGGAAAGCGCGCTCATCGAGTTCATCCGTGAGAATAGGGACATCTTCGCGTGGAAACCTTCTGACATGCCAGGTGTACCTAGAGAACTCGCTGAGCACACTCTCAATGTTGATCCGAAATTTAAGCCGGTCAGGCAGTTCCTTCGGCGGTTCAATGAGGAGGGGCGGAAAGCTATTGGTGAAGAGGTGGCCCGGCTCTTGGCGGCCGGGTTTATTGTTGAAGTCTTTCACCCACAATGGTTAGCTAACCCGGTCCTCGTACTCAAGAAGAACGGCACTTGGCGGATGTGTGTGGACTACACAGACTTAAACAAGGCGTGTCCGGCTGATCCTTTTGCCCTTCCCCGTATTGATCAAATTATTGATGCTACGGCAGGTTGTGCGCGTTTAAGTTTCTTGGATGCTTATTCCGGATACCATCAGATTAAAATGGCAGTTAAGGACCAGGAGAAGACGGCATTCATCACTCCCTTTGGAGCCTTCTGCTATGTGTCTATGCCCTTTGGACTCAAGTGTGCACAGGCGACTTATCAGCGTTGTGTGCAGAACTGTCTTCATAACCAGATTGGGCGCAATGTTCATGCTTATGTGGACGATATTGTGGTTAACTCCATAAAGGAGGAAACCCTAATAGATGATTTGAGGGAAACCTTTGATAATCTCCGGGTCTACAAGATGATGCTTAACCCGGCCAAGTGTGTTTTTGGTGTTCCTGCAGGCAAACTCTTGGGGTTTTTGGTTTCTGACAGAGGCATTGAAGCTAACTCGGAGAAGATCAAGGCCATCACCTCCCTGGCTAAACCGGCGTGTATAAATGACGTTCAGCACTTGGCGGGTCGCATCGCTGCTTTAAGCCGGTTTATAAGCCGTTTGGGTGAGAAGGCCATGCCATTATATCAGTTGATGAAGAAAACTGATAACTTTGTCTAGAATGATGCAGCTAATACCGCTTTTGAGGATTTGAAGAAGCAGCTGGCAGAGCCCCCAGTCCTTGCTGCTCCGGTTGATAAGGAGCCCTTATTACTGTACGTGGCGGCAAACACATGAGCCGTCAGTGTGGCTGTGGTGGTGGAATGCAAGGAAGAGGGTAAGGAGCATCCGGTTCAGCGGCCGGTTTATTATGTCAGCGAAGTGCTTATCGAGTCCAAACAGCGGTATCCACATTGGCAGAAGCTTGTTTATGGTGTGTTCATGGCAAGCCGGAAGCTTAAGCATTATTTCCAGGGTCATCCTATCACTGTGGTCAGTTCTTCCCCTCTTGGTGATATCATTCAAAACAGAGAGGCCACAGGGAGAGTGGCTAAGTGGGCTATAGAGCTCGGACCCCATGGTCTGAAATACGTGCCACGCACTGCTGTTAAATCTCAGGCCTTGGTGGATTTCATCAATGATTGGACAGAGTCACAAGTGCCCGAGCAAAAGCCGGACAACACATATTGGACTATTCACTTTGATGGGTCCAGGCAGTTGGAGGGCTCGGGGGCCGGAGTCGTGTTGGCTTCCCCTAAAGGTGACAAGTTCCATTATGTGCTACAGTTGATGTTTCCTTGCACTAACAATGCGACTGAGTACGAGGCCTTGCTCCACGGTCTTCGGATGGCTAAGGAGATGAGCTTGAGCCGGGTAAGGTGCTTCGGCGACTCAGACTTGGTGGCTCAACAAGTATCAGGAAAGTGGGACTCCAAGGACCCTCTCATGGCAGCTTATCGCCGGGAAGTTGATGCTATTGCTGGGCACTTTCAGGGTTACCAAGTAGAGCACATCGATCGCAGGAAGAATGAGGCGGCTGATGCTTTAAGCCGGCTGGGCTCTCAGCGAAAGCCGGTTCCGCCGAATACTTTCCTGGATGTCCTGTATAACCCTTCTGTTAAGTTGCCTATAGAAGAAGACTTGGCTGTCCCTGACCCGGAGGCACGGCTGGTGGCGGCTCTCCACGTCATACCAGACTGGACAGCGCCCTATTTGGCTTACATGACCCGGGGTGAGTTGCCTGAGGATGAGACGTTGGCCAGACAAATAACCCGGCGGTCTAAGTCAATAGTGGTCATCAATGGTGAGTTGCATCGCCGTAGTGTTACGGGAGCGTTCCAGCGTTGTGTCTCTCCTGAGGAAGGTCAAGAGATCTTGCGCGAGATTCATGCAGGGGATTGTGGCCATCATGCCGGCTCAAAGTCTCTTGTGGCCAAGGCTTTTCGTCATGGTTTTTATTGGCTGACGGCTCATGCTGATGCGGAGGACTTGGTCAGTAAATGCGATGGTTGCCAAAGGTTCTCGCGACGGGCTCATGTGCCGGCTCAGGAGCTGAGGATGATCCCAATTACTTGGCCCTTTGCGGTCTGGGGGCTTGATATGGTCGGGCCTTTTAAAAGGTCCAAGGATAAGAAGACCCACCTCTTGGTGGCAGTTGACAAATTCACAAAGTGGGTGGAAGCTGAACCAATTAGCAAGTGTGATGCAGCCACGGCGGTTCAATTTATGAAAAAGGTGATTTTTCGCTTTGGCTTTCCGCACAGCATTATAACTGACAATGGCACCAATCTATCCAAAGGCACCATGGAAGAGTTTTGTCAACGAGAGCATATCCGACTTGATGTTTCCTCAGTGGCTCATCCTCAATCCAATGGTCAAGCTGAGAGAGCTAATCAGGAGATTCTGAAGGGTATCAAGCCCCGGCTTTTGGTCCCTTTGCAACGGACGCCGGGTTGTTGGGTGGAGGAGTTGCCCTCCGTGTTATGGAGCATCAACACTACTCCTAACAGGTCTACAGGTTTCACGCCTTTCTTCATGGTTTATGGGGCAGAAGCAGTCCTCCCCAGTGACATCCGTCATGACTCACCTCGAGTGGCGGCTTATGTTGAGGCGGACAATGAACAGGCGCGCCAAGATGCTCTTGACTTGTTGGACGAACAGCGTGATGTGGCAGCAGCCCGCTCAGCGATTTACCAACAAGACCTGCGCCGTTATCATAGTCGCCGGGTTAAAACCCGGGTCTTCCAGGAAGGCGATCTGGTTCTCCGGCTCATCCAAGATCAAACTGATGCGCACAAGTTATCTCCACCTTGGGAAGGGCCCTTTGTGGTCAGCAAGAATTTACACAATGGGTCATATTACCTCATTGACATTCGGGAGCACAAAGATTCACGTAAGTCGGAGGAAGAGACCCGTCGGCCATGGAACATAGCTCAGCTTCGGCCTTACTACACTTGAGCCACCGGCTCTCATAATGTACATATTTCTCTACGCCATGTATATATTATGATAAACAATAAAGCAGGACCTCTGTCCTTTTTTCTCCTCCAAATGTGCACGTGTTGTTTTCATTGCAAGATTAACATGATAGCTTGAAGGAGGATCCGGCTTATGATCGTATTCGAATCTAGCTGTAGGCAATAAGGTCACTTGGGGGCTTCCTGTTCAAACATGGGTCGTATTCGAACCAAAGAAAACATAGCTGTCGATACCCATTTGATTGGCAAAGTGCCGAGCTCATTGGGGAGGTTTCTTTGATCATATTTGAATCATAGTTTAACCCCTTTGGGAACCGACGTGGATCATATTCGTATCAGCGTCGTTAAACAATTCTTAAAATCACTTGGGGGCTTCCTGTTCAAACATGGGTCATATTCGAACCAAAGAGAACATAGCTGTCGATACCCTTTTGATTGGCATCGCCACACCCACTGGGGGCTATATGATCGTATTCGAATCCTAGCATAACCCCTTTGGGACGGGTCTCTGGTCGTATTCGAACTAGAAGCCCCTAAGTTTTTCTGATTTATAGCGAGTTTTTTCTGGTTATTTCAAAGTGTGCACGGCCGGGTTTCACTTTGCCGGTTTAACTTTGATTTACAGGGTTAATCGAATACAACCGGCGTCATTAAGACTGGTAAACCGGAATTGAGGTACCAATCTTATTGCCCGGGTTATCTAAGCCGGAAGTGTGCTTGCAGGCTGGTAAGTGTGTTGTTACGGTTATATCAAGGACATAACTGAGGACCAGTCTTTTTTGATTCATATTCCGGGTTATATGTTTAAAACTATGCTTCTCAGTGCGGTAAGCCGCCTAGAGACTTGTGATTTGTCCTTTTATGCAGGATAGTTAAGGGCAATTATTTTGAGCTTAAGGAAAATGAATAATCGCTTATGACCCAGAGAAATATAGAGGAGACAACTTCAATGGACTTCAGCATTCAACACGTCACGATTGCACAACAAATTTAAAGTATTGATCCTACTCTATTACAAGACTCATCGAGTCCAAAAGGGTGGAGCATTGTTTTATAAGCCGCCTGCGGAGTTAAGAGGCTTGCTGGGTTGACGTCTCCGGCTCATCCCTCTCTTCTCCTCCGGCTGTTCCCAAGACCTGGAAAGTTGATGACTTCCAGTCGATGCCGCTCAGAGCTTCGAATTGAGCTTCCTCGTCAATTAACCCGGCCGGTTCAATCTCCGGGGCGAAGGTGTGCTGACGAGCCGGCGGGATTAAGCTGAGGGCTTCATAGCGCGGGGTCGGGATCCTCTGATTTTCCGCATTGTAACCCGGCTGGTACTTGGTCAGATCTGTGTCGTTTGCAATGAGGGTGGCCACCGGGCGCACGATCTTCACGCAGGCGGCAAAGTCCCTTTGGTCGAAGGCTGTGCCGTCTTCCTTCAAACTTGGATAACCGAGGGCGATGTCCGCCGGGTCTAACTCTGGAAGGAAAGCCTTGGCCCGGCTCAGCGCGGCGATCGCTCCGGCTCTTGCAGAGGCCCGTCGCAGCTCTTGGATACGTTGAGGCAGAACGGCGAGCCGGCGAAGCACTTCCGCCAGGTGAGTCGGCACCTCGTTGGATAGGGCCACTACAGCCAAGGCACGCTGTGACCCGGTGTAGAGTTGCTCCACCAGGGTGTACACGGCCTTCAGCTTGGTTACCACACTCTGGTTGAGGTTGGCACTTCTGGGACCTGTTTAACAGAATCAGATAAGCCGCTGACAAGGATGAGTTATGAGATATAAAGATTCTAAACTTGATGAAAGCCGGTGAGATGACTTACCGAAGATTGCGGCAACCATCTGGGACACCTGGCGCTTTAAGCCGGAGAGTTCGGCGGTCTTATCTGAGAGAGCTTTCTCCGCCTGTTCGGCCCGGTTCACCAGAGTGGCCTTCTCTTTGGCCCAGGCTCTCCGTTCAGCATCAAAGTTTGTCTTCAGCTGTTCTTGTGCAGCAATACTGGACACAAATTTAGCATCTGCTTTCCGGGTCTCCATTTCTTGCGTCTTCAGATCGGAGATGTCGGCTTCAAACTTTTTACAAGCAGCCTGCATAATTTCCGAGTTATAGGATGAACAGTTATTGCACACTTTTAAAGTCCCAAGCACTTTCCAAGCAAAGACACTTGGCACTTGGGGGCTAATGCATATTGAACGTTTCTATCTACAAATTTCCGGTTCAATTGAGTAAGCCGGAACTTAAGTCTACAACATATTCAGTCATAAGTCATCGACTTGGGGGCTAGCATGGTAAAGGTAACTATGTAGTAAGTAAGAAGACAGAAGAATAATACCTCAGACTTCTACTGAATCTGGTTCACCATGGCAATCTCAGCATCCCGGCTCTTGTGCACTTGGCTGACGTAGCCGGAGACGAGCTCTCCAATGCTTAGGTTGGTGTAGTCGGTGAGGTCCAGATTAACCCGGCGGGGCTGAAGCAACTCCCCCTTGGCAGAACACTTGGCCAGTGCAGTAGGTCTCCCCGGCTCAACAAATTCCGTCCGGGTGATTACCACATCCGGGTCATCTGCTGGTTGAGCCGAGCTGGAGGCCCCCGGGTTAGCAGAAGCTTCTGCTATGGGCTTGTTGGTTGGAGCAGCAGCCTCAGGAGCAGAGGCAGCTAGCGGTTCTTGTGCGGTTACCTCCGGCTCAGGCAGGTCCGGCTCATCGGCCGTCTTGTTCTTCTTCTCCCTTTTGCTGAGTTTTTCTTGGGCACTGAAAGGACAGAAAGGTTAAGCACAAAAGTGTAAGTAAAGACAAAGTACAACATAAGATGATCATTATTACCCGGGCACAGTCTTGAAAGCCGGCAGGTTCGACTGCATAGAGTCGCCCGAAGAGGGGGAAGTCTCCTGATAATTTGAGTCAGAAGAATTGAGCGGCTGACGTATAACACCCGCCAAAGGATGAAAAGGGTACAAGTTGGAGATAACCTCGGTTCGACGCTTCCTCTATGCGTCAGGTAACCCGGAGGAGAGGTCGGCGTCCTTGTTGGTCCGGGTGTGACGCCGGCTCTCATGAACCTGTCGCTTCAAAATAAATTGAGGATCTTGATAAGCTAAAGGATGTGAAAAGCTTACTTTCCGGGTAACCCTTCGGACTTTCAGCCTTGGCAAGGGCTCCGAGTCGGAGGAAAGTGACATTACCTCTTCAACCACCGGGTTACTTGCGCCGGTGTCATCCTATTGATGAATAGTATTGATAAGGTGGACAGAAATAAATAGCAGATATAGCAAGAGCTTACAGGTTCAAGGGTTACCTCTGACTCGGAGGTGTCGCTTAATTGCATCAGCTCTGAAGCAGTAGGCCTAGTTCCCTTTTTACGGGGAGCTGCTTTCTTGGCGGCTTTCTTTGCCTTTCTGGCCTTCTTGGCCGCCTCATGGTCATATTTGACCTTCCAAAATTTGTCATCAGCCTGAAAAATACAATGATGATTTCTTAAAAGATTCAGATGAAAGTTATATACAGAAGAAGATAAGATGTTCAGATCAGCGGCTTACCGCTGGGGCTGGGTTGGTCTTGCAGAAGGGGGCTAACCCGGTCCTCCCGCAGTCTGCCAGGCTCTCGTTCAAGAGAGCCTTGGTCATATCCTCTGCAACATCTTCAGGAAGATCGTTGCGGCTGTGTCTCTGGGGGTCATCCTTTCGGCCCGTGTACTCGCACATTAAGCCGGGGCGGCGGCTCAATGGGATCACCCGCCACGAGATCCAAACCCGGACCAGATCGATTCCGTTGAGACCATTGCCCAGGAGAGCCTTGATCTTGTTAATGGTGGGGAGCAGAGGTTGGCGCTCTGCCTGAGTTAACTTGTCAGACAGAGGGTGAGTCGGCTCCAGACGTGAAGGGCGAAAGCCGGGCAGCGGGCTCTCGTCAGCCGGCGACGTGTCTTGGCAATAAAACCACGTCAGGTTCCAGTCTTTGGGGTGGCTTGGCGGCTCTGCGTAAGGGAAAAGGCAGTCCCTCCGCCGCTGAATGGAGATGCCACCAAGCTCCAAACTTGGCCCATTGGCGCACTCATTCTGACGGTTCAGGTAGAAGAGCTCTCTGAAGAGCAGCAGGCTGGGCTCCTCTCCAAGGTAGACTTCGCAGAACACTTGGAAGTTGCAGATGTTGGACACCGAGTTGGGTCCTATATCTTGTGGCCGCAGGTCAAAGAAGTTCAGCACGTCTCTAAAAAACTTTTGAGCCGAGCGGTGCAAAGCCCCGGCTCATGTGATCCGCAAAAATGAACACCTCCCCGTCCTTTGGCTGTGGTCTCTCCTCTGACGGGTCAGGGGCACGGTAGGACATGACATCCTTCTTGGGCAGGTACCCTGACTTGACAAAATCTGCTAACGTCTCGTTGGTGACATTGGACCTCATCCAATTGCAAGTGATGGAGGCTTTAGGAGCTTTGGGAGGCATGGTGAAAGTCGGCAGCCTATGATAAAAGGAAATGGCCGTTTTAATTATAAGCCGGAGGAAATTTACAGTTCAATATTAAAATGGCGGCTTATGGAGGGGACTAATGACATATATCTAGGTGCATCAGGTTATTTAAGCCACCCAAGGTGTTGAGAGTAATTCGATTGTCTACGGCCTTATCACAGATGAGCCGGACAATTCTATGGCGCGTGGTCTCCTTTGAGTCGGAAGATTCTACGGCGTGTGGTTTCTTTAAACCGGAAATGTAAGCCGCCATGGTTCAACGAGTGTAGTTTTTTACTAAGTGTGGTGAAAACAAGTTTCACACATTGCGGTAAATAATTTGGATCAAGTGGTCGGCAGAAAAAGAAAATTTCTAGACCTAAAAACAGACGCGAGGGAAGTTCTTGGGCTTGAATGGGGCCTTTAGGCAGTCAAAAGAGATCTACTTGCATTTGAAATGAGTGCCAAACAGCTACCGCGGCAGGTCTATACAGGTCTAAGATCAAGAAGGGCAGTAAAAACCAAATCTACCGAAGGCCCGCGATGAACTACGAAGAACAGAGGAAGAACTATGGAGCCCTAGTGCGGATCTGCCCTATGGAGTAGCGAGGACTCACCGGTGCTGAAGAGATGCGGAGGTTGCCGCCGTTTGTCTGGACCGAGTCAGGGTGATGCAGCGGCCAAGGTTGACGAAGACCGGGGGCGCGGCGGCGGCGGCGGAGTTTGAGCTCGAGCGGAGGAACAGTGGCGCGAGGAGGAAGAAGAGTGGCTGAAGGCCCGTCGGGCCGGGATATTTATAAGGGCGAGCTCATAAGTGGGCGCGAGAAACGAGGAGACCGCGGCATGGTTATCTCCCCATGAAACGCCTCGATTTTCGGGATGGCAGTAAAGATAAGATCCGTTGCGGATCTGGTAGAGTAAAAAACGGGCTTAATGGAAGATGATGTCACGGCGGATTACCCGGAGTCCAGAGGATGACGTCACGCCGGGTTATGGCCTTCACACAAATGGTAAGCCGGAGCTTTTTTCTGTCGAAAGAATTGAAGATTGACATGAGCCGGCTCAAATCAATCTGGGGCCTAATGTTGAGGATATAGACCTTAGAGTCACCCGCCAGAAGGGGCCGGGTTACTCATAATGGTCATCGCCAGAAGCCGGCGCCAAGATTGAAGACGGTGGGCCAAAGATGGGCTTAAGACCCGCATATGGCTTAAGGCCCGTAGTTACAATCATTATTATGGTAGAACTTGTAGTGTAAGGCAAGGATAGTTGAGAGTCCGAGCCGGACACTCTTATGAGCCGGCCGGGACTCTGAGAGCTGCTGGGCGTCAACCTCCTTATATAAAGGGACGACCCGGCGGCGGTTTAGGGGGAAAAAAGATCTCATCGAGAGCCAGGCATAGCAGTTAAGCTCCCTGGTCATCGAAACCCTAATCAATACCACCTCAAACTGGACGTAGGCTTTTACCTTCACCGCAAGGGGCCGAACCAGTATAAACCCTCGTGTTCCTTGTCCCACTTAACCCCTTCAAGCTTCCTAGCTGCGATGGCTCCACGACTAAGTCCTAGCTCGAGGACATCTGTCGTGACAATTCCACGACAGTTGGGCTTGGAACATTGGTCGTGGATTTGTTCGCTCCATTTTTCTGAAAATCAGTCTTGTTCCGGTTGTTGCGAGCATGAGTAGTCTTGTCACTTTTGCGCTTGTGAAAATCCTCCAAGCTATGGCGCTCATTTTCCAATGTAATAGCCTTGTCCACAAGTGTTTTGAAATCTGGAAAGGTGTGTACGATCAGCTGGCATTTAAGTGCTGGTGCCAGACCGTCCAAAAATTTCTCCATCTTTTTATTTTCAGTCATATGCTCTTCGTTGGCATAACGAGATAATTGAGTAAACTGACTATTGTACTCAGTCACTGCCATGCTTCTCTGCTTGAGGTCATCAAACTCCCTTTTCTTGATCTTCATAATGCTTATGGGAATATGCGCCCCACGAAAACCTTCTTTAAATTCTTCCCAGGTGATGTTATTTTCATTGGGGTGCATGTGTAGAAAATTTTCCCACCATGATGCAGCTGCTCCAGTGAGGTAGTGAGGTGCATAAAGTACCTTCTCACGGTTCGAACATTGTGCAATAATTAATTTCCTTTCAATGTCTCGAAGCCAATCATCGGCCTCGAGAGGTCTATCAGTGTGAGAGAATGTTGGGGGACGTGTCTTTTGTAGTTCAGACAATTTGGAATGCTGCTGGTATGGTTCACGGTGATTTCCCATATTGATAACATGGTTCATCATTTCTTGATGCTGCTGCTGGCTTTGCTCATAAAGGCGACATACTTGAGAAAATGCTGCTTCACTGCCTTGCTGACTTGACTGCCCCTGTGTGAAATTGTGGCTTGTCTGGGTACCATAATTTTCTTCCTGCGGACTTGGCATGGAACGAGTCTAGGGACGAGGCATTTTCCACTCTGGGGTATTTTTGCAAAACTCATGAGAAAAACCGAGTGGCAAAATGAATAATTTTGCAAAGGCGGAATTTTTAAAGACTCCAAGATTTTTCAAGAAAAATACTTGATTGCGCATGGAGAAGGACTGCTCAGTACATATCTTCCACGCGAGTCATAATTATACAATACATCACTCAGGATGTGCGTACACATTCCTGACATGTTATTTAGGCTAGTGCACTTCTCCGAGTTCCTACATGATGCGCACACAAACTACTTCTCACCAAACCTATGTACATATAAACATATCATACAAGCTGGCACATCGCATGGCTGCTAGGCGCACTCAGTCGGAGATGGTGAAAACTTCCCTCGGCCTGCCGAGGGTAAGACCTAGTGGTGCAGGAGACTCAACCTCCTCCTCACTAATAGGCTCCAGGCGCGAAGTACTGCGTTGAGGAGTTGGTGCGGGTGCGGTAGGTGGTGCAGCTCTGACTGGAGTAGGAGCAATGACGTGGTCAAACTCCTCAGTGGTAGGTAGGCGGCGAGCGGTGGCTAGGATGGCAGGTGCATAGGATGCTAAGGACGAGACGTAAGTCAGTGGTGGTGCTGTATGGAGGAGCTCCCTCCTGTTGGTGGAACAACCCTGCACGAAGTCCATACGAGCAGCCACAAAGTCGTCCACGAGGTTATCAAAAGCTGCCTCAAGAGCTTTGAGATACTCAACAAGCATCTCAATAGCCTCATCTCTCTCTCCCCTAGCGCAAGCGAATGCATAGTGACATGTGTAAGGCACGTGGCATGGGAGGTAGCGGTAGCGGCGAGTCTTCATCGAAGGGAGCGCATCCCGGAGACGAGCTATCGCCTCACGGGCAGCCATCTGCATGGGATGCCTCTCCGTAGGCATGGCCCTTCCCACAAAACGGAAGCGGCGTGACTCAGAATGTCCTCCCTTGAAGTGCACCACGGCCTGGTGCATAGACACGCTGTCGCTGATCTTGTGCTGGTAGAGTGTGAACTCTGGACGAGCCGATGGCCCGATCGCGAGCTTGGTGATGGAGACGAGAAGCTTGATAAACCCCTCAGGCACATTGGCGAACACCTGTGACTCGCAGTCATTGCCAGCCATCTACAAAAGTAGACAAAAATTCTGGATAGTCAAATCATAAATTTATGATGACCAACAGAAAATTGCTACGTTTGCAAAATGTTAAAGTAGCGCTTATTACGCTAATAACCGATTAGCGATCGCACCTAGTGGCTTCCTACAGTGAGCCTGGCTCTGACACCAAGGTTGTCAGGACCGGTTTTCCAATAAAACATTTATTGAGAAACCGACCCTTATATCAAACCAGTATAGAAGAATCCTTCTTACTGGTGGACAAATCCTTGATACAGAAATCCAGAAGTACTAAATATTATACAAGGTTGAGCTGAGGTTGCTCAACAATTTATTACAAGCACGCCGATATAATACATAAGGGCGGATATGACACAAGGAGTATGGTGGCATAACTACTGACTCGTAATAAAAGTGGTGGTGGATATGTCACAGCGAAATGGGTGACAAGACTCCTAAATTTTACAGCTCATCGAGCGCCGGAGTGAGGCTCGATGATTTTATTGGTGTAGCGGAAGCGTATATAACACAAGTGACCAATTCCAGGATCGCACGGAACTGACTGGGACTCCTCTAGGCGTCGGACTTGCTATCGAACTCTTCATCCATAAGATCGCCTTCGTCAACATCTGGCCAAATCAACAAGCCAGGTGAGTACTTTGAATGTACTCGCAAGACAGTTTGGACATAAGATATAACAAATGCAAACATGATGCACATGAGCAGATTAGTAATGCGCACTCAGATAATAAATTGCATTGCACGATAAATAAAAAGGAAGTCAGGCGGTAGTTCTCCCAAAATCCCAATAAAATAGCTGAAGACCGATCGGGTGTCTGAAGCGACGCCTCGAAAGGTAAAATAAATTAACAATGCCGCAGTCGGGCGTCAGAGCGACACCACATAAAGGGCTCATATTGAAATATAAACGACAGTGTGTGCCACAGTCGGACGTCTAAGCGACATCTCGAAAAGGGCTTATATCAAAAGTAAATAGCAAGAATGCCACAGTCGGACGTCTGAGCGAAATCACATAAAGGGCTTATATCAAAGTAAATAACAAGAGTGCCACAGTCGGACGTCTGAGCGACATCACATAATGGGCTTATATCAAAAGTAAATAACAAGAGTGCCACAGTCGGATGTCTGAGCGACATCACATAAAGGGCTTATATCAAAAGTAAATAACAAGAGTGCCACAGTCGGACGTCTGAGCGACATCACATAAAGGGCTTATATCAAAAGTAAATAACAAGAGTGCCACAGTTGGACGTCTGAGCGACATCACATAAAGGGCTTATATTTCATTATTCGAATTCAAGTAGCTCAGGAATTAAAATCATCTCAAGGGAATACTCATGTATGTAATAATAAACTGGTTAGTCCATCCACAGGAATAACATTCAGCCGGGTTTACCATTCATGTTTATTCACCGGGGATTTTCACTGAGACTGACACAGAGACTGACGCTGAGATAGACGTTGAGACTGATACTGATACTGATATGGATATGTTGACCAAGATCCTTGACCATTTACACGGTTACTCGGATGGGTTTTGACTCTGCAGAGTTTGTACTCTTTAACCACAGCCAACGGATTTCAGTAGTCACAAAGGACTAGTTCCATTTACGGTATTTTAGGAGAAACACATCTAACCAGTACACACCCATTCCACATTCCGCTGCCAGGGATCACCCTAGGAAACGTTCAAGAAAAACTTTAAGACGGGGAGGCCACAACCTCGAGTAGCATGGGATCAAATTTATATCGCGCGCTCTAAGGGGTGCCCCCCTCTCGGTCCCAACCGGAAACACCCATGCCCCCTGATCGGATGACGGGCTTTAATCCAGGGCCATGGAACCCTCATCACGGCCCCTCTATTTGGTGTGTATGAGGAATGAGGTTTGCAACTTACTAAACCGTATTCTTTGTAGAAAACATGTGGCAGCACGAAAAGCGGACGGACGGTAACGTGGCTTGATCCACGTTAACACTGGAGTTTAACGGTTGACATAAGACTGGCATGCTTCAACAATACCATCTTACCACCTTTCATGTCACCACATGATCATGTTATCTCCCATCAAATGATCACATCAAGTTTCGAAGCATACTGGTAGTTGCCTTGCATGCAATATAACACTCACTAATGCTCATATAAACATGCCATGAACTAACTATTCAAGCAAACATGCAAAACACTCATCATATCAAAGGTTCAAACATGATTGCCTGGTTCGGAGCAGTGGGTGTCTAGCTCGGTGAAGTTTGCGGCTCCGTCACCTCCTCCGGTATCTACGGTATAAAGAGAACGCGTACTAACGTAAATACCGAGTGTGCATAAAATTTGTTCCAAATACTTTTCAAATAAATATGATAAAAAGCTAGACAGAAAAATAAAGCTGACAGAAAAAGAATCAACTCAAAATCATCTTTTGTTTAAAAGTTATTAAGGTTTTATTTCAGGGACCCATCTGTAATGAAACAGAAACTTTCCAGGGGCTAGTTCATAAAAAGGACAGAAAACGCCTCAGTTAGAAAACGTATTTTGCCCGAACGCGTTTTTAGAAAACTTTTCAAAAAAGAGAAAAAGCTGACGAGGGGGTCCCACCCGTCAGGTTTGAATTTCAAACAGAGCACACCGGCGCCCGAGGACCGCGGTGGCCGCCGGCGTCGATCCCCGGCGAGGTAGGGGAAGTGGTTGGTACCTACGGACTCACGGTGCTCTTCCGCACTTGTGGGTGGTGGAGTTGGTCGTCGGCGAGCACCACATCGACGGCGGCCTCTACTCCGGCGGACGGTGGTTCGGGTGGTGATGGATCTCGCCGAGGAGGGCTGCAACCATCAAATTGGGGCTCGGGTTAGAAGAGTGGGTGCATGATGAGGCTGCTGGCAAGGTTTGGGAGGCGGGGGTGGTCTCACCAGAGGGAATCGTGCCGGAGCCCAAAGCGGATCGGGGTGGCCGGAGTCAGGGAAGAAGGCCTCCCCGAGGTCTCCCTAGTAGCTAGGCGTGGCTCTGGTGAGGTGTAGGAGTGGTGCTGGGTCGAAGGCGAGCTCGAGGCTCCCTTTTATAGCCGGTCCGAGGCGGTTGCCGAGAACGGGATAACTCTGGCGATGATTACGGCGAGGCAGCGGTCGAACGGGGGTTTTAGGCGACTGGGTAGCTACGGATTGGTCTACTGGTCCCATCCAGAGGCTAATCTTGGTACAACTTGGGCGATACTCCAGGCCTTCGACGGAACGGCCTCACGGGCTCGTCGGCGGCAGAGAGTGCGCTCTGCGCATCTCAGGCCACGGCGACGGTGCTGCAGCGCGCCTAGAGAAGATGACGGTCACGCGGAGGCTCCTGGTGGTGTGGGCGGTGCTGGACGGCGCCGTACCTCGCTGAGCTTCTCTGCGGCCGCAGCGAACGTTGCTGTCGCCGCTCACGGGGGCGGTGTACCTCTGCCAGCTCATCGTCGACGCTCGCAACCGTCCAGACGACCGTGCGGCGCGATGGATAAGAAGAAGGAGCAGTGAGCAAGAGGCCAGAGCGAGCACTGGTGAGATTGACGCCGAGGCTCTGAAGAAAACGACGCTGTCGACTGAACCCAACACTGAAACTCTGAATTTTCTGAATTTGAACAGAAACAGTGCATGCCAACTATTCGATGAAATGATTCTGGCATGTGGAAAATTTTTCTGGAGCTGATCTTTGGTGAGGTGGTCTCTCAATGAATCTGGGGGCTGCCTGATTTATCTCAGAATTTTTGGAGAAGAAAAATAATGAATTTCACCCAAAATGGCAAATCTGGTCCAAACTTGCAGCAAGCAAAAATTTGAAAATTTTGAATTGTGGACAAGTGGATCTTGAGGGATCTAGGTTGGGGGTACTAAGGACTAGTCAGAGGAGTTTGTTTGGAACCAAAACTCAAAAGGGATCTGGTGGTTCCTTTGTAAATCACTAAGGTTCAAAATAAATGACAGAAATAGTTTTGAGGATAAAATACATAGAGTCAAAATCAAAATGGGTTGAACTTGCTGGGATTGGATATTTGACTTGACTCAAAGTGGAGGGAGGGGTTTTGGAAGAAAATTTTCAACCTAGGTCATGGCAAGAAAAAAAATTTGAATGAGGAAGAATCAATTCATAAGTCATATGGTTATTTTTAAAAGAAAGGATTTCAAAGGCTTTCCCAAAGAAAATATTTGTGTTGAGTTAACACTAAATGAAAAAGCCCTCAAGACCAAAGTAAATGTTGGGAAGAACACATAAAATACTTGCCTTAAAGGTTTTTGAGAAGGAGAGGTTTAAAAAAAAAATAACCTCCTTCCCCTAAAAAGGAAATTAATAAAACCAAATAATTTTTTTGGGGTGTTACACAAACACACCACAAAAGAAGAGTTACATCAAATAGATCTCCAAGAGAATCGAGGAGAAATTTGTATTGAGATCCAAAGAGAGAGAAGAAGCCATCTAGCTAATAACTATGGACCCGAAGGTCTGAGGTAAACTACTCACACATCATCGGAGAGGCTATGGTGTTGATGTAGAAGCCCTCCGTGATCAATGCCCCCTCCGGCGGAGTGCTGTAAAAGGCCCCAAGATGGGATCTCACGGGTACAGAAGGTTGCGGCTGTGGAAATAGGGTTTTTGCTCTGTGTCTGTTGGTTTGGGGGTACGTAGGTATATATAGGAGGAAAAAGTAGGTCTGTGGAGCTACGAGGGGCCCACGAGGATGGAGGGCGCGCCCAGGGGGGTAGGCGCGCCCCTGCCTCGTGGCCTCCTCGTTCGTTTCTTGATGTCCACTCCAAGTCCTCTGGACCACGTTTGTTCCGAAAATCACGTTCCCGAAGGTTTTATTCCATTTGGACTCCGTTTGATATTCCTTTCCTTCGAAACACTGAAATAGGCAAAAAAAACAGCAATTCGGGCTGGGCCTCCGGTTAATAGGTTAGTCCCAAAAATAATATAAAAGTGTATAAATAAGCCCATTAAACATCCAAAACATAATATATAATAGCATGGAACAATAAAAAAATTATAGATACGTTGGAGACGTATCAAGCATCCCCAAGCTTAATTCCTGCTCGTCCTCGAGTAGGTAAATGATAAAAACAGAATTTTTGATGTGGAATGCTACTTAGCATAATTTTCAATGTAATTCTCTTATTTGTGGTATGAATATTCAGATCCGAAAGATTCAAGATAAAAGTTTAATATTGACATAAAAGTAATAATACTTCAAGCATACTAATAAAGCAATCATGTCTTCTCAAAATAACATGGCCAAAGAGAGTTATCCCTACAAAATCATATAGTCTGGCTATGCTCTATCTTCACCACACAAAATATTTAAATCATGCACAACCCCGATGACAAGCCAAGCAATTGTTTCATACTTTTGGTGTTCTCAAACTTTTTCAATCTTCACGCAATACATGAGCGTGAGCCATGGATATAGCACTATAGGTGGAATAGAATGGTGGTTGTGGAGAAGACAAAAAGGAGAAGATGGTCTCACATCAACTAGGCGTATCAATGGGCTATGGAGATGCCCATTAATATATATCAATGTGAGTGAGTAGGGATTGCCATGCAACGGATGCACTAGAGCTATAAGTGTATGAAAGCTCAATAATGAAAACTAAGTGGGTGTGCATCCAACTTGCTTGCTCATGAAGACCTAGAGCAATTTGAGGAAGCCCATCATTGGAATATACAAGCCAAGTTCTACAATAAAAAATTCCCACTAGTATATGAAAGTGACAAAACAAGAGACTCTCTATCTTAAAGATCATGGTGCTACTTTGGAGCACGAGTGTGGAAAAAGGATAGTAGCATTCTCCCTTCTCTCTTTTCTCTCATCATTTTTTTGGTTGGGCCTTTTCTCTTTTTTATGGCCTCTTTTTTTATTTAATCCGGAGTCTCATCCCGACTTGTGGGGGAATCATAGTCTCAATCACCCTTTCCTCACTTGGGACAATGCTCTAATAATGATGATCGTCACACTTTTATTTACTTACAACTCAAGATTTAGAACAAAATATGACTCTATATGAATGCCTCCGGAGGTGTACCGGGATATGCAATGAATCAAGATTGACATGTATGAAGATAATGAACGGTGGCTTTGCCACAAATACGATGTCAACTACATGATCATGCAAAGCAATATGACAATGATGGAGTGTGTCATAGTAAACGGAACGGTGGTAAGTTGCATGGCAATATATCTCGGAATGGCTATGGAAATGCCATGGTAGGTAGGTATGGTGGCTGTTTTGAGGAAGGCATATGGTGGGTGTATGATACCGGTGAAAAGTGCGCGGTATTAGAGAGGCTAGCAATGGTGGAAGGATAAGAGTGCATATAATCCATGGACTCCACATTAGTCGTAAAGAACTCATATACTTGTTGCAAAAATCTATTAGTTATCAAAACAAAGTATTACGCACATGCTCCTAAGGGGATAGATTGGTAGGAAAAGACCATCGCTCATCCCCGACCGCCACTCATAAGGAAGACAATCAATAAATAAATCATGCTCCGATTTCATCACATAACGGTTCACCATACGTGCATGCTACGAGAATCACAAACTTTAACACAAGTATTTCTCAAATTCATAACCACTCAACTAGCATGACTCTAATATCACCATCTTCATATCTCAAAACAATTATCAAGCATCAAACTTCTCTTAGTATTCAACGCACTTATAAGAAAGTTTTTACTAATCTTGGATGCCTATCATATTAGGACTAATTTCACAATTAGAGCAAATTACCATGCTGTTTTGTAGAACTCTCAAAATAATATAAGTGAAGCATGAGAGAAAAATAGTTTCTATAAAACAAACCACCGCCGTGCTCTAAAAGATATAAGTGAAGCACCAGAGCAAAAACTATATAGCTCAAAAGATATAAGTGAAGCACATAGAGTATTCTAATAAATTCCGAATCATGTGTGTCTCTCTCAGAAGTGTATTCAGAGAGGATGATTGTGGTAAACTAAAAGCAAATACTCAAATTATACAAGACGCTCCAAGCAAAACACTTATCATGTGGTGAATAAAAATATAGCTCCAAGTAAAGTTACCGATGGACGAAGACGAAAGAGGGGATGCCTTCCGGGGCATCCCCAAGCTTTGGCTTTTTGGTGTCCTTGGATTTACCTTGGGGTGCCTTGGGCCTCCCCAAGCTTAGGCTCTTGCCACTCCATGTTCCATAATCCATCAAATCTTCACCCAAAACTTGAAAACTTCACAACACAAAACATAACAAAAAATCTCGTGAGCTCCGTTAGCGAAAGAAAACAAAACACCACTTGAAGATACTGTATTGAACTCATTCTTTATTTATATTGGTGTTAAACTTAATTTATTCCAACTTCTCTATGGTTTATAAACTATTTTACTAGCCATAGATTCATTAAAATAAGCAAACAACACACGAAAAACAGAATCTGTCAAAAACAGAACAGTCTGTAGTAATCTGTAACTAACGCAAACTTCTGGAACTCAAAAAGTTCTAGAAAAATAGGACGACCTAAATAATTTGTTTATTGATCTGCTGCAATTGGAATCAGTATTAAATCACGTTCTGGTGATTTTTAACAATTGGTTTCGTGAACAGAAAGTTTCTGGAATTTTCAGCAAGATCAAATAACTATTATCCAAGATGATCCTATAGCTTTCACTTGGCACAAACACTAACTAAAACACACAAAAAAATCTAACTAGAGGCTAGATCAAAGATTTATGCCTAAACAGGAGCAAAAAGCAAAAAAACTAAAATAAAATTGGGTTGCCTCCCAACAAGCGCTTTTCTTTAAAGCCTTTTAGCTAGGCATTGATAATCTTAATGATGCTCACATGAAAGACAAGAATTGAAGCACAAAGAGAGCATCATAAAACATGTGAAAAACACATCTAAGTCTAACATACTTCCTATGCATAGGCATATTATAAGTAAAAAAATTATTAAGGCAAGCAAAAATTAGCGTATGCAAGGAAGCGGAAAGAAACAATAGCAATCTCAACATAACGAGAGGTAATTTAGTAACATGAAAATTTCTACAACCATATTTTCCTCTCTCATAATAATTACATGTAGGATCATAAGCAAATTCAACAATATAGCTATCACAAAACATATTCTTAACACGATCCACATGTATGCAAAGTTGACACTCTTCCAAAATAGTGGGATTATCGTTAACTAAAGTCATGACCTTTCCAAACCCACTTTTATTAAAAACTTCATAAGATTGAACATTCTCCAAATATGTGGGATCTAAAGTTGACACTCTTCCAAACCCACTTTCAATATTATTGCAAACACTATTATCAATCTCATATTCATCATGGGGCTTAAATAAATTTTCAAGATCATAAGAGGAATCACCCCAATCATGATCATTGCAACAAGTAGTAGACATAGCAAAACTAGCATCCCCAAGCTTAGGGTTTTGCATATTATTAGCACAATTGACATTAAGAGAATTTATAGTAAAATCAATGCAATCATGCTTTTTATCGAAGGAACTACCAAGTATGGGTGCAATAGCAACGATCTCATGTTTAACATAAGGAACTATAGCAAATTCATAAATATTGGCATCATGGCCACAAAAATAGCAAGCATCATGTTCATCAAGGGATATTTCAATCAAATCATCGGACTCATAATTATCTATAGATTCATGCATATCATTATTTTCTTCCTCCATAGACTCCTGGAAAATATCAGCCTCTTCTTGGACAACGGAGGAGTCCTCAATATATGGTTTAACATAGGCATTGGAAGCATAATTATCATACCAAATTTAAGTATGGCAAAATTTTCAGATTTGTAAAGAGTACCATCATATGTTTCAATCAAAGAAGCAATTTCATAAGCACCCTTAAAAGCAACAAATTCTTCAATTTGTTGAACATCATAGTAATTATAAACACCCTTAGCATACGAAGATACGATTCCAATATCACTAAACTCACATTCGTAGGGAAGGTGTTTCTTAATGTTTTCAGAGCAACAAGTAAAATCATAAATTTCACAAAGATTCCAAGCATAACACATCAATCTGTTTATTTGATCCCATAAGAGTCTCCCTTTTTCAGACAAATAGTGACACACAAAATGAGCATGCTCGTCTAAAGATTTTGTTGGGGAACGTAGTAATTTCAAAAAAATTCCTACGCACACGCAAGATCATGGTGATGCATAGCAACGAGAGGGGAGAGTGTTGTCCACGTACCCTCGTAGACCAACAGCGGAAGCGTTATCACAACGCGGTTGATGTAGTCGTACGTCTTCACGATCCGACCGATCAAGTACCGAACGCACGGCACCTCCGAGTTCTACACACGTTCAGCTCGATGACGTCCCTCGAACTCCGATCTAGCCGAGTGTTGAGGGAGAGTTTCGTCAGCACGACGGCGTGGTGACGATGATGATGTTCCACCGACGCAGGGCTTCGCCTAAGCTCCGCAACGGTATTATCGAGGTGTAATATGATGGAGGGGGGCACCGCACACGGCTAAGAGATCTCAAGGATCAATTGTTGTGTCTCTGGGGTGCCCCCCTGCCCCCGTATATAAAGGAGCAAGGGGGAGGCAGCCGGCCAAGGGGAGAGGCGCGCCAAAGGGGGGAGTCCTACTCCCACCGGGAGTAGGACTCCTCCTTTCCTTGTGGGAGTAGGAGAAGGGAAGGGGGTAGGAGAAAGAAGGAAGGGGGCGCCCCCCCTCCCTAGTCCAATTCGGACTAGCCCATGGGGAGGGGTGCGGCCACCCTTTGGGGTCTTTCCCTCCTTTCCCGTATGGCCCATTAAGGCCCAATACGAATTCCCGTAACTCTCCGGTACTCCGAAAAATACCCGAATCACTCGGAACCTTTCCGAAGTCCGAATATAGTCGTCCAATATATCGATCTTTACGTCTCGGCCATTTCGAGACTCCTCGTCATGTCCCCGATCTCATCCGGGACTCCAAACTCCTTCGGTACATCAAAACTCAATAAAACTGTCATCGTAACGTTAAGCGTGCGGACCCTTCGGGTTCGAGAACTATGTAGACATGACCGAGACACCTCTCCGGTCAATAACCAATAGCGGGACCGGGATGCCCATATTGGCTCCCACATATTCTACGAAGATCTTTATCGGTCAGACCGCATAACAACATACGTTGTTCCCTTTGTCATCGGTATGTTACTTGCCCGAGATTCGATCGTCGGTATCTCGATACTTAGTTCAATCTCGTTACCGGAAAGTCTCTTTACTCGTTCCGTAATACATCATCCCGCAACTAACTCATTAGTCACAATGCTTGCAAGGCTTATAGTGATGTGCATTACCGAGTGGGCCCAGAGATACCTCTCCGACAATCGGAGTGACAAATCCTAATCTCGAAATACGCTAACCCAACAAGTACCTTTGGAGACACCTGTAGAGCACCTTTATAATCACCCATTTACGTTGTGACGTTTGGTAGCACACAAAGTGTTCCTCCGGTAAACGGGAGTTGCATAATCTCATAGTCATAGGAACATGTATAAGTCATGAAGAAAGCAATAGCAACATACTAAACGATCGGGTGCTAAGCTAACGTAATGGGTCAAGTCAATCACGTCATTCTCCTAATGAGGTGATCCCGTTAATCAAATGACAACTCATGTCTATGGCTAGGAAACATAACCATCTTTGATTAACGAGCTAGTCAAGTAGAGGCATACTAGTGACACTCTGTTTGTCTATGTATTCACACATGTATTATGTTTCCGGTTAATACAATTCTAGCATGAATAATAAACATTTATCATGATATAAGGAAATATATAATACTTTATTATTGCCTCTAGGGCATATTTCCTTCAGTCTCCCACTTGCACTAGAGTCAATAATCTAGTTCACATCGCCATGTGATTTAACATCAATAATTCACATCACCATGTGATTAACACCCATAGTTCACATCTCTATGTGACCAACACTCAAAGGGTTTACTAGATTCAATAATCTAGTTCACATCGCTATGTGATTAACACCCAAAGAGTACTAAGGTGTGATCATGGTTTGATTGTGGGATAATTTTAGTCACCGGGTCTGTCACATTCAGATCCGTAAGTATTTTGCAAATTTCTATGTCTACAATGCTCTGCACGGAGCTACTCTAGCTAATTGCTCCCACTTTCAATATGTATCTAGACTGAGACTTAGAGTCATCTAGATTTAGTGTCAAAATTTGCATCGACGTAACCCTTTACGACGAACCTTTTGTCACTTCCATAATCGAGAAACATTTTGTTATTCCACTAAGGATAATTTTGACCGCTGTCCAGTGATCTACTCCTAGATCACTATTGTACTCCCTTGCCAAAATTAGTGTAGGGTACACAATAGATCTGGTACACAGCATGGCATACTTTATAGAACCTATGGCCAAGGCATAGGGAATGACTTTCATTCTCTTTCTATCTTCTGCTGTGGTCGGGCTTTGAGTCTTTACTCAATTTCACACCTTGTAACACATACAAGAACTCTTTCTTTGACTGTTCTATTTTGAACTACTTCAAAATCTTGTTAAGGTATGTACTCATTGAAAAACTTATCAAGCGTCTTCATCTATCTCTATAGATCTTGATGCTCAATATGTAAGCAGCTTCACCGAGGTCTTTCTTTGAAAACTCCTTTCAAACACTCCTTTATGCTTTGCAGAATAATTCTACATTATTTCCGATCAACAATATGTCATTCACATATACTTATCAGAAATGTTGTAGTGCTCCCACTCACTTTCTTGTAAATACAGGCTTCACCGCAAGTCTGTATAAAACTATATCCTTTGATCAACTTATCAAAGCGTATATTCCTACTCCGAGATGCTTGCACCAGTCCATAGATGGATCGCTGGAGCTTGCATATTTTGTTAGCACCTTTAGGATTGACAAAACCTTCTGGTTGCATCATATACAACTCTTCTTTAATAAATCCATTAAGGAATGCAGTTTTGTTTATCCATTTGCCATATTTCATAAAATGCGGCAATTGCTAACATGATTCAGACAGATTTAAGCATAGATACGAGTGAGAAACTCTCATCGTAGTCAACACCTTGAACTTGTCGAAAACCTTTTTGCGACAATTCTAGCTTTGTAGATAGTAACACTACTATCAGCGTCCGTCTTCCTCTTGAAGATCCATTTTAATCTCAATGGCTCGCCAATCATTGGGCAAGTCAATCAAAGTCCATACTTTGTTCTCATACATGGATCTCATCTCAGATTTCATGGCCTCAAGCCATTTTGCGGAATCTGGGCTCACCATCGCTTCTTCATAGTTCGTAGGTTCTTCATGGTCTAGTAACATAACCTCCAGAACAGGATTACCGTACCACTCTGGTGTGGATCTTACTCTGGTTTACCTACGAGGTTTGGTAGTAACTTGATCTGAAGTTTACATGATCATCATCATTAACTTCCTCACTAATTAGTGTAGGAGTCACAGGAACAGATTTCTGTGATGAACTACTTTCCAATAAGGGAGCAGGTACAGTTACCTTATCAAGTTCTACTTTCCTCCCACTCACTTCTTTCGAGAGAAACTCCTTCTCTAGAAAGGATCCATACTAAGCAACGAATGTCTTGCCTTCGGATCTGTGATAGAAGGTGTACCCAACTGTCTCCTTTGGGTATCCTATGAAGACACATTTCTCCGATTTGGGTTTGAGCTTATCAGGATGAAACTTTTTCACATAAGCATCGCAACCCCAAACTTTAAGAAACGACAACTTTGGTTTCTTGCCAAACCACAGTTCATAAGGCGTCGTCTCAACGGATTTTGATGGTTCCCTATTTAACGTGAATGTAGCTGTCTCTAATGCATAACCCCAAAACGATAGTGGTAAATTGGTAAGAGACATCATAGATTGCACTATATCCAATAAAGTACGGTTATGACGTTCGGACACACCATTATGCTGTGGTGTTCCAGGTGGCGTGAGTAGTGAAACTATTTCACATTGTTTTAACTGAAGGCCAAACTCGTAACTAAAATACTCTTCTCCACGATCAAATCGTAGAAACTTTATTTTCTTGTTACGATGATTTTCGCTTCACTCTGAAATTCTTTGAACTTTTCAAATGTTTCAGACTTGTGTTTCATCAAGTAGATATACCCATATCTGCTCAAATCATCTGTGAATGTCAGAAAATAATGATACCTGCTACGATCCTCAATATTCATCGGACCACATACATCTGTATGTATGATTTCCAACAAATCTGTTGCTCTCTCCATAGTTCCGGAGAACGGCGTTTCAGTCATCTTGCCCATGAGGCACGGTTCGCAAGCATCAAGTGATTCACAATCAAGTGATTCCAAAATCCCATCAGTATGGAGTTTCTTCATGCGCTTTACACCAATATGACCTAAACGGCAGTGCCACAAATAAGTTGCACTATCATTATTAACTTTGCATCTTTTGGCTTCAATATTATGAATATGTGTATCACTACGATCGAGATCCAACAAACCATTTTCGTTGGTGTGTATGACCATAGAAGGTTTTTATTCATGTTAAACAGAATAACAATTGTTCTCTAACTTAAATGAATAACCGTATTGCAATAAACATGATCAAATCATATTCATGCTCAACGCAAACACCAAATAACACTTATTTAGTTTCAACACTAATCCCGAAAGTATAGGTAGTGTGCGATGATGATCATATCAATCTTGGAACTACTTCCAACACACATCGTCACCTCTCCTTTTACTAGTCTCTGTTTATTCTGCAACTCCCGTTTCGAGTTACTACTCTTAGCAACTGAACCAGTATCAAAATACTGAAGGGTTGCTATAAACACTAGTAAAGTACACATCAATAACACGTATATCCAATATACCTTTGTTCACTTTGCCATCCTTCTTATCCACCAAATAATTGGGGTAGTTCCGCTTCTAGTGACCAGTCCCTTTGCAGTAGAAGCACTTAGTCTCAGGCTTAGGACCAGACTTAGGCTTCTTCACTTGAGCAGCAACTTGCTTGCCATTCTTCTTGAAGTTCCCCTTCTATCCCTTTGCCCTTTTCTTGAAACTAGTGGTCTTGTTAACCATCAACACTTGATGTTTTTCTTGATTTCTACCTTCGTCGATTTCAGCATCACGAAGAGCTCGGGAATTACTTTCGTCATCCCTTGCATATTATAGTTCATCACGAAGTTCTACTAACTTGGTGATGGTGACTAGAGGAATTCTGTCAATCACTATTTTATCTGGAAGATTAACTCCCACTTGATTCAAGCGATTGTAGTACCCAGACAATCTGAGCACATGCTCACTAGTTGAGCGATTCTCCTCCATCTTTTAGCTATAGAACTTGTTGGAGACTTCATATCTCTCAACTCGGGTATTTTCTTGAAATATTAACTTCAACTCCTGGAACATCTTATATGGTCCACGACGTTCAAAACGTCTTTGAAGTCCCGATTCTAAGCCGTTAAGCATGGTGCACTAAACTATCAAGTAGTCATCATATTGAGCTAGCCAGACGTTCATAACGTCTGCATCTGCTCTTGCAATAGGTCTGTCACCTAGCGGTGCATCAAGGACATAATTTTTCTGTGCAGCAATGAGGATAATCCTCAGATCACGGATCCAATCCGCATCTTTGCTACTAACATCTTTCAACATAATTTTTCTCTAGGAACATATCAAAAATAAACACAGGGAAGCAACAACGCGAGCTATTGATCTACAACATAATTTGCAAAAATACTATCAGGACTAAGTTCATGATAAATTTAAGTTCAATTAATCATATTACTTAAGAACTCCCACTTAGATAGATATCCCTCTAATCATCTAAGTGATTACGTGATCCAAATCAACTAAACCATGTCCGATCATCACGTGAGATGGAGTAGTTTCAATGGTGAACATCACTATGTTGATCATATCTACTATATGATTCACGCTCGACCTTTCGGTCTCCGTGTTCCAAGGCCATATCTGTACATATGCTAGGCTCGTCAAGTTTAACCTGAGTATTCCGCGTGTGCAACTGTTTTGCACCCGTTGTATTTGAACGTAGAGCTTATCACACCCGATCATCACGTGTTGTCTCAGCACGAAGAACTTTCGCAACGGTGCATACTCAGGGAGAACACTTTTATCTTGAAATTTCAGTGAGGGATCATCTTATAATGCTACAGTCAATCAAAGCAAGATAAGATGCATAAAGGATTAACATCACATGCAATCAATATAAGTGATATGATATGGCCATCATCATCTTGTGCTTGTGATCTCCATCCCCGAAGCACCGTGCTCGTGATCTCCATCTCCGAAGCACCGTCATGATCACCATTGTCACCGGCACGACACCTTGATCTCCATCGTAGTATCGTTGTCGTCTCACCAACTAATTGCTTTTACGACTATCGCTACCGCTTAGTGATAAAGTAAAACTATTACATGGCGATTGCATCTCATACAATAAAGCGACAACTATATGGCTCCTGCCAGTTGCCGATAACTCGGTTACAAAACATGATCATCTCATACAACACATTATATCACATCATGTCTTGACCATATCACATCACAACATGCCCTGCAAAAACAAGTTAGACGTCCTCTACTTTGTTGTTGCATGTTTTACGTGGCTGCTACGGGCTAAGCAAGAACCGTTCTTACCTACGCATCAAAACCACAACGATAGTTTGTCAAGTTGGTGCTGTTTTAACCTTCGCAAGGACCGGGCGTAGCCACACTCGGTTCAACTAAAGTGAGAGAGACAGACACCCGCCAGTCACCTTTAAGCAACGAGTGCTCCGAACGGTGAAACCAGTCTCGCGTAAGCGTACGCGTAATGTCGGTCCGGGCCGCTTCATCTCACAATACCGCTGAACCAAAGTATGACATGCTGGTAAGCAGTATGACTTATATCGCCCACAACTCACTTGTGTTCTACTCGTGCATAGCATCAACGCATAAAACCTGGCTTGGATGCCACTGTTGGGGAACGTAGTAATTTCAAAAAAATTCCTACGCACACGCAAGATCATGGTGATGCATAGCAATGAGAGGGGAGAGTGTTGTCCACGTACCCTCGTAGACCGACAGCGGAAGCGTTATCACAACGCGGTTGATGTAGTCGTACGTCTTCACGATCCGACCGATCAAGTACCGAACGCACGGCACCTCCGAGTTCTACACACGTTCAGCTCGATGATGTCCCTCGAACTCCGATCCAGCCGAGTGTTGAGGGAGAGTTTCGTCAGCACAACGGCATGGTGACGATGATGATGTTCCACCGACGCAGGGCTTCGCCTAAGCTCAGCAACGGTATTATCGAGGTGTAATATGGTGGAGGGGGGCACCGCACACGGCTAAGAGATCTCAAGGATCAATTGTTGTGTCTCTGGGGTGCCCCCCTGCCCCCGTATATAAAGGAGCAAGGGGGAGGCAGCCGGCCAAGGGGAGAGGCGCGCCAAAGGGGGAGTCCTACTCCCACCGGGAGTAGGACTCCTCCTTTCCTTGTGGGAGTAGGAGAAGGGAAGGGGGTAGGAGAAAGAAGGAAGGGGGCGCCCCCCCTCCCTAGTCCAATTCGGACTAGCCCATGGGGAGGGGTGCGGCCACCCTTTGGGGTCTTTCCCTCCTTTCCCGTATGGCCCATTAAGGCCCAATACGAATTCCCGTAACTCTCCGGTACTCCGAAAAATACCCGAATCACTCGGAACCTTTCCGAAGTCCGAATATAGTCGTCCAATATATCGATCTTTATATCTCGGCCATTTCGAGACTCCTCGTCATGTCCCCGATCTCATCCGGGACTCCGAACTCCTTCGGTACATCAAAACTCAATAAAACTGTCATCGTAACGTTAAGCGTGCGGACCCTTCGGGTTCGAGAACTATGTAGACATGACCGAGACACCTCTCCGGTCAATAATCAATAGCGGGACCTGGATGCCCATATTGGCTCCCACATATTCTATGAAGATCTTTATCGGTCAGGCCGCATAACAACATACGTTGTTCCCTTTGTCATCGGTATGTTACTTGCCCGAGATTCGATCGTCGGTATCTCGATACCTAGTTCAATCTCGTTACTGGCAAGTCTCTTTACTCGTTCCGTAATACATCATCCCGCAACTAACTCATTAGTCACAATGCTTGCAAGGCTTATAGTGATGTGTATTACCGAGTGGGCCCAGAGATACCTCTCCGACAATCGGAGTGACAAATCCTAATCTCGAAATACGCCAACCCAACAAGTACCTTTGGAGACACCTGTAGAGCACCTTTATAATCACCCATTTACGTTGTGACGTTTGGTAGCACACAAAGTGTTCCTCCGGTAAACGGGAGTTGCATAATCTCATAGTCATAGGAACATGTATAAGTCATGAAGAAAGCAATAGCAACATACTAAACGATCGGGTGCTAAGCTAACGTAATGGGTCAAGTCAATCACGTCATTCTCCTAATGAGGTGATCCCGTTAATCAAATGACAACTCATGTCTATGGCTAGGAAACATAACCATCTTTGATTAACGAGCTAGTCAAGTAGAGGCATACTAGTGACACTCTGTTTGTCTATGTATTCACACATGTATTATGTTTCCGGTTAATACAATTCTAGCATGAATAATAAACATTTATCATGATATAAGGAAATATATAATACTTTATTATTGCCTCTAGGGCATATTTCCTTCAGATTTCCCATCAACTAAGCTAGTTGGGGTTTCAGCACGAGCGCATAAGGATCGAAGATGATCCAAGTAGAACACTTTAAGAGGATCCATATCAATAGATTTTTAGCAAGCAAAGATGCAAGCACATAGAAGGCACATGGAAACACAAGCAAACAATAGATCTGGCAAGGAAAAGGCAAACGAAAAAGAAGGCGAACGGAAAGAGAGGGCGAATAAAACGGCAAGGGTGAAGTGGGGGAGAGGAAAACGAGAGGCAAATGGCAAATAATGTAATGCGAGGGATAAGAGTTTGTGATGGGTACTTGGTATGTCTTGACTTGTGCGTAGACTCCCCGTTAACGGCGCCAGAAATCCTTCTTACTACCTCTTGAGCACTGCGTTGGTTTTCCCTTGAAGAGGAAAGGGTGATGCAGTAAAGTAGCGTAAGTATTTCCCTCAGTTTTTTAGAACCAAGGTATCAATCCAGTAGGAGACCATGTTCGAGTACCACGCACCTACACAAACAAATAAGAACCTCGCAACCAATGTGATAAAGGGGTTGTCAATCCCTTCATGGTCACTTGCAAAAGTGAAATCTGATAGAGATGATAAGATAATATTTTTGGAATTTTTTATGATAGACTGAAAGTAAAGAAAGCAAAATAAACGGCACCAGAAATAACTTGTTGATGGGAGACTAATATGATGGAGAATAGACCCGGGGGCCATAGGTTTCACTAGTGGCTTCTCTCAAGATAGCATAAGTATTACGGTGGGTAAACAAATTGCTGTCAAGCAATTGATAGAATTGAGCATAGTTATGAGAATATCTAGGTATGATCATGTGTATAGGCATCACGTCTGTGACAAGTAGACCGACTCCTGCCTGCATCTACTACTATTACTCCACACATCGACCGCTATCCAGCATGCATCTAGAGTATTAAGTTCATAAGAACAGAGTAACGCTTTAAGCAAGATGACATGATGTAGAGGGATAAACTCATGCAATATGATATAAACCCCATCTTTTTATCGTCGATGGCAACAATACAATACGTGTCATTTCCCCTACTGTCATTGGGATCGAGCACCGCAAGATTGAACCCAAAGCTAAGCACTTCTCCCATTGCAAGAAAGATCAATCTAGTAGGCCAACCAAACTGATAATTCGAAGAGACTTGCAAAGATAACCAATCATACATAAAAGAATTCAGAGGAGATTCAAATATTGTTCATAGATAATCTTGATCATAAACCCACAATTCATCGGATCTCGACAAACACGCCGCAAAAGAAGAGTTACATCAAATAGATCTCCAAGAGAATCGAGGAGAACTTTGTATTGAGATCCAAAGAGAGAGAAGAAGCCATCTAGCTAATAACTATGGACCCGAAGGTCTGAGGTAAACTACTCACACATCATCGGAGAGGCTATGGTGTTGATGTAGAAGCCCTCCGTGATCAATGCCCCCTCCGGCGGAGCGCCGGAAAAGGCCCCAAGATGGGATCTCACGGGTACAGAAGGTTGCGGTGGTGGAAATAGGGTTTTTGCTCCGTGTCTGATGGTTTGGGGGTACGTAGGTATATATAGGAGGAAGAAGTAGGTCGGTGGAGCTATGAGTGGCCCACGAGGGTGGAGGGTGCGCCCCTGCCTCGTGGCCTCCTCGTTCATTTCTGGACGTCCACTCCATGTCCTCTAGATCACGTTTGTTCCGAAAATCACGTTCCCGAAGGTTTTATTCCGTTTGGACTCCGTTTGATATTCCTTTCCTTCGAAACACCAAAATAGGCAAAAAAAATAGCAATTCGGGCTGGGCCTCCGGTTAATAGGTTTGTCCCAAAAATAATATAAAAGTGTATAAATAAGCCCATTAAACATCCAAAACAGAATATATAATAGCATGGAACAATCATAAATTATAGATACGTTGGAGACGTATCAGTAAACTACTCACGCTTCATCGGAAGGGCAATAGGGTTGATGTAGAAGCCCTCCGTGATCGAATCCCCCTCCGGCAGGGTGCCAGAAAAGGTCCCTAGATGGGATCTCATGGGTACAAAAGGTTGCGGTGGTGGAGAAGTGTTTTCGTGGATGCCTCTGGTGGGTTGGGGATATATATATATATGGGAATATATAGGCGAAAGAATTAGGTGAGGAGGTGCACAGGGGGCCCACAAGGGTGGGGGGCACGCCCTACCCCCTGGGCGCGTTCTCCGTCCTTGTGGCCGCCTCGTGGCTCCTCCGACTTCATCTCCAAGTCTCCTTGTTGTCTTCTGGTCCAAGAAAAATCATCGCGAAGATTTTATTCCGTTTGGACTCCGTTTGGTTTTCCTTTTCTGCGAAACTCAAAAACATGGAAAAATAGGAACTGGCACTGGGCTCTAGGTTAATAGGTTAGTCCCAAAAATAATATAAAATAGCATATAAAACATCCAAAATAGATAATATAATAGCATGGAACAATAAAAAATTATAGATATGTTGGAGACGTATTAGTGGGTCCCCTTGGTTGATTCTTTCGGCAATATTTTTTATATATTCCAAAAATATTCTTCGTGGATTTTCAGGTCATTCCGAGAACTTCTATTTCTGCCCAAAAATAACACCATGGCAATTCTGCTGAAAACAACGTCAATCCGGGTTAGTTCCATTCAAATCATGCAATTTAGAGTCCAAAACAAGGGCGAAAGAGTTTGGAAAAGTAGATATGATGGAGGTATCAATTGCCCGTGTCTAGCCCTCATGATTATCACAAGAAATTTGATGGGCCACGTCTCCCTTAGCGTGATCTAAAGACTTCACTTCAACCTGCATCGCAACTTGAAGTTAGTTTGCGTACTCAACAACTACTGCAGCACATCGCTGAGGATCGACGCAAAAAAGAACACCTCGCCGCCGAGCTGAATGCTATCAACAATCAAACCAGAATCACGCATCTGATTGAGGATGAAAACAAGAAGAGGCTCTGGAAATTGCTTTGCAAGTTCTTTACCGAGAAACAACTCATCAATGTCAATCTCCAAGAACTCTATGATCATATTGACAAAGGCTTCACCATCGATGATTTTCAACATTGGAGTACCCCTCCTCTAGCTGGTCGTGAGAAAACCACTGATCTTCTGCACCTCAAGCTTCGCATGCTAATTGAAGAATCTAAAGCCACTTCACCGACAGAGAAACCTACCGAAGGCAATGTGCTCTATCGTGTTCGTCAAGTGTCTGATCCAAATATGCCCTCATCTTCTCCGCCCCAAGTTGTTATTCCTGATGAAAAATCCACCGCTCCTGAAGCCGAAGCTGACCCAGTCACTTCCGAAGCAGAAGTCACCTCAGACAGTTCTTCGGTAGATGCCGCTGAGTGAATCAAGTTCTGCATTTTTTGCACTCCTGTTATTCCTCACCCTTTTGACACTAGTTGGAAAAAAGGGGGAGAATTACATTGAGTCTTGATAGATTTGCTTTCTGTGTTTCTTTGGTTTGGTTTCTTCATAGCATGTCAATCCGCGCAGAAACAGTTCAGTCAGCCCATAGTCCGATTGCACCTAGAATACATAGACCATCACCTCCTCCAAGGGATGTGGTACAACCCAATGCAGAGACCAGTGGTGAGACCGGGACCGTGATCAGATCACTCCTCCCTGGTGGCGCAATGATTATCATCGCATTCGGGCGCCCCCTCCGCGGGATGTCGCATATAGGGTCCGACCCTATGAGGACATGCAGCCGTTTGATGATGATCGAAGGCCTAGCACTCCGCACCGGCCGGGTGTATAGTCCGCGGGACCAAGAGGGAATGGTTATCGGGATCTGTGGTTCAACGCAAGATATGTTCTTGCTCAGAACCTAGTTGACAGGGGTCGAACCAACGTTTTAAATAGTCGGCTATAGCGTTTTGAGACGAACAATGCTACAACTATGCATTTTTAGCTCTACCTGTGAATAGCCGCTAATAGCGCTGCTAACTTACGATTAGAGATAAAACCGAGCTTATTTCGCGCTATAGCGTAAAAAATGGGCCCAAATTGCACGGCCCAAAACCACATAGCCCAAATTTCTGACTAAAGTCGCGTGGCCCAAATGAGTACAACCCTAGACGGCTGATAAGTCTCCAACGTATCTATAATTTATGTAGTATTCATGCCATGTTTACAACAATTTTATATGGTTTTGGTATGATTTGCATGGAACTAACTCGGACTGACGATATTTTGAGCAGGACTACTATGGTGTTGTTTTTTGTGCAGAAATGGAGGTTCTCCAAATGAGCTGAAACCTTTTGATGATTTTTTTGGAACAAAAGAGGCAGTAGAAGCTTCGTGGGAGGGCCAGAAGAGCCATGAGGTGGGCACAACCCACTAGGGTGCTCCTAGAGCCCAACACGTGTGCAGGTGGGTTGTGCTTACCTTGAGGCCCATCTTCGCGTGAAACCGGCGCCAAAAAATCCTATAAATAGGGAAACCATCAGAAATAACCCTAAATCAGATGTTCCACCGCCGCAAGCCTCTATAGTCATGAAAAACTAATCTAGACCCCATTTCAGCGGAGGGGGAAAATCATCACCGGTGGCCATCTTCATCATCCCGACGACCACCATGATGAGGAGGGAGTAGTTGTCGGGGAACATAAACAAGGGTATATATTTTCCCCTGACTCGTGCACTGACGATGAAGCCCACGGGCACAAGAACAAGATTACAGCACCAAGGTCAGAGTGGAACACAAGGAATCAGTCCTTCGGAGGACCAACGTGCATCACAAGAAGACCAAGTCTGGCCCGAGAAGCAAGACGTTACTAAGGGAAAAGCCTCCCATGCCGGGCAGGCGAACCTGGCGAGGACGAGGTCACCCCCGAAAGCAAGCCTCCAGGTCACCCCGGCAGGCCTGCCGAGGCCTACGAAAGCAGAACCACCTCACCACACCACCTCATCACGACGCATGTCGTCGATCAGTGCGGTGTCAAGCTCCAAAGTGACTAAGTGGCTGTTATTCACCACATGGCAGCTACTTCCTACAGGAAATACCCCCAAGCGACACCCGTCCTGTGACGTGTCGAGCGAGCAGGTGCGAAGCTGGCAAAACAACCCGGCAAGGCCTGTCGGGTAAGCTAAGATGTGACGTTGAGCGGCGCATTTAATGCACTTTATCAGCCTGCAGAGTTAGGTATGATAGCACTGTTTTCTATCTAATCAATGCATAATGACTGATTTGCCACTGTGGTGACCCCTTTGTCTATAAAAGGAGGCCTAAGGCAACCGTAGAAAGGGTTAGCAAATCCACCCTCTCACACATTCATACGCGCGTAGCCGTTTCGCCCCGAGCACTACAAAAAAACACACTTCCGTGTTGATACGTGTTTGTCACAGTAGGTCATGTTTTCTGTCATGCATGTACGTCCATGACGATTTTATGACAGAATCAAAGTAGTCATACATGTTCTGTCGTAGAAGTGTTCCGTGACATTACCAAAATTATCATCACGGAAGTGTCCACTTCCATGACGATAAATTGCGCGTCATATAGTTGCTTTCGTCAAGGGTAACCGACACGTGGTATCCACCATAACGGGTCGTCGTTAAGCTATCGGGTTCCGGTTTCGACCCGATAACCCGTTAATAGCCCGGACTATTGGGGATTTTCCACATGTAAAATTCTGAATGGCGAGAGAAACCACATGTCGGCTCACCGTTGGGACAGATGTCATCCACTCATTGGACTGAAGGCGCCTATGATACGTCGACACGTGGCACGGCCCAACAGAGGCCCATTCCGGTGAAAAGGCTGGCCCGTTTGACTTGGTCAAAAGGTAGTGGGCCGGGCCACGAAAGGCCTGCTAACGGCATGTTCGCATATAGCCCATTTACAGCCCGCTAAGTCATGACCCGTTATGGCTTATTCGAATTAGGCCGAGTGGCGTCATCTGGGCTGTCCAATATGATTCCAGCCCGTTGTAACTTCCAGCCCATGTATGGCCCATGATGTCTTTCGGCCCATATGAGGTCCTTTGTAACTCTTGGCCCATTAACGGCCCGTGGTGAAACTGGCCCGTAATGAACAGTGTATCGTTTTATACCCGTTAACGGCCCATTAGTCCGTCGACCGTTTCCAGCCCGTGTTAACTTTCGCCTTCTAAGGGCCCATTTATTCTTGGGCTCATTTCCATAATTCGATTACTTATGGTTTCTTACTGGCCTATTCCGCTTGTGGGCCAAATTCAGCCCATGGTTACAGTCGGCCTGTTTGTGGCCCGTTAACCCGTTGGGCTATTTTCATAGCGTCATCAATTATGGCCTATTAACGGCCCGTTATGGTCGGGCCGTAAAACAGATGATTTCCACTCTAGCCCATTTACGACCCATTTTGCGGCCCGTTATTGGTCCACGAATAGTACGGCCCATGTTTGGCGAAACGATTATATGGCCTGTAGAAGGCCCATATATGAGACGACCCGTAGAAGGCCCATAGATCCTACCGCCCGTAGAAGGCCCATGGATCGTACAACCCATGGAGGGCCATGGTCACTGAGGGAGTCCTGCATTAGAGGGGTCCCCGGGCGTCCAGGCTATGTGACATGGGCCGGACTGGTGGGCGTGAAGATACAAGATAGAAGGCCTTTCCCCGTGTCCGGATGGGACTCTCCTTTGCATGTATGGCAACCTTGGCGTTCGGATGTATAGTTTCCTTTCTTTGTAAACCGACTTTGTACAACCTTAGGCCCCTCCGGTGTCTATATAAACCAGAGGGTTTAGTCCATAGAGGCAATCACAAATCATACAGGTTAGACATCTAGGGTTTAGCCATTACGACCTCGAGGTAGATCAACTCTTGTAACCCCTATACTCATCAAAGTCAATCAAGCAGGAAGTAGGGTATTACCTCCATTAAGAGGGCCCGAACCTGGGTAAACATCATGTCCCCTGCCTCCTGTTACCTTCGAACCTCAGACGCACAGTTTGGGACCCCCTACCCGAGATCGGCCGGTTTTGACACCGACATTGGTGCTTTCGTTGAGAGTTCCACTGTGTTGTCGAGAGAAGGTTCGGTGGCTCGATCGATCATCTACAATGATGATGACTCGTGGGAGACTTTCCTCCCCGGCCAAATCTTCGTATTCGGCGGCTTCGCACTGCGTGCCAACTCGATTGGCCACCTTGAACAGATCGATAGCTACGCCCCTGGTCATCAGATCAGTTTTGGAAACCTAAACTATGTCGCCGATATCCGAGGAGACTTGATCTTCGAAGGGTTCGCGGCCCCGATCACCGCTCTGGCCTTAGATCCGGAACAAACCATCAGGTCCGAAGATGGGAGTTTCGAGCCCATCGGACTCTCCGCTGCAAACTGCATTATCAAGGATCCGGAGGCGACTATGTCCACGGCGAGCTCAGAATCAGATCGGGTTCCCCCTATCATTGAAAGGCCGGACTCGCCCCCGGACTCCAGATCCAAACTTTCGAAGTCCGTGCCAAGCAAGCATGGCCAGGAGGCCTTCGCCCCGGCCAGCCCCGCGGACCCTGGCTTCCTCGTCCAAACCTCGCTCTTAAACGATGCTCTGGACTTTGCGATCCCTCGTCATTACAGAGGAATCACTTCTGAACTATGCCCAACCCGGACTAGGGGCTGGGAGCGGGGAATTTTACGCCCCACACACCACCCACTTCATAGCCACTATCGAAGATTTAACCGACATGCTAGACTACGCCTCCAAAGACATCAACAGCATGGATGACGATGTCAGAGACGAACAAGGCCAAGACCCGCCGATCACCGGACGTTGGACGACCACCTCCACATATGACGTGTACATGGTGGACACACCCAAAGAGGATGACAATGACGGCAGGAAGGATCTGGTTGAGGATAAGCCTGCTGAGGCACCTCCAAATCATCGACGTCTGCGGCACCGCTCAAAATCGCGTCACGAAAAAGACAGCAATACCGGCACCGGATATAATAACACTCCGGAGAACGCTGAAGACCCCGAAGCCCTAGTCGAGCCAACATACAAACAGGATGATTGGGAGGATGGGCAAGTTAGCCCTGACGATCCAGTTGGGAACGAGGACTCAAAGGATAGTAACTATCTACCAATCTCCGAGGATGATGTGAGCCTTGGCGACGAAGACTTCATCATGCCAGAGGAACCACTCGAGCAGGAGCGCTTTAAGTGCCAGCTAATCGCCACTGCAAGAAGCCTAAAAAAGAAGCAGCAATAGCTCCAAGCTGAACAGGATACACCCAACGACAGATGGAGCCAGGTCCTGGCTGCCGAAGAGTATGGCCTTCAACTCCTAGCAAGGAGTTATCTGAAGCGTCGGCTACTACCACAATTTGACGACGAGGCCCTCGAGCCCATACCATCGAGATATGACAGTGCTGATGAGCCAGACTGGCCACCGCATGGACGAGATAAAGTGGCCACCTATGCTGAACACCAACCCGCACCACCTCGCGTAGAGGTAGAGAGACAGCGGCTCTAGGATACACCTACGACCTGCGACAGGACCTGGACAATAGAGCAGGCCAAGCCAGATGAATCTATGGATCAAGGGGGCGTGCCCAACGCGAGAGGACGGCCATCAGGCCTGGCGCGATAGGCACAACCTCACCCGGGCCGAGAACCGCATACGGACTTCATCCGAACTGCGTCGTGACGTCGCCCGATATAGAGGCGCCACACACCCCCTATGCTTCACCGATGAGGTAATGGAGCACCAGTTCCCAGAAGGGTTTAAACCCGTGAACATTGAATCGTACGATTGTACGACGGATCCCGCGGTATGGATCGAAGATTTTCTTCTCCACATTCACATGGCTCGCGGTAACGATCTCCATGCCATCAAGTACCTCCTCCTAAAACTCAAGGGACCAGCATGGCACTGGTTAAACAGCCTCCCAGAAAACTCTATTGGTAGCTGGGAAGATTTGGAAGACGCCTTTAGAGACAACTTCCAAGGTACCTATGTTCGTCCTCCAGACGCCGATGACCTTAGTCACATAGTCCAGCAAACCGGAGAGTCAGCCCGGAAACTCTGGACCAGGTTCTTAATTAAAAAGAACCAAATTGTCGATTGTCCGGACGCCGAAGCCCTCGCGGCCTTTAAACACAGCGTCCGTGACGAGTGGCTCGCCCGACACCTCCGCCAAGAAAAACTGAAGTCCATGGCAGCTCTCACCGCACTTATGACCCGTTTTTGCGCGGGAGAGGATAGCTGGCTAGCTCGTAGAAGCAACAGCACCAGCGACACAGGCACCTTCGAAGCCAGAGACGACAACGGTAAGCCACGACGCAACAAACACAAGCGTCGAAGCAACAATGAAAATACTGAAGATACGGCGGTCAATGCCGGATTTAGTGGCTCTAAAATCGGTCAGCGGAAGAAGCCATTCAAAGGAAACAAAGATGGTCCATCCAGTTTGGACAGAATACTCGATCGGCCCTGCCAGATTCATGGCACCCCTGATAAGCCTGCCAATCATACCAACAGAAATTGTTGAGTCTTTAAACAAGCTGGTAAGTTAAACACTGAACACAAGGGGAAAGGGCCGCCCAGCGAGGACGAAAATGAAGAACCTCGCCCACCGAACATAGTGGGACAGAAGAAATTTCCCCCGAGGTAAAAACGGTGAATATGATCTACGTTACTCATACCCCTAAGCGGGAGCACAAGCGCGCATTAAGGGACGTCTACGCCATAGAGCCAGTCGCCCCAAAATTTAACCCCTGGTCAGCCTGTCCGATCACTTTTGATCGCAGAGACCATCCCACCAGTATCCGTCACGGAGGTTCGGCAGCATTGTTCCTCGATCCAATTATCGACGGACCATCTCACGCGAGTCCTTATGGACAGCGGCAGTAGTCTTAACCTGCTTTATCAGGACACTGTCCGCAAAATGGGTATTGATCCGTCAAGAATCAAACCAACTAAAACTACCTTTAAAGGAGTAATACCTGGTGTAGAGGCCCGCTGCACGGGCTCAATAACACTGGAAGTGGTCTTCGGTTCGCCGGACAACTTCCAAAGCAAATACTTGATCTTCGACATCGTCCCTTTCCGCAGTGGTTATCATGCACTGCTCGGGAGAACCGCCTTTGCCCGCTTCAATGCGGTCCCGCATTATGCTTACTTAAAGCTCAATATGCCTGGACCCCGCGGTGTTATCATAGTTGATGGAAACACGGAGCGCTCCCTCCGTACTGAGGAGCATACCGCGGCCCTTGCAGCCGAAGTACAGGGTGGCCTCATTGAGCCGAATACTACATCGGCAGTCAAGCCCCCGGACACTGTCAAACGAGTCCGGTCTACCTTGCAGAATGGCAGTCCGGCTCGTCCAGAGCTAGATTAGCAACTCAGCCTCCTTCAAGGCCCCAACCTGATAGTGGCATACGTACCGCACGTACATTACTACGCACTAAAGATACCATGGGCAAGTATGGAGGCATACTAAAAATAAAGTCCACGATACGGCTCGACCCTATCCGGACCCTTCATATTCTTCCCTTTTTTCTTCTTATTTTTATTTTTCAGGTTCTTTACAAACCACCACTTTTTGATGGTACCTAGGGCCCTTTTCCAGGCCCTTATGTATACTCGATCGTTGATCCTCTCAAAGGATCATACACCAAGGCGAAAAGCAGCGCAGATGTGCGGCAGAGTGTCCAAAGGATCTTAAAGATCATCTTTTCCTTTTTAGGACATGTATACAGCTTTCCCTTGTTCTTGGCATGTAAAATAGCCTCGATGCTTATGGCATCCTCTGTAAAAATACGTTTTGACGTATCAATCAGACTATAATGGCAATAGTTTCACCCAATCTTGTTCGGTATTGGCTTATTTCTTAATCTGTCTTCCATCTTCACGTCGGATTGGATTATACAGCCCAACACGATTTAAATCGCCTGGGGCTCTATTCAGCTATATATATTTTTGAAAACAGAAAGTACGAACACTCTCATAGTAGACTTCGGCGTCCCGAATACTGCATTATATGCATCGGCTCCGAATCATGTCTTTGGTCAATAGTTTGGTTGCCGGCTCCTGTGGTTACTACCTTACGTTCCGCTTGTTCGGCTAAGGTAGTAAAGGGAGAACTACTGCGATTCTGTTTCTGGTTTGCCCGGTCAAGCACCTCAGTAGAGAAAGCTGAAAACTGACTGCCATGATGCGGCGAGAGCTGGTCAGCAATTCGGCAACTTACTAAATCTCTAGCGATTTCTTTCGTATTACATGGAGGACTGGCTCTCTTCCAGTCACATGCATAAGGCATCCAAGTGCGGATATCTGCATACGCACAAGGGGCTATCTTACAGTCCCATTGTCAAACTCCTATGGCTAAGTGAGAGTGATAAAGCCGCATAGTCCGATTGCCTGGTTCGCCGCACTGAGACCTCCTTTACGGACAAAGACGTTGGGTCAAGTGCTGTCATGTGCTATTCCGAACACCCCCATAGTATCTACGTGGGGGCTGAAGCCGACGACTGGCAAACTCTCAGGGATAAAAACGGCCGCACAGGAGGAAAAATACTTTAAAATAAAAGGCACAGATATATTACAAAGCTTAAGTTCATGATATAACGCCTGGTCAGGTCAGATACATTTACTCGAACATAATTTCCTTCGAGCATTGACCCTCTATCAAACGGGCACCCTCTAGGACGTCTTCGAAATAGTGCTACGCTTGCGGTGGTCCTTGCCCCTGGCGGGCCCTCGACTGCCACGACGGCATCCTTCATTATCGCCCAGTGCATCTTGACATCGGCGAAGGCCAGCCGTGCACCTTCTATACATGACGACCGCTTGACCGCGTCAATTCGGGGCAGCGCGTCGACGAGTCGCTGCACCAGGCCAAAATAGCAGCTTGGAATGGGTTCAGCTGGCCACAGCCGGACTATGACGTCCCTCATGGCCAATCCGGACATCCTATGCAGCTCGGCCCACTGTGCCATCCGGTCATTCAACAGTGCTGACCGCTCCTGCGCCGCGAACTGTGACCAGAATAGCTTCTCTGTCGTGTGCCCCTCCTGGGCTCGGAAGAACTGCGCGGCGTCGGCGGCACTCTTCGGAAGATTCGCAAAGGCGTTTGGAGCACTCCACAGTCGAGTGAGCAAGGCATACTTCTGATTGCCAAATTTACTCTGTAAGAGAAAGGGCTTACCAGCCGCTATCTGTTCAGCTTGCTTGATCTCCTCGCGTGTTTCTCGGGATTTGGCCCGCGCCTCCTTGGCCTCTTGAAGGGCCTTCGCAAGGTCGGTCGCCTGGGCTTTATTCTTCTCCTCTAGGGACTCGCACTTACTGGCGGCGTCCTGGAGCGCTTGCTCCACTTCGGCCACCCGCTCCTCATATTGACAAAGGACGACTTGTTCGGACTTCAAGTCCTTGGCCATTTTATCAGCGGCCGCCTTGTTGACCCTTGCCTGCTCCTTGGCCTAGGCAAGTTCACCCCTGAGGATCTCGACCACAGCAGCACTGCCTGCAATCGTACACATAATAGCGCATGAGCTTTGACTCAGAGTCTGCATATTAATACAAGCATGAACGAGATATTCTGAAGCATACCTTGCACCTCATCGAACCTCTTGTTTATGCGGACAAGATCCTCATCTGCCAGCCCCAACTTCCGCTTGAGCTCGGATACCTCGGCGGCCTGGGTGGTTGCCACTACTAGTGAAGCCTGTTTTTCAAAATAGACAAGTACATTATCTCCTGCAACTATTATCGATCCTCTGTTCGGCCTTTTTCCAAAATCCAAATAGAGTCTCAGGGGCTACTATCTATATACAGGCATATTTTTCATATGAAAAGCGGCCAAGAATATTACATCGCCTACCTCGAAGCCTGTTAGCAGGCTAGTGAAGGCTTTATTCAGCCCGCTCTTTGCAGACTTAACCTTCTCAACCACCACACCCATCAAGGTGCGGTTCTCCTCCACGATGGAAGCGCCTTGCAGTGCCTCCATCAGTGTGTTCGGCGCCTCCGGATTAGGGGAGGTCGCCGCTGGAGTTGGCGTTCCCCCCTCCCTTGAAGGGGGTCGCTTATTCAGTTCTAGAGCCACTTGGGTTTCCGGAACGGTGTTCGGCTTGGGGCGGAACTGATCAAAGCCCTCGCCGTCAGTCTCCATGGGGATTGCGCCCCCCATGTTCTCGGCAGCCGAGGTATTACCCTCTGGCGCCATTTTGGCGGCCTCCCGTACATCTCCGTGGCCCGGAGAGGCCCTTCGGGACAACACTTCAGTGTCGTCCGTGGCGGTTGGCAGGGAGGCTCGCGGAGGCGACTTGCTCTCCATCATACTCAGATCCAAAGAATTCCCCTCCGATAATGATTGTTGGGGGAGGTCGCAGGCCGGACTACACCATACAATGTGTTAAATTACAATCATAAAGATTGGGCATATATAAGGCACCCTCGGATACTTACGATGCGGTGGGGGGCTTCGGCCTGGGGCCCCACTCGGGGATGGCTTCGGCGTCCGAATCTGAGCCGTCTAGGAGGGATATTTTTCCCCTTTTGGGCGCCTCCGCCTCTGGGTCTTCGGAGGCCGCCCTTTTCTTCTACCTCCCCTTCGGGGGAGAATTGCTTTCTGCCTCCTCCTCCTCTTCATCTTCATCTTCCTCGTGGGAGGAATGAGTTTCAGTCTCTCTGGACACTGCATCTGAAGTACCTTTACGGTGGAGGCCACCTTTGGCCTCGTTGCTCTTCTTCTTGGCCTTTTTCTCTGGCGCCTGATAGGGCGCTGGGACCAGCATCCTCATTAACAGAGAACCAGCTGGGTTTTCGGGGAGTGGAGCTGGACACCTGATCCACTCCGCCTTCTTGGTCCAGCCCTGTTTAGAGGATGGAATTCTCAGTGCACCCCCTTGGATTGATAAATTAAGTTATGTTCGGAAATTGAACACTTACCGGAGTGGCCGGATGATTGCAGTCAAAGCTGACGTCCTCGGATGTCTTCGGCCACGACTTCTGAGCCTTGAAGAGCAGCTTCCGGATCTCTTTGTGCATCATGCCAAATAATCGCTGCAGGATCCGTGGCCCTTTCGTATTGAACTACCACATACGGAGAGCCCGCCGCTGGCAGGGAAGGGTTCGGCGGACGAGCATCACCTGGATCACGTCAGTGAGGCTGATGCCCTGTTCTATGATACTTCTGATGCGCTTTTGTAGCATCAACACCTTGTCAGATAATCCCTAGTCCAGACCCTTATTGGTCCATGACGCAAGCTGCAGCGGGGTCCGGATCTGAATGCAGGAGCGGCCATCCACTTGGTGCCGCGGGGTTCGACGATGTAAAACCACTCCTGCTGCAATATTTTGACGGTCTCCACAAAGGCCCCTTTGGGCCAGGTAACATTGGCAGCTTTCTCACCATGGCACCTCCACAATCCGTGTGCTGCCCGCCGACCACCTTCGGCTTCACATTGAAGGCCTTAAGCCACAGGACGAAGTGTGGGGGGATCCAGAGGAATGCCGCACACGCGACGATGAACACCGAGATGTGGAGGAAGGTGTTCGGGGCTAGATCATGAAAATCTAGTCCGTAATAGAACATGAGACCGCGGACAAACGAGTGAAGGGGAAACCCTAGTCCGCGAAGGAAGTGGGGGATGAATACCACCCTTTCGCCGGGCTCCGGAGTGCGGATGATGTGCTCCGGGGCAGGAAGCCTGTGCGTGATCTCCGCAGACAAGTACCTTGCCTCCCGGAGCTCCTTGACGTCCTCCTCTGTCATGGAGGAGGCCATCCACTTGCCTTGAGAACCGGATCCGGCCATGGTTGAAGAAGTTGGTGGCGGTGCGAAAGATTGGAACTTGGGCGCTGGAGCTTGAGGATGGGAAAGCCGAGGAAGAAGCAAGTGTGGGGTAAAAAGATGGGTCCTTATCCTCTTATAAAGGCAGTGAATATCGAGCGCCCCCTCAAGTCTTAAAACTTGCCTATTCCCAAAGGGTCGCGCGAATGGCACGATTGGATTACCCAAACCCGCATTGATGAGAATCCCGCAATAAGGGGACACGATCTCTGCTTTGACAAGACGTGTCGATAGAGGCTGCACCTCGAAACGCGAAGCAAGAGGCCACAAAACAGTTTGAAATAATAATAAGGCCAAACGTAACATCTCGCCCAAAAAGCTATCAATAGACATGACTTATTTTGTTTAAATATTTTGCCCTGTGGTTGGGGGTTGTAACTGTTATATAGAGCCGGATATAGTTCTTTTGATTCAACTGCTTTGAAGTATTCGGAGGAGGAACCTGCCCTGCAATGCCGAAGACAATCTGCGCGCCGAACACATCGTCATTGAAGCCTGGTTCAGGAGCTACTGAGGGAGTCCTGGATTAGGGGGGTCCCCGGGCATCCGGGCTATGTGACATGGGCCGGACTGGTGGGCTGTGAAGATACAAGATAGAAGGCCTTCCCCCGTGTCCGGATGGGACTCTCCTTTGCGTGGATGGCAAGCTTGGCGTTCGGATGTATAGTTTCCTTTCTCTGTAAACCGACTTTGTACAACCCTAGGCCCCTCCGGTGTCTATATAAACCGAAGGGTTTAGTCTGTAGTGGCAATCACAAATCATACAGGCTAGACATCTAGGGTTTAGCCATTACGATCTCGGGGTAGATCAACTCTTGTAACCCCTATACCCATCAAAGTCAATCAAGAAGGAAGTAGGGTATTACCTCCATCAAGAGGGCCCGAACATGGGTAAACATCGTGTCCCCTGCCTCCTGTTACCTTCGATCCTCAGACGCACAGTTCGGGACCCCCTACCGGAGATCAGCCGGTTTTGACACCGACAGTCACTACAGTAGGTAGCAGGACCATGGTCACAACTGTTCGTGTGTTGCCATGGTTATTGTGGCCTAGTTATAAAAATAGGTTATTGTGGCCACTAGAAAAAACACAGAAAAAGAGCCACAGTGACTACAAGCAAACAACTAAACAAGACAATAAGGAAATAAATAAGCAAGCAACTAACGCTAGGCTATTACGGCTATTACACATATTACATCCACTGGGCATCAAAGTTTGCCACGAGTGCAAATATAGGGAACAAAACAACATATTACATACACTGGCCGTCTAAATTGGCCACCAGTGCAAATAAACGCGGCAGCAAAACAAGTCCATAACTGAAACAACTTCAGAAGAGCTTAAGAAACGCTATCCTGGGTATCCGCCATGCTGGCAATAAGCTTAGCAATCTTATTAGCTTTGTCCTGTTTGGCGCTAAAATCCTCCAACGCTTGTTGTTGCACCAGAAAGTATGCATCTGAATGCTCCAGGGACTTCCGCAGTCCTTCCGCTTCTTGTCGCAGCATAGCTGATCGATGTCTTTCAGCTTGTAGTTGAGACTCAAGAAACCGAACTAATTCAGACAGTGAGTTTGAGTAGCTTGTGCAAGAGGTAGTGGCCAGTAACTCGAACACTAAACCAAGACAGGACTTTGGGGTTGTCTCACTATCTTCAAGATAGTTCTCCTTAGCTGTTTTATCAGCTTTGTTGGAGACCAACAAGGATGTCTCACTACCTGAACCTTATCTACATTATTTTCTTTACCATTGCTTAATAAGGCACTCTTCCCCAATATTTTGTCAGCATTCTAAAAGAAGAAACAAGCAGACACATAACAGGTTTAGCATGTACTAGTATATGAAACTCATTTCGGTGAACCAGTTCATTAGTAAGGTGGATAGGATTAAACTACCAAGTCTTCTATTGCCAAGTAGTACATAATAAAAGCATCAAACAAACATATATCTATGTCCTATGGTCACTGCATTGTCTTGCCAAATCAAAATAGAGACACGGTTCAAATCATATCAGTTCAAGACAAAGTAGCACTGAAACAATACAAAGCATGGGAAACTACATGGCACAACAAGATTTCAGATGGGTACCACGGGTCTACATGTACAACAACACTATTGGCTCTATTGTGATGCTAGTAATGTGCATGATATCAGAAAGCAACTGTACACATAATTGAAATTGAAATCAACAGAGCTATTTATAAGAGCAAACATGTTAAAGAAACACGTGCAAACATACCTGTTGTGCCATTGGAGTTTCGATTGGATCCTTCAATTTAGAAATAAGTTTGTATGAGTAAATACAGTAATTTAAGAGCAAAGCAATATGCACGATAGCAATGGAATCTTAAATGAGAACAGTTGTTCTTGAGGTTTAAGCACTTGTTCTACATGAACAGAGTACAGTAAGACACAAGAATATAGTACTTAAAAATAGAAAATGAGCTCATAGACCTTACCACATTCTTGGTTCGGGACCAGTACAAAACAAGGCGTTCCCAGTCATCGTCCAGTAAATGTGTCTCAGGAGAAAGTAAGGGAATTTGATGAGTTTCTTTGCCAGTGAAGTACATTTTCTTCAGGTAACTCCGATACTGCCACCAAGCATTCTTGAAGATAGCAGAGGTATTAGCACAGGTTACCTCATCCTGAGTTTCCAAATCGGTCTTCTCTATAGAGAAAAATGGGAAAATTTGCTGTATTATAACCATCATGGAGGTAGAATGTATGGGACAAAGCAAAGTAATTGCCATGAATAACATTACTTACACATAACTCCTGGACAAACACCTGCAACTGGCATTTTCCTTTCATCTTCAGTATAATAATTCCATGATAGGAAGATACACACATAGGATTTAACAACATCAAATGCATAGATGCTAAACTACGACTGCTGGTTGTGCTTCCTCCACAAGAATAGGTGTACTAACTGGTGGAGTTGGGGTTCGCCGTGGTAGTACTAGCACTTTGGGCATTGGAGCTGCCTTACTAACTGCCCTTGTTTGGGAGCTCTATGGTGGAGATGGTGCTGTGTCAACAGGAACAGGGTTACTATCTGCTGGGGTTGGGGTTAGATTGGGCGAAGCTAGTTCTCTGTCCATCACAGCAGGGGTACAATCAGTGAGAGTCTGGGGTATGTGTGGTAGGGCTAGTTCCCTTGCATGTACAACCGGGATGCTATCTCCAGCAAGAGGTAGCATTTTTTTATTTGAAGACCATGTTTTTACTCCGCTAGATACTGCCATCACCCGCTCCAATTCAAATGGCTGATAAACAGGAAACATAGTTGAATGTACATACATTGTATGAGAGACAGATGCAATAGATAGTGTGGAAAAAAGAGGACATGAAATAGTTGACATGTATATTGTTTAACTAAAAAGGATAGCATGACATAATTTCACATATATGATGTCTATCTAAACTGGATAGCATAGCATGACATAATTCAAAGATATGATGACTAACTAAACAGGATGGCATGAGATAATTATATGATGTCTTTAGTAAACAGGTTCGCATGACATAATTCACATACATGTTATCTAAGTAATCATGATCGCATGATTTAATTCACATATGTGATTTATATGCTAAGCAGAGGGCATTCGCATATATGATGTCTGAACTAAGAACATGGTGTTGAATATTGTGTGTATGATATCTAAACTATGCAATGCAAGACACCATATGCATGATATGAGCAGTATAACCGTGCCAAGTTAGAGCATACACCTCAGTGGGGGAATAGGACTGGTCATCTGTCCCTGAATCCATATCTGAGGAGCTATCGGGATCCAGTAAGAGATCTGCTTCAACAGGTAGCACTGTCTGCTCTGAAGACCTTGTTTTCACTCCAGATTTTTCCATTACCCACTCAAATGGTTGATTCACAGGAAGAGTAGTTTAATGTACAAACATTGTCGCCAAATGGAAATGTAATGAAGAAAAGGATGGGCAAGATATCATTCAAATATATGATGCCTAGTTAAACAGGATGGCATTGCATATTTCACATATATTATGGCTGGCTAAAAGAGACGAGACTGCATAATTCCCATATATGATATAGAAACTAAACAGGTGGCATTACAGAACATGTCTAAACTAAGCAGATGACATATATGATGTCGAAAGTAGGCACTGCAAGGCAACATATGCATGATATGACCAACATCATCATGCCAAGTTAGAGCAAACACCATGGGGAGTAAATAGGAGTGGTCAGTTGCGTCTGAATCCGCCTCAGAACAATATCTTCCTCTAGATTACAATCTGGAGAGGGGGGTGTTTGCCAGTGAACCCACCATGGAGCGATGTCTGCATGACATTGTATTGCCGTGCAAAATCTTCTCCTTTTCTCTACATGTTCAACATGACTATGTACAATATCTGACATGCATACGAAAAAAATATAGTGAGATTATGTAAGGAGAGCATGCAGAAATCTAGAGTGATGGTAACAACCAGTGGATGGATTCAAAAATAATGATAGCAGGCTGATGATAGCTTTAATTTAATAAAAAGATAGATGATGATTTCTTTACTATTTGTTTCCCACCCAAGATGAACAACAAAGGCATACCATAGGTGAACCAGATGATACTGCCTCGATATGTGCCTCACAAGTAATTTTAAAACTCAGGTTTGAACATTAATTTGGACCTGACTTGGAGTCTAAGAGGTGAACAGGACGATAAAGTAGCAGGTAATATTAAGCAATGCATAACATAAGCAGAAACAAAAGATTGCGACCTCTCTTGTGGACCCGTGTACTCCTCAGGTTCATCTGCTGAGTCCATGATGGTGATGCAGTTGCGGTGGGTGCCAGTGGCAGGGAAGGAGATCTGTGGTGGCAAAAGACGGTCAGGAGTCATGATGTCTGGTTTGGTGGATGTTTCTGTCGATGGAGCAGCTCAAGCGAGGTGGACGATGTCGCGGCAGGAGCAGGACAAACCACACAAAGTTTTCTTAGACACCTACATGTAACTGAAGTAATTCTGTAAGGGATCCTTTGGCTCGCAGGATTCTAAAAACATAGGGATAGGAAAAACACCGAAATATGATAGGAATGCACGTGGGAAGCAGAGCATTTGTAAACACATGATTTCTGTCAACCTGGGTGTTTGGTTCACGGGAATTGGAAGAGCAGAGGAATGGAAAGAAACATGGCCAAATTAAAGTGAAACCATATGAAAACGTGTACAGTTAGAATGTTATTCTGCCACTAATGCACTTGGCCTTGTTTTCATGCATAGGATTTTGAAAATTATGTCCAGGTGGATGTTTTGCTCCATTCCTTTCGACAAAATGCATGAATAATTGAATAGTAGAGTGCCATAGGAAAATTTCCTATTGCTATGTTTTTCCTTTGAACCAAAATAGCCCTAATGGATCGACATGAATGTAGAGTAATAAGTGATGCGACAAGTGTACAACCTCTTTGCCGTAGCCGTGTCGACCTCAGCATCATTGGGTTGGTCGCTGAAGAAGTTGAGGAAGAGGTGGCTGTCGGAGGTGTGGAGGAAGATCTGAAGAATCTGTAAACGGCGTCCAGGGCACTGCTCTGTTGTGATGGATGGTTCCGTCGTTGGAGCAGCTCCGGCGAGCCGTAAGACGTCGAGGCTGAAGCAGTACAAGACAGACATTGTTAATCTCAAGTGGCATTCTAATAGCATCTCCAATAGATGATGTAAAATACATTACCAAAAAGTGACAGATGTAAAATTTACATCACCAAAAAACACCTGACTACAACAGATGAGGTAAAAACTGTTCACTCTGAACTTAACTGTCGAAACCGAAATTTACTATGGAATCTGAATGTCACTGTCGAAACTAAACACAATGGTAGCAGAGAGGCACTTCAGATGTAGAGTAGGGACCGCCTGCAGTTCATCTTCAGCCTCCACCCCCTGAGCCACCAGCCGCCACCGGCCGAACCGCCGGCCCTTGCCGCCCATGGCCGGTGGCGCTCCCGCGCCGCCTCGCCGCCCCGAAACCACTCCCCACCGTCGGTCCGCCGCCGCCCCGGCCAGCCCTCTAGCCCCCCCCCCCCCGCGCCGAGCTTTTTCTCCGGCGATCCCCACGCCACCGCCCCACCAATGTAACACCCTGGATTTTTGCCCTTTTCTTCTTCCTTTGATTTTCTTGGATTTGTTGATTTGATTTGCTTTTCTGTGGCTATGTGGTTCTAAAACTTGGGAAGATCATGTCTTCCTAGGTTTTACAGTGGCTTGTCATCCTCATCATCATCCCAAGATCATGTCATTCTCATCCTTGACCTAATCCAATATTCTTTTTTTTAGGGAATATTCTTTTTCTATTAAAAGAATAACCCTTTAAACCCTAGGTTGTGAAGCAACCTATATTTTTGTCATCCCAAAATTCCCAAATAATTCTCATAAATTTTTTGGGTCCTATCTTCCTCGAATATGTCAAAATCCTTCCTTAGCATCATCAAAGATAATTCACCAATATTCCTTTTCTGATTCTGCCCTAAGTGGTGGTTTGCGAAGCAAGTGTCATTTATCTTTGCTCAATTGATCCCAAAAAATTTGGAAATCTTTTCCTGTCCATATCATTTCCCGATGCCAAAATTCAACTCAATTTGCCTAGTAAATATTCCTGAGCAAATTTTCAAAGTTTCTGCCAGAGGGAAGTCATTGTGAAGGAAGTACTAGCTAGGCATCCAAATGAGTTGAAATTTTGCAAGGTCCTTCATATGATCAAATCATCACTCTCCACCAAATATGAGCTCATGAAACTCATCTATGTGAGCTCAGCTCCAAATCTTAGTGTCTAGTCAGATTTTCAGTTTGTGAAGCAACCATATTTTATCTTGCTTCATTTAAGCTGAAAATTTACCAGGGCATTTTCCCATCCATATTAACTCTCTCTCCACCAAGTTTTGGCTAATTCCATTACTCCATTTTCCCTGTGCAATTTTTCCAAATTTCTGTCCAGGGAGATGCTTCATGAAGCAAGTGCTATTTTGGCCAGTCCAAATGGCATGAAACTTTTTGGGCATCTTCATATACTCAAATAATTAGGCCATGATCATTTTTAGCTCATTTCATGCACATATGTGAGTGCAACTTCATCATCCCCAAACCTGGCCACTTTGGCACTTTCTACAGCAACCCCCATCTAAACCCCACCTCTTAAGCTGATTTTTGGTGATCATCATCACCTTAGTATGTGATAATCAACAGACAAATCACTTCCTTCGTTCCCAAGATTTTGTTCACTCTGTACAGCACAAGCAGGTTGCTGCTGATCTGCTTTGGCTCCTCCTGCTTTTCTCTTATTTGCCCCTGGACCGAGTTGTTACCGCCTTTGAAGTCAGGGTATCATGGTCATTCTACTAGACACGGTTGGTCCGGCCAAAATGAGCTATTTGCTCCAGTGCGCGTGGTGATCATGCTTGCGTCATGGCAAACTCGTGCTCTGTCATGTTCTTGCCCCCTGTTCCCGTCGCCCTCCTCCGCGTCTCGACGTCCCACCTTGTCCTGGAGGTAACTCGTGATCGTCTGCAGCTTCTGGTGCCCCTGCACCGCCTTATCTTGCCAGTGTTTAGTCGCATCGAGCTTGCCCTTGACGCGTCCCTCCTCTGTCCCTCATTTGGCATGTCGGCCGGAGCTTCTCGAGCGTCCCCGAGCACTCCTTTGCCTATATATAGGTGCCCCGTCTCCTCCCGCAGCCCCAAGCCTCTCCCCTGATCTTAATCACCTGATAACTCTGCAACGGTAACTTCAATTGAGGTGAAACCAACGCTCACTTCTTCGTATCGTTGAGATCTTTCTGTTGGTTAAATTTTAACTAGGTGGTCTCACAGTGAAAATGACCATTTTGCCCTTGCCTCTAATCATCCTCCTCCGAGAGAGAACCGTCCGGTGTTTCGTTCCGCGGCTTCACCGCACTTCTTCCCGGAGTCTCCGTCACCCCCAGGCAAGTCACAATAGCCACTTGCATGGTAGCCATGCAGTAGCCATGGTTTCTACTTGAATATTTCATTAAAGTTTGCATGTTATCTGTCTGCTTGTTTGCTACTACTGTCGTTGTTTCGGTTATGCTCGTGGTTTCATATTCACCTTCATGCTATGTTCCGATGCATCTTGTTATCTTGTACTACTTGCTAGTATTGTTTTCATGTCATGCTTGGTAGTAGTAGTAGTATAGGCCGGTAGTAGTGATGTTTAGTCTGATGCATGTTTACCATTGGTTATGCAGTACCATTGCTATGCATGTTACTTTGCATCCAGTTGGTTATATGCTTACTTGGTAGTGTTCTTGCATGATATTCATTCATGACGCTAGTAGTCATGCTATGCTCCTGTGTTGTGTTGTGATTATGCTTGTCAGTATGCCATGCTCATTTGGATATATGATTCATTGTGGTTATGCTCGATGATTATGTTGCACCTCCATGCTTATGTTGTGTCATGCTTTGTAGTTGCATCATGTTATTTTTATATGGCTCAGCTTATTGCATTCAAGTTTAACCAGATAATAATCAAACTTGAACAACTGTTGGCTGAGTCATGGTGCCACTGAATCGAGATAACCAGTGCAACCACATTTGCCTTTTCTGGGAAGGTCCTAACTAGGTATATTGTCATGCCTCTCACCGGTGCCTCCAACGAGGGAAGGTTATGGGCGCGCGCTACCCTGATCAGGTAGGCGGACATAAGCCTTGTGTGCCCGTTGTTGTTGTTATGGTACCTTGTCCCCGTTTGGGACCATTTATGTTTTGCCACGACGGTGGCCGTTGGATGTCTTTGGTAGACATCGGGGCCACCCATGACTTAGCCCAGAGGGGAGTTGGTCGAAGTGGCAGGGAGAGTCTGAAGGCAATAGATCGGTTTTGTCGGAATGCCATTGGTCCACCCGAATGGGAGTGCAAGGCCATGGATTCCATGGTGTGGGTATAGTGTGGTAACCTCTGCAGAGTGTGTGTTTAAATCTATCGATAGCCGTGCCCGCGGATATGGGCCCAGTTCGTAGTCGGTCACACTATGAGCCAACAATAATAATAACTTGCTTAATAACACCCCCGGTTCGATGATGAGTAAGAGATTGGTTGTCATCAAGAGAGGATCACAGAGGTATCGTGGATACCGAAGGTGGTTGATCTTTCTGTGATCGCAGGATGATCACAGTGGTATCGTGGATACCGAAGTTGGTAAGTTGATGCATAAGATGGTTACGAGGTAACCGCCGAACAAGAGTAAGTTGGTGCATGATATTGGTTTACCTGTTGCATGTAGTATCATCATGTTCTTATGCTCATGCCATGCTAAATTTGTTCTAGCTGTATCATGTTCAGTTGTGCATGCCACGTTGTTCTATTACTATCATGTTCATGATTGCTTTAACCTGCTAATGCCATGCTATTGTTTGTCTTGACTGCTTTTGGTTATTGTGAGCTTGCAAGTACATTCAATGTACTGACCTGGCGTGTCATGCCATTTTTTAGGTCGTGCCTGGTTTGCCTGCTTGTTTGGTGTGGTTCCTGTATTCGCAAGCTAGGATAAATGTTCCAGCCAGAGTCCCTGCGGATTGGAGTCCATCATCTTCGTTCGTTGTTCCGCTGCTAGAATCTATTCCGTTGCCAGTAGAGGTTCTGCTGCCTCGAGTTGTTATGCTGCCTTCATATAGCAACTGTGGTTGGCGTAGTGTCGCCGTGCCAATGTTATTCTTTGTAATTCAGAGACCTTGTATTCATATTCGTGGCGTAATAGAGAGCTGGTTTGTTCTATGCTAAGCAATGTCGTATTCCAGAAGACTTCACCTCAATCTCTGGGCTGGAATACGGGGCGTTCCGGTTTCTCTGAGCCGGGGTGCCACAGGCTTGGTATCAGAGCAGGTCTGGTTGTAGAGCGTCCTAGTCCGCTGGAACGTTAGAAAATGATAGTATAGGGTCCGGTTGTTGCCCTTGCTTGCTGCATTTGATTGTTGCATTTGTTTGTTGCATATAGTCTTAGTCGGTTACTCCTAACCCCTGTTTCGTGCGTAGATGGCGATCAACTTCCACGAGTTCAATGTCCTCCCAGAGCTCCCGGTCATGTTCCTATTGCATTCACTCTCACTCCTGCACCTCTCAGCTTTGCCACCCTCCTTGGCGACATGTGGCGTAGCATTTATCCCCGCGGAGATCCACCCCATTATCAAGTATTCCAGTTTTGTACTGGAGGAAGAATCCTGGAGTAGGGTGCTCATGTTCATCTGTTAGCACCGATTCCTGTTGGTAAGCGCACCTACAATTTCCACGGTGGTTACGGCGCCACTCCCGGGCATGCCGTTCAGCTTGCCACAATGGCAGGAATCACCGGTCTTCGTCATCAAGAGAGCATGGTGCAAGAGAATCGTGCTTACCAGTTCGATCCCACCATCGTCGAGAATCCTAAGCAGATCAGGTTACCCTCTGTCAACCCTCAAGATGACCCGGCTATCCTCGCCATGTCCCGTTACATGACGACCGAGTGTCTTCTTATTTCCTTGTTAGTCCGAGACGCCACTCGAGCCAGGAGATTGCTTGGTGCTTCCCTACCTCAATCTCTGCCAGCTTCTCCAACCCCTCCGCCTCGTCCATCCAGAGTTTCGGAGTCAGTAGTTCCACTCGCTACTCCCTTAGCTCCTTCGTCAGATCCCGAGAATTTTCTCAAGCGTAAGGTGTAGTCATTCGTGTAGTGCATGTGCATTTGCTCTAGTATTATGCTTGTGTCTGTGCTTGTGTGGAGTAGTTTTGTAGCCTGTTTGCTGTGTGCTTTATTGCAATCGATCGTTTTCTCGTGCTTCTTTGTTTTGAATCTTTGGTGTTACCCCCTTATGGAAAATAACTCATCAACCGACACCGGATCAGAAGAAGCCATGAGAAGTAAATATATACACCAAGGAACTCAGTTAAAAGCAATGATATTTTCAGCTGACAACATTGTATTGCAGACGTCCGGTCTGAATACAAAGTATATTCTGCTCAGACTTTCAGTAACAAGTACTTGTCAGAGATCCATCTTTATTGCAGCAATGATTAAACCAGCAAGAGAACAAAAATTGGATCCAAGTCCAACAGTGTACTTCAAGTCAGAGGTATGGTCTGCACACAATGAATGATTCTGCCATGAGTCAGATTTAGAACATGCGACACCCCGAAGTTAGTCTGAATATGCAGTGAATTCAGTAAGAAGGATGGTCATGTAATTCTTGACATACAAGTAATCAGCAGCCGGAATGTCAAGAATATGTATATATATGTCATCCCATTCGCAAAGAAAACCATTCCAGTCCTTCTCCACAATTTATCAGCGAAGCATACAAGACACGATTCCCAGTCTACATCAGTAAGATATACATGGATTCCCGTGAAAGATATTCAGTCTTCTCAATAAGATACGGCAGAAGCTTCTGGCATAAGGTACTGAGTCTTCCCCAGCAAGTCTTTAAGGGGGAAGCTTATGAGGTATGGTACCCAGTCTTCCTCAGAATACCTGCCGAAAGCTTCAAGCACAAGCCATCCAGTCTTCCTGAGCCAGATACTCCCGGTGGCTTCCAACGCAAGCTGCCCAGTCTTCTTCAGTACGACACTGGTACAAGAGAATAAACAATGGCTTGTCAGCATATGGCAGTGTTTCCAAGTGTCAGATCTGCAACAGTTAGGTCAGAAACAAGAATCAGTCAAAACAAAGGTATGCCTCGAGAATCAGATATTTGTTCATACAAGGAGTATGCTGCCAAGTCATGCAAGTTATTCACACAAGGGAGAATTCATGGTACGCATCAACGGTTATTCAAGAGGCAGAAAACCAGTGGGTGATGCAAGAATCGACAAGTCTTGAAGAAAGACAACATTGAGACACCATCTTGGCAGTAATTATTGAGATCAACCCAGCACAACCAACAAGGTGATGTTATTAATCCGGTCACTGTCTGGCATAGTCAACAACAGTATTGAGATCTGTATAAGCACACGTGAACCGGATAAATATCCCGAGACTCAAGACATGAATAAGACCAGGGTATGAATTGCAAGATATTTCCCATGACAATACTCAGGGCCGCGAAAATAGTCAAGGATATATATAAGGCCTCGCTCTTTCAGTTAAAGATCCAGATGAAGAAAATAATAATGAAGGAGCAAGACCGACAATACAGGTATGCTGGTTATTGTGTGAAAAATGTGGTATGTATGCCCAAGACAGTCTTATTCCACATCAAACCCAAGTGGAGATACGCCTAAGAGGTCTACTCCATTGTGGTAAGGACCCCATAGCAAGGCAACCAATCCACAGTATGCTCAGAACTGTCAACATTGAATACCCGAGTGTGTCAAGTCTGACCCAAGGACAGCTCAATATATTGACCTCAGTCACTGTGCTAAATCCTCACACAACCTACTATCCCCATGAGTATACCGGCAAAATGAAGAATCAGTGTGAGAGTACATACTTTGAGGATTGTTATTTCTCGCATATGGGAAGCAATTACAGAATAGCCTAACATGAATGGGATTCTTTGCCAAGATCACCGCTAGTCAAGTCTGCAAATGTTATCATCAGGAGATGGTGCATTTTTCTATCAGTCACGTCAAGCGACAGACAAACCTTTGGTACAACTTGGATACTCAAGACTATGAAGCCAGTCATGATAAGTCAGAAACTCCTGCAAGATGTCAGAACCCATTAGAAGAACAGGTATGATCCACATCACTGTTTTGAACCCAGAAGGCATGCATATATTCGAGGAACCTGATGCCTAGATAGAAGAGATTCTTTGTTCCACAGGAAGATGTGTTCCCCACTCCATGGAATATTCTCGGTACTCGATATGAGAATAAAACCTCCAGCAAGGATCAATATCGAGAAAGACACATATGTCAGTAATGACAATCTTTCGGACCTCAGTTAAGCCAGCAAATATGAAGGAAAATTTTGAGTCAGTATGAACAGGAACATATGAGGTAAGTCCCATCAGTATGTCAGATACGGTGAAGCAAACCACCCCAGACCAAGGCAGTCAGTCAGATCCAATTCAGTGGGAACATTATATGAGAATAAATAAAAGAAACCCGAGTTGGAAACGGTTTCTTCAAGTCAGAAGATTTATTTATCCCTGAGCAACTAAATCTCAAGGACGGGATTTCTTTAAGGGGGAAGGTTTGTAACACCCTGGATTTTTGCCCTTTTCTTTTTCCTTTGATTTTCTTGGATTTCTTGAGTTGATTTGCTTTTCTGTGGCTATGTGGTTCTGAAACTTGGGAAGATCATGTCGTCCTAGGTTTTATAGTGGCTTGTCATCCTCATCATCATCCCAAGATCATGTCATTCTCATCCTTGACCTAATCCAATATTCTTTTTTCTAGGGAATACTCCTTTTCTATTAAAGGAATAACCCTTTAAACCCTAGGTTGTGAAGCAACCTATATTTCTGTCACTCCCAAAATTCCCAAATAATTATCATAAATTGTTTGGGTCCTATCTTCCTCGAATTTTCCAAAATCCTTCCTTGGCATCATCAAAGATTATTCACCAATATTCCTTTTCTAATTCTGCCCTAAGTGGTGGTTTGAGAAGGAAGTGTCATTTATCTTTGCTCAATTCATCCCAAACTTTTTGGACATCTTTTCCTGTCCATATCATTGCCCCATGCCAAAATTCAACTCGATTTGCTGAGTAAATATTCCTGAGCAAATTTTCAAAGTTCCTGCCTGAGGGAAGGCATTATGAAGGAAGTACTAGCTAGGCATATCCAAATGAGTTGAAATTTTGCAAGGTCCTTCATATGATCAAATCATCACTCTCCACCAAATATGAGCTCATGAAACATATGTGAGCTCAGCTCCAAATCTTAGTGTCTGGTCAGATTTTCAGTTTGTGAAGCAACCATATTTTACCTTGCTTCATTTAAACTAAAAATTTACCAGGACATTTTCCCATCCATATAAACTCTCTCCACCAAGTTTTGGCTCAATCCATTACTCCATTTGCCCTGTGCAATTTTTCCAAGTTTCTGTCCAGGGAGATGCTTCATGAAGAAAGTGCTATTTTGGCAAGTCCAAATGGCATGAAACTTTTTGGGCATCTTCATATACTCAAATAATTGGGGCATGATTATTTTCAGCTCATTTCATTCACATATGTGAGTGCAACTTCATCATCCCCAAATCTGGCCACTTTGGCACTTAAGCTGATTTTTGGTGATCATCATCACCTTAGTATGTGATAATCACCAGACAAATCACTTCCTTCGTTCCCAAGCTTGTGTTCACTCTGGACAGCACAAGCAGGTTGCTGCTGATCTGCTTTGGATCCTCCTGCTTTTCTCTTCTTTGCCCCAGGACCAAGTTGTTAACGCCTTTGAACTCAGGGTATCATGGTCATTCTACTAGACACGGTTGGTCTGGCCAAAACAAGCTATTTGCTCCAGTGCGCGTGGTGATCACGCTTGCGTCATGGCAAACTCCTGTTGTGGCCTGTTCTTGCCCTGTTCCCGTCGCCTTCCTCCGCGTCTCGACGTCCCACCTTGTCCTGGAGGTAGCTCGTGATCGTCTGCAGCTTCTGGTGCCTTTGCACCGCCTTATCTCATCGGTGTTTCGTCGCATCGAGCTCGCCCGTGACGCGTTCCTCCTCCGTCCCTCCTTTGGCATGTCGGCCGGGGGTTCTCGAGCGTCCCCGAGCCCTCCTTTGCCGATATATAGGTGCCCCATCTCCTCCCGCAGCTCCCAAGCCTCTCCCCTTCCTCCTCTGTCCACCAGAGCAGCGGCATCTCGTCGGAGTTCATCGTGTTCACCATCCGCCGCGGTCTCTCCTTGGTCCCGGTGCGCCTAGTCCCTCTCCACTCCTTCCGACCTCTCCATCGTGTTCCTATCCTCCCAGGGAGCCGCCCCACCCCTCTTCCCCCTCGCTGGAGCCGATGCTTCACTGCCAACCACCACCACTTGCCCGCCGGAGCTCCTCTCTGTCTCCCATCGCCCCTGCGACCTCCAAGCCTCCCTGCGCCTTCCCATGGTCGGGAACGGACGCGCCAAGCCGCCCCACGCCAGCCGGTGCCCGCGTCCTAGCCGGAGCTGGCCTGCGCCGGCCGCCCCAGCGCCGCCCCCTCCCCTGCTCCCCTCCTTTGTTCACGAGCGAACAGGAGCGGGAGGAGGAAGAAGACGACGAGCGCCCGATCGCCCCCCTTGCCACGTCATGTAAGTGGACACGCGTTGTCCAAAGTACGCTTTCCGCTTCCTAAAGCGTATTTTCCTATAATATGTTTTCTCCTTTAGAAAGCGTATTTTCCTCCTCTTTCGCCCAAAAGTACGTTTTCTAACTCAGAAAGCGTATTTCCTAAAATCTGTTTCTGTCTTATCCACTCAGGGACCCGTTGGTGATAAATTCTTCATAGATTAGTCCCTGGTCTTCATCACCTCATAACTTCGCAACCGTTACTCCGATCGAGGTGAAACCAACGCTCACTTCTTCGCCTCGTCGAGATCTTTCTGTTGGTGACATTTTCACTAGGTGCTCCCATAGTGAAAATGTCCATTTTGCCCTTGCCTCTAATCAGCCCACTCCGAGAGAGAACCGTCCGGCGTTCCGTTCCGCGGCTTCACCGCACTTCTTCCCACGGTTTCCCTTACCCCCAGGCAAGCCACAACAGCCACTTGCATGATAGCCATGCAGCAGCCATGGTTTCTACTTGAATATTTAATAAAAGTTTGCATGTTATCTGTCTGCTTGTTTGCTACTATTGTCGTTGTTTCGGTTATGCTCGTGGTTTCATGTTCACCTTCATGCTATGTTCTGATGCATCTTGTTATCTTGCACTGGTATGCGTCGGTGCTATACAAACGGTTTTTAACCCCTTTCCGCGACGGCATTTGGAACCGTCGCCAAGTGAGTGTGGGCGATAGGGGGGTCCTTCCCACACGACCCAGAAATCATTGGGGATAGGCCCTCTTGGGACACCAAATGAGCTCGTGTGCGATCGGGCGAGGCATCGAAACCCAATCATTTCTGTAGATATGTACATCCCACACGATGAATCCCAGAAAAAAAATTCTATAGGTATGTATATCACACACAGTCAATCCAAGGAATACGTTTTCGTTCTTATGTACATCCCACACAGTCAATCCAGGGAAAACGTTTCCGTTCGTATGTAAATCACACACAGTCAATCCAAGGAATACATTTCCGTTCTTTTGTACATCCCACACAGTCAATGCAGGGAAAATGTTTCTGTTCGTATGTACATCCCACACAGTTTTATGTGTAGGCTCGTGTGTGAAAGGTATAACTATCACACACGCTCTGCCTTGGTTAACCGTTTGCTTTTATCAACTACATCACACACGATTTGATGAAGAAAACTGTGTGGCATTGGGCTATCCATCACAAGCGCTTTTACTGCTAGAACCGTTTGCAAAGTTCCATGACACATTTAGCAGGTTTATTAGTTTACAATTAATAATTCCAGTATTACGCAAATTCACATTTCATATCGAACAATTGTTTGCCAATTTCATACCAGGCACATAAATATATTATAACATCACAGTACGATGGCTACATGAAAACAACACAGTACAACATATAGCTAGTTCAACTTCATAAGAACAATATTAGAACAATATATTCATTTCCCTAATCGAGATCATCCAGGCTCGTCTTATCCACCTCTGCTTTCAGTTCAGTAAGAACCTGTTTTGCACGAGCCAACTGGGAAAGTGCCTCCTCGTTCGCCAACACCATCTTAGCAAAGTCTGATTTAAAAAATCTGAGCTCATTCTACACCTTCAACTTTTTATCCCGCATCTTCAAATATTCTTCAGCATTGACAATAGTCTCTCTAAGCCTACGTCTGTTCTCTTCCTCATACATGCTCCAAAGCTTCGCTAGGCACATCTTCAAAGACTGTGGCCACTCTTGATCAACCCACTCCAAGTAAGAACACTTCCGTTCATCCTATAATATTTAAAACTAGATCAGTAAAAATTGTAGGGGAAATGGGTTTATAGCAACATAGAAATCACCAATGCTTATTTTGAAAAACTGAAGAAACATTTTAATTATGACATATCTTCTCAAAAAGATCAATGTGCAAATGAATTAATTGCTACTAAGACAACAACCAAATTCTGGAACATCAGAAGTTATAATTAACTACAACAACGCTACAAGTTCTTACTCATGTACAATAAATAACAAATTGAACATTTTACGAGGAAGGTAAATATAACTACAACAGCATAGCGACAATGTTTGGATGACAGCAAATTGATACTAACAGGTGTGTACATGCACAAATTTAGTAACATAGAACTAATAGCACTAAGGCCGTCCACTATGTATGCCAAACCTGGGGTAAAGACAACTGTTGCTAGATCTCGCACAGGTGCCCTGCACTGGCGAGCCAATGCAGCGGAAAAAAATCAGGGACCCAGACTCCGAAGCACGTAGTTGCTCCGATGCCCAGTTCCTTCGTGCCATAAACATTTAGTATTTTACTGCTTGGCTGCTCGGATGTGTGGACCAAAGTTGGCTGCACAAACTGCTGAAGCGGTGCCCAAATAATTTTCTAATGGCACCGCTGATGAGATGGCAACAATTTAAGATACTAGGTACAAACTATGACACTGTCTTAGGATGCGTTTGGTTGAAGGTGTGGTATGAATGGGTTGGGACCGTGGCAGTGTCTGAATCACATCTAACAAATGATTTGTAACAACGAAAGAGGGTCTAACCTTCTCTGCACATGCCAGAAACTTCCTCCCACAATCCACAGATTCAAACGCAACTAGCTTCACGCATGGAGATTGATGGTGACAACGAGCAGATAGATCTTCGGCCACCCCGCTCCATTTGTTGCCACTGATGGTCCTATGGAGCTACAAGAGGAAGAAATGACTCAAATCGACCGCCGGGTAAAAATCCTTCATTCCAAGTCATAGCCCGAGAGAGAGAAGAGAGGGATACCCGGGTGGTGAAGGAGTCGTCACCGGAGGAGGAACCACTAGAGAGGTTTTTGAAGAAGACCATGGCGACCCCTGCGGTAGGATGCGAGACGGCGAGAGCGAGGAAGCGGCTATAGATTAGGAAGGAAGGAAGGAAGGAGGAAATTGGGGAAATGTGACTTGTGGTCGGGGAGAAAAGGGGGTAGGAAGGGGGAGGGGCAGGGGTAGATATTTTGGCGGTAGGCCAAAATTTTGGAAATGTGGAGGGAAACTTTGCGCGCGGTGCCGCCGGACCATTCACTTTGAACGATTGTGTGCATCGCAAATGATTCTTCTGCTTTACGTGCATGGGATGAGTTTGATAATTCAAATTTAGGTGGAAATTTCCCCGGGTACGTCATTGCATAATTTAACATCGCTTGCTAATTTGGGCACACAAAAGAGCGTACAGCAGACAGACCACACTTACTGAATCGAGCAATTTTAGTAATTAAACAGAGCCAGTTGACCTAAACATTGCTCTAACAAAAGACCAGCATTAAAAACAAAGCCTAAGTACGCATAATTTCAACAAATCCGCCGCCGCGCCGGCCTATGAATCACCGGTGTGAGATGAGACGTCGATGACTTGTCCTGGCGACATGCCGCCGTTGGTGGACTCCGCGTCCCCCTGCTGAAGTTGACTGCGTCCTTGTCCTCGGCGCCGCCCTCAAGGTTGTAGTACTCGTAGTAGTGGCTGCGCCAGAGCTCGCGTTGGTACTCCACCGCCGATTCCTCGACAGACAGACTCTTCTCTACCTCGACCTCGGCCATGCGCAACTCCTCCCGGCACTCCTCAATCTCGGCCGACTCCTGCATCTCCAGCTCCCGCTCGGCGACCTCATGAGGAAGCAGGTGCTCCATGGCCACCGCCGCCTTTTCGGACGTGGGTTGCATGCTGGAGTCCGAGGTGGCCTGGAATATCTTGGCGTGTGCATCCTCGATCTTGGCGTGGATGGCCTCGACCCGGGCCAGGAAAACATCGGCAGCACAGATGGCAGCTCGAGCACTCTCGGCGTTTGCAGCCACCGTCGCAATAGCAGCTGCAGCTGCCCTGTCAGCTGTCGTAGACACCCTCTCAGCGGAAGCGGCCGCGCTAAATGCGTATGCGGCGGCACTCTCGGCGCAGGCGGCGGCGCTCGGGGGGGGGGGACGCGGCCACCGTACGGGCCTTCATGAAGCATTTCCATGGTGTCATCTTTGCAAGAAGGGGGTGCGGGAATGGGGATCGAGATTCGTGGATTCGGGGGTTGCCAGCACTGGAGCAGACGAGTCGGTGAAGCTTAAGGAGGGAGACTTAAATAGACCCAGATATTTTCATCGCAAATGGTTCCTAGAAAACAACTGTGTGTGATGTTGTAGATATTTTTTATTAGCTGTCAAAGATGAATTTGGAGTAAAGTGGCAACGGATGGTGTTTTAAATGTACGAGAAATTTTGTAGTACTAATACAACTATCATGTCAAATCTTGGAAAATTTCAGGGGTCATTTGACCTTTTAAGACATTTAAGTGATTTTCTAGCGATTTAATGACCGTAATTGAAATTTGAACTACATGTACATGCAACAGTTAACCATAACGGTTTGAAAAATCATATTTGTGTACTTGTGTGCGAGTTAATTCCATGTGCAGTAAATTAGAAGGAATTTTCAAACATATTGGTCTCACGACATGGACACATGCGTACATATGCATGGAGTGCCATGGCATTTGAATTCCAAAAAATTAAAAAATATCAGAAACACATGAAACCTTGCTTGATGTAATGTCATGCCACCAAGATGATGTGGTAAAAAATTGGCATGTTTGACGAAAGTTTGGACACACACCCCTCACAAACCGGAGCAACTCACTAGAAGGCTCGTGGTTCCATGAGGGAACAATGCATGTTTGATGACGAACGGGAGATAGCTTCCTCTTACAGCCTTCAATTTTTTTCTAAGTCTAACGTGCACTACAACAACTTTAATGTGAAATTTTGGAAAATTATAGGGGTCATTTGACCTTTTAAAGACATTTAAGTGATTTTCTACCCATTTAATGACCGTAATTCAAATTTGAACTTCATCTACATGTAACGTCTAACCATAATGGTTTGAAAAATCATATTTGTGTACTTGTGTGCGAGTTAATTCCATGTGCAGTAAATTAGAACGAATTTTCAAACATATTTGTCTCACGACATGGACACATGCATTCGTATGCATGGAGTGCCATGGCATTTTAATTCCAAAAAATTAAAAAATGAACAAAAAACATGAAACCTTGCTTGATGTAATGTGATGCCACCAAGATGATGTGGTAAAAAAATTGGCATGTGTGGCGAATGTTTGGACACACACCCCTCACAAACCGGAGCAACTCACTAGAATGCTCATGGTTCCGAGAGGGAACATGGCAGGTTTGATGACGAACGGCAGATAGCTTCCTCTTACGGCCTTCAATTTTTTTTCTACGTCTAACATGCACTACTACAACTGTAATGTGAAATTTTGGAAATTCTAGGGGTCATTTGACCTTTTAAAGACATTTAAGTGATTATCTAGCCATTTAATGACCGTAATTCAAATTTGAACTTCATCTACATGTAACGCCTAACCATAATGGTTTGAAAAATCATATTTGTGTACTTGTGTGCAACTTAATTCCATGTGCAGTAAATTATAAGGAATTTTCAAACATATTGGTCTCACGACATGGACACATGCATACGTATGCATGGAGTGACATGGCATTTTAATTCCAAAAAATAAAAAAATATCAGAAACACATGAAACCTTGCTTGATGTAGTGTCATGCCACCAAGATGATGTGGTAAAAAAATTGGCATGTTTGACGAAAGTTTGGACACACACTCCTCACAAACCGGAGCAACTCACTAGAAGGCTCGTGGTTCCGAGAGGGAATAATGCATGTTTGATGACGAATCGGAGACAGCTTCCTCTTACGGCCTTCAATTTTTTTCTACGTCTAACATGCACTACTGCAACTGTAATGTGAAATTTTGGAAAATTCTAGGGGTCATTTGACCTTCTAAACACATTTAACTAATTTTCTAGCCATTTAATGACCGTAATTCAAATTTGAACTACATCTACATGCAACGCCTAACCATAATGGTTTGAAAAACCATATTTGTGTACTTGCGTGCGAGTTAATTCCATGTGCAGTAAATTAGAAGGAAATTTCAAACATATTTGTCTCACGACATGGACACATGCATACGTATGCATGCAGTGCCATGGCATTTTAATTCCAAAAAATTAAAAAATGATCAAAAAACATGAAACCTTGCTTGATGTAATGTCATTCCACTAAGATGATGTGGTAAAAAAATTGGCATGTGTGACAAATGTTTGGACACACATCCCTCACAAACCGGAGCAACTCACTAGAAGGCTTGTGGTTCCGAGAGGGAATAATGCAGTTTGATGACGAACGGGAGATAACTTCCTCTTACGGCCTTCAATTTTTTTCTACGTCTAACGTGCCCTACTACAACCGTAATGTGAAATTTTGGAAAATTCTAGGGGTCATTTGACCTTTTATTGACATTTAAGTGATTTTCTAGCCATTTAATGACCGTAATTCAAATTTGAACTTCATCTACATGTACCGCCTAACCATAATGGTTTGAAAAATCATATTTGTGTACTTGTGTGCAACTTAATTCCATGTGCAGTAAATTATAAGGAATTTTCAAACATATTGGTGTCACGACATGGAAACATGCATACGCATGCATGGAGTGACATGGCATTTTAATTCCAAAAAATTAAAAAATATCAGAAACACATGAAACCTTGCTTGATGTAATGTCATGCCACCCAGATGATGTGGTAAAAAAATTGGCATGTTTGACGAAAGTTTGGACACACAACCCTCACAAACCAGAGCAACTCGCTAGAAGGCTCGTGGTTCCGAGAGGGAACAATGCATGTTTGATGACAAACGGGAGATAGCTTCCTCTGACGGCCTTCAATTTTTTTCTACGTTTACCGTGCACTACTACAACTGTAATGTGAAATTTTGGAAAATTCTAGGGGTCATTTGATCTTTTACACACATTTAAGTGATTTTCTAGGCATTTAATAACCGTAATTCAAATTTAACTACATCTACATGCAACGCCTAAACTTAACGGTATGAAAAATCATATTTGTGTACTTGTGTGCGAGTTAATTCCATGTGCAGTAAATTAGAAGGAATTTTCAAACATATTGGTCTCACGACATGGACACATGCGTACATATGCATGGAGTGCCATGGCATTTGAATTCCAAAAAATTAAAAAATGATCAAAAAACATGAAACCTTGCTTAATGTAATGTCATGCCACCAAGATGATGTGGTAAGAAAATTGGCATGTGTGACGAATGTTTGGACACACACCCCTCACAAACCGGAGCAACTCACTAGAAGGATCGTGGTTCCGAGAGGGAACAATACATGTTTGATGACGAACGGGAGATAGCTTCCTCTTACGGCCTTCAATTTTTTTCTACATCTAACGTGCACTACTACAACTGTCATGTGAAATTTTGGAAAATGTAGAGGTCATTTGACCTTTTAAAGACATTTAAGTGATTTCTAGCGATTTAATGGCCGTAATTCAAATTTGAACTACATCTACATACAACGCCTAACCATAACGGTTTGAAAAATCATATTTGTGTACTTGTGTGCGACTTAATTCCATGTGCGGTAAATCAGAAGGAATTTTCAAACATATTGGTCTCACGACATGGACACATGCATACGTATGCATGGAGTGACAAGGCATTTTAATTCCAAAAAATTAAAAAATATCAGAAACACATGAAACCTTGCTTGATGTAATGTCATGCCACTAAGATGGTTTGGTAAAAAAATTGGCATGTTTGACGAAAGTTTGCACACACACCCCTCACAAACCGGAGCAACTCACTAGAAGGCTCGTGGTTCCGAGAGGGAACAATGCATGTTTGATGACGAACGGGAGATAGCTTCCTCTTACGGCCTTCAATTTTGTTTACGTCTAACGTGCACTACTAAAACTGTAATGTGAAATTTTGGAAAATTCTAGGGGTCATTTGACCTTTTAAAGACATTTAAGTGATTTTCTAGCCATTTAATGACCGTAATTCAAATTTGAACTACATCTACATGCAACGCCTAACCATAACGGTTTCAAAAATCATATTTGTGTACTAGTGTGCGAGTTAATTCCATGTGCAGTAAATTAGAAGGAATTTTCAAACATATTGGTCTCACGACATGGACACAAGCATACGTATGCATGGAGTGCCATGGCATTTTAATTCCAAAAAAATAAAAAATGATCAAAAAACATGAAACTTTGCTTGATGTAATATCATGCCACCTAGATGATGTGGTAAAAAAATTGGCATGTGTGACGAATGTTTCGACACACACCCCTCACAAACCGGAGAAACTCACTAGAAGGCTCGTGGTTCCGAGACGGAACAATGCATGTTTGATGACGAACAAGAGATAGCTTGCTCTTACGGCCTTCAAAATTTATTCTACGTTTAACGTGCACTACTACAACTGTACTATGAAAATTTGGAAAATTCTAGCGGTCATTTGACCTTTTAAAGACATTTAAGTGATTTTCTAGCCATTTAATGACCGTAATTCAAATTTGAACTACATATACATGTAACGCCTAACCATAACGGTTTGAAAAATCATGTTTGTGTACTTGTGTGTGAGTTAATTCCATGTGCAGTAAATTAGAAGGAATTAACATATTGGTCTCACGGCATGGGCACATGCATGGAGTGCCATGGCATCTTAATTTCAAAAAAATTAAAAATGATCAGCAAAACATGAAACCTTGCTTGATTTAATGGCATGCCATCAAGATGATGTGGTAAAAAAATTGGCCTATTTGACGGAAGTTTGGACACACACCCCTCACAAACCGGAGCAACTCACTAGAAGGTTTCTGGTTCCAAGAGGGAACAATGCATGTTTGATGACGAACGGGAGATAGCTTCCTCTTACGGCCTTCAATTTGTTTTCTATGTTTAACGTGCACTATTACAACTGTAATGTGAAAATTTTGAAAATTGCAGGGGTCATTTGACCTTTTAAAGACATTTAAGTGATTTTCCAGCCATTTAATGACCGTAATTCAAATTTGAACTACATCTACATGCAACGCCTAACCATAACGGTTTAAAAATCATATTTTTGTGTACTTGTGTGCGAGTTAAAAAATCATCAGAGGATGTAAATATCTGGTGTTCAAAAAAGAAAATGTAAAGATCTGGCAGGACAACCGGCCCCTACACGATTGGCACTCTATCTCGCGGCTTGAGGTTTGGTAGGTGAGTGGCGGGGATCATTAATTAGACACGGTTCTGTATTGGAAACCGTCAGCTATTATGTTCACACACGGATTTTGCTATGGGAATCGTGTGTAATTCAAACTACAATACTCGTAAATTCCGGTGATCGGCGTGTATACAGTCCCTGTCGAACTAGATTCGGGCTGCCAACAAATACTACCTTGCACACGTCGTCCCGCCTGCATTCTGATCTACATTCTCCCCTCGCTCGCCCTCTCTCTCTCTCTCAAATCTCTGCCATGGTGCCGCCGGTCTGCCCACGTGCCAACGAGGAGTCGCCGCCCCCCCGAGGATGCTCACTCGAATAGCAACAACGAGGACCCCTACACGCCGCCGGATGAGGTTGCGCCGAACCCCCCAACTTTGGATTGGTTTTGGGGCCAGTACAATCTTTGTCTGTGGAAGTCGCTGCCGCCAGCTAAGAAAGCCAGGCAAGTGGCATTCAAGATGGAGATGTCGGAGGAGGAAGCCAGGTACCAGGCGGCCTCTGAAGCCCGTGATGCCGCCTGGAAAAAGGAGGCGGCGGAGCTTTGGGGGCGGGCGCGTCGTCATGCTGAGGAGGTGTACGAAGACGGGTACTTCGCGAGGAAGGTCATAGGCGCTGGGCGCCTCGTCGCTGCGTGGAGGTGGGCCGATAAGCTCCATCGTGCCACCGACGAGGAGCTCCAGTGGGCGCCCAATGAAATGGCAAGATCGTTCGCGGGTGTCCGCCAGCAAGAGGCAGATCGGTACGTCAAGCGTTGCAAGGCGGAGGAGGCGGAGTACTGCCTCCGCACTGGGAAGACACCGCGCACCAGGGAGCTGCTGGCGAGGGGCTGCCGGAATACTGGCTCCAGGAGAAATTATTAGTTTTAGTATTGTTCATTTTCAATTTTATGCATTGTACCTAGTAGTTAAGTATGATCACGTATATGTGATGATATAACATATATATATATATATTCTTTGATGAACTAATGAACAATTAATATTCCATTTTCTATCTGTTTTTGTATACTAATTTGAATCTAGCTGTTATCATCCACATATACAGATGGAAAGCGTATATACACACATTGAAACAGAACATATAAGAACGGAAAACATAGTACACACATTGAAACAGAGGAATAAACAGAGCAATACTATGATTTCTGTGAATACATAGCTATCCACGTCGAAAGGACTCAACAAAATAAAACACGCCCATGAGACCATGACTAGCAGCCCTTGCCTACGGTAGCTCTTGGCTCTGCCTGAACTCCTGCAGGCGTTCTTCCAAGCAGTCGACACGCTCGCGGTACATCTGGAGCGCGATCTCGAGCTCCAAGTTGGCTGTCTCATCGGAGATCAGCAGCTCGAGGATGCGACAGCCATGTTCCTCTACAGCACCCAGGTGGACACCTGGGCTAAGGAGGCGGTCGAGCCTACGGACCAGCGCGTTGGCATCCAGCGGGCCACGGACAAGGCGAACGGCGGCACCCATGCGAACGGCGCGGTGGGCTTTCCGGCGCAACTACAGCACGGCCGGCCTCTGGTACAAGTACGACGCTGAGAGCCTCTGCACACTCCTGGCGAGGAATGGGGGTACTGACGGGACGTGTACCTAGCTACGACACCGTGTCGACAGTAGGCAAGCGTCGATGGATCCGCTCTTGCTGTGCGGTGAGCTGCGCCTCTCGCTCTGCGGCGCTCCAACGGTCTCGCCGTGCGGCGAGCCGCAGCCTATCGGCGCGGACGCGCCTAGCTTGCTCTACGGCGCATCATCGATCATGTTGTGCGGCGAGCTGCAGCCTGTCGGCGCTGACATGCCTATCTTGATCTGCGGCGCTCAAGCGGCATGCGCCAAAGTTCTGCTCAACCCTCGCGATGACGTGCATCACGGCATCATCCATCACGTTGCCGGGGAGCGCCTCGGCCTCAACTGGCCGTGGCGCCTGTTCGTTTTCCTCGTCAACGAGGTTGATGGCAGAAGCGGCGCTTTGGTGTGTTGGCATGCTTGGAAAAGGTGGATGTGCTACAGGCTGCACTTGTCGCCTCCGTGCATCGCGCGCCACCTAGGTTTATGCGCAATATCGCTGGGTGGCGGAAAACAGGTGAGGTAATGGCGGGAAACAGTGGCGTGTTCATAAAACGCCATCAATTAATGGAAACTTAGCATAGAAGGAACATCGAGCTAGCACAAGAAGTAGATGATGATCAGATGAACACGGACCACACTAGGGAACCCGTCGGTGACGAATTCATCAATCGCAAATGGTTGAATACTCGCAAGCGTTTGCCCACAACACACACGGCTTATTCCATCACAAGCAGGTCGGATGGATCCCACGTATCGCACATTGTCAAAAAGTAATGCGGTAGACCTTCTTTAACATGTGTTAAAAAATAAAAAAAATAAAAAACAAGGACCTCAAGGTTAAATTAACTCATGGGATGGATCATCCAGGTCAAAGGTAATTTAATTTAACAGGGATGACCCATCCCATCAATTAATTTAACATCAAGACAACCTCCCATCCAATCACCCATCTAATGGCTGCTCCAGCCTGAGCACACTTAACTTGAGAGTTCTTTAGATGAGCTACTGGTGGAACAACTAGTCCTTGCTGATATAGGATGCCTCTTCGCATCCTTATGGCCTATAGATGTTGTGTAGACAGAGCATATCACATACGTCTTATCAAAAGCAATCGTCTGCGTTATTATCGGTCTTCGCACACATTTCTGATTACAAACCTGTTTGTCGTGTATCACACACATCTTGACATATTGAACCGTTTTTGTTCTCTTGTCTCAACGCAAACATTTCATCTGAGTGAACCGCATGCCGTATATCGCACACACCTTGACCTGGCTGACCGTTTCTTTTGTGTTGCCTAATCACAAACAGTTCATCCGAGTGAACCGTAAGCTGCTAAAATCTGAACCGTATTTGATGCATCCTCCATCGCAAACATTTTGCACCTTTTTTGACGGTTTTTTACACCACCGTTTGCGATTAATGCATCGCACACAGTTTCGTCGAAGGGTCTCTGATCGTAGTGTCGCGTTAGCAGCAACCTGCAGTAGTGTTGTACTACTTGCTAGTATTGTTTTCATGTCATGCTTGGTAGTAGTAGTACATGTTGGCAGTGGTGATGTTTAGTCTGATGCATGTTTACCGTCTGTTATCCAGTACCGTTGCTATGCATGTTACTTTGCATCTAGTTGGTTATATGCTTACTTGGTAGTGTTCTTGCTATGTTCTTGCATGATATTTATTCATGATACTAGTAGTCATGTTATGCTCCTGTGTCGTGTTATGATTATGCTCGTCAGTATGCCATGCTCATTTGGATATATGACTCATTGTGGTTATGGTCGATGATGATGTCATGCTTTGTAGTTGCATGATGTTATTTTTATATGGCTCAGCTTATTGCATTCAAGTTTAACCGGATAATAATCAAACTTGAACAATTGTCGGCTGAGTCATGGTGCCACTGAATCGAGCTGACTAGTGCAACCACATTTGCCTTTTATGGGAAGGTCCTAACAGGGTCTATTGTCATGCCTCTCGTCGGTGCCTCCAATGAGGGAAGGTTATGGGCGCGCGCTACCCTGATCAGGTAGGCGGACATAAGCCTTGTGTGACTGTTGTTGTTGTTGTTGTTATGGTACCTTGTCCCCGTTTGGGACCGTTTATGTTTTTCCACGACGGTGGCCGTTGGATGTTTTTGGTAGACATCGGGGCCACCCATGACTTAGCCCAGAGGGGAGTTGGTCGGAGTGGCTGGGAGAGTGTGATGGCAATAGATAGATTTTGTTGGAATGTCGTCGGTCCACCCGAATGGGAATGCGAGGCCATGGATTCCATGGTGTGGGTATAGTGTGCTAACATCTGCAGAGTGTGTGTTTAAATCTATCGATAGCCGTGCCCGTGGATATGGGCCCAGTTCATAGTCGGTCTCACTATGAGCAAACAATAATAATAACTTGCTTAATAACAACCCCGGTTCGATGATGAGTAAGAGATTGGTTGTGATCAAGAGAGGATCACGGAGGTATCATGGATACCGAAGTTGGTTGATCTTTATGTGATCGCGGGATGATCACAGTGGTATCATGGATACCGAAGTTGGTAAGTTGATGCATGAGATGGTTACGAGGTAACCGCCGAACAAGAGTAAGTTGGTGCATGATATTGGTTTACCTATTGCATGTAGTAGCATCATGTTCTTATGCTCATGCCATGCTAAATTTGTTCTAGCTGTATCATGTTCAGTTGTGCATGCCACGTTGTTCTGTTAGTATCATGTTCATGATTGCTTTAACCTGCTAATGCCATGTTGTTGTTTGTCTTGACTGTTTTTGGTTATTGTGAGCTTGCAAGTAGATTCAATGTACTGACCTGGCGTGTCATGCCTGTTTGCAGGTCGTGCCTAGTTTGCTTGCTTGCTTGGTGTGGTTCCTGTATTCGCGAGCTAGGATAAATGTTCCAGCCAGAGTCCCTGCGGATTGGTGTCCATCAACGTCGTTCATTGTTCCGCTGCTAGAATCTATTCCGCTGCTAGTAGAGGTTCCTGCATAGAGCAACTGTGGTTGGCGTAGCGTCGCCGTGCCGGTGTTATTCTTTGTAATCCGGAGACCTTGTATTCATATTCGTGTTGTAATAGAGAGCTGGTTTGTTCTATGCTAAGCAGTGATGTATTCCAGAAGACTTCACCTCGATCTCTAGGCTGGAATACGGGACGTTCCGGTTTCTCTGAGCCGGGGTGCCACAGCCACCGCGCACCCCCACCGCCGGGGACCACCGCCCCCACCCTGAACCCTAAGATAGATAGTGGGGTACCTCTCCGGCGAGCCCCCTCCCCATTGCGGGTGGTTCTTCCATAACTTTAGCGAGCCCCCCACCCCCTGAAAATCGACTGACCCAAAAGTCGATTCAGTTGACTGAAGTGTAGCTAAATCAGAGCAGAGCAGCAGTAGCAGTAGCGCGAGCGAGCGAGAGCCGGAGCAGCAGCAGCAGCGCGAGCGAGCGCGCAAGAGCCGGAGTAGCAGTAGTAGCACGAACGAGAGCCGGAGCAGCAGTAGCAGCAGCGCGAGCGAGCGAGAGCCAGAGCAGCAGCAGTAGTGCGAGCAAGCGAGCGAGAGCCGGAGCAGCAGCATTAGATCCGACTGGTATGGACGCCGCCGCCGAAGGGGCCTCTCACTGGGGGAGAGCCACCATGGAGATGTCGCCAGCGGCGCCGGCTTCGAGGTAGCCGCACCATGGGGGTGCGGGATGGAGCACCATCGGCGCCTGGAGGTCAAGTTAAGGAGAAGGTGTGATGCGATGAGTGTACAACCTCTTTGGTGGCTCGAGTAGGCCTCGGCTTTGTCCGAGGAGTCGGTGAGGATGGTGTGGTTCCGGTGGAGCAGGTTAAGGCGGCGCTGTGGGGATGGAGCAGCCGTGATAGACGAGGTGATCGTCGAAGCAGCTCCATGGAGGTGGAGGACGGGGCGGCTGAACCGGCGGGACGACAAGATGGACGACGGATCCTCATCCGAGGAGGTGGATGAGGGACGTCGAGCTGTTGTGGTGGACGACATTGTCGGGGAAGAGGCTCCGGCTGGGTAGCGATGAGGTGGCGGATGGAGGAGGGTGGGGTTTCATGGCTAGAGCAGAGGTTATGGTGGCCTGGGATTTCGAATGGCGAAAAGGAGGCGATGGGAGGGGGAACCATGACTTAGGGGCGCGCTTGTCCAAAATGTAGGGTGTGTTACAAAAGTACCCCCACTGATTTGAACTAGCGGCCATTCCGGGTCAGGGTTAGAAGGGGGATTTCGCGTGTCGGGATTTGGCAGCTGGAGGGACTTTTTGTGCGCGTTGTAATTTCGGGATAGCAAGGCGCGGGTTTTGAAGGCGCGAGTTTTGGGAGCACGATATCTGAATTTTCGAGATATAACAAGGCGCGGGTTGAATTTTAGGGACAAGCCTAACGTGTAATATTGTACTTGTACGTACCAAATCAATTCGCACTTCCCTCAATGAAAAAAAAACTATTCACACCACACAAAGAGAGAGTCTTGTCCTGTTTTACTATACAAATTCTATTCAAAGCTATGAATCCATGTTATGTCCAATTAAAATTTTCCGCTGGCTGTATAATGCATGTAACCTACTCATACCAACATTTTAGTGCATTCCAAATGTCTATACTACCGCTGCAATTCGAACTAAATTTGAATTTGTTTCTCTATTTGAATGAGAATCTACAATCATGATTGTTGCCAACTTCAACCATCATTTGTTTATTACCTTAACAACACACCACGTGATTACTATAGAGATAGATATGAACTATGTGTACTATGTGAACTCGAATTTAATTTTTTGAATACACTTGATGTTGATTCCAAATATTAGTACATTTGATGTACTAACTAGATATTCATAATCTAAACCATGTTCCATACGTACACCGTGTTTATCACACAAAGTATAGTGCCCCGCCCCCTACATTATGACAAGTATTTAGCCCTGAGCTGCAAAAGCCACACATTATCCCAAATTATAATCAATGTTCTACATTATGATATCTTCTTCAAATATCCGTATCCACTTTTTTATAATGAATTATGATCTCTGTTTGTCTTTTACACCTTCACGATCCTCTTCTCTTTGTAGCTAGCTAGCGCTAACTTTCTATCGTCCATGCACACGCCCGCCCCCCTCTCACCCTCCCTCAGCATCCCCTCCATCGCGCACATTCGTTATTTCTCTTTAGGTCGTTCACCCGTGGTGTGTGTAGGCTCACCGGCTCCTTCTTTCCGGCACACCCCGGTCAATATACCTCTCTAGCCAAGTGTGCCTACCACAAACACACACTTCCCCACTTCTCTTCTGACCGCCCATGCCCCCTATGTCCAATACGGTTCCATGCAGGTGCACACTCCCGCCCCTCTTTTCATCGATCTCATACTCTCACACTCCTCCCGCCTCGACATAGTAGGCCTCTCGCACCACCTCCTAGCCGCACCCCTCTCCCCTTGTCCGTCTCTCCGGACCTTATTTGCTTCTAACACATGCATGCATGTATACGTACCGATCTCCCTACACATAGCTAGGTCGACTATAATTCTTTTTCCCCACGCACCGATAGACTTACCTCACTAGTTATGTCTCTCCCTTTCTCGGACACACGATGGTTGATCTTCCTATGTAGTTACGTCTGCTTACCACAACCATATCGTCCCCCCATCATCCTTGCATACCTCCCGACCCGTCTCTCACACGCACGTGCATAGACAGGCAGACATCCCCGACCCTCTGTTATTGATATTGCACTCGCACCCTCCGTTTGTCTAGCAGGCCTCTCCCACCATTTGTGAGAAGTAACTCCACCACCAACCCTCTGACACTTTACCTTTGTCTTTCTCCCAACCTTATTCCTCTGCTACACATATGCATGGATGTCGATCGATCTCCCTCAATACATAGTTAGGTCTCTCTCCTTCTCCACACATATACTAGTCGATCTACCTCTCTATAGGTAGGTCTCTGCCCCCTCCCCCCCCCACACACACACCGATAGTCGAACGTTGTAGGTAGGTATCCATGCCACGGAGAAAAACTGCACCTCTGCCCTCTCAAATTCTAGTAGGCCAGCCGCCCTGTATCTTTGACGTGGGCAAACACAAATTTGATGGCACTCTTTATCGATCGTGCAGCCACACACTTCATCCCTATTTTTGATTCTATCGATATCTCACGCCGATGATCCCTCCACTCTCTTCTCGTGGATCGCTCCCTCTATATATGATATATCCATGACTCTGTTTCACACACATTGCATATGTTACGTTTTTTTGTTTGAGATATCATCGACACATTTCCTATGTTTCGCACAAACCATCTATCTCAGACCCACCCACATACATACCTGCACCTAAAGAAGAGGTGCACGCACGACGCACGTACTCACGTCTCGTTCCCGGCCACACCCGCGGGGTACACGGTGGAGTTCATTTCTGTACGAAAAGGCAGCCCACGTGATAATTTGATGCGTGTAGCGGTTGTTTACTCGAAGGAGGGTCGGGTACCACGTGTAGATGGAACAAAGTTCGACTTGACGCGTTAGTATTAAATGAAGTTATATTCCTCAATGACACATATAGAATATAAAACGATTGTCGTCGGGAGAAAAGAAAAATCTGCTCCACTATATACAATGGAGCCTGCCTGCCGGGGTTTGTCTCTCGTCACACCATCTCACACAAGGCGGTGGTGGCCTCTCTCTCTCTCTCTCACCATTGGTCACTGATCCGGCTGCATCCCATCCGCTGGCGGAAAGGGAGGATGTGCATCATTTCTCCGTTCGACGGCATTGAGGCAGCACGTCCCGATCTGCGTTACCCGCCGTTCTCTCTGACCAAGATCCGGTGCGGTAGGGCCTTCGCCACTTGCTCGCTGCCGCAGTATGGGCAAATCCCGGCCGCCGGCGCCCTCCTAGTTACATCCCGACGACCCTCAGGTATAGCTTCCTCCGGCCTTGCTCCACTACCCATCTTCCCATATTGCTGCATGTGGACAATCGTGCATGTGGATCTTCTTTAGTTGTTTGCTTAAAACGTATCTCGGCTGGCGTACTTTCCATCTTGCAATCTCGTCCTCAAACCGTTTTTGATAAACCACCATGCTGCTATCTTCCCCTTATTACATGGAATATGCTTCTTTTTTGTCGGTGTATGTGTCTTCAACTCGTGTTATTGGGCAGTAATTGTTTCCTTTCTACCTCCTTTTGCAATCAGGGCTATCCATTTCACCTCGTTGATATTGCGACCTTTTGGTGAATTGCAGGGGAAATACACTCCAAATGATATTCCATAATGGAAGGAATGAGTGGAAGATTTGCTGGAAGAAAAAAATACGATACTTTTCTAGTCGTAGGTAGGGCTACCTATCTAGTTTCGTGCTTCGGGCGTACTAGATTCAATAGGCTAGGTTATAGCTGACAAATTTCTTTAAGAACTAGCCGCCTATAAGCCTCACTAGGCCAGTGCCGGAGTAGTGACTCACAATAAATCACTTTTTCTTAAGAATGTTTTGTGCAGTTCCGCCAAAGTGTCACACGGGCAACGTTTTTACATTTCTATGGGACTGCAGAAACGGAGATTGGTTTTACTATCCTCCTCATGCAACTCTGTGTCTAATATTCTCTAACAAGTAGTTAGTCCTAAAGAGAGATCGCAGAGGTGATCGGCTTCTATTTGTGTGTGTTATGTTTCATCATCTAGTTCCACTATTATTGTAATCATATTGACCTAATATCTTTGCAAACAGGGATGATCAACTCGATTTTAGTGGAGCTGCACAAAATGATCAGATTGTGATGTCCTCCATACACCTCTTTTTTGGCTACAGAGCTGGGTTAAACTACCTGCCAACCAATGAACACTGTGCCCAGGAAATGGAGCCATGCCTATGAACAGCATCGATCAATTATATATTTTTCTTTATTTGTACACCATCTCACAACTTTGTCGCAGTTGTGATGTGAATATTGGCGCTGATCTGCGAACCATTGAGATGCATTAGCAGCCATGGTAGTTTCATTTGTATTTGATGGAATGTTGTAACGAGACAATCTTGAGGCAAGAGGACACATGAATCCTAAGTTGAAACCTTTTTTTCCCGCGAGAACCAAAGTTGAAAACTTCATAGAATCACAGTACAATTTCATTAAAATTATGCGTACATATACACAAATCTTGAAGGATTGATAGCAATGCCAGAAACAATTCAACTTCGTTTCCCTGACATGTGGGACATCCTTCATCTGGCTCCACCTGCCATGCAACAATATTGAGTGCACAACTGTAGGGAAAGATTCACCCCGGTCATTGCGCCGTAGTAGTAATGACTAGTGAGCAGTCAAATCACAGAGCCCCACCTTCGCCAGAGTAAGTTGCTCGGATGAAGCAATCATCATTTCCCTATTCATTGAATCCGCTGGTACTCCCATATTCCCAGAGTAATAAGTTGCTCGGGCGAAGCAACCATCACTTCACCTTTCCCACATTAAGTACTACCTCCTTTTTTATTCTAGAAACAACCACACGCGAATATTGGACGGTAGCAGCACAACAACTGAATCAAAAATAAAAACCAACCAATGAACTACTACTAATGGTGAGTGTTTGCTAGTACCATGTACTCCGTCTGTCCATGTATATAGGGCTTAATGCGTTTTTCGAGACTAACTTTGGCCCTATTTGGATCCATGTGTTAGAGTTAGTTTGAGCTAGTTGGGGCTCAAATAGCCCTAAAGTATTCAAACATGAGGGTTAAATTGGAGCAAGTTGCACCAAACCCACCAAAAAATATCCCACCCAAGAGGTGGTAATTGGAGATAGTTCTCATTGGGCCCACTAAAAATCACGTTTCTCTCTCTATCCTGCCAGCCAAGTGGTGCTAATTGGAGCTAGTTATCGTGGGCCCACTAAAAAAATCACTTTTCTCTCTCCATCAAGTGCATTTATTGTCAATCTAACCCTGTCATCCAAACACCTCTTTGGCTACAGTTAGTTGAGGGTTAGTCATGAGTTAGTGTAACCTCTAGCTAAGTTAGAGTATCCAAACAGGAGCAGTATAGGACATGCAAGTTGCTCAAAGCATATTGTATAATTCATACGTGAAAGGAACTTTTTTTTTTGAAACGGAACATGAAAGGATCTTCGAATGATATAATTTTCAAATTATATAAAATCTTATCAATAGTCAAAGGCAACCTCGAAGAATACATTAGGCCCTATATAAAATCTTATCAGTAGTCAAAACCAAGTGTTACTACTACACCAAACAAGTTCAAAACGAGAAACTGGACCCACTCACGGCACGACATGCCTGTCTCGTTTGGTCCGTCGGTCAAAGCGCTTCCTCTTCTTGGCATAACAATAGAGTATAGTAATTTTTTTAGAATGCTCTTGGCATGTCGCTAACATGTGATGGGTTAACGGACCTCAATGGACAGCAAAAACGCCAGCCCGTCGCACTTTGAGAGAGACGAGGAGCGAGAAGCAATATGGGTTGTTGGATTACTAGAGCTAGGTGTCGCACGGAGGCCAAGAAATATGGTGATAGCATGGATTGGCCATGTATGATGTAACTACACTGGGCTGTCGTGTTTCGTACTCTTCCGGTCTACTGTGCAGATGATTGGTTGATTTTATATTGCTGAATAATATAAAATATTATGAGTGCAGACGCTCCACCGCGAGGTTCCTTGCTCCTTCTCGATCGTTGGGAATCTATGTTCTTCCACTCTTTTTTTTGACGTGAGCTTTATTCATCCTTTTGCCAACACGCGGGACATCTAGCATCAAGGTGCACGTGTCATGCAAGAAAATGGAGATAAATAGTGCGTAAGTGAGTCGTGCACTACGATGGCACCTAGTACTACGCAATATTTTTCCTCCCTGATGGCACATGAATAGTGCACGTACTCAATGACGGAGCATGGGATGGTAGCCATGGACATGGTCGGCCCTTTTTGGAGAGAGTACTAAATACATATTAACTTTGATATGTCCCGTCAACTCACAGAACGACGAGAAGCACACACTAAATGACGGAGCACGGGATGGTAGCCATGGACATGGTCAACCCTTTTTGGAGACTAATGCACTACTTTTGATGTGTCCCATCAACTCGCAAACAAGGAGAAGCTTTGCTTACTACTAGTACGACCTCTCCCTCGCTCACGCACGCGCGGTGGCTCGCGGGACGAGGAGAAGCTTTTGCTTTACGATAGTGCGCTTGATAAAGGCGGTGGACGTGCGGCAGTTCATTCGGTGTTAGATTGCCAGAAGTATCTATATTGTTGTACCATCATCATTGTTTGACTTTCGGAAGAGGCGAAGGGCCAAGCGCATGGCCACCTACTCATAGTATAACCGGCCGTGTTTGCACGAATTTTTTAACGTAGTACAATCTGAGTGGATTGCTCTAGTGGTCATCACATGTGAACCAATCGATTCGCACCCTTCCGCGCTCCATTTTGTCTTGTGTTCCTTCCTCCGTCCAGCATGCCGACAAGTGGGCCCCATGCTCATGTATGCCAATGTGGTAGTCAATTATTTTGCCAGAGTCATCTATCACACCCTTTCGATGGCACGTCAATGTACCCACTAGAAACAAGTTAGACTTGTTCGGTTCAACTGCCTCCCTAGGTGTTTGGAGAGGAATTGGCCAGCGTGAGGCGGTTCTATATGTGGGCAGGCGGCAAAAAACAGGGGAAAATGCGCGAGGTTCCTTGCAGACACTCCACCGCGAGGTTCCTTGCTCCTTCTCGGTCGTCGGGAATCTATGTTCTTCCACTCTCTTTTTTGACGTGAGCTTTGTTCATCCTTTGGCCAACACGCGAGACATCTAGCATCAAGGTGCATGTGTCATGCAAGAAAATGGAGATAATCAGATAAGCAGTGCATAAGTGAGTCGTGCACTTCGATGGCACCTACTACGCGATTTTTTTTCTCCTCGATGGCACGTGAATAGTGCATGTACTCAACGACGGAGCACGGGGTGGTATCCATGACATGGTCAGCCCTTTTTTGGAGAGAGTACGTACTAAATAACTTTGATGTGTCTCGTCAACTCGCAGAATGACGAAAAGCTTGATTACTACGCCATCTCCCTCGCCAACGTGTGCGCGGTGGCTCGCACCACGAGGAGAAACTTTCTCTTACAAGCGGTGGACGTGCTGCAGTTCATTTGGTGTCAGATTGCCAGAAGTACTACTGTAGTACCATCATTATTGTTCGACTTCCGGAAGAGGCGAAGAGCCAAGCGCAAGGTCACCTACTAACCTAGTACAATATACTACTATAGCCAAAGCTGGTCCACCTTTTTAGAGCATGGTTAATTAATAGAGGCGGCTCTTGCAGCGGCACATCATTTGGAGCAAGTACTACTCCCTCCATCCAAGTGAATAAGTCATCTTTGGTTGTGCATCGTGACCAAGGAGGAAAAAACAAGAGAACTTAATGTTTATTTGCTAATTAATAGCATTGCATGCAATGAACTAACCACTGCATGTCATGTTTGGTAGTCTCGAGTCATTAAAAACATGCACGCCCACATCTCTTATTGGTTGATATGTCAAGAAACAAGAAATGTGGTGGGAGTTAATGCACCGCGCCTAAGTGTTTTGGGATTATTTGGTTTTCGTAAAGTGACTTATACACCTAGACGGAGGGAGTACTCTTCGTAGGAACTTAAAATGCAGGAATAGGAAAATTATGAGAGGGGTGTCTCCAACAGTGTTCCTCGGCTCGTACCTAGCTTTACGGTGGTCGAATTTGGAGTCATTCATCAGGTACACGTGGCATCTCAGATCTGGACACAAGGTGACATACACCGTCAAGGTCCACGGTGAAGGGGGTCAGGGTGGATGCGACCTCTCACTGCGTCCGCCATTTGAAGCGGCGCGCCGGCCCAGGGCGCTACCCGCTGCACTCCCAGCTGTACCCACCTCCTCGCGGCATTCAAAAACCTACATTTAAACCCGCGCGGAATGCGAGAAACCAGCTCTGGCCACACACGTCCGTTCAGGAGTAGGATGCCGGCCAAGCTCCTCCTTCCACCATTTTGTCCACTCTTTCGGCGGCATCCGACGAGCAGGAAGAGCAGTTCTCCGGAAAAAAAGCCGTCTGGGTGGCCCGCCAAGCCCGGCAGTTATGAGCGAGGCAGCTCGCTGCTCCACCTACCTCGCCTAACCCGTCGGAGGCAGTTGCCGCACTAAGCTAACGCGTGGTTCCGTAGCTGGCCGCTCCAATACAGCTCGAGGAAGAGTGCCGACTTGCTCCACGCTGGCTTGTCGGGGACCACGGCGGCACGGGCATCGCGCTGCCCTCGACGCCGCCGCGTCGTACAATGCCTCCAGTGTCTGCGACTGCGCCATCCGCCGTCGACGCGCGCGTAGCCGCGACATGCAGGTAGAGAAAGAAGCTATCGCAGATGTCGACGAGGTGATGCAGCTACGCGGATGTCGACGAGGTGATGGCCAGCATGTCCCCGCCCGCCGTCATCATCAAGGAGAAGTAGAACACGGGAGGCCGCTGCCGATTGTATCCCATGAAGGCCATCGCCGAGGCGACGCCGGTGAATACAGTCAGTGTCTTACACGATTCTTCTTCTGCTAGATGCTGGAGGAGGATAAAGAGATTGGGCGGCGACCATTTAGATTAGGTATATTAATTCTACCAGGCTAGTTGTAATGGGAGTATCATAAGTAGTATCATGCATGCCAACTAGTAGGCAAATTTGATGAGGTGGCGTAGAATTAAATGAAGAAAGAGAGGGTTGAGTATCATATTATGATACCGTATGGAATTAAGTTACTCCCACTGTGGTTAATCTTAGGCCTTGTTCAGTTCAACCTCCTCCCAAGGGGTTTGGAGAGGAATGGAGGGGAATTTGGCTTGTACATGATTTAATCCCCCACAATCCCTGTTAATCTATGTATATTGTGGGCGTGCTATTTGACCCCTCATTTTATCGCGCTACGAGTAGTGTGAGTGTCTGCATGCAGTACGCCATCCTCTAATTTGGTGGATGCCAAGCCGGCCCGAAAAGGAGCTATAACTTTTTTTCAAGTTGAAAAATGTTACCGATTAGGAGCCATAATTAAGCTGGAGGCGTCTCTTATTTTCTTTCGAATGGGAAATAAGCTGGAGAGTGTCTCTAATGGGCTACCTCTAGTGTTAAGGCCCTCTAGTATGAAACACGGGCATCCGACTGGGCCGATACAAAAGCCTATCCATCTTAAAGCCCATTTGTTTTTATTTTTTGCGAGGAAAAGCCCATATTTCTTGAAGAGGGGGCGATCCCAGAAAAACCCTCCTTCCTCCTCGCTTCCACTTATACTGCAGCTCGCTGGACTCTCCCGCTTCTGTCGCGCCCCCAATTCCCCCGGCTCCCCATCTTCCTCACTCATACAGCAAACCCCTGCTCACCTTCTTCCTCACTCGTACAGAAAACACATGCTCCTCTTCTTCCACTCCTACAGAAAACCCCAGCCCTCCTTCTTCCCCACTCGCACTGCCACTAGGCTCGTCTCTACCTACTATGCTCAAACCCGTGAGCTCGGCGCGACGCCCGGAAGGAAAATGGAGTTGGTCGGCCCCAGCACTAAGAAGATGAAGCTCCCGCCAGCGGCAACGTCGGTTATAGATCTCGCACCCGGCAGTGCGGGGAGAAGCGGCGAGCTGCCCTCCACCCGGATCTGAGGAACCCGTAGAATCTCCGATGGACCACATCAGCAATCTCCCAGACGACATACTTGGGGATATCATCTCGCTTCTCCCCACCAAGGATTGCTGCCGCACACAAGTCCTCTCAACTCGGTGGCGCCCGCTATGGCGCACCGCGCCCCTCAATCTCGTCTGTCGTCAGATTTCTGTCCTTCCTGAATTTGATCTCCTCACAGCCATCGTCTCCTCTCACCAGTAGGGCCCCGTTCAACGCCTCTGTATCCCGACATGCTACATGTTGTCCATACCCGGCAGGGTGGATGCTTGGCTGACATCCCTTGAATTCAAAAAACTCCAGCAATTTGAGTTATACCATTATGACGAAAGTTTCATACCACGAACCGAACACCAAGAATTTGTGTCCACACCACTGTTGTCCATCTCGTGGTTTTCCTGCTATCTCTCCACACCGCCACCTTCGCCCAGTGCCATCTACCAGACGATCTGGTACAAATGCTTCGACTCCCACTGCTAAAAAAACTTTCTCTTGTGGAGGTTTATCTGTCGGAGGCCTCACTACACAACATCATCCACTCGAGTTGCCCTGCCCTGGAGCGCTTGCTGATTGTTTTGGGAGTAGAAATCCCTATCAGTTGTCTCCAAATAAAGTCGCCTCACCTTAAAAGCATTGGAATTTGTTTTGAAGGACAGCAGCTCATCATCGAAGATGCCCCTTCACTTCAAAGGTTGCTCCTTCATTATTGTTATAAACTTGGCAAATAACTGTCATCTCTGCGCCCAAACTGGAGACCTTGGGTGTAATTCATGATCCGTTTAATGATCACAAGAATTTGGTGTTTGGCTCCTCACTTCTTCAGGTACCGTATATTATCATCTACACATTTGTAATCATAAGCTGCATTTTTCATTTGTGCGCATAAGTTTTATATCATCTTGGAGTACACTTTGGGTACTAATATTATGTTATATACTCAATGAAGAGTTCGTCCATGGATAGCCTATCAATGCTGCTGGATTATGTCAAGATCTTATATATCGAAATGTTTAGTTATGATCTGAACATAATTATTGGCTTTCTGCGATGCTTTCAATCTCTGGAGAATTTATATATAAAGGTGACGATTTCATGCACATTGAAAGAACTTATATATTGTACTAGAATTAAGCGTTCAGCTGTTGCTCTTTCGACATACTCTTTTTTCAGACGTTAAGTGTTTTCAATCTTCATGTCTACTTAGGAACTAACACATGGAGAAAAACGTATAACCAATCGGTGGCGTAATAAGCACCAGGATTTTCTCAGTTCTCATGACATTCGTTTGAGGACAATAACGATGGAAGGATATGCATCCAACCAGGCAAACAAAAGCTTTGTCACATTCTTCCTGTTGAATGCGAGGTTACTATTGTCCATGAGGCTTAAGTTTTTCAGCAAGAGATTTCTCACGTACTGACATGTTGAACAGCAAAAAAACAAGTTTTAGGTGGACAAATGGGCTTCTGAACGTGCTCGGCTTCTATTTACAACAACTTGTAGCCATCGTCCAATAATTTTTTTTGTACAGGATGTTGATTTTATGGATCAGACCGATCCATTTGTTTGTGACTTCGAAAAAGAGTGGTTGGGTTAGATGTTACTGCCATGTTCAATCTGGGTTTTGTCTAAATTTGATGAACAATTAATCCTTGGGCTTTTTGTACTATTTGTAAGCTTGAGTTACATGTTGTTGCCCTCGTACTCCCCTCCGCCTGCCACTACACTGCCGCACCTTCCACGGCTCCTGTTCGTTCCTGTCCGAGGCCTCGCTGTCGTTCTCCGCCTTGGTTCGCTCGCTGTGCCAGCCGCCGTCTGACGTTGTCAACATGGTCAACAACCGAGAGGAATCAGGAGATGACTATACGTGGAGAGGCTGACAATAGGGGTCCACCGGGGTCATTGCATTACGCAAGCAGGTGCCTCGTTATTACAAGCCAAAAAATAATTCCTCCTAATTGTTTGACAACTAGGTCCCACGCCATTGTCAATGTAGTCAATAAACGATAAAATTACACAACAAGCGGATAACACCAGGGACCCAGCAGCTTGCCCAGTTGTTTTTTAGTTTTAGAGACGGATCTCAACAGCGCGCTGTGCGGGGGTTGTGGCCCGTCTAGCCCACGCTTACGCTTATATTTAAGCACATGACGAGCCCAGTTGATATCTTTTTTCTTTCTGAAAATGGCTAGCCAGTTCTTTTTTTGGAGAATACCCAACCGAGGCCTACTTGCTTTTCTCAGCCCTGCTGGGCTGCAAATCTTTCAAGACGAGGAGGGATGTAAGTAGTAAGAAATGGGCTTCCCCAGAAAATGGGCTATAAGTTGTAAGAAATGGGTTGTAAATTTTTAAACCAAAGCCAACTGGCAATTACATTAAAATATCATTTTTTGGATTTCTATACTCTTATAAAAAGCAGAGTTGGTGATGATGGTGTGCCTGCCATCCTGCAATATAGGCCGACCGATCTATATCTAACGGATAGGAAGGAAGCTATGACAATTTACCTGCACTCCTCTCCACATTTGCAGATACGGCCTTCCCTCGTTCATCCTTTTCTCCCACAAGATAAACTACTCATACAAATGCATCTTCATGTTCCGTGCAACGCACGGGCATCTTGCTAGTAAAGATTTTAAATTTCATTCATTTTTTGCGGAGAATTTTTTTGAATTTTATTTTGATATAATTTTAAAAAAGTTATTTTTAACGTGACTCAAAAATTCATGATTAAAAGAGTTCGGACCCCACCAAAATATGCAAAATTTCGTTGAATGTTTTAGCAGTGCCCAGAATATATGGTCTGTAATGCTAATAAAAAGAATACGGGCTTCAAAATATCCTTAAGAATTAGCAAATGGGTTGTAAATTATTGAAAATAATGGCTAATGGGTTGTATGTTGTTTTCCACAGATTTGGAGGCTGACTTCTGGGCCTACTAGGTTGATGATGACGTTGTCCTAAAAAAATTTTGACATGTACGCAAGGCTTTGTCAACTTAGTCAACACAGAGTGGTGACTGTTGGATGTCCATCCAACGGTCGTCATGCTTCTTCAATCTCAGATCTTCCTGCTCCATCTGCCCAAACCAGCGCTGGCGGGACTGCCTACTCCCTCCTCCCGTGGCCGGTTGTACTGCCGCCATGCCATCCCTCTACCCACGCGCACATCCTGTTATTTTCCAGCGATGTCAGCCTCACCCCGCAGCCGACCAGTCAGCGCTCGTACTCCCCTCAGCGTGGGCATCCACTGCTGTGGCTTCTCCGGCTCCGTGTCGTTCCCTTCCTAGGCCTCGCCGTCGTCCACCGCCCTGGTGCTCTCGGCGTGGCATGGTCAACATGGTCAACGAACGACATCCATCAGAAGTGGACTGTACGTGGAGGGGCTGACAGCTGGGTCCACGGCCACACACAAGGAAATGCCTCCTTATTACGCGCAAAATAATGATTCCTCCACCTGACGGCTGGGACCCACCGGAAGGGCCTCTGTATTTCACGAAAAAACGTTCCCCTCGCTGACAGCTCGAACCCACCAGCTATATCTTCGCATGCAAGGAAGTGCCTCCATATTACGCACAAAAAATTGAATACTCCCCCTGCTAGCTGGGACCCACCATGGTGGGAGGGTGACTTGTGGGCCTACTAAGTTGACGCAGACGGAGGGCTTTGTCAACTTAGTCAATATGAACAATTCTAGCTCCATTGACCATACGATGTCCATCCAATGGCCGTAGTGCTTCTTCAACCTCTGGTCTTCTTGCTCCAGCCGCCCAAACCAGCGCCGGTTGTGCCACCTGCTCCTGCCTCCCGTGGCCGGCTAGGCTGCCGCAGAAGCCTCACTGCCCCCTACTACTCCCACCGCTCACCAGGCCATCCCTCTACTCACCCACACCCCGTGTTATTCTGCGGCGATGACAGCCTCACACCACGGCCGAACCAGTGAACCCTCGTACTCCTCTCTGCATGGGCATCCACTGCCGCGTCTTCCCCGGCTCCGCATTGTCCCCTTCCTAGGCCTCATAGTCGTCCACTGCCTTTGGTGCTCTCGGCGCGGCGTGGTCAATGTGGCCAAGGAACGACTTCCATAGGAAGAGTACTGAACGTGGAAGGCTGCCAGCTAGGTCCACGGCTGCAGCAAGGAAGTGCCTCCTTATTACGCGTAAAATAATGATTCCTCCACCTCACAGCAGGGACCCACCGGACGGGCCACCGTATTTCACGAAAAAACGTTTCCCCCTGACTACTGGGACCCACCAGCTACATCTTCGCACGCAAGGAAGTGCCTCCTTATCCTCCCTGACAGTCGGGACCCACCTGGTCGAAGCGTACGTAGCATTATCATTCTGGTCGCGAACGTGTATGTACATACTGGTCAATTTGTCTGTTTGTAGGCTACAATGATGAACCGTGGCCGAGTAAGGAAGGGCACATGTCGTAGTAGAGGCGCGCATGTAGCATGTCACACACTCTCGTCAGTATCGTGTACACGTACGTACAGCCAGGTGCAAGAAAGTAAATATGGCCACGTATGTAGATACGGGTGGGGTCTCGAATGCCTACTCGCGCATACGTACGGCCAGGGCTCATGTACATAGAGAGGCAGCGACGGTGTCCTATTCATCGGCAGCCAACCGGCTGGGTCAGAACGGAGGAACTGCATCGTCATGTTCATCGGGAGGCAACGAAATGCGTCATGTTCATCGGGAGCCAACCAGCTTGGACGGAAAAGCCGATCGAAACGAGGACTGGCGTACCGCAGAACGGAGGAAACGGCCTTGTGTTCGACCGCCTACGGTCGGAACGGGATACTGTTCACTGGGAGGAGTGTGGCATACCGCAAAACAAAGGAAACTGACTTCCCTTCGACCTCCTATGGTCAAAACGGGGTCCTGTTGATCGGGAGGGGTGTGGCGTACCGCAAAACGGAGGAAACAGACTTGTGTTGGAGTGCTACGGTCGAAATGAGGGTCCTGTTAATTGGGAGGGGTCTGGCGTACCGCAAAATGGGACTCCACAGGCTACTATTCATCTCCACCGTCGACCTCCTCCAGCCTCCACAGGCTACTGTTCATCCACCGTCGACCTCCTCCAGCCTCCACCTGCATCTGTTCATCCACGGGCTCCTGTTCATCCAGCCTCCACCGCTCCTCCACCGGCTACTGTTCAACCAGCCCTCTCCACGGGGTCCTGTTCAACCACCCCTCCATGGGCTACTGTTCATCCAGCCCTCCTCCGGCTACCGTTCAACGTGCCCTCCACGAGGTCATATTCATCTAGCCCTCCACGGGGTCCTGTTCATCCACCCCCAACCGGCTCGATCGATCGGGGTCCTGTTTATCCAGCGGCAACGGCCTCTACTACCATGGGGTCCTGTTCATCCAACCCCCACCGGTAACTGTTCATCCAACCCCCCAACAACGTTCACTGTTCATCAAGAGGCAGCAGGTTCAATCGGCTCCAGTTCGCAGTAGTAGCGAAGGAATCGCTCGATCGGGTTCAGTTAACAGCCAGATCGATTGATCGATCAGGTTCAGTAACGCGTAGCCTGCAGTGCAGTCGCTCGGGTTCAGTAGGCGAATGCCTCGCTCGGGTTTAGTTAGAGCCCAACACCTCGCACCCACGCGCATACGTGTACGAGAGAAATGCGCATCGCTCGGCCCCCGACCACCCACCGTAACCGGGAACTCCCCGATATTTTCCTCGCCCTCGCTTCTACCATGGTTTTTTCCGTCATGGACGGCCCAAAGAATGTCATGCAGCTGCGTCTCCAGCCCGCCCAGGACGAAAAGCCCATTTTTTGTCATGATTTTTTTCATAGAAGTAGGAGCCCACCACATATATGATGATACCGGGTTTTGTCATAATTATCGTCATAGAAGTGTCATAGGCATGCCAGAAAAAAATTCGTTCGGTCCAAAATGTCACGGATGTGTCTTTTTTTGTAGTGGAGGCACCCTACCGGGCAAGCGTGTTGCGCTCACCACCATTTTTCCACCATCAATCCACCAAAGCAGGAGTAGGATTTTACGCCTCACGGCGGCCTGAACCTGGGTAAAGACCACCTGTGTGATCTCTGCCGTGCTGTTCGACGCGCCTCTGCTCTTTGTGCAACGTGCCATCCCCCCACCGAACCAGCATGGGAGTCTTGGTCCCATAGGTGGTCATGGTTTCCCATGACATCTTTGGCGCGCCAGGTAGGGGATCAATTGCGCGAACCTGAGAACATAGGCAGTGCGTCATATCCATTGCAGCCCAACCAAAGCTTTTGACTTCAGTAGCGCCCGTGGAGATGTAAGAACAGAGCGAGGGAATGGGGGCCGTCCCCGCACCTGCTTTCTTCATCGTCTCATCCCACCACGGTCGCAGCCGCGATGAAGATTGGTGTCGGCGGTGATATGCTCCTCCCAGGCGGCCTAGGCGGCGTGACTGTCACTCGGTCCCCGGTCAGGGAGAAGGGGCAAGACATGCGGGAACGAGGTTCCTCTTTTCCATCTCTCTCCTTCCTCAGCAATCGAGCTGCTCTAGCCCTGGCATCGCAATGTCGATGAGTACCGCGTGATAATCGGTTCAGCATTTCCCTGCTTGGGGAAATCCTGAGTAAAACACTGGTACGAATCCGTTGGTCGATGCCCCGGCAAGGCCGTCCGCACTGGCGCGATCCATGCGACAGCTATTGTCGGGTTGCTCGAAAGGAGTGGGGGAGAGGAAGAGGGACCGGAAGAGCCCGGCACCATGTCCCACCGCCCGCCAAACACACATGATGTGTATCGGTCCCTGTCGGGAACCAAAAAGTTATTCGCTTAACCTCCGTCTTTCCGGACATCGCGAGCACACCCAATGCACACAGCCGGAAGGGATGGGAAGGAACAAGGACAAAAGGTAAGTCAACGCAATCATTTCTTCTTGATGCATCTTAGATTTTTGCATTCGTTTATCCCTGGTCTTTAGTGAGTGTTCGTACTATGAAATCCTTCGTGTGATGGTACCTTGACTAGTTCTTTGTATGCACCCTCGTTCTGTCCAGAGCCTTGCTCACAGAATGAGCGGTTGCGTCGAGAGCTACCAAGGAAAAACTTGTCGGGACGCATCCATGCCAAGATGTGTGCTAAGGGCAAGACCCTTATGACAATCGCGGCAATATGATACCGGCAAGCAACCAGAACATACATAAGGACCAATCGTATGAACACAAGCATATAAGCTTAGAGGGATAAACATGCATTTAAGATTAAGCAAAAGACATCAGTTCAACGCAAGCATAAAAACAGTACAGTACCTAAACACAAAGCATACATCATGTCTTGGTTACAGGATAGCACGAGAACAACAACGGCTCATCACTTAGTCTGACGACTATGTGAAGTCGTTGGGACGCGGAGGACCTTGGCGGCCCGAGGGGCAGTTTTCTCCTTAGCAGCTGAGATGTCGGCGCCCGCCGGTGGCTTCCTGAACCTGTCATCAAGGTCGAGATCCAGATGGCGGCAGACGATGTTGCTCAGGACCATGAGGAGTGTGTCGTGGGCAAGCTTCTGGGACTCGGTCGCAAAACGCTTGGCCCTCCCCTCTTCATGCACCTTCAGCTTATCGATCAGATCATTCAGTAAAACTCCCAACTTGACGCTGGGGACCTCATGCCTGTCAATTGAAAAAGCTGGCCCATCCATGCCCATCACTATGGTCTGGGCAGCAAGACGCATGGCGATATCAATCAGGCTCCTGATCTAGAGGTTGACCTGCTCAGAGTGATTCACCAGCTGGTCTTCTGCATCCTTTCGGAGACGTTGGGCATTGTCCAGGTCCCTGGACAGCTGCTGCTGACGGGTTCCATTGGATTTTCCCACGCTTTCCAAGGTGCCGATGATGGTGCCATTGGCGATTTCAAGGCTTTGGGTCCTGGAGGAAAGCTGCGACTGCACATCGAACAAGAGAACTTTCGTCTTTCGCGCTTCCTCCTTGAGGGCCTCCACCTCCTTGGTGCTCCCGGCAAGCTCTTCGGTCAGCCTAATCACCTGCTGGTCGAGGTCAGTCTTGGTAGCAGATGCCGCAGCAAGATCATCAGTGAGTTTCTTCAATTGGGCAGCAAAATCAGTTGTGAGGGCCTCCAAGGCAGCCTTGTGCTTGTCTTCCAACTCCTTGGTGTGTTGTTGTACGAGGGCCTCCAGATCATCATCCTTGGCACGGAGGGTAGCTCCAAGCTTCTCCTCCTGAAGGGAGATCTCTTGCTATCTGGCGTCCAGGCGCGCCTTGTGGTCCGCCAGGCGCACTTCACGGCCATGACATCTTCCCTCGTCATCAGGAGCGCCTCTTGTTACCTCATAAGCACCTTCAATTGCTTGCCGTGCTACTCACGCAGCTCCAAACACTTGTCCTTCAGCTTCTGATCCACCCTGCCAGCAGACTCACACCGTTCCTTGAGCGCCTGCCACTTTTGGTCATGTCAGGCCTGTATTTCCTTGACACCTGTCGCCATGGACTCTAGGAAAAACAAGTCCATTGCGACGGTGACTGAATCATCCGCCTCTCCAACCCCTTGATGCAGCGGCACCAGGATGCGCTGTAGCTCTTCGTCGAGCTCCGCACCCGTCACCATTGACGGGCCGGGGGCTCCAGGCCCAGGTTGCACCAACGCCAGCGCTAGTTGACTCGAGGGGGATGGCGAGGTCCCCATCATGGGCCCAGAAGAGGGAAGGGGATCCATGGTTTGGAGAGGAATCTTCCCCTCGACCACCACTTCCACCTCTGGGGCATTCTCCGAAGAATGCTCCACCACCGCCAAGGAATCCTGAGCAGGCTCGGCAACAAGGTCCTGTTCCTCCGCAGTGCCAATCTTGGTGGCCTCGTCAGCAGCACCTCTCCCTATGCTGGCCACCTCTTCCAGCAGTTCTGGCTCTTTGGCCTGGGGGACTACAGAAGATTGGATGAGCGAATGGCCAAAAAGGCAGAAGTTTTAGACCGCCGGGACATAGGGAGAGGCGATATGTACAAGAAAGAAGAAGGAAGAGCAGAAGTTAAGTACCTAGAGAAGTCTGTCGGGCAGAGGCCTCAGTTTCCCCGGCAGCATCAGTTACCGGGTCATAATCTCCACCCCTTGTCGTGGCAGTCGCGGCAGCACTCTGTGCGGTCTCGTCCATAGAAGGCCTCGCCAAGGGTTCTTCGGCTGAGGCAGTAGGAGGAACCTGCCCTCCCGGGGGGACTCCTCCTGCGTCGTCTCGCTGCCTCCTCCAGCTGAGGGGATGGGGAGCTCGTCTCCATCGTCCCCAGCAGAGGAGACCAGCCCTCCACCTTTAGGCCGGGGGCTGGGCTGAGGGCTCGGTGCGGGATCCTCCGTGTTGCTCCCCGCCAAGCCCAGGCTCTCCACAGTCTTCGGCAACCCAGCACGTCGGAGCCTCTTCGACCGGTGGATGAGGGTTTTCGTATCCTCCTCCACCTCCCTGCCAGCGACAGCAAAACAAGAGGTCAGTTAGCAAAGATAATCAAGTATACTGAAGTTATTTACAAGAAAGGAAATTTTCCTTACTCTTCCTCAATGATCATGGAGTTCAAGTTGAACTCTATGGGAGGCGAGGGAGCCCTTCCTCTCTTCTGGGATGGAGGGGCGGAGCTCTCCGGCAGCTCTGACTCCAGCTGAGGCGCCGAGGGCTCCAATGAAGATGAGCTCTGAGAAGAGCTCGAGCCAGAATGGAGGCTGGAATCAACTTCCACATTCGTTGATTGCTTGGTGGGGGAAGCTTTGATCCCGGCAAGGCGAGGAGACTGGCGACATGCCACGTCGGTCTTGGTGACTTTGGTGGTGGTCTTCTTCACCCTCTTGGCGGCAGGCACTGGATTTGGAGCCATCGCTCCCAGGTTAGCAGCATGCCCGCGGGAACGCTGATCCAAAATCAGCTCGAGGGCTTGAGGTCAAGCCGTGAGCCAATCCGCCTCGGGCTCCACTACCTCACCAACTTCCTCCTCCTCTTGGAGCTCTACTACCGCAGTGGCCAGAGCATTGAGCCTGGAAGTCCCGTTCCCGGCAGGATCAACCCCGGCAAGATCTTCCTCGACAGTCTCTTTCGTGCCTTGCACATCGCCACCACCATGCGAAGAATTCTCATCATCAGCTTTCCCTTTTCCCTTCCCGGCCTTCGTGGCCCTTGCCATCTCCGTGATTCGGGCAGCCTTATCCTCCTCAATCCTCCTCCTAATATACGCTACCTCCACGGAGGAGGTGCGTTTGTAGCCTCAACCCTGGCGACCTTCTCCACCAGGGCACTGGACCATTCGAGTTCTTTGTTGAGAGTAGGCAGCCGCCAATCACTTGCCACTCCATGAGCATTGCAATCTGTCAGGACCGGTTTTCCAATATAACATTTATTGAGAAACCGCCCCTTTTATCGGACCAGTATAGAAGAATCCTTCTTACTGGTGGACAAATCCTTGATACCGGAAATCCAGAAGTACTTAATATTATACAAGGTTGAGCTGAGGTTGCTCAACAATTTATTACAAGCATGCCGATATAATACATAAGGGCGGGTATGACACAAGGAGTATGGTGGCATAACTACTGACTCGCAATTAAAAGTGGTGGTGGATATGTCACAGTGAAGTGGATGACATGACTCCTAAATCTTACAACTCATCGAGCGTCGGAGTGAGGCTTGAGGACTTTTATTCTGGGTAGCGGAAGCATATATAATACAAAGTGACCAATTCCAGGATCGTACGGGACTGACTGGGACTCCTCTAGGCGTCGGACTCGCTATCGAACTCTTCATCCATAAGATCGCCTTCATCAACATCTGGCCAAATCAACAAGCCAGGTGAGTACTTTGAACGTACTCACAAGACAGTTTGGACATAAGATATAACAAATGCAAACATGATGCACATGAGCAGATTAGTAATGCGCACTCAGATAATAAAATTTCACTGCATGATAAATAAAAAGGAAGTCAGGCGGTAGTCCTCCCGAAATCCCAATGAAATAACTGAAGACCAATCAAGTGTCTGAAGCGACGCCTCGAAAGGTAAAATAAATTAACAATGCCACAGTCGGGCGTCAGGGCGACACCACATAAAGGGCTCATATTGGAATATAAACAACAGTGCGGGCCACAGTCGGACGTCTGAGCGACATCACTTAAAGGGCTTATATCAAAAGTAAATAACAAGAGTGCCACAGTCGGACGTCTGAGCGACATCACATAAAGGGCTTATATCAAAAGTAAATAACAAGAGTGCCACAGTCGGACGTCTGAGCGACATCACATAAAGGACTTATATCAAAAGTAATTAACAAGGGTGCCACAGTCGGACGTCTGAGCGACATCACATAAAGGGCTTATATCAAAAGTAAACAACAAGAGTGCCACAGTCGGACGTCTGAGCGACATCACATAAAGGGCTTATATTTCATTATTCAGAATTCAAGTAGCTCATGAATTTAAATCATCTCGAGGAAATACTCATGTACGTAATAATAAACTGGTTAGTCCATCCACAGGAATAACTTTCAACCTGGTTTACCACTCATGTTTGTTCATCGGGGATTTTCACTGAGACTGACACAGAGACCGACGTTCAAAATGATACAATACTGATATGGATATGTTGACCAAGATCCTTGACCATGGACACGATTACTCGGAAGGTTTTGACTCTGCAGAGTTTGTACTTTTTAACCACAGCCAACGGATTTCAGTAGTCACAAAGGACTAGTTCCGTTTACAGTATTTTAGGAGAAACACATCTAACCAGTACACACCCATTCCACATTCCGCTGCCAGGAATCACCCTAGGCAACGTTCAAGAAAAACCTTAAGACGGGGAGGCTACAACCTCGCGTAGCATGGGATCAAATTTATATCGCGCGCTCTAAGGGGTGCCCCCCTCTCGGTCCCAACCAGAAACACCCATGCCCCCTGATCGGATGACTGGCTTTAATCCAAGGCCATGGAACCCTCATCCCGGCCCCTCTCTTTGGTGTGTACGAGGAAAGAGGTTTGCAACTTACTAAACCGTATTCTTTGCAGAAAACATGTGGTAGCACAAAAGGGGACGGACGGTAACGTGGCTTGATCCACATTAACACGGGAGCTTAACGGTTGACATAAGACTGTCATGCTTCAACAATACCATCTTAACACCTTTCATGTCACCACATGATTGTGTTATCACCCATCAAAACATCACATCAATTTTCGAAACATACTGGTAGTGCCTTGCATGCAATATAACTCTCACTGACGCTCTTATAAACGTGCCATGAACTAACTATTCAAGCAAACATGCAAAACACTTATCATATCAAAGGTTCAAACATGCTTGCCTGGTTCGGAGTAGTCAGAGTCTAGCTCGGCGAAGTTCGCGGCTCCGTCACCTCCTTCGGTATCTATGGTATAAAGAGAACGCGTACTAACATGAATACCAAGTGTGCATAAAAGTAGTTCCAAATATTTTTCAAATAACTACTATAAAAAACTAGACAAAAAGATAAAACTGGCAGAAAAAGAAGCAACTAAAAAGCATCTTTTGTTTAAAAGATATAAAGGTTTTAGTCCAAGGACTAATCTGTGATGAAACAGAAAAGACCCAGGGGCTAGTTTGAAAAAGAAGAAAATGTTTCGGTTGGAAATACGCCGGCCCAGAAGGAAAGCGTACTTTGCCCGAAGGCGTTTTCAGAAAACGTTTCAAAACAGAAGAGGAGAGGCTGACGAGGGGGTCCCACCCGTCAGGTTCAAACTTTGAAACAGAGCTCACCGGCGCCGAGGCTCGCGGTGGTCGCCGGCATTGATCCACGGCGAGGAAGGGGGATCGGAGGGTACCTACGGGTTCACGGTGTCTTTGCGCGTCGGTGGGTGGTGGACTTGGTCGTCAGCGAGCACCACGTCGATGGTGGCCTTAACTCCGGCGGACGGTGGTTCGGCCGAGGATGGTACTCTCCGATGGGAGCTGCAACCTTCAAATTAGGGCGTGGGTTAGAGAAGTGGATGCACTAGAAGGCTACTGGCATGGGTTGAGAGGCGGGAGTGCACGCACTTGAGCAAATCTTGCCGGATCCCGAAGCGGGTCGGGGCGGCCGGAGTCGGGGAAGAAGGCCTCCCCGAGGTCTCCCTAGTGGCTGGGCGTGGTTCTGGTGAGGTGGAGTGATGGTGCTTGGTCGAGATCGAGCTCGGGGCCTCATTTTATAGCCGATCCGAGGCGGTTGCCATGAACGTGATTTCTCCAGTGAGGATTACGGCGAGGCAGTGGTCGGACGAGAGGTTTAGGGGGCTGGGCAGCAGCGGATTGGTTCACTGACTCCGTTTCTCAGTTAATCTCGGTCGGACTTGGGCGATACTCCAGCCCTCGACGGAACGGCCTCACGGGCTCGTCGGCGACAGTGGGCGTGCTCTGCGCCACTCAGGCCACAGCGACGGTGCTGCAGCGCGTCTAGAGGAGAGGACGGCCACGCGGAGGCTCCGGGTGGTGTGGGCGGTGCTGGACGGCGCCGTCCCTCGCTGCGCCTCTCTGGCAGCCACAGCGAGTGCTGCTGCCGCCGCTCACGGGGGCGGTGTTCCTCCTGCCAGCTCACCGCCGATGCTCGCGCCCGTCCAGGCGACCGTGCGCGCGGTGGATAAGAAGGAGGAGGCGGGAGCAAGAGGCCAGCGCGAGTACTGGCGAGATGGACGTCGCGGTTCTGAAGAAAACGACACCGATGACTGAAACTGAACACTGAACCTGCACAGAAACAGTGCATGCCACCTGTTCGATGAAATGATTCTGGCATGTGGGAAATTTTTCTGGTGCTGATCTTTGGTGGAGAGGTCTCTTGATGCATCTGGAGGCCTCATGATTTTTCTCAGAATTTTCGGAGAAGAAAATAATGAATTTCACCAAAAATGGCAAATCTGGTCCAAACTTGCAGTAAGCAAATTTTGAAAATTTTGAACTGTGGACCAGTGGATCTTCCTGGATCTTGGTTGAGGGTTCTAAGGACTAGCCAGGGAAAATTGTTTGGAATCAAAACTCAAAGGAATTCTAGTGGTTCCTTTGTAAATCATTTAGGGCTAAAATAAAAGACAGAAAAGATTTTTGATTTAAAATAAATAGAAATAATTTCAAGGGGGAGTTAAACTTGCTGGATTTGAAGCTTGACTTGACACAAAGTGGGAAGATGGCTTTTGGGAGGGAGATTTCAACTTAGGTTATGGCAAGAGATAATTTTTGAAAGGGGAAGAATAAACCCAAAAATTTAAATAACCTCCTTCCCATGAAAAAGGAAATTAATAAAACCAAATAAAAATTTTGGGGTGTCACAACACCTACCCCCTTAGGAAAAATCTCGTCCCCGAGATTTCGGCTGATCCTCAAATAGGTGTGGGTACTCTGCCTGAAGAAAATCCTCTCTTTCCCATGTAGCTTCATCCTCGGTGTGATTGCTCCACTGAACCTTGAAAAACTTAATTGTTTTCTGACGGGTCCTCCTTTCGGACTCCTCCAATATTTTTATCGGCCGCTCCCTATAGGTGAGGTCTGGTTGCACGTCAATGCTCTCATGAGATACATGCTTTTCCGGGTTGCTTACACATTTCCTCAACTGTGAGACGTGGAACACGTCGTGGACGTCTGACAGCTCTTTGGGTAGGTCTAGCTGGTAGGCTACTGTGCCTCTTCGTGCAACCACACAGAAGGGTCCAATAAATCTTGGGGCTAGCTTTCCTTTGACTTTGAACCGTTGCAGGCCCCTCATAGGAGATACTCGTAGATACACATATTCACCGGGTTCAAAGCTGACTTCACGATGTTTTCGATCGTAATAGCTCTTTTGTCGGCTTTGGGCTGTCTTGAGTCGGTCCCTGATTTGTCTAACTTTCTCCTCGGCTTCCTTGAGCATGTTTGGGCCGAAGATACGACTGTCACCTGTTTCTGACCAATTTAATGGGGTACGACATCTCCGCCCATACAATGCTTCAAAAGGTGCCATTTGTAGACTGGCTTGGTAACTGTTGTTGTATGCGAACTCGGCATATGGCAAGCTTTCCTCCCAACTGGTTCCATAGGTGAGAACACATGCTCTCAGCATGTCCTCTAGGATTTGGTTCACGCGTTCAGTTTGTCCATCAGTCTGGGGGTGGTACGTTGTACTGAATGCTAGTTGAGTTCCCAGAGCTTGTTGTAAATGATCCCAAAATCTAGAGACGAATTGAGTGCCCCGGCCGGATATTATAGTCTTTGGGACTCCATGCAGACAAACTATACGGGAGAGATAAAGTTTAGCAAGCTTCTGAGTGGAGTATGTTGTCTTTACGGGAATGAAATGTACTACCTTGGTTAATCTATCTGTGATGACCCATATGGCATCATTTCCGTGTTGTGATCGAGGTAGTCCGACAATAAAATCCATTCCAATTTCGTCCCATTTCCACTCAGGTATCCTGTTTGGCTGTAGTAGCCCTGCTGGTTTTTGGTGCTCAGCTTTAATGCGCTGACACGAATCACAACATGCGACGAAGGTGGCTATATCCCTCTTCATACCGTGCCACCAAAACTTTTCCTGAATGTCTTTATACATTTTGGTCCCTCCAGGGTGGATTGAATATGGAGCGGTGTGGCCTTCGTTAGAATTTGCTATTTGAGGCCCTCAATGTTTGGTACGTAGAGTCTGTCCCCGTACCATAATACTCCCTCATCGTCTACGACGAATTCTGAGGCTTTGCCAAGACTCACTTTTCTCTTTATACCTTCGATGCTGGGATGTCCATGCTGAGCCTTCTTAATCTGTTCCATTAGGGTGGGCTGTAATTCCAAACTTGACACGTCGCCCTCAGTGACCATTACCAAGTTGAGTTTGGTGAACTCCTGCTGAAATTCAGGCCTCAACTTCTGTAGATTGTCGTTGCCCGAGCTGGGGTTCCGACTAAGAGCATCTGCCACTACATTTGCTTTTCCTGGATGGTAGTGAATGCCGACATCATAATCCTTGACTAATTCCAACCAGCGTCGTTGCCGTAAATTGAGTTCTGGTTGCGTGATAATATATTTAAGGCTTTTATGATCCGTATATATTTCACAATGATTCCCCAGCAAAAAGTGCCTCCACTCTTTGAGTGCATGGATGACTGCTGCCAACTCCAAGTCATGAGTAGGATAATTTTCTTCATGCTTCCGTAGTTGCCTGGAAGCATATGCGACAACTTTGCCGTCCTGCATCAATACGCACCCGAGGCCTTTCCGGGATGCGTCACAATACACTTCAAAACTTTTGTGTATGTCTGGCACAACCAATACCGGTGCTGTTGTTAATTTCCTTTTGAGTTCTTGGAAACTTTTCTCACACGCTTCAGTCCATACAAATTTCTTGTCCTTCTTGAGTAACTGTGTCATTGGTTTTCTATGGTGGAGAATCCCTCAATAGACCTTCGGTAATATCCAGCCATTCCTAGGAAACTTCGTACATCTGTTACGTTGGCTGGTGGTTTCCAGCCAAGTGTGGCCTTGACTTTTTCTGGGTCTACGGCAACACCTTCTTGGGTCAATACATGGCCTAGAAAACCAACATGTCTTAACCAAAATTCACATTTGCTGATTTGGCGTATAATTGATGTTTCCTTAATTCTCCCAGTACAGTTCTGAGATGTTCAGCATGTTCTTCCGGTGTCTTTGAGTATACCAGAATATCATCAATGAACACCACAACAAATTTGTCCATAAACTTCATAAACACTTTGTTCATGAGGTGGACAAAATATGCGGGGGCGTTTGTCAGTCCAAACGGCATTACTGTAAATTCATACAATCCATATCTGGAGGTAAATGTCGTCTTAGGGATATCTTCTGTTCATACCTTTAATTGATGATACCCCGATCTTAAATCAATTTTCGAGAAAACCTTGGCTTGTGCGAGCTGGTCAAATAAATCATTTATCCGTGGCATTGGATATTTGTTTTTGATGGTGACCATGTTGAGTGCTCGATAGTCTATACATAATCTCAGTGTCCCATCCTTTTTCTTGGCAAATAATACTGGTGAACCCCAAGGTGAGGAGCTGGCCCATATAAATCCCTTGTCCAGTAATTATTTTATTTGCTTCTTTAATTCTACTAACTCGGAGGGTGCCATTCTGTAAGGTTTCTTGTAAATGGGGGTGGTTCCAAGTGCTAGTTCAATGCTGAACTCTATTTCCCGGTCTGGTGGCATGCCTGGTAGTTCGTCGGGAAATACGTCAGGGAACTCACACACCACTGGAACTTTTCTTAACTCTGAAATGTCCACCTTGTTCAACTTTGGTTGTCGTGACCTTGGTCTCTCTTGAGCTGCAACTTTTATTGTCTTGCCGTGATGATGAGTGAGAATTACAGTCCGATTGAAGCAGTCGATAAATCCTTTGTTGGTGGTTAACCAGTCCATTCCTAGGATAACATGCAGTCCTTTATTTTCCAACACGATGAGATTCGCCTGAAACTTTAGTCTTTCAAACTCAATAATCACACCTTGGCAGTAACTCTGAGTGATTTGCTTATTCCCTGGGGACTTGATGATCATGGATTTTTCCAAAGGAAGTATCGGAAAATCATGTTGCAAAACAAAACTCTTCGAAATGAACGAGTGAGAAGCTCCAGAATCAAACAAAACCGTGGCAGGTATTGTGTTGACAGGGAACGTACCGAGTACGATATCAGGGGCATTCTATGCTTCCTCCTTGGTCACATGGTTCAGGTGACCCTTCTTGTGATTGTTATTGGGGTTGAAGTTGTTACGCTTGGGAGCTGGATTATTTCCACCATTGTTCAGCTTGGGGGCCGAGTTCCTTGGCTTTGGGCACTGTTTGGCATAGTGTCCTTCCTCTCCACAAGCATAGCAAGTAACACCTGGGCGATACGTAAAATCCTTGTCCCTTGCATGAAAATATTTGGTTGGGCTTGGAACATTGGTCGTGGATTTGTTCGCTCCATTTTTCTGAAAATCAGTCTTGTTCCGGTTGTTGCGAGCATGAGTAGTCTTGTCCCTTTTGCGCTTGCGAATATCCTCCAGGCTGCGGCGCTCATTTTCCAATGTAATAGCCTTGTCCACAAGTGTTTTGAAATCTGGAAAGGTGTGTACGACCAGCTGGCATTTAAGTGCTGGTGCTAGACCGTCCAAAAATTTCTCCATCTTTTTATTTTCAGTCATATGCTCTTCGTTGGCATAATGAGATAATTGAGTAAACTGACTATTGTACTCAGTCACTGTCATGCTTCTCTGCTTGAGGTCATCAAACTCCCTTTTCTTGATCTTCATAATGCTCCTGGGAATGTGCGCCCCACGAAAACCTTCCTTAAACTCTTCCCAGGTGATGTTATTTTCATTGGGGTGCATGTGTAGAAAATTCTCCCACCATGATGCAGCTGCTCCAGTGAGGTAGTGAGGTGCATAAAGTACCTTCTCACGGTCTGGACATTGTGCAATAATTAATTTCCTTTCAAGGTCTCGAAGCCAATCATCGGCCTCAAGCGGCCTATCAGTGTGAGCGAACGTTGGGGGACGTGTCTTTTGTAGTTCAGACAACTTGGAATGCGGCTGGTATGGTTCACGGTGATTTCCCATATTGATAACATGATTCATCATTTCTTGATGCTACTGCTGGCTTTGCTCATAAAGGCGGCATACTTGAGAAAATGCTGCTTCACTGCCTTGCTGACTTGACTGCCCCTGTGTGAAGTTGTTGCTTGTCTGGGTACCATAATTTTCTTCCGGCGGACTTGGCATGGAACGAGTCCAGGGACGAGGCATTTTCCACTCTAGGGTATTTTTGCAAAACTCATGAGAAAAACTGCGTGGCACAAAGAATAATTTTGCAAAGGCGAAATTTAAAAGACTCCAAGATTTTCCAAGAAAAATACTTGATTGCGCATGGAGAAGGACTGCTCAGTACATATCTTACACGCGAGTTGTAATTATAAAATACATCACTCAGGATGTGCGTACACATTCCTGACATGTTATTTAGGCTAGTGCACTCCTCCGAGTTCCTACATGATGCGCACACAAACTACTTCTTACCAAACCTATGTACATATAAACATATCACACAAGCTGGCACATCGCACGGCTACTAGGCGCACTCAATCGGAGAGGGTGAAAATTTCCTTCGGCCTGCCGAGGGTAAGACCCAGTGGTGCAGGAGACTCAACCTCCTCCTCACTAATAGGCTCTAGGTGCGAAGTACTGAGTTGAGGAGTTGGTGCGGGTGCGTCAGGTGGTGCAGCTCTGATTGGAGTAGGAGCAATGACTTGGTCAAACTCCTTAGTGGTAGGCAGGCGGCGAGCGGTGGCTAAAATGGCAGGTGCATAGGATGCTGAGGACGAGACGAAAGTCAGCGGCGGTGCCATGTGGAGAAGCTCCCTCCTGTTGGCGGAACAGCCCTGAACTGAGTCCATACGGGCAGCCACAAGGTCGTCCACGAGGTTGTCAAAAGCTGCCTCAAGAGCTTTGAGATATTCAACAAGCATCTCAATAGCCTCATCTCTCTCTCCCCTAGGGCAAGCGAATGCATAGTGACAAGTATATGGCACATGGCATGGGAGGTAGCGGTAGCGACGAGTCTTCATTGTAGGAAGAACATCCCGAAGACGAGCTATCGCCTCACGGGCAGCCATCTGCATGGCATGCCTCTCCGTAGGCATGGCCCTTCCCACAAAACGGAAGTGGCGAGACGCAGAACGTCCTCCCTTGAATTGCACCGCGGCCTGGTGCATAGACACGCTGTCGCTGATCTTGTGCTGGTAGAGTGTGAACTCTGGGCGAGTCGATGGCCCGATCGCGAGCTTGGTGATGGAGACGAGAAGCTTGATAAACCCCTCAGGTACATTGGCGAAAACCTGAGATTCGTAGTCGCTGCCAGCCATCTACAAAGGTAGACAAAAATTCCGAATGGTCAAATCATAAATTTATGATGACCAACAGAAAATTGCTACATTCGCCAAAAAAATGTTGAAAAAGCACCAAAAATGCTAATAACCGATTAGCGATCGCACCTAGAGGCTTCCTACAGTCAGCCTGGCTCTGATACCAAGGTTGTCAGGACCGGTTTTCCAATAAAACATTTATTGAGAAACCACCCCTTTTATCGGACCAGTATAGAAGAGTCCTTCTTACTGGTGGACAAATCCTTGATACCGTAAATCCAGAAGTACTTAATATTATACAAGGTTGAGCTGAGGTTGCTCAACAATTTATTACAAGCACGCCGATATAATACATAAGGGCGGGTATGACACAAGGAGTATGGTGGCATAACTACTGACTCGCAATTAAAAGTGGTGGTGGATATGTCACAGTGAAGTGGATGACATGACTCCTAAATCTTACAACTCATCGAGCGTCGGAGTGAGGCTCGAGGACTTTTATTCTGGGTAGCGGAAGCGTATATAATACAAGTGACCAATTCCAGGATCGTATGGGACTGACTGGGACTCCTCTAGGCGTCGGACTCGCTATCGACCTCTTCATCCATAAGATCGCCTTCGTCAACGTCTGGCCAAACCAACAAGCCAGGTGAGTACTTTGAAAGTACTCGCAAGACAGTTTGGACATAAGATATAACAAATGCAAACATGATGCACATGAGCAAATTAGTAATGCGCACTCAGATAATAAAGTTTCACCGCATGATAAATAAAAAGGAAGTCAGGCGGTAGTCCTCCCGAAATCCCAATGAAATAACTGAAGACCAATCGAGTGTCTGAAGCGATGCTTCGAAAGGTAAAATAAATTAACAATGCCGCAGTCGGGCGTCAGGGCGACACCACATAAAGGGCTCATATTGGAATATAAACGACAGTGCGGGCCATAGTCGGACGTTTGAGCGACATCACTTAAAGGGCTTATATCAAAAGTAAATAACAAGAGTGCCACAGTCGGACGTCTGAGCGACATCACATAAAGGGCTTATATCAAAAGTAAATAACAAGGGTGTCACAGTCGGACGTCTGAGCGACATCACATGAAGGGCTTATATCAAAAGTAATTAACAAGGGTGCCACAGTCGGACGTCTAAGCGACATCACATAAAGGGCTTATATCAAAAGTAAACAACAAGAGTGCCACAGTCGGACGTCTGAGCGACGTCACATAAAGGGCTTATATTTCATTATTCGGAATTCAAGTAGCTCATGAATTTAAATCATCTCGAGGAAATACTCATGTACGTAATAATAAACTGGTTAGTCCATCCACAGGAATAACTTTCAACCTGGTTTACCACTCATGTTTGTTCACCGGGGATTTTCACTGAGACTGACACAGAGACTGACGTTGAGACTGATATCGATACTGATATGGATATGTTGACCAAGATCCTTGACCATGGACACGATTACTCGGAAGGTTTTGACTCTGCAGAGTTTGTACTTTTTACCACAGCAAACGGATTTCAGTAGTCACAAAGGACTAGTTCCGTTTACGGTATTTTAGGAGAAACACATCTAACCAGTACACACCCATTCCACATTCCGCTGCCAGGAATCACCCTAGGCAACGTTCAAGAAAAACCTTAAGACGGGGAGGCTACAACCTCGCGTAGCATGGGATCAAATTTATATCGCGCGCTCTAAGGGGTGCCCCCCTCTCGATCCCAACCGGAAACACCCATGCCCCCTGACCGGATGACTGGCTTTAATCCAGGGCCATGGAACCCTCATCCCGGCCCCTCTCTTTGGTGTGTACGAGGAAAGAGGTTTGCAACTTACTAAACCGTATTCTTTGCAGAAAAATGTGGTAGCACAAAAGGGGACGGACGGTAACGTGGCTCTATCCACATGAATACGGGAGCTTAATGGTTGACATAAGACTGGCATGCTTCAACAATACCATCTTAAAACCTTTCATGTCACCACATGATTGTGTTAGCACCCATCAAAACATCACATCAAGTTTCGAAACATACTGGTAGTGCCTTGCATGCAATATAACTCTCACTGACGCTCTTATAAACGTGCCATGAACTAACTATTCAAGCAAACATGCAAAACACTTATCATATCAAAGGTTCAAACGTGCTTGCCTGGTTCGGAGTAGTCGGAGTATAGCTCGGCGAAGTTCGCGGCTTCGTCACCTCCTCCGGTATCTATGGTATAAAGAGAACGCGTACTAACGTGAATACCAAGTGTGCATAAAAGTAGTTCCAAATATTTTTCAAATAAATACTATAAAAAACTAGACAAAAAGATAAAACTGACAGAAAAAGAATCAACTAAAAAGCATCTTTTGTTTAAAAGATATAAAGGTTTTAGTCCAAGGACTAATCTGTGATGAAACAGAAAAGACCCAGGGGCTAGTTTGAAAAAGCAGAAAACGTTTCGGTTGGAAATACGCCGGCCCAGAAGGAAAGCGTACTTTGCCCGAAGGCGTTTTCAGAAAAAGTTTCAAAATAGAAGAGGAGAGGCTGACGAGGGGGTCCCACCCGTCAGGTTCAAACTTTGAAACAGAGCTCGCCGGCGCCGAGGCTCGCGGTGGTCGCCGGCGTTGATCCACGGCGAGGAAGGGGGATCGGAGGGTACCTACGGGTTCACGGTGTCTTTCCGCGTCGGTGGGTGGTGGACTTGGTCATCGGCGAGCACCACGTCGACGGTGGCCTTAACTCCGGCGGACGGTGGTTCGGGCGAGGATGGTACTCTCCGACGGGAGCTGCAACCTTCAAATTAGGGCGCGGGTTATAGAAGTGGATGCACTAGAAGGCTACTGGCATGGGTTGAGAGGCGGGAGTGCACGCACTTGAGCAAATCTTGCCGGATCCCGAAGCGGGTCGGGGCGGCCGGAGTCGGGGAAGAAGGCCTCCCCGAGGTCTCCCCAGTGGCTAGGCGTGGTTCTGGTGAGGTGGAGTGATGCTGCTTGGTCGAGATCGAGCTCGGGGCCTCCTTTTATAGCCGATCCGAGGCGGTTGCCGTGAACGTGATTTCTCCGGTGAGGATTACGGCGAGGCAGTGGTCGGACGAGAGGTTTAGGGGGCTGGGTAGCAGCGGATTGGTTCACTGACTCTATTTCTCAGTTAATCTCGGTCGGACTTGGGCGATACTCCAGCCCTTGACGGAACGGCCTCACGGGCTCGTCGGCGACAGTGGGCGTGCTCTGCGCCACTCAGGCCACGGCGGCGGTGCTGCAGCGCGTCCAGAGGAGAGGACGGCCACACGGAGGCTCCGGGTGGTGTGGGCGGTGCTGGACGGCGCCGTCCCTCGCTGTGCCTCTCTGGCAGCCGCAGCAAGTGCTGCTGCCGCCGCTCACGGGGGCGGTGTTCCTGGTGCCAGCTCACCGCTGACGCTCGCGCCCGTCCAGGCGACCGTGCGGCGCGGTGGATAAGAAGGAGGAGCAGGGAGCAAGAGGCCAGCGCGAGTACTGGCGAGATGGACGCCGCGGTTCTGAAGAAAACGACATCGATGACTGAAACTGAACACTGAACACTGAACCTGCACAGAAACAGTGCATGCCACCTGTTCGATGAAATGATTCTGGCATGTGGGAAATTTTTCTGGTGCTGATCTTTGGTGGAGAGGTCTCTTGATGCATCTGGAGGCCACATGATTTTTCTCAGAATTTTTGGAGAAGAAAAATAATGAATTTCACCAAAAATGGCAAATCTGGTCCAAACTTGTAGTAAGCAAATTTTGAAAATTTTGAACTGTGGACTAGTGGATCTTCTTGGATCTTGGTTGAGGGTTCTAAGGACTAGCCAGGGTAACTTGTTTGGAATCAAAACTCAAAGGAATTCTAGTGGTTCCTTTGTAAATCACTTAAGGCTAAAATAAAAGACAGAAAAGATTTTTGATTTAAAATAAATAGAAATAATTTCAAGGGGGAGTTAAACTTGCTGGATTTGAAGCTTGACTTGACACAAAGTGGGAAGATGGCTTTTGGGAGGGAGATTTCAACTTAGGTCATGGCAAGAGATAATTTTTGAAAGGGGAAGAATAAACCCAAAAATTTAAATAACCTCTTTCCCATGAAAAAGGAAATTAATAAAACCAAATAAAATTTTTGGGGTGTCACACAATCCGGCATCCACTTCATCATCTGATCTCGGGCAGAATTGACATTTAGAGGGATGACGGTTGTCGGGAGCTTGAACAACTCAAAGCGGCCAAACCGCTAGTCACACAACCAGGCGTGGCCATAAACAGACAAGTTATTGGCCAAACCTAGGAGCAATCTCATCTTGTCCCCAACATCACCATACAACCAGGTGGGTCTGTCCCTCTTCTGCAGTGGAGAGACAAGGCGAAGGATAAAATCTGCCCCCACGTGCTCTATGGTTAGCCCGGCAGCCTTCAGGCGGGTGATCCTGTTTATTGCCGGGCGAATCCTATCGTTGGTGAGGCCGAATGCGCTCCATTCCTTGACGCGCTCAACACACACTGTCTGTGCTTCATAGAACTCTGGGGCTTCCTCATCCTGGATCCAGCATCAGTCTCCTCTCCAGTTATCCCACCTCTCGCGCTGCTTACCAGGGATATAATCCCAGAACTTCCTCGCCATCCGCGGCATCCAGCTGATGTTCCCAGAGTGGTGAGCTTTTTTCTCCACCCGTGGGACAAAATAATGCTTGAATAGATCTACATTGGGGGCGACTCTGAAGAAATTCTCGCACAAATGAGCGAAAATGGCCATGGTCGCCATTGCATTCGGCATGAAGTCGAGGAGGTGGAATCCATAAATCGTCATAATCGCGTCAAAGAATTCAGAGAAAGGGGGGCAGAGGTCGCAGATAAAATAGGCACAGAAGAATCGATATGAATTGGGCGGATCCTTTTTCGCCTCTGCCAAAACCTTGGGCGCTCCATGCCCTTTCAAGACTTCCCTCCCCCACAGGTACCCGTACCTTGCTTGCAGAACCAAGCCGTCCAGATAAGACAGGAGAAAGACGATGTCTCCCCTCTGCTTCTTATCCAGCTCCGTGGCCCTCTTGCTTCCCTTAGCAACCACCTCTTTCACCGCGGTCGTTTGCGTCCCTTTTACTGCAGATTTCTTCCCCATTTCCGCAGATGGCGGTGCGAATGGGAGAAGGAATCCGATGAGGGGGGTGGCACCGGACGGGAGAGAGAGAAAGAAGGGGAAGTTGTTTGGCTTGCGAAGGAAGATGATGGGAGGGCAGGACAGGCGACAAGTGAACTGTGTCGCTCCGCATTTTCCTATCTTAAGGGGAAAAGGCGTGGAGCAAGGGCGCGACGCTTCAGAAAGTTACCATTTTACCTTAACTGCAACAGTCCCACGACCCACGACTCACAGTAATTGCGCGAAGTGGATGTTAGATTGATTAGTCATCATGGTGAACCGCCATGCGCGGCCTTCTCCGGCCATGTGTCCGTGCACTCTTTGGGGCCTAACCCAACGTGTTGTGCCACACATATGGCTCAGGCCCGGGGGCTTATGTCGGAGAACATAAATAGGGGTATATATTTTCCCCTGACTCGTACACGGACGATGAAGCCCATAGGCACAAGAACAAGATTACAACACCAAGGTCAGAGTGGAACACAAGGATTCAGTCCTTCGAAGGACCAACGTGCAGCACAAGAAGACCAAGACTAGCCCGACAAGCAAGACGTTACTAAGGGAAAAGCCTCCCTTGCCGGGCAGGCGAACTTGGCAAGGATGAGGTCACCCCCGGAAGCAAGCCTCCAGGTAGCAGAACCACCTCACCACACCACCTCATCACGATGCACGTCATCGATCGGTGCGGTGTCAAGCTCCAAAGTGACTAAGTGGCTGCTATTCGCCACATGGAAATCACTTCCTATAGGAAATATCCCCAAGCGACACCCGTCCTGTGACGTGTCGAGCGAGCAGGTGTGGAGCTGGCAAAACAGCCCGGCAAGGCCTGCCGGGCAAGCTACGATGTGACGTTGAGCGGCACATTTAATGCGCTTTATCAGCTTGCAGAGTTAGGTATGATAGCATTGTTTGCTATCTAATCAGTGCATAATGACTGATTTGCCACTGTGGTGACCCCTTTGTCTATAAAAGGAGGCCCAAGGCAACCGTAGAAAGGGTTAGCGAATCCACCCTCTCAGAAATTCATACGCACATAGCCGTTTCGCCCCCAGGCACCCTGCTGGGCAAGCTTGTTGTGCTCACCACCATTTTTCCACTATCAATCCACCAAAGCAGGAGTAGGGCTTTACGCCTCAAGGCTGCCCGAACCTGGGTAAAGACAGCCTTTGTGCTCTCTGTTGTGCTGTTCGACGCCCGTCTGCTCTTTGTGCAACGTGCCATCCCCCCGCCGAACCAGCAAGGGACTCTTGGTCCCATAGGTGGTTGTGATTTCCCACGACAGTAGTCCACCCTAGGGGCTGAGGGTTTGTACCAGTAGCTATGTGTTTAGTCTCTCTCTCTCTCGTGTTCTTGATGACACGATCTTGATGTATCGCAGGCTTTGTTAGTATTGTTGGATCATATGGTGTTTCTCCCTCTCTATCTTGTTGTGATGAATTGAGTTTTCCCTTTGAGATTTCGTTTTATCGTATTGAATATTTTATGGATTTGAGAGCACTTGATATATGTCTTGCATATGAATACCTGTGGTGACAATAGGGTATTATATTGATTCACTTGATATATGTTTTGGCACTCAACTCGCGGGTTCCCGAGGTGACATTGGGGTAATCTATGCATAGGGGTTGATGCACGTTTTCGTCCTTGTTTCTCCGGTAGAAATCTTGGGGCACTCTTTGAGGTTCTTTGTGTTGAATCGAGTATTATGAATCTGAAATTGTTTCATGTGTATCGTATAATTAACTCATGGATACTTGTGGTGACATTGGAGTATCTATGTGACATTAGAGTTGGTTGATGCGTATCGTATGGTGTTATTTCAGTATGAACTCTTGGATAGATTGAACGGAAAGAATAACTTTGCATTATTTAGTATGAACTCTTGAATAGATCGAATGGAAAGAATAACTTTAAGGTGGTTTCGTACCCTACAAACAATTTCTTCTTATGTTCTCTGCAAGATAAGAACTTCAGAGTGATTCCTCATCACACGTTGAGGGATGGTTATATGATCCAATTAGATTAGCATTGTTGAGAGATTGCACTAGCAAAAGTACGGACCCTAGGCCTCAATTTCAAGCATTGCAATACCGTTTGTGCTCCGTTTTATCAATTTCTACCTTGCTGTTTTTTTATTTTTCCTATCACAAAAATCAATATCTACTATCATTACTACACTTGTATCACCATCTCTTCACCGAACTAGTGCACCTAGACAATTTACCATTGTATTTGGTGTGTTGGGGACACAAGAGACTCTTTGTTATTTGGTTGCAGGGTTGTTTGAGAGAGACCATCTTCATCCTACGCCTCCCACAGATTGATAATTTTAGGTCATCCACTTGAGGGAAATTTGCTACTGTCCTACAAAACTCAGTGCTTGGAGGCCCAACACGAGTCTAGAAGAATAAAGTTGCGTAGTAGACATCAAGCTCCTTTCTGGCGCCGTTGCCGGGGAGGTGAGTGCTTGAAGTTATATCTTTAGATCTTGCAATTGAATCTTTTAGTTTCTTGTTTATCAGTAGTTTGGTTTATAAACAGGAAATTACAAAAAAAATGAATTGAGGTGGTCTCATATTGTTCATCTTTATAATGTATTTCTTGAAAATGATGGAAAGGAAAATTGTGCTCAATTGATAGAAGAAGAATTCAATAACATGTTTGACATAAAATCCTTGAATGATGAGCATGATTGCAATGTTGTTAGTATGAATTCTTTGAATATGCATGATGCTAATGATATGCAAAACCATAAGCTTGGGGATGCTATGTTTGATGAAGATGATATTTTTAGTCCCCCAAGATTTGATATGCAAATTTGTTATAATGATTGCATGCCTCCTACTTATGATGATTATAATGATGAAAGTGGATTTGGAGAGGTCATGACTTTATTTAATGATGAATCCACTACTTTGGAAGAGGTTTCAGTTGACTATGATAAAAAAGTTGCTATCTATGATGATTATTGTGATGATATGTATGCTATAAAGAGTAATGATATCCATGAAACTTGTCATCATGATTTTAATGCTCAAATTGATTATCACAATCAAGTATCACATGATAGTTATTTTGTTGAGTTTGCTCCCATTACTATTCTTGAGAATAAATTTGTTTATGTGGAGAGTAATAAAAATTTTATGCATGTGGATCATGAAAAAATGCTTTATGTGATAGCTATATTGTTGAATTCATTCATGATGGTACTGAAAATTATTGTGAGACAGGAACATATGTTTTTACAATATCTCAATAATACCAAGTTTCCTCTCTTTATGTTGAATTTTTTTAAGTTGCACTTGTTTTGCCTTCCTATGCTAGTTGGTTATTGCTCCCATAAATTGTTTGCTCACAAAATCCCTATGCATAGGAAGTGGGTTAGGCTTAAAAGTGATTTCCATGTGTTTCATGATGCTCTTGTTATGTTTCAATTCTTATCTTTTATGCGAGCATCATTGAAATCATCATGCCTAGCTAAAAGGCATTAAACAAAAGCACTTGTTGTGAGACAACCCAACACTTTTACCTACTGCTTTTGTGTATTCACATGATTAATCTACTATAGTAATCATGTTTTATAGCTTTTGTTTCAATAAAGTACCAAGTAAAGCCTTTGGGATAGTGTGGATGATAGTTGACATGATTCTATGCAAAAAGAGAAACTTTTTCTTCCAGTAACAAAATTGTTTAAATTCGCTGGAACGCGATAAATTATGATTTTTTAACAGATGATTGATACAAAAATTGCCTACGTTTTCCTAATTTTTCAGAATTTTTGGATTTAGAGAAGTATGGTCATTGTCCAGATCATTACAGACTGTTTTGTTTTTGACAGATTCTGTTTTCAATGCATAGTTTGCTTGTTTCCTAGTTTCTATGGCTTATATTGCTCAATATAAATTGTGGAAATGATAATGCACAGTAGGCATTGTGTGAGAAAAATTATGAATCTTGTCTTTGACGGTACAAAAGTGAACGGTTTGCTCTTTATCATACTAACATATCTCACAAAGTTCCGTTAAGTTTTGTGTGATTGAAGTTTTCAAGTTTTGGGTGAGATATCGATATGAGGAGAATAAGGAGTGGCAATACCTAAGCTTGGGGATGCCCAAGGCACCCCAAGGTAATATTCAAGGAAGGTCCAAGCAACTAAGCTTGGGGATGCCCCGGAAGGCATCCCCTCTTTTGTCTTCAACATTATCGATAACCTCACTTGGAGCTATATTTTCATTCGTCACATGATATGAGTTTTACTTGGAGCGTCATTTTATTTTGTTGACATTTGCTTGCTGTTATTTAGAATAATGTTTTGTGTCTTTCGTTTCAATAAAAGTATGAAGGATAGCCTTTACCATGCTTATTTTGCAAGTCTATATGTTGCTGTTTTGAAAACAAAAAGTTTTCAATCATTGTCTGAATTGTTAAAAAAGTCAGAACATGATAAAATCTTGAAATTTGTACACAATAAGCTATGACAAATTTCTACAGGGTGGTAATTTTTCAGAATTGTTTGAGTTACAGAAGTATGAATCTTCTTGCATTCTTTACTGAATATACTATTTTGACAGATTGCTGTTATGTTTGTATTGTTTGCATATGTTTGCTTGTTCAATGATTCTATTTGAGGATAGGACTATTAAATATGCAGAGTCATTTAGTATGCAATGTTAAATAATAATTTTAGTGATTTTATACAGTAGAGAATGATAAGGTTTTGCATTGATTTATACTAACTTATCTCACGAGTTCTTGTTGAGTTTGGTGAGGATGAATTTTTAAGATTTAGGGAAACTGTGATATAAGCAAAATTAAGGACACACAAAAAATAAAGTTTGGGGATGCCCAAGGCATCCCAAGATAACATTCCAAGAAGTCTCAAGCATCTAAGCTTGAGGATGCCCCAGTAGGCATCCCACCTTTTCTTCTTCAACAATTATCGGTTAGTATCGGTTGAGCCTAAGTTTTTGCTTCTTCACATGAGTATCTATTCTTGGAATGTCATTTTGTTTTGTTTTGCTTGTTGTTTTAATAAAATACTTAGATCTAAAAGTTTTAAATAATAGAGAGTCCTCAATTAGCTACCCATTTACTTAACTACTTGCTTGATCTTCACTTATATCTTTTTGGAGTAGTTTGTCTTTTACTCTTGTGCTTCACTTATATCCTATGAGTAAATTGTTGAACGAATTGAATATCATGAAGTTGAAATTATATGTTCATATTATTCCTAGTAGTAGCTTCACATTGGGTTTAGAAAGTGAAACATTTTGAATCTTGACAATCATAATATTGGTCATACGAGCAATTCATGAATGATTAGTATAAGGAAGAGAACTTTCACATGCAAATATATTATCTTGGGCATCTTCTATGATTGTGAATACCCATTAATTATTTACAAACTTGAGCAAATTAGTTGAAGTTGGACAAGGAAGACAATGTAATGAGTTATGTTTGGGTATATTTGCATAGAAGTTATATTGTTATGGATCCTCCAACATGTGGTGTTTGCCTAGGATCTTTTGCTAGCCAAAATTTCGTACTAAGTAGAGATACTACTTATGCATCAAAAAAAAACCTTTAAACCCAGTTTCTTGCCATGAGTGTCCACTATAACTACCTATGGATTGAATAACATCCTTCAAGTAAGTTCTCATCGGTGCAAAAAGGCAATAAAAATTGCTTCTAAATGTGTTTGATCATTTAGTGTAAGAGAAATTGAGCGTTGTACGAACTTGTGATGGCAAAGTAATAAAAGCGACGGACTGCATAATAAAGTTTGCTATCATAAGGGGCAATATAACGTGACATTCTTTTGCATTAAGGGATTGTGCATACAAAACCAAAAAGCGCATGACAACCTCTGCTTCCCTCTGCGAAGGGCCTATCTTTTACTTTTCAGTATTTAATTTTATGCAAAGAGTCAATAGTATGAATTCTCATTTCAACCTCAACTATTCTCTAGTTGGCAAGCATCATATGGTGGGGAAAGATCTAGGCACATATGACCAGTCAAATATATTTTATCATGAATTATTATTGTTGACAATTATCTCTATGATAAATGAGTTGGGAGGCAAAATATTAAGCCCCTTTCTTTATATGTGTTCGATGGATGCCATTTGTTCTAAGAATATGCTTTGGGTACTAGAAATCATGGAAGACTGTATGATAACTGATTATGTGGAGCTCTTACTTAGACATTGTTGAATAAGTTGAATTGCAGTTGCTTGGTGACTGAGAACATAGGTTGTTAAGTTTAGGAGAAGGCATTGTTTGAACCATAACATGTGAATTGATTGGTACTTTATCATGATGAGTTTTATGAGAAAGAGTTGCATGATTTGAATGAAACTAACCCGGACTGACACTATTTTCAGTAGAACTACTATGGTGTTATTTTTGTGCAGAAATAAAATTTCTCGGAATTGGACGAAACTTTTTGGAGAATTATTTCAGAATAAATAAAAAATACTGGAACCAAGACCCACTAGAGGGGGTTCCCTAGCTGCCCACAAGACACCAGGGCACGTCTCACCCCTCTGGCGTGCCCTGGTGGGTGCTGGGGCCCTCGGGGCTCCGCTGACCCTAATCTCGACGCTATAAAATCCTATTTTCCAGAAAAAAAGGGAGGAAGTTTCATCGCTTTTACGATACGGAGCCGCCGCCACCTCCTGTTCTTCATCGAGAGGCCAGATCTAGAGCCCGTGGGGGGTTCCGGAGAGGGGAATCTTCGGTCTTAATCATCACCAACCCTCCTTCATCACCAATTCCATGATGCTCCCCACCGGCAGTGAGTAATTCCTTCGTAGGCTCGCTGGTCGGTGAGGAGTTGGATGAGATTCATCATGTAATCAAGTTAGTTTTGTTAGGGCTTGATCCCTACTATCCACTATGTTCTGATATTGATGTTGCTATGACTTTGCTATGCTTACTGCTTGTCACTAGGGCCCGAGTGCCATGATATCAGATCTGAACCGTTTATGTTTTCGCCATTATATCTATGTTCTAGATCCGATCTTGCAAGTCATATGCCCCTAGTATGCGTTATGATCCGTGAACCCTAGGGTGACAGTAATTGGGATACTTTCCGGTGATGACCGGAGTTTGAGGAGTTCATGTATTCACTATGTGTTAATGCTTTGTTCCGGTTCTCTATTAAAAGGAGGCATTAATATCCCTTAGTTTCCTTATGGACCCCACTTCCACGCGAGGGTAGGACAAAAGATGCCATGCAAGTTCTTTTCCATAAGCAGGTATGACTATTTACGGAATACATGCCTACATTATATTTATGAACTGGAGCTAGTTCTATGTCGCCCTAGGTTATGATTGTTATATGATGAATATCATCCAACAAATTCACCGATCCAATGCCTACGAGTTTTTCACATATTGTTCTTGATGTGTTACCATTTCTGTTGCTGTTGTTACAACTGCTACAAAACTGCTACTGCTGTTACCGTTACCATTGCTATTATTACCACTGCTATCAAAACTATCATATTATTGTGCTACTGATCACTATGCTGCAGATATTTAATCTCCAGGTGTGGTTGAATTGACAACTCATCTGCTAATACTTACGAATATTCTTTGGCTCTCCTTGTGTCGAATAAATAAATTTGGGTTGAATACTCTACCCTCGAAAACTGTTGTGACCCCCTATACTTTTGGGTTATCAAGACCTTTTTCTGGCGGCGTTGCCAAGGAGCATAGCTATATTTGTTGAGTCACTTGGGATTACTATCTATTTATCATTATGAAGAATCTGAAAGGTCCAAGAACTAAGATCGTTCCCTCTAAGACGATGGGAGGTAAGCAATTGCCATCACACCTCTACACTTGATTCATCTTCTGTTTTGAATAGACTAGCAACACCACCACATGCTATTAATCATGATATGTCACAAGTTATCGATGATGCTACTTCTGCTATGAATGATGCTTATGATGATGCTAGTACCTTGCTTGATGATAATGTGCCACTAGGCGAATTTCTTGATAAAAAATTGCTAGAGCTAAATATATTGAGAATGCTGAAACTGATGAAGTATTTGAAACTGAGAATTATGAAACACCTATTAGATCTAGCTCTCCTATATTTGAATTGCCTAAGATACCTGAGGGTTATGTTATGGATGGAGAGGTAGCTAGAGACTTTCTTGCTTGTAAGGATAGAGATGGTCTTAAGAAATTATTATGCAAGTTGAAAGAAAAATCCTTGAATGCTAGAATGAAATGTGATCCTAAGTTTGCTACTTCACCTATCTGTGTTACCGATAAGGATTATGAATTTTCTGTTGACCCAGAGTTAATTACTTTGGATGAATCTGATCCTTTCCATGGCTATGAAACTGAAACTGTTGTGGCACATCTTACAAAACTAAATGATATAGCCACCCTATTTAATTGCTCATGCTGAGAAAATTCGCTACTACTATATTTTTAAGTTTTTTATGTTCTCATTAAAGGGCGATGCTGAGATATGGTACAATACTCTTGCTCCTAGTTGTGTGCGTACTCCCTAGGATATGATCTATTACTTCTCTGAAAAATATTTTACTGATCATAAGAAACAAGCTACCTTACATGAAATATTTAACTTTGTGCAAATTGAAGAAGAGAGTCTCCCGCAAGCTTGGGGGAGGCTTCTTCAATTGCTTAATGCTTCGCATGATCATCCTCTGAAGAAAAATGAAATACTTGGTATCTTCTATAATGGACTAACCGATGCTTCTAGGGACTTCCTAGATAGTTGTGCTAGTTGTGATTTTAAGGAACAAACTGTTGAACAAACCGAGCAATTATTGAATAACTATTGAAGAATTATGATGATTGGACACTTCCTGAACTACCTCTTAGAGCATCTCCAGCCGCGCCCCCAACAGGCCCCCCAGGCCACTTTTTTGGCGCCAGCACCAAAAAACGCCCCAGTCGCGCCCCCAGGACGCCGAAATCCGCCGGTTCGGCCCGTTTTTGGGCCCGGCGATCGCAGGCCGATCCCGGCGCACTGGGGGGCGCTCGGGGGCTCCGGTGCAAGGGAAAAGCACGGCTGGCCCACACCGTCAGGTGAAAATTCAAGTTTTTTCCCCGCTCGCCTCTCACCCCCCGCGCCCTCGGCCGCCACTAGCTGTATCCCGGTGCCGCCCACCGCCCTTCACCGCTAGATAGCCAATCCCCGCCGGAAAAAGAGCTGAGATCGCCGAGGCAGCCCCTCCGCTAGCAGCTGGGCGTTTTTGCCGCCGTTTCCAGCCGCGGAGGGGCAGTTTAGCGCAAGGTGTTCAGTGATTTGCCTGCCTCGGCGATGGACTCGGACGACGAGGAAGTGCTCACCGCACTGCTGGAGGAGGAAGCCGAGGCCGACGTCCAGGAAGATGAGCATCTCATGGTGCTCGCCGCCCTCGCCCAGCTGCTGGCGAGCAATGAAAAGCCGCGGAGAGGTGGCTCGGCGCCGGGGCGGATGAAAGCAAAGAACTGGCACCGTCTCGAAGGCTATTGCATGCTCTACTCCGACTACTTCACCGATGCTCCACTTCACGGTGACAAAACATTTCGGCGCCATTATTGGATGAGCTGAAAGCTCTTCCTCATGATTGTGAATTCCATCCGGGAGTTCGACAGCTACTTCAAGTGCAAGATGGATTGCACCGGCAAACTTGGATTCACCTCGATCCAGAAGTGCACGACAGCGATGAGGATGCTTGCATACAGAGCTCCTGGTGATTCACTCGACGACTATGGGCGCATGGCCGAGTCCACCACCATTGAGTGTTTCTACAAGTTCTATCGGGCAGTGGTGACAGTGTTTGGACTGCAATACTTGCGAACACCCAATGACGAAGACACTGCTCGGATCCTAGCACAGAATGCAGCAAGAAAATTTCCTGGGATGCTTGGAAGCATCGACTGCATACATTGGAAATGGAAGAACTGCCCATTTGCTTGACAGGGGATGTACAAAGGCGCCAAAGGCGGTTGCAGTGTGGTGAGGCGGTGGCCACACAGGACCTCTGGATTTGGCACTCCTTCTTTGGTATGCCAGGAACTCACAATGACATCAATGTGCTGCAGTGTTCCCCTGTCTTTGCCAAGCTTGTTGAAGGTCATTCTCCTCCGGTGAACTTCGAGGTCAATGGGCGGCACTACAACAAGGGGTACTACCTAGCTGTTGGCATCTATCCGAGATGGTCTACATTTGTGAAGACTATCTCAAACGCTGTGCCAGGAGGCAAGAAGTCCCACTTTGCCAAGGTGCAGGAGGCTTGCCGGAAGGATGTTCAGCAGGCATTTGGTGTGCTCCAATCTTGATTTGTTGTTGTCTGGTACCCTGCTCGGACCTGGTCGAAATATCAAATGTGGGAGATCATGACTTGTTGTGTCATCTTGCACAACATGATCATCGAGAGCGAGCAAGAAGAGCAAGTGTTTGACACTGAACCATACTACAGACAGGGTCCTCTAGCCGAAGTTGATCACCAGCTACCGGCAACCTGGACTGCCTACCTCAGTATGCGTCAGGAGATCCGAGACCCACAGGTGCATCATCAACTGCAGCAGGATCTGGTGGAGCACCTATGGAGGCTCAAGGGCGACGTCGGGCGCGACGTGTGATGAACTATGAGTTTTTATTTGTTGAACTATATAATTTGTATTGAACTATTTGTTGTTTCACTATTTTGTTGAACTATTTGATTTTCTGTGATGAACTATGTGATAAAAATATATTTATGTTGATAATTGAACGCAGAGCCACGACGAACCATGCCGAATATGGGCCTATTCTCGCCCATATGGGCCTATTCTCGCCCATATGGGCCCTTTATTCGCTGAAAGTGGGCCGAAAACTGGGCCAATATTGGCGCCTGGGGGCGACGGCTGGATGCCCAACCGCCCCCAGTGCCGCTTGTATCACTGGCTCGCCCCCAGGGGGCGATTTTTATGCCTCCTGGGGGGCCAACGGCTGGAGATGCTCTTAAACCACTCCAAAGAAGAGGGGTATCTTATTTCTCAGTCCTGAAGATATGCAAGAGGCAAAGAAATGTATGAAGGAAAAAGGTATTAAAGCTGAAGATGTTAAGAATTTACCACCTATTGAAGAAATACATGGACTTGACACACCACCACCACAGGTAGTAGAGGTAAATTCTTTATTAAAGTTTGATGAAGGTGACATCCCTTACAATAAACATCCTAGCCAATGCTTATATGAATTTGACAATTACTTATGAAGCAATATCACTTCAATGCAAATGTTATGAAACAATTGAAACAAAATTCTGATATGATTGCTCGCTTGAGTGACTTGTTATTTAGAATCACTAATGATGTTAGAGGCGTAGGAAAACATGCCTCTATGGTTAAAAATCAGTTAGAACAAGTTGCTAAATCTCAAAGAGAATTGCTTAGTGAAATGAACAATAATATGAATGATTATGATGTTAGAGTAGCAACTAGAGGAGGCAAAATGACTCAGGAACCACTTTACCCTGAGGGACACCCTAAAAGAACTGAACAAGACTCTCAAAGAATTAATGCTGATGCACCTAGTCCTTCTAAAAAGAAAAAGATAGGACTTTGCACACCTCTAGTGAACCTGAAATAGAAAAACCTTATGAAGATAACAATGATGTCTCTATCTCAGATGCTAAAACACAATCTGGTAATGAACATTCACCTAGTGATAATGAAAAATGGTAATTATGAGGTTCATGAAGATACTCAACCAGAAATGATAAAGAACCAGATAACGATGTTGAGATAGAACCTGCTGTTGATCTTGATAACCCACAACCTAAAAATAAACGATGTGAGAAAAGGGACTTTGTTGCTAGAAAACATGTTAAAGAAAGAGAACCATGGGTTCAGAAACCCATGCCCTTTCCACCTAAACCATCTAAGAAAAAATATGATGAAGAATTTGAACGCTTTGCTGAAATGCTTAGGCCAGTATTTTTGCGCACTTGTTTGACCGATATTTTAAAGATGGCCCCTCATGCTAAATACATGAAAGAAATTGTCCCTAATAAAAGAAAAATACCTGAAGCTAAAATCTCCACCATGCTTGCTAATTATTTTTTAAGGATGGAGTACCTAAAAAACTTAAAGATCCAGGAATACCAACTATACCTTGCTCTATTAAAAGAAATTATGTCAAAACTGCTTTATGTGACTTAGGAGCTGGTGTTAATGTTATGCCTTTCTCTTTATATAAAAGACTTGATTTGAATAAACTCACACCTACTAAAATATCTTTGCAAATGGCTGACAAATCAACTGCCATACCTATCGGTATTTGTGAGGATGTGCCCGTTGCTGTTGCAAATGTTACTATCTTAACAGACTTTGTTATACTTGAGATGCCCGAGGACGACAACATGTCGATTATCCTTGGTATACCATTTTTGAATACTGAAGGGGCTGTTATTGATTGCAATAAAAGCAAAGTTACTTTTCATATAAATGGAAATGAGCATATGGTGCACTTTACGAAGAAACAATTCCAAGTGAATGGCATTAATGTTATTGAAAAGTCTCCGATAATTACTATTGGAAGTTTTCGCTCCCTTTGCCTAGTGCCAAAAAGAAACATGAAATACTTATTGGTGGGGATATGCATATCCCCATTGAGGTAACTTAGTGTTTTTACGGAAGTTCTTCGGGTTCATGTTAATCGAAAGTGATTGTTAATAAGACTTGATCAACCTTATTAATGGATTGTTTGCGAGAGGCATGTGGTCGATGAATTTAGTAAGCACTACTTTCTATCCCCGCCTTTTGTTTTCTGTTTTCCTTAGTTAAATAAAATAAAATGCCATGATTAGTCTGTTTTCTTGATTTTCCATGCAATAAAAAATGACCCAAAAATAAAAGTGCTGAGAATGCCCTGAAATTTTAACATGTTTGTTTATGAATATTTCTGAATTTCTGGTACAAATAACATCATAGGGGGGCGCCCCTGGTGCCCACAAGACACCAGGGCGCGCCAGCCACCCCAGGTGCACCCTGGTGGGTGGTGGGCCCTATGTGGGTCCCCTCACTTATCTCTTTAGCCCATGTCATCTCCTACCTCCAGAAAAAAATCACCATAGCTCTCTCTCTCTCTCGTGTTCTTGCTCTCAAACCCGTGGATTTTGATCTCTTTGCTCGAAGCTCTGTTTCCGAAACTGTTTTGGGGGATTGCTACTTGGTATGTGACTCCTCCATTGCTCCAATTAGTTTCTGCTCTAGTGGTTTATATTTTGAATAATTAGCTACTCTTGGTGCCGCTGTAAATGGGATTGCATGTTGAATTCTTAGAGTTCTAAGTAGTTTGAATGCTTGATATAGCCTCTAGGCACCCATATGAGTAGTTGCTATCAATCTTGTGTAGTTTTGTTGATAAAAATTTTGTGACCCAAAAATTTCAGAAATTTGTATGCGAATAAAATGTAGCTCTTTGGAAGGAGTTCTTCGAGGAGGAGGTCCTCGGAGGCATCATTGAGCAGTAGCTCGATGCGACAGTCTTATGTTGAGTCGAGTGCAAGCTGGACACGGGACGCCGATACCAAATCGTGCCTATGGCCGTGTAATGAGTTCATGGTAAATGCAGGTATCAAGGAAGAATTATAGCAATATGTTCACAATGCCGAGCTCGCTCCCTTCATCGCAGATGAGTGCATCCAACATCTCAACCTTATAGAGACATTCACTAAGAAATTTAAATTTCATCCTTGTGAGTCTAGAGTTTCATTTAACCTTTATAATAATGCTTATACCATGCCTCTAGAAGCCTTATGTGTTGCATGTAAAATTCCATATTGGGGCTCGCTAGACGAACCACCAAAATTTGATTATGAGTCATTTATTACTAGTCTTTGTTACAGTGAGGATAGGGGAGTGACACAAGGTAGAATAAAAAGTATTCATTCCCCATCAATTCATTACTTTGCACACTTTAATGGCAAATGCATCGTGGGCAAGCAAGATTGCAGCACACTATGTGCCCCGGATTTCAGCCTCATACACACTGCTTTGACAGGAATTAAATGTTATAATCTTGGAGCGATCGTTGCACGGAGATTGCAACACAACACTATTAGTGGTCACTTTTATGGTGGGATTTATGCCTCCGTGTAGCTAAGGAGTTGGTTGTGTCACATTGGCCTAACGATCCCATTCTAGCTACTCAGTACACTTTGAGGCCATGAAGCACCATAAGTTCCTTAAGGGCACAACCACTAATTATACTTACAACTTAGGTTCAATAAAAATCCCATTGTACCTGTTATTTTGCCAGCACCTACTCTCTTTGATTATCACAGCTAAAGAAGATATTACGTTCTTGAGAGCGAGGCCAGCGAGTACAACGCGGCGGTCGAAGCTGCTCGACGGGCTGAGGAGGCCGCATGAAGGGCCTCCGTGAGCTATCACTCTGACTATTATCCAGGCTACGGGTGGTGATTACCAAGCTAGGACAAAAGCCTAAGCTTGGGGGATCAAGTATTTCCACCGACATTATATTCATGTTCACACATTTCATTCTAGTTGCCGTTGTCCACACTTTTTCATTGTATTATCCATGCTAGATTTATTTTCTCGCTTTCTTCTTGTGTGTTCGAAAAACTTTAAGAAAACCCAAAAATATTTCTTGCTTCTTGCTACTTCTTGAGCTTGCGTTGGTTTTTCCCTTGAAGAGGAAAGGGTGATGCAGCAAAGTAGAGATAAGTATTTCCCTCGGTTTGAGAACCAAGGTATCAATCCAGTAGGAGACAACGCACAAACACCGAATACTGATAACCCACAAGTATAGGGGATCAGTTGTAGCCTTTCTCGTTAAATAAGAGTGTCGAACCCAACGAGGAACTAAAGGTAGAACAAATATTCCCTCAAGTTCTATCAACCAGCGATACAACTCTATGCACACTTGACGTTCGCTTTACTTAAAACAAGTATGAAACTAGAAGTACTTTGTAGGTGTGATAGAAAAGGTTTGCAAGATAATAAAGAGCACGTAAATAAAATCTAGGGGCTGTTTAGATAAAGACACAACTAATTTAGCTTTAGTAGATAGCTTTTTGTCACAAGAAAGTTATTTGTCGCTAGGCAATTGATAACTAGACACGTATCATGTAACAACCCAAAAATTTAACCATATTTTGTTTATTAAAATTTTGTCAGGAAATTAAATTTTTATTTTCTGGATTTATCTTTTGATTTCAGAACCTCTCTTTTCTTTGATATTGTGAAGTTTTTACCCCAGGTGAAAACCTTCCAAAAATATTATTGGACTTGTATACCCTCTCAAGAAAACATTTCTTTTATCAGTGGGTTTATTTGCATAATTGTTTTTCCTGAGCTTTATTCTTCTAAAAATGATTTTTCATAAGTTATGGAGCCTCTTTTGCACTGTAACCCTTTCAAATACTTCTTTAAAATTTCAACCAAAATTTGGGGATGTCATGTGATGTTTCCACATCACTTTTATGCAAAGATATCTTTTGGTCATTGGAGATTTTGAGCTCTACACCAAATTTTCAAATCTGGTCCAGTTGGTAATTTTGCACTACAACCTATTTAAATATATCTTTAAAAATTCTTCCAAGTGTTTGGAGATGTCAGTAGATGCATATAATTCAACTTTATGCAAAAACCCATGAGTGTTCTTTGAAAAATTTGAGCAAATCATCCTCTTTTGCTCTCTGGTCCAGTTTGGCATTTTCTACTGCAACTCTATTTTTGTTTGCTTTGTTGCCCATGATTCTTTTTCCTGCTTATAGTCCACCCTGCAAAACCCTTAAGTCTAGGTGAGTGGACCCATTGGAGTAATTTTGGTCCATGCAAAGATAGCCTTTAGTTTCTGTCCAGATTTGGTTTTCTCAAAAACTTGCACTAACAAGTTTCTGGTTTTGCCCAACTAACATTGCCACCCTCTCTATCATCTAAAGAGACTAGGATCTGGAGTTTATGGCCACCCCAAGAGATGCCTAGATGCCCATAACATTCTGTCGAGCACTTTGTGTGCATAACGAGATTTGGCATGATTTTTAGTTTGCATTGTGAGCTTGACCCTCTGACCCAACAAACTTGTCCACTAAGCACTTACCTACCACTAACCTAGACCTGTTTACTACCAGCATCATTCGAGCTCTCTAACACACGTTGGCATTTCGACGAGCACGTAGTGTGCGTGCTCTGGGCGCGGCCAGAGCGCGCGTTTTGCACGTGCGTGCGCCCGAGTCGCCGCGTCCCACTGCCGCCTCCCCGCACCCGTTCTGGTCCCTCCCCTCGCACTGCCAGCGCGCCCCGACTCCTCCCTCATCGCAGAGCCACCCGACCACCCCTCGCACCCCACAGCACCACCACCGCAAGCCGCCACCGCCGCTCCGACAGCCTCTGCCATGGACGGCGCTGCCCGAGCCACAGCCGCGTGCCAGCTCGCCCCCTTGAGCAGTGGGGAGTTCGTCGGAATGCGCCGACCGGCCCCAACCGCCTCCACGTCGCCCTGCTGCAACAGAATGGCGGTTCGCCGGCGTCCTTATCCATGGCCGCGGGAACCGACCTCGGCCGCCTATGAAAGGAACCCCCGAGCTCCTCCAAACCCCCAGGCAACCACAGGCCATCCCTCTGATGCCCCCATAGCCGGCAATCGATGGGGAGAGGCCGTCTTCCCCATCTCCGGTCAGCTCGGCCACCGCCACGCTCCGGTGCCGTGCGCCGCGAGCAGAGCCCACCTAGCCCAGCCAGCACCATCGTCCGACCCCCCTCGATCTTACGGAGCCACCCAGCCTCTCAGCTTCGATCGGGAGCCACCATAGCCCAAGTCCCCAATCCTCCCGAAGCCGCCGTCCGCCGCAGAGCTCGCCGCCGGCGACTCCCTTCACCCCCACGACCCTCTCGACCACCGGGAGGATCGCCCTAGCGCAGTGAACCTATCCCCGCCATGAGCCCCACGAGGAGCCGTCAATCGCCGGCGTCAATCGCCGGCGTCGATCGCCAGAACCACCGCTCGGACAGAGGATGAGGGAGGCGCGGGCGACTGGTCAAACCTGACCAGTGGGCCCAAGGGACCCACTGTCAGTGACCCAGCGACGGCCCGCGCTGGTTTAAGTGAAAGCGTAAAACCCAGAGTACGTCTCCTCCGTATTCTTATTCGAATCGTTTTTTTTTCTGTTTTTTTTTAAAACAGATTTTGACTAAACTTTGACTGGCTATAACTTTTTAAATATAAGACCAATTGACTTGATTCTTTTTCTGTTATTTCTCAAATTTTGTCTAGTTTATTTTCATATTTATTTGAAAATTTTCCAAACAAATTTTTTGTACTGTTTTGAAACTATGTGTTAATTTGAATTTTCTCAAAATAGGATTTTTGAAGAAGGAAGCAACTTTCAAAAAAATGCACCCCACGAAGGCAAGCATTCTGAACCCTAGCATAATATTATGTGTGTTGTTTGATACGGTTACAACACCACCTTAACACAAAGTATTCATTATTTTATGTGATGATATGATCATACTCATGAGTGCATAATGAATGTTCCTTGCTGTTGGAATTTGATATGCTTGTGATAGTAATCACCCTCGTATGCCTTTCATGCCTACCGGAAGAATCCGACAAAGTCTCTGTCTTGGGTAGACACGAGCTTGTCTCCAGTCTTCGTCGAGACGGTTGTGTCCGGTACGGCATAGTGAGGTATGATGAGTGGTGATTTTGTCTGTTGGTTGAAACATATTTGTTATGCTAACCATGCAGGGAATACTTAAACCTCCTGAGTCGACCGTAGATCGAGTCTTGTTCCAGTAACCCCCATACTTGTTTCGTACTACCACTTGTCCCTGCCACAGGTAGGGTACGGTTCAGTAAGTTTTCAACCCCTTCCTAGCACACACCGTACAGAGAGGCCATGGTGGAAGATACCGGAGGCCCCCGGTAGGCATGCCACCTGGTCCGGGGGCATGGGTGTTTTCGGTTGGAGCCGAAGGGGTAGCTCCCCTAGTTTGCGTGCGGTATAAATTTTGTGATCCCATGCTAATCGAGGTTGTAGCCTCCCCACTTAGTGTTTCGCTTAACGGGTGTCGTGGGTGATTCCAGACACCGGTAAGTTAGGCTGGTGTGTGCGGTTAGGTGTGTTTTCAATTAAAAGACCATAGACGGAATTAGTCCCGATGGACTAAAGAAATCCGTTACTCGTGGGTAAAGAGTACACCCTCTGCAGAGATTATATCTATTCGGATAGCCGTGTCCATGGTTAAGGACTACAGTGTGGGATGGGTCAAGTGTCGGTCTTAGTGTCGGTCTTCGGAGGAAAAACTGCTAAACCAGAACATTGATTATGACATGTGACATATGAGGATTATGATTATTATTATTGTGGACTAACCATTTACATTATTTGAATTATTGAGTGTCCCTGGGACGGTTCTACCTCCTGGATACTCACTGCGATTATTCTCTTATAAGCCCTTTATGTGGTGTCGCTCAGACGCCCGACTGTGGCATGCTTGTTATTTAAATTACTTATATGCCCTTTATGTGGTGTCGCTCAGACGCACGACTGTGGCATGCTTGTTATTTAAATTACGTATAAGCCCTTTATGTGGTGTCGCTCAGACGCCCGACTGTGGCATGCTTGTTATTTAAATTACTTATATGCCCTTTATGTGGTGTCGCTCAGACGCCCGACTGTGGCATGCTTGTTATTTAAATTACTTATAAGCCCTTTATGTGGTGTCGCTCAGACGCCCGACTGTGGCATGCTTGTTATTTAAATTACTTATAAGCCCTTTATGTGGTGTCGCTCAGACGCCCGACTGTGGCATGCTTGTTATTTAAATTACTTATAAGCCCTTTATGCGGTGTCGCTCAGACACCCGACTGTGGCACGCTTGTTATTTTAAATTATTTATAAGCCCTTTATGTGGTGTCGCTCAGACGCCCGACTGAGGCATGCTTTATATTATTATCCTTTCGAGGCGTCGCTTCAGACACCCGATCAGTGCATTCTATTTCTGCTCCCTTATTGCATATTCATATGAACAACCTGCTTGCGTGCATCATGGATTTTTATTTCGTGGCTGACGTTGTGATCATAGAATATTTCAGAGCATGATCATCATTTGTTATATTATACCTGTGTTCATAATGTTTGCGAGTACATTCAAAGTACTCACTGGCTTGTCCATGGCTATTGTCTTGGCCAGATTTCTTGCGGGGAGAGGAGCGTTGCGATGACAGCCCCGGAACCTACGCAATGATGATAGCAGCCTCGCGAAGATAGGAGTTATCCTGGTCAGTTGTTCCTGTGGGAAATGGAGTCCCATGGCCACTGATGAACCACAAACCGCTTCCGCCATCAACCACTAGAAACCATTTGTTGTACTCATAGGCCAATATGGCCTTGTACCACATATTTTGTATTTTGCTAGGAATTTCTATATCAAGTTGGTGCCTCATAAGCTAACAGTAATCCTGGGGCTGGTGAGCACAAGGACCATTTTTGGGAAATTGATACCCCGAAAATCCGGTCCTGACAACCTTGGTATCAGAGCCAGGCTGACCATTGGCTAATCCTATCTTAGCCAGGTCAACAAACCTAGGTTGGCCAACCCACTAGACCTTAACATAACCCCGGCCAAGCTTCTCGTGTAAGATAGCCACACAGTGACCCCGACACCTTTTGGCAGTCGGTGCCCAACCTATCAGCCTAGCCTGTCGATCACGCGCCAGTGACCGGCACCTAAATAGTCTCTTTCGCAACCGTGCGAAGGAAGACTCCGTCCCCTTTTTCTATAAAAGGGCACGCTAGCCACAACCCAGCACAGCATAGCCTCTACCCCAAACCAAGCTATATGCCTGGCCCTAATGTTCACAATGAGACCACAGCAACCAACCTTGGAGGTTTTGTGACCGTGCTAGCAAACCTCACCCGCCGTGCCTTCGCATTAGAAGAGCCCCCAGAATATGTTGTCTACCAAGGACCTATGAGCGGTGAGAGCCGTCAATTCTGGGCCACTGTACACGTCTATGGTAGGGGTCTATCGCCAGAACGCCCCTATAGATTCACCGGAAGGACAACTTCCTTTGAGCCACAAGCCATCCAACTAGCTGCTCGAGAGGCTATAGTTCAACTCTGGCACTTGTCGCCCAGAGTTAACTGTCGCTCGTTCTACTACTACCCCAGTCGTGACGGGTATGGTAGGCCACCCCAGGTTGCCAACGGAGATCACGAGACAGATCCTGCATTGTTGCATCTGGTGCTCTATGTAAGTGCACTAGAGGGACTGTTCGATCAAATCACCCTTGATCTGATCGCAGCTCGTGGAGAACTGATTCGCCGAGCCCCCGCAAGAAGAGAAGATGAGCCCAACGCCGACAACCCAGTCATGCTGTTCGGACAACCGATCGAGTCATGGAGGACTGCCCCAGCCATCGACCAAAATGCTTTGGTGTCCCCAGAAGTGCTTCGTCGCCTTTTGGGAACACGCTCCAACGGGATTGTGGCCGACAACCCCCGCGATGGTCATCATCGCTACCCCGACCCTGCAGTTCCTCAACCCCCTCCAACTAACCCCGACGGTGAAACCCGTGGAGAAGCCTCGACGTCCACAAGGCAAGCCCGCTTAGATATTAACGAGGTAGACTAAGTCACTCGAGTAGTACCGAGCCTGAGTTTTTCTATGCCTCATAATTGTGTGACCTTGTATCAACATAATTAAATGTTGTCTGCTTGTGCGCCCCTATTTTAAATATTAGCCATGCATAAGTATGTTGATGTACGATTGCTTTTTTTTATTCCGGGCGTAGCTACCAAAAACCACTCCCGACGATACCCACAGCAATGCGTCACATTTATGAGATATGTGTATCTGTGGCATTGACCCCGACCCCAAGAGCAGAACCGACAAACTAGTTACCCTTCACCGCGATAAATGACCCTGCCCAGATGCTATATAAAAGGCCACCTCGTGAGCTTGCCAAGTATCTCTCACCTTGTGCATAACTCTCACAGCCATTCCTTTGCCATGCCGAGCCCCAGTATTTTTCTGAGAACTCCAGATGCCACCCCAGGTAGTTTTGTCAAAATATTGTTGGACTTTACCTGCAGTACCATGAGTGCCATCCATCCACCCCAGTACGAGTTGCTCAAATTGAGGATCACCCCATCCACCTCGAAATATTGGGCTGTAGTGCACATCCCTCCCGCAAACCCAAACCAAGACCCAACGGAAGTCTCCTTCGTGGGGAAATCTATGCCGACTCCGCATATGGCCATAGAAGCTGCTGCGTACGAAGCGCTTGCTCGCCTTTGCTTCGCGGTGCCCTATGCCAGCGAACGAGGGTATTATTACTTCCCGAGTCGTGCAGCACCCAGAGAAGTAGCATCTTTCCCCAGTGGACGAATTGAGAGAGACCCAGTGCTGGCCAACCTTGCACAGTATGTCATCGCTCAAGAGCGTTTAACCCAGCGAGTAATGGGTTATCTCCACAGCCTCGCTGATTTAAATCCTCAGATCACCATCGGCAGACCACTAAGGCCCGACCAGGAGAGACGCATTCACCGACTAGTCAACCCGCTTCCCCCGATAGAAGAGGAGTGTGCCCCAATACCAGAGACGTTTTCTCAGGACCCTGTCTATTTACCATTTTCATTGTAGACATCACTGCTATGTTCATTGTCCCAGCATTTATTTATGCGTTGCAGCTTATGCGTCGTACCCTAAGTTTGTGCTATGAGTAAACTGTTTGGTTTCAGCTAATAGGAGTATTTTTTTCAAAACAGCCCTTAGCAAATCTCGAGGATGAGATTTTTCTTAAGGGGGGTAGTGTTATAACACCCCAAAAATTTAACCATATTTTGTTTATTAAAATTTTGCCAGGAAATTAAATTTTTATTTTCCGGATTTATCTTTTGATTTCAGAACCTCTCTTTTCTTTGATATTGTGAAGTTTTTATCCCAGGTGAAAACCTTCCAAAAATATCATTGGACTTGTATACCCTCTCAAGAAAACATTTCTTTTATCACTGGGTTTATTTGCATAATTGTTTTTCCTGAGCTTTATTCTTCTAAAAATGATTTTTCATAAGTTATGGAGCCTCTTTTGCACTATAACCCTTTCAAATACTTCTTTAAAATTTCAACCAAAATTTGGGGATGTCATGTGATGTTTCCACATCACTTTTATGCAAAAATATCTTTTGGTCATTGGAGATTTTGAGCTCTACACCAAATTTTCAAATCTGGTCCAGTTGGTAATTTTGCACTACAACCTATTTAAATATTTCTTTAAAAATTCTTCCAAGTGTTTGGAGATGTCAGTAGATGCATATAATTCAACTTTATGCAAAAACCCATGAGTGTTCTTTGAAAATTTTGAGCAAATCATCCTCTTTTGCTCTCTGGTCCAGTTTGGCATTTTCTACTGCAACTCTATTTTTGTTTGCTCTGTTGCCCATGATTCTTTTTCCTGCTTATAGTCCACCCTGCAAAACCCTTAAGTCCAGAGAGTGGACACATTGGAGTAATTTTGGTCCATGCAAAGATAGCCTTTAGTTTCTGTCCAGATTTGGTTTTCTCAAAAACTTGCACTAACAAGTTTCTGGTTTTGCCCAACTAACATTGCCACCCTCTCTATCATCTAAAGAGACTAGGATCTGGAGTTTATGGCCACCCCAAGAGATGCCTAGATGCCCATAACATTCTGTCGAGCACTTTGTTTGCATAACGAGATTTGGCATGATTTTTAGTTTGCATTGTGAGCTTCACCCTCTGACCCAACAAACTTGTCCACTAAGCTCCTACCTACCACTAACCTAGACCTGTTTACTACCAGCATCATTCGAGCTCTCTAACACACGTTGGCATTTCGACGAGCACGTAGCGTGCGTGCTCTGGGCACGGCCAGAGCGCGCGTTTTGCACGTGCATGCGCCCGAGTCGCCGCGTCCCACTGCCGCCTCCCCGCACCCGTTCTGGTCCCTCCCCTCGCACTGCCAGCACGCCCCGACTCCTCCCTCATCGCAGAGCCACCCGACCACCCCTGGCACCCCACAGCACCACCACCGCAAGCCGCCACCACCGCTCCGACAGCCTCTGCCATGGACGGCGCCGCCCGAGCCACAGCCGCGCGCCAACTCGCCCCCTTGAGCAGTGGGGAGTTCGTCTGAATGCGCCGACCAGCCCCAACCGCCTCCACGTCGCCCTGCTGCAACAGAACGGCGGTTCGCCAGCGCCCTTATCCACGGCCGCGGGAACCGACCTCGGCCGCCTATGAAAGGAACCCCCGAGCTCCTCCAAACCCCCAGGCAACCACAGGCCATCCCTCTGATGCCCCCATAGCCGGCAATCGATGGGGAGAGGCCGTCTTCCCCATCTCCGGTCAGCTCGGCCGCCGCCACGCTCCGGTGCCGTGCGCCGCGAGCAGAGCCCATCTAGCCCAGCCAGGACCACCGTCCGACCCCCCTCGATCTTGCGGAGCCACCCAGCCTCTCAGCTTCGATCGGGAGCCACCATAGCCCAAGTCCCCAATCCTCCCGAAGCCGCCGTCCGCCGCAGAGCTCGCCGCCGGCGACTCCCTTCACCCCCACGACCCTCTCGACCACCGGGAGGATCGCCCTAGCGCAGTGAACCTATCCCCGCCGTCGGAGCCCCACGAGGAGCCGCCAATCGCCGGCGTCGATCGCCGGAACCCCGCCACCGCTCGGACAGAGGAGGAGGGAGATGCGGGCGACTGGTCAAACCTGACCAGTGGGCCCAAGGGACCCACTGTCAGTGACCCAGCGACGGCCCGCGCTGGTTTAAGTGAAAGCGTAAAACCCAGTGTACGTCTCCTCCGTATTCTTATTCGAACCATTTTTTTCTTTTTCTGTTTTGTTTTAAAAACAGATTTTGACTAAACTTTGACTGGCTATAACTTTTTAAATATAAGTCCAATTGACTTGATTCTTTTCCTGTTGTTTCTCAAATTCTGTCTAGTTTATTTTCATATTTATTTGAAAATTTTCCAAACAACTTTTTTGTACTGTTTTGAAACTATGTGTTAATTTGAATTTTCTCAAAATAGGATTTTTGAAGAAGGAAGCGACTTTCAAAAAAATGCACCCCACTTGCATACTCTTGAAGGCAAGCATTCTGAACCCTGGCATAATATTATGTGTGTTGTTTGATACGGTTACAACACCACCTTAACACAAAGTATTCATTATTTTATGTGATGATATGATCATACTCATCAGTGCATAATGAATGTTCCTTGCTGTTGGAATTTGATATGCTTGTGATAGTAATCACCCTCGTATGCCTTTCATGCCTACCGGAAGGAATCCGGCAAAGTCTCTGTCTTGGGTAGACACGAGCTTGTCTCCAGTCTTCGTCGAGACGGTTGTGTCCGGTACGGCATAGTGAGGTATGATGAGTGGTGATTTTGTCTGTTGGTTGAAACATATTTGTTATGCTAACCATGCAGGGAATACTTAAACCTCCTGAGTCGACCATAGATCGAGTCTAGTTCCAGTAACCCCCATACTTGTTTCGTACTACCACTTGTCCCTTCCACAGGTAGGGTACGGTTCAGTAAGTTGTCAACCCCTTCCTAGCACACACCGTATAGAGAGGCCATGGTGGAAGATACCGAAGGCCCCCGGTAGGCATGCCACCTGGTCCGGGGGCATGGGTGTTTTCGGTTGGAGCCGAAGGGGTAGCTCCCCTAGTTTGCGCGCGGTATAAATTTTATGATCCCATGCTAATCGAGGTTGTAGCCTCCCCACTTAGAGTTTCGCTTAACGGGTGTCGTGGGTGATTCCAGACACCGGTAAGTTAGGCTGGTGTGTGCGGTTAGGTGCGTTTTCAATTAAAAGACCATAGACGGAATTAGTCCCGATGGACTAAAGAAATCTGTTACTCGTGGGTAAAGAGTACACCCTCTGCAGAGATTATATCTATTCGGATAGCTGTGTCCATGGTTAAGGACTACAGTGTGGGATGGGTCAAGTGTCGGTCTTAGTGTCGGTCTTCGGAGGAAAAACTGCTAAACCAGAACATTGATTATGACCTGTGACATATGAGGATTATGATTATTATTATTGTGGACTAACCATTTACATTATTTGAATTATTTAGTATCCCTGGGACGGTTCTACCTCCTGGATACTCACTGCGATTATTCTCTTATAAGCCCTTTATGTTGTGTCGCTCAGACGCCCGACTGTGGCATGCTTGTTATTTAAGTTACTTATATGCCCTTTATGTGGTGTCGCTCAGACGCCCGACTGTGGCATGCTTGTTATTTAAATTACTTATAAGCCCTTTATGTGGTGTCGCTCAGACGCCCGACTATGGCATGCTTGTTATTTAAATTACTTATATGCCCTTTATGTGGTGTCGCTCAGACGCCCGACTGTGGCATGCTTGTTATTTAAATTACTTATAAGCCCTTTATGTGGTGTCGCTCAGACGCCCGACTGTGGCATGCTTGTTATTTAAATTACTTATAAGCCCTTTATGTGGTGTCGCTCAGACGCCCGACTGTGGCATGCTTGTTATTTAAATTACTTATAAGCCCTTTATGTGGTGTCGCTCAGACGCCCGACTGTGGCATGCTTGTAATTTAAATTACTTATAAGCCCTTTATGCGGTGTCGCTCAGACACCCGACTGTGGCATGCTTGTTATTTTAAATTATTTATAAGCCCTTTATGTGGTGTCGCTCAGACGCCCGACTGAGGCATGCTTTATATTATTATCCTTCCGAGGCGTCGCTTCAGACACCCGATCGGTGCATTCTATTTCTGCTCCCTTATTGCATATTCATATGAACAACCTGCTTGCGTGCATCATGGATTTTTATTTCGTGGCTGACGTTGTGATCATAGAATATTTCAGAGCATGATCATCATTTGTTATATTATACCTGTGTTCATAATGTTTGCGAGTACATTCAAAGTACTCACTGGCTTGTCCCTGGCTATTGTCTTGGCCAAATTTCTTGCGGGGAGAGGAGCGTTGCGACGACAGCCCCGGAACCTACGCAATGATGATAGCAGCCTCGCGAAGATAGGAGTTATCCTGGTCAGTTGTTCCTGTGGGAAATGGAGTCCCATGGCCACTGATGAACCACAAACCGCTTCCGCCATCAACCACTAGAAACCATTTGTTGTACTCATAGGCCAGAATGGCCTTGTACCACATATTTTGTATTTTGCTAGGAATTTCTGTATCAAGTTGGTGCCTCATCAGCTAACAGTAATCCTGGGGCTGGTGAGCACAAGGACCATTTTTGGGAAATTGATACCCCGAAAATCCGGTCCTGACATATCATTATTGCAATTTTATATGAGGGAGAGGCATAAGCTAACATACTTTCTCTCCTTGGATCATATGCACTTATGATTGGAACTCTAGCAAGCATCTGGAACTACTAAAGATCATTAAGGTAAAACCCAACCATAGCATTAAAGTATCAAGTCCTCTTTATTCCCATACGCCATAACCCACTTATTCGTGTTTGTGTTTCTATCACTTAAGCAACGCAGACAATAAGCAAACCAGGAACATATTACAAACCCTACAGCAGGGATCCCTCACGCTTGCGCGACACAGAGAGCACCATAGGACAGCACCAATAATAAAACATGCAACTCAAACCAATCACGATGATCAATTAACCCATAGGACAAAACGGATCTACTCAAACATCATAGGATAGCCATACATCATTGGGAAATAATATATAGTGTTGAGCACCATGTTTAAGTAGAGATTACAACGGGGAGAAGAGGTATTACACCGCGGCATAGAAGGGGAGAGAGTTGGTGATGACGGTGGTGAAGTTGTTGGTGTAGATTGCGGTCACGATAATGGCCCCGGCGGCGTTCAGGCGCCACTGGGAGAGAAGGGGAGAGATCCCCCTTCTTCTTCTTCCTTGACCTTCCCCCTAGATGGGAGAAGGGTTTCCCCTCTGGTCCTTGGCTTCCATGGCGGCGGAGGGGCGGATGCCCGTCCGAGATTGGATCTCTCTCTCTGTTTCCTTCTGTTTCTGTGCTCTCAGATTCTGGCCTTTCATCGTTTCTTAAATTCCCGGAGATCCGTAACTCCGATTGGGCTGAAATTTTAACACGATTTTTATCCGAATATTGGCTTTTTTGCGGCAAAAGAAGGGCACCAACCTCCTTACGGAGTTGCCACAAGGGCCCAGGGCGCGCCCTACCCCCTGGGGCGTGCCCCTCACTCTTGTGGGCCCCTCGGGCATTGTCTCGCGTTGATTTCACTTCCCAAAATTCACATATATTCCAAAAAAAAACTTCGTAAGTTTTTATCCCGTTTGGACTCCATTTGATATGGATTTTCTGTGAAACAAAAAACATGCAACAAACAGGAACTGGCACTGGGCACTGGATCAATATGTTAGTCCAAGAAAATCATATAAATTCTTGCCAAAAGTATGTAAAATTTGTAGAATATTAGCATGGAACAATCAAAAATTATAGATACGGCCGAGAAATATCATCATCCCCAAGCTTAATTGTAACATCCCAAATTTTTAATTTGGAATGTTATACATTAGACCATCATTGCATAGCATATTTTATTGCATTTTGGCAAATCCTCAAAATCCTAAGCAACTCAAGGACCCTAGGAGAGAGTTGGGGATTTCCCCGGTTTTCATATTTGATTTTTTTTATCAAATAATGAAACGAGGATTTTTGGTTTTAATTATTTTTCTCTCCGAATTTTTTTTCATATTTAAATAAATGAGAGTAGAAAATATGACTTCTCCAAAATAATTGAAATATTGGAGGAAAAATATTAAAATCAAATATTGGATTTTATTCGGATTTTATTTGCAATTTTAATTGCATTAGAAAAATTGCACGTTTTCAAAACTGCATTTTGGGCCAAGAAAATGTTCATCTCGTTCTAATTATTTTAATTAGACGGTGAAATTTTGTTTTGGCATTTTTGGATTTTTATTTATTTTTCTATGATTTTTTTAGATTTGGCGAAATTATTTTTTTAACTCGCGAAGCGCGCCGACTGGGCCGAAACCCAGCCCAGCCCCGCGCCTCATCTCCCTCCTGGAGACCGAGACGGAGACCGCCGCCGCCCCGAGTCCCGCACGTCGCCGCCGCCCCTTGCCCCTCTCCCAAGGCAACACCCCCCTCCTTAAATACTCTCCCCCGCCGCCCCTCTCCTCACCCCGCCCCGACCCGAAGCCGCCCCGCCGCCGAGAGGACCCGCCGGAGCAGGAGCCCGATGCCGCCGCCTCAGGAAGCCCCGTACGCCGCCGCCCTCGTCGCCCCTCGCCGCCCCCGACGACGCCCGAGCCCGCCGCCCTCTCCCGAACCCGTCGGAGCCCCGTCCCGACCCTGCCGGAGTTATGCCGAACCGAGGTAGCCGAGCCGCCGCCGCCGTGCTGGTTTTTTTTAAACGTTCATTTTTTTTCGAAACCCTAGATTTTCTTTAAATAGATCGGGTTTTTTTTCTTCGGTTTAGTTAGTTAGAGAACGTTCACCGATCCGTTCATTTTAACGAACGTGTTCGTCGGTTTGAAGCAGCTAACGAACGTCCGTTCGTTTAACTGTTCGTCAGTTTTCTTTTTCGTCGGATTTTCCGTGATTATTCCAGATCGCGATTTCTGATCAGATTTTCATTCTGGTTTATCTTTTAGCTCGTTTATCGGAATCAGGCAATTCAAGCGCCTAGAGTTTCGTATCAAAATTCTTTTTCCGTTTAACCTATTCAAACAAGTTTTTGCTACTGTAAAATTTGACTTAGATCCAGATTAGTAAATGAAGCTTGTTTCTTTCGCCGTTTGACTTTCGTTGCTTCGTTTGATTCGATTCTTTTTGCAAACCGGAGTTCTTAAGTTGAACTTTCTGGTTAGATCTTTATTTGAGTTTTACCTATGCAATAGATGAGTGCTTATTGTATGCTTGTTTGTTTGCGATAGAGTACCCGGAGTGCGCCGCTTGCTACTCCGAATCTCTAAGTTTCACGGATCATCAGCAAGGCAAGTAATACTTTGATCATACCTCTTTTACTACCCATTTTTATTGCATTAGACCAATCCTCAAACATTGCATGATTAGGATCTAATTAAATTGTGGGTATTGGGAAGTAGATGAGGTAGTACCTATTGCCCTGTTTATTATCAAACTTTGGGAGTTACTTCTACGTTTGCTCATATTGCTATGCTATGCTAGTAGACGTGGATTGGGTTTGAGTGTTACCATGATAGATGTGAGATTGTTAATTAATGGTTAACCTTAAGGTGGCAACTAAAACTCACATCTGGGTGGATTGAGGTACCTGGGTATTCCAGGATTGCCTGTTTTACTTTTGGACCGCCACCCAGGTTCAAAGGGATCGTGATATTATTCATGCTAGAAACTTCCGTGTGCAGCCGCAAGCTATTATGGGCTCTAGCATAGTTGAGTAGGTTGTGTGAGCTCTTGAAGAGGTAGACTAGCAGATGTAGGGGATGTGGGTGGTACTGTCCACCCGGAGTAGAGAGTTAACGCTTCTGAAAGACTGTGTCTCGGTCATCCGTTTCTCAAACACCATGAAGTGCGAGAATCCCAACGGAGGAGATCGAGTCTTGTGGGGAAAAGTGCACAAACCTCTGCAGAGTGTACAAACTAATCATGATTAGCCGTGTCCCCGGTTATGGACATCTTGAGTATCTAGTACTTGGATTATCATGTGAATCTCATCATGTTACTTTAATTAATTTTGTTGGGTTAATGATGATACTTAATTGGGATTGAGAATGCTGTCAACCATTCTCAATGTTTAACAACCACCATGATAGTTAAATAAAATTTATTCCTTTGCAGTAGGGAAAAATTGGCTTTTTGCAAAACTGTAACCATAGAGCCTTCTACCAGCCATATATGCATGTAGTATAGCATTATTATGTTCATTACTCTCTATGTGTTACATTGCCAGCATATTCCATGTGCTGACCCGTTTTCGGGCTGCAACGTTTCATGTTGCAGACTTTTCAGACGACGAGTAAGGTGCCTTAGGTCGTGGTCTTATACTCAGTGATGCCGTTGGAGTTGATGGACTCACTTATCTTCCAAGTCTTCCGCTGTTATCGTTTTTAGATGGCCTTAAGCCATATTTGTCATACTTATTTCTCTCTTGAGATACTCGTTGTAATAAGTGTGTGATTGCTACTCTGTTATAAATCCTCCATTTGTACCGTGCGTGTCAGCATTACTGATCCAGGGATGACACTAGTGCACGGTAGATCAGACTGTTTGAGGTCTGGTCGCTACATTAATTCCTGCTCGTCCTCTAGTAGGTAAGTGATAAAAAAGATAATTTTTGATGTGTAATGCTACCTAGCATAATCTTGATCATATAATCTAATCATGGCATGAATATTAAGACACAAGTGATTCAAAGCAATAGTCTATCATTTGACGTTAAGACAATAATACTTCAAGCATACTAATAAATCAATCATGTCTTCTCAAAATAACATGGCCAAAGAAAGTTATCCCTACAAAATCATATAGTCTGGCTATGCTCCATCTTCACCACACAAAGTATTTCATCATGCACAACCCCGATGACAAGCCAAGCAATTGTTTCATACTTTTGATGTTCTCAAACCTTTTCAACTTTCGCGCAATACATGAGCGTGAGCCATGGATATAGCACTATAGGTGGAATAGAATATGATGGTGGAGGTTGTGTGGAGAAGACAAAAAGGAAGAAAGTCTCACATCGACGCGGCTAATCAATGGGCTATGGAGATGCCCATCAATTGATGTCAATGCGAGGAGTAGGGATTGCCATGCAACGGATGCACTGAGAGCTATAAGTGTATGAAAGCTCAAACTGAAAACTAAGTGGGTGTGCATCCAACTTGCTTGCTCATGAAGACCTCGGGCATTTGAGAAAGCCCATCATCAGAATATACAAGCCAAGTTCTATAATGAAAGTTCCCACTAGTATATGAAAGTGATAACTCAAGAGACTCTCTATATGAAGAAGATGGTGCTACTCTGAAGCACAAGTGTGGTAAAAGGATAGTAGCATTACCCCTTCTCTTTTTTCTCCTTTTTTGATTTCTCTTTTTTTTGCTCTCTTTTTTTTGCCTCTCTTCTTTTTTTTATTTTTTTATTTTTTTCGTCCAGAGTCTCATCCCGACTGGTGGGGGAATCATACTCTCGACTCATCCTTTCCACACTGGGACAATGCTCTAATAATGATGATCATCACACTTTTATTTACTTACAACTCGATACTGAAACAAAGATATGACTATATATGAATGACTCCTGCGGTGTATCGGGATGTGCAATGATCCAGCATAGCAATGACATCAAAAACGGACAAGCCATGAAAACATCATGCTAGCTATCTTACGATCATGCAAAGCAATATGACAACGAATGCTCAAGTCATGTATATGATGATGATGGAAGTTGCATGGCAATATATCTCGGAATGGCTATGGAAATGCCATGATAGGTAGGTATGGTGGCTGTTTTGAGGAAGATATAAGGAGGCTTATGTGTGATAGAGCATATCATATCATGGGGTTTGGATGCACCGGTGAAGTTTGCACCGACTCTTGAGGTGAGAAAGGTCAATGCATGGTACCGAAGAGGCTACCAATGATGGAAGGGTGAGAGTGTGTATAATCCATGGACTCAACATTAGTCATAAAGAACTCACGTACTTATTGCAAAAATCTATTAGTCATCGAGACAAAGTACTACGCGCATGCTCCTAGGGGCATAGATTGGTAGGAAAAGATCATCACTCGTCCCCGACCACCACTCATAAGGAAGACAATAAATAAATACCTCATGCTCCAACTTCGTTACATAATGGTTCACCATACGTGCATGCACGGGAATCACAAACTTCAACACAAGTATTTCTACAATCCACAACTACCCACTAGCATGACTCTAATATCACCATCTTTATATTGCAAAACTATTGCAAGGAATCAAACATATCATATTCGGTGATCTATGATAACCCACAAGTATAGGGGATCGCAACAGTTTTCGAGGGTAAAGTATTTAACCCAAATTTATAGACACAAGGGGAGCCAAAGAATATTTGAAGGTATTAGCAGCTGAGTTGTCAATTCAACCACACCTGAAGATTAATTATCTCCAGCAAAGTGATCAGTAGCAAAGTAGTTTGATAGTTTTGATAGTAGTGACAGCAGCAACGGTAACAGTAATAGTGATAGCAGTAATTTTGTAGCAAGTGTAATAGTGATGATAGCAATAGTAACGCAGCAAGATCAATAAGGATAAATTCGTAGGCATTGGATCGGTGACTTGTTGGATGATATTCATCATGTGACAGTTATTACCTAGGGCGATACGGCACTAGCTCTAGTTCATCGATATAATGTAGGCATGTATTCCGTAAATAGTCATACGTGCTTTATTAAAAGAACTTGCATGACAACTTTTGTCCTACCCTCCCGTGGCAGCGGGGTCCATATTGGAAACTAAGGGATATTAAGGCATCCTTTTAATAGAGAACCGGAACAAAGCATTAACACATAGTGAATACATGAACTCCTCAAACTACGGTCATCACCGAGAGTGGGCCCGGTTGTCAGATCATAACACATAGTAGGTGACTATAACTTGCAAGATCGGATCTAAAACATGGATATAATGATGAATTTATAAACGGTTCAGATCTAAGTTCATGGCACCTAGGACCAAAGTGACAAGCATTAAGCATAGCACAGTCATAGCAACATCAATCTAAGAACATAGTGGATACTAGGGATCAAGCCCTAACAAAACTAACTCGATTACATGATGAATCTCATCCAACTCCTCACCAATCAGCGAGCCTATGAAGGAATAACTCACTCCCGGTGGGGAGCATCATGGAATTGGTGATGGAGATTGGTTGGTGATGACGAAGAACGAAGATCCCCCTCTCCGGAGCCCCAAATGGACTCCAGATCTGCCCTTGTCGGTGTACAAAAGTAGGGGCTCTCCTTTTTACCCCTTTACTTGTGCATGGGCAGTCGGAGCCGCGCCCATGGCCACACTAAGCAGGGCAGGGAAGGGGAGCCGAAGCACGAAGTGATCAGAGCAACGCCAAGACTAAGAGACACGAAGAACAAGAGGGCGAGGTGGACTCCCTCGGCAAGACCCTTGCCGGGGCAACCTCCGCAGCCCCGGCAAGAGCCTTGCCAGGGCAGCTTGCTCGACGCCGGGAGAGCAGGCCACCCTTGAGCCCGCGGATTCCAACACCACCAACCAACTACATTGGAACCAAGGCTCGGGAGGCGCCTCTGTGGTGGCATGCAGATCTTCGTCAAGATCATAAACACACAAGATCAGATGAGGATCAGAAGACGACGATCCTCGGCGGGATCCTAGCCGAGGAAATCCACGAGACCCCCGGCAAGATGCTTGCTGGGGAAGACAATGATGCCACGGCAAGACCCTTGCCGGGGCCCCGGCAAGGCCCTTGCTGAAGACACCTACGGAGCCACGGCCAGGCCCGCGTCTACCAAGGCTCCACCGCCGTCCCCATGCAGCTGCCAGCTCAACCAGCTGAGCAGGCACCTGCGTGGCGATGAGCGGCCTCCACGACCAACCCAGCAAGCACCTGCGTGGTGGCATGCAGATCTTTGTGAAGGCTCCACCACCGCGCCAGCCCAGCAGCTAGCCAACATGGCGCCATGACGCCTCGTCAGCTCGGACGCGTATCGAAGCCAGGCGAGGCGGCGACAGCTGGGACGTGCTTCCTTGCCGTCCCCGATAAAGCGAGAGGGGCACGTCAGCAGTGCATTAAATGCGTTTGTCCGGCGGTGCCAGAGGATAGACTCATCGACTGTAGAACTTTCCACCTCCTGTGTGCCGCTGTGGCAACCCCTTTTTCCCCTATAAAAGGAGGCCCGAGGCGACCAGGAAAAGGATTCGGATCTTTTGTGCAAGTCACCCCCCGTAGCTAGCTCAAGAACACAAGAACACTCAAATACATCCACCAAAGCAGGACTAGGGTATTACGAATCTTCGCGGCCCGAACCTGGGTAAACGTTCTGTGTGCTTCCTGTCAGACCCGCTCTTTGCACAACCCCGCGCCCGCCAACCGTAGAAGGGATCCCAGTGATCCCATAGGTGTCGTTTCCACCGACATCTTTGGTGCACCAGGTAGGGGGCGCAGTTGTGGAAATCTGGTCTGGTTGGAGCTGCGGCTTCATGGTGATCGTCACTCCAAAGAAGAAGACGACCAAACGGCGGCGTCGCCTGCGGGTGCGGTGCGCGCCCGTGCAACGACAGAAAAGCTAAGTCGTGTGAAACTTTGAGCAATTTCTTTTTATATATAAGGTTATCACTACAAAAAAAGACACATCCGTGACATTTTGGGCCGAACGAAAAAAATTTATGTCATACTTATGACGATAATTGTGACAAAACCCGGTATCATCATAGATGTGGTGGGGTCATACCTCTATGACAAAAAATCATGATAGAAAATGGGCTTTTCGTCCTGGGCGGGCCGGAGACGCAGCTGCATGACATTCTTTGGGCCGTCCATGACGAAAAAACCGTGGTACAAGCGAGGGCGATGAAAATATCGGGGTGTTCCCAGTTACGGTGTTTGGTCGGGGCCGAGCGATGCGAGTTTCTCTCGTACACGCACGCGCGTGGGTGCGAGGCGTTGGGCTCTAACTGAACCCGAGTGATTGCACTGTAGGCTACGCGTTACTAAACCCGAGCGATCGATCGATGGCTGTTAACTCGAGCGATTCCTTCGCTACTGCTGCTAACTAAAGCCGATCGATGCTGCCTCTGGATGAACAGTGAGCGTTGCTGGGGGGGTTTGGATGAACAGTTCCTGGTGGGGGTGGATGAACAGGACCCCGTGGTCTTTCCTCTGGATGAACAGGACCCCGATCGATCGAGCCGGTTGGGGCTAGATGAATAGGACCCCGTGGAGGGCTGGATGAACAGGACGACCCCATGGAGGGCAGGATGAACAGTAGACGGTGGAGGGCTGGATGAACAGTAGCCCGTGGAGGGGTGGTTGAACAGGAGCCCGTGGAGAGGGCTGGTTGAACAGTAGCCGGTGGAGTAGCGCACGGTGGAGGCTGGATGAACAGGAGCCCGTGGATGAACAGTCGCAGGTGGAGGCTGGAGGAGGTCGACTGTGGATGAACAGTAGCCCGTGGAGGCTGGAGGGGGTCGATGGTGGAGATGAACAGTATCCCGTGGAGTCCCGTTTTGCGGTATGCCACACCCCTCCCGATGAACAGGACCCCCGTTTCGACCGTAGCGCTCCAACACAAGTCTGTTTCCACCGTTTTGCGGTACGCCACACCCCTCCCGATCAACAGGACCCCCGTTTCGATGGTAGGAGGTCCGTTTCCTCCATTTTGCGGTACGCCAGACCCCTCCCGATGAACAGGATCCCGTTTCAAACGTGGCCGGTCGAACACAAGGCCGTTTCCTCCGTTCTGCGGTATGCCAGACCTCATTTCCATCGGCTATTCCATCCAAGCCCTCCCGATGAACACGACGACGCATTCCGTTCCGACCCAGCCGGTTGGCTCCCCATGAACACGACGACGACGCTGTTTCTTTGTTTTGACCCAGCCATGTACACGAGCCTTGGCTGTACGTACGCGTGAGTAGGCGTTTGAGACCCCGCCCGTATGTACGTATGTGGTCGTATTTACTTTCTTGCACCCTGGCCGCTGTACGTACGTGTACATGCTACGTGCGCGCCTCTACATCGACCACTATGTACGTACACGTTCGCGACCAGAATGACAACGCTACGTACGCTTCGACCAGGTGGGTCCCGACTGTCAGGCACTTCCTTGCGTGCGAAGATGTAGCTCGTGGGTCCCAGCAGTCAGCTGGATGAATCTTTTTTTGCCCGGACGCACTTCCTTGTGTGCGAAGATGTAGCTGGTGGGTCCCAGCAGTCAGGGGAAACGTGTTTTTCACGAAATACGGTGGCCCGTCCAGTGGGTCCCCACTGTCAGGTAGAGGAATATTTATTTTGCGCGTAATAAGGAGGCACTTCCTTGCTGCGGCTGTGGACCCAGCTGTCAGCCTCTCTACGTACAGTCCACGTCCGATGGAAGCCGTTCCTTTACCACGTTGACCACGCCGCGCCGAGAGCACCAGGGCTGTGGATGACGGCGAGGCCTAGGAAGGAGACGACACGGAGCCAGGGAAGACGCGGCAGTGGATGCCCACACGTAGAGGAGTATGAGGGTTCACTGGTTCGCTGCGGTGTGAGGCTGTCGTCGCCGCGGAATAACAGGGGGTGTGGGTGAGTAGAGGGATGGCCTTGCCAGGAGTGGGAGTAGTAGGGGGCGGTGAGGCCTCCGCCGCATCGCAGCCGGCCACGGGAGGCAGGAGCACGAGGCACGACCGGCGCTGGTTTGGGCGGCTGGAGCAAGAAGGGCAGAGGTTGAAGAAGCGCTACGGCCGTTGGATGGACATCGTACGGTTACTGGAGCTAGAATCATGCATATTGACTAAGTTGACAAAGCCCTCCGTCCCGTCAACTTAGTAGGCCCACAAGTCAGCCTACCACTATACTGGGTCCCAGCTAGCAGGGGTATTCATTTTTTTGTGCGTAATAAGGAGGCACTTCCTTGCGTGCGAAGATATAGCTAGTGGGTCCGAGCTGTCAGCGGTGGTAACGTTTTTTCGCGAAATACAGAGGCCCTTTCGGTGGGTCCTAGATGCCAGGTGGAGGAATCATTATTTTGCGTGTAATAAGGAGCCGTGGACCCAGCTGTCAGCCTCTCTACGCATAGTCCACTTCAGATGCATGTCGGTCGTTGACCATGTTGACCAGGCCGCGCCGAGAGCACCAGGGCGGTGGACGACGGCGAGGCCTAGGAAGGGAATGACACGGAGCCAGGGAAGACTCGGCAGCTGTTTCCCACGCGGAGGGGAGTACGACTACACAAGGGTTTACTGGTTCGTCTGCCGTCGCCGGAGAATAACAACAGGTGTGGGTGAGTAGAGGGATGGCTAGGCCAGTGATGGGAGTACGGTGGGGCGGTGAGGCCTGCACGGCAGCACAGCCGGCAGCGGGGAGGAGGGAGCAGGCAGTCCCGCCGGTGCTTGTTTGAGCGGCTGGAGCAGGAAGAGCAGAGATTGAAGAAGCACGACGGCCGTTGGATGGACATCCAACAGTCACTGCTTGTGCGTCAACCTTTTTTTTAGGAAAGCCTCAAATCTGTGGAAAACAGCATACAACCCATCTGCCCTTATTTCTAATAATTTACAGCCCATTTGCTAGTTCTCAAGGGTTTTTGGAGCCCATATTCTTTTTGTTAGCATTACAGCCCATATTGTGGCCACGGTTAAAAATTATATGAAATTCTGCATATTTCGGTGCGGTCCTAACTCTTTTTAATCCCAAAATTTCGAGTCACGTTCAAACTGATTTTAAAAATAAATATATATCAATATAAAATCCAACAAATTGTACACGCATAAAAATCAATGCAATTAAAAATCTCGAAATGAAAAAAAAAAGAAATTTGAAACTAATTGCCGGTTTGATGTGTTTTAAAAATGTACAGCCCATTTCTCATTACTGATAGGCCATTTTCTCGGCCAGCCGAATGAAGCTCTCCTCGTCTTGAAAGATTTGCAGCCCAACAGGCCTGACAAGGCGACTTACTTGGCAAATCACAAAAAAATTGGGCTGTGGCCGTGGACCCAACTGTCAGCCTCTCCACATACAGTACTCTTCCGATGGAAGTCGGTCGTTGACCACATTGACCATGCCGCGCCGAGAGCACCAAGACGGTGGACGACGGCGAGGCCTAGGAAGTTGACGACGCGGAGCCAGGGAAGACGCGGCAGTGGATGCCCACGCGGAGAGGAGTACGAGGGTTCACTGGTTCGGCTGCGGTGTGAGGCTGCCGTCGCCGCAGGGCCTGGCTAGCGGTGGGAGTAGTAGGGGGCGATGAGGTCTCAACAGCAGCACAACCGGCCACTGGAGGCAGGAGCAGGCGGTCTCGCCGCGGCTGGTTTGGGCGGCTGGTGCAAGAAGAGCAGCGATTGAAGAAGCAGCAGGACCGTTCGATTCAAATCCAATGGTTATTGCTGCTAGAATCGTTTGTTGACTAAGTTGACAAGCCCTGCGTACGCGTCAACTTAGTAGGCCCACAGGTCAGCCTCCCAACCGGTGCGCCCCAGATGTCAGTGGGAGGAATCATTTTTTCGCGTAATAAGGAGGTAGTTGATTGCGTGCAGCCAGGCCAGCGGAGGGAGTAGGGTGGGCCGGGGAAGCCTGCGCGGCATCACAGCAGGCCACAAGAGTAGGGAGCAGGCAGTCCCGCCGGCGCTAGTTTAGGCGGCTGGAGCAGGAATATCAAAGATTGAAGAAGCACGTCGACCGTTGGATGGACATCCAATAGTCGCTGCTGCTAGAATCATGTGTTGACTGACAAAGCATTGTGTAAACAAGTCAGCCTCGAAATCTGTGCTGTGTACTGCCCATTTGCTATTATTTTTATAATTTTTACTCATTTTCTAATTCATATGGAATTTATTGCAGCCCGTTTTCCATTTTTAGAATTGTTGCCCATTTTCTGGTCAGTACCAGGGTGAAAAAATTAACTAAATATGTGGGAAATTTTGAAAATTCGCAAACTTTTGTTGGGGAACAAAATATTCTTAATCCAAAAATTAGTAGCCATACTAAAACAAATTTAAAAATAAATTAGTACTATGTCATGTTAAATCCAATGAAATACTCCCTCCGTCCCAAAATTCTTGTCTTAGATTTGTCTAAATACGGATGTATCAAGTCACGTTTTGGTATTAGATACATCCGTATCTAGACTAATCTAGGACAAGAATTTTGGGACGGAGGGACTATAAGATATCAGTGAAGAACAAAAACAAAAAAAGTAACTAATATCCCATTTGCTATAGTTTTTTGGAATTCTCAACCCCTTTTGATATTACTTTTAACAGACACTGACCATACTCTTTGGCCAGGCCGGAATGCATCCCTCCTTGTCATGAAAGATTTGCAGCCCAGTAAGTCAGAGAAAACAAATAGGCCTAGCTTGGGTATTCTTCAAAAAGAAATACTGGGCTACGTATTTTCCTAAAGAAAAAACTGATGGGTTGGTCATGTTGTTAGACGGGCCATAGAGACCGCACAACCCAGTTTATAGCCTGCTCCTCCGAATTACTACTAAAAAAAAGTTGTGCAATTCTGTCGTTAATTGACTATACATTGAAAAGGATGTGGGTCCCAGATATTGGCAGGGTGGATTAGAGTAAAAAACGAGGGGTTCATCTGAGTAGTAAAAGAGGCGCTTGCTTGTGTTCGGGAGTGGACCTGCTGGGTCCATACTGTCATACTCACAACTACAGTCCTCTCCCGATTCACTATGTTGACAGGGACCATTTCGGAAAAAAAACTATGTTGACAGGGCTGGACGGTGGCGCCGTGGCGAGCGCGCCAAGGCGGAGGATAAAGTGTTGCCGCCAATGTGCTGGGCTGGGTTGGACATTCTTATTGAAAAATAAAAATGGACCGGATCTATTTACGACGTTGACTACGATTTGCATGGGTCCGCTGGTTGCAGGAAGAAAATGCTGGGAGAAAGAAGACTGGTCGCTATCTTTGCCGAAGAATAATATCGACTGAATGTAACGACACTATCATAGGAAATAATATCGTCCTGTTAAATCGTGAATTTAAAGAACTGGTGCATGAGCATTTAGCTTTATTTATTTATTTACTTATTTATGTTTAGGGGACCATGAGCATGTACCTGGGCCGGATTCATGTGAGAGCCTCCCTTCCAGTTAATTATGGGCTTCTCTATTGGGCCTTCATCAGTGGGCTGCATGTTATCAACAAGTGGAAAATGTGTTCCGTACGAAAAATAGTATGCGCTACGTACGGTACGGGGCACTAAAGGATCGAACCGTGCAACGACTTCCAAAACATTGTGTTTGTCGTTCTAACGACACATTTATTCAACCAACAACGAAATATACTACTGAATGTACATTGAAAACAGTAGCAGAAGCAACCAGGGCTGGGGGTGCAACAGAAGCAGTAAGCAGGCCAGAAGAGTGAAGACGCAGCTCCCCGATCAATGCATTTCACTTTACCGTGCAACGCATGGGCACCTTACTATAGATTAGTACGACCAAAAATTGAACTAACATTATATATAGTACGATAAATGATGATGCATGTCACCTAAAATTATATCATTGAAAACTATGTTCAAATACGAATCCAACGATATTGTTTTTTTTGACATGCACTAACATTTTGCCAGTTAAATCTTCAGTCAATTTCAATGGGGGATAAACCACGACCGAGTACTGGTGTAGAGGGCGGCGCTGCACGGGAGTCTCACCCCGCTCGTGGCGCGGCAGTAAAGCAGTCATATCACAAAACCCAACCACTCCCAGTAATAAGTGGCCTGGTAAAATAAACGAACAAGCAACCATCACATCCCTCCGTCTTTTTTTCATTTCATCTCTCTGCATTTACTTTCTCCGGTTCATCTCGCACACTCGATCCCTAGCTACTACTCCTAGTATCCCTAGCTACTACTCCTAGGGCCAGTTCTTTTGGCGGCTTCCCCAGCTTTTCCCATAAGACTAGTCACAGTGGAGAGTAACATTAAGGCGCCTCACTCATTTATTTGGGCTTCGAAACTACTACTACTACTTGTAGTACCTCCGTTCTGGTTTATTCCTCACCATTGTAATTTGTGCTAAATTTTGACCAAAGATAACATTTCATTAGTTAAATTTATGATCAAAATTTGACACAGATTACAATGGGGACCAATAAACCAGGACGGAGGTAGTAGTTATGGGATTACTAATCTAGAAGCCTAAAAGAACTAGCCCCTGGTACTCCTACTAGTAGTAGTACTCAAGTTGGAATTCCAATTGCACGGCACAACTTGTTAGGCAAAAAATTCGATACAGGGTGTAGGAACCGGTTTGGGAATTTGCATGCCTTTCCGACCAGTGAGATACTCCGTACAAAGTATGACAGAGAAATAACCACAGAGAAGGAAGCTAAAAGTAAACAATCAAACGAGCATTTTTGCATTGAATCGTTTCACAAGCTTGACTAGTGTTGTTTTTCTACTTTTACAAAAACCGCATCGTAATCTTAAAACGTGCATTTGCACGTACATAAGTAATAGTGGTACTCCCTCCGTCTAGGTGTATAAGTCTTCCCTCCTTCTTGGTCACGGTGCACAACCAAAGATGACTTATTGACCTGGACGGAGGGAGTAGCACAGTCTGCAAGCATATATAGAGAGAGAGAGACGTGTAGTGCGATAGTATATAGTAAAGTTTGTGCTATATGCACGTACTTGCAAAATGCGTACGAATACACAAGGTTTCCAAACTTTCCCTTTTACATACTTAATTAAGGACGCTAATAATTCTTGAACGTTTGGGATTTATCATTTGCGTCCCAAAACTAATGAGATCGCCTTACGAAACAAAAATTATACTCCTACTAAAAGCCACGGTGCTCGCAGGAGCGCTTGCGGCGCGCCACGAGTGCCCTGGTGCGCGGCCGTTTCCCAGCACACCGACACAACGCCTCTTCCTCAGCCTCGCAACTCGCGAGGTGCTGATTGGCGGCTTGCCGGCGGGCGAGCGCGATCTCACCGGTGTGGTGATCCGGCGCAAACAGGTACTCCTCCTCGCTGGAAGCGTGCACCCGATCCACGTACCGCCAAGCGTAGATGAGGCGCTTGGGCCTGACTACACTCAAGGCTTCGGCACGGGCGTCCTCCGCTACCCTCACGGCCCTCGCACGAGCCTTCTGCCAAAGAGCCAATTGCCTAACTCTCTCGGACGTGACATAGGCCTGCCAGGTAGCTTGTTCCATGGTGCGCTTCTCTTCCTTGGCCTTCTTCTCCGCCTCTATTTTGGCGCGCTCTGCTCGAGGCAAAGCCTCCCACAAGGCAACATCCATTTCTTTCCAAAGCTCCTCAAGGCTGGGGGGCTCGGCGGGTTGCGCGGCGTTCTCCTCGTAGCGGGGAGCCGGCGCGTCCTCCGACGCGCGTGCTGGCGAGATTGGGAACGCCGACGCGTCCACCTCGACGCGTCACAGCGAGGAGCGGAACACCGACACGTCCTCCTCAACTAGTGGCGGCGAGGAACGGAACGGCGACGCGTCCACCTCGACGCATCACGGCGAGGAGCGGAACGCCGACACGTCCTCCTCGACTAGTGGCGGCGAGGAACGGAATGGCGACGCGTGACCATCCGCGCGGTGCAGCGAGGGGCGCCTAGGACTTTGGAGGGGCGATGCCATGGTGGTCGACGTGAGAGGGAGGGGGAGGATATAGCAATGAACGTGAACATGAGGCGGAGGAGATAGCGATGTCGTGGGAGGTGCAGTATTTATAGCGAGCAATGGCACACCTACGTAAGATATGGACTGAGCTACACTGACTTAACTGCAGGTCCAGTTGTGTCACTGACATGTGGGCCAGACCCCTATTGGGCCCATATGTCAGTGACCCAATGCACCTGCAGTTAAGTAACAGCTACGTGGGCATATTTGTTGGAGTAAATTACGGGGGAGGGAAGGGGTGGAAATATTGCTGGTCACAACGGATTGGACGAGCGCGGGGGGAGGAGAGTCATGCATGCAGATTTTTTCCACACGGGGTGGAGTGGTGGGACCGCCGGAGGGAGAAGGGGAGTCTGGTAGGCATATTGTTTCCACACATGGAGAGGAAAAGATTTGGAAACGAACGGGCTTCCCGCGGGTATGGGGAACGGTGCATAATAAGTCTCATCTTGCATGCCGGGCTAGGTATAGTCTCAAGTCATTAAAAACATACACGCCCCACACATGTTCATATTTCAAGGTGCACTAAATTATTGCATGCGATGATTAAGGCTGGCCATAATGGTGGTATCTTAGCTGGTATCATGCACACGGGAATAGACAACATGATGATGTGGCAAAGAATTAAAGAAGAGAGGGGGTTAGAGTAACTAGTGTTCATGCATGCATTGGTAAACACATTTTTTTGTGAAGAACTACGAAAACTATTCCACCACCTCTATCTTGCTAAGAGTAGGTGAATTTTTGAATCGAGCCCTTTAAACTAGAAGGGAGGTAGTAGTACTCTAATAGCTAACCTTGGCCCTGTTTGGATCCATGTGTTAGAGTTAGTTTGGGTTGGTTTGAACTCAGCTAACCCAAAAAAAATCTAACCCACCCAAGAGGTGCTTATTTGGGTTACTCCCTCCGTCTAGGTGTGTAAGTCATCTTACGTTGTGCACCGCGACCAAGGCGGAGAGGAAGACGAGAAAACTTAATGTCTTTTTGCTAATTAATAGCATTGCATGCAATGAACTAACCACTGCATGTCATGTTTGGCAGTCTCAAGTCATTGAAAGCATGCACGGCCCACATCTCTTATTGGTTGATATGTCACAAAACAAGAAACAAGGAGGGAGTTAATGCACGGTTCCTAAGTGTTTTGATATTATTTGGTTTTCGTAAGGTGACTTACACACCTAGATGGAGGGAGTAGTTCTTCTCGGGACACTAAAAACACATTTTTCTCTTGCTCTCCCCGCAGCAGATCCCTCCCCACTTCCTCGAAGCTTCTCGTCCTCTCCCTCCTCCATCCCTCTCGCACCGCCCATGAACGCACCTCGCCGTATACGCGCTCCATCTAACCCTGTCATCCAAACACCTCTTTCTCTAGAGTTACTTCAGGGTTAGTTCAGGATTAGAATCTTTAACTCATCTAACTCATCTAAGAGTAGTTGTTATACTCATTATAATCAGTATTGTAGATACTGATATTTTTAGTATAAACGGTTGACGGAAGTAAAAAGGACCAGAGGGAGTATCATGCATGCAGAGTAGGCAAAACAATTGCTCATTTATAGCCGGTCGAAGTCTCAAAGGGCGCGACCGCGCGAGGGAGGCGAAGGTCGTGGGAGGCGCGACGGTTGACGAAATTAAGTGAAGTTACCCACGCGACGGCATGCCGTGCGAACAGGCAGAAGCTATACCGTCAGGCCTACGATATGGGTCTAGTAGACATGACATCTAGTGGGTCCCGCATAGTTCTCGAGAACTCTTTGGGGGCTTGCAGCCATTTATCCACCGGGCAAGCCAGCAACCCCACGCCGTTCGCACGCCCTTCTCGTCCCCGTCTTCTACTAGTATAGTACCTTACAACAGTTCGCTCCCAGTCGTCCCGTCCTTTCACATTACACCAGATCAACTTCTCCTAACCCTCCTCCAAAATCCATGGCCTCCCAAATCTCCATGGTCGCCGCTGAGTACCAGGTTAGAGCCATCACCGGCGATGAGCTCTTCGTCATCTACACACGTGGATCCGCAACGGTGAAAGCATGCCTTGCTCGCTTCCTACGCAAGTTCAACAGTTTCAACATCTCCAAGTCATTCACCTGTGGTCCTTCCGATTTTCATTACTGAAAACCAACATCTAAATCTAAACCATAGTATTTGCCCTAGAACTACCAGGTTCAACATCTCGCAACATAAACCCATACAACCATACGCCAAGGAGGTACATAGTACTATGAATTCCATTTTCGCTCCATACCAATCGTTCTAAAAACTACTTAGTACTTATAACGCGCCATTGAAAATCGGAACTCTTAACCCCGCTAAAAAATGATATTTTAAATGTGGCTACTCGATCTGTGGCAACTGGCGAGCCACCGCCTCCAAGTCGTTCACCTGTGGTCTCGACCATCAACTCCTATGGATCAAATTATCACGCGAGTTGACTATTCCTACAAAGGTGCGCTCCACCACGTACCCGGTACTCGCGAATACAGCAATCATGCACCTAGGGTTTTAGGGTTTATTTGTTAACGTTGCCTTTACGTAACACTCATGTCACGCCCAATATGCGACCCTATCCGCGAGGAACTCGAAGGTCCCACCAAGGATAGACCCGCATATTGAAACGCTTTTGCAAGGTGGATATCATTACATCAACATTACATAATAGTTGGGGATACATACAAGGCATACAAATGCCGCAAGAATACATCAATCACTACTGGAATCAGCTAATTTGCCATCTGCCAGCTCTTTGCCGTCTGCTAGCTGACGGCAAAGAAGCTCTTTGCCATCAGCTACCCAAAAGCAGACGGCAAAGAAGCTCTTTGCCATCTGCCAGCTCTTTGCCGTCTGCCAGCAGACGGCAAAGAATCTTTGCCGTCCGCTGGCAGACGGCAAAGAGTGTGGTGGCCCCCACCCCCCGCTCGTTTGAAAAAATCTTAACGGCCCACCTCTTTGCCATCCGCAGGCAGACGGCAAAGAGGCAAAAAGGCGGACGGCAAAGGCTGGCGGACGGCAAAGAAGGCACTTGACTAACGGCAGGTACCCCCCCGCCCGTTACTCACTTCCTCCTCGCCCTTCTCCTCCCACCCCGCCGCCGCCGCCGCCGCCCGCCGCGCGCCGCCGCCCCGTCGCCCCCGCCGCCCCGTCGCCCCACCGCCCAGGCTCCCCGCCGCCCCACCGCCCCGTCGACCCCCCCCCCCCCGCCCCGGCCCCCCGCCGCCCCGCGCCCCACCGCCGCCCCGGCCACCCGCCGCCCCAGGCCGCCTCCTCCACCGCCCCGCCCCGGCCCCCCGCCGCCCGGCCCCCCCCGCCGCCCCGCCTCCTCCACCGCCCCGCCCGGGCCCCCCGCCGCCCCGCCTCCTCCACCGCCCCGCCCCGGCCCCCCGTCGCCGGCCCCTCCCCGACCCGTCGCCGCCCCCCACAGTGAGCCCCTCCCATTTTTTTTTGTTTTTTGTTTTTCTTTTCTGTTTAGATAAGGTTTTTTAGTTTAAGTTTTTTCAGTTTAGAATTAATTACTTTAGGTTATTTAGTTTAATTAGTTTAGGTTTAATTAGTTTAAATAGTTTAGTTTTAATTAGTTTAGGTTTTTAGTTTAGGTTTAGGTTAAGTAGAAGGGGGAAGAAGAAGAAGAAGAAGAAGAAGAAGAAGAAGAAGAAGAAGAGGAGGAGGAGGAGGAGGAGGAGGAGGAGGAGGAGGAGGAGGAGGAAGAGAAGAAGAAGAAGAAGAAGAAGAAGAAGAAGAAGAAGAAGAAGAAGAAGAAGAAGAAGAAGAAGAAGAAGAAGAAGAAGAAGAAGAAGAAGAAGAAGAAGAAGAAGAAGAAGAAGAAGAAGAAGAGGAGGAGGAGGAGGAGGAGGAGGAGGAGGAGGAGGAGAAGAAGAAGAAGAAGAAGAAGAAGAAGAAGAAGAAGAAGAAGAAGAAGAAGAAGAAGAAGAAGAAGAAGAAGAAGAAGAAGACGGGGGATGAGAAGAAGTAGAAGAATGAGAAGAAGTAGAAGTAGTAGAAGAATGAGAAGACCCCCTGACCCCCCAACCCCGACACCACACCCCGACACCCGACCCCGACTCCACCCCGACACCCGACCCCCTAACCCCCTGACCCCGACACGACACCCCGACCCCCTAACCCCCTGACCCCGACACGACACCCCGACCCCCCGACCCCGAAACAGCACCCCGACCCCGACACGGCACCCCGACACCGACACGACACCCCGACCCCCGACACGACACCCCCGACACCCCGACACCCCGACCCCGAGACCCCGACCCCGACCCCGACACCCTGACCCCGAGCCTGACCCGACACCCCGACCCCGACACCGACACGGCACCCCGACCCCGACCCGGCACCCCGACCCGACACCCCGACCCCGACACGGCACCCCGAGACCGACACGACACCCCGACCCCCGACACCTCCCGAAAAGGTGTTCTTTGGCCTTCCAGAAGCCGACGGGGTCATATATTTGTGAATTATTAGTTAGGTCATATATCTTTCGATTTTGTTATGAAAAACATCATATATAATTGTGTTGATCGGGTAGTTTTAAATGTCAAGTTGTTTCATCGCTGCGAGGTTTGGTGTTCGACGACCTCGCCGTGCGTTTGACGAGCTCTGCCCCTTCGTTCGTGGGTGAGCACAAATGACATGTCCTCCTCCCCCATTAATTATTTGATCTATTCCGATGAAACTTGATAGCTAGATATATATGTGTCTTGAATCATCAGTATGCGTAACCAATATGTGTCTCCCGTTCGAAAGCGTCATAGTTATAAATATGCATGCATTTGCATATTTATAACCTTGATTCTTTTGATTGTCCAACGCTATCCATGGACAGCCCGAGTATGTTTAGATTGGGTTCGTTTTCCCATATGCTTTGCTCTGGATCCGACGCATAAATTTCGTCAGTGCCTCCCCTGTTGTTCTCCGGGTACACATCCTCTCTGTTTATTGCAGAGACGTGTATCAGGAGAACAGCGGGGAGGTGCTGCCGAAATTTTGCGTAGGATCCGGGGCATAGCATGGGAAAATGAACCCAATCTAAACATACTCGGGTGGGATTAGGACCTATCATTACCTATTAGAGTGTAGGTTGCATGGACGTAATAAAATTGACAAAGTAGATCAACTGATGAATACATACATGGTGAATTATATATATATATATATATATATATATATATATATATATATATATATTTGTTGTGTGTCTAGTAGCTCTGAAAGTCAAGATGAGTGATCGTGCGTGGATGTACACCGGTCACACTGGTCAGAACAAATGGAGCACTGAATGGTTCACAAAAACCAAGGGGTTTGTGCGAGACGCATTTGCAAATGGCCAGAGGAAAACCTGGTGCCCCTGTTTACGATGCGGCAATTGGGAAAAGAGGACAGAGGCTGAAATGGGCAAACACCTGCAGAAGAGTGGTTTTACGCCCGATTATACGGTGTGGACATTTCATGGTGAGTTTGCCCAACGTGACCGAGCTGAGGTGGATCGTCGTCGCACCGACGAGCATGGTACCGGGATGGAAAACATGGTGCAAGACTTTGATGATGCTCGGGATTCGGACGAGGAGATGGAGGAATCTGCAAAGGCCTTCAATGAAATGTTGGAGTCTTCAAAACGTCCGCTCCATGAGCACACTGAGCTTTGTCAGTTGGATGCCATCTCACAAGTAATGGCTCTGAAGGCTCAGTTCAACTTGGGCAGAGAATGCTACGATGCAATGATGACAGTATTTGGACGCTTTCTACCCAAAGGCCATGTAATGCCTGCAAACCTGTACCAGTCGGACAAAATCCTCCGTGCACTGAAGATGCCCTATGATAAGATACATGCCTGTGAGAAAGGATGTGTCTTGTTTAGGCTTGACTATGCGGACTTGAACTATTGTCCCATTTGCAAGTCTTCCAGGTATGTTGTGGTAGACAACGGTATGGGTGAGAAGACACAGACCAAAATCCCCGTTAGTGTTCTTCGGTATATGCCAATCGTACCAAGACTTCAACGTCTTTTCATGGTCGAAGAGACGGCCAGACAGATGACATGGCACAAAACGGGCAAAAGAACCGAACTAGATGCAGATGGGAATCTGATGATTGTACACATATCGGATGGTGTTGCGTGGAAAAAGTTTGATGAATTACATGGTGACAAAGCGGCAGATCCGAGGCATCCTCGAGTCGGCATCAGCACGGATGGGTTCAGTGTGTTTGGTATGACGGCAGCCCAATACAGTTGTTGGCCCGTATTTGTCTTTCCACTCAATCTCCCCCCCGGACAGATTATGCAAAGAAAGAACATTTTCCTGACGTTGATAATTCCAGGGCCCAACTATCCGGGGAAAAATTTGAATGTGTACATGCAACCGCTGAAGGACGAATTGCAAGAAGCCTGGGATAATGGGTTCAAGACATACGATGCCTATAGCAAACGGAACTTCATAATGCGTGTCTGGTACATGTACTCGAAGCATGACTTGCCGGCGTATGCGCTATTCGTTGGCTGGTGTGTGCATGGAAGGTTCCCGTGCCCCACATGCAAGGGAGCTCTTGAGTTTCGTTGGCTTCAGGCCGGTCGCAAGTTTTCTTGCTTCGACATGCATAGACAGTTCCTGAATCCTCGCCATAAGTTCAGGAAAGACAAGAAGAACTTCATCAGAGGTAGAGTTGTCAAAAACTCTGCACCACATGCATTGACAGGCCAACAGACCCTGGATCAGTTAAACGCTCTCGAGCCAGATCCAGAGCATCCAGGGTACTTCAAGGGGTATAATTCTAAGCACGCCTGGACTCACAAAACATGCTTATGGGATCTGCCTTACTTCAAAGACCTCCTTTGCCCACACAACATCGACGTGATGCACACTGAGAAGAATATCGCCGAGGCACTTTTTGGTACATTGTTCGGCATAGATGGGAAGTCAAAGGATAATACTAAGGCTAGAGTCGATCTGGAGGCGCTATGTGATAGGCCATTACAAAACATGAAAGAACCGAAAGGAAAGCAGAACTGGACGAAGCCAAAGGCATGGTTCAATCTTGGAAGGCCAGCTATGAGGGAAATTATCTTGTGGGTGAAAATGCAGTTGATGTTCCCCGATGGGTATGCAGAATCTACAGAGGGGGGCCAGTCTTGATAAATTGAAGATATTTGGTCTCAAGAGTCATGATTGGCACATATGGATTGAGCGGGTAATGCCGGTGATGTTGCGTGGCTTCATCCCTGAGGATGAATGGCTAGTACTGGCAGAACTCAGCTATTTCTTCCGTGTTCTTTGTGCGAAAGAACTATCGCCTGGCGTGCTAGAAGAAATGGAAGAGTTGGCGCCGGAGTTGATCTGCAAGTTAGAGAAGATCTTTCCACCGGGCTTCTTTAATCCAATGCAACATTTGATTTTGCATCTCCCGACCGAGGCAAGATTGGGGGGCCCGTGCAAAATCGTTGGTGCTACCCAACTGAGAGGATGCAGAAAACGCTTCGACAAAAATGTAAAAATAAACGTAGAATTGAAGCATCGATGGCTGAGGCATTCATCACTGAGGAGGCGGCAAACTTCGTGACAGCACACTACGAAGCCAAAAATCGTCATTTGCATAATCCGAAGCCTTGGTACAATGCTGACGACCCTAAAAAGGGTGGATCCAACCTCAGCCTATTCAAAGGGAATCTCGCACCAGCCAGTGTTTCAAATCCAGTATCTTTGGATAACGAACAATGGTGGACCATTTCGTTGTATATCTTCAACAACCTGATAGAAGTGCGGCCGTACATCGAGTAAGTTCTCGGTACATAATTTTGCCGTCAGCGGCGGACGGAAAAGGTCTGCCGTTAGCCACTTAACGGACTGACAGCGCAATTATTGCTGTCCGCCCTCTTTGCCGTCCGCCGCAGACGGCAAAGAGCCTTTGCCGTCCGCCGCTAGGAAGCAGACGGCAAAGCAGCTGTTTACCGTAGCCTTCTTTGCCGGAGCCTTTTGCCGTCCGCGGCTGACGGCAAAGGTCTTTGTCGTCCGCCTTTCGAGCCTTTGCCGTCCGCCGTGGCAGACGGCAAAGTAGCTGTTTCCTGTAGTGAATACATCATACATAAGAACAACATCCAACTACGGATGAAACACAAACAGAAGCTCAAACGACATCCACCCTGCTAGCCCAGGCTGCCGACCTGGAACCTATCCCCTGATCGAAGAAGAAGCAGAAGAAGAACTCCAAAACAAGTAACATTGCTCTCGCGTCATGATCATCGCAAAACCTGTACCTGCAACTGGTGTTGTAGTAATCTGTGATCCATGAGGACTCAGCAATCCCATTACCATGGGTATCAAGACTAGCAAAGATTAGTGGGAAAGGAATGGATAAGGTGGTGAGGTTGCAGCAGCGACTAAGCAAGTATGGTGGCTAACATACACAAATAAGAGCGAGAAGAGGAGCAACGGAACGGTCGTCAACTAGTAATGATCAAGAAGTGATCCTGAACTCCTACTTACATCAAACGTAACCCATAAACCGTGTTCACTTCCCGGACTCCGCCGAGAAGAGACCATCACGGCTACACACGCGGTTGATGCGTTTTATTTAAGTCGAGTGTCAAGTTCTCTACAACCGGACATTAACAAATTCCCATCTGCCACATAACCGCGGGCACGGCTCTCGAAAGTTTATACCCTGCAGGGGTGTCCCAACTTAGCCCATTATTAGCTCTCACAGTCAACGAAGGATATTCCTTCTCCCGGGAAGACCCGATCAGTCTCGGAATCCCGGTTACAAGACATTTCGACGATGGTAAAACAAAACCAGCAAAGCCGCCCGAATGTGCCGACAAACCCTGATAGGAGCTGCACATATCTCGTTCTCAAGGCACACCGGATGAGCCAGACATCGGGTTGGCATGGACCCTAGTTGCCCAGGGGGCGCCGGACATCGCTCGGTTTGTACCAGCACTTGGAGAAGCACTGGCCCGGGGGGTTAAAATAAAGATGACCCTCGGGATGCGCGACTCCCAAGGGAAAAAGGCTAGGTGAGGCAAATGTAAAACCAAGGTTGGGCCTTGCTGGAGGAGTTTTATTCAAAGCGAACTGTCAAGGGGGTCCCATAAATCACCCAACCGCGTAAGGGACGCAAAATCAAGGAACATAACACCAGTATGACGGAAACTAGGGGCGACAAGAGTGGAACAAAACACCAGGCATAAGGCCGAGCCTTCCACCCTTTACCAAGTATATAGATGCATTAGTTAAATAAGAGATATTGTGATATCCCAACAAAATTCATGATGTCCATGTTCCAACATGGAACAAACTTCTTCATCTTCACCTGCAACTAGCAACGCTATAAGAGGGGCTGAGCAAAAGCGGTAACATAGCCAAACAATGGTTTGCTAGGAAGGGTGACAAAGGTTAGAGGTTCATGGCAATTTGGGAGGCTTGAAGAGCAAGTGATAGGTAGCGCAGCATAGCGATAGAACGAAGCAACTAGCATAGCAATGATAGTAATGAGATCCAAGGTGACAGTCATCTTGCCTGAAATCCCGCTAGGAAGAAGATCGAGTCCATGAAGAAGATGAAGCCACGAAGACGAACGAATCCTCACGATCGCAACGAAACAGGAACTAACGAGAAGGAGCACAACCGGAAAGAAGCAAGCAACATGGTAAACACTCAACACATAAACAAGACATGATGCTCAACCAAGTATGATGCATGACAAGGCTACATGAAGCTACTCATGGCAAGAGATGATGCATACAAGAATAACACATCAAAGCAAATTTAAATGAGGCCGGAACTAACATATAACAATTCCGGTAAGTCCTCATATGCAAATTTCGAAATTGGTCCAGAACTGAATAAACCTTATATTCAAGTTGTTAAATAGCAAGTTAAGATGCACCAAGATGATCTACATGAAATTCTAGTCAAGTTACATATAAGGTTCATTTAATTCGGAGCTACGGCCTAGAAGATATGAGCAAAACAAGTTAAACATGGCATTGGTGCAAAATGCATACAAACATCAAACAAACACCTCAAAACAAGGATGGAACATGATAAGATGAAACTACATGCAACTCTAAGCAAGTTTCATATAGAGCATGCTCAAAACGGAGCAACGGTGCAACACATACACTCCAAACAAGATATAGCAACAATCTGCCCAAAACAGCAACTAGGCATCTTGCAAGCATCAAAACAATATGCTACAGCACCCCAACATGAGAAGAAAATGCATGGACATGATGTACAGGTAAAGCACGACACAACTTGAACACTGAGATATCTCCAGAAACCACTAGAACATGCCCAAAAGGTCATGGCAAGATTGCAAATAATAACAGTTCACAGACTTAGCAGAAAATCACTGGGCATGCCAGAAATAACATCAGGTTGCAATGTTCAGAGCTATCAAACAACACGCTACAGGAATATATCATGGCAAATGAAATCATGGCATGATTCTAATCAATGCATAGAACAAAAGTCCCTTACTGATCATGAGCCAAAAAGGCACAGAAGATATGATGGTACCCATGTAAACATAGCAAGTTTTATAAACAGATTCAGACGGTGAAAATAACAGTTCATGGCAGAAATAACGATAAGTAGGCATGTTGGTGAGCTTGAACCACTCACCACAGACCAATACATGGCATGACAAGGTGATCAAAATCAAGATGGCATAAATATTAAGCTAATAATGGCAATAGCATGGTCATATGGTGCATGGATCACTAGTAAAACACATGGCAATAATGAACTTAATGTTAACAGGCTGACAGCAACATTATGTAGTAACTTTGGAGAATGATAACAACAATCTACAGTAGTCCATAAATGCAAACAGGGGCATGGATCGATAGAGAATAACATGTGGAACAAAACATCCTTAGTGAATATCTCCAGATTATGCATAGAACTCATGGTAGCAGCAGGTTTACATAGCAACAAAATATAACAGACCCGGACTTAGCAGAAATGACCAAGTCACAGAAATCAGCAACATCACGGAGGCTACTTTGCATGCTTGTGATAGTCACCACATAGATCACAAAAATACAAGACAAGCACCTCTGTAAAGATGGCATGATGTAGTTCAAAATACATGTAGAGCTCATGTTCATAAGATGCACACATCAAATGCAACAAAAATGACAAAACAACAAGTTCTGATAACAGACAGCAGTTAACATCATATAGCACTCTTGCAACGATGATTAGGGCATCAAGATGGACCCAAACAAGCATGGCACAATGCAATATATTACACGCACAAAACGGAGCAGCACACAAGAAGTTACAAGCAATCAAAGATGCACACATACTGTAGATCTTTCCAGACTTAGAAAAAACGGGACCGTGCGCGGGATAACTAAAGGATGCACAGGGCGGGATAGGGTCGGTGCTCACATCATGGGCCAGGCCCATGTCGGCGGGAAGAAGTGGGCCGGGCGTTGGAGCTGCTGGGCCTTCGGGGGGGCGTCGGCCCACGCGGGGAGGGGCTCGACCCCGACCTCGATCCCGCCTGGATCGGGCAGGGGCGGCGGCGCTACTCCGGCAGGGCGGGGCGGCGCTCCGGCGGCGAGGTGCGCGGGGCAGGCGAATTCGGCGGTGGCCGGTGGCGCGGTCGCGAGGTGGCGGCGGATCTCCGGCGGCGGGGCGCGCCACTGGAGGGCGACAACGGCGGGGGCGCTCGGGGAGGCATCGGCGGAGAGGTGACGGAGGGCCGCGGCGGCGAGGAGCTGGACGGCGCCGGCGGGGACCGGCGGGAAGGCGCGGCGGCGCGGGGCGCCTCGGGCGGCGGCGCGGCGAACCGGGCCGGGAGGGCGGATCTGGGCCTCCCGGGCCCGCGCAGTGGAGGGGAACGGCAGCGGTGACGTAGCGGCGGCTGGTTGGCTGAGGCGGCGAGGAAGGCGACGTGGCAGCGCCCTATTGGCCGAGGTGAGGTGGCGGGTGGACGTGTCCGGCGGCGGCGGGTTTGTCCGGGCGCGAGGTGGAAGAAGGGTAGGGTTTGATCTGCCATTTGGAAAGGGGGTGCACATATTTATAGGTAGAAGGAGCTAGGAGTGTCCAAATTGGGTGCGGTTTTCGCCCACACGATCGTGATCGAACGACCGAGAGCATGGAGGGGGTTTGGATGGGCTAGTGGTCTGTGGTGGAGGGGTGCTGGACTGCAAAGAGAGAGGGGTTTTCGGGGCACGCGGTTAACCGTTGGGGCATCAAACGACCTTCAAATGGAACGAAATTTGACGGGCGGTCTACCGGTGATATACCAAGGCCACTCGGCAAATCTCGGCTCATTCCGAGAATGTTTTTCTCCCGCTCATGAAACAAGGTCTAAGAGGGGCGGCGGGCGCGTGCGAGAGTGGCTGGCTCAGAACGGACAACGGAGAGAACCGGCGGAACCCGAACGGATGCAAGTTTTGAAAAGCATGCAGATGAAATGCAGATGATGACATGGCAAAATGCAACATGCAAGCAAAAGACATGGCAACGACGGCGAATAACTGGAGGACACCTGGCGCATCGGATCCGGGGCGTTACAACTCATGTGTGCGAGACAGCGAGAGACCGACTGCGTGTGTGCGCCTCTTCTCTTAGTATATGTACTCCATCGTTTGTCTGGTGTCCAAAAAATTATAATAACTACTAGCAATGTGCCAATGCGTTGCCACACGATCAGAGTAGATTAATACATATTCACCGATTTGATAGAAAAAAGTCTAGTTTTGAAATATGTATATCACTAAAAAAATGTTATGTTTCACTCAAAATATATTCCTTTGGCGGTTTTGATGAGATAAGGGAGGAATGTTGTTGGTTTCAAGATTCGAGAAGTGGTATATGTCTAATTTCTACTCTTACTAGCAAGATGCCCGTGCGTTGCACGGAACATCAAGATCTTGTGGGAGAAAAGGATGAACGAGGGAAGGCCTTATCTGCAAATGTGGAGAGGAGTGTGGGTAAATTGCCATAGTTTCCTTCCTATCCATCAGATATAGATCGGACGGCCTATATTGCAGGATGGCAGGCACATGATCATCACCGACTATGCTTTTTATAGTTTTGTTCCTATCCGTCAGATACAAATCGGACGGCCTATATTGCAGGATGGCAGGCCCACCATCATCACCAACTCTGTTTTTTATCCCTACTCTTATAAAAAGCATAGTCGGTGATGATCGTGTGCCTGCCATCCTGCAATATAGGCCGTCCGATCTATATCTAACGGATAGGAAGGAAACTATGGCAATTTTGCAAAAAGATACTCACAGCCCTCTCCACACTTGCAAATAAGGCCTTCCCTTGTTCATCCTTTTCTCCCACAAGATAAACTACTCATACAAAGGCATCTTCATGTTCCGTGCAACGCATGGGCATCTTGCTGGTTGTTCCAAAAAGCCCATGTGTGAGAGAGGGAGAGGAGGAGGAGGACGGAGTGCATGTGTGACAAGGACACAAAGAGTGTGTGTGCGAGAGGTATCAGCTTAAAATGAGGCGATAGTGTGTGTGTGCACGATCGAGAGGGCGTGTCTCAAGAAGGGAAGAAAAATCTACATAGATACAAGGAGCGGGAGAGAGACATGTATGCGATAGTGGAAGCACGAGTGTGCGGGTGTATAAACCTATCTAGAGGCTAGTCAATAAATGTTTGTGAGAGAAATACGAGTCGGGGGTGCGAAAGCGAGAGTTTTGTGTGTGTGAGAGAGAGGCGGTAGTCGGGAAGGGGAGTGGAAGCAGGAGTTGTGTGTGTGTGAGAGAGAGTGGGGGACGGGGAGTTTGTCTGATCGGTAAACCAATGAATAATGTCAGTCTAGGATGGAGACGAAAAGGAGACCGCAACAAATGTGGTGTCTACAGGAGAGAGAGAGAGTAATTTTAGTGGTATGATTCATATCTAGAGACATATAGGGTGTGTGAGAGAATCACATAGAGAGAAAGACAAAGTGAAAGACGAGTGGAGACTGTGTGTGTGGTGGTGAAAAAGAAAGCTTAGGTACCTAGTGATACGAGAGAACGGTAGAGATGTGAGAGATAATGAAAACCGTGTAATGTATAATGATAGGGAGAGTGTGACACCAATCAAGGGAGATGTCAAGAGACCATGTTTGCGAGGATAGGAGAAACATGAAGTGAGTGTGCGGGTGAGCTGGAGAAAAGAGAGTGATAGCTACATGAAGGAGCATGCATGCGAGAGAGATGGGCATGAAAGGAGTGAACATAAAAGGGATTCAAATATTTTAATTCGAGATGATGATACATGTAATCCATACTCAAACCAAAATTGATCTATCAAACATGCATACTCATATGAATTCACACGCATCTATGTTATTTAATATGTAGATATTACTGATCCATACATTTTAGTAGAACATAATTTGGTTTAATTTTTTGAATTCAACCTTATGATTTTGAGATCATTGTATTTGTAAATCATATTATACATATAACGGAGCAGAATTCTTTGTTGTGCTTTTGAAAGTATATATAAAAAATGATGTATATAGAATTTTATTCCAATCAAAAATGGATCCCGCCCAAAAAAATAGAATACAAACGGGATTCGAATTGAGTTGGCACGGTAAACATGCAGTCTGCAAAATTTGAACGAAGCGGGGAAAGTCGCGGTAACCGCCCGAAACCAAAATCTGCGAGATGGAAATTACTACTGCCTATCCCTGCCACGCAAAGCCTATCTGCTTGATTTATATAGGTTTCGATAGGGGTAGGTTTCTAATTTCACTCAAACGTGACATAACCGCCTCTCACCCGGATTCATACACGGTGGGCGCCAAAACAAAGTGTGTCCTCGGCCAAAATCGACTCCCTCCCCGATTCATACACGGTGGGCGCCAAAAACAAACTCTTGTCGGCAAATATTCGGTGTATGTGAGATTACCGTCCTATCCCCACCCGACTAATATTGATGTGATGTAGGAAAATTGAAACGGGGGCTAAGTTTGTAAATTTCCTCGCATTTGAGACAAGCGCGCCCTAAAGACATGGTTCCCCCCTTCCTCTCCACCTCCATTTCCCCATTCGTACTCCGTGGGCGCCAAAACACCCTCTCCACCCCAGCCTCCTCCGTCCGCCACCCCATCCACCGCCGTCCTCCTCCACCATGCCAGAGCTGATACCCCGACGCCGCCGTCCATTACAAGAGATCGACCTCTCTCATCCACGGCTTCGGACCGGGTTCCTTGCATCATGTCCTCTCGCTTCATCCCCGCCGTCGTCCACCTTGCTGGCGCCGCTCCTACGACCGTCTCGTCCACCGCGCCCCGCCGCCACCGTCTACCCTCCTAGATCTGCTTCCACGCCGCCGACAGCCATCGCTACCGCAGCACTGTCAAATTCTCAACAGATGCATACACGGCGCCGCACCAGAGGCGGTACTCTTTCATATCTGCTCAACTTATTTATCGCACCAAGAAAATAGATCGCCACTGCTTTACTCTGATTTCTTGTCCATCACTTACTTGCTAGTTGAAAGCAAACATTGGTTGCGAAGTTGCCTTTGTCCGGTTTGCACCTTCAGATCCGCCATGGCACGCTCAACACTATACTCCCAATGCTTATGGTTTTCCCATTTTATATTCCACACTAGTTAAATCACAGTAGAGTAAATTTCAAAATTGGGTCAGTCGATTTTTCAGAGCTCGCCGTTCGCCGGTGCGAACGAAGGGGCTCGGGTGGGGACTTTGGTTGTGGGGGGCAGTGGTGGGGCCTCGCTGAATGAAGAAAACTCGACGCGGGTGGGGGCGGGGGTGGGGGCGGGGTGGGGGTGGGGGTGGCGGAGGAACATAGGCGATGGGGGCCGGTGGTCCGGCCGGCGGCCCGTGCGATGTTCTGTATGGGAAGAATCGGAGATGAGGAAGAAGAAGGGTTAGGAGATGTAGGATCTTCATCCAACCGCCTGAAATGGTCGACTGACCCAAATGACAAAAGTCACGCGACTTGCATGCAGACATGCCTTTATATTCAATACCATCATCATACCTGCTTATCACTACTCCTGAATCCATCAAGCTAAACAACGTGCCACTCATAATTCCAAACTTGTTGCTCAAGTACGAATCTGATATGATGCTGATATTACTAAAACAGATAACATTTAATTGGTCAGCTAATGTTCCTACTTTACTTTCGAAAAAGCACGTGCACCACATATAGAGAGACAGCAGGGAGTTGCTTTCTTAATGCGCTCTGGTTCATCATGTGTGGGCACTGCGCAACGAACATTTTATTATCCAAAATCTGCTTGCTCTTCTTTAGCATGTTCCTCTTCCGTTCTTCTTTAATAAGTACTCTCTCCGTTCCTAAATACAAGTCTTTGTATAGATTCCACCATGGACTACATATGGAGCAAAATGAGTGAATCTACACTCTAAAATGTATCTGGATGCATCTGTATGTGATCCATAGTGGAAATCTCTACCAAGACTTATATTTTGGAACGGAGGGAGTATGATAGTAGTACAGTATGTTCCTTGTAGTGAAGATGAGCAGGGACATTTGCAGTGTAGAGGTCTATACGGTCGGTTGGTATGGACACTTTGAACTCTTCGGGCCTCTTTGATTCATAGGATTTTGTAAACATGGGAATAGGATTTGTAGTTGCCTGCCCACTTGAATCCTATAAGAATAGCAAGGAAATGCGGGGAGTTGTGTCGCCTTTGAGAGTTACACTGATATTAATAGTACCGCACCTTCAGTTGAAGAGAGCTGGTATCCGAAGCCTTTCTAGCCGTACCGGCAATACTAGCACATATATTCCAGCAAGTTCCACTTTGCTGATTTTACTCTGATGCTTACGCTTTTCCCGTTATATCTACACTATGATCTGTGTAGCTGCTTTGTGTCGCACTAGCAGCAATCCACTCTTGAAGCTAAACACTGCAATGACTTACAAAATTGGCACCAAGGCATTGAGTGCCATTCTGGATGCAATGAAATTCATACGCTCCCCACCTGTTGACTCTTGTTTAGAATATGATCCTAATGACTCTTGTTCAAAATTGCCACATATAGAGAGACAGCATGGAATTGCATTTCTTTGGGCGCTGTGATTCATCATGAGTGGGCAACCAACATTGTATGCAATTAAGCGGAACCTCAAGAATATGCTTCCTCTTCTGTTCTTTAACATGTTCCTCTTTTGTTATTCTGTATTTCGTACGTACAGTATGTTCCTTGTCAGGAAGGGGAGCAGGGACATCTGCAGTGAACAGCTGATAGAGCTGTCATGTACTTGATCGATAGGCTTTCAATTACTAGTGGCAATACAACACCGTATTTTCAAGCCAGTTCCACTTTCCCGATTTATATATCATGGTTATGGTGTACCCCTTTTATGTACACTATGATCTGCCTAGTTGTTGTGTGCTCTTGTTATCATGGTTTGGCAATAAACTCTCTATACAGTATATTTTGAACCTATCATCTGCCAACTATCCTTACTTCTAGAGCCTATTTTTTGTGTACTTGTGCCAGATTATATAAATGCACGCACCATATTACAGCACACATGAGCTCTCTCATCAGAATCCAGTGATAGCACACAAGTGTTTACAAGGGCGCCCCTATATTAGAATATCCTCTACATTACAAAGATAATCTCACAACTATTTATGTTTTCATGGTTCTCAGATATTATACGTAATTACAGTGAATATCTGAATCCGCGCATCAGAAGAATATTATGGAACACTGCAATGACTTGCAAAATTGGCACCAAGGCATTGAGTGCCATTCTGGATGCAATGAAACTCATACGCTCCCCACCTGTAGATTCTTGTTCAGAATATGATCCTAATGACTATTCTAACCTCGAGGAGTCAAAGGCAGATGGCCTGTCATGTTCACCCATCAAGGTGCCTGCTCTAATTTGGCAAGGTTTTATTGATTGCACGTATCTTGCATATGTTGTCTTGCATTTCTTCTACTTTGTTGCACCGCCATCTGCTTAGTTTACTCATCATATATGTCGAGATGTCATGCCCATCCATTATCAATACATATTCCATCTGTCATCATACCATGTTTTTCACTCAAATGCTGTTCTTGTGCATCAGACATCAAAAAGGAAGAGGGTGATTGCCGAACCTGAAGGAGCACCAGCAAAGTCCTTGAAAAACGTGGTTGTGCCGGAGAAATCAGACAGCACCCCACTTATATTGGTTGTACAACCAGTGACACAAAATGTAGGACCGACTCCAGCAGTCTGTACCCATACTTCACTGGCCACACCACTAGCCCCACCACACAGGACCTGCACTCCAGCAAAAGATATGCCGATTTCAGTTGTCATAGCACGAGTCGTACCACAGAAAAATCCCGCTCCAGCAAAAAGTACATCAAGTCCACCGGCCGAAGACCTATCCCAACTGCAGAGACGGCCAATTCCTACAGATTGGAACCCCATTCCAGTTATTCCAAGTTTAAAAGACAATGCTTTCAATGTTGTTAGGGACTACGTGCATATATTCCCATCATTGGAAGATTATAGTGAAGACAAACACCATTTTCACATCTTCATGTCCCAGTTACGTGTAAGTGCTATTATTCATGGTGATTATTTTCCTGTTTTCTGCTGATTGAACACATCAATGATTTACATTACATTGTTGTAAGTAGGCGAGGGTCAATCTGGATAGTCATGACGAGCAAAGCTTGCTTGCGCTTTTCAAGGAAGCATTGCAGCAGTATTGGTGTTACCTGAGGAAATCACACTTTGATGGCAAGTCTATAAACGAATTTCTGGTGAAGTCTCATGTGCTAAATTTAGAAGACATTGAATGGAAAAACCTTGTTATGCACTGGTCTCGTTCCGAGGATGAGGTACTGTCTATGATATCGCATGACAATTGAACTTCTACTTTTCCGCATGTGCCTTACGGATCTTTTTTGCAGGAAATCTGCTCGAAAAAGAATTCCGGTTTGAAAAGAACGATAGGATATCGCAAATATGCTGCCCGCTGCTTTGCTCTTGTTAGTACCTATTGTCCTGTATCACTGTACTTGCATACATACCTGGTTCATTATGTGACAGCAGTATGCATGATAGCTTGCTTATCAATTGCTCGCTCCAAATTATCTGATCTGTATGAATGGTTACATTAGTGTAGAATATATCCAATGCCAATGAAAAATTTTAGCTCTGCATTGTTCTTGTAAGTACCTGCTGTCCTTTATCAGTGTACTTATATTGACAGGTAGTTGTTCATGTACCATCACTCTGCAGCTTATTTTCCCTTGCCCTCCATTTTCTACACATAAGATCTATATTTACTCTTACCATAAGGTTGGATAACACCGATGGTACTGAAGAAGTTTAGCTCTGCATTGCTCTTGGCTGTACCTTTTGCCTGTATCAATGTACTTACATTTATAGCTACTTGGTTATGTAGCATCACTCTTCATCTTATCTTAAATATTCTCCATTTTTTCTTATATTGTCACATCTATATTTACTCTTAACAAAATGTAGAATAAAGGCAATGCTTATGAAGAAGATTTTGTGGTAAACTTCTTGAATTGCCCCCCCCCCCATCAGCATGGACAAGGGCTTTATAGAGCCTGCCTTCACCAATAATGTAAGGTTGTCCTTCTCAAGCCTTCAAACTTTATTGTGTATATTTGGTTAGGCATGACTGCAACAGCTGTTTATTTTTGGTGTTTGCATCAAATTGCATGTTTAAAGTTTATTATGTACTCCAGTTCATAAACAAAAGTTTGTCCTTCTCAATTTAAGTTTTCAGCTGTACAACCAAGTTCCTTCTTCATACCATGTAAATTAAACTATACAGAGCAAGTGATCTTATTTTGCCAATCTGAAATGGGATAAATTGACAGCACACTAACCATTGATACTGATGAGTTCTTGATCTGTAATCCAGTGGTGTCGTGAAGCTGCCAACTCCTTCACAATGTCATTTCCTGCCATGTCTTGACCTGAACAATACCATATTGTGTTAATGCTATTTTAAACTGTGTCACTTTATTCGTCAGTAAGAAATGTGATGAATTGTCAGCACTGATACTTATATGTGCAAAACCTGTCATCTGTCTGCTTGTTTATCTTTCAGAGTGAGGAGGATATAAGTGTCAAACAAGTTCAGTCTCACCAGCTTGCTCAGCTGCTTGCGCTGCAGCTCCCGAGCAGGGCTAACCTTTCTTGAACTCTATTGAAGTGCTGTCGGTTTTGTATATTATTTTGTCGGCGTGTTTAGTTGCACTGGTGGCGATCTTTGATGCCCAGTGTATGTAATCTGCTGTCTGCTTGTGCTTTATTATCATAGTGGCGAACTTTGATGCCCAGTGGATGTAATATGCCGTAATTTCTTTATTGTATAGTCTAGGTTTTTTTCTTATTCACGATGTTGCAGTTATTTTACTGTATATATATCATGTCTTCGCAGTAAACCGGCCAAACGGCCGTCATGCAAATCACCATGTATGATCTGCATCATGGGCCCCGTCATCTTGGTTCGTTAACAGGCCTAAATGTAAACTGGCCCACTAGTAGATTCGGGCCTTTAATAGGCCGAGTAAACCGCCGGCCCTATTTTCCCAAGAAAACTCAATGGGCCTTTAGGAGGCTGAAAAGTAGGTTGGGCCTGAAACGTGCCGAACAGCTCACGGGTCGGCAGCAGGCCGAAATAGACCCCAGCCCATGAATGTGCCAATCAAATCATGGGCTTATAACAGGCCAAAATTGTCTCAGTCCATGTTTGGCCCAATCAGATTATCGGCTGCGAGCAGGCCGGATGCAAACCGGGCCGTAGTTAGGTCCAACTATATGACGGGCTTTTAACAGGCCGAAATTAATATAGGGCCGAAATGTTAAACGGGCCCTTAACAGGCCGAAACTAATATGAGGCCGAATTACTAAATGGGCCTTTAGCAAGTGGGCCCAAAAGCATAGCGTCCAGTTGACGGGCAGAATCTGATATGGGCCATAATTTAGCCCAAAGCCTCTTAAAGGGCCGGACCTGATCTGGGCCGTAATTTGGCCCAGAACATGGTAGGCTTTTAACGGGCCAGATCTCATATGGGCTATTATTAGGCCCGGAACATGGCAGGCCATTAATGGACCGGATCAAATATGGGCCGGCATTTGGCCCAAAACATGGCAGCCAGTTAATGGGCCGGCCTACTAGGGTCCTCAAAATCTTGTGGGCCTACAGCTTGGCCGGCCCATTAATGTCGGTGAAATCTTGTGGGCCTTTACCTGGGCCGGCCCATTATGGCCCACAAAAATCTTGTGGGCCTTCACCTAGGCCGGCCCATTATGGCCCGCAAAAATCTTGTGGGCCTTTACCTGGGCCGGCCCATTATGGCCCGCAAAATCTTGTGGGCCTTTAGCTGGGCCGGCCCATTATGGTCCGCAAAATCTTGTGGGCCTTTAGTTGGGCCGGCCCATTTAAACTTTATGGGCCACTTTTGGGCCGGTCCACGTGTTAACATATCATAGGCGCATCTCGCCCATTGGATGAGTGACACCTGTGCCAACGCGGAGCTGACACGTGTTTCCTACAGCCAGTGATGATTTTACACGTGGAAAATCCCCATTGGTCCGGGCTTTTAACGGGTTATCGGATCCAAAACCGGACCCGATAGCTTAACGGCGTTCCGTTACGGTGGATGCCACGTGTCGGTCACCCTTGACGAAAGCACTTCTGTGACACGCGATTTATCGTCATGGAAGTGGACACTTCCGTGGTGATAATTTTGGTAATGTCATGGAACACTTCTACGACAGCACAGGTATGACTATCTTGATTTTGTCATAAATATTTCATGGATGTACATGCATGATAGAAAACGTGACCTACTGTGACAAACACGTATCATCACGGAAGTGTATTGTCCTCGAAGGTCCTGCCCTATGTATGGAAAACCTGCACGAAAGGGGCCCTTCCGCTATTGGCAACGCCCTTGCTCTGTTTTGAGTCCGCTCAATAGCTCAAGCGGCCGCGTCGAGAACGGTAGGGTAGCCTTCCGCAATTGGCAACGCTCTCGACTCTGACTCGAGTCAAGCTCAACAGTTCGAGCGGCCGCGTTAAGAGCGGTAAGGTGGTTCCCCTGGCAGCAAGCACACCCGGCAAGCCATTGGGGATCTGTCCTCAAGGTGTCGCGGCCTGGGTTTACGCGCCAGCAAGCCTACCCGATTAACGTAGGGTGAGCATACAAAGGAAGATCAAACAGGAAGATAACATGCATCATCTCGAAAGTACTACAGAGTTATATTACATCAGTTGTTGCCGCGGTTCTAACTAAAGATAGAAATTGTCTTGGTCATGAACCTGCAGCGGCAATGAGAAATGGGGTGCCTAATCCCGGTGCTGGCCCTCCACCTTGTGGATTCCATCGATGCGGCTGATGATGGGCTCGATGCGCTCCCTGAGCACCGCGAGGTCCGCATCCTCCGGCAAGCTCTCCAGCGCGGCGTCGAAGTCGAGGTTGGGATTCCAGTGCGCCACCTTGGTGAGGACCTTGGTCATGCCACCTCGGCAAAGCCTCCGGGCCTCATTGGCCAGAGGGGCCGCCCGATTGGAGTGTAGCCGCTCCAGGGCACCAAGAACACCCTCAAAGAACAGTGTCAGCTTGGCGTTGTGGCTCACGTTCGGCTCTGGGACGTACCTCACGTTTGGCATCCCCATGGTAGCCAGCTGCGTGGTGATCCTGCCGACGACATCCTCGAGGCGGCTGATCCAGAGGTTCTCACTTTTCATGAAATCCTCATGGTTGGTGGTCTTGTTCTTCTTCAACTGCCTCTCCTTCTCCAGATTCTTGGTCAGGGTCTCCTCTCGGGCCCTGACCTTCGACAGCGTCCCCTCGAGACCCTCCAGCTTCAGCTTGAGGTCTTTGATGGAGTTGTTGGCCTCGGAAAGCTGCCCAGCCTTGCCGAGGACTGTGCCCTGCGCCTCAACCAGAGCGTCGTTGAGTGTGTCCTTCTCCTTGGACAGCTTCAGGACCTGGTCCTTCAGCCCGCCCCCTCCACCTCCAGCTCCTTCACCTTGCCGGTGTGAACCAGAGCCTGTGCATTGAGTGCCTCCTTGTGCCTCTGCTCCAGCTCCTGAGTCCGCTGCACGACAAGTTTCTCCACCTCCTCGTCCTTGCCGCGGAGCGTTGCGGCGAGCTTCTCCTCACGCGCGGCAAGGTCCTCCTCCTGGGAGTTCAGCGCGGCCTGCTGCTGGTGCCAAGCAGCCTCGGCCTGGGCAGCCTGCTGCTCCGCCAGTTCCTGGGCCTTCTTGATGTCGGCCTGCTTCATGACAAGCTCCAGGTTGCGCTCAGCTAGCACGTCCTGGGCGGCCTTCAAGTCCTTGTGGGCCTGACGGAACCAAGCCTGTGCCTCGGCAACGCGCCCCTCGAGGTCCGCCTCCGCCTTGTCCACCACCGCCATCCTAGACTTGGCCTTGTCCAGGCGGGCACGGTGAAGCGCCTGGAGCTTCTGGAAGTTGGCGCTCATGGCCTGGAGGAGCCTCTCTTCCTGGGAACCGCCGCCATCGGCGCTCGGCTCGTCAACAACCTCAAGCCCAGCGGCGGCGAGCACTTCATCATCAAACACCTCCCCTTCGACGGGCGCCCCGGTGCTCGCCGTCCCTGGGAGGTGGACGAACAGGTCGTCGCTCACCTTCAGGTACCGGCCCGAGCCAGAGGCAGCAGAGGAGGAAGGTTGGTCGTCAACCACCTCCTCCTCGGCAGCGGCCTTGCCGGCTTCCCCGGCAGACCCCTTGCCGACCTCCTAGGCAGTAGCCTTGTCGGGCTCCCCGGCAGACCCCTTGGCGGCATCCTTAGCAGTGCCCTTGGCGGCATCCTCGGCGGCGATCTTCTCGGCCTCCGCCGCGGCGTCCTTGGCGACATCCTCGATGACGGTGTCTATGTCCTCCCGGTCCGCCGAGGGAGGATCTGGATATCGAGAAGGGGATGAGGCGAAGCCAATACCAAGATTCAAAAAGAAAAAGAATAGGGACGGAAGGCGAGTAACTTACCCGTGCCAGGCTGGGAAGAAGAGGGCCCCTCCCCGCCAACACATGGCGCCGAGGCGGAGCCACCAGCGCCCAAGTTTGCCTCCTCCTCCTTTGTGCACATGGGCTCGGTGCTTGGCGCCCTTGCCGGGGACGCCCCTCGGGGCGGCGTGGTCGATGGGGGCGGCGTGTTGGGGGTAGCCCTCAGTGTCTCCTCCTGCTACTATCCTCCTCCTACAATCGCGGCAAGGTCAGCGCCAAGGGATCATACCCCCAACACACGTTGACGAGGGGCGAGTGATGAGCTTACGCTGGGGGCTGTGCCGGGGGCTGCTGTCCGGGCTGCTCAACACCACCAGCGGTGTACCAGAAGTGCCTGCCAGGGGCTGGCCGCCCGCCGAAGCCCTGGCCCTCTTCACCCTCTAGGCCAGCGTCTCCGCATCCCTACAAAGATGAAAACGAACCAAGATAAGCGGCACGATCCGAGGAGACGAAAAAAAAAGAGCAAGATACTTACTCATCCTCCACCTCCTCTTCTGCTGCCTTCCTCTTCCTCCGTGCGCTGGGGGACCCAAAATTGAAGACAACCTCCGTGTCGTCATCTGCGGGAGGAGGGGAAGCAGATGGAGTCCGAGGACGCTTGGACGAAGAAGAGGCAGTTGCCTTCTTCTTCGCCACCGTGGCCTTCACCACCTTCCTCGCTGCCGTGGCCCTCGTCTGGCGCACGAACGCCTCCTGGGTCTACTGCGGCTGCGCGGCCCTGCCAGGCCGGACCGGCTCGCCAGAGCTGGCCCACCGCAGGACTCGCCCCCTCCCTGTGGCCGGAGGGCCGACAGTCTCGACCTCCTCCGACGACGACTATTCGACCACATCTTCAATAAGAGGGGCCCCGGTGCCGGCGCTGCTGGCCACCACAGCGGACTCCGCCCACTGGGCGAGCTCCCTCTCCTCTTCGGCCACCGTGGCCTCATCCTCCATGCTGCCGGCGCTGCCGGCCTCCCTGGCGAACTCCGCCTCCGCCGCCCTGGCGGCGATGTAGTCCAGCTCCGCCTGGGTGCTGTCCTGAACGAGCAGCGGCTCGTCGCGGACGTACTTCTCCTCCAAGGTATCAAAGAACTCCTGCACTTGATCCGCCGGCGGCTCAGCCCAATTTGGGACGAGGCCGTGCGCGTTGAAGTCCAGCATCATGGCGATGATGTCGTTTCGGCGCGAGTTATTGCTCAGTGGGACCACCCCCGCCGGCAACCCAAACAAGGGCCCCTTCGCGACCTTGCCGGCCTTCGCGGCCTTGCCGGACCGCTCGACCTTGCCGTCGCGGTTCACGTCGAGCTGGAAGAGCCGCTGGCAGAAGTGGGCGTGCCCCATCACCGTGAGGTTGTGGTCCAGGCCGGGGCGAAGCCTCATGATGTCGGCCGCATTGGTGAAGAGCCAGGCCGGCCTCCCCTTGTGGTGCAGCAGAGCGATTCGGCGGCGGATGAAATCCGCTGCGATCATCTCAAGGGTGAACCCGGCCTCGGTGAGGTGAAGAATCCTGGTGGTGGCAACCGTGAGGTTTGCATCGTAGGCATCAACATCACCCCGGTCGTTTCTGCGAACCGGTGGCGCCTGGCGAACCTGGCAGAATTCCTGCGGGTCCTCCTCCTCAATCCAGCACCACCGGCCCCACCACTCCTCCCACCTCTCCTTCTGAGCGCCCTCCGGGTATGTCCCTTTGGTCCTTGGGATCCAGGCGACACAACCAGAGATGTCGCCTCCCTTTTGGATTCGAGGATAGAAGTAGTGGCGGAAGAGCGCCGTGTTGGGATGCACCCCGGCGAAGCCCTCGCAGAGATGCGCAAAAAGAGCAATGCACGCCACGGCGTTTGTTGTGAAATCCAGAAGGTGGAAGCCGTAGGTGTGCATGACGTCATTGAAGAAATCAGAGAAGGGGGGCAGAGGCTGCAAGAAAAGTAGTCGACGAAGAATGGGTACCGATTCGGGCTGGCTTTGGCGAAAGCAGCAGGGATGACGCGCGTGGCCGGATGCCCCGTTGTCTCCCCCCCCCCCCCCCCGTCTTGCACCCTCACAGGTGCTTGAAGTAGTCCCGGAGATGGACCGCGTCGACCGTCGTGGGGAAGTAGGCAGACTGCGTCCACCGCGCCACCAACTCGCTCTCCGGCAGCTCCTTCGCACAGGCATCCTTGGCCACTCCCTTGCCTTTACTGGTTTTGGGTGCCATGGTGGCTGCGAGAGGCGAAGGAGGAAGGACGACGAAGACGCGGCGGCGGCGAGCAAAGGCAAAAGCTTGATAGGGAGGAAGAAGGGGACGGCGGCTCCGAGATTGGAGAGGGCACGGAGGGTAAATGTGCAGCGCGCCTGCGGTTATTCCTTTTTATGGGGAAGGTGCAGGCCGCCTCTTTCCCATTTACTGTGATGTGACGCATGCGTGCGGGAACCACCCCACGCATGACCCCCACGTCACGCACGACCTCCCACATCGCGCGTCCAACGCGGGTCGTGGGGAAGCGCAGCGGACGAGAAGTTACCGCGGTAAAAATCCGCCCCGCCTGCCCGCGCACTGTTCTGGGCCTGGCCCAACAACGTGTTGCGCTTATGTGTGGCCCAGGCCCGGGGGCTCCTATCGGTGTACAAAAGTAGGGGCTCTCCTTTTTACCCCTTTACTTGTGCACGGGCAGTCGGAGCCGCGCCCACGGACACACTAAGCAGGGCAGGGAAGGGGAGCCGAAGCACGAAGTGACCAGAGCAACGCCAAGACCAAGAGACACGAAGAACAAGAGGGCGAGGTGGACTCCCTCGGCAAGACCCCTTGCCGGGGCAGCCTCCGCAGCCCCGGCAAGAGCCTTGCCGGGGCAGCTTGCCCGGCGCCGGCAGAGCAGGCCACCCTTGAGCCCGCGGATTCCAACACCCCCAACCAACTACATTGGAACCAAGGCTCGGGAGGCGCCTCTGTGGTGGCATGCAGATCTTCGTCAAGATCATAAACACACAAGATCAGATGAGGATCAGAAGACGACGATCCTCGGCAGGATCCTAGCCGAGGAAATCCACGAGACCCCCGGCAAGACGCTTGCTGGGGAAGACAACGATGCCACGGCAAGACCCTTGCCTGGGCCCCGGCAAGGCCCTTGCCGAAGACACCTACGGAGCCATGGCCAGGCCTGCGTCTGCCAAGGCTCCACTGCCGTCCCCATGCAGCTGCCAGCTCAACCAGCTGAGCAGGCACCTGCGTGGCGATGAGCAGCCTCCATGACCAACCCAGCAAGCACCTGCGTGGTGGCATGCAGATCTTCGTGAAGGCTCCACCACCGCGCCAGCCCAGCAGCCATCCAACGTGGCGCCATGACGCCTCGTCAGCTCGGACGCGTGTCGAAGCCAGCCGACGCAGCGACAGCTGGGACATGCTTCCTTGCCATCCCCCATAAAGCAAGAGGGGCACGTCGGTAGTGCATTAAATGCGTTTGTCTGGCGGTGCCAGAGGATAGACTCATCGACTGTAGACCTTTCCACCTCCTGTGTGCCGCTGTGGCAACCCCTTTTTTCCTATAAAAGGAGGCCCGAGGCGACCAGGAGAAGGATTCGGATCTTTTGGGCAAGTCACCCCCCGTAGCTAGCTCAAGAACACAAGAACACTCAAATACATCCACCAAAGCAGGACTAGGGTATTACGCATCTTTGCGGCCTGAACCTGGGTAAACGGTCTGTGTGCTTCCTGTCAGACCCGCTCTTTACACAACCCCGCGCCCGCCAACCGTAGAATGGATCCCAGTGATCCCATAGGTCTCGTTTCCACCGACAGCCCTCCCGAGGAAGAACGGGGCTTGGCGGCGGCTCCGTCTCGTGGATCGCGATAATTCTTTCTCCCTGATTTTTTTATAGAAATATGTGATTTTATAGTATCAGGGGGGTCGTCAGCGGGGCCACCAGGTGGGTACAACCCACCTGGGCGCGCCAGGAGAGGGGGCGCGCCCTGGTGGGTTGTGCCCACCCAGGTGCCCCTCTCCGGCAGGTCTTGGCTCCAGAAATTCTTATTATTGATATAAAAAATCCTCACAAAGTTTCGTTCCATTCCGAGAACTTTTATTTCTGCACAAAAACAACACCATGGTAGTTCTGCTGAAAACAGCGTCAGTCCAGGGTTAGTTTCATTCAAATCATGCAAATTGGAGTCCAAAACAAGAGGAAAAGCGTGAGAAAAAGTAGATACGTTGGAGACGTATCAATCTACAAGTTTTATGTAGGATTTTATGACTAACCATGTGAATGACCAATTCCTGTCAATTCTCTAAATAGATATAAGTGAAGCAAGAGAGTTTAACTCTTTCTACAAAAGATATGCCCACACTCTAACAAATATAAGTGAAGCAAAAGAGCATTCTACAAATGGCGGTTTTCTATGTGTCGGGAAATAGGCTATCCAAACTTCAAATGATATAAGTGAAGCACATGAAGCATTCTATAAGGCCATACTCAAAAGATATAAGTGAAGTGCAAAGAGCATTCTATAAATCAACCAAGGACTATCTCATACCAGCATGGTGCATTATTAAAAGAAGAATAAAAACCACACGACGCTCCAAGATTTACTCATATCATGTGATGAATAAAAATATAGCTCCAAGTAAAATTACCGATGATCGTTAGAAGAAAGAGGCGATGCCTTCCGGGGCATCCCCAAGCTTAGTTGCTTGGGAGTCCTTGAATATTACCTTGGGGTGCCTTGGGCATCCCCAAGCTTATGCTCTTTCCACTCCTTATTCCTTCATCCGTTGTGATCTCACCCAAAACTTGAAAACTTCAATCACACAAAATTAACAAAACCCTCGTGAGATCTGTTAGTATAATAAAACAAATCACCACTTTAAGTACTGTTGCAAACTCATTCATATTTTATTTTTGCATTGTAGCTACTGTAATATAAATTTTCCATGGCTTATACCACCGATACAATCGATAGTTTCATCAAAACGAGCAAAACAGGTAGTAGTCTTCACACAGTGAAGTCAAACAGATTAGGCAAGCAAGCAATGACTTCACGAAGACAAACTAAAATGTAAAGGAAGTAGGGGATATAACCAGTTGCTTGGTGAAGACAAGGATTTGGTATACCAGTTCCAGTTGCTGTAACAACTATACGTCTGGTTAGGGAGGCTGAGATTGAACTCGGAATGTCTTCACCGTATTCTCCTTGAGCTAAGGACACCCAGTCCCCGCCCAATCACTCTGGTAAGTCTTCAAGGTAGACTTCCAAACCTTCACGAACTTTGTTCACCGGCGATCCACAATGACTCTTCGATGCTCAGAACATGACGCCTAACCAACTGGAGGATTCACAGTCCTCAAGTGTAATAAGTCTTGAGGTCACGCGGACAGAAAGACTTCAGTGATGCCTAACACTCTTTGTCTCTGGGTGTTTTGGGCTTTGTCCTCGCAAGGATCTCTCTCTCAAAGGCTTCGAGGTGGGTTGCTCTCAAACAACAAAAGCCGTGCACTAACTCTGAGCAGCCACCGAATTATGGTGTAGGGGTGGGCTATTTATAGCCTGGAGGCAACCCGACATGATATGTCTGAAATGACCCTGGGTCACTAAGGAACCGAGACGTGTCCAACGGTCGGATTTCAAACACATGCGGCAGCTTGGCTTGGGCTACAAGCAAGCTGACTCATCCAACTCTAGATAAGATTTGCTCTCATTTTCTTTGCTTGAAGACATAGGATTTTGGTTGAGCATCACTTCAGTCATCTGACTTTGTTCACTTGGACCCCACTTAATAGTAAGGTGGTTCCTATGACTCAATAAAGAAGAAAAGGAAACTACGGAACAACTATGTCTTCACACTCCATAGTCTTCAAGTGAATGTCTTCACAAGTCATTATCTTCATCGTGAATGTCTTCACGAACCACCATTGTCTTCAATGTCTTCATACATTTTTAGGGGTCATCTCTGGTAGGTAAACCAAATCAATGAGGGACTACTACCTGTGTTATCCTGCAGTTCTCACAAACACGTTAGTCCCTCAACCTCGTTTGTCGTCAATACTCCAAAACCAACTAGGGGTGGCACTAGATGCACTTACAATCTACCCCTTTTTGGCGATTGATGACAAACTGGTTGAAGTTTTCAACGGGGATAAAAGTATGTGAAAGTTAAAGATCATAGGCATTGTCTTCATAGATTTAAAAAGGCTCCCCCTGAAGATGTGCATATAAGTAGTTTGCGTTTGAATGCAAATGCACATGGCAGGTTTTATTTTGTGGAGATCCTCTTCAACACATGAAGACAATTCATCATGCATACATAAGAATAATGAAGATAATGAAATGCATAATGAGAAATGGGCGACCGCAGAATGACTTCATGCGGAATTTATCATCGCATCACAGAGTAGCAGCAAAAATAGCAGACGACCATCAAGTTTAAGTGTTACAACTCAAAAGCCAAATAGTTTCAAAACGAGAGTTGTAAGAACTTAGCAAAAAATAAGCAACTACCTAATATGGACTCGCTTGAAGACTATCAACTCATATGCTTCTCCCGCTTTTGTCAATAAGGACCAAAAAGGTTTGAAGACATAGAGTGTCTACTCGCTCTCAGGTGATGAAGATGTTGGAGCAGCAGGGTCGACGTTGGTGTTGGGCGGTGCAGATGGGCCTGGTGTAGCATCGTGATGCAGTGAAGCCATCATTGGTGAAGTGGCGTCATCTTCTTCATCAATGACTCTGGCAACAACAGTTGCAGCCAAAGAAGAATACTCTGAATCTTCAATGGAAGGAGTTGGACGCCATCTAGCAGATTGTGGAGGCCTGAGTCAAATTTGAATTGTTCTGTGAAGCCATCTTTGCGAAGATCGTCTTCAGAACAGACCAGTGTGAGGCTCTTCCAGGACCGCCGACAGGATTCATGCGCAACGAATGAATTCTTGGTGGCCAGATTGTGAATGCGATTGACATCAACAAGAAGACTCTGCATCTGATGCTTCAGCCAGTCGTGATGCCTATCCTGCTTCTGATGAAGTGATACAAGAAGCTCTCGGTCACTGAGGACAAGGGGACGCTTGTAAGGCCTTTGAGCAATCGTACTGGCGGTGGCATCGGTGTTGGCACGATGCGGCAGACGTAAATGACCAGCAAGAGGACCATCAAGAGCAGGAGGATTTGGCACATGAATACCTTCAAGAGGCTGAGTGAAGCTTTGATGTTCAACATTGTATTCATGGAGTGGCTTCTTGGCAGGCTCAGGGTAGATGGCTTCATATGACATATCAACATCAGGCAAGAATACAACATGATTGCACGCTGAAGGTTGATAGTTGACAGTTGAGTGAAGCTTGATCAAACGCATGATCCATGGTGCATAGAATTTTAGGCCAAACAGATTAATTCTAGAAGCTGCAAGCTGACGAATGAAGAAATCTTGAGTGTTGAACCTGATGCCGCTGAGGATATATAAGACCAATGTCTTCATGGTGCCTTCAAGCTTGGCATCAAGAGAATTGCCTTTGATAGGCCACAGAGTACGCCTCAGAATGTGATAGACTGTGCGGGGTAGGTACTCGAGGTCCTTGACAAAGAATTCCTTGGGATATTTAGCGTCGCTTGGCAATGGCTTCATCATGCTGAGCATCTGACTCATATTGGGCTCAGGCTTCTGAAAGATGCTCTATAGTTCATTCTCATACAGCTGACAACCAGGTTCAAAGAGATCACCAGGAGTGGGCAGGGAAGTTAGCTCGATGATATCCTGAGCTTTGGCTTCGTGATGGACATCGCCTGTCATCCACTCAAGGATCCATGTCTTCAGATCCCTGTTGCAGCCTCTGATATGGAGCATTGCATAGAACTACATCAGAAGCTCTTCATTCCAGTGCTCTTTATCTGTGACGAATGGGAGCAACCCAACTTCTCTAAAGCAGTCAAGAGCCTCTTCAAGGCATGGCAGCCCAGCAATAGCATCGCAATCCAAACGCTTATGAGGAAAATCCGGTCTTGATGGTATAGTATGCAAGAGTAATAGCTTCGTTGCTGATGGCTCCAGAACCTATCCGAGGTGATCTTTGGCTTCTTGTAGGGGTTCTTGGCGCTGTCAAAGAAAGTATTGTGCTCTCTGAAATTGAGCACACTGAAGGAGCCTTGGGTAGTTGCAGCACTAGGAAGCATTGGCATTCTGGGCTTCGGCTTCTGTGTTTGAGGCCTTTGCTCCACATGATAGTCATATTGTGGACCTGGAGTAGTGGGTGGAACCAGAATGGGCCATCTTACAGTAACAAGCTCACCACCATGATTGTAAGCACGTTCCATACTGTGAGGCACTTGCGGAGGAACGACTACATCAGAAGTGGTAGGCTGCACATTATCTTTAGTGGCAGCATTGACTTCAGGCTCCACATTGTCTTCATCCATGACAATGTCATTGGCTTCAGTAGTGACAGTGGTGGCAGCCTCATTGGCTTCAACTTCCATAGCATCATGAACAAGGGGTCTGGCACAATCGCGTCTCCTTGGACAACTGGATCACTAGCAGGGGAATGACTTCACGTTCATATTCTCTTTCTTCATCGGCTGATGCAGCCGGAATGTCGTCAGTCGCTTTGGCTTCAGATTCATGAGCAGACTCTGAAGGGATGGCTTCAGGGAAGACTTGACATGCTACTGAGCTTGTGTGTTGCACATCCTCTTCAGGACTGCTTGACATGGAGACCTGGGGCCTAGGGCCTCTGCGAAGCCTTCGGAAAGGAGGCGTCGCATGTGGTGAAGGGGTGCTCTTCTCCATGTCTACAAGGGTTACTTGTGGAGTCTCAAGCACCGGAGTGGTGACATGAGCTGGTGGAGTGTGGGGAATCACTTCATGCAGGGGGAGTTCGAGTGTTTCTCTTCCCAAAATTCATCTTGAGCAATTGGCGTCGTGGGACCGCCAATGCTTATGAGTTCACTGCTCGTAGGAGCAGGCGATGATACCGGTCTGGGCTCGAGCTGGAAGGACTTCATCATCTTCAACATGGTCCTCATGACCAATGTCTTCAGTAGCGGTGAAATCAGTAGCTGGGATCTCTTCAGTTTCTTGAGCCTCCGTGGGAGCAGGCTCATGGACAACGAGACGGAGCTCACGATTGGTGGAGGCAGGAAGTGCAACAGAAATGGGTTCAACATTCAACGGCTCTTGGGCAGCAGCACACTCTCTTCTTGAAGACTTTGAGGCCTTTGTCTTCATCTTCTTTTGGGAGGGAGCAGCATCAGAGGTGTCATGGTGCTTCCTCTTCCTGGCTTCAGCATCAGCTTGCTTTGTCTTTTTCTGCTCTAAAGTTGCTGAAGGGACCTTTGGCTTCGAGCCAGTCATACTGGCAGGGAAGAGAATGCTTGGTCTTTCCTGCCTTGGGGCTTCGGGTTCGGCTTCAGCAGACTTCTTCTTCTTCTTGGCTGCAAGCTTGGGGTCAATGCCTGGACGCCCAGGTGCATTTCTCTTCACGGTTTCATTGTGAGCTTGAACGCATTTCTCCGCATAATACTTCATGCTCTCGCAAGAGCCTTTGGCTTCCTCGTGCTTCTTCTTGAACTGAGCTTTGAGGTCAATCATCATTTGCTTGAATTCTTGTACACCAGCAACACTGAGCTTGGCCATGTGCTTCTTGAACTGAGCCTTCTCATAGTCAATCTTGTTTTTTAACTCAACAATTTTCTGAGCAATTGCAAGCTCGTTGGCTATGGCTCCTTGAAATGTGATGCTAATGTCCACTAGCAGTTGCAGGTCGTCAATGGTGAGAGTGGGGTCCTCAAACCATTCATCAATGAAGTTATTGAGTATATCAGCATCAAACAGAGGCAAATCCTTGAAGATTTTGGCCTCTTGATTGCTCTTCATGAGCATCTCCACAACATCATCAGCAAGATCTTCATCACTGGATAGATCTATCACATTTTCTTCATTTCGAAGAATGCTTGCTGGGGTGAGGTCATGCCCAGAAATATTCTTGAGCTTCTTGGTCTTCTTCGAGATGCGAGGTTGATCTTCAGACTGCACACTGGATTCAGGAGGTGCAGATTTTAATGCCTTCACTCTTGAAGCTTTTGGGCAGTAGAGGGCTTTGAAGCTTTTGTCTTCTTGGGCTTCAGAGGCACTGGAACTTCAGCATGTTCCTCTTCACCAGCAGCCTCATCAACAGTAGCCCGTTGGGCAGCAATGTGGGAGAGAAGCCCATCGAAGCTATCAAAGGGGCCAATAATATTTGGATTGGCTTCACGACTGCCATCCGGCCTTGGAGCTGCTGTTGGGCCAGGATTGAAGTTAGCCCTCAGTTCCTTCTTGTCTACACAATGGAAGCCTTGCAAACTGAAGATTCTGCTCGAACAGTTCATCATCGCGACACCATCTGAGACTTGAGGCGTCGGCATCTGCAGGCTGAGGTCCTCTGACCATGAAAGGATAGAAGCCTTGAGCAATGGCTTCAGCCTTCGTCTTGGGGTGCAGTTTCTGATACACAATATTTGCCCATGGTGGCCTCACAGCATTCTTCTTCGCATACTCAGGTGTAACAAAGTGGTATTTGAACCACTCCTTAGCCCAATATCTTCGAATCCATTGGACTCGAGTCTTGCGCTCTCCATATGTTTCCTCTGGGTCAGACTTGTATTGTTCAAAGATATCTGGTGGCAGGTCCATAGCAGTGTTGCCTCGGCGCTGCCTGCCACCCTTCTTTGCAGATTTGCTTGAAGCCATTGGACTCAGACAGAAAGGCTTCAAGACAATGTTTGGCTTCAATCTACTAGTCAGGCAAGAGCTGGCTTCAGGAGATTCGATATGATGTTGTAAGAACTCTACAAATGAATGCAGACTATGAGAACCAAGGGATTCTCCCACGGACATGTACCTGTGATAGCATTAGAGATGCGAGGGAAGGGGAAGAGGTCATATGCATTCTCAAAAGATTTTGAAAATAAATTAGTTTGAAGACATTGACCTCATAGTGCGAAGACATTCACTTATTTGAAGTGAGTTGGTTCCAGATTTGTACGAATCCATGAATAAGTACAAGTGAGGAATCTAACTGGTTGGGGGTGCATAAGTGAATATACTTGCAAGATATGAGATGCAGAAACAGAAAGAAACGGATTTGGAATAGTAGAAACCACTTTTGGTAGATGTTGACAGATTCAACAGATCAAACAGGCGGTAAAAAGTGAGTTTTATTTACCACTCAAAGAACTTCTAGACGAGGCGAAGAGGATGCCGAGCAGTCCAATCTCCCACACCCTAACTTGGCGGCGGAAGACACCTACGGTGGCGGCAGAGAAGACGAGGTCCGCGGCCGGCGTGAAGACGGCGTCAAAGAGGTCGCGGCAGCTAAGTGCTTCGTCTCCGGCGTCGACTGAGGCTAGCGGTGGCGCTAGGGTTTGAGCGAAACGGCGAGGCGAGAGAGAAGATAATGACCGCGCAGAGTGGAGAATTTATAAGGTGGAGGGCGGCACAGCGCAATTACGCAGGTGCCCCTGGTTGTTCGCATCTGATGGACACATGGCATGCATGCAACTTATTGAGAGTTGAGCCATGTTCCCACGCGCGCCTAGTTTGTCGAGTGGTCGTTCCGGCTTCTCCGGTTTTCAAGCAAAATAGATAAGGCATTAAAACAGTTTTAAATGTGTGCCTCTGTATCTTCAGCCGACAAGGACACAAAGACATAGCTATAAGTGAATGTTGTAGAGGACAGGACATATATGTATATGTATATGTGTGTGTGTGTGTGTGTGTGTGTGTGTATATATATATATCAGTGAAGACTAAATCAACATTGCGAAGATAAACTTTGAAGTCAAATCAATGTTGAAGACAAACCAAATATGAAGAGAATGCAATCATGACGCCAAAGGAAAATCTTCAAGAAAGTTTGGTGGTGGCGTTACCCACCGTATAGGAAGTATTAGACCCAGACACCACACATAATTATCATGGCACTCTGAAGTCAAATTCCACATTAATGTATTCACACTAGAGGGTAAGTCTTCATTAATTGAAGATATACGTTACTTCATGTGTTGCACATCTAAGTCATCAACATGCGTAAGCGTTAGGATGTGTGTCCATTCACAGGACATACGCGGATTCTAAGATATTTAGCTCACACCATAGCTTGCATAACCTTTTCTCATCCAAGGGCTTTGTGAAGATATCTGCCAATTTCTCTTCAGTGTTGACGTGCATGATATCAATGTCTTCCTTCAACACATGATCCCTGAGAAAATGATGACGGATTTGAATGTGCTTTGTCTTTGAGTGCTGAACTGGATTGTGAGCAATCTTGATGGCGCTCTCATTGTCGCAGTAGAGTGGCACTTGCTTCATGTTGATGCCATAGTCCTTGAGAGTTTGCTTCATCTAGAGAAGCTGAGCGCAGCAAGATCCAGCAGCAATGTATTCAGATTCAGCAGTGGAGAGTGATACACAGTTCTGCTTCTTTGAAGACCAACAGACAAGAGATCATCCAATAAAGTGGCGTGTGCCTGATGTGGACTTGCCATCAACCTTGTCACCAGCATAATCAGCATCTGAGAATCCAACTAGATCAAACTCTAAGCCCTTTGGATACCATAATCCTAGTGTTGGGGTGTGAGCCAAATATCGAAGAATTCGCTTCACCGCTAGGTGACGCGATTCCTTTGGTACCGCTTGGAATTGGGCACACATGCAAACGCTAAGCATTATATCAGGCCTAGATGCACATAAGTACAGTGAAGAACCAATCATGGAGCAGTATACCTTTTGATCGAACTCTTTACCATTGTCGTCGGGGCCCAATTGGCCTTTGGTTGGCATTGGCGTCGTGTACCCTTTGCAGTCTTGCATTCCAAACTTCTTCAGGCAATCTTTGAGGTACTTCTCTTGTGATATGAAGATGCCATTTCTTTGTTATCGGATTTGAAGACCAAGGAAGAACTTCAGCTCACCCATCATGGACATCTGATATTGCTCTTGCATCATATGCCCAAACTCATCAATGTATCTCTTATCAGTGCAGCCGAAGATAATGTCATCCACATATATTTGGCATACAAACAGTCCATCATCATATGTCTTCGTGAAGAGAGTGGGATCTAGAGAACCAGGTTTGAAGCCTTTGCTCTTCAGGAAGTCTTTGAGTGTGTCATACCAAGCAGGAGGTGCTTGTTTGAGGCCATACAGTGCCTTGTTGAGCTTGTACACCATGTCAGGACGCTTTGGATCTTCAAAACCCGGTGGTTGTGCAACATACACTTCTTCAATTTTTCCATTGAGGAAGGCACTCTTTACATCCATTTGGTACAGAAGAATGTTGTTGTGCTTGGCATAGGCTAGCAATATGCGAATGGCTTCAAGCCTAGCCACAGGAGCAAGGTTTCATCAAAGTCAATTCCTTCCACTTGTGTGTAACCTTGGGCAACGAGACGAGCCTTGTTTCTGACAACTTGACCATGCTCATCTTGTTTGTTGCGATAGATCCATTTGGTGCCAATGATGTTGTGTTTGCGAGGATCCGGATGTTTGACTAGCTCCCAGACATTGTTCAGCTCAAACTGTTGAAGCTCTTCTTGCACAGTTTGAATCCATTCAGGTTCCATGAAGGCTTCATCAACTTTCTTTGGTTCAGATATAGAGACAAATGCAAAATGCTCACAAAAGTTTGCTAGTTGTGTTGCTCTTGAATGAGTGAGTGGACCAGGTGCATTGTTACTATCAATTATTTTCTCAATCTGGACTTCATTTGCAACCCGAGGATGTACTGGACGAAGACTTTGCCCTTGCTGATCATTGTCTTCATCTTCAGCTACGCTTCAGGCTGAGCATTGTCTTCATGCTGATTTGGTGCAGAGATGATGATTTCCTCTTCAGCCTGTTCCTCGGTGGGTATGATTTCTCCAGTACCCATTAGCTTGATATATAGGTTCACTTGGTTTAGCTTCATCTAGCACATTTGGTAGGTGCTCTCTTTGTGAGCCATTAGTCTCATCGAACCGCACATCCATAGTTTCAACCACTTTATAGTGAAAGAGATTGAAGACTCTGTAGGTGTGCGAATCCTTTCCGTAACCAAGCATAAAACCTTGATGTGTTTTCGGTGCAAATTTTGAAGTGTGATGTGGATCCTTGATCCAGCACCTAGCACCAAAGACCTTGAAATAACGGACATTTGGCTTCTTACCAGTCAGAAGTTCATAGGATGTCTTCTTGAAGAACTTATGAAGATAAACTCTGCTGATGATGTGGCAAGCAATATAAATGGCTTCAGGCCAGAACTTCCTTGGAGTCTTGTACTCATCAAGAATTGTATGTGCCATCTCAATGAGGGTTCTGTTCTTGCGCTCCATGATGCCATTCTGCTGGGGTGTGTATGGAGTAGAGAACTCATGTGTGATGCCCAATGTATCAAGATAAGTGTCGAGGCCGGTGTTCTTGAATTCTGTGTCGTTGTCACTTCTGATGTGCTTGATCTTGATGCCATAATTGGTCATGGCATGATTGGTGAAACGTCTGAAGACATCCAGCACTTCAGTCTTATAGAGAATGATGTGCATCCATGTGTATCTTGAATAATCATCAACAATAACAAAGCCATAAAGATGTGCAGTGGTAGTAAGGGTAGAGTAATGAGTAGGGCCAAATAAGTCCATGTAAAGCAGCTCGAAGGGGCATGATGTAGTCATGATTGTCTTCGAAGGATGCTTGGCCCTTGTCATCTTCCCGACTTCACAAGCACCACATAGATGATCCTTCTTGAACTTGACGCCCTCGATGCCAATGATATGCTGCTTCTTCATGAGAGTGTGCAAGTTCCTCATGTCCGCATGTCCTAGCCTCCGATGCCAGAGCCAGCACTCTGAAGCTTTTTCTAGAAGACACACGGCAAGCTGTGGTCCTACGGAGAAATCTACCATATACAGATCGTCTCTTCGATACCCTTCAAAGACTAGAGATTTGTCAGATTCCATAAGCACAAGGCAACGATATTTTCCCAATATCGCAATCATGTTCAGATCACAAAGCATTGAGACAGACATTAATTTGAATCCAAGGGATTCAACAAGCATCACTTTATCCATGTGCTGATCCTTTAAGATTGCAACTCTACCTAGGCCCAATACCTTGCTTTTACCAGTGTCAGCGAACGTGATGTTATTTTGTCAGACGGTCGTAGGGTTGAATCCATAAGAAGACTTCGATCACCAGTCATGTGGTTAGTGCATCCACTGTCCATAATCCACTCAGTAGCCTTCGGAGCCGTACCCTACAGTGCAGTTAGGGGGATAGGCTTCACGAAGAGAAGTGTGAAGCACAAACATTTGACGAACAAGCATACTATCAAAGTTCAGATTCTTGTTAGGTAAGATAGGACGCTTGTCAAGAAACCCTGGGATGAAATACATCATAAGACCATTATGGCACTTTATCTTGTGTCCCACAAGATGTTTTAGGTCCCCAACATCGGAGTTAGAAGCCTTTGATTTCCGGCTGGAGACCTTTCCCTGCAAAAGAAAGTTAATTCCTCTTAACCACCCACATCTTCAGGGGTGGCTTAGAAGCAATGAGTCTAAGTGCAGCATCTGAGAACTTTGGCTTTGGAGCCCTAGCAAATAGCCTTGCAGGAGGTGAATAATACTCATAAGAATAAGCAGAAAAGTTCTTTGTTTTATGAACATAGCGGTTTGAAGAAACATGCTCATATTCATAAGTCTGAGTATGTTCCCTGCAAAACATTAGCATTAGGGTGACCTTGTGAGGTCCTTTGTATGAAGCCTTTGGTCTGGGGTTTGTCTTCTTCCCAGGTGGTGTCATGATGACATTCACGGGAAGCTTCTCAAGACAAATTTTGGGCACCCAGATCTTCTTCAAAGGTGGTCCATTCCTGTAGTTAGTACCAATAAACCTGGCAAACACTTCACCATTCTGATTCTTAGACAACTTATAATTGGCGTCAAAGGATTCATCAATGATAATGGGGTTAGCACAAGTGAAGCCACATAAGGTGGATGGGTCCACTGAAGGGCCCTTTGAAGCAACCCATGCGGTTTTGGGGTACTGCTCAGGCTTCCAGTAAGAACCATCAACATTCATTTTCCTCTCGAACCCAACACCCTCTTTCCTAGGGTTTCGGTTCAGAATCTGTTTCTTAAGGACATCACGTAGTGTCTGATGCCCTTTGAGGCTTTTGTACATGCATGTTTCAAGCAATGTCTTCAACCTAGCATTCTCATCAGCAATAGTAGTGGTATCCTCAGTAGAGGGGTTAGTTACCACATCAGCACTTGAAGATATTGCAACATCAGAGGCAGTGGAACATTCAGCAACAGAGATAGCATTACCACGCTCAAGACATTTTAAACATGGTGGCACAAAGTCTTCCTGAGCGGAACTGATCTGTTGAGCGAGTAGTGAATTGTTCTCCTTTTGAAGATCTTCATGAGACGCTCTTAGTTTCTCTAGATCTTGCTTCCTTTGAAGATAATCGTAGGAAAGCTTCTCATGAGTAGCAGAGAGTGTTTCATGACGACTTTCAAGTTCCTCGTACTTAACACGAAGATTTTTATTGTCTTCGATTAAGGACTGAGTTCGATTCATTTCCTCGTCCAACAGGTCATCACTTTTGTCTAGCAACTTTTGAATATGTTCCATAGCAGTTTGTTGTTCAGTTGCAATTTTAGCAAGAGTCTTATAGCTAGGTGTGGATTCACACTCAGAGTTATCTTCATTGGATGTTTGAAAATAGGCATCGCATGAGTTTACCTTGGCACCTCGTGCCATGAAGCAGTGGGTTGAAGCAGAGTCGTCCTCATCATCGGCTTCAGCGTCGACGCGTGACCATTGTCTTCACTGTTGAAGATGGACTTGGCAACGAATGCCGAAGCTAGTGCCAGGCTTGCCATGCCTGAATCAGACTCCTCCTCAGACTCCGCCTCCGCCTCCTCGGAAGCAGACTCTTCCTCTAAATCCATCTCCTTGCCAATGAACGCACAAGCCTTGTCGGATGAGCTCTTCTTATGATACGATTACTTTGATGAAGACTTTGAAGAAAACTTTGAGGATTTCTTCTTCTTGTTGTTGTCAGAATCATATTCCTTGCTCTTCTTCTTCTTCTTCTTCTTCTTCTTCTTAGATTCCTTGTCCCATTGAGGACACTCAGAGATGTAGTGGCATGTTCTCTTCTTGTGGTCACGAGAGGAAGCCTCGTCATTTCTTGAGCTGGATCTTGAAGACTTTCCAAAGCGATTCTTTTTGGAGAACTTCTGGAACTTCTTCACGAGCATTGCTAGCTCCTTTCCAATGTCTTCAGGATCCTCAGAACTGCAGTCAGATTCTTCTTCAGATGAGGAAACAGCCTTTGCCTTCAAGGGACGGGTTCGGCCATAGTTGGGGCCATAGATGTCTCTCTTCTCAGATAGCTGGAACTCATGTGTGTTGAGCCTCTCAAGTATGTCAGACGGATCGAGATCTCTGAAGTCAGGACGTTCTTGTATCATAAGGGCCAAGGTGTCAAATGAGTTGTCAAGTGATCTCAGAAGCTTCTTCATGATTTCATGCTTGGTGATCTCAGTGGCTCCAAGAGCACGAAGCTCATTAGTGATATCAGTGAGGCGATCAAACGTGAGCTGGACATTTTCATTGTCATTCCTCTTGAAGCGGTTGAAGAGATTGCGAAGAACATCAATCCTTGAGATCTCTCTGAGTTGAGACGCCTTCGTTGACCTTGGACAGCCAGTCCTAGACTAGCTTCGCAGTTTCCAGTGCACTCACACGACCATACTATCCTTTGGTCAGATGACCACAGATGATGTTCTTGGCGGTTGAGTCCAGTTGAGCGAACCTCTTGACATCAGCAGCGGTGACACCTTCACCGACCTTGGGAACACCTGTCTTGACGACATACCAGAGGTCAATGTCAATGGCTTCAAGATGCATGCGCATCTTATTCTTCCAGTAGGGGTAATCAGTGCCATCGAAGACTGGGCACGCAGCGAAGACTTTGATTATCCCTGCAGTCGACATAGCTAAAAATCCAGGTGGTTAAACCGAATCACACAGAACAAGGGAGCACCTTGCTCTGATACCAATTAAAAGTGCTAGTTATCGACTAGAGTGGGGTGAATAGGTGATTTTTATGAAAGTCTTCAAAACACGAGTTCTTTGAAGACAAACAGATGAAATGAACCTATTGATATGCAGCGGAAGATAAACTACACTAGACAAGCCATAGTCAAGTAAGCAGTATTGTGAAAGTACGAAGACTAACAACAGCTAGGTAGTATGGATCAGAATGGAAGATAGTATGAAGCCAAACAGGTAATAGTCTTCACACAGTGAAGTCAAACAAATTAGGCAAGCAAGAAATGACTTCACGAAGACAAACTGAAATGTAAAGGAAGTAGGGGATAGAACCAGTTGCTTGGTGAAGACAAGGATTTGGTAGACCAGTTCCAGTTGCTGTGACAACGGTACGTCTGGTTAGGGAGGCTGAGATTGAACTCAGAAGACCGTGTCTTCACCTTATTCCCCTTGAGCTAAGGACACCCAGTCCCCGCCCAATCACTCTGGTAAGTCTTCAAGGTAGACTTCCAAACCTTCACAGACTTCGTTCACCGGCAATCCACAATGACTCTTGGATGCTCAGAACGCGACTCCTAACCGGCCAGAGGATTCACAGTCCTCAAGTGTAATAATTCTTCAGGTCACGTGGACAGAAAGACTTCAGTGATGCCTAACACTCTTTTGCTCTTGGTGTTTCGGGCTTTGTCCTCGCAAGGATCTCTCTCTCTCTCAAAGGCTTCAGAGGTGGGTTGCTCTCAAACGACAAAAGTCGTGCACTAACTCTGAGCAGCCACCGAATTATGGTGTAGGGAGTGGGCTATTTATAGCCTGGAGGCAACCCGACATGATATGTCTGAAATGACCCTGGGTCACTAAGGAACCGACAAGTGTCCAACGGTCAGATTTCAAACACACGCGGCAGCTTGGCTTGTGCTACAAGCAAAGCTGACTCATCCAACTCTAAATAAGATTTGCTCTCATTGTCTTCGCTCGAAGACATAGGATTTTGGTTGAGCATAACTTCAGTCATCTGAATTTGTTCACTTGGACCCCACTTAACAGTACGGTGGTTCCTATGACTCAATAAAGAAGAAAAGGAAACTACGAAACAACTATGTCTTCGCACTCCATAGTCTTCAAGTGAATGTCTTCACAAGTCATTATCTTCATCTTGAATGTCTTCACGAACCACCATTGTTTTCAATGTCTTCATACATTTTTAGGGGTCATCTCTGGTAGGTAAACCGAATCAATGAGGGACTACTACATGTGTTATCCTGCAGTTCTCACAAACACGTTAGTCCCTCAACCACGTTTGCCGTCAATACTCCAAAACTAACTAGGGGTGGCACTAGATGCACTTACAAGAACAAAAGACTTCGTAAAAGTTTTTATTTATCACTTTCAATTTGTCAACTGAATTGCTTGAGGACAAGCAATGGGTTAAGCTTGGGGGAGTTGATACGTCTCCATCGTATCTACTTTTCCTAACGCTATTGCTCTTGTCTTGGACTCTAATTTGCATGATTTGAATGAAGCTAACCCGGACTGACGATGTTTTCAGCAGAACTACCATGGTGTTATTTTTGTGCAGAAATAGAAGTTCTCGGAATTGGACAAAACTTTATGGAGAATTATTTCAGAATAAATAAAAAATACTGGAACCAAGACCCACTAGAGGGGGTTCCCTAGCTGCCCACGAGACACCAGGCGCGCCTCCCCCCCTCTAGCGTGCCCTGGTGGGTGGTGGGGCCCTCGGGGCTCCGCTAACCCTAATCCCGACGCTATAAAATCCTATATTTTCAGGAAAAAATAAGGGAGGAAGTTTCATGGCATTTTATGATACGGAGCCGCCGCCGCCTCCTGTTCTTCATCGAGAGGCCAGATCTGGAGCCCGTTCGGGGCTCCGGAGAGGGGAATCTTCGGTTTTCATCATCACTAACCCTCATTCATCACCAATTCCATGATGCTCCCCTCCGAGAGTGAGTAATTCCTTCGTAGGCTCGCTGGTCGGTGAGGAGTTGGATGAGATTCATCATGTAATCGAGTTAGTTTTGTTAGGGCTTGATCCCTAGTATCCACTATGTTTTGAGATTGATGTTGCTATGACTTTGCTATGCTTAATGCTTGTCACTAGGGCCCGAGTGCCATGATTTCAGATCTGAACCATTTATGTTTTCACCATTATATCTATGTTCTAGATCCTATCTTGCAAGTCATATGCACCTATTATGTGTTATGATCTGTAAACCCAGGGTGACAGTAATTGGGATAATTTCCGATGATGACCGTAGTTTGAGGACTTCATGTATTCATTATGTGTTAATGCTTTGTTCCAGTTCTCCATTAAAAGGAGGCCTTAATATCCCTTAGTTTCCTTATGGACCCCGCTACCACGGGAGGGTAGGACAAAAGATGTCATGCAAGTTCTTTTCCATAAGCACGTATGACTATTTACGGAATATATGCCTGCATTATAAACTAGAGCTAGTTCCATGTCGCCCTAGGTTATGAATGTTATATGATGAATATCATCCAACGAATTCACCGGTCCAATGTGAAAGGATCGATATAGTTGACTAGAGGGGGGTGAATAGGCAACTAACAATTTTTAGCTTTTCTTTACCAATTTAAACTTAGCATCAAAGTAGGTTGTCTAGATATGCAACTAGGTGTGCAACCTATATGATGCAACAACAACAAGCACACAAGCAAGCAAAGGATATAACACAAATAAGCTTGCACAACTAAAGGCACGAGATAACCAAGAGTGGAGCCGGTGAAGACGAGGATGTGTTACCGAAGTTCCTTCCTTTTGAGGGGAAGTACGTCTCCGTTGGAGCGGTGTGCAGGCACAACGCTCCCCAAGAAGCCACTAGGGCCACCGTATTCTCCTCACGCCCTCACACAATGCGAGATGCCGTGATTCCACTATTGGTGCCCTTGGAGGCAGCGACCGGACCTTTACAAACAAGGTTGGGGCAATCTCCACAACTTAATTGAAGGCTCCCAACGACACCACGAAGCTTCACCACAATGGAATATGGCTCCGCGGTGACCTCAACCGTCTAAGTGCTCAAACACCCAAGAGTAACAAGATCTGCAAGGGGTTAGTAGGGGGAATCAAATTTCTCTTGGTGGAAGTGTAGATCGGGGCCTTCTCAACCAATCCCTAGAAAATCAACAAGTTTTGATTGGCTAGGGAGAGAGATCGGGCGAAAATGGAGCTTGGAGCAACAATGGAGCTTGGGGATGGAAGAGGTGGTCAACTTGGAGAAGAAGACACCCCTTATATAGTGGAAGAACAAATCCAACCGTTATCCACCAACCCAGCCTGCGTAGCACGGTACTACCGCGCCAAGGACGCAGTACTACCGCCCATGCAACAGAAACCAGACCAGCCCAGATGCAATGAAGCAGAGGGCGGTAGAACCGCTGGCGCGGTACTACCGCTCCCCCTTGCGGTACTACCACAAGGCAGGGATAGACTAGATATTGGGAAGGCATGGACATATAAAAATACATCCGTGGCAACTTCCGCTGAGTTGGGACCTATGCAAAAATCCGACACGGTAGTACTGCAAGCCAGGAGCGGTACTACCGCGCGGGGTGCGGATGTAAAAAATTACATCCGCTCCTACTGCCGCGCATGCTGCTGAGCCAGGCCAGATCGCACGGTACTACCGCGCACCAGGCGCGGTACTACCGCGTAGGGCGCGGATGTAAAAAATTACATCCGCCCCTACTACTGCTGCCGCAGCAGCGCCTGGCCTAGGGCCACAGTACTATCGCTCCAAAGGAGGGGAACTACCGTCGACACTTGCGGTACTACCGCGCCTGAGGCCAGTACTATCGCAAGGGCCTGCGGTACTACCGCTCCTAGGAGCAGTACTACCGCATGCCCCAGTTCAGCAATCACTGTTGGATCACGGGTTCTGGCAAAACCCTCAAGGTTCGAACACTGGGGTGCGCGCGAAGATTTCCCCCCTACCGATCCACGTCCTAGCTTGCTAAGATCTCAAGGACGAACTCGACGAACTCACAACACAAGGGACACGAGATTTATACTGGTTCGGGCCACTGTTGTGGTGTAATACCCTACTCCAGTGTGGTGGTGGTGGATTGCCTCTTGGGCTGATGATGAACAGTACAAGGGGAAGAACAGCCTCCTGAGGTTGAGGTGTTCTTGTGCTTGGTGTGTGGCTAAAGATCGGATGCATGAGGCTCATCTCGAGTTTTCCTTTCTTCTACTGTGGTGGCTAGCTCTATTTATAGGGGCCCTGGTCCTCTCCCCAAATATTGAGCGGGAAGGGAGCCAACAACGGCCAATTTGAAAGGGGACAGCTAGTATAGCTTATCCTGACAAAAGCGGTCTTCGCCTGCAAAAGGCTCTGGTGGTGACGCCGCCTTGGGATCCATGGTGACCTCCGTCTTGCCGTCCTGCTGGTCTTGGTCTCGTTGCACTAATATGGAAACCTTTGCTTGATGCCTCGGTACTCCGTGCATGTGCTTGCCTCCTTAGCACCAAAGAGGAAACAAGGACGCTGCGCGCGCTGGCACCCGCCTGTTCTCGATTGTCATGGCTCATGTCACGAGAACCTCGCGAGGTTTGCCTTGCCTCGATCTCTCCACCCCTTGCGAGCCTGCCTGGCGTGGCCGCTCCTGAGGAGGTCTTGCGTCATCCGCCTCGCGAGGGTCTTGGATGCCTTGTTGATGAAGATGGGCCGTACAGCCTGCTAGCAAAGCCACGCCATGGGCCGCATGCAGGCAAGTCTGGGGACCCCCATTCCCAGAACGCCGACAGTAGCCCCTGGGCCCAAGGCGCGCTCGGGCTTGGCTTCGAGGCGAAGCCAAGGGTCAAGCGCGGAGCGCCATGGGCCCCAAAAGCCTGCGGCCTTGGTCGATGTGTGGCGGTTGATTGGACGTGGGCGTCTCCGCTTCCCCACGCTGCCTCGGCAACTGCCCGACTTGACAAGTCCCTGCGACATGCAAGGAAAACCATCATTACCTATGATCGTGGGGGGCGTTGGTTGGCCTTCTCCTGCTATAAATGAGGAGGGGGTAGAGCCCCCGTCGCTCATTTCTTCTTGTTCCGCTTGCTTCTTCTTCTGCTCCACCGCCGACTCCAATGGCTCCGTCGAAGAGGTTCTTCACCACAGAGAAGGGAAAGGCCCCTCGCGAGGGGCCCGGCTCCCTGGCACCCAAGCGTGGACGCGGCCGTCCCCGTAAGCACACCGTGACCCCCGCCGTGGCCCCCCGTTCCCGCGGGAGCGCCGCTGCGCGTGGCAGGGGTCATTCCAGTCGTGGGAGCCCTGTTGACGAAGGGAGACGCGCCATGGTCGCGCGGCCTCCCCGGTCGCGCTTCCATTCTGCAGAGGTGCTGCCGGAGTTTGTCGTCTGGTCAGAGAACCCGGCCGGCAACTGGCTTCAGCTTCCGCGCTTCTTCGCCGACGAGCTGCCGGCCTCCGGTCCAGGCGGGCTCTGGCTGCAGGCGGACGGCTGCTGCAGCAGAGCTTCTTGGGTTGTGGTTGAGGTCTCTGCCGCGGGCAACATAGCTCTGGCCCGCGGTTGGCAGACGTTCACCCATGCGCGTGGCTTGGGCAGGCGGTGCACCCTCCACTTCAAGTACGACGGTGATGCGACCCTCTACGTGAGGGTGTTTGGAGAAGGTGGTCGCTGCGTCGGGTGCTGCCCCGAGGTGAACGACGGCGAGGAGGTGCTCGGCCTTGGCGATGGTCGGGACGAGGAGGAGGGCGAACCCGCCCTTGGTGCCGACCGCATCTCGTCCAGCTATGTTGGCTCTTCCTCTGGCGACAGCTCCAGCAACGGTGGCTACGACCAGCCGCTGCGCCCGCTTCGAAGGTGGCAACAGGTCGTCTCGTCGTCGCGTCTCCGTGAAGCGCGAGGAGGGGTCTGGCTAAGCTCAGGACGGCGCCAGGAGCCTCTCTCCATAGACCGCCGTAGGGGCAGGCGCCGCTTTATTTTGTTCTTCCTTTCTTTTCTGCATCAAGAAGAAACCAGTATGGGCCCCGGGGGGCATGTATCGAACTATGATTTCCCAATCGTTATGCTGTGTTTGTTGTTTCCGTGTTGTGCCATTATTTTGTGTAGAGGTAACTTAGCTTGGCATGCTTGGGGTAGCCTCCTCCTCCGCGAGGGACTTGCTTCCTGGTGCCTGCGGAGGCCTTCCTTGGCTTGGCGGGTGCTAGGGAACTGCGAAAAACTTGTTAGGAGTGCCGCCAGGAGGCTTATCGTTCACCCGAGTCTAGACCCAACGCTTCGCATCGCGATACCGAGGGGCATGGATCAGGAGAGGTGCGCCAGTTTGTTGGCTCGAATGAGGATGCCACACGAAAAATCAGGCGAAGGGCAGAAGAAAGTAAAAGGCTCGCGAGGGTGCCTGCCTAGCCCCCTCACGAGGTGTGCGAGAGAGAGAAAACAGGTTAAACTGGAACTGGAAACAGCAGCAAAAAGCAACGGAACCAAACCAGCAAGGAACTCTAGAAGCAAACTTCCAATTAAAAGGGGGCAAGCCAACTACGGAAAGCAAATGAAAAGCCGCGTCCGGCACCTAGTCTAGTCTTCAAGTCTTCTCACCAGCGTGGAGCTAAGTGCTGCCACTTGGACGTGGGAGGGAGCCCCCGAGGCCCGAGGGCGGCACTCCTAAGACTCTGGGGTGTGTACAGACCCACTCATTATTACGTGAGAGTGTCACGAGCGGCGATCTTCACAGGCACTGGGCCTTTCTTCACAGGCGTTGGGCCTTGCTTCATGGGTAGAACTTCCGGAGGCTGGATGTTCCAGGCATTCTGGATGGGCACCCCGTCCTGTGTCTCCAGGCGCACGGCGCCAGGCCTGGAGACATGGACGACCTTGAACGGGCCCTCCCACATGGGTGAGAGCTTATGCAGCCCTTCCCTGGAGAGGACCCGCCTCAGGACGAGGTCACCCACCTCGAGCGTCCTGGAGCGGATGTTGCGGCAGTGGTATCGCCGCAGCGCCTGCTGGTACCTTGCCACCCGTAGTGCGGCTTCGCGACAGCGTTCCTCCCCCAGCACGAGGTCCATCCCCCGCATGGCGTCCTGTTGCATTTCATCAAACGCCAGGACCCGTGCGGAGCGATGCCTGACCTCGTGAGGGAGGACCGCTTCTGCTCCGTAGACGAGGAAGAATGGGGTCTCGCCCGTTGGCTTGGTGGCGGTGGTGCGGATGGACCACAGCACGGACTGGAGCTTGTCGTACCAGCCCTTGCCGCAGGCCTTGAGCTTCTTCTTGAAAGTCCTGGTGCGTTCGGCCTGACCATTGCTCCTGGGGTGTGCCACCGAAGCATAGCAAATCTGCGTTCCAAGGTTTGCACAGTATGTTCTGAAGAGATTACTAGTGAACTGCGAGCCGTTATCAGTGATGATGCGGTTGGGGACCCCGAAACGGCTCACGAGACCCTTGATGAACTTGACCGCGGAACCAGCTGGGATGGTGCGGACGGCTTCCACTTCTGCCCACTTGGTGAACTTGTCGATGGCGACGTAGAGGTAGCGGTAGCCCCCTGGCACTCGAGGAAATGGGCCCAAGATATCCAGCCCCCAGACCGCGAACGGCCATGTGAGTGGGATAGTCTGGAGGACCTGAGCCGGCTGATGGATCTGCTTGGCGTGGAACTGGCGGGCTTCACAGGACTTCACCAGCTCGGCCGCGTCGTTGAGCGTCGTGGGCCAGTAGAATCCGCTGCGGAATGCCTTGCCGACGAGGGTCCGTGATGACGAGTGGTGCCCGCAGTCCCCTCCGTGTATGTCAGATAGCAACTCTTCCCCTGGTCTCTGGAGATCCAACGCAGTGAAACATCGTTTGGTCACTTCCTGTACAACTCACCGTCCCGGATGCAGTATGCCATGGCCTGCCGGGCCACGCGCTCCGCGTCCTCCTCCTTCTCCGGCAGCGTCCCTTGCCTCAGGTATTCCTTGAATTCCTTGGTCCAGCATCCCTCCTCGGGCTCGAGCGCCAAGAGTAGGCGCGCTCCCGATGTCGGGCCACAGGTTGGGGCTCCTGTGGCAGGCGGCTGCGGGAGCTCCTCCCGAGGCTGAGCTGTCCTTGAAAGTGGTGGTGTTGTTGATGGCTTGAAGAGGCTCTCCTCGAAGACGCCAGGCTCCTGGGGCTGCCACTTGGATGCCCTCTTGGCGATGTTGTCGGCTTCCTTGTTGGTGCCACGGGGCACGTGCTTCAACTCCAGGCCCAGAAACCGCTTCTCCATCTTGCGCACTTCCGCGAGGTATGCCTCCATGTGCTCGTCCTTCGGCTCGTATACTTTGTTGGAGAAGTTGACGAGAAGCTGCGAGTCGCCCCTGACGGTGAGGCGCTTCACCCCCAGGGCTGCCGTAGCTTTTAGGCCAGCTATCAGGCCTTCGTATTCTGCAATGTTGTTGGAGACCTTCTCGCCCTGCTGAAAGCAGAGCTGTACAGCGTAGTAGAGCTTGTCTTGAGTGGGCGAGACGAGTACTGCTCCAGCCCCCGTGCCCTAGTGCACGAAGGCACCATCAAAATACATGACCCAGCCGTCGGGCGCCTCACTTCCCGGCGAGGTGGACCGGTCCTCGCCTGCTTCCAGCGTCGGGGTATCCGTCCATTCCGCCACAAAATCAGCGAGTGCAGCTCCCTTGATGACTCTAGTAGTGCTGAACTCTAACTGGAATGCCTGTAGCTCGATGTTCCACTCAGCGACCCTTCCAGCAGAGTTGGGGCTCCTGAGCACTCTCTCCAATGGGTAGGCTGAGACGACCTTGATGGGGTGGCCCTGGAAGTAGTGTCGCAACTTGCCTGAGGCCACCAAGAGCGCGAGATGGAGCTTTTGGGGCATGGGGTATCGTGCCCTTGCGTCCCGCAACACCGTGCTGACGAAATACACCAGATGGTTGACGAGGGCTGGCGCGTTGGTGAGGCTCGTGTCTTGCGAAAGTTGGGATGTCTCCTGAGGTGACGGAACCTCCGACGCTTGATCGCTTGTCGGGACCTTGGCGGCGGCGTCCTGCCGAGCTTGGTCCCCTGTTGATGCCGCTGCGGCTCTTGCTGCGCCTTCCTGATCTGTTGTCACCCCGGCTGTAGCTTGGCGCGACGCGCCTTTGGCTTGGTGATCTTCCCGAACCGCCACCAGTGCTGCGCTGGCGGAGTACGGAGTGGCGGCAAGGTAAAGTACTAGGGGCTCGAGAGGTCGTGGCGCCACCATCACTGGAGGGCTGGTCAGGTAGCTCTTGAGGTCTTGAAAAGCTCGGTCGGCCTCCGGGGTCCACTCGAACGGGCCCTTCTTCTTCATCAGCTTGAAGAAGGGTAGGTCGCGCTCTCCCAGCTTGGAGATGAAGTGCCCCAACGCGGTCACTCAACCAACCAGCTTCTGCATTTCCTTGAGGATCCGCGGTGGGTTCATGTCTTCAATGGCCTTGATCTTCTCCGAGTTCGCCTCGATCCCTCTGTGGGACACGAGGAATCACAGCAGCTTGCCGGAAGGGACACCGAACACGCACTTTTCTGGATTAAGTTGCAAGTTCACATGGCGCAGGCTCGCGAAGGTCTCCTCCAGATCTTGGATCAAGGTTCTTGCCTCCCGAGACTTCACCACAATGTCGTCGACGTAGGCCTCCGCGTTTCTCCCGAGCTGCCGCCCTAAGGCGATGTGCATCAACCGCTGAAAGGTCGCGCCCGCGTTGCGCAGTCCGAAGGGCATGCACGTGTAGCAGTACACCCCACGCGGGGTCAGGAAGGCTGTCTTTTCTACATCTTCTACCGCCATCTTGATCTGGTGATACCCTGAGAACGCATCCAGGAAGCACAGCAGGTCGCACTCGGCGGTGGAGTCAACGATCTGATCGATGCGTGGGAGCGGGAACGGATCTTGGGGGCAAGCCTTGTTGAGGTTGGTGAAGTCGACGCACATTCGCTCCTTCCCGCTTTTCTTCGGCACTATGACGGGGTTCGCCAGCCATTCGGGGTACCGAACCTCGCGAATGGCACCCGCTGCCTCCAACTTGCGGGTCTCTTGGACGATGAAGGCCTGCTTCTCCGTGGACTGCCGTCTCGCCCGCTGCTTCACCGGGCGTACGTTGGGGCACACCCTCAAGTGATGTTGAATCACTTCCCTCGGGACCCCCACCAGTTGCTTGGGCTCCCACGCGAATATCTCCTTGCTTGCGCGCAAGAACTTCACCAACGCTTCCTCTTGGCCCGGGTCGAGGTCGGCACCTATGGTAAAGGTGGCTCTCGAGGATCCTTCTTCATCGACCGGTACCTGCTTGGTTTCCGCCTTGTCTTGGGTGAACAGCGGCTTCTTCTTGGTTGGTGCGGCCCCCTTGGCCTCGGAGGCGCCCGTGCCAACGGGCTGTGCCGTCGCAGCGGTCTTGAAGGCAAGCTTGAGCACCGCCACTGCCTCCTTGGCGTCCCCCTTGATAGTGAGGACACCCTTGCTTCCAGGCATCTTCATGAGGTTGTATGCTGGGTGGGTTGCTGCCATGAATTGGGCCAGTGTTGGGTACCCAAGGATGGCGTTGTACGGGAGGCCGATGCGGGCGATGTCGAAGTCGATTAGTTCGGTGCGGTAGTTGTCGCGCGTGCCGAAGGTGACGGGGAGGCGGATCTGCCCCAGGGAGTGGGCAGTACCGCCGCCAACTCCTGAGAAAGGTTTGCTGAGGCTGAGCCGCTCGAGCAGCACATGAAGAAGGCTGAAGGCCTCCATGGAGAGCACGTTGAGGCCAGCGCCACCGTCGATGAGGGTCTTGGTGACGGCTACGTTGCAGATGGTGGGCGTGCAGAGCATCGGGAGCATGCCCGAGCCAGCGGTGGTGACGGGGTGGTCCTCTGAGTCGAAGGTGAGGTCGGCTTCGGGCATGGCCCAGCCCGGCGGAGCCCCCGAGCGCTTGGAAGCGGCGCCGATCTGGCGAAGGAATGGCTTGACATGGCAATCTAAAGGCGGTGCTTGAGAGCCGCCTAGTAGGGCCGCGACCGCGTGGTGCGCCGGTGCCGCGTAGCATGCAGTGAAGAGGTCGCGCAGCTCCTCCCGAGATGCCACCGTGGATCCGGGGAGGTTGAGCAGCCAGGCGCGCGGCGCGCCGGTGAGGGCCATGGGAAACTAGTTGGCCATGACCTTGTCGTCACCCCCGGCCTCGAGGACGGCCTCCTCGTATGCCAGCAGGAAAGTTGTCGGGTCCGCCGCGCCGTCGTAGCGCGGCGGCATCTCCGTCTTGAACTTGGGTGGCCACTGCACCTGCCGCAAGGCGGGGGCCAGGGCTCGAAGCCCCCTGGCCCCGTCGTTAGCGCCAGCCATCGGAGCAGGTAGCAAGGCGCCTGCCATGAGGGCAAAGCGCGGTGGTGGCGGAGCGTAGATTGGTGAAGGGAAGGCTACGGCGCACCCCTACCTGGTGCGCCAAATGTCGGATCACGGGTTCCGGCAAAACCCTCAAGGTTCGAACACTGGGGTGCGCGCGAAGATTTCCCCCCTACCGATCCACGTCCTAGCTTGCTAAGATCTCAAGGACGAACTCGACGAACTCACAACACAAGGGAGACAAGATTTATACTGGTTCGGGCCACCGTTGTGGTGTAATACCCTACTCCAGTGTGGTTGTGGTGGATTGCCTCTTGGGCTGATGATGAACAGTACAAGGGGAAGAACAACCTCCTGAGGTTGAGGTGTTCTTGTGCTTGGTGTGTGGCTAAAGATCAGATGCCTGAGGCTCAGCTCGAGTTTTCCTTTCTTCTACTGTGGTGGCTAGCTCTATTTATAGGGGCACTGGTCTTCTCCCCAAATATTGAGCGGGAAGGGAGCCAACAACAACCAATTTGAAAGGGGACAACTAGTACATCTTATCCTGACAAAAGCGGTCTTCGCCTGCAAAAGGCTCTGGTGGTGACGCCGCCTTAGGCTCCATGGTGACCTCCGTCTTGCCGTCCTGCTGGTCTTGGTCTCGTTGCACTGATATGGAAACCTTTGCTTGATGCCTCGGTACTCCGCGCCTGCGCTTGCCTCCTTAGCACCAAAGAGGAAACAAGGACGCTGCGCGCGCTGGCGCCCGCCTGTTCTCGATCGTCATGGCTCACATCACGAGAACCTCGCGAGGTTTGCCTTGCCTCGATCTCTCCGCCCCTCGCGAGCCTGCCTGGCGTGGCCGCTCCTGAGGAGGTCTTGCGTCGTCCGCCTCGTGAGGCTTGGCCCCTCACGAGGGTCTTGTATGCCTTGTTGATGAAGATGGGTCGTACAGGCCTGCTAGCAAAGCCACGCCGTGGGCCGCAGGCTGGCAAGTCTGGGGACCCCCGTTCCCAGAACACCGACAATCACGCCATTTTGCATAGACACGAAAAGACGGAGGATGCTCCAAAGTGCCAAAGGAAAGGAGGTGCAAATGAAGTAGACGTGTACGTGATGATTCCACCCAAACCTTTCCAAAGTGGGCCCCCTCTTAATAGTACGGCTTTCCTACGACTCAAATCCACCGAAAAGAGACGTAGAGAAATGTCGTCTTCAATAGTCTTCGAGGGGCACCATATCGTCTTGTGCCTAGTCATGATATATCTGAAATACTCAATGCACGTGGTTAGTCCGCAAAAGCATTGTCATCAATCACCAAAACAACTAAGGGATAAATATGCCCTTACAATCTCCCCCTTTTTGGTGGATTGATGATAATACGGGATTTGCACAAAGGGAGAAAACATAGAACATGAGCAAACCCCATACCTCTAAAATATAGACGGGCTCCCCTAGATGTGTGCTATCTAGAAAAATGCTTTGGACTGCACGGCACACATACTAGGATCAACACTCCCCCTATATTTTATAGACAAGGCATATCTTGCAACAATAAGGCTAACACTAAGCAAGATAGTAAATATGAGCATAATGTAAATAGCACAAGATAGCATAAGCTCAATAAGGTACGATGGAGTGCATATGTCTTACACCATATGATAGAAAGGTCTCACAAGCGCAAACCAAACCAGAGCAAACGAGGTTCAACGGAACAAAAGCGAACGAAAAAACACGACACACGACTCGCAAATCCTACACTCTCTCCCCCTTTGGCATCGAGACGCCAAAAAGGCAGAGAGGACAACTACAACACAAGTGGTGGCTCAAGCGGAGTAATCACTCGCACGCTCTCCGTCGGACTCGGCGGCGGGGATGGGCTCCTCCTCAGAATCAGTCCACTTGAAGCCCTGTGCTGCCATCCATTCGGCCTCTGGAGTGATGTGCTTCTCGGATCCGCTGGAAATGTCCTCTCCAAAAGTCCTCAAGATCTTCTTGTCGCGACGGCGACTCTCCTTGGAGGCAACGTGAGTCCGGTACTGCCCCTTGGCTTGCATGCAGAACAAGGTCTTCATCTTGGCCTTCAGCTTCTTAGCCCATGAGGGCTCAGTAGAGGGAGGGGCATACCCAGCAGAGCTATCCTCATCTGCGTCCTCCTCCTCAATATCCTCCTCATCAACATCCATCCTAGCAGCCGCTGCCTCAGCACGAGTAGTAGTGTTAGCCCACTGGGGCTTGATGCGAAGTCTGATGGGGTCATGACAGATCCAGTCAGGGGCCAAAAACTCATCCTGCGGGTAGAGCTTCTCCCACGTCTTCGAGATCAAGAGAAACAGGTAAGGTCCATAGATGGGAACCTTACGGTTGAACACCACAAACTGAAGCTCACACCACATGATGTGGGAGAAGTCAAGTGGTTGGGTTTGACTGAGACGCGACTCCTCACAGATGAGCATCATGTCCACAAGATAGGCATGCACCTTGTCCTTGTCCCCAATGCATGGGAAGAGAGAGTTGCGGAAGATCCGGTGCATAATGTCAAGGAAAGGGTTCAGGACCCATGCCTTCTTGCCACTTGGAAGGAGCTTCTCAACATAATACTGCTGGAGCTTGTTCTTGTTAGCTGACTCGGAGTTGGCATGAGGGTGAACACCAACGGGCGTGTTGAGCCCCTCATCAGGTACGTGGAGCAAATCCATGAAGTCCTTCCATGTAGTAGTCATCTGACGTCCATTGGTCATCCAGGTCATCCTCCGTTCCTCATCAGTATGAAAGTGAAACGAAGCAAAGAACTGGGCCACAAGCTCGGGATCAAAGTCCAGGTGGAAAGAGATCACATCCTCAATGGAAAACTGCTCCACGAGATCCAAGGCCTCACCAAAGTAGGCACGGTGCTTATCCTCCCTCATGTGATTCATATCAATCCAGTGCACGTCCACATATGTGTTCTTCTTGCCCTTGATCACATCCAAATAAATGAGATTCTGCTGCTTGGTCTAGAACAGATCATTCCCTCTGAAGTTGGCACGAGGATTCACATAAGGGTTGATCCTCCTTCGAGAGATAAACTCAGCCAGTGGTATCTCATCCATGCCCATGGAGGGCTCCTTGTTCTTGGTGGCGGTGGTCTTGGTCCTGCGTTGGGGGGCATTGGAGCCCTCTGGAGCTTCATCTTGGTTGCGTAGACGCTTGGAACCCGTGTCACGGCTGGGATTGGAACGGCGAGCAGGTGCACCGGAGCCACCACCTAAGACACAAAACACAAAAAACATGCACGAGAAGTTAGAAAGATCAATGCAAAGACCACAGCAAAACAGGTGAAACAAGTAGAACGCGCACTTGGTAATTGCCATGAGGGAGATTTGACAACAACGGTAGTACTGCTTATCTGCGCGGTACTAAAATTTTAGTGCCGCTCCTAGTCACGGTAGTACCGCGCGGTGACACGGTAGTACCGGGTCTCGGAGCGGCAGTAGAATTTTAGTGCCGCGTCTCGCGCGGTAGTACCGCTCCTGAGGAACGGTAGTACCGTACGAGCGGTAGTACCGCACGGTGTCAGATCTGAATCCCCAACTGGATCTGAGAACAACCGTGACAATGAGACGGTACTACGGTTGATTAAATCTACCATAGGAAAACATATCAAGTATAATCTCTATGCATTACTACTCTCCTACATCCTACTCTTGCAAAGATTTGGCCTAAAATCTCAAGAACAACATGCATCTCCCCAAAAACCTAGAAATGAAAGAACGAACCAAGGAGAGAGGGATTTGGGGAGAAACCTTGTTCATGGCAAGAGGAAGTGGTGGGGAACGATCCCACCGGATGGAATCCGAGGAGAGCGACCGGAGACGGAGATCCGGCGAGGGTCTCCGGCGCCGTTCTTGAGCGAGAGAGAGAGACGGCGTGGGGAGAAACAGATGAATGGGTATGGGGGAGTTGGAACTCTCCCTGCCCGCTCTTAACCCCCACGCGCCCTCGACAGCGCGGTAGTACCGCGTGTCATGGCGGTAGTACCGCCCGGGCGGAAGTACTACACCGTGGGCGGTAGTACCGCTCCCCCAGGTGGCAGTAAAAAATTACTGCCGCGCTGGGTGCGGAAGTACCGTGCGCTGCTCCTGCGGTAGTACCGTGGCAAGCCGCGGTAGTACCGTGTGCTCAAGAGGATGCATGTTTCAAGAACAAAGAAAACAAAAGGCCTTTGCATAGCAACCTTCAAGCGAACGGACACACCAAAACGCTGACACACGAGACAACACACACAAGCTCGACACGACGAAAGGAAGACAAGAGACAACAAGGACTAAAACACGCAACACAACCTCTGCAAAGAGAGGGCGGTGGCCGGAGCCACCTATGTTTGAGTCAATTGGTATGGCACCGCGAAGAATTATCCTTGGGCCCATGACCAAAACTCGTCTTTGAAGCACAAGTACCATCAACAATGGCTAATGTGGAAGAGTTGATGAATTTATGCATAATGGGGGGAGGGAGAGTTCATTGAGAGAACAACACTCCCCCTATGTCCATGCCTACACCTAAACAAGATAACAAGTTGAGTATGGTGGGGTGTGCAAGGGTTCAAGCAACATTGCTCGAATCAATGATATTTAGCTCATGCCTTAACTCGCGAAATCTTGCTTATCCAAGGGCTTCGTGAAAATATCTGCAAGGTTATCATGAGTGTTGACGTAGTTGAGCTCGATCTCCCCTCACCTAATGTGATCCCGGATGAAGTGATACCGAATCTCAATATGCTTCGTCTTGAAGTGTTGCACCGGGTTGAGAGAAATCTTGATGGCACTTCCATTATCACACCAAAGAGGCACTTTGTCACAAATGACACCGTAATCCTTTAAAGTTTGCCTCATCCAAAGAAGTTGTGCACAACAACTACCGGCGGCCACATACTCCGCTTCGGTGGACGAGAGAGACACACAATTGTGCTTCTTGGAAGACCAACTTACCAAAGAGCAACCAAGAAATTGGCACCCTCCGGAAGTGGACTTCCTATCCACTTTGTCTCCCGCCCAATCGGAATCCGAATATCCTGCAAGCTTGAAGTTTGCACCTCTTGGATACCATAAGCCAAAGTTTGGGGTATGAGCCAAATATCGAAAGATTCGCTTGACCGCCACAAAGTGGCTTTCCTTAGGTGCGGCTTGAAACCGTGCACAAATTCCCACACTCAACATGATATCTGGTCTAGATGCACAAAGGTAAAGCAAGGAGCCAATCATGGAGCGATATACCTTTTGATCCACCGCTTTACCATTGGGATCTATGTCAAGTTGGCATTTGACGGGCATTGGAGTGGAGGCCAGCTTGACATCACTTAGCTTGAATCTCTTGAGCATGTCTTGAGTATATTTGGCTTGGTTGATGAAGGTTCCTTCTCTTCTTTGCTTGACTTCGAACCCGAGAAAGAACTTCAACTCTCCCATCAAAGACATCTTGAACTCTGAGGTCATGAGAGCGGCAAATTCCTCATTGAAAGCTTTGTTAGGGGAACCAAAGATAATATCATCAACATATAGTTGGCACACAAACAACTCCCCTTTGACCTTCTTAGTAAAAAGAGTGGGGTCGATTTTCCCAACTTCAAATCCACGATCTTGCAACAACTCAGTAAGGTGGTCATACCACACACGTGGGGCTTGTTTAAGGCCATAGAGTGCCTTATCGAGTTGATACACATGATCGGAGAAGTAGGGATCCTCGAACCCGGGGGGTTGCTTGACATACACCAACTCATTAATAGGACCATTAAGAAAAGCACTCTTCACATTCATTTGTTGCAACATAAATTTATGATGAGAAGCATAAGCAATCAACAAACGAATGGATTCAAGGCGAGCAACGGGAGCAAAGGTTTCACCGTAGTTGATACCCTCAACTTGGGAGTAGCCTTGTGCTACCAATCTTGCCTTGTTGCGAACGATGGTCCCATGAGCATCTTGCTTGTTCTTGAATATCCACTTGGTTCCAATGACATTGTGGTTCCCCGTTGGCCTTGGCACCAATCTCCACACCTTGTTGTACCCAAAGTTGTTGAGTTCTTCATGCATGGCATTGAGCCAATCCGGATCTTCGAGCGCCTCATAGACCTTTTGGGGTTCAACACAAGAGACAAACGCGTGATGTTCACAATAGTTTGCTGATAGTCTACGAGTGCTTACCCCCTTTTGAATGCTTCCAATCACATTCTTCATGAGATGACCCTTGGTGGAGAGCTTGGATGCAATCTTGGCGGCAGGACGCTCCAATTCCTCCTCGGGGGTGAGTCGAGGAGCGGTCATTTGATCATCATGAGCGCCGTCTTGAGCTTGTTCTTGATCATGAGGATGCTCTTGATCTTGAACTTGCTCGGAGGAGAGAACTTGACCTTGGGCATCACTTGGTGATTCAACACCGTTTTGAGATTGATCTTGCCCTTGGTCTTGTTCATGAGGTTGAGGACCTTCACTTTGTTCTTAGGAAGCGTGTGGGCCTTGGGTTGGTGATGGCTCCACTTGAGTGGAGCATTGTCCTTCTCCTCCGGCCACAAGGGGTTCCTCAATGGGTAGGATAAAACCAACTCCCATTCTTCTTATGGCTTGAGGAGGAATTTCATCACCTACATCACAAGTGCCACTTTGCTCCACTTGGGAGCCGTTATTCTCATCAAACTCCACGTTACACGTCTCCTTAATAAGTTTCGTGGACTTATTGAGGACACGGTAAGCATGAGAGTTTGTAGCATAACCAACAAATATGCCCTCATAAGCTCTAGCCTCAAATTTAGACAACCGAACACCTTTATTGAGAATGAAACACTTACACCCGAACACCCGAAAGTATTTGAGGTTGGGCTTGTTACTGGTGAGTATCTCATATGGAGTCTTGTTCAAGCCTTTGTAGAGATAGAGCCGATTTGATGCATGAAACGCGGTGTTGATGGCTTTGGCCCAAAAGTTGTATGGAGACTTGAACTCCGCCATCATGGTCCTTGCCGCATCCATCAACGTCCGGTTCTTCCTCTCCGCTACACCATTTTGTTGAGGGGTGTATGGTGCAGAATATTGATGCTTGATCCCCTCATCACTAAGAAACTCATCCAAGGTGTAGTTCTTGAACTCGGTGCCGTTGTCACTTCTTATTGTCAAGATCTTTGCATTGTGTTGACGTTGGGCTTCATTTGCAAAGTCAATGACGATTTGTTGGGTCTCGCTCTTCCTCTTGAAGAAATATACCCAAGTGTATCTTGAATAGTCATCCACAATCACCAAGCAATACTTTCTACCCCCAAGGCTATCAAAGGATGGAGGCCCAAAGAGATCCAAGTGAAGGAGCTCCAAAGGCCTCTTCGAGTAAATGATAGTCGTGGGAGGGTGAGCCTTTTCATGTAGCTTTCCTTCGATACAAGCACTGCAAGCACGATCTTTAGCAAAACTAACATTTGTTAGTCCACGGACATGGTCCCCCTTGAGAAGACTTTGCAAAGATCTCATATTGACATGGGCTAAACGGCGATGCCAAAGCCATCCCACGTCAACTTTGGCCATTAGGCATGTCGCGGTCTTAGTGGGTCGCTCCGAAAAGTTAATCACATAGAGACCATTCTCGACATGCCCAACAAAGGCTACTTTAAGAGTCTTGCTCCACAAGATGGCCATGGTATTAACATCAAATAAAGTGGCAAAGCCCATGAGTGCAAGTTGACGAACGGAAAGTAAATTGTATGCAAGGGACTCAACAAGCATGACCTTCTCGATCGTGAGATCATGAGAAATGACAACCTTGCCAAGTCCCAATACCTTGGAGGACGAGGCATCACCCCGCTCGACATTGGTGGGCATAGATGGAATCTTGTGCACGTCCACCACCAAGTCCTTGCTTCCGGTCATATGATTTGTAGCTCCACTATCGAGCAACCATGATCCCCCACCGGAAGCAAACACCTACAAGAAATCAATGTTTGGTTTTAGGTACCCATTTTGTAATGGGTCCTTTAATGTTAGTAAGAAGGGTCTTAGGAACCCAAGTAGACCATTCAATGTACTCATAAGAAGAACCGACAAATTTGGCATAAAACATGTCCATCACTAGCACGACATAACACATAAGAAGGGTTAAAGTCGCCGGCTTTCTTGGGAGGGGTAGCATTGCCCTTCTTAGCATCACTACCCTTCACATTGTTCTTCTTCTTCTTCTTAGAAGCACTCTCTCCCTCCTTCACAAAAGTTTGCTTGAGAGGGGGAGGTCGTTTGGCCTTGTCATCCTTCTTCTTGTTCTTGGACTTGGGTGTGAACCCAATTCCTTCCTTGCCCACAACTTCCTTTTGATTGCTCAAAAGGTCATTGAGGTTCTTCTCACCTTGTATGCACGACACAAGGCCTTTCTCAAGTTGCTTCTTCAACTTTGCATTCTCCTCAACAAGATGCACATGCTCACAACATGGGTTAGTAGCATTTGCATTATCAATTAAGACCATATGAGGAAAGGTGGTCTTCTCCTTGGTTAGCTTTACTTGGAGTTGATCATGAGACTCTTTGAGACTAGCATGAGCACCCTTCAAGACCTTGTGAGCCAAGTAAATCAAACTCCTCTTTGAGTCTACCAAGATCAACCCCAAGCTTGGCCTTCTCGGAGTTTAGCACACGAGACACAACAAGAGCATGATCAAGATATTTCTTTAATTTAGCGTGGTCATCATTGTATGACTCCTCAAGAGCCAAATGAGACCTCGCTCTTCCTCAAGAGCATTGGACAGATCCGAAATCTCATCGGCATAGTCACGACTATGCCCCTCCATCTTAGAGATGGTATCTTCGTGAGCCTCGATCATGTCATTGGCTTCACCAAGTTGTTCCAACAGAGCAACGAAGTGCTTCTTGGATTTACCCTTGAGCTTACTCATAAAAGACTCAAATTCATTCTCCTTCACATTAGACCCCCCATGTTCATCAATGCAATTCGTCAAAGAAGGATTATTAATGATGGTAGTTTTGATGTTGGGGGTTACCTTGTTGGTGGCTTTAGCCATGAGGCACTTGGCGGTGATGTTCTCATTGGGTGAGTCAAAGAGAGACACCCGTGGAGTTGTTGCAATGGCAATGGAGGCCATGGCAACCGACTCACCGTCTTCATCATCATCATCCTCATTGTACTCTTCTTGTGCCACCAACCCCTTGGGTGGAGTCTTCTTGGTGAAGTTGCTCTTGTTGGGGAAAGACTTGGCCTTGTCCTTTCGGATGAGCTTGCCACCATTGTCCTCCCTCTTCTCATAAGGACATTCCGCAACAAAGTGGCTCACATTGCCACAATTATAGCAAGTCCTCACTCGTTGTTTAACCTTCGCGCCACTTGAGTTGTTCTTGTTGATGTTGGGCCTAGTGTTCTTCTTGCTCCAAAATTGCCTTGAAGTGAGAGCCATGTGTTCATGATAAGCATACTTTGTATCTTCGGGGTTGCTCTCCTCTTCTTCCTCTTCATCCTATTCTTCCACACTAACCTTGGCCTTCAATGCAAGGTTGGGCTTCTTTGCTCTTTGAGAACGTAACACCGCATTGTCGGCGGTCTTGTCCAAGATACTCATAGCCATGAACTCATCCAAAACTTCACTTGAGGACAAGGTGTGGAAATTCGGCCTTTGACGAATGACGGAGGACATGGCCTTGTGGCAAGGCATCATGGCCTTGAGGAATTTGCGCTTGATCCAATTGTCATCCGTTTCCTTGCTCCCATGATCTCGGAGTGAGAACGCGAGAGTGGTTAATCTCCGATAGAGCTCGCGAGGTTCTTCATCCTCTTTCATTGCAAACTCACCGGCTTCATCTTGCACCACTTCATAGTTGGAGCGTTGAATGCTTGCACTTCCCCTACAGAGTGAGACAACATGGCGCCATGCATCCTTGGCCATGGTGAAGGGCCGGAGATGAGCAAGATCTTCGGGTGGAATTGCATCTTGGATGATGAAGAGAGCATTCTCATTGAATTGATTATCCGCGGCTTCTCTAGGAGTGAAGTTGCCTCGGTCATGCGGATAAAAACCTTCTTCAATGATTCTCCAAAGATTAGTGTTAACATGGTTTAAATGACGCTTAAAGCGATAAACCCAAGAATCAAAGTCCTCATTTTTCACAAACTTAGGAGGAGGACCGGCATCATTTAAATGAGTGGAAGGGATCGGTCCACCATAAATAAGCAGAGGTTCCGCATGGGCAAAGATGCCGGTGCCATTTTTACCACTAGAAGAAGGAGCCTTTTCACTAGTAGCTTCCCCCTTGTCGGAGTTAGCATCCGTCACCTTGTTAGTGGGATCACCCACTTTTATCGGTGCGGTAAAAGTTTAAGCCCTTCTAAGAATTTATTAAACATGCTTTCAACCTCGGTCATCATGGAGGTTTTCATTGTGTCCAAAGCCACATTGAATTCCTCACGAGAGACCGCGGTTCCCCCATCGGCCGTAGACGAGACCGGATTCACACCGGAGTGCTCCTCCACACCGTCTACGGTGTCAACCATACTCTTCGGACAGCAAAGTCCTTAATAAAGAGACGAGGCTTTGATACCAATTGAAATTATCGATATAGTTGACTAGAGGGGGGTGAATAGGCAACTAACAATTTTTAGCTTTTCTTTACCAATTTAAACTTTGCATCAAAGTAGGTTGTCTAGATATGCAACTAGGTGTGCAACCTATATGATGCAACAACAACAAGCACACAAGCAAGCAAAGGATATAACACAAATAAGCTTGCACAACTAAAGGCACGAGATAACCAAGAGTGGAGCCGGTGAAGACGAGGATGTGTTACCGAAGTTCCTTCCTTTTGAGGGGAAGTACATCTCCGTTGGAGCGGTGTGGAGGAACAATGCTCCCCAAGAAGCCACTAGGGCCACCGTATTCTCCTCACGCCCTCACACAATGCGAGATGCAGTGATTCCACTATTGGTTCCCTTGGAGGCGGCGACCGAACCTTTACAAACAAGGTTGGGGCAATCTCCACAACTTAATTGGAGGCTCCCAACGACACCACGTAGCTTCACCACAATGGAATATGGCTCCGCGGTGACCTCAACCGTCTAGGGTGCTCAAACACCAAAGAGTAACAAGATCTGCAAGGGATTAGTGGGGGGAATCAAATTTCTCTTGGTGGAAGTGTAGATCGGGGCCTTCTCAACCAATCCCTAGAAAATCAACAAGTTTTGATTGGCTAGGGAGAGAGATCGGGCGAAAATGGAGCTTGGACCAACAATGGAGCTTGGGGATGGAAGAGGTGGTCAACTCGGAGAAGAAGACACCCCTTATATAGTGGAAGAACAAATCCAACCGTTATCCACCAACCCAGCCTGCGTAGCACGGTACTACCGCGCCAGGGACGCGGTACTACCGCAAGGGCACGCGGTACTACCGCAGGGCCCCCCGGTACTACCGCCTGTGCAGCAGAAACCAGACCAGCCCAGATGCAATGAAGCAGAGGGCGGTAGAACCGCTGGCGCGGTACTATCGCTCCCCCTTGCGGTACTACCGCAAGGCAGGGATAGACTAGATATTGGGAAGGCACGGACATATAAAAATACATCCGTGGCAACTTCCGCTGAGTTGGCACCTATGCAAAAATCCGACACGGTAGTACTGCAAGCCAGGAGCGGTACTACCGCGCGGGGTGTAGATGTGAAAAATTACATCCGCTCCTACTGTCGCGCATGCTGCTGAGCCAGGCCAGATCGCACGGTACCACCGCGCACCAGGCGCGGTACTACCGCGTAGGGCGTGGATGTAAAGAATTACATCCGCCCCTACTACTGCAGCCGCAGCAGCGCCTGGCCTAGGGCCACAATACTACTGCTCCAAAGGAGCGGAACTATCGTGGGCACTTGCGGTACTACCACGCATGAGGCCGGTACTACCGCAAGGGCCTGCTGTACTACCGCTCCTAGGAGCAGTACTACCGCATGCCCCAGTTCAGCAATCACGACATTTTGCATAGACACGAAATGACGGAGGATGCTCCAAAGTGCCAAAGGAAAGGAGGTGCAAATGGAGTAGACGTGTACATGATGATTCCACCCAAACCTTTCCAAAGCGGACCCCCTCTTAATAGTACGGCTTTCCTACGACTCAAATCCACCGAAAAGAGACGTAGAGAAACGTCGTCTTCAATAGTCTTCGAGGGGCACCAAATCGTCTTGTGCCTAGTCATGATATATCTGAAATACTCAATGCACGCGATTAGTCCGCAAAAGCATTGTCATCAATCACCAAAACAACTAAGGGATAAATATGCCCTTACACAATGCCTATGAGTTTTTCACATATTGTTCTTGCTGTGTTACTATTGCTATTGCTACTGTCACAACTGCTACAAAACTTCTACTGCTGTTACCATTACCATTGCTACTGTTACCACTGCTATCAAAACTATTATATTACTGTGCTACTGATCACCGTGTTGCAGATATTTAATCTCAAGGTGTGGTTGAATTGACAACTCAACTGCTGATATTTACAAATATTCTTTGGCTCCCCTTATGTCGAATAAATAAATTTGGGTTGAATACTCCACCCTCGAAAACTATTGTGATCCCCTATACTTGTGGGTTATCACGTTGCAGCGGCTACGAACGGCGGCCTGATTCCTGCAGGATGAAGCTCCCGGCGACACCGACGTCTTGCACGAGCGGAGGTGGCGGCATCCGCTCTCGGCTGCTACCCCCGGCGAGCCTCAGCTGGTGCTCCAGGCCACCCCGGGCTGCTGCTCTTGACGCCCCGTCTGTGAGGAAGGAGGGTTTATGTGGCTGCTCCGGGCTGTTGCTGCTCCCGGCCAGGAAGACAAAGTTGTATCAGTGCCAGCCAATGATTTCTTGTGTAATTGGGTGATTGTTTTCTGATATTTTCATGATTTTAGAAAAAACGCTAAACATTGCTTAGCACCGCTATAGCAAAGCTATAGCTTCCTTAGCTGCCTGAAGAAGGCACCGCTAAACACCTTAGCCCGCTATTTAAAACATTGTGTCAAACCCACAGAGATAGCCTAGACAGAGATCACCCGAGTGGATCCACTTCCCATGGTCTCGAGTGCTTCAGCCGGTACATCTGTGCCACAAACATTCCGGCTAACTTCAGGTTGGCGACTGGGATCAGCAAGTTCACCGATGAATCAAAGTCAGAAACTTGGTTGGAAGATTACCGAGTGGCCGTCCAGATTGGTGGCGGCAACCACAATATGGCTATGAAGCATTTGCCTTTGATGCTCGAAGGGTTCGCGAGAGCCTGGCTCAACCAGCTACCTCATGGCAGCATTTACTATGACCTGGCCCGAGTGTTCGTGAAAAGTTTTGAAGGCACGTATAAACAGTCGGGTGGATTGGCAGAGCTGCAGCACTACGTGCAGAGGAACAACAAGACTCTCCAAGAGTACATCCAGTGATGGACCACTTTGCACAACACAATGGAGAATGTTAGTGAGCACCAAGCCATCTGTGCTTTCAAGGCAGGTATCAAGTACCGAGAGCTCATCCTGAAGTTTGACCGAATGGACACTCCAGCTCTGAGCCGAGTGATGGAGATAGCCAGTCGGTATACAAATGGGGAAGAAGAAGACCGAATAAGAAGCGGCAAGGGGAAGGCTGGAGAGCCCAATCAGCTTGGCAACAACTTCAGTCGAAAGCAGAAGCGTAAGGCCGACGCGGCCGACAATGTCGAGGCAGCGGCCCTGGCTGGATAGGGGAAAGGCATGGGTTTATTGAAGCAGAAGAAGGAATGGGCTGCCAAGAAGAAGAAACACTCAGAGGGTGACATACTTGATCAGCCCTGTCAAGTTCACACAAAGAAAGATGAAGATGGCAACCTGATTTTGCCAAAGCACACCACTCGGGAGTGCAGATTGCTAAAGCAAGCTATGACAGAAGACCCTTCAAATGACAAGGATCAAGACGATGACGACAGGGGGAAGAAGCCCGCTAGAGGTTATCCCACTGTGGAGAAAGTTCTGATGATTTTTCAGATGTCGAATGCAAAAGAAATCTGCGAGTGTGGGCTGTATGGCCCACTCACGGCCCCGCAAGCTAGTTACCCCTTTGGGGGTCTACCGACGCAGGATCAGATGGTAGGGTTAGTGGCCTACCGCCGGGGTTAGTGGTGGTAGCCCCTTTGCCACATAGGCACGGTCAACAGGTCTAGACGAGCGTCTACCGGGCGGTAGCCTGTTAGCTTTACCATCACTGTGTATGGTGGTAGACTAAAGGGTCAGACCGTGCAAAACTTTAAACCAGTCATTTTATGCTAAACTCAATGTTACAAGGTCAAAAGCAATGCTTTTTTTAACATGAGTAATTCGATGCTAAAATCACAAAATCAAAACAGTGATTTTGGGCTTTTGGCCCTCCCATGCGATTGATCGAAATGACATGTTATAACATTTGGGCCCGATTCTCTCTCAAAAAATAAACTGGGCCTGAGGAATCATCTATAGTCCAAATCTCCAAGAGATTCCAAGGTCCTGTCTGGCCTCTTCAACCCCACGCCGCGATCTCCCATCGTCCTCACTGAGACCGACCACTCGCCGTCGTCCCCATCCGAGCAGCAGCAGCGCGCGCGCTGGCTCTTCGGCTTTGCCTCCTCGACTTGCTCCGCAGCTTCTGCTCCACCCCCGGCTAGACGGCGCGCCTTCTCGGAGAACCTTCCTCGTTGACCTCCTCGCCTGGAGCCGCATCGCTTCTGCCGCGCTGGGCGCGGCGGCTAGCGCTACTGACTCCTGCTGGCCCTTCCCCCACCACTCGCCACCCCAACCCCACCTTTCCTCTTCTAAGACGAAACCAAGGGCCGCCACCGCGTCAGTCGATGGGAGATCGTGCCCCGCCGGCCGAGATTCGGTAAGGATCTGCACGCCCACCTGAAGACCTAGACCAAATTGCAGCCATGGAGCCGTCAGCTAAGGTAGATACGCAGCCGAAGCCGCGGCTCATCGTTCGCCTTGGCATATTCCTCGCTTCTCACCACATACTCTTCAGGTCTGCTCCCCATCTCTCCCTATTTAGCACCATGCTCAGTCATTTCCTTTTTCTTGTTCCACTGACAAAGTTCTTCGCCATTTTGTCGCCAGCGCCTTGTGCTGTTCCGCGGGCATTATCGCACTCCTCTTCCTCCCATCACTTGCAAAGAACACATACCTCTCGGAGAACGCTCTTATACCTGGTACACAATCTTCTTTTTCACCGTGGTTATTTAGATCCCCTGTACAATAGATTTGTAGTGGAGCGATCGGTACCTTAGCAAAATAGAGGGCTGAGTACGATATACCGGAGTGGCTTCCCATGGTTATGATTCAATAGTGAAGGCAAACCATCCATGTCCACTGCGTCAAGTATTCATCTTATCGTGCTAGTAGCAATTTATCAGTTCATATGTTCATGTAAGGCAAGCAGCATATGGCCGTTCAAAGACGGAACATAATGTTGATTTGGAACCTTTGCATGTAGGCTCTGCAAATCCATTGTTCTCCAGCGAGGATGTCACGGAAGCTAACAAGTTTATCAAAGGAATTGAAGCTGCAGCTGGGGAATCAAGAGGAGGAATGTAGGTTATTCTATCTAAATCCCTTGTTCTATGTTCAACTTCCTTTTCTGACAACAGTGGGTTCATCCTTATTTTTATTACGCTGAATCTGCATCCTTGTTTGTACAAATGTATGGATAGATGTGTAACGTTCAATATTTCAAGCCTGCCATTAAAGTGTTTGCCATGATGAAATCTGTGATGGTTATTCCAACAATATATAGTAATTTTATTAATGAACATACACATGGTATCCATGGAATTCTAAATTCGAAAGAGTAATGCTTGTAAACATACACACAGAATCAATTTTGTCCATATATTAGTTAAACTGACGTTGAAGACATGCCAATTTCAGATGGTGATATAACGCAAGTGAAGGGTGTCATACTGGATTGTCAAGAGTAAATAGTACAACCTCCGCCCAGAATTAACTGTCGCTGAAATGAGTGTATGTAGACGCGTTTCACTCATTTCAGCGACAGTTAATTCCGGACGGAGGGAGTAGTTCTTACCTGTGTCTGCTTTAATGTGCAGTTTTATTACAAATGTCACAGGGAAATGCCAAAATTCATAGTGCAACAAATGAAAGATCTGGGTGCAGAAGTGTGTTACCACGAATTCCTCCCTCATAGCAAGCATTTTCAGCGACATACCTGTGTCTGCTTTAATTCATAGTTCTTACCTGTGTCTGCTTTAATGTACAGTTTTATTACAAATGTCACAGGGAAATGTCAAAATTCATAGTGCAACAAATGAAAGATCTGGGTGCAGAAGTGTGTTACCACGAATTCCTCCCTCATAGCAAGCATTTTCATCCTCTGAAGTTCTTTACTTCCATGACAAACGATTTGGCAGTTCGACCCAATGGCACCTATTCCAACTCTGGAACTAATACAATTGGCATTATACGAGCTCCTAGGGGTGATGGAAAAGAAGCTATAGTATTGGTTACTCCTTACAATCCTCAGAGAGTTCAGGCAAATGAAGTACTATCACTCGCACTTGGTTTCTCTGTCTTCTCCCTCTTAAGTCGAGCTGCATGGCTGTCGAAGGATATTGTGTGGTTATCTGCAGACTCGCAATTTGGGGAGTACACCGCAGTCTCTGCATGGTTAAATCAGTACCATAACCCTATGTTTGTGGGTGGTGTTAAACATGAACCTGATGGTATTGCAGAAAAGGCTGAATTTACGGATTTCAAACGTGCTGGAACGATGGCTGCTGCTCTCATATTTAAAGTTGGGGAAACTAGGAACTATGGTGATAGAGATAGTGTTACAATGTACGCGGAGGCATCTAATGGCCAAATGCCAAACTTGGACCTTCTGAATGTGGTGCACTATCTAGCTGTTCATAGACAAGGTTTTCGTGTGAACATTGAGACAATTAGTTCGTTGTTGAGTTCTGCATGGCTTAGGGCTATTGCTGAAGTGATTCATACTCTTGGGAGTATATTGAGAAAAATAAATCCTGACTGGAAGCTTGATATTACAGCCTCTGATTATGTGGAGGGGACTGCCAACCTTGCTAGCTCTATTTATAATCAGGTAATTGGACTGGGTATTTTCCATTCTATCTTAAACAACACTAGCTTTTCAACTGAACCTAATCACTTCTTGTTGGGTTTTTGTTAAAGCAGGCTCTTGGAGTGCCCACCGGATCCCATGGTGCGTTCCGTGACTATCAAGTTGATGCCGTTTCTTTAGAATTTTCACCAACATTTTATATCAGAAATGAGAATGCCAAATCGTCATTTCTTGTAAGGGGTGGAAGGTCAGTTCTTACCGGGTTACTTCAGGCTGCATTGCTATGAAATATTTCAAACGTCTTGTGATTATTGACATGTGTTGAATAGCTTAGTAAGAGGAAATATATAAGGTTAATGTTCTTGATTATCAGAGACAAGATAATTATAGACCCTGGAAGTTGTATCAATTAGCTATGGATCTTAAGACTTGGCCTGCTGATAACCTTACACTGTTATAATAGGCCTGTTCAATTCCAAAGGTTTATTTTCATTTTTCAGCAAAAGGTGCCTACTCTACATTTTATACAGCGCATGATTGAAACATAGTTTATACTGATTTGTTCAGATATTGACATGCTGCTTTTTGTTCAGGTTACTTGAAGGGGTGGTACGTTCTGTGAATAATCTGCTCGAGAAGTTCCATCAATCATTTTTCCTATATTTCCTCACAGCTCCGAGCAAGTTTATTTCAGTTGGTGTCTATATGATTCCTTTTGCACTGCTTGTGGTACCCCTCCCAATAGTTGCTGCTGCTCTTGCCGATGGCGGTAGAAAAAAGGGAAAATCAATCGATGCCAGTAAAACAAAGGGCAGTGCTGATAATCTGCAAACCGAGGGTGGATCATGGGAATGGCTTCAAGCTGCAAGAGTTCTGCTTGTTATCCAACTTTGGGCAGTGATTGTTTCACTACTACCGTACTACATTAGTCAAATTCCTGATGGTACACCAATACAAAGTTCAGTGATCTGGGTGGTGCTCGCCATTTTGACATTGATCGTCCTATATGCCATGTTTGGTTCACCATACTCTGCTGGTGTTGAATGGAAACTTCTGAAGGCCACGATGATCACTTCAATCTCAATAGGGCTGGGGCTTATGTCGATAATAAATTTCGCTACTGCTCAGCTTGGGGCGTTGATTGTGATCCCAATGTGCCTGTTTTCTCGACCGCTGAAAGCACAGCTTGGTTTGAGCTTCCTTCCACGGACAGTATTGTGTGCTTCAAATATACTTCTTGCTGTCTTTGGTTTCCCTCCAGCTGCATTGTTGATTATGAAAGGGCTGTCCAAGGGGTCCTGGACGGTAGACCTTGGAGATTTCTGGGCGTCAATGGAGTTCTTGTGGGAATGGAGTAGCGCCACGTATCTGTATCTGTTTCTTGTCCATCTTCCCTGCTGGCTTCTATGCATCCATGTCTTGCTGCATCCATGTCGCCAAGTGGGATCAAAGGTTAAGCGGGAGTAGATTGTTTGATCTGGGAATGTTTGAAGATCTAGAACAGTGTAACAGATGTGTCAATTTCTACGTTCTTCGGTTTGCTAACCTTTTTTATTATAAGAATTGCTTGTTTTTTCTGAGATGGAGAGGATCTACAGGCGACAGCGAGTGGGAGAAAATTGATCTGTCTTACAGTGTCAACTTTGCAAAACAATGTAAAACATTGATGTTCGTAAGGATGCTGGATTGTTGTGGACGCATCACAAGTAGTCCAGAGATATGTGCAAAAGCGCAAATGGTGCATCCTCAGTGGGCTGTGCAAATACAAAATCGCACATTTGTCTGTTGCACAAAATTAATAGACAGAAGTTCCTGAACTACCTGGTCTGATTTGAACCATGAAACTGTTTATATTGAACAGTTAATTTGTTTTTAAGCATAACCTATCCTGGTTTTTAAAAGTGATTTTGTAGTTCATCATTTTCAAATTTAAACGAGAGAATCATTTGTGTAGGAAAACTTCCGAAATAATAACCTGCAAAACTAAAAGACATGAGAATTCATTCTTTTTTTCTACTGGAGCAACAATGATTCTGCATTGAAATTTATTGTCTCTCAGTTCTTTGGCACCAACCAATCGTTTCAGATTATTTTTTTGGGTCCCTTCTGAGACATAACCACTCCTCGAACCTTAAGACCGGTTCTTACCTCTAGGGTCTAAATTTTTTGTGAAAGAATTCATGTACGACATGTGGCCATTTTTGCTTTGTACAGATCATGATAACATTTTGGACAATGCTGAAATGATGCAAAACCACTTTCAAACACCTGCCTGGGGCTCAGCTTATTTTAGAAAATAAGGTATAATACAAATGATTTCAAGCTTCAAAGGCTGAGCCCAACCAAAACGCCATAGTTCGAGATTTTACCAGGCTTCTTAGAGAGAGAAAATGGGTACACTAAACCGCCTTTGCTTCCGTTTGCCTCGGTTTGCAGATTCATACTACGATCGATGCAGATTCATACTTCGATCGAACAGCACGCAACTTTCAGCCCACCCCACTGAGCGCTTAAGCATCAAACTGTCACTGTTACATACAGAATATTGCTTTCTCCAGGTTGACACTATAAAGTAAGCATAATGAGATAGGAGATTTGGTCGAATAAACAAAAACCGCTGACTAAGATTGACCAGTAAAGCATAATATGCAATGTAACCCGAAGAAAGAAATTGTAACTCCGAGGTGCCATCTGGCTACATATAATGCAAGCTAATAAAAAGTCACAACGACCAACAAGTTCAGCAAGTATCAATATAACAGTAGACCAACGATTTTAGCGTCGCGTTCCTTCCAAAGCACTAGAATCACATCCAGAATTCTATATCAGGCCTTGGCGCTGCAGATCAGTATAGGTCTTTTTGTTGTAGATGTTTCCATCCTTATCTTCATACTCTTCTTCCAAGTCTGGCCGCCACTTGTTCTGCCCTTGCTTTGCTTGTATTCTCTCCCAGAGTGCTGTCGCTTCCTGGCGATACAAATCAGAGATGTGAAACAAAAACAATACATGACACAGCACATGTTCAATATGATTCAGATCAACTTACGGGTCAAATTTAATGACATTTTCTCCCTTTTCCCTAATTTACCTTCTTTCAGCAATTATGACTAACACTCAACAATAATTTATCTCTCTTAGTCCGAGACATTAATACAATGGACACCATGGTCTCCCTCTATTAATATCTCAGTTTCATGACTTCTATCCGTGTGACTAACCAAAGTATGGCTTACAAATTATTCAAACAAGGGGGATGCTTCATAAACCCTAAACATGGTATAGTGTCCATCTATCCTTGAGGAAAGTTAAACTCAACTTCAAATTACTGTTTATTCCAACATTATGAAGTTCACAAAAATCTGAAGCAAGCAAAAGGCATGACTATCAGTTTAAAAAAACTAAGTTACAGGCACTTGCTCACAATGCACACTACCCTGAGCCCGAGAAGAATATTTTCCAAACATTATCCTAAAGACAGGACTGCAAGCAAGAGATCACATAAACAAGACAACAGAAAAACAGCAGGTGTACCTTGATGGATGTAATTTCATTGAAGTTCTTAGTATTAGGAATGCCAAGGCATCGCATCCCATGCTGATGGCGCCACTCCTTGAAATGGCGCTCATAAGCCCTTCGCCCCCAGTAACTGTGGTTACCACATATTTCACACTTGAATTCCTGACAAGAAATAGTTAAAACATTAGACATCTAGTACCAAATTTGATGCTGATATCTGGGCATATAATAGAAATGATGCTATTGATGTTCAAGTCGAGTCTAATATTTGACAACAGGTAAAACACAATAAATATAGATGAAACTATGTGCAAGCTATCAAACATTAAAATTTAGCATTCATTTTTGGAAACATACCATTCTGTAGCTCCAAACATCATATTGATAGTAGTATTAAAGAAAGATAAAGTCATAAAAATGTGAGCCTTTATTTGTTGGTCGACAGTTCCTCAAATTACAGAACATATATAATTAGTTGACACCCAGCAAAGCTGATCCAAGATCAAGTAGTTGATATAAATAATATAGGCGCATTTGGTTCGCTACCACACATTGCCACATCTAACAGTGTCAAACTGTGGCAAGCCACAAAAATTGTGACTAACAAATTGATGGCCATCTCTTGAGCAATGTTTGGCTAGAAATGTGCCACTGAATGTGGGGTTACAAGACTAAGAAAGTATGGCATGACAAGAGTTTGGCAATGAAGTCATACTAGCCTAACTAGGTTAACTTACACGTAGCATGTCATGCTATACAACCGTACATGCCCTATACAGGTTGCCACTGCCCATCAGCAATTAATTGGCGGTCACAAACATTAGGTGACTATCTATACATTCATGTAGGAAGAACATGTAATAAAATGACATGGGAATATTCAGCAAAACAGTAAGATGAGCTATTGACGTAGACTGAAGGCAAAAAAAAGTATTGATAAATGATACTGACTAATTAAGCTGTTAGCGATAAGATAAGGCCAGTTACCTGACCAAGACCGTGAAGCTTATAGAGCCAATAAGGGATAGGTTTCCCGTCCCAGCCCATTGGTAACTTGAGGGGGTTGTAGATTTGTTGGTCTTCATCATCACTTTCACTATCAGCTTGTACTTCTTCCTATAAGAAGTCACAGAAGATAGAAGTTCAGATAAACAGAACAGTACTTTACTAAACAGAAGAAAATGTAAGTAAGTTGAAGTTAAGGGAGAAACTAAGTACCTCTTCCCGCTCTGCTTCCATTTCTTCATAGGTCAAGGTCAGCTTCTTCTCCGCATTTTCCTTTGTTCTTACAATGACCTGCACACAAAAAAAGATAGACATAAAATTATAAGAACATGTCGTGAACAATGCTGATGACCCGTAGTCCTACCAAGATAAAAGGTAACTTTGTAAACTATACCACGAAAAGTAGATCATGCTAGAATTCCATACACATGGAAACACTGGTTTGAAATCTAGGAGCTTCTGGTTCACCAATGATCACTTTCGTAGGGAACATGATAGAAAAGGTGCATCATGGCATTGGTGACAGCAGCACTCAGGCGATGGCAACTTTTGCTATTGTCTTCATTATAGATGAAGTTCAATTATTTTGTTCACTTGCTATATACATCATGCCGAGGATCACTTTTAGATAGGTTGATAAATGTTGAGATTCTAGGGTAAGTTAGGATATAATGGTCCCAGTACTTCTATTCACGACCATCCTATATTCCTAACCTATGCACAAATAAACCAAAAGATGGCTCATTACATGGAGGGAGCATCTGCAAGGGATATTAGCCTATCCTAGCACAAGGCCATTCCTCAAACTGTGATTATGACCTTACTAACCGACCCATGCTGAAATGGATAATTGACTGCACATGTTACTGCACAACACATAAAAGGAATAAGAGCTGACCTCATCGAGAATCTCACATAAGCGCTTCATCTTCATTTCAATCAAAGCAATTTCCTTCTTCAAATCATCACCTTTGGCAAAATGCTTACGATCCAGTTTTTCCAAGGGTGTATGCTGCAAAAGTATGGCCATGATAATAAATTTAGAACTGATAAATAGCCATAAAAACAATAAAATTAGCAACAGCCTTTGGTAGTCACCTTCAGCAAGAAAAGTCGCTCAGCACGCTGTTGAACAGTGCCACCACCCTTCAATCCACGAGCAGTTAAAGCCTGGAAAAAAATGTTATTACATAAGGCCATTTCAAGTACGAAGTAAAATAGAACCTGAACTATGTTACAAGATCAAACCTCCTTCAACTTTTCCGGACCAAGCTCTACAAGCTCTTCAACAGTACTGTAGTAATCAAGGTCTACTGCAGACTCTTGCAACACAGATTCTTTCTCTGTGCCCTTATTCTCCCATCCAGGAACTTCGCCATTGATCCACTGTTCTTCAAACTCACTTTCCAACTGCACAAGTATAGATACTATTTGCTAGTCAGTCGTCACTCATCAGTTATCATGGAAGTGCGAACCTATATGTGGATGATAGTGGTTCTTTCTAGCTCTATGTTAAACTTGTATTCTCAACCCACCACCAGCAATGATACAATTAATCATAACAGTGATAGATAATGGGTGAGATCTGCTTAAAGTATTCCCTCCGTCCACGATCTGCTTAAAAGTATTACCTCCGTCCACGAATAAGTGTACATATAGAAATTTTAGGGCAGAATATGAAGCGAGCTAGAAAATGCATTGGAAAGATGCAAGGCACCATCTCTCTCCTCTTCAATTACCCCACCCCCAATGAGCTAAGTGCATGTAGAAAGTGAGGAGACCATGCGTTGAATGTTATTGGTCTTGATTACCGTGTGATGAGAGAGAAGCATTTTTTTCTACTTTAAAGTGCATTGGGAAGATAGAAGTACACTCTTTTGTGGACAAAATTTGAATGCCAAACGTACACTTATTCATGGACGGAGGGAGTATATAACAAGTGTCAAGTGATGCACTATGTCATCACATAAGCAGGTGTGAGCACAGACCACAGAAGAAAGACAGTATACTTGAATGTACAAAGAGGATTGACCTTTGTAAAAATCTTCTCAATATCTTGCAACGGTTCTGTACGATACAGAAATGACATCAGATATTCCAAAATATGCTCCAAATATTCTTTGTATGGCCTGCGAAATTGAAGAAAATGGAAGATAGATCATCTTTACAGAAATGTATGGACTTCAAAAATATATGGTTGACCAAATAAATGTTAGACATGTTAATAGTAAATTTTAGTTAATCCCATATACTTGAATACAGATCTTACTACGACCCCACCACTCTATAGTAATTACCTGTTATGTTTAATGAACACGGTGTTCTTAGTTTAATAAACAGATTGCAGTGGAAAAGAGGGAATTCAGGGACAACGGACAAAACTAATACTCCCTCCGTTCCAGAATATAATGTGTATCGATTTCCATGCAAGTCAACCATTTGAATGTTTGACCAAGATTATACAATAAAATAACAACATCTTCAATACCTAATAGATAAAATATGAAACTACTTTTCATGATGGATCAAATGAAAGAAATTTCGTATTGTGGATATTGATATATTTTTCTAAAAACTCGGTCAAACATGCACTCGTTTCACTTTTGAAAAAACAAATACACCTTATATAAAGGAACAGAGGGAGTACTTATTTGTAACTTGAGATTCATGTACAACCTATATCTCCTTGTATATTAGAGATTCCAGCTCCATGCAAAGGGAAGGGGAATCCTAACATGACTAATCCTGACCTGATAAAAACCTATCAATCTGGTATTCAGCTCATCAGGATGAAGAAGTGGTGTGGTAATGCCATCGGGAGTGGCATCCAGCAAGAAGGTAGTAGGCTTGGCTGGTGCTAGAGGTACAAGGGCGATCCCGTCCAGTGTGGGGAACATCATTGGCGCAAGTTAATTTGGAGGAGGTTTGGATGGAAAGAGGCAGTGGGTGACTCAAGTACAACCTAGAAATTGGGTGAATGGGGCTAACGTTACTTTGTGTCATGAGCTTTTCATCATGGGCACTGGGTATTCGACGGGGTTGTTACTGCATGCGACAGATTTTTCGGATTTCCATTTCCTTAGTTTATAGCATCCATCACATGATTATTTTGTTGCTACCATACCGAATACCAATAAAACTGGATTGGCTGGGAAGGTATGCCTTTTGGGGTTCCATTTGGTCAGGAATTGGCCATTCTAGTTCTAACCAACACAAGATGAAATCAAGGGAAATATATCTAAGATGGATGTAGAATTTTGAGATAAGCTCACGCCAGGAGATATGTTATTGGTCTTAGAGAAAACGCTGATAACATACCTGGTAGCTTTTAGATTATGTGCGATTTTTTCAGTCTGAGCAAAAGTGCCAACGTATGCTGAGTATTCCATTAGTGATCCAAACTTGGAATTTATGAACTCGTTGTAGAGCTCATGTAGGTCCAAGTACCGGCCAAATGCTTCCTATCAAAACACAGAGCAAGAACATTAGCAAACTTAAAAGTGACTGCGATTAGAACAGCATACGCCAACGGGATGAACGTGCAATGTGGATTAGAACTACATGATAATGCAAACAGTAACAATAAATGAGCAGTAATTGGTTCTCAAGTTATCAAGCTCCATCTAGTATCTTGTCATTAACCTAAATCTTACCATGCATAGCACCGTGATCCTACAAGAGGAATCAAATAACCCTGCAGAAATTAAAATACACGTATCACAATAGAGATACCCTCGAGTTCAAGACTGCTGCAGTAAAATGGAAAACAAGGCTGCTACTTGACGCTAAAATGTTCTTAGCAGACATTATTAATGATTTACCCCAACTTTGGCACTTAATATAATCAGCTAAGTAGTTCTTAGCAGACAGACTTTATTGATGATTTACATCAACGTTGGCACTTAATAATCAGCTAAGTATGGCAGAACGAAGCAGTGCTAGACAATTTAGAAAAAGGCGTCCAGATGAGGTTGCCATGAATTTCACTTCTCAAAAAAGGAATATATAAACATAGGTAAGTAAAGAAAATCAAGTAAACATGGCTTAGGATAATCAAGTAAAGAAAATCAGATCAACCACAATATGGCTTAGGATAAAACAGTGCACAAATCATCGCAAGCAGGATTATCCAAGTGAAAATTATACTGGACAGTACCTCGCCAGTGAATTCAATAGCTGGTTCCTCCTTTAGTAGCTCCTCATAATCATCAGTTTCACTGACGAAACGGGCAGAGTGATTCCGTCTATGGTAATCACGAATCTGCAAGCATGCAACAAACTGTAAATGAAAGAATAATCACCAGTGAAGAAATAGTAAGTTTTCCAATAACACTCAGTTCTGATCTGCCTCACGTGTGTCAACCAGAGGGTCATGGTTGAGATGAAGTGCAGGATAACATAACCCGAAAATTCACCAGTGTGTATGTAGTGTAATTTCCAAGTAGGATTGCTAGAAAACATGTTCTAATCTTATTATTTGGCTTTCTGAGGGTTGTCATGTCGTCAAGAAAATCTAGATAGTCACTGAATAATTTGGTTTCCTATCATCCAGATTTTGGTGCAAGGATCCGAGATCAAATTATTAAAAAGAACTACACCCTCCGTGTACTAAATTAGAGACACTTAATATGGAACGGAGGGAGTACCAACTAAACAACGATAGCATGGAATGTTTTTGTCGGTGCATGAACTGCAGCATCCACCGCCTGGCTAGCATTTTGCCACTTTAAACTGTCTGATTCCATGGCGTGCTTAAGTGATTCTTGGGCAGAGTCAGACGGGCTACAGTTGATTATTTACCTCTTTCAGCCTTTCATAGTACTTGGGGAAGATGTCACTTTGCACCGGCGCGGTAAGATGGGTGGAGATCTCATCCTTCCTAGCACCGTCCTTGTCTTCATAGATTTCCACCTAATTAAGAAAGTCATATTAGCAAAAATTGCATTAGAAAGAAAAACAGACGATTCCCAAAACAACAAAAACGGGGAAATAGAAGCACGAAAATAAAAGTCCTAAGATAATCCAATGAGTTTATCTACGCTCGCCCACATCTTATAAAAATAAGGCCGAAAAATCAATTTATCTAGCTCGAGTTCGGAATTCCCCAGAATTAGCACGGGTCGACCAACGCCAAACCATAACAGGTGGAGCTAACACACAGGCAACCCTAGGCATCTCAATTCAAGATGTCGCAAATGACATGGAACAAAACCAATCCTAACCGACAGAAAGCAGAGATGCGACACGGCCAAGCTCTGGCCACGGCAGACAAGCATTACACGAAAGGTACAGCCACTAAATCAGGCGCGAAACCCTAGATAGACAGGAGGAGGAGGGGCGTACCAGCTTGTCGGAAGTGGAGACGACGAGATCGAGCATGTGGCGGACGCGGTGGGACTGGAAGAGGCGGTCGCGCGCGTTGGCGGGGTCGCGCTGCAGCTCGCGCACCGCCAGGCGCTCTAACCGCTCGAGGTCCTCGTGCGCCGCCCGCGTGGCCTCCAGCACAGACGACGCCATGGCTGCCGCTTCAGCTAGGGCGCCCTAACCCTCTCCTCTGCCGGTACCCCGTGTGGTACCAACAGAGCCCGGGGGTCACGCTGCGCGCAGAGTCTGGGAGCGGCGAGGGGGGCCGGGAGGGGAGAGCGTCGTGGCTAGGGTTTTGAGATTTCGCGGCCGGGGACGGACTGTCGGGAGGACGAGCCGTTCTCACGGCTCGGGTAATCGGGTTCGTCTATTTCTCCCTCGTAGCGAGAGGGGGCGAGCGCTCGCTCAAGTTTTTCGCCGTCGTGCCGCTCGCGTGCTGGGCCGGCCCATCAGTTAACTCCCTGTGCAACTTACACATAAACTCCATCACCAGAAAATTTTGGGAGCAACTAGTTAACGAGCGCTCCTTCGGGAGCCTCGCAACGATCAACGTCACTTGGCGCGCCCTCAGCCATTCGCCACGTGTCGCGCTCTGGACGCTCCCTCCAGATTTTGTTTTTTTATTTTTCCGCACGCGTTTTCGGCTTTTTAAACGGTTTTTTTTCCGGATTTTTTCGACGTTTTGGTTTTTCCCCGGTCTTCCTTAGCGTTTTCTCCAAAAAAAAATACGCGAAAAAACGCGTTTACTTTTTTTTCTTTCGTGAAAAGTCATATTTTTTTTCGCGAGAGGCACGGTTGTGCTTTAGCGAGAGTCACGGCCGTGCCTTTCGGAAACGAAAAAAAACGCGTTTTCTGTTTTTTTTCTTTCGCGAGAGTCACGGTTTTACTTCTGCGAGAGGCACGATTGTGCTTTCGTGAGAGTCACGGCCGTGCCTCTCGAAAAGGGAAAAACAAAACGCGTTTTCTGTTTTATTTTCTTTCGCGAGAGTCACGGTTTTGCTTCCGCGAGAGGCACGGTTGTGCTTTTACGAGAGTCACGGCCGTGCCTCTCGGAAAGGGAAAAACAAAACGCGTTTTCTGTTTTTTTTCGCGAGAGTCACGGTTTTTCTTCCGCGAGAGGCACGGTTGTGCTTTTGCGAGAGTCAGGGCCGTGCCTCTCGGAAAGGGAAAAATACACGTTTTCTGTTTTTTTTCGAGAGTCACGGTTTTGCTTTTGCCAGAGGCACGGTTGTGCTTTCGCGAGAGTCACGGGTGTGCCTCTTTCGGAAAGGGAAAAAACACGTTTTTTGTTTTTTTTTTCTTTCCACGAGAGTCACGGTTTTGCTTCCACGAGAGGCACGGTTGTGATTTCGCGAGAGGCACGGGCGTGCCTCTTTCGGAAAGGGAAAAAACCGTGCTCCTGGTTTGGTTTTTTCGTCCGTTTTTTTTTTCATGAAAAAAAGTTCGTCAAAACCTATCAACATGGGATCTAGTTTTGAAGATCTCGACGCGAGGAATCCAATGGTGAAAACGGTTTGAGATTTGGACGCACAGTTTAAGAGATAAAACGTTTTGAATAAACGAATCTACGAAAAAAGGGAAAACTCCCAGGTTGCGACAAGTGGCGCGCTGTATGTGCGCCACTTGTCGTGACCTGGGAAGATGGAGTGTTCTTTGCAACGAGTACTCCTTAATTAGTGATTTCGAAAAAATTTGGTGGGGATGCAAGGAGGGGCAACGGAAACCGGCAAACCCTATTTGACGCTCGATTTTTTTTTGAGGTGTAACCAGGGATTTTATTCAAAACACAGAATGTCTGGGATACAAATAATGTCTGGAACTCTTCCTAGCCACACATGACGGCCAACATCAAGAGTTGATGCAGCCTTTGCTAAATTATGAGCTTCACTATTTGACTCTCTAGGTTCGAAACGGAAAATAACATCCTTAAAATCTTTCCTAGTATGAACTATCTCTTTCAAGATGAAAGCATAGGTGGATGCTACACCTCTAGCTATGTTTGTGACAACTTCAAGACAGTCTGAACCAATCACTAAACATTGGACATGCAAATCTTTTGCTAAAGCAAGTGCTTTCATTACAGGCGTGAGCTTCCAAGCTAGCTGGATCCACCAATCCATCAAAGGTGACAGGGGACACACCTAGGAATTGGCCGTTTTTGTCCTTGCAAATGACTGTTGCTGCTCCCTTATCGTCATGGCGAGATAGCCCACCATCCACATTCAGTTTTACCACGTCTCCCTCCGGTGCAAGCCAGCGGAGAGGCCTTTGCCGTGGAGCCGAACCTCCTGTCGGGCGAGCAGCACGTTCAATCTGCAGGTCCTGTAAATATCTGTTAATGAAACACATTGTGGACAGTGGACTCTGGAATTCATTGTCGTGAATAGCTCTCCTCCTAGCCCACCAGATTGACCACATTGTTATAAGGACCCGCTCGAGATCAGATTGCAGTGTAGTGTCGAATAACCAGAATAGCCACAATCTTGCATCTTCAGATTTGTTTGATATTGCATGTTCAAGGATTTCCTCATCCCCCAATGCCCAAACACACCGCGCCATGCTACACTCGAAAAGTGAATGCCGCCAAGTATCTTCCGCAGACCCACAAATAGTGCATACTGGCGTGGTTGCCATGTTCCTGTCAAATCTGATTGTGCCTGTTCGTAAGGATGTGCGTGCAAGTCGCCATGCAAAAACACGAACCTTTGATGGAACTTTCATCTTCCATAATCTGGTCCAGTCCCTCTTGGTGGCAGTATGATTTGAGATACTTGGTCGGTGCTCGAGCCAATCCTCGCGTTGAGCCTTAATGCCTGAGATCATCCTATAAGCTGAACGAACGGAGAACACACCCCTTTTGTCATAATGCCACGCCCATAAATCACTCTGAAGCCTCGTGCTCAGTGGGATATTGACAATAACATCAATGTCTGGTTCAATAAAATGCTCCTGCAGCTTCTGTCTGTCCCACGCTTTAGTACCTTGATCAATGAGCTCAGCTACTAAAGATGGAGGGTTGGCCGAGAGCGCACACAAGGGGCACAGTTTAAAATCTCTTGGCAGCCAATTTTCGTGCCATATATTAGTTTCTATACCTGAGCCGATCCGCTTGACGAGTCCCAAAGAAAGGACCTCTCTACCTTCTTTGATGGAGCGCCATACTTGCGATGGATTAGAGCCTAGAGGAGCAGCAAGGAAATCGCACTCCGGATAATAGCGAGCCTTCAAAACTCTGGCGCTTAAAGAGCTAGGGTCCTGCAAGATCCTCCACGCTTGCCTTGCTAACAAGGTAAGGTTAAACAGCTCGATGTCCCGGAATCCCATTCCTCCCATGAATTTTGGCTTGGACATAGTCTCCCATGAAACCCATGCTGTCTTCCGCTCTCCTCTTCTGCTTCCCCACCAAAATTTCTGAAGCAACCCATTTATGTGATTACATAGGCCCCGAGGCAGCTTGAAACATGACATAGAGTATGTGGGAATAGATTGAGCAACTGACTTGATTAGGACCTCTTTACCTCCAGCTGAGAGACACTTCTCCATCCAGCCCTGAACATGTTTCCATATCCTGTCCTTTAGGTACCTGAAGCACCCCTCCTTAGACTTCCAACGTCCGTTGGTAAATCCAGGTATTTTTCTGACAACGACTCATTCTGAACCTCTAATATATTCTTGACTTTGACTCGCAAGTTATCTGCCACCCCTTTGCTGAAATATATTATGGATTTGTCCATGTTTATTCTTTGTCCCGACGTGTCACAATATTTCTGCAATAACTCCCGCACCTTGGCTGCTTCAAACCCATTAGCTTCAAAAAATAGCAAGCTATCATCGGCGAACAGGAGATGGTTTATCTCCGGAGCAGAAGGTGCCACCTTGATTCCTCGAACTCCACCATGTTTCAATAAAGATGACAATCCTTCTACAGCCAAAAAGAAAGAGGTACGGGGAGATGGGATCCCCCTAGTGAATCCCTCGTGAAGGCCTAAAATCATCCAAGCTACCCACATTAAAAAGTATGGAGAAAGAAATTGACGACACACACCTCATAACTGTGTGTGTGAACCTTGGGCTGATACCCATTTTCAGCATAACGGCCTTCAAATAGGGCCAGTCCAATCTATCATATGCCTTCGTCATATCCAGTTTGAGCGCACATAAACGATTATCCTTCACCCTTCTTGTTTTCATGTAGTGCAGACATTCATAGGCTGTTATAAAATATCTGTGATGAGACGTCCAGGAACAAACGCTAACTGCTCTTCTGAGATTACTACTAGGAGAATTAACTTCAACTTGTTTGCTAAGACCTTTGAAGCGATTTTATAAATCACATTACAAAGACTTATGGGTCGAAATTGTCCTAACAACTTTGGACTTGCAATCTTGGGAATCAAAACGATGAACGTGCGATTAATCTCCTCCGGTGAGTCTTCTCCATTGAGCACTCTTATGGTCATGCCGGTAACTTCATCACCACATAAATCCCAATGCCTCTGAAAAAAGTGCGCCGGGAAACCGTCCAGACCCGGTGCCTTTGTAGGGAACATTTGGAAAAGCGCTTCTTTTACCTCTTCTTTCGTGTATGCTTTATTTAGACCGGCGTTCATAGCAGCATCCACTCTTGTTGGAATATGAGAAAGAAATTCCTCCATGCCAATAGTTCCCTCGTTAGCCATACTTGCCAACTCATTCAGATCAGTACAAGTTGTTCCGTCTATCCTCTCTAGCTTTGCTATTTTATTCTTTGCCCGACGTGCACTCGCCTTCTTTTGAAAAAACAGTGTATTGTTGTCCCCTTCCGCAAGCCACTATATACGGGATATTTGTCTCATCATAATCTCTTCTGTGAGGCACATCTCTACCATACGATCCTGCACTCGTTTCTCTTCGGCGTTTGGTCCCACCCTGTCCGGAGTTGCCTTCAGTTCTGCCAGTTGCTGCCGCAATGTACGTAGTTCATGCCTGACTGATCCAAAAGAGTACCGGCCCCAGTGCGCCAGTAATTTAGCAACTGAGCACAGTTTTGTAGCTAATTCGGCAACAGTATGGGCCGGCTGACTCGCGCTCCACACTTCTTCTAAAAACTGTCCAAAGTTTCCTTTTGTTTCCCACATACATTCATATCTGAATGGCCTCTTTAGTGCATGTCTTGCATCGCTTGTTTCCAAATCTGTTTTTAATAGGATGGGGCAATGATCTGACTTAGCTGCTGTTAAGTGTTCCAATGATGCAAACGGAAACAATGATGACCAGCTCGGGCTTGCTAATGCGCGGTCCAGACGTACTGTGTAAAAATCGCCCCCTGACACTCTTTTTTCCCACATCCAGTCCAGACCTCTGTACCCTAGGTCCGCAAGTCCGCATACGTCTACAGCCTCTCTGAAACCTGCGATTTGGCTGTTGTCTCGTGTGTTTGGTCCCAACTGTTCCTCGGAGCGCAAAACTTCATTAAAATCACCTATGCAAACCCAGGGGAGTGTGCTCTCCCACGCAGTCGTGTCATCGTCTCCCAAGTTTTATACCTTAAGTTTCTATTTGCCTCTCCATAGAAACAAGACAAACGCCATGCCTCCTCCTCCAGCTGGGATATCCATGAGTCTATGTGATACTGAGAATAATTTTTTATTTCCAAATTTATATTCTCCTTCCAAAAGATACAAAGCCCTCCACTACGACCACTCCTAGGAACTGCAAAACTACTAGAAAAACCTAAAGAACCAGCCAATCTTTCCACGCGATCCTTTGCCAGTTGGGTTTCAACAATACAGAGAACCGACGGCGCACAAGCCTCCACAAGATCGCGGAGCTCACGAACCGTCACAGGGTCGCCAATCCCGCGACAGTTCCAGCACATAGTCCGCATCACTCTTGGCGGTCCTCCTCAATGGAGGCCGAATAATTTTGTTCCATATCCACCTCTCCTCCACCTTCCTGCCTTCTTCTTTTCACCACCTGAACTTTCTCAGGAGTACTTGTATCATCATTAGAAGTTCCTGCTGATGTGCCTTCGATCATGAGAACAGTGCCAGCAACCTTCCCCACAAGATTCGGCAAAGACTGACCTCAGATGTTCAAGGTTCCATCCGGGGAAACGAGCCTCTTCCGCGCACTCTTCTCCCCTATTTGACGCTCGTTAGTGTCAGAACGTTGCGCTTTCGCTGAGGCGAGCCTCCGGCTGGGCCGGCCCACGTATGGGATTTGCGTTTGAAGTTTGATTCGCTGTCTGCTGCTTCCTTCTCTGTTCCTTGCGGGGTTTTTTTCGTTTTCCTTCTATGGTTTTTTGCTTCCAGTTTTTTCACTGTTTTGTCCGGTTTTCTGTTGTTTTGTTCTAGGTTTTTATATTTTCTGTTTTGGTTTTTTTCTTTCATGTTTCCTTTTTATTTTCTGTTTCTGTTTTTCTTCTCTTTATTGCATATCATATAAAAAGTTCATTGTGTATTAAAAAATGTTCATCGTATTCAGAAAATGGTCATAGTATATTATGAAAAAGTTCACTGTGCATTATAAAAATGTTCATTGTGTATTACCTTCGTATATTATGAAATTGTTCAACGTATATTAAGAAATGTTCATTGTGTATTTAAAATTTGTTCATTGTATATTAAAAAATTGTTCAATGTATACTAAAAATGTTCATCTGTGTACTTGAAATTTGTTCAGTGTTTCTTTACAGAAAAAGATCACTGTATTTTAAAATTTGTTCAACGTATATCATTAAAATATTGAATTTTTTTATAAAGGATTTGGCGCTGGCTTCCATACTTTAAGGCTGGCGCTGAGTTTAGGTGGCTCTAGGTCACTAGCTCGGCTGGCTAGGCTTGCTAGAATCCAGAACGAGGTCGGTTGTTTGATCCCACGCCTGAGCTTTTTTTCCCGAATTTTCACTAGATGGGTGATAATTGGGCCGACCCGTTTGCGCGTCGCTTCAGCGAAGCCGCGATGATCGGGCGCACACGGTCGGCGTATAGGAGCTCTCACGAAAACCGGTGTGGGTCTCATGGGAGGTAATGACAAGGCCTAAGTACTTGGGAGGACTGGGTTTCAGAGACCTGGAACTTTTTAACCTAGCACTATTAGCTAGACAGGCTTGGAGGGTGCCGCAGGATCCGTCATCGTTGAGTGCAAGGATACTCAAGGCATTTTACTTCCCCGATACAGATTTTCTTATGGCAGAGCTGGGCTCACGTCCATCGTAGATTTGGCGAGCTATTTTAGAGGGACGAGATATCCTCAAGCAAGGCATCATACGAAGGATTGGCAACGAGCAGTCGACGAACATCTGGGATCATAACTGGATACCCAAGGAGGGATCGCTGCGGCCAATAGTGTCTCTGGTCCAAGACCCGCCTCAACTAGTCTCGGACCTACTACTTCTAGCAAATGGCTCCTGGAATGATAACCTTGTACGCTCGTTGTTCCTGCCAACCAATGCTGAAGCTATTTTGAAGATTCCCGTTTGCACGAGTAACGTCTGTAAGGGCATTTTTATCCCTTAGTTGGTTTTGGTGATTGATGACAATGCTTTTGCAGACTAATCATGTGCATCGAATATTTCAGATATATTGACTAGGCACAAGATGATTTGGTTCCCCTCAAAGGCTATAGAAGACGTCGTTTCTCTTCGTTTCTTTTCGGTGGTATTGAGTCGTAGGGAAGCCGTACTATTAAGAGGGGGTCCGCGTTGGAAAGGTTGGGTGGATTCATCACGTACACATCTTCGTTTGCACCTCCTTTCCTCTAGCCTTTGGAGCATCCTATGTTTTCCTTGTCTATGCAAATATTGCTCGTGCTTGCCGAACTAGGGCGTGCGGTACTACTGCTCCTTAGAGCGGTAGTACCGCAGGACCTTGCGGTAGTACCGCCCGCTGGTGCGGTAGTACCGCTTCTAGTAAACGGTAGTACCGTGGTCTTTGACTTAGTTCCGCAAGTACGCGGCAGTAAGGGGCGGATGTAATTTTTTACATCCGCGCCTCGCGCGGTAGTACTGCGGCTGGCTTACGGTACTACCGCGTCGGGTTTTTGCATCGACTCCAACTCTGCGGAAGTAGCCACGGATGTAATTTTTTATATCCGTGCCTTCCCATGCCTGGACAGCCCCTGCCTTGCGGTAGTACCGCAAGGGGGAGCGGTAGTACCGCGCCAGCAGTACTACCGCCCTCTGCTTTAGTGCATCTTTGGCTGTTCTGGTCTCTGCTGCGTGGGCGATAGTACTACGGGGCCCTGCGGTAGTACCGCGTGGCCCTGCGGTAGTACCGCGCCTCAGGTGCGGTAGTACCGCGCCTCAGGTGCGGTAGTACCGCGTGCCCCTGCGGTAGTACCGCGCTGCGCAGGCTGAATTGGTGGATAACGGTTGGATTTGTTCTTCCACTATATAAGGGGTGTCTTCCTCCTCTAGTTGACCATCTCTTCCACCTCCAAGCTCCATTGTTGCTCCAAGCTCCATTTTCGCCCGATCTCCTTCCCTAGCCAATCAAACTTGTTGATTCTCTAGGGATTGGTTGAGAAGGCCCCGATCTACACTTCCACCAAGAGAAATTTGAATCCCCCCACTAATCCCTTGTTGATCTTGTTACTCTTGGGTGTTTGAGCACCCTAGACGGTTGAGGTCACCTCGGAGCCATAGTCCATTGTGGTGAAGCTTCGTGGTATCGTTGGGAGCCTCCAATTAAGTTGTGGAGATTGCCCCAACCTTGTTTGTAAAGGTTCGGTTGCCGCCTCCAAGGGCACCAATAGTGGAATCACGGCATCTCGCATTGTGTGAGGGCGTGAGGAGAATACGGTGGCCCTAGTGGCTTCTTGGGGAGCATTGTGCCTCCACACCGCTCCAACGGAGAGGTACTTCCTCTCCAAGGGAAGGAACTTCGGTAACACATCCTCGTCTTCACCGGCTCCACTCTTGGTTATCTCGTGCCTTTACTTGTGCAAGCTTATTTGTGCTTTATCTCTTGCTTGCGTGTGTGCTTATGGTTGTTGCATCATATAGGTTGCTCACCTAGTTGCATATCTAGACAACCTACTTTGATGCAAAGTTTAAATTGGTAAAGAAAAGCTAAAAATTGTTAGTTGCCTATTCAACCCCCCTCTAGTCAACTATATCGATCCTTTAAATTGGTATCAGAGCCTCGTCTCTTTATTAAGGACTTTACCGTCCGAAGAGTATGGTTGACGTCGTAGACGGTGTGGAGGAGCACTCCGGTGTGAATCCGGTCTCGTCTACGGGAGATGGAGGAACCGCGGTCTCTCGTGAGGAATTCAATGTGGCGTTGGACACATTGAAAACCTCCATGACGACCGAGGTCGAAAGCATGTTTAATAAATTCTTAGAAGGGCTTAAACTTTCCACCGCACCGTTGAAAGTGGGTGATCCCGCCAACAAGGTGACGGATGCTACCTCCGACAAGGGGGAAGCTACAAGCGAGAAAGCTCCTTCTTCTAGTGGTAAAAATGGCACCGGCATCTTTGCCCATGTGGAACCTCCACTTGTCTATGGTGGACCGCTTCCTTCCACTCATTTGAATCATGCCGGCCCGGCCCCTAAGATTGAGAAGAATGTAGAATTTGATTCTTGGGTCTATCGTTTTAAGCGTCATTTAAATCATGTGAACACTAATCTTTGGAGAATCATTGAAGAAGGTTTCTATCCGCATGACCGAAGTAACGTCACTCCTAGAGAAGTCGTGGATCATCAATTCAATGAGAATGCTCGCTTCATCATCCAAGAAGCAATCCCACCCGAAGATCTTCCTCATCTCCGGCCCTACACCGTGGCCAAAGATGCTTGGCTCCAAGTGGTTTCCCTCTATCGGGGAAGCGCAAGCATTCAACGCTCCAACTATGAGGTGGTTCAAGATGAAGCCGATGAGTTTGCAATGAAGAAGTGTTGGAAATATGCCCTAGAGGCAATAATAAATGGTTATTATTATATTTCTTTGTTCATGATAATCGTCTATTGTTCATGCTATAATTGTATTATCCGGAAATCGCAATACATGTGTGAATACATAGACCACAACGTGTCCCTAGTAAGCCTCTAGTTGACTAGCTCGTTGATCAACAGATAGTCATGGTTTCCTGACTATGGACATTGGATGTCATTGATAACGGGATCACATCATTAGGAGAATGATCTGATGGACAAGACCCTATCCTAAGCATAGCATAAAAGATCGTGTAGTTTCGTTTGCTAGAGCTTTTCCAATGTCAAGTATCTTTTCCTTAGACCATGAGATCGTGCAACTCCCGGATACCGTAGGAGTGCTTTGGGTGTGCCAAACGTCACAACGTAACTGGGTGACTATAAAGGTGCACTACGGGTATCTCCGAAAGTGTCTGTTGGGTTGGCACGGATCGAGACTGGGATTTGTCACTCCGCGTGACGGAGAGGTATCTCTGGGCCCACTCGGTAATGCATCATCATAATGAGCTCTATGTGACTAAGGCGTTAGTCACGGGATCATGCATTGCGGTACGAGTAAAGAGACTTGCCGGTAACGAGATTGAACAAGGTATTGGGATACCGACGATCGAATTTCGGGCAAGTAACATACCGATTGACAAAGGGAATTGTATACGGGATTGATTGAATCCTCGACACCGTGGTTCATCCGATGAGATCATCGTGGAACATGTGGGAGCCAACATGGGTATCCAGATCCCGCTATTGGTTATTGACCGGAGAGGCGTCTCGGTCATGTCTGCATGTCTCCCGAACCCGTAGGGTCTACACACTTAAGGTTCGGTGACGCTAGGGTTGTAGAGATATATGTATGCGGAAACCCGAAAGTTGTTCGGAGTCCCGGATGAGATCCCGGACGTCACGAGGAGTTCCGTAATGGTACGGAGGTAAAGAATTATATATAGGAAGTCAAGTTTCAGCCACCGGGAAAGTTTTGGGGGTTACCGGTATTGTACCGGGACCACCGGAAGGGTCCCGGGGGTCCACCGGGTGGTGCCACCTATCCCGGAGGGCCCCATGGGCTGAAGTGGGAAGGGAACCAGCCCCTAGTGGGCTGGGCGCCCCCCATGGGCCTCCCCCCATGCGCCTAGGGTTGGGAACCCTAGGGTGGGGGGGACTTCCCACTTGCCTTGGGGGGCAAGGCACCCCCTTCCCCCCTTTGGCCGCCGCCCCCCACCCTAGATGGGATCTGGCCGGCGCCCCCCCTCCCAGGGGGCCTATATAAAGGGGGGGAGGGAGGGCAGCAACCTACAGCCTTGGGCGCCTCCCTCCTCCCCTGCAACACCTCTCTCTATCTCTCTCTCGCAGAAGCTCGGCGAAGCCCTGCCGAAGACCCGCTACATCCACCACCACGCCGTCGTGTTGTTGGATCTCCATCAACCTCTCCTTCCCCCTTGCTGGATCAAGAAGGAGGAGACGTCGCTGCACCGTACGTGTGTTGAACGCGGAGGTGCCGTCCGTTCGGCACTCGGTCATCGGTGATTTGGATCACGGCAAGTACAACTCCGTCATCCACGTTCATTGGAACGCTTCCGCTCGCGATCTACAAGGGTATGTAGATGCACTCCTTTCCCCTCGTTGCTAGTATACTCCATAGATGCATCTTGGTGAGCGTAGGAAAATTTTAAATTATGCTACGATTCCCAACAGTGGCATCATGAGCCAGGCCTATGCGTAGTTACTATGCACGAGTAGAACACAAAGCAGTTGTGGGCGTTGAGTTTGCCAATTCTTCTTGCTGCTACTAGTCTTTTCTTGTTTTGGCGGCATTGTAGGATGAAGCGGCCCGGACCGACCTTACACGTACACTTACGTGAGACAGGTTCCACCGACTGACATGCACTAGTTGCATAAGGTGGCTAGCGGGTGTCTGCCTCTCCTACTTTAGTCGGAACGGATTCGATGAAAAAGGGTCCTTATGAAGGGTAAATAGAAATTGGCAAATCACGTTGTGGTCATACGTAGGTAAGAAAACGTTCTTGCTAGAAACCTACAAACCACGTAAAAACTTGCAACAACAATTAGAGGACGTCTAACTTGTTTTTGCAGCAAGTGCTATGTGATGTGATATGGCCAGAAGATGTGATGAATGATATATGTGATGTATGAGATTGATCATATTCTTGTAATAGAAATCACGACTTGCATGTCGATGAGAATGACAACCGGCAGGAGCCATAGGAGTTGTCTTTATTATTTTGTATGACCTGCATGTCATTGAATAACGCCATGTAAATTACTTTACTTTATTGCTAAACGCGTTAGCCATAGAAGTAGAAGTAACCGTTGGCGTGACAACTTCATGAAGACACAATGATGGAGATCATGATGATGGAGATCATGGTGTCATGCCGGTGACGAAGATGATCATGGTGCCCCAAAGACGGAGATCAAAGGAGCATGATGATATTGGCCATATCATGTCACTATTTGATTGCATGTGATGTTTATCATGTTTTTGCATCTTATTTGCTTAGAACGACGGTAGCAAGTAGGATGATCCCTTATAATAATTTCAAGAAAGTGTTCACCCTAACTGTGCACCGTTGCGAAGGTTCGTTGTTTCGAAGCACCACGTGATGATCGGGTGTGATAGATTCTAACGTTCGAATACAACGGGTGTTGACGAGCCTAGCATGTACAGACATGGCCTCGGAACACACGCAATACACTTAGGTTGACTTGACGAGCCTAGCATGTACATACATGGCCTCGGAACACGGAGGACCGAAAGGTCGAGCATGAGTCGTATAGAAGATACGATCAACATGGAGATGTTCACCGATCTTGACTAGTCCGTCTCACGTGATGATCGGACACGGCCTAGTTAAATTCGGATCATGTATCACTTAGATGACTATAGGGATGTCTATCTGAGTGGGAGTTCATTAAATAATTTGATTAGATGAACTTAATTATCATGAACTTAGTCTAAAATCTTTACACTATGTCTTGTAGATCTAATGGCCAACGTTGTCCTCAATTTCAACGCGTTCCTAGAGAAAACCAAGCTGAAAGATGATGGCAGCAACTATACGGACTGGGTCCGGAACCTGAGGATCATCCTCATAGTAGCCAAGAAAGATTATGTCCTAGAAGCACTGCTAGGTGAAGCACCAATCCCACAAAACCAAGACGTTATGAACGCTTGGCAGCAGCGTGCTGATGATTACTCCCTCGTTCAGTGCGGCATGCTTTACAGCTTAGAACCGGGTCTCCAAAAGCGTTTTGAGAAACATGGAGCATATGAGATGTTCGAGGAGCTGAAATTGGTTTTCCAAGCTCATGCCCGGGTCGAGAGATATGATGTCTCCGACAAGTTCTTCAGCTGTAAAATGGAGGAGAACAGTTCTATTAGTGAGCACATACTCAGAATGTCTGGGTTGCATAACCGCTTGTCTCAGCTGGGAGTTAATCTCCCGGATGACGCGGTCATTGACAGAATCCTCCAGTCGCTTCCACCAAGCTAGAAGAGCTTTGTGATGAACTACAATATGCAGGGGATGGAAAAGACCATTCCTGAGGTATATTCAATGCTGAAATCAGCGGAAGGGGAGATCAGAAAAGAACATCAAGTGTTGATGGTGAATAAAACCACTAAGTTCAAGAAGGGCAAGGGTAAGAAGAACTTCAAGAAGGACGGCAAGGGAGTTGCCGCGCCTGGTAAACCAGTTACTGGGAAGAAGTCAAAGAATGGACCCAAGCCCGAGACTGAGTGCTTTTATTGCAAGGGAAGTGGTCACTGGAAGCGGAACTGCCCCAAATATTTAGCGGAGAAGAAGAAGGCCAGCAACACCAAAGGTATATGTGATATACATGTAACTGATGTGTACCTTACCAGTACTCGTAGTAGCTCCTGGGTATTTGATACCGGTGCGGTTGCTCATATTTGTAACTCCAAACAGGAACTACGGAATAAACGGAGACTGGCGAAGGATGAGGTGACGATGCGCGTCGGGAATGGTTCCAAGGTCGATGTGATCGCCGTCGGCACGCTACCTCTGCATCTACCCACGGGATTAGTTTTAAACCTCAATAATAGTTATTTAGTGCCAGCTTTGAGCATGAACATTGTATCTGGATCTCGTTTAATTCGAGATGGCTACTCATTTAAATCCGAGAATAATGGTTGTTCTATTTATTTGAGAGATATGTTTTATGGTCATGCCCCGCTGGTCAATGGTTTATTTTTGATGAATCTCGAACGTGATGTTACACATGTTCATAGTGTGAATACCAAAAGATGTAAAGTTGATAATGATAGTCCCACATACTTGTGGCACTGCCGCCTTGGTCACATTGGTGTCAAGCGCATGAAGAAACTCCATGCAGATGGACTTTTGGAGTCTCTTGATTACGAATCATTTGACACGTGCGAACCATGCCTCATGGGTAAGATGACCAAGACTCCGTTCTCCGGAACAATGGAGCGAACAACCAACTTATTGGAAATCATACATACCGATGTGTGTGGTCCAATGAGTGTTGAGGCTCGCGGAGGATATCGTTATGTTCTCACTCTCACTGATGATTTAAGTAGATATGGGTATGTCTACCTAATGAAACACAAGTCTGAAACCTTTGAAAAGTTCAAGGAATTTCAGAGTGAAGTTGAGAATCAACGTGACAGAAAAATAAAATTCTTACGATCAGATCGTGGTGGAGAATATTTAAGTCACGAATTTGGTACACACTTAAGGAAATGTGGAATAGTTTCACAACTCACGCCGTCTGGAACACCTCAGAGAAATGGTGTGTCCGAACGTCGTAATCGCACTCTATTGGATATGGTGCGATCTATGATGTCTCTTACCGATTTACCGCTCTCATTTTGGGCTTATGCTTTAGAGATTGCCGCATTCACTTTAAATAGGGCTCCGTCGAAATCCGTTGAGACGACACTGTATGAATTATGGTTTGGGAAGAAACCTAAGCTGTCGTTTCTAAAAGTTTGGGGATGCGATGCTTATGTCAAGAAACTTCAACCTGAAAAGCTCGAACCCAAGTCGGAAAAATGCGTCTTCACAGGATACCCTAAGGAAACTATTGGGTATACCTTCTACCTCAGATCCGAAGGCAAGATCTTCGTTGCAAAGAACGGGTCCTTTTTGGAGAAGGAGTTTCTCTCGAAAGAATTGAGTGGGAGGAAAGTGGAACTTGATGAGGTGATAGTCACCCCTTCCGTACCGGAAAGTAGCGCAGCGCGGGAAGATGTTCCTGTGGTGCCTACACCGACTAGGGAGGAAGTTAATGATGATGATCATGAAGCTTCGGATCAATTTACTACTGAACTTCGTAGGTCCACAAGGACACGTTCCGCACCAGAGTGGTACGGCAACCCTGTCCTGGAAATCATGTTGTTAGACAACGGTGAACCTTCGAACTATGAAGAAGCGATGGCGGGCCCGGATTCCGACAAATGGCTAGAAGCCATGAAATCCGAGATAGAATCCATGTATGAAAACAAAGTATGGACTTTGACTGACTTGCCCGATGAGCGGCGAGCCATAGAAAACAAATGGATCTTTAAGAAGAAGACGGACGCGGATGGTAATGTGACCATATACAAAGCTCGACTTGTCGCTAAGGGTTATCGACAAGTTCAAGGGGTTGACTACGATGAGACTTTCTCACCCGTAGCGAAGCTGAAGTCCGTCCGAATCATGTTAGCAATTGCCGCATACTATGATTATGAGATATGGCAGATGGACGTCAAAACGGCATTCCTTAATGGCTTCCTTAAGGAAGAGTTGTATATGATGCAGCCGGAAGGTTTTGTCGATCCTAAGAATGCTAACAAAGTATGCAAGCTCCAGCGCTCAATCTATGGGCTGGTGCAAGCATCTCGGAGTTGGAACATTCGCTTTGATGAGATGATCAAAGCGTTTGGGTTTACACAGACTTATGGAGAAGCCTGTGTTTACAAGAAAGTGAGTGGGAGCTCTGTAGCATTTCTCATATTATATGTGGATGACATACTATTGATGGGAAATGATATAGAATTCTTGGAAAGTATAAAGGCCTATTTGAATAAGTGTTTTTCAATGAAGGACCTTGGAGAAGCTGCTTATATATTAGGCATCAAGATCTATAGAGATAGATCAAGACGCCTGATTGGTCTTTCACAGAGTACATACCTTGACAAGATATTGAAGAAGTTCAGTATGGATCAGTCCAAGAAGGGGTTCTTGCCTGTATTGCAAGGTGTGCAATTGAGCAAGGCTCAATGCCCGACCACGGCAGAAGATATAGAAAAGATGAGTGTCATCCCCTATGCCTCGGCCATAGGGTCTATTATGTATGCCATGCTGTGTACCAGACCTGATGTAAACCTTGCCGTAAGTTTGGTAGGAAGGTACCAAAGTAATCCCGGCATGGAACACTGGACAGCGGTCAAGAATATCCTGAAGTACCTGAAGAGGACTAAGGATATGTTTCTCGTTTATGGAGGTGACGAAGAGCTCGTCGTAAAGGGTTACATCGACGCTAGCTTCGACACAGATCTGGATGACTCGAAGTCACAGACCGGATACGTGTATATTTTGAATGGAGGAGCAGTAAGCTGGTGCAGTTGCAAGCAAAGCGTCGTGGCGGGATCTACATGTGAAGCGGAGTACATGGCAGCCTCGGAGGCAGCACAGGAAGCAGTCTGGATGAAGGAGTTCATTACCGACCTAGGGCTGATTCCCAATGCGTCGGGCCCAATGACTCTCTTCTGTGACAACACTGGAGCTATTGCCCTTGCGAAGGAGCCCAGGTTTCACAGGAAGACCAGGCATATCAAGCGTCGCTTCAACTCCATTCGTGAAAGTGTTCAAAATGGAGACATAGATATTTGTAAAGTACATACGGACCTGAATGTAGCAGATCCGTTGACTAAACCTCTCCCTAGAGCAAAACATGATCAACACCAGGACGCAATGGGTGTTCGATTCATCACAATGTAACTAGATTATTGACTCTAGTGCAAGTGGGAGACTGTTGGAAATATGCCCTAGAGGCAATAATAAATGGTTATTATTATATTTCTTTGTTCATGATAATCGTCTATTGTTCATGCTATAATTGTATTATCCGGAAATCGCAATACATGTGTGAATACATAGACCACAACGTGTCCCTAGTAAGCCTCTAGTTGACTAGCTCGTTGATCAACAAATAGTCATGGTTTCTTGACTATGGACATTAGATGTCATTGATAACGGGATCACATCATTAGGAGAATGATGTGATGGACAAGACCCAATCCTAAGCATAGCATAAAAGATCATGTAGTTTCGTTTGCTAGAGCTTTTCCAATGTCAAGTATCTTTTCCTTAGACCATGAGATCGTGCAACTCCCGGATACCGTCGGAGTGCTTTGGGTGTGCCAAACATCACAACGTAACTGGGTGACTAGAAAGGTGCACTACGGGTATCTCCGAAAGTGTCTGTTGGGTTGGCACGGATCGAGACTGGGATTTGTCACTCCGCGTGACGGAGAGGTATCTCTGGGCCCACTCGGTAATGCATCATCATAATGAGCTCTATGTGACTAAGGCGTTAGTCACGGGATCATGCATTGCGGTACGAGTAAAGAGACTTGCCGGTAACGAGATTGAACAAGGTATTGGGATACCGACGATCGAATTTCGGGCAAGTAACATACCGATTGACAAAGGGAATTGTATACGGGATTGATTGAATCCTCGACACCGTGGTTCATCCGATGAGATCATCGTGGAACATGTGGGAGCCAACATGGGTATCCAGATCTCGTTGTTGGTTATTGACCGGAGAGGCGTCTCGGTCATGTCTGCATGTCTCCCGAACCCGTAGGGTCTACACACTTAAGGTTCGGTGACGCTAGGGTTGTAGAGATATATGTATGCGGAAACCCGAAAGTTGTTTGGAGTCCCGGATGAGATCCCGGATGTCACGAGGAGTTCCGGAATGGTCCGGAGGTAAAGAATTATATATAGGAAGTCAAGTTTCGGCCACCGGGAAAGTTTTGGGGGTTACCGGTATTGTACCGGGACCACCGGAAGGGTCCCGGGGTCCACCGGGTGGGGCCACCTATCCCGGAGGGCCCCATGGGCTGAAGTGGGAAGGGAACCAGCCCCTAGTGGGCTGGGCGCCCCCCCATGGGCCTCCCCCCATGCGCCTAGGGTTGGGAACCCTAGGGTGGGGGGGACTTCCCACTTGCCTTGGGGGGCAAGGCACCCCCTTCCCCCCTTTGGCCGCCGCCCCCCACCCTAGATGGGATCTGGCCGGCGCCCCCCCTCCCAGGGGGCCTATATAAAGGGGGGAGGGAGGGCAGCAACCTACAGCCTTGGGTGCCTCCCTCCTCCCCTGCAACACCTCTCTCTCTCTCGCAGAAGCTCGGCGAAGCCCTGCCGGAGACCCGCTACATCCACCACCACGCCGTCGTGCTGTTGGATCTCCATCAACCTCTCCTTCCCCCTTGCTGGATCAAGAAGGAGGAGACGTCACTGCACCGTACGTGTGTTGAACGTGGAGATGCCGTCCGTTCGGCACTCGGTCATCGGTGATTTGGATCATGGCGAGTACGACTCCGATATCCACGTTCATTGGAACGCTTCCGCTCGCGATCTACAAGGGTATGTAGATGCACTCCTTTCCCCTCGTTGCTAGTATACTCCATAGATGCATCTTGGTGAGCGTAGGAAAATTTTAAATTATGCTACGATTCCCAACAAGAAGATGAAGAACCTCGTGAGCTTTATCGGAGAGTAACCAAACTCGCGGTCTCTCTCCGAGATCATGGAAGTAAGGACACGGATGAAAATTGGATCAAGAGCAAATTCCTCAAGGCAATGATGCCCTACCACAAAGCCATGTCCTCCGTCATTCGTCAAAGGCACCATGCGCTGGTTGCATGCACGTCGGCAAGATGCACTTGGGCTTTGTCTGATCCTGATATGGTAGCGAAGATGGTGGAGAAAGAGGAAATCAGTGCGAAGAACTGGCTATTCCGCTTGAATGAGGTTCTCGACCACAAGTCATGTACAAATATGGTGGTGACACTCAGGGCGATATGGTATGCTAGAAGGAAGGCGATCCACGAGGGCATTTTTGTGACGCCCCCGATTCAATCGTACACTAATCATACACGCAAATGTGTACGATCAAGATCAGGGACTCACGGGAAGATATCACAACACAACTCTAAAAATAAAATAAGTCATACAAACATCATAATATAAGCCAGGGGCCTCGAGGGCTCGAATACAAGTGCTCGATCATAGACGAGTCAGCGGAAGCAACAATATCTGAGTACAGACATAAGTTAAACAAATTTGCCTTAAGAAGGCTAGCACAAAAGTAGCAACGATCGAAAAGGCAAGGCCTCCTGCCTGGGACCTCCTAACTACTCCTCGAAGCCGAACTCCACGTAGAATCATCCTCGGGATCTCTAGCTCCTGGACTCCAGCATCTGGTTGCGACAACCGAGAAGAATGCAAAGGGGGCAAAGAGGGAGAAAAGCAACCGTGAGTACTCATCCAAAGTACTCGCAAGCAAGGATCTACACTACATATGCATGGGTATCTGTGTAAAGGGGCAATATCGGTGGACTGAACTGCAGAATGCCAGAATAAGAGGGGGATAGCTAGTCTTGTCGAAGACTACGCTTCTGGCAGCCTCCATCTTGCAGCAAGTAGAAGAGAGTAGACGGTAAGTTCACCAAGCATCATCGCATAGCATAATCCTAATCCAACGATCTTCTCCTCGTCGACCTGTGAGAGAGCAATCACCGGGTGGTATCTGGCACTTGGAAGGGTGTGTTTTATTAAGTATCTGGTTCTAGTTGTCATAAGGTCAAGGTACAACTCCGGGTCGTCCTTTTACCGAGGGACACGGCTATTTGAATAGATAAACTTCCCTGCAGGGGTGCACCACATAACCCAACACACTCGATCCCATTTGGCCCGACACACTTTCCTGGGTCATGCCCGGCCTCGAAAGATCAACACGTCGCAGCCCTACCTGGGCACAACAGAGAGGCCAGCACGCCGGTCTAAATCCTATGGCGCAGTGGTCTGGGCCCATCGCCCTTTGCACACCTGCATGTTGCAAACGCGGCCGGAAGCAGACCTAGCCCCCTTAATACAAGAGCAGGCTTACGATCCAATCCGGCGCGCGCCGCTCAGTCGCTGACGTCACGAAGGCTTCGGCTGATACCACGACGTCGAGTGCCCATAACTGTTCCCGCGTAGTTGGTTAGTGCGTATAGGCCAGTGGCCAGACTCAGATCAAATACCAAGATCTCGTTAAGCGTGTTATTATGAAGTAACCGCGAACGCCGACCAGGGCCAGGCCCACCTCTCTCCTAGGTGGTCTCAACCTGGCCTGTCGCTCCGCCACAAAGTAACAGTCGGGGGCCGTCGGGAACCCAGGCCCACCTCTACCGGGATGGAGCCACTTGTCCTTTCAGCCCCCTCATCGAAATCATATGCGGGTACTCAACGAGCCAACCCGACTTTAGTCACCACCTGCATAGTATGTATGAATATATGTATATACCCGTGATCACCTCCCTAGTGATCACGGCCCGATAGTATAGCATGGCAGACGGACAAGAATGTAGGGCCACTGATGGAATACTAGCATCCTATACTAAGCATTAGGATAGCCGGTAAAGGTATCAACAATTGTAGCAACAATGACAGGCTATGCAGCAAAATAGGATTAGCCGAAAGCAGTAACATGCTACACTACTCTAATGCAAGCAGTAGAGAGAGAATAGGCGATATCTGGTGATCAAGGGGGGGCTTGCCTGGTTGCTCTAGCAAGGTGGGGTCGTCATCGATGTAGTCGACCATAGGGGTACCGACAGCGGTCTCGGGGTCTACCGGAAAGAAGTAACGGAGGGGAACACAATAAATAATAGAGCAATCAAAGCATCACAAAGTATAACATGGCAATACGTAGTGCTAGGGGTGACCTAACGCAGTAGTAGGCGATACCGGCAAAGGGGGAAAACATCCGGGAAAGTATTCCCGGTGTTTGATGTTTTTGGACAGATGAACCGGAGGGGGAAAGTTGCGTGTTCGATATGCTAGGGGTGTGTGGCGGACGAACGGGCTGCGTAATCGGATTCGTTTCGTCGTTCTGAGCAACTTTCATATGTAAATTATTTTCATCCGAGCTACGGTTTATTTTATATTAATTTAAAAAGGATTTAATCATTTTCTAGGATTATTACCATTTAGTTAATTCAAAAAGAATTACTATGCCATCATGATGTCAGCATGACATCAGCGGTCAAAGTTGACCATTGACCAGTCAAACTGACGCGTGGGTCCCATTCGTCATAGGCTCAGAGTAATTAAGAAAGGCTAATTAGCTTTAACTAAAAGATTAGATTAACTAATTTTAATTAGTTTAGTTAAACCTAATTAATTAATTAATATTTTTATTATTTCTTTCTTTCTTTCTTTTCTTTTCTAAACGTTCAGGGGTTGGGCCCCGTTGTTCAGTGGCACTGGGGCCATAGCGGGCGGGCGTAACGGGTGCTGGGCACTTGCCCGCTTGGGCGCATGCCCAAGGGCGCGCTAGCGGCCAAAGCAGGGGCGGCCAGCGCTGGCCGGCTGGTAGGGGTCGGCGAGAATGGCTGCCGGCGCGGGGCAAACAACGGATGGGCGCGGCGCGGTCGTGGCGATGCGAGGGCGGCCACCGAAGGTCTGTGGCAGGGGCGACGGCGGCATTGTAGCGGAGGTAAAGGCGGAGCTGCAGCGGGGATGGGGAAGGGCAGCAGTGGATGCAGGGGAGGCGCGCCCTGGTGCGTGGGGCGCGCGGCCAAGGCACGGCCTGGTCGTTGCCGGAGCGAGGCGACAACAGCGAGGGGAAGCAGGCGGTCGCCGCGACGGGCGACAACGGCGGACGCGGGCAGGCGAGCGCGCGCGTGCTGCAGCGGGGCATGCATGGGGCGCGCGTGGCCCGTAGCGGCGCGAGGCGCGGCGGGGCAGCGGGAGCAGTGCGGTGCCGGGGCGGTGCGCGGATGGGGGCACGGTGAGCGCGCATCGGGCGCGGCCGGAGATGGCGCGGGCGTGCACGGCGGTGGAGACCGGGGCGCGCGGTGACGAGGCCAGCCTGGGAAGGCGAGTGCGCGGCCAACGCGGGGAAAGGAGGAGGGAAAAGGCGGCGGCTCACGGCGGGGACGAGGTCGAGGATGGAGAGGACGACGAGCGATCCGGGCGGCGACGGTGGTGCTGCAGGTGCGGCGCGAGGACGGTGAAGAAGTTGTGGGGCGGAGGTGGCAGCCCTTGGGCGCAGGCGTGCTCGTCGGCGCCGCGGGGAGCAACGGCGGACCCAGTCGGGTCGGCGGGGCACCGGTGGGGGAGGGTGTCACCGCCGGCAGTGGTGGCGGAGGCGGGCGCAGCGCCTTGATCTAGATCGGGTCGGGGGTAGGAGACGTGGGAGTGAGAGGGGAGTGGGGAAATATGGGGCAAGTAGGGAGGAGATCGCTAGGGTTCGGTCGCCCCAGGGGGCTGTAGGCGCTGGCTGGGCCGGTTCGACCGGGCCGGCGGAAGTGGCCAGCTGGGCCGGTTGGCCCAGTTGGGCCAGTGGCACTTTTCCTTCTCTTTTTCTTGTTGTTTTAGTTTTCTGTTTTCATTTAATTCTTTTCTGCTTTATCCTATTTTCCAATTTACCTTAATTTTGTAAACTATATAATTAGTATCTAAATTAGTTCTTTCTAAATATACTACTGCCACCAAAAGTTTGGTGCCCAATTAATTTTAGTTAAAACATATTTACTATTTTAAAAGAATTAAAATAATAGTCTAAGCCATAGTTTATTTATTTTTGAGCATTTAGCTACTTTATAAAAGTGTGATTTCTCCACCAATATTACCCACGATTTATTTGCTACCTTTTGAACATTTTATTTTTTATTATTTGAAAACTTTTATTGTTTGCTTAATTTAGAATTTGAATTCGAATCGGTTTCAAACTAATGCGAGATTAGCAACAGTAACAGAGGTGACGTGGCATCTTTAGCAGAGGTTTACTGTAGCTTGATTATCCAGGCGTCACAATTCTCCCCCACTACAAGAAATCTCGTCCGAGATTTAAGCGGTGGAGTAATGGGGGGAAAAGTGCTGGTAGTGAAAAACCTAACGAGTCTTCTCGGTCCTGGCTGCCCTTTCGAAGAGGTTGATCCCTTACGTTGATGTCTTCATTTCTCTGCTTCAAGTCACCATGATCAAGTCGTCATCCTTTCTTCGGGATCTCCATCGTCCTACGAACGCGACCAAGGGGGGGGGGGACTCCAGAGGAATGCATCTCCCCAAAGCTGGGCATCTGGCGGTGAACTCAATGGGAAATACACGAGGTACCCCACGAGTTGTATTTCAGTGAATTCGTTGAGTGCAATATACGATGGTACCAAAGTTTCTAAAGGGTAGGCAATCATTCGATGACTAGACAGAAGCTGGAATGGGGGTTTGAACAACGGGAATAACATGGTGTTTGATTCCAGGATGAATAATGGTATAGAATTTAGCTCGTGAATCACATACGAAGGCAGGTGCAAAGGATACATTAGAATCCGGGTTGTAAAGAAGAGTCAGGTTTCGATCCAGTGGACCTGTGGGTTATGGGCCCACCATGTGGGTTGAAAATAGGGAGGGTGGTGACATCTTGCACAGCCGCGACAGGGAGGATGTCAGTGGATAGCTTGTCAGCTATGTCGGCAACAATGTCGGTACCAAGGACGGGGAACGAAGAGAACCATTTTCCTGCTCGTTGAACGAGGCGAACCAATTGGCAAAGTTCTCACCCATCGGTGGTTACCGGAATGTCATCAACAATAGTAACAGGGTCTTACCGACAGAGTGGTACAACAAGGTGCTTACCTAAGCAGGGAATTATCTCTGCTCAGCTAAGTCAGATTACAAGAAAGGTTAAACAAAAGAATGGAAAAGGAAAACACGATTATTAGATTAAACAAAACAATGGAAAGGAATACTGTGATTACACACAATTATTAGGAGCATATCCTTCCCATGGACAAGCAGAACATGGCATACAGGGTAAGAGAGAAAGTACCCAACCATTCAGATAAAGAGGCAAGGATTAATTAAGATGTTACCCATACAACGGAGTTTGGATAACTGACCAAGAAACATTTAGCATCCCGCCTCCAATGTTCTTGTTGATGAGCGGGGTATCATAGTCATGCTTCGAGGTAGCAATGATATGGTGTTTCAATCAAGGGCCGGACTTTGGATACACAAATGATCCATCAGGAGCAACTTATAAAATAAGTCTTACAATTTCCTCCAGGAAGAATGGTTATCCTTGCAAAATAAATTATAATGATAGGTCCTCCAGCCAGGGGGGTGCTAGACATGACATCATATTACCGGGTCATCTAAGAACCAACATCATAACCACTGGAAAGTTGTCCCAACCATCATATCTGACCGAGATTCAGATCCGATTGGTGTCATGATATCTCAGACTCAGGATATCCGAGAAGAAAAGGTGCAACACAAATAGACGAAATGACATTGCAAGATTCTCGGGAAATGAACTATGGGAGCGGGTTCCTAAAACAATAGTTCATCATTAAACCAAGGAGGGGATGAGAAGGTGGCTGATGGGCTCAGCGACAATTCATCGAGAATTCCAAATGGATGGCTTTCCACAATAATGCGAACAAGAAGATGACACTTGTCAATTCAAATGATATAATGTTGTATGCTCTAGGAAAACATACACCATCAATCATTAGTTGAAAGGTGTGCCCGAAGTATGACCTTAGGCAGCAAGATCAATGTTAGAGTGACGATTCAATAACCAACAGTCTAATAACGAACTATCGATCGTTAACTTCAAAGCAATAGGGTTGCTAGAAGTACAGAACTCAAACAGCATCGTTAGCATATTGGTATCCTGGTTAAAAACAACACGGGGACCAAGGAAGAATGGTGATGGTGAGAAGTATCATCATGCCGAGAATTTGTAAGAGGTGGAGCAATCCCAACAACATTCTCGACATAATAGATAGTAATACTTCAAGGCAGAACACAACACTAGCTGGAGAGCAAGTTGCATTCATAATGTGGACAAGTTCGCAATGAAAGGAAGTCAAGGGTGTTGTCGATGATAGTAAAAATCATCGAGGACAAGGAGGGTATTTCTCATCATGAACACAGTTGACATCTCGGAAGAAGTCAAAGTGTTGAAGGTGATCCGACACATTTGCCGGGAGGTTTCAAGAGGATGCAATCAAATAACAACGGCAACAAGCAAGGAAATGACGAAGTGGCAGGTTATAGGATCAATATATAAGAGGCAAGCTCAGAACCAAAGTTGCCTTTCAAGGCAAGCAACAAGATGTTGAAAGCTTGACGTAAGTTGTGCTCACACACTGAAGAATAAGTGCACCAGAGAAGGACGAGGTAGCACAGTCAAAGGTAGCAAGACGAGGATGCAGTCGATAGTCTAGGAATGACCAGATTGAGTTCAGAATTTCCTAGTAAAAAAATACTAGGGGTATTTGATTTGTAGTGCGGAATAATTCACTAGTCGGTGTCCTCGGTTGATAACAACCCAGAACCCGTAGAGTGATTACGACAAGAAAAGACATTACTTCAACAAAGTTAGTAAGCTGTGGTGCAATGGCAAGACATCTCCGAGATACCAGGAGGTAATACTCAAAGGTAGAACATGATAGAAGTAGAACCGGTTCATTGACCTATGACAGTAGATACTTCAACCTTGCCAAAAATAGACAAGGCAGTGGAATGAATTCCCATAAGATATATTAGATCAGGACAGCATGGTCGGAACCATAACTGTAAGGAATCAATTTCAAGAATACCGAACGAATCAAAGCTGAATAATCATTTTGCAAGAAGCTTCCGAGACGGTCTACATCATTTTCATGGGCATGAACACAAAGTTCAAGGTCATCTCCCACTTCTTTAATGCAGATCATTTCATTCACCTCTCACTTTGATATAACTGTAGTGTTGGAATTTTATCTGGTAGAACACCGGAAGAGTATGACTTGTGAAAACTTTTGGGTTCTCACGGATTAGGGGAAGGCATAGGTTCAACCCATCGGGCATCTTAGTAACATATACCACAAGTTTCAAAAGTAAATACACAAGCTCGAAAGCAGAGCATGGTTGGCCAAGCAGAGGATACAATTTATCAAAGGCATTATGTATCAGGGGAAGAACTCACAAGGTGATTGAATATGAAGGACACTGTCGGATAAAAATCCAACAATGGATCGGGCAATCCACAACAAAGCTGATGTGAGTATCGGTACTCACTCAGAGAAAGAAAGAATGCAGAGGCATCAGATTCAAGAATCACCTGATTAGTCTGATGCTTAGGTAGAAAGAAATTATGGTTTCCAAAACGAAGGATCAGAAGCAGACGCTCTGATCAAGGATGGATAAGTTGAAAACACTTAGTTGAACAATCAATAAAGGTTTGACTTGCCGAGAACCAACTCATGTCCGGAATGACGCCTGAGCCGGAAAGATGATCTTAAAAAGGATAACCTGATGACTGTGTGCGTACGCACATATTGAATCAATATGCTCAAAATGACTAAGGCAAGGGATGTTATCGAGGACTACTATTCATATGGAATTAACCATAATGCAAGCAGGCAAGAGTTTCAAGAGTAACAGGCTGTAGAGGATTTTCGAAAGATCGAAAAGTATTCCGAAGAATTATGTGAGACACATGAACAATTGAGAAGAACGGATCCTCGATAAATGTGAGGAAAAACCCGTAAGGGTTTTCATGCGAAATAAAACTGCAAGACAGTAAACTCAAAGGATTCTCGGGGCAACGGAGAATAGTTCGAGGCATCTTGTAACAACAAGAGCGACGGGGAATGATCAAGAGAATGACAAGTGCATGCAGATATCCATAGAGATATATCGGTGGCAGTGAATTGCAAAGGCGATGAGCACAATGGTCTCGGGAAAATATCGAGGGATATCCTCAGAATCTTCTGACGAAGCAGGTGATCTTCCGGAATGAGGGCTCTCCGGGAGAAATAGTTACGAGAACCTAGAGTTAGAGTTAGAAAAATCATTTAACCTGAATAGAAGAGAGATCAGAGTCCCAGAGTATAGACGAGGAGTAAAAGATCCTAATACCACCCAATGGCGACGTGGGCCCGTAAGCCGCACAGCCAAGTTAGTAAAAACTTTTTCAATGACTAGACTCAACTTCGGCCAAGGAGTTTGGAAAGGGGATTCCTACAGGCAGTCGGCTCTGATACCAACTTGTGACGCCCCCAATTCAATCGTACACTAATCATACACGCAAACGTGTACGATCAAGATCAGGGACTCACGGGAAGATATCACAACACAACTCTAAAAATAAAATAAGTCATACAAACATCATAATACAAGCCAGGAGCCTCGAGGGCTCGGATACAAGTGCTCGATCATAGACGAGTCAGCAGAAGCAACAATATACAGACATAAGTTAAACAAGTTTGCCTTAAGAAGGCTGGCACAAAAGTAGCAACGATCGAAAAGGCAAGGCCTCCTGCCTGGGACCTCCTAACTACTCCTCGAAGCCGAACTCCACGTAGAATCATCCTCGGGATCTCTAGCTCCTGGACTCCAGCACCTGGTTGCGACAACCGAGAAGAATGCAAAGGGGGAAAAGAGGGAGAAAAGCAACTGTGAGTACTCATCCAAAGTACTCGCAAGCAAGGATCTACACTACATATGCATGGGTATCTGTGTAAAGGGGCAATATCGGTGGACTGAACTGCAGAATGCCAGAATAAGAGGGGGATAGCTAGTCTTGTCGAAGACTACGCTTCTGGCAGCCTCCATCTTGCAGCAAGTAGAAGAGAGTAGACGGTAAGTTCACCAAGCATCATCGCATAGCATAATCCTAACCCAACGATCTTCTCCTCGTCGACCTGTGAGAGAGCAATCACCGGGTGGTATCTGGCACTTGGAAGGGTGTGTTTTATTAAGTATCTGGTTCTAGTTGTCATAAGGTCAAGGTACAACTCCGGGTCGTCCTTTTACCGAGGGACACGGCTATTCGAATAGATAAACTTCCCTGCAGGGGTGCACCACATAACCCAACACGCTCGATCCCATTTGGCCCGACACACTTTCCTGGGTCATGCCCGGCCTCGGAAGATCAACACGTCGCACCCTACCTAGGCACAACAGAGAGGCCAGCACGCCGGTCTAAATCCTATGGCGCAGGGGTCTGGGCCCATCGCCCTTTGCACACCTGCACGTTGCGAACACGGCCGGAAGCAGACCTAGCCCCCTTAATACAAGAGCAGGCTTACGGTCCAATCCGGCGCGCGTCACTCAGTCGCTGACGTCACGAAGGCTTCGGCTGATACCACGACGTCGAGTGCCCATAATTGTTCCCGCGTAGTTGGTTAGTGCGTATAGGCCAGTGGCCAGACTCAGATCAAATACCAATATCTCGTTAAGCATGTTATTATGAAGTAACCGCGAACGCCGACCAGGGCCAAGCCCACCTCTCTCCTAGGTGGTCTCAACCTGGCCCGTCGCTCCGCCACAAAGTAACAGTCGGGGGCCGTCGGGAACCCAGGCCCACCTCTACCGGGATGGAGCCACCTGTCCTTTCAGCCCCCTCATCGAAATCACATGCGGGTACTCAATGAGCCAACCCGACTTTAGTCGCCACCTGTATAGTATGTATGAATATATGTATATACCCGTGATCACCTCCCTAGTGATCATGGCCCGATAGTATAGCATGGCAGACGGACAAGAATGTAGGGCCACTGATGGAATACTAGCATCCTATACTAAGCATTAGGATAACAGGTAAAGGTATCAACAATTGTAGCAACAATGACAGGCTATGCAGCAGAATAGGATTAACCGAAAGCAGTAACATGCTACACTACTCTAATGCAAGCAGTAGAGAGAGAATAGGCGATATCTGGTGATCAAGGGGGGGGGGGCTTGCCTGGTTGCTCTGGCAAGGTGTGGTCGTCATCGATGTAGTCGATCACAGGGGTACCGACAGCGGTCTCGGGGTCTACCGGAAAGAAGTAACGGAGGGGAACACAATAAATAGCAGAGAAATCAAAGCATCACAAAGTATAACATGGCAATACGTAGTGCTAGGGGTGACCTAACGCAGTAGTAGGCGATACCGGCAAGGGGGAAAACATCCGGGAAAGTATTCCCGGTGTTTGATGTTTTTGGACAGATGAACCGGAGGGGCAAAGTTGCGTGTTCGATATGCTAGGGGTGTGTGGCGGACGAACGGGCTGCGTAATCAGATTCGTCTCGTCGTTCTGAGCAACTTTCATATATAAATTATTTTCATCCGAGCAACGGTTTATTTTATATTAATTTAAAAAGGATTTAATCATTTTCTGGGATTATTACCATTTAGTTAATTTGAAAAAGAATTACTGTGCCATCATGATGTCAGCATGACATCAGCGGTCAAAGTTGACCATTGACCAGTCAAACTGACGCGTGGGTCCCGTTCGTCGTAGGCTCAGAGTAATTAAGCAAGGCTAATTAGCTTTAACTAAAAGATTAGATTAACTAATTTTAATTAGTTTAGTTAAACCTAATTAATTAATTAATATTTTTATTATTTATTTATTTATTTCTTTTCTTTTTTTAAACGTTCAGGGGCTGGGCCCCGTTGTTCAGTGGCACTGGGGCCATAGCGGGCGGGCGTAACGGGCGCTGGGCACTTGCCCGCTTGGGCGCATGCCCAAGTGAAAGATCATGGATGTCGCCTAGAGGGGGGTGAATAGGCGCTTTAAAATAATTGCGGTTTAGGCTTGAACAAATGCGGAATAAACCTAACGGTTAATTTGACAAGCACAAAACCTAAAACAACTAGGCTCACCTATGTGCACCAACAACTTATGCTAAGCAAGGTAAACAACTAAGTGATAGCAAGATATATGACAAGAAACAATATGGCTATCACAAAGTAAAGTGCATAAGTAAAGGGCTCGGGTAAGAGATAACCGAGGCACGCGGAGAAGACGATGTATCCCGAAGTTCACACCCTTGCGGATGCTAATCTCTGTTTGGAGTGGTGTGGAGGCACAATGCTCCCCAAGAAGCCACTAGGGCCATCGTAATCTCCTCACGCCCTCGCACAATGCAAGAAGCCGTGATTCTACTAAGGGACCCTTGAGGGCAGTCACCGAACCCGTACAAATGGCAACCCTTGGGGCGGTCACCGAACCCGTACACTTTGGCAACCCTTGGGGGCGGTCACCGGTACCCGTCAAATTGCTCGAGGCAATCTCCACAACCTAATTGGAGACCCCGACGCTTGCCCGGAGCTTTACACCACAATGATTGAGCTCCGAACACCACCAACCGTCTAGGGCGCCCAAGCACCCAAGAGGAACAAGCTCAAGGGTACCAAGCACCCAAGAGTAATAAGCTTCTCAACTTGTAACTTCCACGTATCACCGTGGAGAACTCAAACCGATGCACCAAATGCAATGGCAAGGGCACACGGAGTGCCCAAGTCCTTCTCTCTCAAATCCCACCGAAGCAACTAATGCTAGGGAGGAAAAAGAGAGGAAGAACAAGAAGGAGAACACCAAGAACTCCAAGATCTAGATCCAAGGGGTTCCCCTCACATAGAGGAGAAAGTGATTGGTGGAAATGTGGATCTAGATCTCCTCTCTCTTTTCCCTCAAAAACTAGCAAGAATCCATGGAGGGATTGAGAGTTAGAAAGCTCGAAGAAGGTCAACAATGGGGGAAGAACACGAGCTCAACGGATAAGGTTCATTGGGGAAGAAGACCTCCTTATATAGTGGGGGGAACAATCCAACCGTTACCCCCCACACCAGCCCCGCAGAGAGCGGTACTACCGCTTGGCCAGCGGTACTACCGCTCCCCCTCACGGTACTGCCGCTGGGCCCAGAGCGGTACTACCGCGGTGGTCAGGGCGGTACTACCGCATACGAGCGGTACTACGGCCCCCACTGCCGCGGCTAGTACCGTAAAACCCCACATGAAAAGACCCCTCGAATCGAGGCAGTACTAGCACGAGACCGCAGCGGTACTACGGCTGGGGGCTACCAGCAGTACTACCGCTCTAGAGCCGTACTACCGCTTGTAGCACCCAAGCGGTACTACCGCTCCGGCCCGCGGTACTACCGCTAGGAAACCAAAACTGCCATAACTTCTGCATATGAGCTCCGAATTGAGCAAACTCAAGCTTCTTGGATAGAGGAAGACGAGTAGCAACAAAACAGCGAGAAGAGGTAGGGGAGGTATGCCAACAAATAGAGGAGTGAAACCTCCAACCGAGAAGAACCGGCATAACCTCCAACATCGAAAACATCATAGAAGATGCGAGTGAACTCCGTTTTCGATGAACTCGAGCTTGTCATCAAGATGACCATAAGCTCCAAAACTCACAAAGAGAAGAACCAAACAAGAACCAATAAAGATGATGCAAGGATGCAATGGTTTGAGCTCTCTATGAACGATACGATCAAGCTACTAATCGAGAGCCCCCCTTGATAGTACGGCAATCGATCCTATAACCCGGTCTCCCAACTACCATCATGAGACCGGTAAAATAGAAAACCTATCAAGAGCAAACCTTTGCCTTGCACATGGTCCACTTGAGCTAGATGATGACGATCTTGACTCCCTCAAGTTGGACCACCTTTCTTGGTTGCGTTGGCTTGATGAAGACTAGTTGATTGCTCCCCCATGCTCCACTATGGGTGAGCCACTCTTCCGCACATCTTCACAAGTCCATTGTCACCACAATGGACGGCAAGCTTCAAGCATTTGATCTCTTCATGATGCTTCACTTGAACTTGCACACCGCAACCTAACCCCAGAAAGAACTCTCACGAATATCATGGGTTAGTACACAAAGCGTAATTGACAATGCTTACCACACCATGGGATCGCTTCATCCCTCTCGGTACATCTTCTACGCTTTGTGAGTTGATCAAGTTGATTCACTCTTGACTTAGTCTTGATCAACCATGAATCTTTTCAACTCTCTTCGTTTGGATGATGTCTTGAAGATATACATGAATGATCACACAATCTTCTTCTCCAAGACATGCTTGCAATAAGCTCAACTCTCACATGACCAATCTTTGGATAATTCCTTAATAACACCTTGGTCACCACAAAAACTCCTTGAAACCAACACATGAACTTCAAGAAATGCCTATGGACAAATCCTTCAAATATAACTCAAGGCAACCATTAGTCCATAGAGATTGTCATCAATTACCAAAACCAAACATGAGGGCACCACATGTTCTTTCACCAAGGGCGCGCTAGCGGCCAAAGCAGGGGCGGCCAGCGCTGGCCGGCTGGCAGGGGCCGGCGAGAACGGCTGCCGGCGCGGGGCAAACGGCGGATGGGCGCGGCGCGGTTGGGGTGATGCGAGGGCGGCCGCCGGAGGTCTGTGGCAGGGGCAACGACGGCACTGTAGCGGAGGTGAAGGCGGAGCTGCAACAGGGATGGGGAAGGGCAGCAGCGGATGCAGGGGAGGTGCGCCCTGGTGCGTGGGGCACGCGGCCAAGGCACGGCCTGGTCATTGCTGGAGCGAGGCAACAACAGCGAGTGGAAGCAGGCGGTCGCCGCGACGGTTGACGACGGCGGATGCGGGCGGGCGAGCGCGCGCGTGCTGCAGTGGGGCGCGCGTGGCCGGTAGCGGCGCGAGGCACGACGGGGCAGCGGGAGCAGTGCGGCGCCGGGGCGGTGCGCGGATGGGGGCACAGTGAGCGCGCATCGGGCGCGGCCGGAGATGGAGCGGGCGTGCACGGCGGTGGAGACCGGGACGCGCGGTGACGAGGCGAGCCTGGGAAGGCAAGTGCGCGGCCGACGCGGGGAGAGGATGAGGGAAAAGGTGGCGGCTCATGGTGGGGAGTAGGGTCCAGGGCAGCGGGCTCGATGGAGGTTGATGCGGCGGAGTCCAGCGACGGCGGGGACGGGGTCGAGGATGGAGAGGACGGCGAGCGATCCGGGCGGCGACGGTGGTGCTGCAGGTGCGGCGCGAGGACGGTGAAGAAGTTGTGGGGCGGAGGTGGCAGCCCTTGGGCGCAGGCGTGCTCGTCGGCGCCGTGGGGAGCAGCGACGGACCCAGTCGGGTCGGCGGGGCACCGGTGGGGGAGGGTGTCGCCGCGGCAGTGGTGGCGGAGGCGGGCGCAGCGCGCCGATCTAGATCGGGTCGGGGGTAGGAGACGTGGGAGTGAGAGGGGAGTGGGGAAATGTGGGGCAAGTGGAGAGGAGATCGCTAGGGTTCGGTCGCCCCAGGGGGCTTTAGGCGCTGGCTGGGCCGGTTCGACCGGGCCGGCGGAAGTGGCCAGTTGGGCCGGTTGGCCCAGTTGGGCCAGGGGCACTTTTCCTTCTCTTTTTCTTGTTGTTTTAGTTTTCTGTTTTCATTTAATTCTTTTCTGCTTTATCCTATTTTCCAATCTACCTTAATTTTGTAAACTATATAATTAGTACCTAAATTAGTTCTTTCTAAATATACTACTGCCACCAAAAGTTTGGTACCCAATTAATTTTAGTTAAAACATATTTACTATTTTAAAAGAATTAAAATAATAGTCTAAGCCATAGTTTATTTATTCTAGAGCATTTAGCTACTTTATAAAAGTGTGATTTCTCCACCAATATTACCCATGATTTATTTGCTACCTTTTGAACATTTTGTTTTTTATTATTTGAAAACTTTTATTGTTTGCTTAATTTAGAATTTGAATTCGAATCGGTTTCAAACTAACACGAGATTAGCAACAGTAACAGACGTGGCGTGGCATCTTTAGCAGAGGTTTACTATAGCTTGATTATCTGGGCGTCACAATTTTTCAGTCTCCGATGCAAACTTCTTCATTTGTGGCCTCTTACATTAACAAGCTGCAGCAGCTTGGAAAACTTGAGGAGCCTCACATACAGGCAGGCGCAACAAGCGGAGGTCCAAGGCGATGGCTAGCTTCACCTGTTGGGATGGCGAAAATCAACGTTGATGGAGTTGTTGTGTGCCACAAACATGGCGGGGCAGATTCAGCTGTGTGTCGAGACGACACAGGATTATACTTGGGCTCTTCGACGGTCGTTTATCGAGGCATTACTGACCCCACAACCTTGGAAACATTTGCATGTAGGGAGGCGTTAGCACTTGCAGAGGATCTTCAGGTGACAAACTTGACAGTTGCTTCGGACTGCAAAGGTGTGGTACTGCACATAAACCAAGAACAAGAGGTCCGCACTCTGCTATTGTACACGAAATAATGGGACGAAGAAGCACTTTCGCTTCGGTTTCTTTCGTTTTTGAGTGTAGAAATCACAATTTCGAGGCTCACAATCTCGCCAAGTTCGCTTGTAATTTAGGGCTAGGTCGGCATGTTTGGTTGGGAGTCCCTCATGACCAACATCGTGTACCTATGAACATTGCTATTATCTAATAAAGTGGCAAGATTTCTCAAAAAAAACTTACAATTTAAGTTCTCTGCTTTACTTAAAACGAAATTCTCTGCCTGTTGCTCAATTTTTTTGAAGTTCTCTGCCCCAAGATTGATCTCTCTAACAACTGATCTGTACCTTTCATTGATTCCTTTGTTGATATCTTGAACCACCTGTTTCGAGTCACATGGCAATAACGAAGTTTTGAAGGAGATCTTCAGTCAGTGAGAGAGCCTCACGACAAGCGATCGCCTCGAGAGTTGCAACGTCATGCATGCCTGAGATGACCAGCGCCGAGCTGCCAATATATTCACCCCGTTCATCATGACAGACCGCGGCCGCCGTTCCTCCCCTCTGATTTCTTTCTACAGCTGCATCCACACGAGTTTTTGCAAAACCTTGAGGGGGTGCTTTTGGTCGAATTACTCTTGGAGAGGTTGTACTAACTGTGGTTGCTCCATTGCTCTTCTACTTAAGGATATCCAAGTCCGAGATAAACCTCTGGATGAATGCTAGTGTAGCTTGTGGGCTTTCAAATAGCCCCTTATGCATCGCCTAGCGCCGAGCCCACCATGTTACCCAAAGCTTTACTGCTAGCTTGATGAACGCCTCATGAGATAAGGAGTTCAGCATAGTGAAGAGCCATTGCTTCGCGTTTGGTATAGTAGTTGCAATCAGATGATTCACAAGTTCCTCGTTGACGAGCGCCCAGATGCATCTCGATATGGTACACTCTAACAATGAGTGCCGCCATAAATCAGGAGCACCACAGAGATCATATGTGCATGAAGGAGACATGTTTCGATGGGCTCGAACATCTTCGGTCGGGCTTTCAGGGTACTGAAACTTTCCAGAGCATTTTTCAACCATAGGTGTCATCATCTGAATTTAAAGATCCAACAGCGCCTTCCGGCCACGCCTCGCGTCGTTTCCTCGTTGCAATCAACATAGCATAGGCCGACCGCACGAAAAAAAATTCCGTTCTTTTCAAAATTCCAAGGCCAAATATCAGAGATGTTCCTTGTACAAAGAGGGATCCCCAGTATAGCAGGTGTATCAATCGAGAGAAAGGTTTGATTGACCCGATCCATGTCGTCGTTGTTGTGTCAATAAGTCCAGACACGCGGGCATGGGGGTTATCCATTAAGCAATCGTATGGGCGCATCATCTCATCCCTCGGAATCCATTTGTCAATCCATATGTTGGTCGAATCACCATTTCCATCTGGTCAATCCTTACTTCATCACATCCTTCCCTTCAATGATCGCGCTCCATACTTGGCTAGGGTGGTTACCCAGTTCCGCACCAAGGAAGGATGATGAAGGCCACGAGCGGAAAGCTTCTATCTACATAAAACAGTCAACATCCACTAAAAAAACATAAAACGCAACACCAAAGACATTCCGTTGAAAACATCGTCAATCCTGTTAATTATTACTAAAATTGTGCAAAATAGTCCCTCGAAAAAATATATTCAAAAAAGCAGATACATTTATAACATATCAAATGACCCATGTGGGAATGGTTGTAGGCGATTCACCCATAGCCCTTGTTACATGAGTTCTTTTTTGAGGGGTTGCTACGGGAGATACATAAAAAAATTGGGGTGGGAGTAAAGCCAAGTTTTATTCATCAAAAATCACAGTGTGAGGTACAAATGGGATCATTGGTTTGGCCAAACTAGACGTGGCATACCTGATAAAGAGTAAGGGCAAATTTAGCTATACTACGTGCTTCAAGGTTAACAACACGACACTCGAAAGTAAAACTACACTGAAACTGGGCAGACTAAAGTTGTATCTCATTTATAATAGCGCAATATCTTCCCCAGTCCCCTTGTTAATTTCCGAGATCACTTGTTTAGAATCAGATGTCCACCGGAGATACATAGTTGTGAGTGGAACAACTCGGTGAGGTCGGGTGAGTCTTTCCCCCCTCTTTGGCCCAATGAGGGTGTGTCCAGTATGGGCACGGGAAAGGGCTTGACCAAGATGTGAGAAGTCATTTTTATCTCGGACGATTTCTTCGAACTCCAGCCTATGTTTGCTTCGCAACTTTCCAAACCAATGCTAAGTTTCACTTGTTGTCCTCCTTTGTGTGGAACCCTACGCTTCATGATCGGACTCCCCTATGTCTCCTTATAGCGAGACGGACGGAACCCTCACATCAAAGCAGTGCGAGATGTCCCGACCCAGGTGCGGTGGAGGCCACAACCCTTGTTTTTTGTTTCATTTTTTTCATGTTTTTGGTTTTGGTTTTTTATTAGTTTTCTTACTTTTTTTACACTTCTAGATATTATATATATATATATACTATAAAAAATACTTTACATAACGTCTTGGAAAATAATATCATGCATTTTAAAATATTAAATGTCTACTAGCTGAATGCCCGTGCATTGCCACGAAACAACAAACTTAGGAGTGGATACATTAATATCAAATATCATTGCAACTTACAATGTGAACATAGTATGAGGCTTATGACACTGTCGAGAATTGAAAAATATCATTTTGGAGTGTGTCCTCATTGCCACCTTCGCTCAATCATCCACGCTCAATAGTCCGTTCACCTATGTTGCTGCTGACAACGCTGGGCGTAATTTGCTGCTGATCTCTCTCTCTCTCCCAACCTCAATCCAGGTCTTCTATAGCACCGCCACAGCGGATGTCGTATTTCTCGATCACATGGAGCACTCACGCTCCCGCTTGCTTTCTCGCCCACATCGAAGTCCTCCTAGCCGCCGCCTCATATTTCTTAGCCGCGCCATCGTATCTTGCTTGCTATTCGTGATTATCAGCAATCCAATTCTGATTTATGGATTAGTAGTGCTTAGTTACTAACATGAAATTGTCGAGCGCAAAACTTCTTCCTATATCTTCTCCCTTAAGACTCTCTTTGTCGCATGTCTTCTTTGCCTCCTTAATCCTGCTGGAATACAAAGTATATGTGCATCACTTATTATATTTGTTCAAATGCATCACATGTGTTCAGTTTTCACCACATATCATTTCCTTATGTAGCCTCCCTCTAGTGTGAAGCCAGCCATATAATTGGAAACAAGGAAATGATATGTGGTGAAAACTGAACACAGCAATCCAAACTTAGTATGAAGCCAGCCATATAATTGGAAACAGAATGCTTTTATTTAACAAATGCATACTACTCCCTCCGTCCCAAAATAAGTGTCTCAAGTTTTGTACAACTTTGTACTAAAGCTAGTATAAACTTGAGACACTTATTTTAGAACGGAGGGAGTATTACTTTGCTGCCGAGCCTATTATTTAACAAGCAGAAGGGCATGAGAAGCAAACAACCAGGATAAAGAAAAAAAGAGAGCAAAGTGTGAGGCTTATTATGATTCAGTAAGCAAAGTCAGTAGTTGTTGCGCAACTGATTAGGACTTCAGGTAGAGAGAGAAAACAATGCTTGGCGGATACCAGCATCATTGTGTTCTATTTTAGCTCTTGTATTGCTCCTGCAAAATGTATCAAATTCAATCGCAGCTTCATGGAAGGAAATAATTAACCATCCTTTGTTATTTTAAAGCTACCGAAAGAAACATGACAATAAAAGAACAAAACTGCATATTCTTATTCAACATGGTCAGGAGGGATTAGCACGAAGAAACAAGAGCTCCTCACCGTCGAGCTTCTGGTTAGCAACGAGTAGCAGCACCATGTAGGTCGTTTCTCACCTCATCTTCCTGCTCGGTTTCGTCCTCCTTCCACAACAACACCAATTAGAGAAAGCCCGAGGGACCAAAACTGAAAGATGAGTAGAGTGAGGGAGATATCAATCGAGTGAACTACCTGGTGTACTTGTATACGTTGTAGCATCTTCCTGGCGTGCTTGGCTTATGCTCGTAACCTACTGATTTTGGCTCACTGTTGTCCGCAGCCGCACCACCAAGTCGCCAATCGCCCCCACTGTCTTTCCTGGATCCAGGGACAGCAGGCAACACCAACGGGGATGTTGAGGCCGTGCAGCTGTGCCGAGGCTATCGCCCCGTGCCGCAGCTGCACAGGGTGATGCTGGGCTACGGCTCCTGCATATGCAGGCAGGGTGGACGATGGCAGGATGAACCCTTGCGCGCGGTCGAAGAGTTCAGGCTTGCATTCCAAGATTGGTCCATATGTATAAGTTGTAAGTACGTGTATAAACAGAGAAGAGCTTCTAGATTACTGCAGGACAAAGGGTTGCAAAGCAGAATCATAATTGGTAAACAATGCATGAACATTCAAGTCGTTCCCCTTTAGTTTTGGACCAGTGCTATACCAGCCAACAACATGCTCCTTGGCTGCATCCCAAACAACTCATCAGTACACAGCAGAAATAAACCGCACACGGCAAGTCCAGCATACCTGATGAGAATTCTAAAACAGCATGGTTCTTTTTGTCGAGGAACCAAATTCTCAGGTCCTTGTCATCCTCCTCAATTCGCACTGCAAGATCAAACGACGCCGCAATTCACAAATTCAGCACACCTCCACCGTAAACATCTCTACAGATCTAATCGCGCAAGGGTTTCACACCAGCAGATCAAACTGCAGCTACGGCCAGGGCGAGTTCCGTGAACCCTAGGCCCCGGCAGAGGCGCGGAAACCCTAGCAGCCCAGAGACGGGGGACCGCTCGCTTACCAGCGTAGGAGTTGGTGATGTCGACGACGCCGCGGGAGGAGGTGCCGAGGAGCGCGCCGACGACGCGCTTCTGGGTGTCGCGGGCCACGCAGTTCTAGGCACCAGCGGGTGCACCACAACCTTCTCCAGTGTCCGCCCCGAGAGCTTCACCACGTCCATCTCCCTCCCCCTCTCTCCTCGGCGCAGAACCCTAGCGGCGGATCTCCAGAGACGGGTAAATCGCAGACCAAAAAGGCGCACAACACACGAAGAGGTAAATTATACTCGGAAGCAAGACCCACCGCCTTGAGATTGCCATGCCTGAAAAGGCAGAGCGCGGAAGCGGTGACGCAGCTGTAGTTGACCGCCAAATTGACACCACCGGTGAGCACGGTGGCGCCCATCTTTGTGGCATTCCGGCAAGCACCCTGCCCACGCTGCCAAGTGCGTACTTCTCCACCTCCTCGACATTCACCATAGCTCGGACAACCCCAACCTCCCTCCCCGCCGTTGCATTCTCCCGCGCAACACCTCCTACCACATGACCGCTTCCGTCGTGGTCTTCCATATCCAGTGTTGGCGGGCTGCAGAGGATATCGGGTTTCGGGCCTCCGCCATCACCGCCATCGCCTTGGAGAGAGGGCGGGGTGCAGCAGCGGCGGCGCTGGGATGTACCGCGGTGAAGCACGACGCGGTGGTGGAGATAGGGAGGGGGAGATGGGCCATGGCAGCGGCCGTATCGGCCGTGGTGGACGGAGTGGTTTGGGCTTGCGGGAGGGAGCGAGGAGGTGGAGAACGTGTGGGTTCTTTGGGCATTGAACGTGCAGAGACGGGAACGAGGGCGAGGGGTCGGGGGAGATTGGATCGTGGGACGGGTGTTCGTGGGGTCATGGTTGTTTTATTTTTTTCTCTTTTTTCTTGCTGCTTTTTCTGACGTGGGTGGAAAGGAGCGATCGAGGCGGGTGGAGCGAACGAGGTCCAACCATCACGAGTGGTTGAACCATCACGACGTTCGATTCCCCTTTAATAGTAGAGATAGAAAAAAAATGTTGACCATGTATACAAAAAATATATAATATGTGTGAAAAAGTTGATCATGTAATTAAAAATGTTAATCGAGTCAAAAAAAGTTAAATAACTATTTGAAAAATGTCAATCAAGCATTGGAAAAATGTAAAATGTGTATAAAAAACTATTGACCATGTATTCAAAAAATGTTATCTTGAATTTGAAAAAATGTTGATCAAGCACTTGAAAAATGTTAAATGTGCCAAAAAATGTTGGCCATGTATTAAAAAATTAATCTTGTACTTGAAAAATGTTAATTAAGCTTTTTTCTATTAAATGTGTATAGAAATTATTGGCCATGTATTAAAAAATGTTATTGTTGTATTTGAAAAATGTTAATCAAGCATTTTAAAATAGGAAAACACTTGTAATCACCTGATGGATTGCAGCCCCGCGTTCGCCACCTTTCCCTGTACGCTATGTTCCCCATGGGCCACCACCACTAATTTTGCATCTAGCCCATTACTGCAGTTTTACCACGGCAACGAATGGTCTGTTGCAGACCAATGAAGACGAATGCGAGACGGTGACATCCAGATCCCTGTAGCATCAAAGGAGAGACACGCGTCACCTGAAGCTTCGACACCAGTGCCGGCAACCGCCCACCTCACCGAAGAGGATGATGGCAGGGAGGTTGCATCGGGGGTCGGGCGCGGTGGCCGCCTTTGCCAGCTGCCTCCGCCATGCCCGTTGACAGCGCACAATGCGCCCACCTCGCCGGAGAGGAGGCCAGGCGACCTGGCTGGAGCTTCGGCGCTCACCAGCGGCAGTGCTATGGCGAGGACCGGCGGCGTCGTTGCTCCCTAATCACCGTTTGATGGGAGCTCGTGGCGAACGACTAACGGTGTTTTTTTTTTCTTGCAACATCCTCCTTGTTACAAGAAATATTTCTGCAACATCATTGATGTTGCAAAACTCTCTTCCATAACACCTATATAAAGGCGAAGAAAAAAATCTGCAACATTAGCTCTGTTGCAAGCAAAATCTGCAACGATACCTCTGTTGCAAAAGTTCTGCAACATGAACTCTATTGCAAATATCTGAGCGCAACATCATCTGTGTTGCAAAGCTAGCATTTGAATGTAACGGTCATTTCACGTTGGATCCAATGGCTCGCAAGGTGATGAATCTTTTAAAAACATCCGCAAGCCGACGCGGAGCGTTGCCCTTTAAACATGTTTAAAACGTGTATAAAAATGTTGACCATGTATCAAAAATGTTTAAAATATGTATAGAAAATAATGTTTTGACGTATACGGTAAATATCAAATGAAAACAAAAAAATTAGACATGTATTAAAAAAATGAAAACCGATAAAGAAACATAAAAAACAAAGAAAACCAAGAAAAAGAAAACAAAATCGAAGCATAATGAAGAAAGAAAGAAAACCCAATGAATAAGCAAAAATAAAACCAAATGAAAAAATTTAAAAAGAAAAAGAAAACAAAAAAATTGAAAAAATTACTAACGCAACCAAAGAAAAGGGAACAAAAAAATAGGAAAAAAACTGGAGATAACCGAGAAAAAAATGGAGACAAGGGAAAAACAGCAAAAACCATGAAAAAAGAAAAAAAAAACAATGAACAGAAGAAAAACCCAGAAGAAAACCTGAAAGAAACAAACAAAACCATAAGAAAAAAACAAAAAGAAACAAAAAAGGAACCAAAAAAAAGTCAAACGAACCTATAGCTTTTTTTAGTAGTATGGCTAAGCTTTATTGATCGATCATAGTTGACATGAAGTAGTATACGAACCTATAGCTACAGCGAGCGATCGATCAAACGTGAGGCAGCTACAGGAAAAAAAGAAATGGGCCAGCCCAGTTTACAGTGGGGGAAGAAAATGCTTCAGCGAGACGGAAGATATATATACTCGTTGTAAGCGAGAGAGATATTCTTCGCGTTCATCTAAAATGTCTTCGTGTTCATGATCTCTTTTTTTAGGGACCCCAAACTCGATTAAAATCAAATATTATTCACGGGATACAGAGAGGGTCATGAGGGTATAGAAGCCACAGATGGCGACCATAAGAAAGCGATACAATAAATTTTACAATATTATGCGCCTCCTGATTCATGAGGAAGCGAGATATAGTCTTCCGTTCATGATCTCCTATATGAACTCGTTGTGTCATATAGGAAGGGTGTCGCACAATGGCCCATTTCAGGGCTCGCGACCCAGTTAGGTGTATGCCAAAATAATTCTATTACTGAGCTTTGTACTCTTTTTGTTTTCTCTATTTACTATGGCCTTTAGTGGGTTCTTAGCTTTTAACATGAACACAAACTTTTTTGAAATAAAAATTATGAACACTTATTTGCTATTCATTTGTTAGAAAAAAATGTGTGAAAATTTTCAAATTAGGAACATTTTTTAAATTATACAAATATTTTTTGTGAACATGTTTTTTGAAAATACTTTATTTATATATTTGAACATTTTAAAATATTTCAATATATCCTAATTTTATAAAATGCAATTCAAAAAATTGCGTATGTTTTAAAAAATTTGAACGTTTTCTAAAGGAAATAAAACAGGAAAGAAAAGATATTAGGGGGGGGGGGACAGTGGAAGGAAACAAAAATTAATAACTGCTCCACACAAAAACCAAGACAAACCGCGCAAACTGCTACAAGAAAATAGGAATGGTCTTTTAATAGACACTTGTAACTTTATTTATACTCAAAACCTCGGGCTCTGCAGCGTCCTCGGTGCCGCGCCCCCCTGGCCGGCCTCGCGTGCTGCCTGCTCCCCGCCAGCCGCCGTCTTCATGACTCTCGGCGGAGCTGCACGGGTGCTGCTACAACTGCGGGAGCGACGGGCATATCTCGGTGGACTGCACTAACCCTACGTTCTGCGTCAAGTGCCGTGGTGTCGGGCACATCTCGCGCGGCTGCACTAGGTCGCGTAGTCCGTCTCCGGTGGAGCAGCCTGTGCGCCCGCCGCCTGCTCTGTATCGTCCGGTGGAGGTGTCCACCCCTGCGTCGCCACGGCGCTCGGCCACCATCCTGCCGCCTCCACCGCCGAGTCCTCCGTCGCCTGGCGCGGTCAGGCTCTAGAGTGAGGTGGTGCGGGAGCCGCCCCGGGGCGCGCGGTCGGCTGCCAGCCCGGAGTTCTCGGTGCCGTTCGGTTCGCAGGGGTCTGCGCTACCCAGGGTGGCCGCCATTCAGGAGGCCCCGGTGGAAGTTTCCTTCTTGTAAGCGGGGGATGACACATGGCGGATGGAGGCCGAGCTTGCTCGGGCGGTTCTCGTCACGGTCACCGGCAATAGGCCCTCGATGGACTTGGCTTCTGTGGTGGAGGCGTTGCACGCGACATTCGACATTGGTCCGGCAAATATGTCCATCCGTGCCTTCTTCCCCGACGACTTCCTTGTCCTCTGTCGGGATGGGGCGGTCCGGGATCGGATGGTGCGCGCGGGCCGTACTCACTCTTCCTGGTTCGAGCTCAACCTCCGACCATGGAATAGGGAGGCGCAGGCAACGGCGGCCTCGCTCCCCTACCTCGTTCCTGTCTCGCTGCGGGGAGTGCCTGCACATGCGTGGAACCAGAGGACGGCGAGTGTGATTCTGCATGGGCTCAGCTACGTTGTGGGGGTGGATGATAGCACTGCTCGCCGGCTTGACATGGCGGATTTTCGGCTATGGCTGCGCACGGCTCGGCCTCAGCAGATTCCTCGCCGCCGTTTGCTCTACATCGACGAGCCCCGGCGGAACCTTTGGGGGGAGGAGGAGGGCCGGCGTGTGTCCGCTGGCCGGCGTGCCAGCACACTCTGGTACCCGATCGACATCGTGGTCCTGGAGGAGCCAGTTATGGTGGATTTCGAGGATGATGGTGGCTGGAGGCCTCCTCCCCCCCCCCCCGCCGCCGCCGTCACCACCTTCGGGGAACGATGATCCTGTGCGTGGGCTGCCGAGGGGGGATGCCCACAATCCGATAGTGTCCATCGCTTCGGCCGGCACGGCGGAGTCGTCGACGGCGGCGCCGCCGCCGGCGAGGCGTTGCGTTCAAATCGGGACGGGTTCGCCAGGAGGTTCGGTCAGCGGCAGTTGCATGTCCATCGTCACTGGATCGCTTTCGGCTGATCCTTTGGGCCCGCCTGCAAGAGAGGCTGTTTGCCAGCCTAGGGTGGAGTTCGACGTGTCGGCACACACGAGGACTGGTAAAAAAGAAGCATCGGCAGTCCACTGTCCTGCGACGGCTCGGGGGGCAGATGTGCAGATTCCCGCTATCTCCCCGCGTCGGTCCAGCTGTCCAGGTGGCCACGAGCCGACAAAGATGCTAACGCGCCCGAGGTGGCCAGGCTCTCGGATCTGGAGCCCGTTGGTGGTGTGCATGGGGATGGGTCCATCCATATCGGATCATATCAAATCTCCCTGCGGGACCCGGTGGAAGATGATGGCGCCAACTCCTGTGGGGACAAGTGGGATGGATTGGACGTGTTGTTCGAGGAAGATGCGGATAGTGATTGCACGTGTAGGCTGCATGGACAGGTGGAAGCCTGGGATACGTTTGCGGTGAGCCTATCAGAGGACGGCTGCACCCATGCACCATGCACTCCTTTACGTACGGTGGTGCCGGCGAGTCCGGATGGCCCGGTGGATGGGTCTGGACATCTCAATCCTGTGCAGAATGTGACCAGGCCGCAGCGTGCTGATGGGGGGATTCCCTTGCTCGATGACATCCAGTCGATGCGGGTGCAGATGTGCAAGTCTCTAACCCTGCTCTTGCCACGCCCGCCCAGTCGTGCATGTGGGCTGCAAACTCGTAACCCCAGGAAGAAGCAGAGGGTGGAAGTCACGCCGGGGAGAAGTGCTCGGTTGGCAAAGAATGGTGCTTCCAAACAACAACAAGTGCTCATTAGAAGACTTTGCTTGGCACATGAAGGGGAGGCAATCTCGGATGAAGCGCTGCGGATGTACGTGGATCTCTTCTCTCGTCCACTCTCTGATGCCCACATCACTGCGATACTTGCTCTGTTCGGTTGGGAGTCGCCGGCAGTGCCGCTGGCGAGCGCGGTGGTGCACTAGCAGCTTGGCTGGTGGTCAAGGTTGGATGTGATCATGAATGCACGGCCATTGAGGATGATCGTGTGGAATGTCCGTGGGCTAAATGCTCCGGCCCGCCGGAATGTTGTTTTCCAGGTTGTTACTTCGGCAAGCCCGGCTATTGTTTGTCTCCAGGAAACAAAATTGTATGATGTATCTGTGACCGTTGTGCGTCAGTGCCTTGGCGCTAAATATGAAAACTTTTTCTACTTGCCAGCCTTGGGGACACAAGGTGGGATCTTGGTGGCTTGGGACGCCACGATTACGCAACTCTCGAGTCCACACTACACGAACCATACGCTCACTACACTGGTGATGTGTCCGGAAGACGAGCGGCCATGGTGGCTCACTTGTGTGTATGGGCCGCAGGACGAGGCTGACAAGGTGGAATTTTTGCAAGACCTGGTAGACATCTGTGACTTGCACGCAGGGCCCTAGTTGGTGGTGGGAGACTTTAATCTAATTGCCAGGGAGGAGAATAAAAGCAATGCTTTGATCAATCGCAGGATGATGAGCAGGTTCTGGGTGAAGTTAAACATACTCGAGCTTAAGGAGCTCTACCTAAATGGCAGACGGTATACGTGGTCCAATGAGAGGCAGGTGGCCAATATGGAGAAGATTGATCATGTGTTCATCTCAAATGAGTGGGATGAGGCGTATCCGACGTGCTTCCTCTCGGCTTTGGGCAATGCGGTCTCGGGTCATTGCCCGTTAATGTTGGACATGAATGTTTCCATCTGTTATAAGAAGAGGTTCAAGTTTGAGTCTTTCTGGACTTGTGCGGAAGGTTTCTTTGATGTGGTCAAGTTGGCTTGGACTACGACTCCGGCGGCCTCTAATGATTACCTTACATTGCAAAATAAGCTAAGGGCCACAGCGCGGAGTCTCCAAAAGTGGAGTGATCGCTTGGTTGGTAACGTGAAACTTCAAATTGGCATTGCTCTTCAGGTTATTAAGCAGTTTGATATCGCTATGGAGGCAAGGCCGCTGTCGGATGCGGAGAGGGATTTGCGTAAGTGTTTAAAGAGGAAGCTGTTGGGCTTGAGCTCGCTGGAGAGAACAATCGCTAGGCAGCGATCGAGAATGCTGCAACTACGTGAGTGCGACGGGAACACGAGGCTGTTTCACCAGCAAGCAAGTCATAGGCAAAGAAAGAACGCCTTGAGGACGGTAAGGTACAATGATCAACTATACTCCGGGCAGGATGAAGTTGCTTCAGCTGTGGATGCTTATTTTGGTGCGGCCTTTGGTGCCGCAAGCTCTAGAAGGTACGCGTTGAACTTGGAGGAGCTGGGCCTTCCGCGCCTTAATCTGTCACACCTCGACCGGCCGTTTATTGAGGAGGAAGTGGAAGGTGTGATCAAGTCGATGCCCCGGGATAAAGCGTTGGGTCTGGATGGTTTTACGGGCCGGTTTTACGCAACTTGTTGGAGTATAATCAAGGAGGATTTCATGAGAGCCATAGACTGTTTTTATAAGGGTGACATGAGGGGCTTGTCGGCCATCAACAAGTCCTTGGTCTCTCTTCTCCCAAGAAAGAAGGAGCCCTGGAGGTGAGTGATTTCAGACCCATAAATCTTGTGCATGGGGCAGTGAAGATCTTCGAGAAGGTGCTTGCATGTAGGCTGGTGGAGGATCTACCTAAACTAGTTGGTAATCACCAAAGTGCTTTTGTCAAGGGCAGATCTTTGCATGATAATTTCATGCTTGTGTAATGCACGGCAAGACGGCTGCACGCCTTGAAGAACTATGCGGTTCTAATTAAGATGGACATTTCAAAAGCTTTTGACTCGGTACAATGGCCCTTCTTGGTTGAGGCGTTGCAACATATGGGCTTCGGGCCAACGTGGAGATCGTGGATTTGTGGGATCCTCTCAACATCCACCACAAAAGTTATGGTTAACGGTGAACCGGGTGACACGATCTACAACTGCAAAGGGCTACGGCAAGGGGATCCTATCTCCCCAATGCTTTTCATCCTAACTATGGAGCAGATGCAGAAGATGATGCAGTTAGCGGTGATCCGAGGGGTGCTGGCACCATTGGCGCGAGTGGGCATTGAGAAGCGACTATCAATCTTTGCGGATGATGTTGTGTTGTTTGTCAAACCCAATAAGGTGGATCATGCGGCTTGCAAGTGTATCTTGGCGCTCTTTGGGGAAGCGTCAGGCCTAAGGATCAACATGCAAAAATCTGCAGCTATTCCTATCAGATGCTCGGAGGATCAGATTACCATGGCAAGTGCCGAGCTTCAATGCCCTCTGGGATCCTTCCCGATCAAGTACCTGGGGCTGCCACTCTTATTAAGGAAGCAATCGGCGCCACAGTTAAAGTACTTGGTGGATCAAATGGCTAATAGGTTACCGAAATGGAAGGCAGCGCTTATGCCAAAGAGTGGCAGGTTAACGTTGGTCCAATCTGTGCTTTGCGCCATGCCTATCCACGCAATGATGGCGTTGGATCTTCCGATGAAAACCATTGCTGCAATGAACAAGATTTGCAGAGGATTCTTGTGGTGCAGACGCACAGAAGCTAATGGTGGTAATTGTGCAATTGCTTAGGATGCGGTATGCACACCGAAGTGGGCAGGTGGTCTTGGTTTGCCGAATCTACGCTGGATGAATGTAGCAATGCAAGCGAGATGGCCGTGGCTAGCAAGGACAGATGTGACGAGGCCATGGAATGAGTTCAAGATCAAAGTCCCGGATGAGTCGAAGATGCTTTGTAAGGCGTCCATGAGGAGTGTGGCTAATTCTAGGCTCACAACGCTTTTTGGGGAGGACCGGTGGCTCGAAGGAAGGAGAGTTCAGGAGATTGCGCCACTCCTCAACAAATTGGTTCCAACACGCGTTAGAGCCTCCCGTCTGTAAGTGCATCTAGTGCCCCTTAGTGATTTTGGTGTATTGAAGACTTATAGGTTAAGGGACTAATGTGTTTGTGAGTGTACACAGGTCCATAAGTCTATGAGGAGTTTGATATTTACATAGAAAGTCGACCCCTAAAAATGAATGTCTTCAACTGAAGACTTTGGATTTCTGAAGAATTTTTGAAGACTTTGAAGATGAAGAAATTGGTCTGACCGTGAAGACTTGATATTCATGCGAGGAACATGAAGAGTGAAGACTTTTGTTTTCGTAGTTTAATTTTCTCTTTCTTGAGTCATAGGAAACACCGTACTATTAAAGGGGGTCGAGGAAAAACTAAGGAAAAGTTTCCAAGTGATGCTCATCTCAAAATCCTACACCTACCAATACCTTCGAGTGAAGCCATTGGAAATCTCATATAGTTCAGTCAATTTCTTCAATAACAGAGACGAAGTTCTTTTGGTCTCTGAGGAATTTGTTCTGACTGAGGAGTTAGGAATTCGCTAGTGCGGATTGCCTATAAGTGAGGAACATGATAGCCCCGAGGAATTTGAACCTCAAATTTCCGACCGTCGCTGTGCTATGCGCCAGCTGTCCCAAAATATCTTATCCACCTAACGGTCATATCATTGAAGGGCATTTATGTCTTATCATGTCGGGCTGCTCCCTAGGCTATAAATAGCCACCCCCTACAACCACTAGCTGGTTGGCTGCTCCGAGAGAAACTGACACTTGTCATTGAGAGCATCCCATCCTCCGAGGACTTTGAGCGAAAATCATCAAGTGAGGAAAACCCAAACCCAAACACCTACAAACCCAAAGCGATTGAGCATCACTGAAGAAATTGTTCCCGTGTGGATCCGATGCTTGTTACCTTTGAAGACTGTGCATATTCCAGACGGTTAGGCGTCATGGTCTAGAGCATCCAAGAGGAAACTGTGGATCGCCGAGTGACCGAGTTTGTGAAGGTTTGGAAGTCACCTGAAGACTTACCTTGAGTGATTGGGCGAGGTCTGTGTGACCTTAGTTCAAGGAGACGGTGAGGACTATGTGTCCTCAGGTTTAAATACCTAGCCGCTCCAACCAGACGTACAACTGTCACAGCAGTTAGAACTGGTCTACCAAATCATTGTCTTCACCGAGCTAACTGGTTCCATTTCCTCAACCCTTCCATTTCCTCATTACTGTGTTGTGTGCTTGTTCACCGAGCTAACTGGTTCCATTTCCTCAACCCTTCCATTTCCTCATTACTGTGTTGTGTGCTTGTTCATATCTGTTTGAAGACTTTGACTGAAGACTTTCTCAATTTCCTTAGTTCAATTTCTTCAGTAGGTTTGTCTTCATCCTGTTTATCCTGTGCTTACGCTTTCTGTACTCTATGTTTGTTTTCATTTCATCATGATGACTGTGCTTATGCTACGTTATGTTGAAAGTGCAACTATCCCTGGGTGGTTTTGGTAATTCCTAACAACATATAGCTCATTGAGCTAATGCTATTTCAAGATAAATATTTCAGGAAAGCTCAATGATTGGCATGGCATGGGTTAAGAAAGTGGACCCCTCAAAATGCTAAGGACAAAAGGATTGGCTCAAGCTCAAAGCACAAGACTCTACATTTTATTTTTAGTGATCCAAGATCACATTGAGTCCATAGGAAAAGCCAATACTATTAAGAGGGGGTGAGGTGTTGCTTAATGAGTTTCTTGCTCAAAATGCTTAGTGATATGCTCCAAAGCCCTCAACTACTTTCTCATATCCAAATATGTCCCAAACCAAAAGTCAAACTCGGCCCCACCGATTTGATCTATCTGGCGCCATCGAGTTCACTTGACATAGCCACTGCCACAAACCCTAGTCTTTTCGGTCTCACCGATAGGGATCTCGGTCTCACCGAGATGGGATTGTAATATCTCTGCTTCCCTTCGTAACATTTCGGTCCAACCGAAATGAGCGATTGGTCCTACCGAGATTGCAATGCAAACTCTCTGTTTCCCTTTCATAACGTTTCGGTCCAACCGAGATGAGCGAATCGGTCCCACCGAGTTTGCCTGACCAACTCTCTGGTTAGTCTATTACCAAAATCGGTCTCACCGAGTTTGTGTAATCAGTGTCACCGAGATTATGTTATGCCCTAACCCTAATGAAATCGGTCCCATCGAGTTGACATGTCGGTCCCACCGAAAATCCTAACGTTCACATTATGAACCAAATCGGTCCGACCGAGTTTTCTGAATCGGTCCCACCGAGTTTGGTGATTTGTGTGTAACGGTTAGATTTTGTGTGGAGGCTATATATACCCCTCCACCCACTCTTCATTCGTGGAGAGAGCCATCAGAACATGCCTACACTTTCAACATACATTTTCTGAGAGAGAACCACCTACACTTGTGTTGAGGCCAAGATATTCCATTCCAACCACATAAATCTTGATCTCTAGCCTTCCCCAAGTTGCTTTCCACTCAAATCATCTTTCCACCAAATCCTATCCTATGAGAGAGAGTTGAGTGTTGGGGAGACTATCATTTGAAGCACAAGAGCAAGGAGTTCATCATCAACACACCATCTATTACCTCTTGGAGAGTGGTGTCTCCTAGATTGGTTAGGTGTCACTTGGGAGCCTCCGTCAAGATTGTGGAGTTGAACCAAGGAGTTTGTAAGGGCAAGGAGATCGCCTACTTCGTGAAGATCTACCCGAGTGAGGCAAGTCCTTCGTGGGCGACGGCCATGGTGGGATAGACAAGGTTGCTTCTTCGTGGACCCTTCGTGGGTGGAGCCCTCCGTGGACTCGCGCAACCGTTACCCTTCGTGGGTTGAAGTCTCCATCAACGTGGATGTACGATAGCACCACCTATCGGAACCACGGATAAAAAAACTCCGTGTCTACATTGCGTTTGCTCCCTCCAAACTCCTCCCTTTACCTTCATATGCAATTGTTTTACATTCCGCTGCTACACTATTAGAATTGCATGTGTAGGTTGATTGCTTGACTTGTGCTGAGTTGCTAAAATCTGCCAAGAATTAAAATTGGGAAAAGGCTAGATTTTTATTTGGTCAAGTAGTCTAATCACCCCCCTCTAGACATACTTTCGATCCTACAAGTGGTATCAGAGCTTTGGTCTCCATTTGCTTTGATTTCCATAGCTTTTGGTGGTCATAGCCTTGGTTTCACAACCTAGGAGAGTATGGCATCTAGCGAGGGAAATTACCACCGTAGAGGTCCTTACTTTGATGGTACTAATTTTGCTAGTTGGAAGCATAAGATGAAAATGCATATTCTTGGACATAACCCCGCCGTTTGGGCTATTGTGTGTATTGGCTTGCAAGGTGAATTCTTTGATGGTAGAGAACCAAACCGTGAAGCTACCGCAGAAGAGTTGAAAATGCTGCAATACAATGCTCAAGCTTGTGATATTCTCTTCAACGGATTGTGCCCCGAAGAATTCAACAAAATCAGTCGTCTTGAGAATGCAAAGGAAATTTGGGATACTTTGATTGATATGCACGAAGGTATCGACTCCGTCAAGGAATCCAAATTGGATGTGCTTCAAAGTCAACTTGACAAGTTCAAAATGAAGGATGGTGAAGGTGTCGTTGAAATGTACTCTAGGATTGCTCTCATCACAAATGAGATTGCCGGCTTAGGAAGTGAAGAGATGACCGATAGATTCATCATCAAGAAGATCCTAAGAGCTTTGGATGGAAAATATGATACCGTGTGCACATTGATCCAAATTATGCCCAATTACAAAGATCTCAAGCCAACGGAAGTCATTGGAAGAATTGTTGCTCATGAGATGTCACTCAAGGATAAGGAAGAGCTGCACAACAAGTCAAGTGGTGCTTACAAAGCCTCATGTGATGCTCCCACATCATCAAGGGAGAAACAAACCTTCAATGAAGAATTGAGCCTAATGGTGAAGAACTTCAACAAGTTCTACAAGAGTAGAAGCAAGGAAAGAAGTTCCAAGTCAAGGTCCTACAATGACAAAAGATCTTCTAGTCGTGAGTGTAATTGCTACAATTGTAGAAGACCCGGACACTACTCCAATGAGTGTACGGCTCCCTACAAAAGAAGAGAAGATTCTCCCAAGAGAAGAAGTAGAAAAGAAGAATCACCATCAAGAGAGGGAAGGAGTAGAGATGATCGTTATGAACGAAGACCCTCTCGGAGAAGCAAGGATTCGGAGAGGAAGGACAAATCATCAAAGAGCTACACAAAAAGAAGACATCAAGCTCATGTTGGTGAATGGGTATCCGGCTCCGACTCCGACCATCACTCCGAAAGAAGTTATCGCTCCGACTCCGAATATACTCAAGATGAAGGTGTTGCCGGTCTAGCACTTGTGTCAACCAACTCCTATGACATATTTGACTCACCAAATGAAGGAATTGGGAGATGCTTCATGGCCAAAGGTCCAAAGGTAACACACCCCGAGTATGTTGATTTCAATAGTGATGAAGATGATTTGCTAGGAGATGATGATTTACTTGTTGACAACTCTAGTTATGAAAACTATGATGAACTTGCTATTAATCATGATAATCAAGATAAAACGAATGATGATGATAATAAGAAGATTGAGCGTCTAACTAAAGAACCTAAACACTCTTAAGTTAGCTCATGAAACTACCTTGGAAGATCATCGAGAACTTTTAAAGACTCATGAGAAGCTACACTTTGAAAAGCTCAACCTTGAGCAAGAGCATGAGTTCTTAAAAGCAATCAATGATGATCTTCGCAAGAAAAGTTCTTCTTACATTTCCAAGCGTTTACTCTTGTCTACTTACATGCCACAAGTTAAATCTAGCAACAAGAACAAGAAAGATTCTTCCTCTAGTAGTAACAACAATCATGCAAAATCCAATATTGTTGCTTCTAGTAGTTCTCTTGATTCCACTAATGATTCTCTTAGCCAAGTTACACTTGAGCAAGAAAATAACTTATTGAAGGGAATTATAGAGAAAGGTGTTTACAAGAGTCTTGCCGGAAGTAAGCAATTTGAGGAAATTGTACGCAAGCAAGGAAGACACCGGAAGAATCAAGGTGTTGGTTTTGAACGAAAGTTCAATGCCAATGGAGTTGAGTGGGAAGAAGATCAATACCCCAAGACGAAGTTTGTTCCTCAACAAGAGAAGTATGATCCTACTTCTTTCCAAGGAACACAAGCTCAAGATGATCTTCCACCACAAGAGCACAAGCAAAAAAGGTAAGGACAAGCTTCAAGAGGAGATTGATGCATTTGAAGAAGCTCCTAAGGCCTTGGTCAAGTGGGTTCCCAAGACTACATCAAGTTCTACTTCATCAAGTACGACTACAACTCCAAGGATTCCCATCAAGATGGTGTGGATCCCGAAGAAGAAGAACTAGAGAGTTCTTGAGGGTGACTTCGCAAACATACTTCACTCTTATCATTTTGGCAATGACAAGTGCAAACAACTTCCATATCTTGCACTAGTTCAAGGAGTCACAAACCCTCTTGTTGGTAAGACAAGGGACAAGGTAACCAATGCTTTCATGGACATCATCTTGTGTGAACATCACTCTATGTCTATGGATATCCTTGCTTGTTCCTTGTGGGACTAACCCATGTAGGTATTGAAAGTGCAACTCACTCCAAAGGATTGCTCCGAATGATCTGCATCAACATTGAGCACCCACATCTTCAACACCTACGTGAAGTCATCATCGACAAAACTCAAGGTTAGTTCATTCCTCTTAGGGGGGATATCACATCTAGGGGATCTTTACTCTAATCAATTGAGCTAAAGCAACTCTAATGGTGTGAGCACAACAATGCTTTATGTAAAAGTGGTAACCCCACTTGTGCTTAAACGATGAGTATGACCTATGATCAAATGTTCTCATTTGACTCCTAAGTCAATATACTCATATATAGATGACCTAGTCATCGCCAAATTGCTTGATAGATGCTAGAGTGTTTGTGCATGCTTTGTCACATATTTCATTTGTCATTTTATTGTGTGAGCATGTTGGATGCATATTTTACTCATTCGAGGACATCCATTTGTTGCTTTGATTGTTTCGCTTTTTCTCTTTTTCCAAATGGATGGACAAGAATGCCTAAGAACTCCCTCTAGCTATCTATGCTTTCCTTGTCTCAAACTCTTTTCATGCTACATCATAAAGTTTGATCAAGTCAGATTCGAACCACTCTGTATGAGGAGCACTCGGAGTCCCCGATTCGTCATAGACTTAAACTTCCAAAAACTCTTTGTGCATTTCGGTCTGACCGAGAAATCCATTTCGGTCAAACCGAGTTCACTAAGTTGATCTAGGTTTTCAATCTCGGTGCAACCGATTAAAACATTTCGGTGGCACCGAGTTGCAGTAATCGCTCACAGTTTTGCATCTCGGTGACACCGAGTTGTTCCACTCGGTCACACCGACAGGGTCAGGTTATATATACTGACAGGTCAAATTTTGGAAAATTTTCCAAAACCTTTCACCCGTGCGTGACCTGCTCTGCCTCCTCGGGTCTCCGGATCGTCTTCTTGCCGCCAGCGACCTCCCGCCGCTGGTTTCCGCCGCCGTCAACGGCAATCTGCCCGCCATTGCCACCGTAGCAAGTTCACCGCCGAATTAGGGTATGAACTTGATCTTTGTGCTATTCCTTAACTCCAATTCGTAGCACATTGCTTTGCCATGATTCTTGCCACGTATGAAATCATCATGTCCAGCGAAAGCATCCCGTAGATTAGATTTGATTTGAAAATTTAGGGTTAGGTCTCCGCCGAACTCATCTCGGACCGACCGAGGTGTAGAAATCGGTCTCACCGATTTGGCTTAGGCCATTGCACATGCGTTTTCGGCCTGACCGAAAATTACAAATCGGTGTGACCGAGTTTGATTCTCTGTGAAACCCTAGCAGTCTCGGTGCCACCGAACTATGACTCGGTCTGACCGAGTTCACTAGTTTAGGTTCCAAAAGCTGCTTTGGTATCACCGAGTTTACAAATCGGTAGATCCGAATCTGTGAAGAACTAAAACTAAGTTTTTAAGTCATTTGTTTTGCAAAAACTCTACACTTTGTGATGCTCATCTACTCTACCTCATCTACAACCTATTTACATGGTCTGCTGACAGTTTGCCTGCAAGATGTCTGATCAAAGTGACAGCAGAACAGGTCAGAGGAACATGTGCAGATGAGTGAGGGCTTAGATCCCTCTAGCACTTCTGATGATGGAAGCAGGAGCACTCCAAGCAACTTGCCAAAGGCAGCAATCAGATCTAGGAACAAGAGAACCTCAGATTCTGAGGATGAGGATTATGTGGCTGTTGAGGATGAGGCCACTTCATGGAAAAAGGTGCTGAAAAAGGAGTATGGCATAGCTGCTGCAAGTAAGCCTGGAATGAAAACAAAGGCACCTGCAAGGAGGATGCCAATGTCAAAGCCAAGGAAGGTTGCAACAGGACAAACTATGAAGTTCACCATTGAATCTGAAGAAGCAGCAGCTAGTGAGGACAAGAAGAAGAAGAGGGCAAGAACCACTACAGCCAGAATTCTTGGCATGCCCTCAATGATGAGAGATTCTGAAGAAGAGGAAGAGGAAGAGGAAGAGGATGCTGCACCAGCACCCAAAGCTCAAAAGCTTATGGGATATGCAATCAAGTCAGGGGCTGCTCCATCTAAGCCCAAGTCTGCTCCCAAAGCTCCAACTCAGAAGCCCCCAAATCCCAAGAGAAACACCAGAAGTATACCTGTTGAGGAAAAGAACAAGGCCCCAGTGCCTGAAGCTCAAGAAGAAGATGATGATTCACTTGTTTTGAGGAAGTTGAAGCCCAAGATTCTAGACCATAATGATGCTCATCCAGTGGCTGAAGACATGCACATCAAAAAAGATGCTGGACTGAGACTGTGGAGACAGTCTGATCCATATGCTGTCAGGAGGAGAACTGCTGTTGATTACAGGTTTCACACAAAGGAATAGCAAGATTTCTATGAGACTGTCCTGCTTGACAAGAAGCCCATTGTCTGTGACATGAGATGGGTTTACTGGGAATACATCAAAGAAAATGAAGATCACTTTCCAGGAGTTTATGACAGCTTCAAATCACGTGGAGTTGATAAATTTGTGGCTCAGAAGCGCACAAAATGGAATGATGAGCTGATCATGCAGTTTTACTCCACTGCTCACTTTTACCCAGATGGGAAGATAGTTTGGATGTCAGAAGGTACTAGGTACCAATCCACAGTTGAAGAATGGTCCAAGCTGATCAATGCCCCTGAAGAACATGAAGATGACTTGGATGTGTATGCCACCAAGAAGAAAGACCACAACACTATGGCACACATGTACAGAGAGATCCCAGATAAAGCTTTGGAGACTCACAAGCTTGGATCTGTACACTTCTCGTTGTCTGGTCTGCCTACCATCAACTGGATCCTTAGGCACACATTGCTACCCAAGTCTGGAGATCACAAGATGATCAGAGGACATGCTATCAATTTGCTACACTTGTTTGATGTGCCTCAGAAGTTCAAGGTTATGAGTTTGATTGTAGAAACAATCAAGAGGACAACTGCTGATCAGAAGAGAAGCTGTGGGTATGCTCCACACATTCAGGAGCTCATCAACTCCAAGATGGGCACAGCAAGATATCTGTTGGACAAGGAGCACCTTTCTTTGCATCCTGATTTTGAAGACAACACTGTCGTGATGAATGAGGAAGACCCCACATGTGTTCAAGCACAGGAGAAGAGAGCCAAAGCAAAGGCTGAGAAAGCTGCGAAGATGCCAAGTGTTGAAGAGGCATCTCAAGTTTTCCTGAAGAGCAAGCAAGATCAACTTGCATATCTGATCCAGTCAACACTGAGGATTGAGAAGGGCTTGGCCACCCTGACTCAAAACCAGGAGAGCTTGGAGAGGATCGTAGAAACCAAATTTTATGGTCTTGATTTGAAGGTAACTGAGATTCAAACAGCAGTTGAGCAGCTTCAGGAGGAAGCAGAGGAGAATAAGGGCAAGTAAATTACAGATGCTTTTGCTAGAGTGCCCCGAAGCCAGAGGTCTGCCGCAGTGCCAGTCACAGATACTAGAGGTACAACATCAGCACCAGCAGCTACAGCTCTAGTGCCACCTCCACCAGCCACTCCACCAGCTCCAACTACATCAACGGATGCCTTCGTCCTCGGAGTTCTATCTACGCCACCTCCCGAAGATCAAGCCTGAGAGACGTTTAGCACTATGCATTTTTGAACTTTTTGGTAGCTTATTGCCAAAGGGGGAGAAAAATGTATAGATCATAGGCTTCAAGAGAGAGTGTTTCTTTTTATCTCTCTTGCTATTTTGGTTGAACTTCTTTATTGTGTGCTTGTGTGAGATACTTTATGTTCTTGTGAGATACTTGTTTGATCATGTGTTTGATCATATGCTACCTTAATGCTTGTTGGATGATATTATCTCTTATATCCTTATATGATCATTCACTTGCTTGGTGATGAGTGCATGCTTTCAATTTCTATCATTTTGAGTGCTCCACCAAGATGTATGTGACATGGAAGAGTAACCCATGATCCTAATCGATTGTGCATTTGCATTCAAAAGCAAATTTTAAATAATGCACAAATTTAGGGGGAGCTCTTGCTTATCACATACTTCTCAAAGCGACGATGTTTTTCAATCTTATGATCATTTGTTGAAGCTTTGATCTATATGTTGTCATCAATTACCAAAAAGGGGAGATTGAAAGTGCAACTATCCCTGGGTGGTTTTGGTAATTCCTAACAACATATAGCTCATTGAGCTAATGCTATTTCAAGATAAATATTTCAGGAAAGCTCAATGATTGGCATGGCATGGGTTAAGAAAGTGGACCCCTCAAAATTCTAAGGACAAAAGGATTGGCTCAAGCTCAAAGCACAAGACTCTACATTTTATTTTTAGTGATCCAAGATCACATTGAGTCCATAGGAAAAGCCAATACTATTAAGAGGGGGTGAGGTGTTGCTTAATGAGTTTCTTGCTCAAAATGCTTAGTGATATGCTCCAAAGCCCTCAACTACTTTCTCATATCCAAATATGTCCCAAACCAAAAGTCAAACTCGGCCCCACCGATTTGATCTATCCGGCGCCACCGAGTTCACTTGACATAGTCACTGCCACAAACCCTAGTTTTTTCGGTCTCACCGATAGGGATCACGGTCTCACCGAGATGGGATTGTAATATCTCTGCTTCCCTTCGTAACATTTCGCTCCAACCGAAATGAGCGATCGGTCCTACCGAGATTGCAATGCAAACTCTCTATTTTCCTTTCGTAACGTTTCGGTCCAACCGAGATGAGCGAATCGGTCCCATCGAGTTTGCCTGACCAACTCTCTGGTTAGTCTATTACCAAAATCGGTCTCACCGAGTTTGTGTAATCGGTCTCACCAAGATTACGTTATGCCCTAACCCTAACGAAATCGGTCCCATCGAGTTGACATGTCGGTCCCACCGAAAATCCTAATGTTCACATTATGAACCAAATCGGTCCGACCGAGTTCTCTGAATCGGTCCCACCGAGTTTGGTGATTTGTGTGTAACGGTTAGATTTTGTGTGGAGGCTATATATACCCCTCCACCCACTCTTCATTCGTGGAGAGAGCCATCAGAACATGCCTACACTTCCAACATACATTTTCTGAGAGAGAACCACCTACACTTGTGTTGAGGCCAAGATATTCCATTCCAACCACATAAATCTTGATCTCTAGCCTTCCCCAAGTTGCTTTCCACTCAAATCATCTTTCCACCAAATCCTATCCTATGAGAGAGAGTTGAGTGTTGGGGAGACTATCATTTGAAGCACAAGAGCAAGGAGTTCATCATCAACACACCATCTATTACCTCTTGGAGAGTGGTGTCTCCTAGATTGGTTAGGTGTCACTTGGGAGCCTCTGTCAAGATTGTGGAGTTGAACCAAGGAGTTTGTAAGGGCAAGGAGATCGCCTACTTCGTGAAGATCTACCCGAGTGAGGCAAGTCCTTCGTGGGCGACGACCATGGTGGGATAGACAAGGTTGCTTCTTTGTGGACCCTTCATGGGTGGAGCCCTCCGTGGACTCGCGCAACCGTTACCCTTCGTGGGTTGAAGTCTCCATCAACATGGATGTACGAGAGCACCACCTATCGGAACCACGGATAAAAAATTTCTGTGTCTACATTGCGTTTGCTCCCTCCAAACTCCTCCCTTTACCTTCATATGCAATTATTTTACATTTTGCTGCTATACTCTTAGAATTACATGTGTAGGTTGATTGCTTGACTTGTGCTAAGTTGCTAAAATCTGCCAAGAATTAAAATTGGGAAAAGGCTAGATTTTTATTTGGTCAAGTAGTCTAATCACCCCCCTCTAGACATACTTTCGATCCTACATATGTCTTCATTTGAGTACTTATTCCGCTGCAAATAGTTTTTCGCTTAGGAATTTCCTCAACTTGAAATTACTCAGTGAAGAATTCATAAAAATCGCCTATTCACCCCCTCTAGTAGACTTAACGCACTTTCACCATCTAGTTGGGCCGGCGGTGGATAATGGAAGTTGGGCATTAGATGTTGGCCCGGACATACGGCCAGATGTGCTGCAGGAGTTCTTCTTGATATGGCGAATGGTTTCAGCTTGGGAGCCCATGGTGGATGTGCCTGATAAGATATCATGGTCGTGGGAGGCCACTGGGCAGTTCTCAGTGAAATCCGCTTATGCGGCTGGTTTTTGGGGTAGAGAGGTCATTGCGACATCGGATCTGACTTGGAAGTCGCGTGCACCCTCATGGTGCAGATTCTTCACTTGGTTGGCCCTCAGGGATAGGTGCTAGACGTTGGATCGACTTGCGAGGAGAGGGCTGCCGCACCAGGACGCATGCTCGTTCTGTGACCAGGAGGAGGAAACAATTAACCACATTCTACTCACTTGCGTCTTTGCTAGGACTGCTTGGGCGAGGATCTGCGAGGCCTTGGGCAAGCCGGATTGGACCCCATCTCAACAAGACACACTTGCGGACTGGGCAGTTGGCAAGCGAGGAATGGATGGCATGAGCACGAAAGATCTTCGTATCATTGTCGCGCTAGTATGGTGGGAGTTGTGGAAGCATAGGAATGCAATTATCTTCGACGGAGCGCGGCCTTCAATCGAGTCTCTACTAGGAAGAGTGAGGCAAGAGGGCCAGGTGTGGGCATCTGCCGGGCTAATTAAAGGGAAAATGTAGCTCCCTTCTTTAGTAGGGTGGAGAGGTGGGAGGCTAGCGAGGAGTAATATGTACTAAGTACTGTGTAATTGTGGTGGAGGCTTTCTTTGCCTTTCTTCTTTAATATATGATATGCACACTCGTGCATATTCGAGAAAAAAAATTACGGATACATTACTCTGGATCAAAGATTTAAGAAATTACAAAGTAATTCTCACAGCTAAGAATTACAATAAAATCTCTTTGTGACATCTTCTCCCTGGTGTGAGTCTTTGCAAGATGAAATGATGACAAGACTTCAGTAAAGAGACTACAACCAGACAGGAGCAACACTATTGCTAATTGTTCGTCTGCATAAACTCATTAGATTCGAATAATCAGCTCTGCGAGGATATTTAACTCTCTGTCTTCATGGCACCGTCACAAAGCACTAGAGTAATTTAGTTGCAAAAAAATACCACAACGACAACTAGATATCGAGGAAGACTAAAAATTATTGAAGATCCGAGGTCCCCTCACCTCCTAACACAAGATGACATTTGGAGGCGAGGGGATAAAAATTTCCTTGTGATGGCTGCTAGGGTTTCTTCGTCTCCTATGGGGTCTGGCCCATGGCGCGGGCCCTTGTGCAACTGCACTACACTTTGACGCGATGAGTGTCACGTAGGTATTCACCTATGTTTCTCCAAAAATAAAAGTGAAGCGGGACAAAATGTACTTTTCCTTGTATCACCTCTATTATTTTTGGCGTTCAAATTATTCTAGATCATGCAAAGTGGCAAAGTGTCAATAACTTGTGTCCATTCTGGTTCGCTGGATCATTTTGAGCCAATAAAATTCATCATTTGTGAAAAAAAAATAGCTGGTTCGCTAGATGCTAGTTCTTGCTACTGCATTTTTAAAAGCTGTTCTATGCCGTGCTTGCAAAAGACGGATTCTTCCAGCAATGGAAATGATGCCATGCTAGTAGCTTCTGCTGCCGTCCCCAGGGGCGGAACCAGCTCACATTTCGGCATTCCCCGTCGTACGCCACGAGCGATCGATCTTGCTGGCTAGTCTCTTTGGCAAGGGAATCTGGCCGACTAGCTGCCGTGTGTTTTCTAATATGGCTCCACGGCGAGTGGGCAGGGGAAGGGAAGAACACAAGCGCACGCATCGCGACGAGGGGACGCGAAAACCAGTGCCCAGCCCAGCCTAGCCCTGCCCTTTGGGCGCCGAGACGGGTCGCTCGGCCCTCCAGCTGCCGCAGCAGCCGCGCTCCTGCGTTTTGTTCCTTTGCATGGCGCGCACACGTAGGTAGGCGAATGACCCCCATAAACAGCATAAGTTTATGGTTCCATCCATCAGTCTCCTCCTTGATCTACCAACTCTAATGTGGGCGCCGGTGATGGCAGATCGATCATGGGGTAACGAGATGGATTATTGACTTGATTCCCGTGGGCGGCTGCGCTCTTGGCAAACCACAGGCGAAAAAAACGCATTGCCAGGTCGCGGCATCCACCATCGATCCCGATGATCGCTTTAATTTGCCTAAAATCTCCAAAGTGCACGCGCACTATTTGAACGAACCGAGCGGCCCCTCGTGCGCCGTTCGATCTCGCCCCTGATCGTCCCGAAAGTCACATGCGTTACCGACAAATCACCTGGTCGGGGTCCACACTGGCAAATCCCCACACAACCATCACTCCAACCCACCCGCCAGCCACACACACACATCGAAGGCGCGGACGCGCATCTCCACTACTTCCTCGCGTCCGGCGACCGCCGTTAACCGGCCACCGAAGTGCGCCGCCGAGCACGCACGCGAGCGCAGCCTCAGCGGGATCCGGCTGGGAGAGCAGTGGCGTGCCCAATTTGAACACTGACGAGCAGCGCCGCGCCGTCGCGGACCCAGGCCTCCATGCCGGGCGACGAGTAGTGCCTCGACCCCGCCGAAGGCGATGAGCTGCTGACGCAGGCGGGATCTGTCTGCGAGTTGAAATGGCCGCCGCGCGCCCAGGCCAAGCTACTGCTGCTGCGGGCGGGATGCAGCTACGAATTGAAGTCGCCGCGCATGGCTGCTGCTGCTTCTTCGCAGATTCGGCTGGATCTGGCTGCTGCCGCTGCCGCTATTGATTTGGTGATTCTGCAGGTACTGTACTAATGGATTCAACCCGATTTGGTGCTCTGTAGTTTCTGAGCATGTGCAGTACAAGTGCATGGTTCCAATTTAAGTGCCCAGAACATGCTAGCCCCCCTTTTGGAATTCATCTACAAGTTTTCAGAAAATTCAGACTTATATTGTTTTATTTTCTGAAAAAACTACGTAGTCGCATATACCTGATGGTGGAGTTGCACATTCTCATCAACATAGTCGCACATGCATGGTCACGGAGTTGCACACGCACGACTGTGGGAGGTGCTCACATATAACCGCGGAGTTGCACACTCTTGTCGGTATTGTGAGGATAGGGTGTAATTCACCGACCGTAACAAGTCAACTGAAGACTATTCAGTCTAAAACATGTTAGGTTGCTCAGAGAATTGGGATCTGGGTGTAAGTTGATCTATTGTTTACTATTTTTTATTGGCATCCACGATAGTTGAAGTTGCACATATAGTAGTCCTAGTTGGCACATGCACCACCACAGAGTTGCACAATCTGTTCAGCATAGTCACATATGAATTGTCGTGCGATGTGCTCACGCCCCGCTGCGAAGTTGCACACTTTCGTCGGCGTAGTCGCACATGCATGGCAACAGAGTTGCACAATCTGGTCCGCATAGTCGCACATGAGTTGTTGTGGGAGGTGCTCATGCCCGGCCGTGGAGTTGCACACTCTCATCGGCATAGTCGCACATGCATGGCCATAGAGTTGCACAATCTCGTCCGGAAGTCGCACATGAATTGCCGGGGGTGTTGGACACTCTCGTCGGCGCAGTCGCACATGTATGGACACCGAGTTACACACATGAATTATCGTGGGAGGTGCTCATGCATGGTCGTGTTGCACACTCTCGTCGGCACAGTCGCACATACAAGGCCATGGAGTTGCACAACCTTGTTCACATAGTCGCACATGAGTTTTTGTGGGAGGTGCTCATGCTCGGCCACGGAGTTGCACACTCTCGTCGGCATAGTCACGCATGCATGGCAACATAGTTGCACAATCTCGTCTGCATAGTCGCACATGAATTGTTGTGGGAGGTGCCCACGTTCGACCACGGAGTTGCACACTTTTGCGTGCATAGTCGCACATGCGTGGCCGTGGAGTTGGGACATTTTTATAGATATATAGTCCCTCAAACGCGGTTGTGGGGGCTGCACATGCACGGCGATTGCCAGGCAGTTGGCCAGAGCACCGGGGCAGCAGATGAAATTGCACATTTCACTGTTAGAGAGTAGTATGGGGTAGTGCCACTAGTGAAAACCGCATAGCTTGGGCAACAAACGAAGTTGCACATCTCACCGGAAGGAGGCAGTTGGGGGTGAAGGTACCATAGAGGAAAACTGCACGTCTACGGTGTACAAGAAAAGTTGCACATCTCTGTCAGGTAGTTGCACATTGACGGCTAGTCAGTTGCATAAAGCGGGGGCAAAATTGCAAAAAAAAGTTTGTCAAAACATATCCATGCGGGATCTAGTTTCGAAGAGCACATCGCAAGGATTTCAACAGTGACAACGGATCTTAATTTCGATCTTTGGTTCAAAAGTTATGGCTTTTTTAAGAAGCAAAAATTGAAAAACAAACTAGATTGGCAACCTCCTTTTGTGTACAGGAACCACGTACTTTTCTTTTCCCGGCCACTCCAAAGCTCTACCTAGCGCTTGAGCGCCAACTAGACGGGTCCACTTTAATTTGTTTACGGCCTTTTGACCTTGTGGGGATTGTCTCCGGAGCTGAGCTCGAACAGGGTGCCGTTCTTGGATCACACCTGTTGGAGCGGAGCGGAGTTGAGTGTCATCCCGGCCTGTCTCCATGCAAAGAATGCACCTGATAATTTCCCGTCCACGAGCGATCACGGGGATTCCGTTTCCGTAACCGCCCATCTGCACAAACATAAGATCCACAAAAAAGACGTACTCTAATCCAATTCCAATGCGTTGAAACTTGCAAGGCACACCGTCTTGCTTTGGGGAAAACAATGCAAAATCAGCAATACTCTAGTTGGTGTGCTCAGTAGCTAGCTCGTCCTGTCTGCGGTTTGGGCTTCGGCCAACTGTTTCAACCTCTTTTCTTTTTGACGATGAAACGAGCAACTGTTTCAACTTGGGCATGCACCGAGTCTGTTGACCCTGACGTCTGGCTGATTCCCCAGCCGGAGGAACGGAGCTGTCAAAGTTCCCCTGTGCTATCTGTCGGCTTTATGACACGTCGGAACCAGAGCACCTGTGAGGAAGGAAACGCACCTTTGAGGGGTGTTTGTTTCTAGGGATTTTTTTATGTACGGACTAGAAAAAGTCCCTCTTAAAGACTTTTTTATCAAACGGGAGGAACTTTTTAGGGACTAAACTAGGCATTTGGGACTAAATGAAGAAGACTCTTAAGTAGAGTCTTTTTGGGACTTTTTGAGATTTTTCCAATAATGCCCCTCCATGCACCCATTGGCCCGCCACCCCATGGTGTTGTTTGATTGTTATTTTTCTATATACTAGGGGCAACATAGTCATTTAATAACCTCTAGAAAGGGACTAGGGACTTTTTAGTCTCTGAAAACAAACAAGGAGGGACTTTGTAGGGACTAGAAACTTTTTAGTTGGGACTAGAAAAAGTCTTAGGACCAGAGAACCAAACACCACCTGAATCCAACGTGCGCCGGTCCCGGTTAAATAATTACGCACAGATGCAGATGCAGATACAGCGACGTGACATTACATCCTGCGCGCCCGGGGTTAGGTAAAATGGTTTGCTTGATTCGTTTCGGTAGGTTTACATGATCGACCTTGGTGGCATGTCGTTTTTCCTTTCATTTCTGAACGACAGAAGGAAAGTTGACATTTCTTGAGCTGCGCATAGGATATGGTAACTCGTACAAGATGTTAGAATTATTGGGATTTAAACCATCTATTATATTCAATAATTTCTAGAAAAATCCCATAGGCCCGTATGACACGTTCATGCATGACAAGAAAGAAGTTAAAATATTTGCGCTAGTGGAAAATGAAACCGAATGGTGGTGAATGATGACATTCATCTCCTCATTGATGGCATCAATATTTTGGTTTTGGTTTCATTTCTTCATTAGTACATTGGTTTCTTCATACCGTGCGTACTAGCATATTTTGTCATGCAAGAACTTGAAACGATTTGCCTATTAATGGGAGACGAAACTGATCACTTAATAGGATTTTTAGTGCGTCTGTTTCTCCTCTCCTTAATGAGAATTAGTGCGTCCATTTCAGTTTCATCTCGTTGCTCCTATAAGAGGTCGCTCTTCTTTCAAACGAGACACAACTCTTCGCATTGTTCCAGAGCATTGCACCGTCTACCTCTTTCCCATCTTGCTTCCTGGCGTGCACCGGAGAGTGAGACAGCAGGCCTCCGAAACCCCGCCTCTTGTGATCTGGTACGGGAGAGGGGCGATCAGGTTTTTGAGGAGCGTCCTTACGCGATTGATGGAGTCTTGTTTATCGTGGCTGCAAACGGCGACATCACTGACGACGAGTTCCCCAACGACGACTTCTTCCCCGACGTCAAGGACCTCTTCAGCGACATGACGATCGGGACATCTGCACCTTCTGCTACTGCGCCGTATGCCATCTTATCCTCACTGTTAGGGCTAGCATTTGGTTTATTGCTAATAGCAATTGACATGGATATGATGCATTTTGCTTATGATTTTGATTGTATGACTAGTCTCAACGAATTGTTGCTAGTTTCTAGTTTCATCAATATATTGCTATTCATATTTTATCCATTATTTTTCTGGATTAAACTAAACGAGAAAATGCCTAATTATTCAACAATCCAAAAACCTGACATGTGTAGGCAATTTTCTCCTATTGATTTTGCTGCAACTCTCAAGCCCGCACCATTTGAGGGCGTGAACTATAAGAGGTGGCGTGCGAGGGCAGTTCTTTGGCTTACCACCATGAACTTTTTTCACGCCTCTAAAGGCAAGCTAGAGGGAGAGCTGACTACTGAGCAGGAGCAAGCTTTCCAGGCTACAGACACCCTCTTTAGAGGTGCTGTCTTGAGTGTTCTTGGCGACAAGATTGTCGATCCATTCATGACCATCATGGTCGGTAAAGATATGTGGGATGCACTCGAAGCCAAGTTTGGAGTCGCGGACGCAGGAAGTGAGTTGTATATCATGGAACAGTACCATGACTACAAGATGACTGATGACCGCTCCGTTGTTGAGCAGGCTCATGAGATTCAGTCGCTCACTAAAGAACTTGAGCATCTCAATTGTGTGTTACCGGACAAATTCATTGTCGGAGGCATCATTGCCATGCTTCCTCCTTCATGGAGGAATTTTGCTACCTCTCTGAAGCATAAGAGGCAAGAGTTTACTGTTGTCAATCTAATTGGCACTCTTGATGTAGAAGAGAAGGCGAGGGCAAAAGACACACGTGCTCGTTTCCATGAGGGGAATTCCAGTGCCAATTTGGTACAAAAGAGAAATTTCCAAATCCACAAACCCAAGAACAAAAACTATGCGGGCAAAGGAAAATTTGATGGCAAGTACAAAGCCCCACAACCTGTCAACTTCAAGAAGAAGAAGGATACTTATAAGAAGAAAAGAAAGTGCCATGTATGTGGCAGTGAAGAACATTGGGCTTCATCCTGCAAGGACCGCTGGGACATGCGTCAGAATGAGAACAATAGCAAGACCGCTAGTGCTGTTATTGGCGATGTTGACATGAAAGATGTCGGGTATGGTAAATTTCCTACCATCCTTTCAGTATGAAGAATTACACATCCATCCAAAATGTACCTCCCAGGAACAAATCCAATTCTTAATCCAAAGTTCCAGACATTTGTTAAATGAGGATGTCATTCTCCAGATTGGTGGATTGACACCGGTGCCAATGTACATGTGTGTTCTGACATAAACATATTTTCTTCTTATCAGGTCGCAAGAACTACACCCGTGTTGATGGGAAACGGGACACATGCTTCTGTTCATGGTGTTGGTACGATCGATCTGAAGTTTACTTCGGGAAAGATCGTGCGACTGAAGAACGTGCAGCATGTCCCTGCTATAAATAAAAATCTTGTCAGTGGTTCTTGTTTGTGTCGAGATGGTTATAAATTGGTATTTGAGTCCAATAAGGTTGTAGTATCTAAGTGTGGACAATTTGTTGGGAAGGGCTATGAGAGCGGAGGCTTGTTCCGCTTATCTTTGTCAGACTTTTGCACTAAAGTTATTAATCATGTTTGCAGTGAAATCGAATCAAATGTTTGGCATTCACGACTTTGTCATATTAACTTTGGTGTCATGACGCGGCTAGCAAATTTGAGTTTAATCCCAAAATTTACAATTGTCAATGGTTCTAAGTGCCAAATTTGTGTGCAAGCAAAGCAACCTCGCAAGTCTCATGCGACTGTTGAGGCGAGGAATTTGGCACCACCTGAACTGATACATTCAGATCTTTGTGAGATGAATGGTGTGTTGATAAAAGGTGGAAAAAGATATTTCATGACTCTAATTGATGACTCTACTAGATATTGCATGATATATTTGTTGAAAACAAAAGATGAGGCTTTGCACTACTTTAAAATCTACAAAGCCGAAGCAGAGAATCAACTCGATTGAAAGATCAAAAGGCTTAGGTTGGATCGCGGTGGAGAGTATTTTTCCAATGAGTTCAATTTATTTTGTGAGGAACATGGTATAATACATGAGAGGACGCCTCCCTACTCTCCCCAGTCAAACGGGGTTGCCAAACGAAAGAACCGAACTCTAACTGATTTGGTTAATGCCATGTTAGATACAACGGGACTTTCCAGGGAATGGTGGGGGGAGGCTTTGATGACTGCAAGTCATGTCCTAAATAGAGTTCCTACGAAGAATGAAGAGATTACCCCGTTTGAAGAATGGGAAAGGAAAAGGCTTAAACTTTCCTACTTACGAACTTGGGGTTGTTTGGCGAAAGTCAATGTACCAATTACCAAGAAGCGTAAGCTTGGGCCAAAAACAGTTGATTGCGTTTTCCTGGGTTATGCTTTCCATAGCATTGGCTATAGATTTCTAGTGGTGAAATCTGAGGTACTTGACATGAATGTTGGTACCATCATGGAGTCGAATGATGCGACTTTCTTTGACGATATTTTTCCTATGAAGGATATGCCTAGCTCATCTAGTCAGAGGTCACAGACAACTCCTGGACCTACTGTTCCATTGGAACATTCCGAGAAGAAACACACAGATATTCCTGAGGAGGATGACAATGAAGCTCCTAGAAGGAGCAAGATACAAAGGACCACAAAGTCATTTGGTGAAGATTTCATTGTGTACCTCGTGAATGATACTCCCACTTCTATTTCAGAAGCTTATGCATCTTATGATGCTGATTACTGGAAAGAAGCTGTGCGTAGTGAGATGGATTCTATCATGGCTAATGGGACATGGGAGATCACTGATCATCCTTATGGGTGTAAACCTGTAGGGTGTAAGTGGGTGTTTAAGAAAAAGCTTAGGCCCGATGGTACAATTGAAAAGTACAAGGCACGACTTGTTGCCAAGGGCTATACCCAAAAAGAAGGTGAAGATTTCTTTGATACTTATGCGCCTGTGGCCAGATTGACCACCATTCGAGTACTACTCTCATTGGCCGCCTCACACAATCTTCTCGTTCATCAAATGGACGTTAAGACAACTTTCCTAAATGGAGAGTTGGAGGAGGAAATTTACATGGAACAACCCGATGGTTTTGTAGTAGATGGTCAGGAAGGAAAAGTGTGTAAATTGTTGAAATCTTTGTATGGTTTGAGACAAGCACCTAAGCAGTGGCACGAGAAGTTCGAAAGAACTTTGACATCTACGGGCTTTGTTGCAAACGAAGCCGACAAGTGTGTGTACTATCGCCATGGTGGGGGCGAAGGAGTTATATTATGTTTGTATGTTGATGACATACTTATATTTGGAACAAATCTCAAGGTCATTCAGGAAGTGAAAGATTTTCTGAATCAAAACTTTGAGATGAAAGACCTTGGAGTAGCTGATGTTATCTTGAACATCAAGCTTTTAAGAGGTTGTGATGGTGGGATCACTCTCTTGCAGTCTCACTATGTGGAGAAGATTCAGGATCGCTTTGGATATTCAGATTGCAAACCTTCTCCGACACCTTATGATCCGAGTGTTTTAATTCGGAAGAACGAGGGAGAAACAAAGGATCAATTGAGATATTCTCAAATCATTGGCTCGCTTATGTATTTAGCTAGTGCTACGAGGCCTGACATCTTGTTTTCTGTGAGTAAACTAAGCCGGTTTGTTTCAAACCCGGGAGATGTTCATTGGCATGCACTTGAGAGAATAATGCGCTATCTGAAAGGTACTGCGAGTTATGGGCTTCACTATATCGGGTATCCAAGAGTACTTGAAGGTTATAGTGATGCAAATTGGACATCTGATGCTGATGAGCTTAAAGCGATAAGTGGTTATGTGTTTACACTTGGTGGTGCTGCTGTTTCCTGGAAGTCTTGCAAGCAGACCATCTTAACAAGGTCAACAATGGAAGCAGAACTCACAGCATTAGACACGGCAACAGTTGAAGCAGAATGGCTTCGAGAACTTTTGATGGACTTGCCGGTGGTTGAAAAACCAATACCAGCTATTCTAATGAATTGTGATAATCAAACAGTGATCATCAAGGTAAACAGTTCTAAGGATAATAAGAAGTCATCAAGACACGTGAGAAGGAGACTGAAATCTGTCAGGTTCATGAGAAACTCCGGAGTTATAGCGTTGGACTATATAAACACATCGAAGAATCTGGCAGATCCCTTCACAAAGGGTTTATCACGAAATGTGATAGACAATGCATCGAAGGAGATGGGATTGAGACCCACTACATAAGTTGTTCATGGTGGTAACCCATTCTTTGTGATCGGAGATCCCGTGAATTAGAATTGGCGAGGCAAACTATTGGATAACTGAGAGGAGAATATTAGTTGACAAAAATCCACTCCGTTATGATGCAATTCTCTCCTAATCTGTATGGTAGGCTGATATTTATCTTAATGTGTTTTGAATGGCCTGGGTAGGCAAAGATGTTGTACTACAGAACATCTAGAAAGAACACACCTATATGAGTTAGACTGTTAAACGTCGCGGTCTGTGAGAGTTGGGTGTTCTCTAATAAACTCATGAAGAGGCCTCGGAGTATGACGCATATGCTCCTACCCGCGGGAAAGTTTTCAGCGGTCTAGTATCGGTCAAGGCTTTTACGTGAAACTTGTTTGCACAAAACTTGCAGTTCAAGGCGTAGTCCACTGTTCAAGTTGTGAACGAGTGTAGCGTGGAGTTCTAGGTGGAAGTTCAACTTAACAGTCTCCACCGAAACACCGGTATATAAACAATGTTTTGGAACCATAGGCAAACTTGATGTGCCTCTGGGATCTGGTGGGGGATTGTTAGAATTATTGGGATTTAAACCATCTGTTATATCCAATAATTTCTAGGAAAATCCCATAGGCCCATGTGGCACGTTCATGCATGACAAGAAAGAAGTTAAAATATTTGCGCTAGTGGAAAATGAAACCGAATGATGGTGAATGATGACATTCATCTCCTCATTGATGGCATCAATATTTTGGTTTTGGTTTCATTTCTTCATTAGTACATTGGTTTCTTCATACCGTACGTACTAGCATATTTTGTCATGCAAGAACTTGAAACGATTTGCCTACTAATGGGAGACGAAACTGACCACTTAATAGGATTTTTAGTGCGTCTGTTTCTCCTCTCCTTAATGAGGATTAGTGCGTCCATTTCAGTTTCATCTCGTTGCTCCTATAAGAGGTCGCTCTTCTTTCAAACGAGACACAACTCATCGCATTGTTCCAGAGCATTGCACCGTCTACCTCTTTCCCATCTCGCTTCCTGGCGTGCACCGGAGAGTGAGACGGCAGGCCTCCGAAACCCCGCCTCTTGTGATCCGGTACGGGAGAGGGGCGATCAGGTTTTTGGGGAGCGTCCTTACGCGAGTGCTGGAGTCTTGTTCATCGTGGCTGCAAACGGCGACATCACTGACGACGAGTTCCCCAACGACGACTTCTTCCCCGACGTCAAGGACCTCTTCAGCGACATGACGATCGGGACATCTGCACCTTCTGCTACTGCGCTGTATGCCATCTTATCCTCACTGTTAGGGCTAGCATTTGGTTTATTGCTAATAGCAATTGACATGGATATGATGCATTTTGCTTATGATTTTGATTGTATGACTAGTCTCAACGAATTGTTGCTAGTTTCTAGTTTCATCAATATATTGCTATTCATGTTTTATACATTATTTTTCTGGATTAAACTAAACGGGAAAATGCCTAATTATTCAACACAAGAAATATCCGTTTCTCTTTCTCGCGCTGGTTATGTCAAAATCGGAATGTCCATCACCCGGCCTACCGCGTGTACATCCATCCACCCCTCTCAGACGCAGTGAACTTCTCCTTCAGCGGAGGATAATTTTTCCACAAGATCGTAACCGAAAATCCTTATGGCGACAAAGCGTCCCGCTCAGCACCTGCGCCCGGCAACACTGCCCCTTTGTGCTACGTACTTCCTACGCATGCTGACATGCCGAGGTCGTCGCTGCCCCCTCTTTGAGCTTCAGCACACCGTATCACACACGGCCGAGGGGAACATTCCTCGTTCCTGTGTGCTGATCTGATTCCGGGTCCAACAAACCCACCGGGACGCAGAAGCAGAAGCCATGATTTCTTCTTGCTCCCCAAGATAACCCCAATGACGACGACTTTGCTGTAAACTTTTGCACTGCGGTGCACCGATGACAAATGCGACGAGGCAGGCCGAGGACGTCGACGCACGCAGAGAGGAAGGATAAAGAAAACGGAGCTCTGACGCCGGATCGATCGTGCATGCGCCTCTACTCGTCTTGGGGCGATAAAATGGCAACAGGGCAACACCAAGTTTGCTTCCCCGTTTACTATGTCATGCATGTGATGTGGGAATGTGAGCGTCCCTCCGCACTTCAAACAAAGTGGAAGATGCGGGTCCAGCAAGCTAATCTAGCTCTACAAACCCAGCTGCGACTGCGAGCAAGATCCGTTGTATGATTGGCGGTTTTCGGTTGGTCTGCCGTTTTAGTTGGACCTATGGTGCTACATGGGGCAAATCGAAGCCAAGAAGGAAGGAATAATGAAAGCAGAGCGGTAGGAGAAGGTGGACTTGTTTGTCTGCTCATTAGTTTACGAGGGAAAGGATTCAATCACATTGCATGATAAGTCTGACTTGTCTTTCCTTTTCTTTTCTTTTTTGCGACGAAACTTGTCTTTCGTTGTTGCAATAATATCATGGAGATCGACATACATGGGGTGGCCGTGAGCTCATGACCTGTCGTTTTCCAGGCCGATCAGGCCTGCCTTGTGGGTTGTAGCTAGCCATATGACGTCGTGCGGTCTGATACGATCATCATAGTACTACAATAGTAATAATTCTTTGCGTATGCATTGGAATGCTGCTGGTTAAACCTTGGCCACCTCACCTGCAACCGCCAAGGACGAAGAGGTCTATCCGACTTATACGCAGCAGACAAAATCGTGAGAATCTCATCCCCGGCGCACTCATCTAAGATAGAATAACACCATGGGTATAATCTATAATTGAGTTGGCAAAGCAAGGCATGATACTGTATATTGTATATACTTTCGGGGTAAAGCTTGACAAGGTTAAATATACTATCCGAGTTACACATGACCATTTGATATCCGCAAAGCGTTAGCTGGTTGGTGGACAAAGGAGACGTCTCCCCCGCGAAGAAAGAAAGAAAGAAAGAGGTGCGCGTGGATTCTACAAGATGCATTCCCCGACCCCTAGCTAGCTAGATACTTCTTGTCAACAACAAAGCAATCCGATGAAACCAATACCGTTTCCGGAACCTAGCGGTATGTGTCTGATGATCGTGGCCACATGATCCGTCCATCCTAGTAGGATAATATGGCAACCGCAACCAGCCAGCCATCCATTGGTACGACCTTGCTGCTTGCATTTTCTGACGCTAGCTTGACCAGAAGGAAAGAAATAGTAGAGTAAAACGACATGGTCCTTTGATCAAGGCTTGGCCGAAACTGAGAATACGGTCGAGAGCTATAGGCAGAAGACCAAAGAAAGAAAGAAAGCAATATACTACGTAGTAGAGTAGACGCGGGACAAGCAAAGTCCGGCTCTTCTTTCCTTGTCCATCTCGTGTCGACCGATCCACGTCGCACATTGTCTACCAGGTTAGGTCGTTGCCCCACCGAACCTTCCTTTGCGTTCGTGCAACCGAAAGCCGCCGCCGCCGCCGCTGATCCCGACTCGAGCATGTTGCGTCTCTAAGTCATCTTGCTAATTTATGGCTGACGCACGTACTTCTCATGGCCTGAAACGTATCCATCACTATGAAGGTTCGGCGGGTACGGTTGCTGTTTCACACCAAGGAAATTGATGCTACAACACAGTGAGCGTCTTCTCTCGTGTGTTATCGTGAGTTGATCCCTTCCCTTATCAGTTATCACACGGTAGCTCGAATGCAACGAGGTCGACTTATCAACGACGGCTGCGCTGAAGCGCACGTCCTAACAACTCATAAATCCACCTTACTGGACCAAAATTGAGAAATCGCATTGTACGAGTGTTACTTTAAGGTCACCTTATTTTTTTAGAAATTTTCATTCTATTCATCTTCAATCAAGTCAGTACAAAGATAAGAGGTAATAAAAACTACAGCCAGGTCCATGGACAACCTAGCGACGACTACCAACACTGAAGAGAGCCGAATGCGCGTCATCATCTTTGCCCCTCCCTCTCCAAAGTTGGACAAACCTTATTGTAGTAGACAGTCGGGAAGTCTTGCTAAGGACACATAGGACCAGCGTATCAAAACAACAACCATCACCGATAAAAAAAGTCATAGATAAGGCGGATCAAACCTCTAAACTCACAAACAAAGATGAACGAAGACCAGATCCAAACAGGCCATTGAAGACGAGTACCGACCGAATCCCGCGAGATCCAACGAAGACACGCCTCCACACGCCCTTCAATGATGCTAGACGCACCATTGAGACAGGGATAGAACGTGAGAGATATTATTTCTACTGAGGGGCATCGCCGCCGCCACACAACCCCAACCAAGAGGCTGAACCTAACAAGAATGGGAATGAGATCCTCCCACCGACAGGGGGCCAGGGTCCTTCGCACCATCATAGCCCAAAGGCCATTGAAGATGGGGCGAACCGCTGGCGGTGCCCAAGGGAGGAGGAGGAGAGCCTAAGGTCTTTTATTGTGGAGGAGGGAAGAAAAGACAATTGCTACTTTAAAACATCTATAGCCGGGCACCCCAAATCTGTTGGGAAACGTTGCATGGAAAACAAAAATATTTCTACGCACACGCAAGAGCTATCCATGGAGATGCATAGCAATGAGGGGGAGCATATATCTACGTACCCTCATAGACCGTAAGCGAAAGCGTTAGTTAACGCGGTTGATGTAGTCAAACTTCTTCGCGATCCAACCGATCGAGTACCAAACGTACGACACCTTCGCGTCCAGCACACGTTCAGCTCGGTGACGTCCTCGCCTTCTTGATCCAGCAAGACGGCAAAGTAGTGGATGATTTCCGACAACACGACGGCGTGGTGACGGTGATGGTGAAGCTATCTACGCAGGGCTTCGCCTAAGCACTACGAAAATATGACCGATGGACGAAACTGTGGAGAGGGGCGCCGCACATGGTCAATCAATTGTCGTTGCTATGTGTGGCGCCCCCTCCCACATATATATAGGTGGGAGAGAGGGGAGCATCCAGGAGGCGCCCTAAGTAGGGCCGAATCCTACTTGGGCTCCTGCCGTGGCCGCGCCCCCCTTACCATATATACCGGAGGGAGAAAGGAAAGGGGGGAGAGGAAAGGAAGGGGGAGGCCGAATCCCCTCCTTCCTTTCTCCCCATAGGCCAGCTGCCATAGGGGGGTGCGCCAGCCCCTTGTGGGCTGGTGTGCTCCCCTCTAATGGCCCAATAGCCCCATCTTCCTCTCAGGGCTTCCCGGAACCCTTTCCGGTGATCCGATGACTACCCGGTGCACTCCAAAACTCTTTTCGGTGTCCGGATTTCATCGTCCTATATATCAATCTTTACCTCCGGACCATTCTGGAGCTCATCGTCATGTTCGTGATCTCATCCAGGACTCCGAACAACATTCGGTCACCAAATCATATAACTCATATAACACTATATCGTCAACAAATGTTAAGCGTGCGGACCCTATGGGTTCAAGAACTATGTAGACATGACCAAGACACCTCTCAGGTCAATAACCAATAGCGGAACCTGGATGCCCATATTGGCTCCTACATATTCGACGAAGATCTTTATCGGTCGAACCTTATGACAACATACGTAATTTCCTTTGTCCATTGGTATGTTACTTGCCCGATATTCGATCGTCGGTATCTTCATACCTAGTTCAATCTCGTTACCGGCAAGTCTCTTTACTCGTTCCGTAACATCATCTCGTAACTAACTCATTAGTCATTTGCTTGCAAGGCTTCTTATGATGTGTATTACCAAGAGGGCCGAGAGATACCTCCTCGATACACAGAGTGACAAATTCTAATCTCGATCTATGCCAACTCAACAAACACCTTCAGAGATACCTGTAGAGCGTATTTATGATCACCCAGTTATGTTGTGACATTTGATAGCACACAAGGTATTCCTTCGGTATCCGGGAGTTGCATAATCTCATAGTCGAAGGAATATGTATTTGACATCAAGAATGCAATAGCAATAAACTGGACGACCATATGCTAAGCTAACGGATGGGTCTTGTCCATCACATCATTCTCCTAATGATGTGATCCCGTTATCAAATGACAACACATGGCTATGGTTAGGAAACCTTAACCATCTTTGATCAACGAGCTAGTCTAGTAGAGGCTTACTAGAGACAAGGTATTTGTTTATGTATTCATGCATTTATTTAAGTTTCCGATCAATACAATTCTAGCATGAATAATAAACCTTTATCATGAATAAGGAAATATAAAATAACAACTTTATTATTGCCTTTAGGGCATATTTCCTTCAAAATTGGCGTCAAACGCCCGGGCAGATGGTCCGGTCACTGATCGGTCATGAACGACCCAGATGGGTGCCTCAAACGCCCAGGCTGACCGGCACCCCTCATATCCAGCTCAAATGTGAGGCGGATATGGGGGTGCCCGAGCGCGTCCGCCACGTCGGACTGACGATGGAGTCCCACGCGGAATCGCCCGAAAAAGCGCCAGTCCAACGAACGTCTCCTCCGTTGGGAGGTGTGAATGCCGCGTGGCGCCGCTCCGGCTCGCCGCCAGCCTGAGCCCATCCACCTCCTCTCTCCAGGCCCGCCGCTCTTCCCACGCTCTCCGGCTTCGCCATGGTCTGGTAGGAGATAACTGAAGGAAATATGCCCTAGAGGCAATAATAAAGTATTATATATTTCCTTATATCATGATAAATGTTTATTATTCATGCTAGAATTGTATTAACCGGAAACATAATACATGTGTGAATACATAGACTCAAAGCCCTATGCCTTGAGTAAAAGAAAGAGTTCTTGCCTGTGTTACAAGGTGTGAAATTGAGTAAAGACTCAAAGCCCGACCACGGCAGAAGATAGAAAGGGAATGAAAGTCATTCCCTATGCCTTGGCCATAGGTTCTATAAAGTATGCCATGCTGTGTACCAGATCTATTGTATACCCTACACTGATTTTGGCAAGGGAGTACAATAGTGATCTAGGAGTAGATCACTGGACAGCGGTCAAAATTATCCTTAGTGGAATAAGGATATGTTTCTCGATTATGGAAGTGACAAAAGGTTCGTCGTAAAGGGTTACGTCGATGCAAGTTTTGACACTAAATCTAGATGACTCTAAGTCTCGGTCTAGATACATATTGAAAGTGGGAGCAATTAGCTAGAGTAGCTCCGTGCAGAGCATTGTAGACATAGAAATTTGCAAAATACTTACAGATCTGGATGTGACAGACCCGTTGACTAAAATTATCTCACAATCAAAACATGATCACACCTTAGTACTCTTTGGGTGTTAATCACATAGCGATGTGAACTAGATTATTGACTCTAGTAAACCCTTTGAGTGTTGGTCACATAGAGATGTGAACTATGGGTGTTAATCACATGGTGATGTGAATTATTGATGTTAAATCACATGGCGATGTGAACTAGATTATTGACTCTAGTGCAAGTGGGAGACTGAAGGAAATATGCCCTAGAGGCAATAATAATGTATTATATATTTCCTTATATCATGATAAATGTTTATTATTCATGCTAGAATTGTATTAACCGGAAACATAATACATGTGTGAATACATAGACAAACAGAGTGTCACTAGTATGCCTCTACTTGACTAGCTCGTTAATCAAAGATGGTTATGTTTCCTAGCCATAGACATGAGTTGTCATTTGATTAACGGGATCACCTCATTAGGAGAATGACGTGATTGACTTGACCCATTCCGTTAGCTTAGCACCCGATCGTTTAGTATGTTGCTATTGCTTTCTTCATGACTTATACATGTTCCTATGACTATGAGATTATGCAACTCCCGTTTACCGGAGGAACACTTTGTGTGCTACCAAACGTCACAACGTAAATGGGTGATTATAAAGGTGCTCTTGCTAAGCCCGTAGCAGCCACGTAAAACATGCAACAACAAAGTAGAGGACGTCTAACTTGTTTTTGCAGGGCATGTTGTGATGTGATATGGTCAAGACATGATGTGATATAATGTGTTGTATGAGATGATCATGTTTTGTAACCGAGTTATCGGCAACTGGCAGGAGCCATATGGTTGTCGCTTTATTGTATGAGTTGCAATCGCCATGTAATAGTTTTACTTTATCACTAAGCGGTAGCGATAGTCGTAAAAGCAATAAGTTGGCAAGACGACAACGATACTACGATGGAGATCAAGGTGTCGAGCCGGTGACGATGGTGATCATGACGGTGCTTCGGAGATGGAGATCACGAGCATGGTGCTTCGGAGATGGAGATCACAAGCACAAGATGATGATGGCCATATCATATCACTTATATTGATTGCATGTGATGTTAATCCTTTATGCATCTTATCTTGCTTTGATTGACGGTAGCATTATAAGATGATCTCTCACTAAAATTTCAAGATAAAAGTGTTCTCCCTGAGTATGCACCATTGCAAAAGTTCTTCGTGCTGAGACACCACGTGTTAATCGGGTGTGATAGGCTCTACGTTCAAATACAACGGGTGCAAAACAGTTGCACACGCGGAATACTCAGGTTAAACTTGACGAGCCTAGCATATACAGATATGGCCTCGGAACACAGAGACCGAAAGGTCGAGCGTGAATCATATACTAGATATGATCAACATAGTGATGTTCACCATTGAAACTACTCCATCTCACGTGTTAATCGGACATGGTTTAGTTGCTTTGGATCACGTAATCACTTAGATGATTAGAGGGATGTCTATCTAAGTGGGAGTTCTTAAGTAATATGATTAATTGAACTTAAATTTATCATGAACTTAGTCCTGATAGTATTTTGCAAATTATGTTGTAGATCAATAGCTCGCGTTGTTGCTTCCCTGTGTTTATTTTTGATATGTTCCTAGAGAAAAATTATGTTGAAAGATGTTAGTAGCAAAGATGCGGATTGGATCCGTGATCTGAGGATTATCCTCATTGCTGCACAGAAAAATTATGTCCTTGATGCACCGCTAGGTGACAGACCTATTGCAGGAGCAGATGCAGACGTTATGAACGTTTGGCTAGCTCAATATGATGACTACTTGATAGTTTAGTGCACCATGCTTAACGGCTTAGAATCGGGACTTCAAAGACGTTTTGAACGTCATGGACCATATGAGATGGTCCAGGAGTTGAATTTAATATTTCAAGCAAATACCCGAGTTGAGAGATATGAAATCTCCAACAAGTTCTATAGCAAAAAGATGGAGGAGAATCGCTCAACTAGTGAGCATGTGCTCAGATTGTCTGGGTACTACAATCGCTTGAATCAAGTGGGAGTTTATCTTCCAGATAAAATAGTGATTGACAGAATTCTCTAGTCACCATCACCAAGTTAGTAGAACTTCGTGATGAACTATGGTATGCAAGGGATGACGAAAGTAATTCCCGAGCTCTTCGTGATGCTGAAATCGACGAAGGTAGAAATCAAGAAAAACATTAAGTGTTGATGGTTGACGAGACCACTTCAAGTGTTGATGGTTGATGAGACCACTAGTTTGAAGAAAAGGGCAAAGGGAAGAAGGGGAACTTCAAGAAGAACGGCAAGCAAGTTGCTGCTCAATTGAAGAAGCCTAAGTCTGGTCCTAAGCCTGAGACTAAGTGCTTCTACTGCAAAGGGACTGATCACTGGAAGCGGAACTACCCCAACTATTTGGTGGATAAGAAGGATGGCAAAGTGAACAAAGGTATATTGGATATACAAGTCATTGATGTGTACTTTACTAGTGTTTATAGCGACCCCTTGGTATTTGATACTGGTTAAGTTGCTAAGAGTAGTAACTCGAAACGGGAGTTACAGAATAAACAGAGACTAGTAAAAGGCGAGGTGACGATGTATGTTGGAAGTAGTTGCAAGATTGATATGATCATCATCGCACACTCCCTATACTTTCAGGATTAGTGTTGAAACTAAATAAGTGTTATTTGGTGTTTGCGTTGAGCATAAATATGATTTGATCATGTTTATTGCAATACGGTTATTCTTTTAAGTTAGAGAACAATTGTTGTTCTGTTTACATGAATAAAAAACCTTCTATGGTCATACACACCAACGAAAATGGTTTGTTGGATCTCGATCGTAGTGATACACATATTCATAATAATGAAGCCAAAAGATGCAAAGTTAATAATGATAGTTCAACTTATTTGTGGCACTGCCGTTTAGGTCATATTGGTGTAAAGCGCATGAAGAAACTCCATACTGATGGGATTTTGGAATCACTTGATGCTTGCGAACCGTGCCTCATGGGCAAGATGACTAAAATGCCATTCTCCGGAACTATGGAGAGAGCAACAGATTTGTTGGAAATCATACATACAGATGTGTGTGGTCCGATGAATATTGAGGCTCGTGGCGGATATCGTTATTTTCTCACCTTCACAGATGATTTGAGCAGATATGGGTATATCTACTTAATGAAACATAAGTCTGAAACATTTGAAAAGTTCAAAGAATTTCAGAGTGAAGTTGAAAATCATCGTAACAAGAAAATAAAATTCCTACGATCTGATCGTGGAGGAGAATATTTGAGTTACGAGTTTGGACTACATTTGAAACAATGCGGAATAGTTTCGCAACTCACGCCACCTGGAACACCACAGCATAATGGTGTGTCCGAACGTCATAACCGATACTATATTGGATATAGTGCAATCTATGATCTCTCTTACCAATTTACCACTATCGTTTTGGGGTTATGCATTAGAGACAGCTACATTCACGTTAAATAGGGCACCATCGAAATCCGTTGAGGCGACGCCTTATGAACTGTGGTTTGGCAAGAAACCAAAGTTGTCGTTTCTTAAAATTTTGGGGTTGCGATGCTTATGTGAAAAAGTTTCATCCTGATAAGCTCAAAACCCAAATCGGAGAAATGTGTCTTCATAGGATACCCAAAGGAGACAGTTGGGTACACCTTCTATCACAGATCCGAAGGCAAGACATTTGTTGCTAAGAATGGATCCTTTCTAGAGAAGGAGTTTCTCTTGAAAGAAGTGAGTGGGAGGAAAGTAGAACTTGATGAGGTAACTGTACCTGCTCCCTTATTGGAAAGTAGTTCATCACAGAAATCTTCTGTTCCTGTGACTCCTACACCAATTATTGAGGAAGTTAATGATGATGATCATGTAACTTCAGATCAAGTTACTACCAAACCTCGTAGGTAAACCAGAGTAAGATCCGCACCAGAGTGGTACGGTAATCCTGTTCTGGAGGTTATGTTACTAGACCATGACGAACCTACGAACTATGAGGAAGCGATGATGAGCCCAGATTCCGCAAAATGGCTTGAGGCCATGAAATCTGAGATGAGATCCATGTATAAGAACAAAGTATGGACTTTGATTGACTTGCCCAATGATCGGCGAGTCATTGAGAATAAATGGATCTTCAAGAGGAAGACGGATGTTGATAGTAGTGTCACCATCTACAAAGCTAGAATTGTCGCAAAAAGGTTTTCGACAAGTTCAAGATGTTGACTACGATGAGAGTTTCTCACTCGTATCTATGCTTAAGTCTATCTGAATCATGTTAGCAATTGCCGCATTTTATGAAATATGGAAAATGGATAAACAAAACTAAATTCCTTAATGGATTTATTAAAGAAGAGTTGTATATGATGCAATCAGAAGGTTTTGTCAATCCTAAAGGTGCTAACAAAATATGCAAGCTCCAGCGATCCATCTATGGACTGGTGCAAGCATCTCGGAGTTGGAATATACACTTTGATAAGTTGATCAAAGAATATAGTGTTATACAGACTTGCGGTGAAGCCTGTATTTACAAGAAAGTGAGTGGGAGCACTACAGCATTTCTGATAAGTATATGTGAATGACATATTGTTGATCAGAAATAATGTAGAATTATTCTGCAAAGCATAAAGGAGTGTTTGAAAGAAGTTTTTCAAAGATAGACCTCGGTGAAGCTGCTTACATATTGAGTATCAAGATCTATAGAGATAGATCAAAACGCTTGATAAGTTTTTTCAATGAGTACATACCTTAACAAGATTCTGAAGTAGTTCAAAATAGAGCAGTCAAACAAAGAGTTCTTGCCTGTGTTACAAGGTGTGAAATTGAGTAAGACTCAAAGCCCGACCACGGCAGAAGATAGAAAGAGAATGAAAGTCATTCCCTATGCCTTGGCCATAGGTTCTATAAAGTATGCCATGCTGTGTACCAGATCTATTGTATACCCTACACTGATTTTGGCAAGGGAGTACAATAGTGATCTAGGAGTAGATCACTGGACAGCGGTCAAAATTATCCTTAGTGGAATAAGGATATGTTTCTCGATTATGGAAGTGACAAAAGGTTCGTCGTAAAGGGTTACGTCGATGCAAGTTTTGACACTAAATCTAGATGACTCTAAGTCTCGGTCTAGATACATATTGAAAGTGGGAGCAATTAGCTAGAGTAGCTCCGTGCAGAGCATTGTAGACATAGAAATTTGCAAAATACTTACAGATCTGGATGTGACAGACCCGTTGACTAAAATTATCTCACAATCAAAACATGATCACACCTTAGTACTCTTTGGGTGTTAATCACATAGCGATGTGAACTAGATTATTGACTCTAGTAAACCCTTTGAGTGTTGGTCACATAGAGATGTGAACTATGGGTGTTAATCACATGGTGATGTGAATTATTGATGTTAAATCACATGGCGATGTGAACTAGATTATTGACTCTAGTGCAAGTGGGAGACTGAAGGAAATATGCCCTAGAGGCAATAATAATGTATTATATATTTCCTTATATCATGATAAATGTTTATTATTCATGCTAGAATTGTATTAACCGGAAACATAATACATGTGTGAATACATAGACAAACAGAGTGTCACTAGTATGCCTCTACTTGACTAGCTCGTTAATCAAAGATGGTTATGTTTCCTAGCCATAGACATGAGTTGTCATTTGATTAACGGGATCACCTCATTAGGAGAATGACGTGATTGACTTGACCCATTCCGTTAGCTTAGCACCCGATCGTTTAGTATGTGGCTATTGCTTTCTTCATGACTTATACATGTTCCTATGACTATGAGATTATGCAACTCCCGTTTACCGGAGGAACACTTTGTGTGCTACCAAACGTCACAACGTAAATGGGTGATTATAAAGGTGCTCTACAGGTGTCTCCAAAGGTACTTGTTGGGTTGGCGTATTTCGAGATTAGGATTTGTCACTCCGATTATCGGAGAGGTATCTCTGGGCCCACTCGGTAATGCACATCACTATAAGCCTTGCAAGCATTGTGACTAATGAGTTAGTTGCGGGATGATGTATTACGGAACGAGTAAAGAGACTTGCCGGTAACGAGATTGAACTAGGTATCGAGATACCGATGATCGAATCTCGGGCAAGTAACATACCGATGACAAAGGGAACAACATATGTTGTTATGCGGTCTGACCGATAAAGATCTTCGTAGAATATGTGGGAGCCAATATGGGCATCCAGGTCCCGCTATTGGTTATTGACCGGAGAGGTGTCTCGGTCATGTCTACATAGTTCTCGAACCCGTAGGGTCCGCACGCTTAACGTTACGATGACAGTTTTATTGAGTTTTGATGTACCGAAGGAGTTCGGAGTCCTGGATGAGATCGGAGACATGACGAGGAGTCTCGAAATGGCCGAGACGTAAAGATCGATATATTGGACGACTATATTCGGACTTCGGAAAGGTTCCAAGTGATTCGGGTATTTTTCGGAGTATCGGAGAGTTACGGGAATACGTATTGGGCCTTATTGGGCCATACGGGAAAGAAGGAAAAGGGCCTCAAGGGTGACCGCACCCCTCCCCTTGGTCTGGTCCGAATTGGACTAGGGAAGGGGGGCGCCCCCTTCCTTCCTTCTCTTTTTCCCTTCCTCTTGTCCTATTCCATATGGGAGGTGGAATCCTACTAGGACTAGGGAGTCCTAGTAGGACTCCACACTTGGTGCGCCCCCTCCTAGGGCCGGCCTCCTCCTCCCTTGCTCCTTTATATATGGGGGCAGGGGGGCACCCCAGAGACACAACAATTGATCCTTGAGATCTCTTAGCCGTGTGCAGTGCCCCCCTCCACCATATTACACCTCGATAATACCGTTGCGGAGCTTAAGCGAAGCCCTGCGTCGGTGGAACATCATCATCGTCACCAGGCCGTCGTGCTGACGAAACTCTCCCTCAACACTCGGTTGGATCGGAGCTCAAGGGACGTCATCGAGCTGAACGTGTGTAGAACTCGGAGGTGCCGTGCGTTCGGTACTTGATCGGTCGGATCGTGAAGACGTACGACTACATCAACCGCGTTGTGATAACGCTTCCGCTGTCGGTCTACGAGGGTACGTGGACAACACTCTCCCCTCTCGTTGCTATGCATCACCATGATCTTGCGTGTGCGTAGGAATTTTTTTGAAATTACTACGTTCCCCAACAATAACCATGTATGCTATCATGCCGGAGCGCTGGTACCAGATCGAGCAGGAGATTGGGACAGGCACGCCGCGTGCGCCGCCCGCATTGCTGTCGGGCTGCCTCCGACAAGCCAGAGCCGAAGGAGGAGGAGTAGGCGGAGGAGGAGGAGGAGGAGGGAGAGGAGCAGCAGCCGGCTTCGATGGAGGTGGCGCGTACGGAGGAGGACAAGGCAGAGTAGCCGGAGCAGGAGCTAGCGTCGGCTCCGGGCTTCAACATGGAGGATGCGGAGGCGGAGTTCATCGTCACCCGAGCGGCCGAGATGGCGCAGCAGCAGGCCATCTTGGAGTCCATCCACGATGAGGCCTATGTGGAGGCCAATCGGCAGTTCATCCAGGAGGAACGGGCGGGGACCGACCCGCTCTTCGACGAGGTCGAAGCGGTGATGAATGCGGAGGCCGACGTGGAGGAGCCAGAGGAGCCGCAAGAGGTGGAGCTGCGGCTGTCGTCCATGTACCCGGATCCGGGCACAAAGATAGTGGACATCTTCAATGAGGACTAGGGTAGTTGATCTTCGTCGTACGTGGATTTTATCTTTTGCATGCTTTTGTATGAGTTTAATTTTTTTAGTATTCCCTCCGTCCCAAAATAAATATTTAACTTTGTACTAACTTTAGTATAAAGTTGTGCTAAGCTTGAGACACTTATTTTGAGATGGAGGGAGTATGAGATATCCGATGCAGATGAGTAAATTTAAGGACTGACCGGTCACTCCCCGAACACGTCCACGAACATTTGAGGGCTTGAATTTGACTAGTCCGGTTGTAGATGCTATAAGGTCACTTTACACGTGCCTGTTTAGAATCCTGCTATTCCATAGAATATGAGTCGAGAATCAACATAAGCTTTACACATTATTCGAGTTGGGACCCGAAGTGATCATTGCACCGACCGATTTCGTAGTGCATTCGGGAATCAGGACCTGAAGGAGGTAGGGTGCACTTTCTAGTGCCAAGTGTTGCCATAGACAATGCATGAGAGCATCAAATCGAGCTACAGAAACCAAACTGATGTAGACCCTGAAATGTGCCCTTAAAGAAGGTCCAGACTTGATTTTTTTTTAAAGGTCCAGACTTGCAAGCCAAGGACTGAATAAAGTCCTGTCACAACAAGAAAACAAATCTGTAAATATCATTTCGCCACCTTGTTTTTTCAATTTTCAAAGTGGCATCTTATTCCTCCCAAGGTGGCACCTCGGCTTTGAGCGATGGACTGATGGTCTCCAGAATAAGTTGGTTTCTTTTAATGAAAATATTCCGTAGAACAAATTTTTTTTGCGGGAAGTAGAACAGTTGTTGTACGGTTCAAGCTTCAAAAAATAAAATAAAATCGGGTTCCATGGCTGAAACACGTTGCGAATAAATCAATTAAGCCCGAAGCATCGATTTACAAATGAATTTGAAGCAACAAAGTGCACGTCACTTTTGATTGTGGAGGGCTGCATTTTTCTCGTCCTGTTGCTTTCCTCCACTTACTAGCATCTTGGAAAGCTAGTCCTCTTTATTTCTAAATAAACATGGAAGACCGCAAGGACCACATGAGACATGTGGCGAGAGGTTTAAATCTTCTAAAAACATTTTTTCTTGGGAAAATCTAAAAAAAAACTTATGTGAGAGCGATCCATGTATCTCACTGTGAGTTCTCAAATGTCAAAGTAAATTCCACTTTTATACCTTCAAACACGGTTATCATGGCATTTGTACCTTTTTTTAAATGTACCCATCCTTCAAATTCATAAATATTTCTTCAAAATTGTGATTTTTTAAAAAAAATCTATGAAGATTTGTTCATATTCATATTCATGAACATTTTTGTTAAATTCATGACCATGTAAAAAATCATGAACAACTAGAAAACTCATGAACACTTTTTAGAATTCACGAATATTTTTTACATTCGTCAATATTTTTATATTTACAAACATTATTTAAATTCATGAATGTTTTTCAACATCTGTGAACATATTTTGGAAGTTCACAAAAATTTATTTATTTTGAATGTTTTTAAAAGTATTCTAGTAGAATGTCGGTTCTGATACTATCATGCGGGACCTAAGACTCGACCAGACCCTTACAAACAGGGTCCACTTCACGGAAAAAAACTCTGGAGCTCTACTAGACCTCATAGGGAGTTTAGTAACTGTAAGGACATGGCAAGACTTGGTTGGTCGCGATGTGATGACTTATTTTACCAAGCCATGTTCGGTTGCTCCTCGCTAATAAATTGCATTAGAATAACTCTCAAAATTCATGAAAAGAAATCTTGAATAAAACACCCTACGAAACGCTTAATCAACTCACGTCTTCCTCTGGTCCGAATTATTGGATCGTTTTAGTCACACTCTATGATCAATGCCGTTGAGATCAACATGCTGACGATCACTAAAATACATGTATGCTACATAGTTCCCCAATGCCATTGGATAACTTGCTTGTAACATTTCCCATCATCAACCCTAGCCAACACGGCTGCAATTGGGAAATAGAGTGGGTAGTGCATAACCAGGTAACACACTAAGAGCAACCAATCAAAATGCAAAAGAATTTCTTCTAAACAGGGAAATACTGAATGAATAGAGTGTAAATTCTGAACTTTGGTATTTCTTTCACTTTCGGACAAGATAATTCTCGTAGCAAGAATGAGATTTCTACAATGATCGCAAACCCCTCTGATAGAATATGAGAATAAAATTCAGAATAAAACATTTTTGTAATCCAAGTCTCACCATCTCGAAGACTCACAAAATTATGCATGTACTCGGAGTACGGTTTTTATAGGTGGTAGCACCAAGGTAAACAATTCATTGATATGAATGAGGTCGAAAGTTGTAGTTAGCCCCATTTACGACCATGATTATTGTGCCAATCTTTTTCTAAATAGTGAATCTCTCACTGTTAAAAAAAATCAGTGGATCTCTTACACATGTGAAATATATATAGTTCGGGCTGGACCTCTATTTAAGACTAGCTATGTACCCGCATGTTGCCACGGGATAACAAAAAATATAATGGGACAGTAATTAACTAATTATCCAACTTCCTCATAGTCATTGTGTCCCCTTAAGCACCCTTCTCGAAAGAAGCTTGCATGTGAGCCCCTCAAATATAAGAGATATCAAAATAGACATAACCATGGTCATCTCAACATGCAAAAAGCTTACGTAGTAAACACCAGATGCTCACTTTTAGCCATTCCAAACTGGCAGACAAACCATAGATGTGTTGTTTTTATGAATTTAAAATCTTAAAAGAGTCACAAAGCTGCAAGCAGACTGGAGAAATCTTGTAGAAGGACATGAAAAACAACAAGTATTTGGTTATACCGAAGCAGAAGGCTACGCGAATCAGCTTGCCGTAACAAAATATCTACGTCTTACAAAAACAATGGCTCATGTCCTAATAATGATCTCAAACCTTGGTGCCGTAGTGATGCAAGGTCTGCATGTCGTTGCGCGCCCAATCATCCACGGCGCCGTTGATGGTGTCCTGGACTAGGGAGTGCATACCACGTCGCCTCTCGGCCATGAGGGTCCGACCGAGGAACCCCAAGATAGTCTACCAGTGGGTCATGTACGTCGGGCCCAGGATACACCGAGATGGAAACTTCCGAAGACTTGCCGTCTATTCTAAGACTTAGAGATCGTCTACACCACGACTACCCACGATGTAACAAACCTATGTACACCCCCAATATCTATATAAACTGAGGGGTGAGGCCCGTAGATGATCACCTCATACACACATAGATCTCGTGGTACACCAACTTGTAACTTGAAATCCCTCAAAATCAATACAATCAAAGTAGAACGTAGGGTATTATCTCTTCGAGAGATCCCGAACCTGGGTAAAATCATGCGTCCTTGTTACCATCGTGCCAAGGCTACCAGCTCAGAACCCCCTACTCGAGATCTGCCGGATTTGACTCCACAAGCCGTCATCTAGGGCATGGTGCGAGGCAAAGGAGCGCGTCATGCTCCATGCCCGTGAGAGAGCCGACTCGAGAGAGAGTTGGGCGACACAATGGAGATGTCGCACACGCTCGCGGTGTCTAGGGTTTTAGCGTGGAGAATTTGGACTCTCCCCTTCCCATTGCCATGGGCGAGAGAGAGAGAGAGAGAGAGAGAGAGAGAGAGAGAGAGAGAGAGAGAGAGAGAGAGAGAGAGAGAGGAAGAGACGCCTCCCTCACGATCACCAATGCGAGGGAAGGACGACTGTGGGTGGCGTCAGAGTGAATTTTCAAACGCAAGGGCGGCGAATGACAAGCTGATCAGGACCCAGCAGCCCCATTCGTGCATCGATCGATCGATCTCCTCTACGCTCGTGCTTGACGATGTCTCTTGCCACATTGGAGAGAATGGGAGGACTGCGACGATGGGAGAGATGGGATCATCAGAGAAGACAGAAGAAGGCGAGTAGGCAAGCCGATCGTGTGTATTTCTTTATTCTTTTCCCTCAATGGATGGTATGTGCGTAAGTTAGATTTGCCACGACCTTTTTTTCTCTCAACTTTGTTTATTTGTTGGTTTTGTGTGCGGGGATCTTAAGATGAGAATGAAAGCAGAGAGGTGGGATTTTTTTATCTGGAGGTGCACCGCTGCATAGACTTAGTACTTGAATCGGAAATTCCGATTTCTGCTGTAATCTGGTAAGTAGTGAGACGGTAGACTTTTGTTGCAATTTGATAAGATAAGAAAAGATATGCGATTTTTTTAACACGGTAGGCACCTCGTCATCGACGGGAACGTCTCATCCCACTGAATACACATTGCCGAAAATCCTGAAATAAATCCAGAAATAAATGCGAGCACTAGGACTTGAACCCTGATGGCCTGGGGATACCATAGTCCCTCTAACCATCCAACCACAGGTTGGTTCGCAAAGATATGTGATTTTTGTTGTATTACAAAAGTTGTAATTGTGATTCAATAGTAGAGATGACGATAGAAAAGAAATGACGTAGTGCGTAGGATTATCGATTTGTTATTGAGAAATATTTGGTTTTGTTTTGGAAGGTTATTGGGAAAATACTTATGTCTGACTGTTTTTTAAGAAGGTGATCTCATATATATGATGTAATTCCTGAATTTTTAATTACCTAATTGAATTAGCATATGCCAAATCAAGCACGAAAAAAAGAACAAGGAGGGTCTGGTGAATCAATTCGGCTTTTAGTGAGAGGGAGAAAAACCATCGCGAAAGGGGTTGGTCGGAGATGAGACAGAACTAAACCGATGAGGCGAGACTACTAACTCCCCTTTAATAGTACAGAGATTAAGAAAGGTTCTCCTTATTTCGTATTTCGTAAGTTCGGAGTTGTGGCTTTTGTTTATTTGAAAACAAGTTCTGAGTTGTGAGTTTTGTTTTCTTGAGAACAGTGTTCGTAGTTGTGGCTTGCAAAGCAAGTTTGGATTTGTGACTCGAAACAAACGTCATTCTAGTCTTGACGATGACATGGTATCTCGGCTGGCTACTGATTCTCCACCCACCAAAACTTGTCTACGAACCGTTCTTTGCTGGGTACATATTCCACGAGCACCAAAACTTGCCTGCTAATTGTGACTCACGGGTGACAGGTGGCATCGATCTACCAAACCTCCTCGAATAGAACCGAAATGGATTACTTCTAAAAATTGGAGTGTATAAAAGCGCGACAAAATAACAACTAATCACAGCGAACTGACATTGCGGTAGGTGCGCACATTGATCCATGGTTACCAACCATATACTAACAATCAGTCCCAGCTTTTGACAAATCATATGTAGTCCAATTTGGTGGCAAACGCCTAGTACTGTTTAGTGACATGGAGTAATCACTAACCAGCAATGAGGAGGACAGCTTTGCTAGATGTGAAAGCAATCTTATATCGCCACCACCCTGAAAAGTTGTACTGTTTCACCAGGAAAGAAGCTAATTCACATATATGTTGTTCCACACAGAGTAGCTTGTAGACTAGTTTACCTCATTATGGACCCTTGCAAACCTGGCATTTAAAATTAATTAAAAGGCACAAGTAAGCTTTGCAAGAAGAACATAATAGGACGACTCAAGGGCTCCCCCGCAACCCTAGGCGCCACCGCCCATTCCTCCTTCCTCTCCACGCCGCCGTTGGAGGACGCTGGTAGGGGAAGCCTGTGTGGATGGCGACGACAGGGGGCTCTTCTCGCTTCACCCCTAGTTTTGCGGGCGACAGGCCTTGGTGGGGGCCGCCGATCCCCTAAGTTGTGTGTCTTGGGAGGCCGGTGGTGGGTCTCGGTGAACGGCAATGGGCTGTGGAGGCCGGTCCGCGTCGGGTGATGATGTTCTGCGACTTGCTTCGTGGGGGCGCGGTGGCGGGTTTGGCCAGGCTCGGGCTGCTGGTTGGTCTATATTTGGCCCTGGCTAGTGGTGGGGGCATGTTGCGCTGGAGTCCGGTCGGATCCGCCCAGATCTGGTGCCCGGATGACGACGACGGTGCGGGGTGATGGCGTGGCCCAGAGGGGTCGTTTGGAGATACGTCTTCATCGTATCTACTTTTCGTAACACTTTTCATCTTGTTTTTTACTCTAATTTGCATGATTTGAATGAAACTAACCCGGACTGACGATGTTTTCAGTAGAACTACCATGGTGTTGTTTTTTGTGTAGAAATAAAAGTTCTCAGATTGGAACAAAACTTTGCGAGGAAATTTTATATAATGAAAGAGAATTACTGGAGCCAAGAACCACCGGAGGGGGGCCCCTAGGTGGGCACAACCCACCAGGGCGCCCCCCCTCCGGCGCGCCCAGGTGGGTTGTCCCCAGCTGGTGGCCCCGCTGACCCTACTCCGACGCTATAAATTCACATTTTCGAAGAAAAAAATCAAGGAGAAAGAATTATCGCGTTTCACGAGACGGAGTGCCGCAACCTCATGTTCTTCACCGGGAAGCCAGATCTTGAGTCCGTTTGGTGCTCCGGAGAGGGGGATCTTCGATCTTCGTCATCACCAACCCTTCTCCATCGCCAATTCGATGATGCTCCTCACCGGGAGTGAGTAATTCCTTCGTAGGCTCGCTGATCGGTGAGGAGTTGCATGAGATTCATCATGTAATCGAGTTAGTTTTGTTAGGGCTTGATTCCTAGTATCCATTATGTTCTGAGATTGATGTTGCTATGACTTTGCCATGCTTAATGCTTGTCACTCTGGGCCCGAGTGCCATGATTTCAGATCTGAACCGTTTATATTATCACCATTATATCTATGTTCTAGATCCGATCTTGCAAGTTATAGTCACCTATTACGTGTTATGATCCGTAAACCCCGTAGTGACATAAGTCGGGATGCTTTCCGGTGATGACCGTAATTTGAGGAGTTCATGTATTCACTATGTTTTAATGCTTTGTTCCAGTTCTCTATTAAAAGGAGGCTTCAATATCCCTTAGTTTCCATTTGGACCCTGCTGCCACGGGAGGGTAGGATAAAAGAGGTCATGCAAATTCTTTCCATAAGCACGTATGACTATTTACGGAATACATGCCTACATTATATTTATGAACTGGAGGTAGTGTCGTACCGCCATAGGTTATGACTGTTATATGATGAACATCATCCAACGAATTCACTGATCCAATGCCTACGAATTTCTCTTATATTGTTTTTGCTAAGCTACTACTGCTATCGTTACTGTTACACTTGCTACAAAATCATTGCTATCACTGTTACTGTTACTATTGCTGTAGCTACTACTATCAAAACTATCATACTACTTTGCTACTGATCACGTTGCTACAGATAATTAATCTCCAGGTGTGGTTGAATTGACAACTCAGCTGCTAATACTTGCAAATATTCTTTGGCTCCCCTTGTGTCGAATCAATAAATTTGGGTTCAATACTCTACCCTCGAAAACTGTTGCGATCCCCTATACTTGTGGGTTATCAAGATCTTTTTTTTGGCGCCGTTGCCGGGGAGGATAGCTATATTTGTTGAGCACTTGGGATTATTATCAAATTATCACTATGAAGAATCTGAAGGATGCTAAGACTAAGATTTTTCCCTCTAAGACGAGGGGAGGTAAGGAATTGTCATCTAGCTCTGCACTCGATTCACCTTCTGTTATGAGTAGACTTGCACCACCACCACATGCTATTAATCCTGATATGTCGCAAGTCATTGATGATGCTACTTCTGCTATGAATGATACTCATGATGATGCTAGTACCTTGCTTGATGATGATGTGCTACTAGGTGAATTTCTTGATGAACAAATTGCTAGAATTAGAGATAAATAAATTATTGAAACTGATGAAACCACTGAAACTGATGAAGTACTTGAAACTGAAAATCTTAAAACACCTATTAGACTTAGTCCTCCTAGATATGAATTGCCTAAGATACCGGAAGGTTATGTTATGGATGAAGAGACAACTAGAGACTTTCTTGCTTGCGATGATAGAGATGATCTTAAGAAATTATTATGCAAACTGAAAGAAAAAACTTTGAATGCTAGAATGAAATGTGATCCTAAGTTTGCTACTTCACCATTCTTTGTTGATGATAAGGATTATGAATTCTCCGTCGACCCAGAGTTAATTACTTTGGTTGAATCGGATCCTTTCCATGGTTATGAAACTGAAACTGTTGTGGCACACCTTACTAAGTTGAATGACATAGCTACCCCTTTTGCTCATGATGAGAAAATTCGCTACTATTATATCCTTAAGTTGTTTCAGTTCTCATTAAAGGGTGATGCTAAAACTTGGTATAATACTCTTGCTCCTGGTTGTGTGCGTAGTCCCCAGGATATGATTTACTATTTCTCTAAAAAATATTTTCCTGCTCATAAGAAACAAGCTGCCTTACATGAAATATTTAACTTTGTGCAAATTGAAGAACAGAGTCTCCCACAAGCTTGGGGGAGGCTTCTCCAATTGCTTAACGCTTTTCCTGATCATCCTCTTAAGAAAAATGAAAATTTTGATATCTTCTATAATGGACTAACCGATGCTTCTAGGGATTTCCTAGATAGTTGTGCTGGTTGTGTTTTCAGGGAACGAATTGTTGAACAAGCTGAAGAATTATTGAATAACATATTGTAAACTTATGATGATTGGACTCTTCCCGAACCACCGCTTAAACCTACTCCGAAGAAGAGGGGTATCTTATATCTCAGTCCCGAAGATATGCAAGAGGCAAAGAAATCTATGAAGGAAAAATGTATTAAAGCTGAGGATGTCAAAATTTTACCTCCCATTGAAGAAATGCATGGGCTTGACACATCACCACCCAAGGTGGTAGAGGTAAACTCTTTAATGAAATTCAATGATAATGACAATCCTTATAATATGCATCCTAGTCAATGCCTTTATGAGTTTGATAATTACATTAGGAAGCAAGATCACTTGAATGCAAATGTTATGAAACAACTGAAATACAATTCTGGTATGATTGTTCGCTTGAGTGACTTGTTATTTAGAATCTCAAATGATGTTAGAGGTGTAGGAAAGCATGCCCCTGTGGTTCAAACTCAATTAGAAGAAGTTGCTAAATCTCAAAGAGAGTTGCTCGGTGAAATGAATAATAATGTCAATGATCATGTTGTCAGAGTAATGACTAGAGGAGGTAGGATGACTTAGGAACCACTTTATCCCGAGGGACACCCAAAAAGAATTGAACAAGACTCTCAAAGAGCTAACATTGATGCACCTGGTCCTTCTAAAAAGAAAATAAGAAGAAAAATGATAGGACTCTGCATACCTCTAGTTAACCTGAAATAGAAGAACCTCCTAAAAATAATAATGGTGTTTCTACCTCGGATGCCGAAACTCAATCTGGTAATGAACATTCATCTAGTGATAATGAAAAAGATAATGAGGATGTTCATGAAGACACTCAACCAAACAATGATAAAGAACCGAATGATGATGTTGAGATAGAACCAGCTGTTGATCTTGATAAACCACAACCTAAAAGTAAAAGATATTATAAAAGAGACTTTGTTGCTAGAAAGCATGGAAGAGAAAGAGAACCATGGGTTAAGAAACCCATGCCCTTTCCACCTAAATCAACTAAGAAAAAGGATGATGAAGAATTTGAACGCTTTGCTGAAATGCTTAGGCCAGTCTTTTTGCGTACTCGCTTGACTGATATTTTAAAGATGGCCCCTTATGAAAAGTATATGAAAGACATCATCACTAATAAAAGAAAAATAAGAGAAGCTGAAATCTCCACCATGCTTGCTAATTATTCTTTTAAGGATGGTGTACCTAAAAAACCTGGAGATCCGGGAATACCAACTATACCTTGCTCCATCAAAGGAAATTATGTGAAAACTGTTTTGTGTGATTTAGGAGCTGGTGTTAGTGTTATGCCCTTCTCTTTATATAAAAGACTTGATTTTAATAAACTCACACCTACTGAAATATCTTTGCAAATGGCTGACAAATCAACTACCATGCTGATACGTCTCCGTCGTATCTATAATTTTTGATTGTTCCATGCCAATATTATACAACTTTCATATACTTTCGGCAACTTTTTATACTATTTTTGGGACTAACATGTTGATTCAGTGCCCAGTGACAGTTCCTGTTTGTTGCATGTTTTTTGTTTCGCAGAAAATCCATATCAAACGGAGTCCAAAACGATAAAAACTTCTGGAGATTTTTTTTGGAATATATGCGAATTTTGGGAAGTGGAATCAACGCGAGGCGATGCCCGATGGGCCCACGAGGGTGAGGGGCGCGCCCCAGGGGGTAGGGCGCGCCCTGGGCCCTCGTGGCCACTCCGTAAGGCGGTTGGAGCCCTTCTTTTCGCCGCAAGAAAGCCAATATCCGGATAAAAATCGTGTCCAAATTTCAGCACAATCGGAGTTACGGATCTCCGGGGAATTTAAGAAACGGTGAAAGGGCAGAATCGGGGAACGCAGAAACATAAGGAAACAGAGAGAGAGATCCAATCTCGGAGGGGCTCTCGCCCCTCCGCCGCCATGGAGGCCATGGACCAGAGGGGAAACCCTTCTCCCATCTAGGGGGAAGGTCAAGGAAGAAGAAGAAGAAGGGGGGCTCTCTCCCCCTCTCTCCCGGTGGCGCCGGAACGCTGCCGGGGCCATCATCGCGACAACGATCTACACCAACACCTCCGTCATCTTCATCAACATATTCATGACCTTCCCCCATTTATTTGCTGTTCTAAGTTGTTCTCTATCTTTAGTTATGGATATGGAACACGAAATACCAAAAAAAATAGGTTTACTTGCTACTCATGGAGATGGGGAACCTCCTAAAACCCTCGATGCTCATTATGTGAAAGATATTATGTACTACTTCAATAATCCTGAGAAAACCCCATTCAATTATGTTATGGGAGACACGTTGGATCAACATGAATACTTTAGGGATTATCGCTTGACTCAAAAAGGGAAACTATTATGGGATCAAATTTATATGTTACGTTGGTATGCTCGGGATCTATGCTTGAGACATGATTATACTTGTTGCTCTAGGCTCTAGGATGAAGGCTCCACACCTTCCCTTTTCATGCAAATTTGACGATACTGAAACCTTAGCTTCTTATGCTAATGGTATATATGATTACTATGATGTGGAACGAATAGAAGAATCTGTTGCTTTTAAGGGTGCATGTGAAATTGAATCTTTGTTTAAAGAGTTTGAAGATTTTGATGATTCAGTTATAGACCTGAAAATTTAGCTATCCTTAAATATTCCTATGAGAATTATAAATACAATTATGATATTGATGAATTTATTGAGAAAGTCTCCGCTGTCCTAATATTTTGCAGGAGTCTATGGAAGAAGAAATTGATGAAACTGTGAGCTCATTGGATGAAAAAGATGAGGAGGAGAGCGAAGAACAAAAGGAGGAAGAGCGGACTGATCACCCGTTCCCACCATCTAATGAGAGTAACTCTTTATCCCATACATTGTTTAATTTCCCTTCGAATTTACCGAAGGATGAATGCTATGATGATTGTTATGATCCCGTTGATTTTTTTGAAATATCCCTTTTTGATAATGCTTGCTATGCTTGTGGCCAAGATGCCAATATGAATTATGCTTATGGAGATGAACTTGCTATAGTTCCTTATGTTAAACATGAAATTGTTGCTATTGCACCCACGCATGATAGTCCTATTATCTTTTTGAATTCTCCCGACTACACTATATCAGAGAAGTTTGCCCTTATTAAGGATTATATTGATGGGTTGCGTTTTACTACTACACATGATGATTTTGATAGATATAATATGCATGTGCTTGCTGCTCCTACTTGCAATTATTATGAGAGAGGAACTACATCTCCGCCTCTCTATGTTTCCAATATGATAAAATTGCAAGAAAGTGTTTATACTATGCATTGGCCTTTACTATGTGTGCATGAATTGTTCTTTTATGATATGCCGATGCATAGGAAGATAGTTAGACTTCGTTGTTGCATGATATATGTTACTTTGTGCTCACTACTAAATCACAAATCATTGTTAATTAAAATTGGCTTTGATATACGTTGGGATCCGGGTGGATCCATTACTTGAGCACTATATGCCTAGCTTAATGGCTTTAAAGAAAGCGCTGCCAGGGAGACAACCCGGAAGTTTTAGAGAGTCGTTTATTTCTGTTGTATGATTTTATAAAGTTTAAAAACATAAAAAATAAAGAGGGGGACCTAAAACTTTTTCAAAAAGAAAAGCGAAAGTGAGAAAGACGAGCATTGTTAAAGTGGGAGCTAGCCTTGAACTTTGTTCATGCCCATGGAAACTTTGCGACCCTTGATTACAGAAACTTTTCAACAAAAATAATTATCCCCTTGTACAAATCCATTGTATCATAAAAATAATGTGCCAAGATTTGCCTTTAGGATGTTTACATTGCTTGTTGGTTTGTACGGTGCAAAACAGAAACTTTGGCTGTAGTGCGCGATTTTACATTTTTTTACTGGAACGTCAAACGGTTCTGAAATTTTTTGCACTGTCTTTCTATATTTTTTATTTTTCCTAATATTTTCAGAATTTTTGGAGTACCAGAAGTATGGTGAATGTTCAGATTACTACAGACTGTCCTGTTTAAGACAGATTCTGTTTTTCATGCATTGTTTGCTTGTTTTGATGAAACTATCGATTTCTATCAGTGGATTAAGCCATGGAAAAGTTATATTACAGTAGCTACAATGCAAAAACAAAATATGAATTGGTTTTCAATAGTACTTAGAGTAGTGATTTGCTTTATTATACTAACGGATCTTACCGAGCTTTTTGTTGAGTTTTGTGTGGATGAAGTGATCAAAGATCGAGGAGGTCTCGATATGAGGAGAAGGAGGAGAGGCAAGAGCTCAAGCTTGGGGATGACCAAGTCACCCCAAGTAAATATTCAAGGAGACTCAAGCGTCTAAGCTTGGGGATGCCCCGGAAGTCATCCCATCTTTCTTCAACAAGTATCGGTATGTTTTCGGTTTCATTTCGTTCATGTGATATGTGCAAATCTTGGAGCGTCTTTTGCATTTAGTTTTCACTTTTCTTTGATGCACCATGCTGGTATGAGATAGTCCTTGGTTGATTTATAGAATGCTCTTTGCACTTCACTTATATCTTTTGAGTATGGCTTTATAGAATGCTTCATGTGCTTCACTTATATCATTTGAAGTTTGGATTGCCTGTTTCCCTACACATAGAAAACCGCCATTTGAAGATGCTCTTTTGCTTCACTTATATTTGTTAGAGCGTGGGCATATCTTTTGTAGAAAGAATTAAACTCCCTTGCTTCACTTATATCTATTTAGTGAGTTGACATGAATTGGTCATTCACATGGTTAGTCATAAAATCCTACATAAAACTTGTAGATCACTGAATATGATATGTTTGATTCCTTGCAATAGTTTTGCGATATAACGATGGTGATATTAGAGTCATGCTAGTGAGTAGTTGTGAATTTGAGGAATACTTGTGTTGAAGTTTGTGATTCCCGTAGCATGCACGTATGGTGAACCGTTATGTAACGAAGTCGGAGCATGATTTATTTATTTATTGTCTTCCTTATGAGTGGCGGTCGGGGATGAGCGATGGTCTTTTCCTACCAATCTATCCCCCTAGGAGCATGCGCGTAGTACTTTGTTTCGATAGCTAATAGACTTTTGCAATAAGTATGTGAGGTCTTTATGACTAATGTTGAGTCCATGGACTATACGCACTCGCACCCTTCCACCATTGCTAGCCTCTTCGGTACCGTGCATTGCCCTTTCTCACCTCGAGAGTTGGTGAAAACTTCGCCGGTGCATCCAAACCCCGTGATACGATACGCTCTGTCACACATAAGCCTCCTTACATCTTCCTCAAAACAGCCACCATACCTACCTATCATGGCATTTCATAGCCATTCCGAGATATATTGCCATGCAACTTCCATCATCATCATATACATGACTTGAGCATTCATTGTCATATTGCTTTGCATGATCGTAAGATAGCTAGCATGATATTTTCATGGCTTGTCCGTTTTTTGATATCTTTGCTACGCTAGATCATTGCACATCCCGGTACACTGCCGGAGTCATTCATACAGAGTCATATCTTTGTTCTAGTATCGAGTTGTAATATTGAGTTGTAAGTAAATAAAAGTCTGATGATCATCATTATTAGAACATTGTCCCATGTGAGGTTATCAAAATAAAAGAGGCCAAAGAAGCCCAAATAAAAAAAGGCCAAAGAAGCCCACAAAAAAAGGGTAAAAGAAATGATGAGAGAAAAGAGAGAAGGGACAATGTTACTATCCTTTTACCACACTTGTGCTTCAGAGTAGCACCATGTTCTTCATATAGAGAGTCTCTTGAGTTATCACTTTCATATACTAGTGGGAATTTTCATTATAGAAATTGGCTTTGTATATTCCGATGATGGGCTTCCTCAAATGCCCGAGGTCTTCATGAGCAAGCAAGTTGGATGCACACCCACTTAGTTTCAGTTTGAGCTTTCATACACTTATAGCTCTAGTGCATCTGTTGCATGGCAATCCCTACTCGTCGCATTGACATCAATTGACGGGCATCTCCATAGTCCGTTGATTAGCCGCATCGATGTGAGACTTTCTCCCTTTTTTTCTACTCCACTCAACCGCCATCATCATATTCTATTCCACCTATAGTGCTATATCCATGGCTCACGCTCATGTATTGCGTGAAAGTTGAAAAGGTTTGGGAACATCAAAAGTATGAAACAATTGCTTGGCTTGTCATCGGGGTTGTGCATGATTTGAATATTTTGTGTGACGAAGATGGAGCATAGCCTGACCATATGATATTGTAGGGATAACTTTATTTGGCCATATTATTTTGAAAAGACATGATTGCTTTATTAGTATGCTTGAAGTATTATTGTCTTAATATCAAATGATAGACTATTGCTTTGAATCACTCATGTCTTAATATTCATGCCATGATTAGATTACATGATCAAGATTATGCAAGGTAGCATTCCACATAAAAAATTATCTTTTTTTTATCATTTACCTACTCGAGGACGAGCAGGAATTAAGCTTGGGGATGCTGATACGTATCTGTCGTATCTATAATTTTTTATTGTTCCATGCCAATATTATACAACTTTCATATACTTTTGGCAACTTTTTATACTATTTTTGGGACTAACATATTGATCCAGTGCCCAGTGCCAGTTCTTGTTTGTTGCATGTTTTTTGTTTCGCAGAAAATCCATATCAAACGAAGTCCAAATGCGATAAAAACTTCCGGAGATTTCTTTTTGGAATATATGTGAATTTTGGGAAGTGGAATGAACGCGAGATGATACCCGAGGGGCCCACAAGGGTGAGGGGCGCGCCCCAGGGGGTAGGGTGCTCCGTGAGCCCTCATAAGGCGGTTGGAGCCCTTCTTTCGCCGCAAGAAAGCCAATATCCGGATAAAAATCGTGTCCAAATTTCAGCCCAATCGGATTACGGATCTCCGGGTAATTTAAGAAATGGTGAAAGGGTAGAATCGGGGAACGCAGAAACAGAAGGAAACAGAGAGAGAGATCCAATCTCGGAGGGGCTCTCATCCCTCCGCCACCATGGAGGCCATGGACCAGAGGGGAAACCCTTCTCCCATCTATGGGGAAGGTCAAGGAAGAAGAAGAAGAAGGGGGCTCTCCCCCCCCTCTCTCCCGGTGGCGCCAGAACGCCGCCGGGGCCGTCATCGCGACAACGATCTACAACAACACCTCCGTCATCTTCACCAACATCTTCATCACCTTCCCCCATCTATCTACAGCGGTCCACTCTCCCACAACCTGCTGTACCCTCTACTTGAACATGGTGCTTTATGCTTCATATTATTATCCAATGATGTGTTGCCATCCTATGATGTCTGAGTAGATTTTCGTTGTCCTATCGGTAATTGGTGAATTGCTATGATTGGTTTAATTTGCTTGTGGTTATGTTGCTGTCCTTTGGTGCCCATCATATGAGTGTGCGCATGGATCACACCATAGGGTTAGTTGTATGTTGATAGGACTATGTATTGGAGGGCAAGAGTGACAGAAGCTTCAACCTAGCATAGAAATTGATGCATACGGGATTGAAGGGGGACCAATATATCTTAATGCTATGGTTGGGTTTTACCTTAATGAACGTTAGTAGTTGCGGATGCTTGCTAATAGTTCCAATCATAAGTGCACATAATTCCAAGTCAGGGATGACATGCTAGCACTGGCCTCTCCCACATAAAACTTGCTATCGGTCTAGTAAAGTAGTCAATGGCTTAGGGACAATTTCGCAACTCCTACCACCACTTTTCCACACTCGCTATACTAACTTTATTGCTTCTTTACTTAAAACAGCCCCTAGTTTTTATTAACGTGCTCTTTATATTCTTGCAAACCTATCCAACAACACCTACAAAGTACTTCTAGTTTTATACTTGTTCTAGGTAAAGCGAACATCAAGTGTGCGTAGAGTTGTATCGGTGGTCGATAAAACTTGAGGGAATATTTGTTCTACCTTTAGCTCCTCGTTGGGTTCGACACTCTTACTTATCGAAAGAGGCTACAATTGATCCCCTATACTTGTGGGTTATCACATACCTATCGGCATTTGTGAGGATGTGCCCGTTGTTGTTGCAAATGTTGCTATCTTAACTGACTTGGGGGTTTATGAACTTGATTATCTATGAATATTATTTGGTTCTTCTCCGAATTCTTATATGCATGATTTGATATCTTTGCAAGTCTCTTTGAATTATCAGTTTAGTTTGGCCTACTAGATTGATCTTTATTGCAATGGGAGAAGTGCTTAGCTTTGGGTTCAATCTTGCGGTGTCCTTTCCGAGTGACAACAGCGGCAGCAAGGCACGTATTGTATTGTTGCCATCGTGGATAAAAAGATGGGGTTTATATCATATTGCTTGAGTTTATCCCTCTACATCATGTCATCTTGCTTAATGCGTTACTCCGTTCCTATGAACTTAATACTCTAGATGCATGCTGGATAGCGGTCGATGTGTGGAGTAATAGTAGTAGATGCAGAATCGTTTCGGTCTACTTGACACGGACGTGATGCCTATGTTCATGATCATTGCCTTAGATATCATCATAACTATGTGCTTTTCTATCAATTGCTCGGCAGTAATTTGTTCACCCACCGTAATATATGCTATCATGAGAGAAGCCACTAGTGAAACCTATGGCCCCCAGGTCTACTTTACATCATATAAGTTTCCAATCTATAATTCTAGTTTACTATTTATTTTGCAATCTATACAACAAAAATACCAAAAATATTTATCTTATTATCTTTATCAGATCTCACTTTTGTAAGTGGCCGTGAAGGGATTGACAACCCCCTTTATCGCGTTGCTTGCAAGGTTCTTGATTGTTTGTGCAGGTACTAGGTGACTTGCGAGTAGTCTCCTACTGGATTGATACCTTGGTTCTCAAAAACTGAGGGAAATACTTACGCTACTTTGCTGCCTCACCCTTTCCTCTTCAAGGAAAAACTAACGCATGCTCAAGAGGTAGCAAGAAGGATTTCTGGCGCCGTTGCCGGGGAGATCTACGCTCAAGTCAAGACATACCAAGTACCCATCACAAACTCTTATCCCTCGCATTACATTATCTGCAATTTGCCTCTCGTTTTCCTCTCCCCCACTTCACCTTTGCCGTTTTATTCGCCCTTTTTCATTCGCCTCTTTTCGCTTGCTTCTTATTTGCTTGTGTGTTGGATTGATTGTTTGTCACGATGGCTCAAGATAATACTAAATTGTGACACTTTTCCAATACCAACAATAATGATTTTATTAGCACTCCGATTGCTCCAACTACCGATGCTGAATCTTGTGAAATCAATACCGCTTTATTGAATCTTGTTATGAAAGATCAATTTTCTGGCCTTCCTAGTGAAGATGCCGCTACCCATCTAAACAACTTCGTTGATTTGTGTGATATGCAAAATAAGAAAGATGTGGATAATGATATTGTTAAATTGAAGCTATTTCCGTGTTCGCTTAGAGATCGTGCTAAAACTTGGTTCTCTTCTTTGCCTAAACATAGTATTGATTCATGGAATAAGTGCAAAGATGATTTTATCTCTAAGTATTTTCCTCCCGCTAAGATCATCTCTCTTAGAAACGATATTATGAATTTTAAGCAACTTGATCATGAGCATGTTGCACAAGCTTGGGAGAGGATGAAATTAATGATACGTAATTGCCCTACACATGGTTTGAACTTATGGATGATTATACAAAAAATTTATGCTGGATTGAATTTTGCTTCTAGAAATCTTTTAGATTCGGCCGCGGGAGGCACTTTATGAAAATCACTTTAGGAGAAGCTACTAAACTCCTAGACAATATTATCGTTAATTATTCTCAATGGCACACCGAAAGATCCACTAGTAAAAAAGTTCATGCTATTGAAGAGATTAATGTTTTGAGTGGAAAGATGGATGAACTTATGAAATTGTTTGCTAATAAAAGTGTTTCTTCTGATCCTAATGATATGCTTTTGTCCACTTTGATTGAGAATAATAATGAATCTATGGATGTGAATTTTGTTGGTTGGAACAATTTTGGTAACAACGCGTATAGAGGAAATTTTAATTCTAGGCCGTTTCCTAGTAATTCCTCTAATAATTATGGTAATTCCTACAACAACTCTTATGGAAATTTTTAATAAGATGCCCTCTGATTTTGAGACTAGTGTTAAAGAATTTATGAATTCGCAAAAGAATTTCAATGCTTTGCTTGAAGAAAAATTGCCTAAGATTGATGAGTTGGCTAGGAACGTGGATAGAATTGCTCTTGATGTTGATTCTTTGAAACTTAGATCTATTTCACCTAAGCATGACATCAATGAGTCTCTCAAAGCCATGAGAATTTCCATTGATGAGTGCAAAGAAAGAACCGCTAGGATGCATGCTAAAAAAGATTGCTTTGTGAAATCGTATTCTTCTAGTTTTCATGATAATAATGATGAAGATATAAAAGTGATTGATGTGTCTCCTATTAAATCTTTGTTTTCCAATATGAATCTTGATAAAGATGGGATTGGAGATGAGTCAACTTTATTTAAAAGGCGTCCCAATGATTTGGAGTTTTTAGATCTTGATGCAAAAATTGGTAAAAGTGGGATTGAAGAGGTCAAAACTTTACATAGCAATGAACCCACTATTTTGGATTTCAAGGAATTTAATTATGATAATTGTTCTTTGATAGATTGTATTTCCTTGTTGCAATCCGTGTTAAATTCTCCTCATGCTTATGATCAAAAGAAAGCTTTTACTAAACACACCGTCGATGCTTTAATGCAATCCCATAAAGAAAAGCTTGAACTAGAAGTTTCTATCCCTAGAAAACTCTATGATGAGTGGGAACCTACTATTAAAATTAAGATTAAAGATTATGAATGCTATGCTTTATGTGATTTGGGTGCTAGTGTTTCCACGATTCCGAAAACTTTGTGTGATGTGCTAGGTTTCCGTGAATTTGATGATTGTTCTTTAAATTTGCATCTTCCGGATTCCACCATTAAGAAACCTATGGGAAGGATTAATGATGTTCTTATTATTGCAAATAGGAATTATGTGCCCTTAGATTTCATGTTCTTGATATAGATTGCAATCCTACATGTCCTATTATTCTTGCTAGACCTTTCCTTAGAGCGATTGGTGCAATTATTGATATGAAAGAAGGAAATATTAGATTCCAATTTCCATTAAGTAAAGGCATGTAACACTTTCCTAGGAAGAAAATTAAATTGCCTTATGAATCTATTATGAGAGCCACTTATGGATTGCATACCAAAGATGACAATACCTAGATCTATTCTTGTTTTTATGCCTAGCTTAGGGCGTTAAATGATAGCGCTTGTTGGGAGGCAACCCAATTTTATTTTTGTTCTTTTATTTTTGTTCCTGTTTAGTAATAAATAATTCATATATCTTCTGTTTAGATGTGGTTTTATGTTTTATTTAGTGTTTGTGCCAAGTAGAACCTTTGGGAAGACTTGGGTGAAGTCTTTGCGATCTTGCTGTAAAAAACAGAAAATTTTGCGCTCACGATATTAGATGCCATTTTTTACTGGAGAGCGATTTTAGGTTTATTATTTTTTTCAGATGATTAAAGACAAATTCCTCACGTCCACCAATTTATTTCAGAATTTTTGGAGTTACAGAAGTATACGTTTGACACAGATTGCTGCAGACTGTTCTGTTTTTGACAGATTCTGTTTTTCGTGTGTTGCTTGCTTATTTTGATGAATCTATGGCTAGTATTGGAGGGTATGAACCATAGAGAAGTTGGAATAAAGTAGGTTTAAAACCAATGTAAATAAGGAATGAGTTAATTACAGTACCTTAAAGTGGTGATTTATTTTCTTATACTAACGGAGCTCATGAGATTTTCTGTTTAAGTTTTGTGTTGTGAAGTTTTCAAGTTTTTGGGTAAAGATTTGATGGATTTTGGAATAAGGAGTGGCAAGAGCCTAAGCTTGGGGATGCCCAAGGAACCCCAAGGTAAAATCAAGGACAACCAAAATCCTAAGCTTGGGGATGCTCCGGAAGGCATCCCCTCTTTCGTCTTCGTCTATCGGTAACTTTACTTAAGGCCATATTTTTGTTCACCATATGATATGTGTTTTGCTTGGAGCGTATTTTATGATTTGAGTCTTTGCTTTTTAGTTACCACAATCATCCTTGCTGTACACACCTTTTGGAAGAGACACACATGAATCGGAATTTATTAGAATGTGCTTCACTTATATCTTTTTAGAGCACGATGGTGGTTTTATTTTATAGAAATTATTGATCTCTCATGCTTCACTTATATTATTTTGAGATTATTTTAGAACAACATGGTAATTTTCTTTGGCTATAAAATTAGTCCTAATATGATAGGCATCCAAGATGGGTATAACAAAAACTTTCATATAGAGTGCATTAAATACTATGAGAAGTTTGATACTTGATAATTGTTTTGAGATATAAAGATGGTGATATTAGAGTCGTGCTAGTTGAGTAATTGTGAAATTGAGAAATACTTGTGTTGAGGTTTGCAAGTCCCGTAGCATGCACGTATCGTAACCATTGTGTGAAAAATTTGAAGCATGAGGTGTTCTTTGATTGCCTTCCTTATGAGTGGCGGTCGGGGACGAGCGATGGTCTTTTCCTACCAACCTATCCTCCTAGGAGCATGCGGGTAGTGCTTGGTTTTGATGACTTGTAGATTTTTGCAATAAGTATGTGAGTTCTTTATTACTAATGTTGAGTCCATGGATTGTACACACTCTCACCCTTCCATCATTGCTAGCCTCTTCGGTACCGTGCATTGCCCTTTCTCACCTCGAGAGTTGGTGCAAACTTCGCCGGTGCATCCAAACCCCGTGATATGATACGCTCTATCACACATAAGCCTCCTTATATCTTCCTCAAAACAGCCACCATACCTACCTATTATAGCATTTCCATAGACATTCCGAGATATATTGCCATGCAACTTTCCACCGTTCCATTTATTATGACACACTCCATCATTGTCATATTGCTTTGCATGATCATGTAGTTGACATCGTATATGTGGCAAAGCCACCTTCATAATTCTTTCATACATGTCACTCTTGATTCATTGCACATCCCGGTACACTGCCGGAGGCATTCACATAGAGTCATATTTTGTTCTAAGTATCGAGTTGTAATTCTTGAGTTGTAAATAAATAAAAGTGTGACGATCTTCATTATTAGAGCATTGTCCCATGTGAGGAAAGGATGATGGAGACTATGATTCCCCCACAAGTTGGGATGAGACTCCGGTCGAAAAAAAGGAGGCCATAAAAAAGGAGTAGGCCCAAACAAAAAAAATGAGAGAAAAAGAGAGAGGGGGCAATGTTACTATCCTTTTTCCACACTTGTGCTTCAAAGTAGCACCATGATCTTCATGATAGAGAGTCTCTTTTTTTTCACTTTCATATACTAGTGGGAATTTTTCATTATAGAACTTGGCTTGTATATTCCAATGATGGGCTTCCTCAAAATGCCCTAGGTCTTCGTGAGCAAGCAAGTTGGATGCACACCCACTTAGTTTCTCTCGTTGAGCTTTCATATATTTATAACTCTAGTGCATCCGTTGCATGGCAATCCCTACTCCTTGCATTGACATCAATTGATGGGCATCTCCATAGCCCGTTGATTAGCCGCGTCGATGTGAGATTTTCTCCCTTTTTGTCTTCTCCACACAACCTCCATCATCATATTCTATTCCACCTATAGTGCTATGTCCATGGCTCGCGCTCATATATTGCGTGAAAGTTGAAAAAGTTTGAGAATGCTAAGTATGAAACAATTGCTTGGCTTGTCATCGGGGTTGTGCATGATGGGAGCATTTTGTGTAACAAAAATGAAGCATGGCCAAACTATATGATTTTGTAGGGATGAGCTTTCTTTGGCTATGTTATTTTGATAAGACATAATTGCTTGGTTAGCATGCTTGAAGTATTATTATCTTTATGTCAATATTAAACTTTTGTCTTGAATCTTTCGGATCTAAACATTCATGCCAGAATAAAGAAAATTACATTGAAAATTATGTTGGGTAGCATTCCACATCAAAAATTCTGTTTTTATCATTTACCTACTCGAGGATGAGCAGGAGTTAAGCTTGGGGATGCTGATACGTCTCCAACGTATCTATAATTTTTTTATCGTTCCATGCTATTATATTATCTGTTTTGGATGTTTAATGGGCTTTAATATGCTCTTTTATATTATTTTTGGGACTAACCTATTAACCGGAGGCCCAGTGCCAGTTGTTGTTTTTTTGCCTATTTCAGAGTTTCGCAGAAAAAAATATCAAACGGAACCCAAACGGAATGAAACCTTCGCGATGATCTTTCTTGGAACAAACGCAATCCAGGAGACTTGGAGTGGAAGTCAGAGACGCAACGAGGCGACCACGAGGCAGGAGGGCGCGCCCAGGGGGGTAGGCGCACGCCCCACCCTCGTGGGCCCCTCGTAGCTCCACTGACCTATTTCTTTCGCCTATATATACTCTTACACCCTGAAAACATCCAGGAGAGCCACGAAACCACTTTTCCACCGTCGCAACCTTCTGTACCCGTGAGATACCATCTTGGGGCCTCTTCCGGCGATCTGCCGGAGGGGGATTCGATCACGGAGGGCTTCTACATCAACACCATAGCCTCTTCGATGATGTGTGAGTAGTTTACCACAGACCTTCGGGTCCATAGTTATTAGCTAGACGGCTTCTTCTCTCTGTTCGGTTCTCAATACAAAGTCCTCCTTGATGTTCTTGGAGATCTATTCGATGTAATACTCATTTGTGGTGTGTTTGCCGAGATCTGATGAATTGTGGGTTTATGAACTTGATTATCTATGAATATTATTTGGTTCTTCTCTGAATTCTTATATGCATGATTTGATATCTTTGCAATTCTCTTTGAATTATCGGTTTAGTTTGGCCTACTATATTGATCTTTCTTGCAATGGGAGAAGTGCTTAGCTTTGGGTTCAATCTTGCGGTGTCCTTTCCCAGTGACAGCAGGGGCATCAAGGCACGTATTGTATTGTTGCCATCGAGGATAAAAAGATGGGGTTTATTTCATATTGCTTGAGTTTATCCCTCTACATCATGTCATCTTGCTTAATGCGTTACTCCATTCCTATGAACTTAATACTCTAGATGCATGCTGGATAGCGGTCGATGTGTGGAGTAATAGTAGTAGATGCAGAATCGTTTTGGTCTACTTGACACAGACGTGATGCCTATGTACATGATCATTGCCTTAGATATCATCATAACTATGCGCTTTTCTATCAATTGCTCGGCAGTAATTTGTTCACCCACCGTAATATATGCTATCATGAGAGAAGCCACTAGTGAAACCTATGGCCCCCGGGTCTACTTTACATCATATAAGTTTCCGATCTATAATTCTAGTTTACTATTTATTTTGCAATCTTTATTTGCCAATCTATACAACAAAAATACCAAAAATATTTATCTTATTATCTTTATCAGATCTCACTTTTGTAAGTGGCCGTGAAGGGATTGACAACCCCTTTATCGCGTTGGTTGCAAGGTTCTTGATTGTTTGTGCAGGTACTAGGTGACTTGCGAGTAGTCTCCTACTCGATTGATACCTTGGTTCTCAAAAACTGAGGGAAATACTTACGCTACTTTGCCGCATCACCCTTTCCTCTTCAAGGGAAAACCAACGCATGCTCAAGAGGTAGCATAGATGAGCTGGCATGTTGAATTCTTAGAGTTCTAAGTAGTTTGAATGCTCGATATGGCCCCTATTCATCCCTATGAGTAGTTGCTGTCAATCTTGTGAAGTTTTGTTAACAAAAATTTTGTGAACTAATTTTTTCAGAATTTTTGTTCATAGGAATAAGATGAGTTTCTTTAGGAAGTTTGCTTCCAAGAAGAACTCCAAGGGGGTTATTGGGGAGTCATTGTGCAATGATCTCCGTACCCGGAGAATGACGGAGGTGCGACCGTGCGAATGGCCGCACAACCCCTTCATGGATGGAGCTGGAATCCGTCACGAGTTTGCACAATTTGCTGCTAATGCCGGCCTCACCGACTTCATCGCAGCTGAGTGTGAACAGTATCATCTCCTTGCAAATTCCTTTGTGCAAAGTTTCCATTTTCTGAGTAGGAATAATCCTCCTGAGGTGCAGTTTAATCTTTATGCTGAACCCCGTCAGATACCACTTACTAAATTTGCGACATTTTCTTGATCCCTTCTGACAGGGAAATAAGGGAGCCTACACCTGCAGAGTTCGAGGGCTTTTATCATACTTTGTCCGTGGGAGATGAGAGAAGGGTGTCGAGTGTCACTACCACTAGCTTGCATTTTCCTTCTGTGCATTATTTTGCTCTATTCATTAAAAAGTGTTTACTTGCTAGAGAGAAGGTTGGTGCACTCAGTGCCCCAGATTTCGCTGTCTTATGCCGTGCACTTTACCGCGATAACATTTATAGCTTAGGAGCTTTTGTGGCACGTCGCCTTCACCTTAACAGGTCCAAGGGTAAAATTCATGGTGGTATTTATCTACTCGCTTAGCGAGTCACTTTAATGTTCAGATACGCCAACATGATTATCCCTTGCCCAAGGTTTACTTAGATCGCCACTCTATGGCACATCATCAATTTATTGATGGCGAGAACACCACTATGATATTCCCTACAACCTGGTTTTTTGCGAGAACACCCGTGATATTATTCCATTGCCTGCACCTGCTTTGTTTGATTCTATTGCCAGGGGCGAATACTGGATTATGCCAGAGGATATCGTCGCCTACAGGAACAACCAGGCGGCAGCTGAGGAGGAGCCTCAGGAGTGGGAAGCTCAGGTGCCCGCTCCCCAACACTTCAACGTGGGACTTGATGGCTACTTCGAGTGGTGATTACCAAGCTGGGCCAAAAGCCTAAGCTTGGGGGAGTACGTATGCCCACCGACATTACATTCATGTTCACATGTTTCATTCCAGTTGTCGGTGTTCACACTTTTTCATTGTATTATCCATGCTATATTTATTTTTTCTCGCTTTCTTCTTGTGTGTTTGAAAAACTTTGAGAAAAACCCAAAAAAATGTTTCTTGCTACTTTTCAGTTTTTCTTTCTAGTTTAGTTAGTTGTAGTATTAAAAAGAAAACCCAAATAGATTTCCTTGTTCTTCTTTTGCTTGTTGGGAGCTTTCCCGTGTAAATAGTTTATCTCGCCTTTTGTTTTTCTTTTCTAATTTGCTTTGTTCGAGAAAAATTAAAAACTCCAAAAATATTTTAGTGTGTTTCTCTGAAATTCTTTTCCTTTTATTGAGTCATACCGAGGAGAAGGCCACGGTGAAAATGTTGAGCAACTCTCATATGCATTATTGTTGATCTAACAAAGAGCTTAAATTACCTTGTCTTCTCCTTTGAATAAAATGTTTACATATTCCAGCTTAGTCCACGACACTCTTGCACTATTATCATTTTCATATCGTTCGGCCGTGCAAGTGAAAGGCAATAATGACGATATTTGATGAACTGGTTGTGGCAGAGAGAAACGAGTATGAACTCAACTTGTTCTATTTTTGTAAATATATTTAACCTAGTATCCATGATTCAACTTATTATGATCAAACATGTTTGTAATGACAATTAGAGATTATAGTTTCTCATGCCATGCTTAAGTAGCTAGGAGTGGATAATGATTTATCTTGGATGTCAACTTTGTGTTAAAATGATTGTGATGTAGTATGATGATATGGTATCCTCCTCTAAATGTTCGAGTGGCTTGACTTGGCACATGTTCATGCATGTAGTTGAATCAAACCAACATAGCCTCTATGATATTTATGTTCGTGGTGTTCATATCCTACTCATGCTAGTATCCAATATTACTTATGCATAATGCATGTTCATGACCGTTTTCGCTCTCTAGCTGGCCGCTTCTCAACCTATTTGTTAGCCTTCGCCGGTACTAAGCGGGAATACTGCTTGTGCATCAAAATCCTAAAACCCAGTTATTCCAGAGATTCCACCATACCTACCTATACGCGGTATTACCCTGCCGTTCTAAATAAATTTGCATGTGCCACCTCTAAAAACTTCAAATAAACATCCATTTTTGTGTGCCTGGATTGTTCATAGAGCTACAGGAGGTAGTCAGCATCTTCCATGCTAAGCGGGTTATTCTCATGACGAGTGTTTATTCACTCGTCCTTGCACGAGAGGGGCGGTAATAGGGATTCCCAGTCCCGAATTCAAAATTGCAAATAATTAAACAAAACTCCCCCAGGACTGTTGTTGGTATGGGCGATACCCGTGGATTCGGTTAGCCGTGGAGTGTGTTTGTCGGTGGATGGGGAGTAAACCTTTACATTCTATTGCTTGAGAACCACCACTAATGTGTTTTGCATGGAAGATACCGATAACTAATGCTCGCGAAGTAAACAAGAAGGGTGCATTTCTCAAAATTTCATTTACCTCTGTTTTAAGAAACTAAGCTCTAGCACCACTGCAAATCACTGCTTCCCTTTGCGAAGGGCTATCTATTTACTTTTATGTTGTGTCATCACCTTCTCAAATAAGCGCCAGACCTGAGAGCACTATTGTCATCCTCATGCATTGTGTATAGATAATGTTGGGTGCATCATGACTGGATCTTTTCTACCATGAACTACAATGTTTAGTCCCTGCTTGAACTTTGGTGGTGCTCTGCATTTATGTTTTGTGGTCTCAAAAAGGGCTAGCGAGATACCATTATTGTCATATTATATCATGGTTGTTTCGACAAAGTGTTGCCATTTGAGATACCCTATTATTGCTCGCTAGTTGATTATGTCATGGATATGAGTTAATATAATTTTTAAGAGTCATTGTCGACATGGTTAGTCATGATCTTTGCTGAAAACCTGGGTGCTACTTAAGCTTATTTATGTAAACAAGAGCAAAAGAGTTTGTAAAAGTTTTTTTCACTTTCAGTTTATCAACTGAATTGCTTGAGGACAAGCAAAGGTTTAAGCTTGGGGGAGTTGATACGTCTCCGTCGTATCTACTTTACCTAACGCTTTTCCTCTTGTTTTGGACTCTAATTTGCATGATATGAATGAAACTAACCCGGACTGACGCTTTTTCAGCAGAACTACCATGGTGTTGTTTTTTGTGCAGAAATAAAAGTTCTCGGATTGGAACGAAACTTTGCGAGGAATTTTTATATAATAAAAGAGAATTATTGGAGCCAAGAACCACCAGAGGGGGCCCCCTAGGTGGGCATAACCCACCAGGGCGCACCCCCTCCTAGCGTGCCCAGGTGGGTTGTCCCCACCTGGTGACCCCACTGACCCTATCTCCGATGCTATAAATTCACATTTTCAGAGAAAAAAACAAGGAGAAAGAATTATCGCGTTTCACAAGATGGAGCGGCGCCACCTCCTGTTCTTCACTGGGAGGCCAGATCTGGAGTCCGTTTGGGGCTCCGGAGAGGGGGATCTTCGATCTTCGTCATCACCAACTCTTCTCCATCGCCAATTCCATGATGCTCCCCACCGGGAGTGAGTAATCCATTCGTAGGCTCGCTGGTCGGTGAGGAGTTGGATGAGATTCATCATGTAATCGAGTTAGTTTTGTTCAGGCTTGATCCCTAGTATCCATTATGTTCTGAGATTGATGTTGCTATGACTTTGCCATGCTTAATGCTTGTCACTTTGGGCCCGTGTGCCATGGTTTCAGATCTGAACCGTTATGTTAGCACCATAAAATCTATGTTCTAGATCCGATCTTGCAAGTTATAGTCACCTATTACGTGTTATGATCCGTAAACCCCGGAGTGACAGAAGTCGGGATGCTTTCAGATGATGACCGTAATTTGAGGAGCTCATGTATTCATGATGTGTTAATGCGTTGTTCCGGTTCTCTATTAAAAGGAGGCCTTAATATCCCTTACTTTCCATTTGGACCCCACTGCCATGGGAGGGTAGGACAAAAGAGGTCATGCAAGTTCTTTCCATAAGCATGTATGACTATTTACGGAAAACATGCCTACATTATATTTATGAACTAGAGCTAGTGTCGTATCACCCTAGGTTATGACTATTATATGATGAATATCATCCAACGAATTCACTGATACAATGCCTACGAATTTCTCTTATATTGTTTTTGCTAAGTTACTACTGCTATCATTACTGTTACACTTGCTACAAAATCATTGCTATCACTGTTACTGTTACTATTGCTGTTGCTACTACTATCAAAACTATCATACTACTTTGCTACTGACCACTTTGCTGTAGATAATTAATCTCCAGGTGTGGTTCAATTGACAACTCAGCTGCTAATACTTGCAAATATTCTTTGGCTCCCCTTGTGTCGAATCAATAAATTTGGGTTGAATACTCTACCTTCGAAAACTGTTGCAATCCCCTATACTTGTGGGTTATCATTGGGCTGGGCGTGCGGGGTTGTAGCGTTGGCTAGGTGTGGATCTGGTGTTGGCGTTTGCTAGTTGTGGTGCACAAAGTGAGTTGGGGCGTGGTGATGGTGGTAGTCGTCGGCCATGAGAGTGGTGTGGCTGGTTCGAGGTGGTGGACGACGTCCGGCAAAAAGTAGGTATGGAGGAACGACTAGTCTATGCTGGTGCAAGCCTTCGCATTGTGCTTTTCTGGCTCGTGGTTCATTCATGGTGTCAATTCAAGCTCGGCTCCCGGGCGCTGCTTTGCCGTTGGCGGACCGGCGCCGATGGCTGCGGGTAGGCGGCGTGCAGCCTTGCCTAGTACCAGTCCAGAGGGCTATGGTCGGGGCTTGCTCGGCGGTGGCCATTGGTAGCCATTAGGTTTTGTCCACCCCGGTCCACCGGCACTGGCTAGGGATGCAGGTGTGGGCGCTTCCTAGCATAGAGGTCTTGATCCCATTCTGGTGGCTGATACCGGGCTGGGAGTGGAAGCAGGTGCCTTCCACTCTTCCTACAGTGTTGGTGCGTTGTGATGCAGAAGGCTGGCGGTGTCTCGAGTCTTGGATGTCGGAGCGGCGACTGATAACCCACAAGAATAGGGGATCGTTTCTAGCCTTTTTCGATAAGTAAGAGTGCCAAACCCAACGAGGAGCAAGTAGAGTTTATATTCTCTTCAAGTTCTATCGACCACCGATACAACTCTACTCACACTAACATTTGCTTTACCTAAAACAAGAGTAAAACTACTTTGCGAGAATAACACTAGAAGTACTTTGCGAGATAATGAACGTTAGTTTGTTGTTTAAAGCTTTTAGAGAATGATGAGAAGGATTGTCCCTAGGCAATTGATATCTTGATCGGTGATCGTTACTGCAATTTTATATGAGGGAGAGGCATAAGCTAACATACTTTCCTTGCTTGGATCACATGTACTTATGATTGGAACTCTATCAAGCATCCGCAACTTTTGAAGATTATTAAGGTAAAACCCAACCATAGTTTAAGTGTAAGTCCTCTTTAATTCCATACGCAACAACCCGCTTACCCGAGTTTGTGTTTCTGTCGTTCATGCAACTCAGTGAGTAAGCAAATCATAAACATACTGCAACACCCTACAGCGGGAATCCCACACTTGTGCGCGACAGGGAGGGCACCATAGGACAACATCAAATAAAACATACAACTCAAACTAGTCACGATAACCAGTCAACAGATAGGACAAAAGAAATCTACTCAAGTATCATAGGATGGCAACACATCATTGGATAATAATATGTAGCATAAAGCACCATGTTCAAGTAGAGATTATAGCGGGTAGAGAGAGGTCACACCGCTGGGTAGAGGGGGAGAGAGTTGGTGATGACGGAGGCGAAATTGTTAATGTAGATCGCCGTCACGATGGTTCACCCGACAACACTCCAGTGCCACCGGGAGAGGGGGGGAGAGAGCCCCCCTCCTTCTTCTTCTTTCTTGGCCTTCCCGCTAGATGGGAGTAGGATTCCTCCTCCGGTCCTTGGCCTCCTCGACCCTCGAGGGGCAGGAGCCCCTCTAGATTTGATCTCTCTCTCTCTTTTCTTGTTTGTTTCGCGTCCCTATTTTCTGGTCGAACACCATTTCTTAAATATCAGGAGATCCGTGACTCCGAACGGGATGAAATATTAGAACGGCTTTTTTCCGGATATTAACTTCCTTGCGCCCGAAGGACACCTCCAACCGACCTCCCAGGAGGCCTGATGTCTAGTACACAACCTTCTTCTTGTAGACGTTGTTGGGCCTCCAAGTGCAGAGGTTTGTAGGACAGTAGCAAATTTCCCTCAAGTGGATGACCTAAGGTTTATCAATCAGTGGGAGGCGTAGGATGAAGATGGTCTCTCTCAAACAACCCTGCAACCAAATAACAAAGAGACTCTAGTGTCCCCAACACACCCAATACAATGGTAAATTGTATAGGTGCACTAGTTCGGCGAAGAGATGGTGATACAAGTGCAATATGGATGGTAGATATAGGTTTTTGTAATCTGAAAATATAAAAACAGCAAGGTAACTAATGATAAAAGTGAGCACAAACGGTATTGGAATGCGTTGAAACATGGCCTAGGGTTCATACTTTCACTAGTGCAAGTTCTATCAACAATAATAACATAATTGGATCATATAACAATCCCTCAACATGCAACAAAGAGTCACTCCAAAGTCACTAATAGTGGAGAACAAACGAAGAGATTATTGTACGGTACGAAACCACCTCAAAGTTATCCTTTCTGGTCAATATATTCAAGAGTCCGTAGTAAAATAACATGAAGCTATTCTTTCCGTTCGATCTATCCTAGAGTTCGCACTAGAATAAGACCTTAAGACACAAATCAACCAAAACCCTAATGTCACCTAGATACTCCAATGTCACCTCAAGTATCCGTGGGTATGATTATACGATATGCATCACACAATCTCAGATTCATCTATTCAAACCAACACAAAGAACTTCAAAGAGTGCCCCAAAGTTTCTACCGGAGAGTCAAGACGAAAAAGTGTGCCAACCCCTATGCATAAGTTCACAAGGTCACTGAACCCGCAAGTTGATCACCAAAACATACATCAAGTAGATCACGTGAATATCCCATTGTCACCACAGATAAGCACATGCAAGACATACATCAAGTGTTCTCAAATCCTTAAAGACTCAATCTGATAAGATAACTTCAAAGGGAAAACTCAATCCATTACAAGAGAGTAGAGGGGGAGAAACATCATAAGATCCAACTATAATAGCAAAGCTCGCGATACATCAAGATCGTGCCAAATCAAGAACACGAGAGAGAGAGAGATCAAACACATAGCTACCGGTACATACCCTCAGCCCCGAGGGTGAACTAGTCCCTCCTCGTCATGGAGAGCGCCGAGATGATGAAGACGGCCACCAGTTAGGGATCCCCCCTCCGGCAGGGTACCGGAACAGGGCCCCGATTGGTTTTTGGTGGCTACAGAGGCTTGCGGCGGCGGAACTCCCGATCTAGGTTATGTTCTGGAGGTTTTTGTATTTATAGGAATTTTTGGCGTTGGTCTCACGTCAGGGGGGTCTCCGAGTCGTCCACGAGATAGGGGGACGCGCCCAGGGGGGTAGGGCGCGCCCTCCACCCTCGTGGATGCCTCGGGACTCTTCTGGCCCAACTCTTTTACTCCGGGGGCTTCTTTTGGTACATAAAAAATCCACAAAAATTGGCAGGTCAATTGGACTCCGTTTGGTATTCCTTTTTTGTAAAACTCAAAAACAAGGAAAAAACAGAAACTGGCACTGGGCTCTAGGTTAATAGGTTAGTCCCAAAAATCATATAAAATAGCATATAAATGCTTATAAAACTCCCTAGATGGATAATATAATAGCATGGAACAATAAAAAATTATAGATACGTTGGCGACGTATCAAGGCCAGAAGCTCGCCTAGCGCACCCCAGGGGGGTGAGCTCGCCCCCTGAGCTTGTGGGGTCCATGCCCGCCTCGCATTGATTCTTGCGCCAAAATTCACATATATTCCATGGAAAATCTTCATGGCATTTTATCGCATTTGGACTTTGTTTGATATGAATTTTCTACAAAATACAAAAACATGCAAAAAATAGGAACTGACACTAGGCACTAGATTAATATGTTAGTTCAAGAAAATTATATAAATTGTTGCCAAAAGTATGTGGAAGTAGTAGGATAATGGCATGAAACAATAAAAAAATTATAGATACGTTGGAGATGTATCAACGGCCTTGGGATGATAGTTTGTGTTGGAAATATGCCCTAGAGGGAATAATAAATGGTTATTATTATATTTCTTTGTTCATGGTAATTGTCTATTGTTCATGCTATAATTGTATTATCCGGAAATCGTAATACATGTGTGAATACATAGACCACAACGTGTCCCTAGTAAGCCTCTAGTTGACTAGCTTGTTGATCAACAGATAGTCATGGTTTCCTGACTATGGACATTGGATGTCATTGATAACGGGATCACATCATTAGGAGAATGATGTGATGGACAAGACCCAATCCTAAGCATAGCATAAAAGGTCGTGTAGTTTCATTTGCTAGAGCTTTTCCAATGTCAGGTATCTATTCCTTAGACCATGAGATCGTGCAACTCCCGGATACCGTAGGAGTGCTTTGGGTGTGCCAAACGTCACAACGTAACTGGGTGACTATAAAGGTGCACTACGGGTATCTCCGAAAGTGTCTGTTGGGTTGGCACGGATCAAGACTGGGATTTGTCACTCCGTGTGACGGAGAGGTATCTCTGGGCCCACTTGGTAATGCATCATCATTTTGAGCTCAATGTGACTAAGGCGTTAGTCACGGGATCATGCATTGCGGTACGAGTAAAGATGCTTGCCGGTAACGAGATTGAACAAGGTATTGGGATACCGACGATCGAATCTCGGGCAAGTAACATACCGATTGACAAAGGGAATTGCATACGGGATTGATTGAATCCTCGACATCGTGGTTCATCCGATGAGATCGTCGTGGAACATGTGGGAGCCAACATGGGTATCCATATCCCGCTGTTGGTTATTGACCGGAGAGGCATCTCGGTCATGTCTGCATGTCTCCCGAACCCGTAGGGTCTACACACTTAAGGTTCGGTGACGCTAGGGTTGTAGGGATATGTGTATGCGGAAACCCGAAAGTTGTTCGGAGTCCCGGATGAGATCCCGGACGTCACGAGGAGTTCCGGAATGGTCCGGAGGTGAAGAATTATATATAGGAAGTCAAGTTTCGGCCACCGGGAAAGTTTCGGGGGTTACCGGTATTGTACCGGGACCACCGGAAGGGTCCCGGGGGTCCACCGGGTGGGGCCACCTATCCCGGAGGGCCCCGTGGGCTGAAGTGGGAAGGGAACCAGCCCCTAGTGGGCTGGGCGCCCCCCCATGGGCCTCCCCCTGCGCCTAGGGTTGGAAACCCTAGGGTGGGGGGGCGCCCCACTTGCCTTGGGGGGCAAGCCACCCCCTTTGCCCCCCCCGCTCCAGATGAATCTTGGCCGGCGGCCCCCCCTCCCAGGGGGCCTATATAAAGGGGGGGAGGGAGGGCAGCAACATTACAGCCTTGGGCGCCTCCCTCCTCCCCTGCTACACCTCTCTCTCTCGCAGAAGCTCGGCGAAGCCCTGCCGACATCCCGCTACATCCACCATCACGCCGTCGTGCTGCTGGATCTCCATCAACCTCTCCTTCCCCCTTGCTGGATCAAGAAGGAGGAGACGTCGCTGCACCGTACGTGTGTTGAACGCGGAGGTGCCGTCCGTTCGGCACTCGGTCATCGGTGATTTGGATCACGGCGAGTACGACTCCGTCATCCACGTTCATTGGAACGCTTCCGCTCGCGATCTACAAGGGTATGTAGATGCACTCCTTTCCCCTCGTTGCTAGTATACTCCATAGATGCATCTTGGTGAGCGTAGGAAAATTTTAAAATTATGCTACGATTCCCAACAGTGGCATCATGAGCCAGGCCTATGCGTAGTTACTATGCACGAGTAGAACACAAAGCAGTTGTGGGCGTTGATGTTGCCAATTCTTCTTGCCGCTACTAGTCGTATCTTGTTTCGGCGGCATTGTAGGATGAAGCGGCCCGGACCGACCTTACACGTACGCTTACGTGAGACAGGTTCCACCGACTGACATGCACGAGTTGCATAAGGTGGCTAGCGGGTGTCTGTCTATCCTACTTTAGTCGGAACGGTTCGATGAAAAGGGTCCTTATGAAGGGTAAATAGAAATTGGAAAATCATGTTGTGGTCATACGTAGGTAAGAAACGTTCTTGCTAGAAACCTACAAACCACGTAAAAAAACTTGCAACAACAATTAGAGGACGTCTAACTTGTTTTTGCAGCATGTGTTATGTGATGTGATATGGCCAGAAGATGTGATGAATGATATATGTGATGTATGAGATTGATCATATTCTTGTAATAGGAATCACGACTTGCATGTCGATGAGTATGACAACCGGCAGGAGCCATAGGAGTTGTCTTTATTATTTTGTATGACCTGCGTGTCATTGAATAACGCCATGTAAATTACTTTACTTTGTTGCTAAACGCGTTAGCCATAGAAGTAGAAGTAATTGTTGGCGTGACGACTTCATGAAGACACAATGATGGAGATCTTGATGATGGAGATCATGGTGTCATGCCGGTGACGAAGATGATCATGGTGCCCCGAAGATGGAGATCAAAGGAGCATAATGATATTGGCCATATCATGTCACTATTTGATTGCATGTGATGTTTATCATGTTTTTGCATCTTATTTGCTTAGAACGACGGTAGTAAGTAAGATGATCCCTTATAATAATTTCAAGAAAGTGTTCTCCCTAACTGTGCACCGTTGCGAAGGATCGTTGTTTCGAAGCACCACATGATGATCGGGTGTGATAGATTCTAACGTTCGCATACAACGGGTGTTGACAAGCCTAGCATGTACAGACATGGCCTCGGAACACACGCAATACACTTAGGTTGACTTGACGAGCCTAGCATGTACAGACATGGCCTCGGAACACGGAGGACCGAAAGGTCGAGCATGAGTCGTATAGAAGATACGATCAACATGGAGATGTTCACCGATCTTGACTAGTCCGTCTCACGTGATGATCGGACACGGCCTAGTTAACTCGGATCATGTTTCACTTAGACGACTAGAGGGATGTCTATCTGAGTGAGAGTTCATTAAATAATTTGATTATATGAACTTAATTATCATGAACTTAGTCTAAAATCTTTACAATATGTCTTGTAGATCAAATGGCCAACGTTGTCCTCAATTTCAACGCGTTCCTAGAGAAAACCAAGCTGAAAGATGATGGCAGCAACTATACGGACTGGGTCCGGAACCTGAGGATCATCCTCATAGCAGCCGAGAAAGATTATGTCTTAGAAGCACCGCTAGGTGAAGCACCAATCCCAGAGAACCAAGACGTTATGAACGCTTGGCAATCACGTGCTGATGATTACTCCCTCGTTCAGTGCGGCATGCTTTACAGCCTAGAACCGGGTCTCCAAAAGCGTTTTGAGAAACATGGAGCATATGAGATGTTCGAGGAGCTGAAAATGGTTTTCCAAGCTCATGCCCGGGTCGAGAGATATGATGTCTCCGACAAGTTCTTCAGCTGTAAAATGGAGGAGAATAGTTATGTTAGTGAGCACATACTCAGAATGTCTGGGTTGCACAACCGCTTGACTCAGCTGGGAGTTAATCTCCCGGATGACGCGGTCATTGACAGAATCCTCCAGTCGCTTCCACCAAGCTACAAGAGCTTTGTGATGAACTTCAATATGCAGGGGATGGAAAAGACCATTCCTGAGGTATATTCAATGCTGAAATCAGCGGAGGTGGAGATCAGAAAAGAACATCAAGTGTTGATGGTGAATAAAACCACTAAGTTCAAGAAGGGCAAGGGTAAGAAGAACTTCAAGAAGGACGGCAAGGGAGTTGCCGCGCCCGGTAAGCTAGTTACTGGGAAGAAGTCGAAGAATGGACCCAAGCCTGAGACAAAGTGCTTTTATTGCAAGGGAAGTGGTCACTGGAAGCGGAACTGCCCCAAATACTTAGCGGACAAGAAGGCCGGCAACAGCAAAGGTATATGTGATATACATGTAATTGATGTGTACCTTACCAGTACTCGTAGTAGCTCCTGGGTATTTGATACCGGTGCGGTTGCTCATATTTGTAACTCAAAACAGGAACTACGGAATAAACGGAGACTGGCGAAGGACGAGGTGACGATGCGTGTCGGGAATGGTTCCAAGGTCGATGTGATCGCCGTCGGCACGCTACCTCTGCATCTACCTACGGGATTAGTTTTAAACCTCAATAATTGTTATTTAGTGCCAGCTTTGAGCATGAACATTGTATCTGGATCTCGTTTAATTTGAGATGGCTACTCATTTAAATCCGAGAATAATGGTTGTTCTATTTATTTGAGAGATATGTTTTATGGTCATGCCCCGCTGGTCAATGGTTTATTCTTGATGAATCTCGAACGTGATGTTACACATGTTCATAGTGTGAATACCAAAAGATGTAAAGTTGATAACGATAGTCCCACATACTTGTGGCACTGCCGCCTTGGTCACATTGGTGTCAAGCGCATGAAGAAGCTCCATGCAGATGGACTTTTGGAGTCTCTTGATTACGAATCATTTGACACATGCGAACCATGCCTCATGGGTAAGATGACCAAGACTCCGTTCTCCGGAACAATGGAGCGAGCAACCAACTTATTGGAAATCATACATACCGATGTGTGCGGTCCAATGAGTGTTGAGGCTCGCGGAGGATATCGTTATGCTCTCACTCTCACTGATGACTTAAGTAGATATGGGTATGTCTACCTAATGAAACACAAGTCTGGAACCTTTGAAAAGTTCAAGGAATTTCAGAGTGAGGTCGAGAATCAACGTGACAGGAAAATAAAATTCTTACGATCAGATCGTGGTGGAGAATATTTAAGTCACGAGTTTGGTGCACACTTAAGGAAATGTGGAATAGTTTCACAACTCACGTCGCCTGGAACACCTCAGAGAAACGGTGTGTCCGAACGTCGTAATCGCACTCTATTGGATATGGTGCGATCTATGATGTCTCTTACCGATTTACCGCTCTCATTTTGGGGCTATGCTTTAGAGACTGCCGCATTCACTTTAAATAGGGCTCCGTCGAAATCCGTTGAGACAACACCGTATGAATTATGGTTTGGGAAGAAACCTAAGCTGTCGTTTCTAAAAGTTTGGGGATGCGATGCTTATGTCAAGAAACTTCAACCTGAAAAGCTCGAACCCAAGTCGGAAAAATGCGTCTTCATAGGATACCCTAAGGAAACTATTGGGTATACCTTCTACCTCAGATCTGAAGGCAAGATCTTCGTTGCCAAGAACGGGTCCTTTCTGGAGAAGGAGTTTCTCTCGAAAGAATTGAGTGGGAGGAAAGTGGAACTTGATGAGGTGATAGTCACCCCTTCTGAACCGGAAAGTAGCGCAGCGCGGGAAAATGTTCCTGTGGTGCCTACACTGACTGGGGAGGAAGTTAATGATGATGATCATGAAGCTTCGGATCAAGTTACTACTGAACTTCGTAGGTCCACAAGGACACGTTCCGCACCAGAGTGGTACGGCAACCCTGTCCTGGAAATCATGTTGTTAGACAACGGTGAACCTTCGAACTATGAACTATGAAGAAGCGATGGCGGGCCCGGATTCCGACAAATGGCTAGAAGCCATGAAATCCGAGATAGGATCCATGTATGAAAATGAAGTATGGACTTTGACTGACTTGCCCGATGATCGGCGAGCCATAGAAAATAAATGGATCTTTAAGAAGAAGACAGACGCGGATGGTAATGTGACCATCTACAAAGCTCGACTTGTCGCTAAGGGTTATCGACAAGTTCAAGGGGTTGACTACGATGAGACTTTCTCACCCGTAGCGAAGCTGAAGTCCGTCCGAATCATGTTAGCAATTGCCACATACTATGATTATGAGATATGGCAGATGGACGTCAAAACGGCATTCCTTAACGGCTTCCTTAAGGAAGAGTTGTATATGATGCAGCCGGAAGGTTTTGTCGATCCTAAGAATGCTAACAAAGTATGCAAGCTCCAGCGCTCAATCTATGGGCTGGTGCAAGCATCTCGGAGTTGGAACATTCGCTTTGATGAGATGATCAAAGCGTTTGGGTTTACACAGACTTATGGAGAAGCCTGTGTTTACAAGAAAGTGAGTGGGAGCTCTGTAGCATTTCTCATATTATATGTGGATGACATACTATTGATGGGAAATGATATAGAATTCTTGGAAAGTATAAAGACCTATTTGAATAAGTGTTTTTCAATGAAGGACCTTGGAGAAGCTGCTTATATACTTGGCATCAAGATCTATAGAGATAGATCGAGACGCCTCATTGGTCTTTCACAGAGTACATACCTTGACAAGATATTGAAGAAGTTCAATATGGATCAGTCCAAGAAGGGGTTCTTGCCTGTATTGCAAGGTGTGCAGTTGAGCACGGCTCAATGCCCGACCACGACAGAAGATAGAGAAAAGATGAGTGTCATCCCCCATGCCTCGGCCATAGGGTCTATTATGTATGCCATGCTGTGTACCAGACCTGATGTAAACCTTGCCGTAAGTTTGGTAGGAAGGTACCAAAGTAATCCCGGCATGGAACACTGGACAGCGGTCAAGAATATCCTGAAGTACCTGAGGAGGACTAAGGACATGTTTCTCGTTTATGGAGGTGACGAAGAGCTCGTCGTAAAGGGTTACGTCGACGCTAGCTTCGACACAGATCTGGATGACTCGAAGTCACAAACCGGATACGTGTATATTTTGAATGGAGGAGCAGTAAGCTGGTGCAGTTGCAAGCAAAGCGTCGTGGCGGGATCTACATGTGAAACGGAGTACATGGCGGCCTCAGAGGCAGCACAGGAAGCAGTCTGGATGAAGGAGTTCATTACCGACCTAGGGGTGATTCCCAATGCGTCGGGCCCGATGACTCTCTTCTGTGACAACACTGGAGCTATTGCCCTTGCGAAGGAGCCCAGGTTTCACAGGAAGACCAGGCATATCAAGCGTCGCTTCAACTCCATTCGTGAAAGTGTTCAAAATGGAGACATAGATATTTGTAAAGTACATACGACCTGAATGTAGCAGATTCGTTGACTAAACCTCTCCCTAGAGCAAAACATGATCAACACCAGGACGCAATGGGTGTTCGATTCATCACAATGTAACTAGATTATTGACTCTAGTGCAAGTGGGAGACTGTTGGAAATATGCCCTAGAGGCAATAATAAATGGTTATTATTATATTTCTTTTTTCATGGTAATTGTCTATTGTTCATGCTATAATTGTATTATCCGGAAATCGTAATACATGGGTGAATACATAGACCACAATGTGTCCCTAGTAAGCCTCTAGTTGACTAGCTCGTTGATCAACAGATAGTCATGGTTTCCTGACTATGGACATTGGATGTCATTGATAACGGGATCACATCATTAGGAGAATGATGTGATGGACAAGACCCAATCCTAAGCATAGCATAAAAGGTCGTGTAGTTTCATTTGCTAGAGCTTTTCTAATGTCAGGTATCTATTCCTTAGACCATGAGATCGTGCAACTCCCGGATACCGTAGGAGTGCTTTGGGTGTGCCAAACGTCACAACGTAACTGGGTGACTATAAAGGTGCACTACGGGTATCTCCGAAAGTGTCTGTTGGGTTGGCACGGATCGAGACTGGGATTTGTCACTCCGTGTGACGGAGAGGTATCTCTGGGCCCACTCGGTAATGCATCATCATAATGAGCTCAATGTGACTAAGTCGTTAGTCACGGGATCATGCATTGCGGTACGAGTAAAGAGGCTTGCCGGTAACGAGATTGAACAAGGTATTGGGATACCGATGATCGAATCTCGGGCAAGTAACATACCGATTGACAAAGGGAATTGCATACGGGATTGATTGAATCCTCGACATCGTGGTTCATCCGATGAGATCATCATGGAACATGTGGGAGCCAACATGGGTATCCAGATCCCGCTGTTGGTTATTGACCGGAGAGGCGTCTCGGTCATGTCTGCATGTCTCCCGAACCCGTAGGGTCTACACACTTAAGGTTCGGTGACGCTAGGGTTGTAGGGATATGTGTATGCGGAAACCCGAAAGTTGTTCGGAGTCCCGGATGAGATCCCGGACGTCACGAGGAGTTCCGGAATGGTCCGGAGGTGAAGAATTATATATAGGAAGTCAAGTTTCGGCCACCGGGAAAGTTTCGGGGGTTACCGGTATTGTACCGGGACCACCGGAAGAGTCCCGGGGGTCCATCGGGTGGGGCCACCTATCCCGGAGGGCCCCGTGGGCTGAAGTGGGAAGGGAACCAGCCCCTAGTGGGCTGGGCGCCCCCCATGGGCCTCCCCCCTGCGCCTAGGGTTGGAAACCCTAGGGTGGGGGGCGCCCCACTTGCCTTGGGGGGCAAGCCACCCCCTTTGGCCGCCGCCCCCCCCCCCCCCCTCCAGATGGATCTTGGCCGGCGCCCCCCTCCCAGGGGGCCTATATAAAGGGGGGGAGGGAGGGCAGCAACATTACAGCCTTGGGCGCCTCCCTCCTCCCCTGCTACACCTCTCTCTCTCACAGAAGCTCGGCGAAGCCCTGCCGACATCCCGCTACATCCACCATCACGCCGTCGTGCTGCTGGATCTCCATCAACCTCTCCTTCCCCCTTGCTGGATCAAGAAGGAGGAGACGTCGCTGCACCGTACGTGTGTTGAACGCAGAGGTGCCGTCCGTTCGGCACTCGGTCATCGGTGATTTGGATCACGGCGAGTACGACTCCGTCATCCACGTTCATTGGAACGCTTCCGCTCGCGATCTACAAGGGTATGTAGATGCACTCCTTTCCCCTCGTTGCTAGTATACTCCATAGATGCATCTTGGTGAGCGTAGGAAAATTTTAAAATTATGCTACGATTCCCAACAGTTTGTATGGTAGGATCTCCGGCGGGCATCATGGTGATGACGGTGGCTATGCCTCTTGGTCATCTTAACGGCGAGAGGTGTAGCGGCGAGTGGATCGGGTTCGCTCTCTTTTGTTGGCAGTGGAGACGACCGGATCTAGATATGAAGATTTGTGCTCATTATGATGTCTTAGGTACCTCGTGGTGGCATGGGTGAGCTGCCAAGAGAAAGCTCTGCGTCTTGGCCGCGACAGTGGCATCACCCATGGGTGCGGTTTCCTCTTGAGGATGTAGTTATGGTTCTCCTCTTTGTGTCAGGGTTCCAGGTGAAGGCCCTTGTTGTCTCGGACTCAGCAGGGCGACGCTTAGTGTTGTTCCCCCTCCCGAGGGCGTTATTGTGGAGCTTAGGTGTCCTAGGGCATGTGATGGCATAGTTTTCAGGACTACCTGTTGACGATGTCCTGGACTAGGGGGTACCAACCTAGTCAGCCTACAGTTCTCGGGTCGGGCCTTAAGGCCCTGGCTCCCATATGGCAAGATTCCGAAAGCTACACGCCTTGATGTGATCAACACAGCATCTATCGAAGACTTAGCGTATACTCCAAGACATCTCCTGCCGCCTCGATGTGCACCCCTAGATACTGACCATGTAACCCTACACTACTAGGGAAAACCTTATACACAGAATCTTACCAGCAGCGCGGTTTAAAATAAGGCGCTACTGCTACTTAGCAGTAGCGTGCTTGGAAAACCCGCGCTACTACTAACCACTGAGCAGTAGCGCGTTAGCAAAAAACAACGCTACTACTACAAATGCCATGACGTTGCCGCCGGAGTAGGTTTAGTACTAGCGCCGGTTTTCCAAGAGCGCTACTGCTATTGAACTTAGCAGCAGCGCTTTTCGCCCACCCTCGCTGTTGCTAAGTTTGTTCCACTGATTGCAACTAATTTAGTCCCACATCGCTCCGCGAACAGGGTGTTTACCACCTTAAACAAGTTACTTCTCAAACCATCACAACCACTTCACCTTCATTGAACTCTATGTGTAGGATCTATGGCCGCAATAGGAATCTTCACCGGTTCTTAAACCGGAGAAGATTCCTATTGACAATTTAGATTCTACACAAAAAGATCATTGATGACCAATGTATTTTTGATGATTATTTTTACATGCTTAGCCTTAGTAGTAGTGTGTTATTGTATAAAGCGCTACTGCTATAGAGTTTAGTAGTAGCGCTTTTCCCTAAAGAGCGCTACTGCTAAAGCCATCATATCTTCTACACCCCTCTCACTCTCCCCTCGCCACTCCCTCCTCCATCCCCTCCCTCGCCCCGTCGTCCGCCGCCGCCGCAGTGCCACGAGCTGCTGCCGTCGTCGTCCCCTCCGTCCTACATCCTCTCCCTCCTCCATCCCGCCACCATCGCCCCCTCACTCCCTAGCTCCCTCCACAATCTCCCTCCATCCCGCCGCCATTGCCCCGCTGCCGTCACCGCCACCGAGGTAACTCCTCCTACCTCCCTCCTCCTCCCCCCTCCTTCCCGCGTCCTCCCTCCTTCCTCCCCCTCCTCACTCGCCCCTCCTTCCCGCCTACTCCCTCCTTCCTCCCCCTCCTCCCACCCTCCTTCCTACCCCTCCTTCCTCCCTTCCTTGTCTCTGTTCTTGTAGAATGTAGGTAATATAAATGTAGATCTTAGAATGTAGACATTGTAGAATGTAGGTTTTTCAATAGAATAATTTTTTTTGACTATTTTAGGTGGTTTGAATAGAATGTAGGTAATTTAAATGTAGAAATTGCAGAATATAGATATATAGATAGATGGATGGATAGATGTTAGGGCTAGAACTACGGTATAGATAGGTAGAATGTAGGTGCTTAATATAACTAGTTTATTTATAGTAAGTGCTTAATAGAGCTAGTTTATTTATAGTAAGTGCTTAATAGAACTAGTTTATTTAGTAAGTAGTTAATAGAAGTAGTTTATCACTTTGTGATCAAAGAATGCTATATGAGATTTGATTATCTAAAATTTTACTCGGTGGAATATGCAGGCTTTGTACAGTCATTTGGAGTGATCGTCATCCGAGCTACCTCTACTTCCTCTACACCCGAGTCGGTGAGCTAAAAGTCCACCTCCTCTTTATCCACTCCTCGGTGTGTTGAATAGAGTAGAACTAGGGTATTTAGTCGGTGAGATCATGTGTGAATGCCTATTATAATTGATCCGGATGGAAATGCAAGTTTAAGCATCATTGTATGTGTATGAACATCTTCGTATCGCTGGGAAAATCCGAGTGGCCTATGTTTTGCCGGAGTGTTGATTCATTTCCTTTTCAGCAAATTTCAGGCGCTCGATATGTCCTATTTTAGCAAAGGTCATGCCGGATTTTTTCGTGAATTTAAGCATGACTTGTGCTAGAATATGTAGGAAATATCGAGTGCCCCAGATTTATGTGTTGAGTTTCCTGGTAGTTGCCTTCGATCGATTTTCAATCAATGTTTCAACTATGAACATAGGAAATGTCTGACGACGAAAAGGATTTCGGTATGTGCGAATACTGCGAAGACGAGCGCGGCCTGTGCGACAGACATTTCCTAGTTGATGATAGGCCCTTCAGCATCAAGCTAGACGAGAACTTCGAAGTGGATACAGTAAGTCACAACGACAAGTCTTTTTTCGTAATTAAGCATGATTTCTGCTTCATTTGCTTCAACTTATAATTTAAATTTTTTACTATTGTACTAGCGTATCCCCTGCCATGCAAGAGTTTTCGTCTTGGATAAGATAGGTTTCAGTCCTATGAAAACTATGGAGATAAAGAGAGTTTACTTGAAGACCGAGCATGGTTATACTTTCGACGCAAAATTATACAATGCAGACACCTACACCTATTTTGAATGCAAAACTTGGCAAGCACTATGCATTTGGGCCTGATATGGTTATCACCTTTGATATTCGTCCGGAAGATGATATTGAAGCTAATAGAGACATCTGGGTCGATGTGCAGACGCCTCCAGTTCTACCATTATGTGAGTTTCTCAACCATATTTATGTCTTCGATATTGTTTATTAGAAATAGTTGACAACTAATTTCTATTGACAGCTTATTTCCATTCAAGCAAACATGTCCGGTGCTTGGTAGACAGGACCGTCCACTATCCCGGGGCTGAACTAAACTGCGAGGTGATAAGTCATTATGTTTCATGGCTTGAGGATCTTGATGCTGTCAAGAGAAATTATTTTCCTGGACTTAAAAATCTTAGTACTCAAAACGTGCGACCAATAGTGTTCGTATTGAACTACGGTCACATCTATTTAGGAAAGATGGTAAGATTTTTACTATTTGTCCTCAGTGCATCTTTTGCATACATTATTTTTTAAGCTAAACTTCATTGCTAAGTATGTTACTATACGATGTTCTTCAACAGGGACTCCCGATGATAGTTGTGCCTCGGTGGATCAAGACTAAAGGTCGCATGTCAATGGTTAGCTTATGGCCAAGACATCCTACATCGCACATGAGTGCATTCAGAATTTGTAAAACCGAGGAATGCTTAATAGTGAAAGACTGGAGCAAAATTGTGAAGGATCGCAGAGAAGTACTATGGGGCAGCAATCAGAAGCGCAACCCACAATTAGGAGACATGTTCATCTGCATGCTCCAATATGATGAAGCAGGAGTGCTACACATGTTCTATGCTATTTTACCTGAGAGAGAGCAGCAAGAGTGATTAGCTAGCTAGAATGAGTTTGAAGATGATGATGTGCTACACTATGACTATGATGATTAAATAGCTAGTGTTGGTGGTAATGACTATGATGATTATTATTAGCTAGTGTTGGTGGTCATTAGATAGCGACACTATGACTATGATGATTAAATAGTGGTAATGACTATGATGATTATTAGCTAGTGTTGTTGGCGATGATATGATGTAAGAGTTTTTATATTAATATGATGATGATGATGATGATGAGTTATTATATCATTGGGTAAAAGAACCGCGGATTAGTTTCAAGTGGATGGATCCTAAGTGATCAAGTCATGGATTATCGTGATAATCCATGACTTGATCACTTAGGATCCATCCACTTGATATTAATCCGCGGTTCTTTCACCTAGTGATTTAATAACTCATTATGATGTAAAAACAATCTCTAAATTGCTACTGTATGAAAACTTGTATAAAGGTGTATGAATAACGATATAAAAAATAGAATACCGAATAGTAGTAGCGCGGGCTTTGAGAAGCGCTACTACTAATTACCAGTAGCGCCCGTTCCTCCACGCGCTACTACTAAGTACATATAGCAGTAGCGCGTGTCAACACACGCTACTGCTAACCTTTAGCTGTAGCGCCTTATCAGTAGCGCGGGCACCCGCGCTACTGATAGGCTAAAAATCTGCGCTACAGCTAGGATTTTCCCTAGTAGTGCTAGATGGCCTACCTACCATGTATATAAGCCAGAGGGTTTAGCCTGTAGAGGGGATCCAATCACAATACACCTAGCCCTAGAGTTAGATCTCTCCTTACGATCTCGAGGTAGATCAAGATTGTACTCAATACATCATCATCAATACAATCAAAGCAGAACGTAGGGTATTACCTCTTCGAGAGGGCCCAAATCTGGGTAAATACTGTCTCCTTCGTTCTTGTTACCACCGATCGAAGATCCATAGCTCGGGACCCCCTACCCCAAGGTTTGCCGATTTTACCATCGACACCCGTGTTATCTTTCAGCAACGTGTTGTGTGTGTTTGTGTTGCCCAGTTGTCCCAGGATCTGCTTTTTAAGAGGGCTTCCTCGTCATTTTGTATCATATGGCCCTGTACTTTGGTTTGTGCTTTATCTATAAAGCGGGGCGAGAGCCTGTTTTGAGAGAAGTACATAATAGCATGTGTGTGTTCATGGTGTTTCTTCTCGGAATAGGTAGTGTTTTCATGGTGTAAACTGTGAAAAAAGGGCGCCCATATCTATCTCAGAGGCTGGCCCAATATAGTACTCTCTGGTTCATATGATTTCAATAATTCCGAGGGCCTCCTTAACTCAAAGGATTTCATAGAAAATCTAGGGGATTAGAATCCTTAAAAAAATTCTATGTTGTTTGTTTGATTCGTAGGATAAAATTGAATAACAATTTCTCTTTCTAAGAATTCTAAATTCCTACATTTCATAAGAATTTTATCATTCACTCAGATCTCTTGCAAACATTACTTTATTTTTCATGTGGTTCAGTCAAACATGTTGGAAATATGAGCAATTTACCATATGATTTAATTGAAATAAACAACAGATAAAACATGACCACAGTAATAGAGACAAGAAAAATCATGCAATCTAACAAAGAGTAGGAAATATCATCTGAATTTGTGAACTTGAGCATAACATATCTAGAATAGATGCTAGAACAAGAAACTCTAGCATGAAAGGCGGGCGGCGAAGGAGGAGCGCGCGTGTATGTCTCTCTTCTTCTCATGCTCATACATGGGGGAAACAACCTCCCTTATAAGGAGGTCCAACTCCTACTAAACTAGCAATGTGGGACTAAACTTTAGTCTCACCTCTTGCCTTGCATGAATAGGCTAAGTGGGCCTCTAGGATTTATTAGGATTTATAAAAATGGTTATTGGGCTGGCCCAAAGTGGACCAAATTCCAGAAAAACACACTTTGATGCAACAGAAAAGATGTGAGGTTCGAGTGGACATGCCAATGCCAATATTGTGGTCTTTTTATTCATTATTTTTGCAATCCTTCGAATCAAAGAAGCCCTGAAATATGATAATAAAAAGGATCATTATGCTACCACGAGATGTCCCTGTTCGTGCCTTAGGACATCTTCAATGTTGTCCTCTAAAACTCGTGTGCGGGCACGAATATGAGAGCCGGCCATCCGACCACATCCGCTAAATGTCCGCCTAGATCCGACCTCTTTCATTTCAAATGCACAACTATATGGCCAAATTTAAGTAAGGTGTCCAAATCGCTCGATCACAACCATAAAGAGGCGTCTGTTTATGGTTATATGCACACAATCGCAAAAGTTCCAGTCCGGTAATCTGCGGATCCTCCATTTATGACGTCTCTTCCCACGGGTCCATGAGGGCGGCCGCCACCTATGGATCCTCCGCCTTTACCGACTCCGGTAGCTCTTCCCTCCGGTCCATGAGATAGTAGACGATGAAAAGAGCGAGAAATGGGGTGGAGGGCGATGACGAGCGGAGCGGATAGGATGGCGGAAAGCGCAGATTTTGGCACGAAAACCCTGCAGACCGGTCCAAAAGTGAGGGCTCTGTCTCATTTTTGGGTCGGCCATGGTGTTATGTCCTACGTGGCGGAGGTCCGGACTCCAGCAAAGCTCCCCTGGTTTGCATCCGATTTGTAGGAAAACATACTCGTGGACACCTCTACGGACAAATACCGGTCCGCATTAGATGGCAACATGCGTTTGAACAGCTTGGTCCACACGACTGTAGAGGCTAGAGTATGTGTGAATCATGCTCCGCTCTCACCCTACGGTCCAGGATCAGTCGATATCTCGAACTGATTAGATGGCGTATCTCTCATAGCGTGCTAAACCCATGTCTAGAGTGTTTGCCCATTAAAAAGAGTGTATTTACCATAAGATTTAACGAAAATTCGCATGGGCACGTAGTTATGGGGTCGCATATCTGCTACTCCTGCAGGAGTTGCTGGATTTCCCGAAGAGGAAGGGTGATGTAGGACAGCAACATAAAGTATTTCCCTCAGTTAAAAACCAAGGTTTTGTTGGGGAACGTAGTAATTTCAAAAAAATTCCTACGCACACGCAAGATCATGGTGATGCATAGCAACGAGAGGGGAGAGTGTTGTCCACGTACCCTCGTAGACCGACAGCGGAAGCGTTATCACAACGCGGTTGATGTAGTCGTACGTCTTCACGATCCGACCGATCAAGTACCGAACGCACGGCACCTCTGAGTTCTACACACGTTCAGCTCGATGACGTCCCTTGAACTCCGATCTAGCCGAGTGTTGAGGGAGAGTTTCGTCAGCACGACGGCGTGGTGACGATGATGATGTTCCACCGACGCAGGGCTTCGCCTAAGCTCCGCAACGGTATTATCGAGGTGTAATATGGTGGAGGGGGGCACCGTACATGGCTAAGAGATCTCAAGGATCAATCGTTGTGTCTCTGGGGTGCCCCCCTGCCCCCGTATATAAAGGAGCAAGGGGGAGGCAGCCGGCCAAGGGGAGAGGCGCGCCATAGGGGGGAGTCCTCCTTTCCTTGTGGGAGTAGGAGAAGGGAAGGGGGAAGGAGAAAGAAGGAAGGGTGCGCCCCCTTTCCCTAGTCCAATTCGGACCAGACCATGGGGAGGGGTGCGGCCACCTTTTGAGGCCTTTCTCTCCTTTCCCGTATGGCCCATTAAGGCCCAATACGAATTCCCGTAACTCTCCGGTACTCCGAAAAATACTCGAATCACTCGGAACCTTTCCGAAGTCCGAATATAGTCGTCCAATATATCGATTTTTACGTCTCAACCCTTTCGAGACTCCTCGTCATATCCCCGATCTCATCCGGGACTCCGAACTCCTTCGGTACATCAAAACTCAATAAAACTGTCATCGTAACGTTTAAGCATGCGGACCCTACGGGTTCGAGAACTATGTAGACATGACCGAGACACGTCTCCGGTCAATAACCAATAGCGGGACCTGGATGCCCATATTGGCTCCCACATATTCTACGAAGATCTTTATCGGTCAGACCGCATAACAACATACGTTGTTCCCTTTGTCATCGGTATGTTACTTGCCCGAGATTCGATCGTCGGTATCTCGATACCTAGTTCAATCTCGTTACCGGCAAGTCTCTTTACTCGTTTCGTAACACATCATCCCGCAACTAACTCATTAGTCACAATGCTTGCAAGGCTTATAGTGATGTGCATTACCGAGTGGGCCCAGAGATACCTCTTCGACAATTGGAGTGACAAATCCTAATCTCGAAATACGCCAACCCAACAAGTACCTTTGGAGACACCTGTAGAGCACCTTTATAATCACCCATTTACGTTGTGACGTTTGGTAGCACACAAAGTGTTCCTCCGGTAAACGGGAGTTGCATAATCTCATAGTCAGAGGAACATGTATAAGTCATGAAGAAAGCAATAGCAACATACTAAACGATCGGGTGCTAAGCTAACGGAATGGGTCAAGTCAATCACGCATTCTCCTAATGAGGTGATCCCGTTAATCAAATGACAACTCATGTCTATGGCTAGGAAACATAACCATCTTTGATTAACGAGCTAGTCAAGTAGAGGCATACTAGTGACACTCTGTTTGTCTATGTATTCACACATGTATTATGTTTCCGGTTAATACAATTCTAGCATGAATAATAAACATTTATCATGATATAAGGAAATATATAATACATTATTATTGCCTCTAGGGCATATTTCCTTCAGTCTCCCACTTGCACTAGAGTCAATAATCTAGTTCACATCGCCATGTGATTTAACATTAATAATTCACATCACCATGTGATCAACACCCATAGTTCACATCTCTATGTGACCAACACTCAAAGGATTACTAGAGTCAATAATCTAGTTCACATCGCTATGTGATTAACACCCAAAGAGTACTAAGGTGTGATCATGTTTTGATTGTGAGATAATTTTAGTCAACGGTTCTGTCACATTCATATCCGTAAGGATTTTGCAAATTTCTATATCTACAATGCTCTGCACGGAGCTACTCTAGCTAATTGCTTCCACTTTCAATATGTATCTAGACCGAGACTTAGAGTCATCTAGATTTAGTGTCAAAACTTGAATCGACGTAACCCTTTACGACGAACCTTTTGTCACTTCCATAATCGAGAAACATTTCCTTATTCCACTAAGGATAATTTTGACCGCTGTCCAGTGATCTACTCCTAGATCACTATTGTACTCCCTTGCCAAAATCAGTGTAGGGTATACAATAGATCTGGTACACAGCATGGCATACTTTATAGAACCTATGGCCAAGGCATAGGGAATGACTTTCATTCCCTTTCTATCTTCTGCCGTGGTCGGGCTTTGAGTCTTTACTCAATTTCACACCTTGTAACACAGGCAAGAACTCTTTCTTTGACTGATCTATTTTGAACTACTTCAAAATCTTGTTAAGGTATGTACTCATTGAAAAACTTATCAAGCGTCTTCATCTATCTCTATAGATCTTGATGCTCAATATGTAAGCAGCTTCACCGAGGTCTTTCTTTGAAAACTCCTTTCAAACACTCCTTTATGCTTTGCAGAATAATTCTACATTATTTCCGATCAACAATATGTCATTCACATATACTTATCAGAAATGCTGTAGTGCTCCCACTAACTTTCTTGTAAATACAGGCTTCACCGCAAGTCTGTATAAAACTATATCCTTTGATCAACTTATCAAAGCGTATATTCCTACTCCGAGATGCTTGTACCAGTCCATAGATGGATCGCTAGAGCTTGCATATTTTGTTAGCACCTTTAGGATTGACAAAACCTTCTGGTTGCATCATATACAACTCTTCTTTAATAAATCCATTAAGGAATGCAGTTTTGTTTATCCATTTGCCATATTTCATAAAATGCGGCAATTGCTAACATGATTCAGACAGATTTAAGCATAGGTACGAGTGAGAAACTCTCATCATAGTCAACACCTTGAACTTGTCGAAAACCTTTTTGCGACAATTCTAGCTTTGTAGATAGTAACACTACTATCACTGTCTGTCTTCCTCTTGAAGATCCATTTAATCTCAATGGCTCGCCGATCATTAGGCAAGTCAATCAAAGTCCATACTTTGTTCTCATATATGGATCTCATCTCAGATTTCATAGCCTCAAGCCATTTTGCGGAATCTGGGCTCATCATCGCTTCCTCATAGTTCGTAGGTTTGTCATGGTCTAGTAACATAACCTCCAGAATAGGATTACCATACCACTCTGGTGCGGATCTTACTCTGGTTTACCTACGAGGTTTGGTAGTAACTTGATCTGAAGTTACATGATCATCATCATTAACTTCCTCACTAATTGGTGTAGGAGTCACAGGAACAGATTTCTGTGATGAACTACTTTCCAATAAGGGAGCAGGTACAGTTACCTCATCAAGTTCTACTTTCCTCCCACTCACTTCTTTCGAGAGAAACTCCTTCTCTAGAAAGGATCCATACTAAGCAACAAGTGTCTTTGCCTTCGGATCTGTGATAGAAGGTGTACCCAACTGTCTCCTTTGGGTATCCTATGAAGACACATTTCTCCGATTTGGGTTTGAGCTTATCAGCATGAAACTTTTTCACATAAGCATCGCAACCCCAAATTTTAAGAAACGACAACTTTGGTTTCTTGCTAAACCTCAGTTCATAAGGCATCGTCTCAACGGATTTTGATGGTGCCCTATTTAACGTGAATGTAGCTGTCTCTAATGCATAACCCCAAAACAATAGTGGTAAATTGGTAAGAGACATCATAGATTGCACTATATCCAATAAAGTACGGTTATGACGTTCGGACACACCATTATGCTGTGGTGTTCCAGGTGGCGTGAATTTGTGAAACTATTCCACATTGTTTTAATTGAAGACCAAACTCGTAACTCAAATATTTGTCTCCGCGATCAAATCATAGAAACCTTATTTTCTCGTCACGATGATTTTCTACTTCACTCTGAAATTCTTTGAACTTTTCAAATGCTTCAGACTTATGTTTCATCAAGTAGATATACCCATATCTGCTCAAATCATCTGTGGAGGTCAGAAAATAATGATACCTGCTATGAGCCTCAATATTCATCGGACCACATACATCTGTATGTATGATTTCCAACAAATCTGTTGCTCTCTCCATAGTTCCGGAGAACGGCGTTTCAGTCATCTTGCCCATGAGGCACGGTTCGCATGTATCAAGTGATTCATAATCAAGTGATTCATAATCAAGTGATTCCAAAATCCCATCAGTATGGAGTTTCTTCATGCGCTTTACACCAATATGACCTAAACGGCAGTGCCACAAATAAGTTGCACTATCATTATTAACTTTGCATCTTTTGGCTTCAATATTATGATTATGTGTATCACTACGATCGAGATCCAACAAATCATTTTTGTTGGTGTGTATGACCATAAAAGGTTTTTATTCATGTAAACAGAACAACAATTGTTCTGTAACTTAAATGAATAACCGTATTGCAATAAACATGATCAAATCATATTCATGCTCAACATAAACACTAAATAACACTTATTTAGTTTCAACACTAATCCCGAAAGTACAGTGAGTGTGCGATGATGATCATATCAATCTTGGAACTACTTCCAACACACAAGAATTACATCGAATAGATCTCCCAAAAGAAAATTGTACTGAAGATCGAGATTGAGAGAGAGAGAGAGAGAGAGAAAGAGAAAGAGAGAGAGAGAGACATCTAGCTACTACTATGGACCCGTAGGTCTTGAAAGAACTACTCACCCATCATCATGGAGGTTGCAAGGTTGATGAAGATGGCCTCCCAAATGATCCCCCCTTTGTCAGAGTGCCGGAACAGGGCTCCAGATGGGATCGCGTCGGAACAGAGGCTTGTGGCAGTGATAAAATTGTTTTGGGTCTTGCTCCAAGTGCTTTAGAATATGTGGGTATTTATAGGCCAAAAATTAGGGCAGACGGAGGCTCGGGGGGGGGGGGCACCAAGCCATCCCGACGCGCCCTACCCCCCAGGGTGTGCCCTGGCTTGTGTGGCTCCTGTGGGTCTTCTGGCCTCTCCCCGAAGCTCCTAGGGTCTCTTATGTCTAGAAAAAATCATCAAAAAGTTTCGTCATGTTTGGAATTCATGAGGTATCAATTTTCCGTAAAACCAAAAACATGCAAAAAGGAAGTGATACTATGCCCTAAAATAATAGGTTAGTCTATAAATATATATATATAATGGTATATAATGATGGCCAAAATATGTAACAATGATAATGTAATAGTATTGAATAATAAAAAGTATAGATATGTTTGGGACGTATCAATATCTACCCAGGCTTTGTTGGTCCACCTGCCCCGACTTTTTGAGCAAGCGGGCGCCGCCGTCCAAAGCCATCTCCACTCCTCTCGGCACACCTCCAAACCCATCTCCACTTCTCTCTGCACACTACGCGATGGGAAAGTCCAGCACCAACGGCTAGTTCTCGGTACGAGGCGGTGGATCTCCCTTCGGTTCATGGCGTCACCGTCCACAGTCTCCGAGGGCGTCGTCCTCCACAGGGCTGTCAACAAAGAAGGAGGTCATGCTTTCCTCGGACGACGAGGCGCAGCAGCAGCCTCCCCTCCTTGCTGAGGCTGCCGCGGTGGATAAGGAGTACCATGCGCAGATGAAGCTCCTGGTCGAGCGGTCGCTCCACGATCATGGTTCGTCCCCATCTCGCCAGCATGTCATGCAAAAGTTGCCCCCGTCCCCCTCGCGCAACTGGGGCATCCAAATTCGACGCCAAGTCAAGGAGGAGGCGCCACCCCCTCTCTGCACTCAATCATGGCGTCAAAATCAGATGCCTTGTCAAGGAGGAGGTGAAGGAGGAGCTGCCGTCGCTGCTGCATGGCATGTGCGGCCGCTTCGAGCCGAGGTCCCTGCCGCTCTATTTCCGAGACGTCAAGGAGGCGACGCCCATTGCCTCGGCGAAGAAGGATGAGGCTGCCTTGAGCGCGGCGGTGATTCCTCGTCCTCGCACACATACACATCGGCGGCCAATAGGGCGGCTGTCGAGGAGGCGCGCTGGGATCGACAGAACGCAGCGCGCCGGGCAGCATTTGCCACGTCCGACGTCGCCCTATGGAGAGTAACTTAGACTAGTCTTATTGCATGACACTAGTATAAGTTAGTCCCCATCATGAAGAGGTCAGTGCAGAATTAAGTTAGAGGAGGGATCATTTGTACAAATAGCAGTACAATTATTATGACACAGGTGAATCATGATAATCAAACGGGCTTATATAAGCAGTTACTAGGTCAGCTCATCGATATGTGGTCGAGTACTTTCTTTTTCGACAACTTGCACAGATGCAAATGGTTGGTCCCCCAGGAGAGCACATGGAGGGGCGCAATTGGACTTCTAGTGCGGTCCAATCGCCGTCCACCCCACCCAGCAGCGCTCCACGCCTTCAAGCGACCACCTCCTGTGGCAGTTTGCTTTTCGTTCGTAGTCACTTTTTCGTGGCATGTCGAAAAATAGTGCCACATGCTCTAGTAATAAAAAGGGACTTGGAAAGCCGGGGATATGCATTTCATCTCGCTGTGAAAAGAAAAGCTTGAACACGAGCACTTGAACAGCCTCTTGATCCGTGTGAGGAGAGGAGTCCAGCGATGGCGTGGTCCAAGGAGGAGTGGTTTGGGGACAAAGCCGGGTGAGGAAAGCCAAGACCGAGGTGGAGCCACCGGGCCAGGCAAGGCGGGAGGGAGTCACGTGTGCGCGCGTCGGGCCATCCTCCGACCCTACTGTGAGCGTCCTACACACACCACAGACCCCACCACACTAGCACTAGCACGCACTTCGTCTCCGTGGTCAACTACGCAGCGTACAACGCTTGCCGTTTTCCCAGAATGCTCACTCTTGCCATCTGGACCCCGGGCCACCGTGGAGCCCATCGTAAAGTTTTTCCTGGCAGCGAGGGATGCTGCCATGCCATGTTTTGCTGCATGGCACCCTCGGCATGGTGACATGGGGTCCAAGCTAGCCCTCTGGCTCTACTCATTCCTCAAGGGCCAATACAACAGTTGACGGTTTTGTCAGAATTGTAGAAGCATGCAGCCATAATGGCGCTGTGATGGCGCACCCTCCATCTTTTGTCACATGGGATGCGCTGTTCAGTACAGATAGGCGGGCCTCCATGTCCACGATACCACCTTTTTGGTCACGTCTCACGTATTGTGCAATCATCTCTCGTTTATACGTTGTGGCGAGGGTAAGTAATTCATCAATATTCGAGTAAAACAATAAGAAATGCACGTTTATCAAAGCCAAATGTGCTAGCCCGAGGATCGCAGGGCAGGATTATTCTAGATAGTTTTTCCTTGGAGAATGTGGGGAGAAGGAAGAAAAGTCCAAATGGTTAGCGTGGAATAACTAAAACTATCGGAAAGAAGTGCTAGAATTTGCTTCCGCTTCCGCAACTTTTCATGCAAGACACAGCTTTGCGTATAAAGGAATATACCCAATTTTTTTAACTGCGCTGACGTTTTTTGATGAGAACATTTCATCTTTCACTGAGTGTGTGACCTGGGAAAAGAGGAGGTGGCAGTATGTGTGACAATATCGTGTACGTACATCCCTATATCTGCATTAGATGGGCCTAAACTAGTTAGGTTGGTCTAACCCATTGTCAATTTGTCATAGTATGCGCTAGCACATTGTTTCTGTCCAACCATATACTACTACTAATATACTAGTGCTCATCGCCTTGGTTAACAACTTTGTAGCCTAAGTTTAATTATGCCAAGAAAAAAACACTAACTTCTTGATACAGCTGTTGTAATCATGGTTGATGTACTAGTTTTGAATCTTTATTGATGTGCCAGGAGTGCAAAAACCCTTTGCCATTGGTTTCTCAGGATCCATCCCTTGGCGTGAGGTTAGAAACAATGTCACTTAGCGATAGAGACATATCCATGGCAGGCCGCGTTGCCGCGTACTATTATAACAAAAGAAAAAAAAAGAAGGTTATGCATATCCAACTTGTTTAGTATAGTTTCAGATATACCAAAAAGCTTCCGAGGTCCATAACCGACCAAGCCATATGATCACATAAGAGCATCTCCGGATCATACTGTCCAGATCACTTTTTTCATCCAACGGAAACCTGTAAATGTTCGCTTAAGACATCTTCAATGCCGACCCGTAAATTTCCTCACGCATCCGTCTGCGGACAGTGGGACCAGTTCGCGGACACGGATTTGGGAGGCGGCCATCCAACGTTGCCCGCATACATTTCAATAACTTTTTGAACTAGCCGGATGAAATTCGTGCAAACCGGACGGGTTTTGATATAAGCTGGAAGAGATTCATGCAAACGAGGCGGATTTCATATAAACACAATGAAATTCATTACATTTTGGACATACTTCAACTAAAAGTGGAGCTCGTCCGACTCTGGAGGTATAATTTCGGACATACTTCTATTCTAAACCTAAACTAAATGATCGCCAGCGTCCATTTCCCATATCGGGCCATGAGCCCCGAGAACTACAGCTTGGCCTTCTTCAGTTCTGCCTCAGCGCTCTAAAACTCTGCCTCCGTAACCTCCGCCTCCAGAGCCTCGGGAAGTGAAGTTGCCACCTCCACGTCGCCGCCAAGCGACTAATTGACCGACGATGATCAACCCACCAAGCTTGGCTTCAACGGGAGGGAAGGAGCGGTGGCCTTCCTGGGACCCGAGCGGTGGCGCCCGTCCCGTCCGGCCGTACAACAAGACTTCGCCCACGCCGAGGAGAGCGTGGCAACAATGCCCACAGAACCACTGACTGGGGAGAGCGTGGAAATAGTGCATGCAGTACCACTGGCCGGGGCGGATGGCGACTGCACGACGCGGCACTGTAGCTACTCGGTGCCAACCACTCCGTGACGCGGTGGACGAGAGGCTACAGTGACGGGCAGCTGGCGGGCCCTGCCGGCAGGTCCCACTGGTAACCAGAGAGGATGACCACAAGGCTCTCCTTCCTTATTCTATCATTTGTAACCTAGGAGGCCAGGCTATAAGACCTCTCAGGAACCCCCTAAAGAGGGGGTCGGCTCCCTTCACACTCATACACACACGCACTCACTCGAGGCAAGGAGAAGAGCTAGCTCCTTCTTCCTCCTCCACCAAACAACTCCAGGAGCATCATTGTAGCCCTTGTGATCCTCGTAGGCGATCCGGCAGGACTAGGGGAGTTACCTCCCATGGAGGGCCCCGAACCTGCGTACATCGTGTGTCTCGTACCGCTTGTCCCCAATCTCGCTTCTAGAATCCACCGGCGTCCTCTGGCCCCAACCACTCTCGATAAGCGATCCCATGGCATCTCTTGTGAGAACACCGCGACAGTTGCGTCCACCGTGGGGCCGCATGTGGCGTTGGCCGGAGTCACGTTCGGGCGACTTCGTCATTCCCTACGGCGATCTGCGTGTCTTCGTCGCGCTCATCCCCGATAAGTACCCTAGAGATGTGCTCACTTTCTCCGACCCGCCGCCATCCGATGGCGGCAGGCTCACCGACGACATCGCTGACCTCTGCGCCTACATAGAGGTGCTCACCACTACCTCCAGCCAGGCCTCTGGATGCAGCAAGGGTGCGACTGCAGCGGCGTCCGCGGTTGCGGCCGGTGCCGGCCAGTCCAACCCTTTGCGTGATGTGGTGCAGAACCTGCGCACCCCCATCGCGCTAGGTGCCTATCCAGCTGTTGCCACAGTTGAGCTCGAGGAGGCCGCAAGTGCTTGCTTGCCGGGGCCACCGAGCTTGCCACCGCGCAGTGCGAGTACAACACTGCCCACAGCTTCACTCTGGCTGGTGTCGAGCTGAGCCGGCGCGGGGACGTGTTGCGCCGTGGCCGCGTAATCAACGACTTTCTGGCCACGGGCCGGCCCACTTACACCACCCTCGCCCAGAACATCAGGCCCACACAGGAGACCGTGGCCGACCTGGAACAACTGGAGGGCCAGGAGCGGCGGAAGCAGCAGCATGTCCGCGATCTCATCACTGCCTTCAACATGCTGCAGACACAGTTCAAGCCATCCGCATCCCGCTCAGAGTCACCCCCTCTCCGGGGTGACAATCGGCGGTCGCACGTTGCACCACGGCACACGCTGCAGGCTTCCTCCCTGCCTGCTCCCAACCACGGGAGATGGCACCACGGGGGTCGGGGCCGGCACAACCGAGACGCGTCAGCTACCACCAGCCGTCTGGATGAGCCGGAGGGCGTTGGACGCCGCCAGCCCGCACCGCGGTGCCCGCCCATGCAGCGAGAGCGACCGGCCTTAGTAGGGCCGGTGGTGCGCCCCGCGATCCTTGACCGGTTGGGGCCTCGCGAGCCCCAGGACGAGCACGACGCTCGGCGCCACATCGAGCGGCTGGCCTAGTCCCTAGCGCTGGAAGAAGAGGGCTCTGTCGGCCTGGCCTGCTTCGTGCCACGCATCCACAACGAACCCTTCCCTAGGGGCTTCACGCTGCCTCACAACACCCCTAAATACAACGAGACCGCCAAGCCGGAGGACTGGCTAGTCGACTACACCACATCCATCAGCATTGCCGGCGGCAACAAGCGCGTGGCGGTGCGCTACGTGCCACTCATGTTGCTTGGCTTGGCTCGGACGTGGCTGAACAGCCAGCCGGCCAACAACATCAACATCCTGGCTGGACTTCGGCGAGGCGTTTGTGCGCAACTTCATCGGCATGTACAAGCATCCCCACGGGCCCCACCAACTTTCCATGTGCGTCCAGGGGCCAGAAGAGTCCCTCTGCGACTACCTCACGTGATGTACCGAGCTGTGCAACTCCTGTGAGGGAGTCTCCGAGGTGCAGGTGATCTAGTACTTTACCGAGGGTTGCTGAGACGGCACCTTGCTCAAGCATAAGCTCATGCGCTCCGAGCTAGCCACCATGGCAGAGCTCATGGCCAAGGTTATCGAACCAGTAGGAGAACCACGCAACACTACGTAAACGGTACCTGCACACAAATAACAAATACTTGCAACCCGGCACGTTAAAGGGGCTGTCAATCCCTTTCGGGTAGCGGTGCCAAAAAGTGACGTAAGGATAGGATAGAATTGTAGTAGATTGAAAGATGCAAATAAAAGTAAATAAAACGCAGCAAGGTATTTTGGGTTTTTGATAATATAGATCTGAAAATAAAAGAGGAAATAAAAGAAAAGGCAATTGGCAATATGGATCTGAAAGTATATGATAGGAAAATAGACCCGGGGGCCGTAGATTTCACTAGTGGCTTCTCTCGAGAAAATAGCGACGGCGGGTAGACAAACTGTTGGGCAATTGATAGAAAAGCAAATAATTATGACGATATCTAAGAAAATGATCATGTATATAGGCATCACGTCCAAGATTAGTAGACCGACTCGTGCCTGAATCTACTACTATTACTCCACACATCGACTGCTATCCAGCATGCATCTAGTGTATTAAGTTCATGGAAAAACAGAGTAATGCAATAAGAACGATGACATGATGTAGACAAGATCTATTCATGTAGGAATATACCCCATCTTTTTATCCTTAATAGCAATGATACATGCGTGCCTTGCTGCCCCTTCTGTCATTGGGAAAGGACACCGCAAGATCGATCCCATTACAAATGTTGGGGAACGTAGTAATTCAAAAAAAAATTCCTACGATCACGCAAGAACTATCTAGGAGAAGCATAGCAACGAGACGGGAGAGTGTGTCCACATACCCTCGTAGACCGAAAGCGGAAGTGTTTAGTAACGCGGTTGATCTAGTCGAACGTCTTCACGATCCAACCGATCCAAGTACCGAACGTACGACACCTCTATGTTCAGCACACGTTCAGCACGATGACGTCCCTCGAGCTCTTGATCCAGTAGAGGGTTGAGGGAGAGTTACGTCAGCACGACGGCGTGGCGACGGTGTTGGTGATGTGATCCGCGCAGGGCTTCGCCTAAGCACTACGACAATATGACCGAGGTGGTAAACTGTGGAGGGGGGCACCGCACACGGCTAAGAAAGAACTGTTGTGCCTTTGGGGTGCCCCCTGCCCACGCATATAAAGGAGGGGGGAGGCCGGACCAAGGGGGGCGCGCCATGGGGGGAGTCCTACTAGGACTCCGTTCCTAGTAGGATTCACCCCCCTTTCCTTCCAACAGAGAGGGGAAAGGGGAAGGGAGAGAGAGGGAGAAGGAAAGAGGGGGGCCGCGCCCTCCCCCCTTGTCCAATTCGGATAGGAGCAAGGGGGCGCGCGCCTCCTCCCGTGGCCTGCCTCCTCTCCTCCACTAAGGCCCAATAGGCCCATTAACTTTCCGGGGGAGGGTCTGATAGCCTCCCGGTACTCCCATAAATCCCCGAACCTTATCGGAACCATTCCAATGTCCGTAACCTTCCAATATATCAATCTTTACCTCTCGACCATTTCGAGGCTCCTCGTCATGTCCGTGATCTCATCCGGCACTCCGAACAACCTTCTGTCACCAAAACACATAACTCATAATACAGATTGTCATCGAAAGTTAAGCGTTCTGACTCTACGGGTTCGAGAACTATGTAGACATGACCGAGACATATCTCCAGTCAATAACCAATAGCAGAACCTGGATGCTCATATTGGCTCCTACATATTCTACGAAGATCGTTATCGATTAAACCGCATAACAACATATGTTGTTCCCTTTGTCATCGATATGTTACTTGCCCGAGATTCGATCGTCGTAGTCGGTGTGGAACGACACCTATGGGATCACAAGAATCCCTACTACGGTTGCCGGGGCGCAGGGTTGCGAGAAGAGCATGATTAGTAATCAGCACAAGGATCGTTTACCCAGGTTCATACCTAGTTCAATCTCGTTACTGGCAAGTCTCTTTACTCGTTCTGTAATGCATCATCCCGTAACTAACTCATTAGTCACATTGCTTGAAAGGCTTATACTGATGTGCATTACCGAGAGGGCCTAGAGATACCTCTCTGATGCTTAGAGTGACAAATCCTAATCTCGATCTATGCCAACTCAACAAACTCCATCGGAGACACCTGTAGAGCATCTTTATAATCACCCAGTTGCGTTGTGATGTTTGATAGCACACAAAGTGTTCCTCCGGTATTCGGGAGTTGCATAATCTCATAGTCAGAGGAATATGTATAAGTCATGAAGAAAGCAATGGCACTAAAACTAAACGATCATTATGCTAAGCTACGGATGGGTCTTGTCCATCACATCATTCTCTAATGATGTGATCCCGTTCATCAAATGATAACACATGTCTATGGTTAGGAAACTTAACCATCTTTGATTAACGAGCTAGTCAAGTAGAGGCATACTAGGGACACTCTGTTTGTCCATGTATTCACACATGTGCTAAGTTTCCGGTTAATACAATTCTAGCATGAATAATAAACATTTATCATGATATAAGGAAATATAAATAACAACTTTTTTATTGCCTCAAGGGCATATTTCCTTCAGTCTCCCACTTGCACTAGAGTCAATAATCTAGATTACATAGTAATGATTCTAACACCCATGGAGTCTTGGTGCTGATCATGTTTTGCTCGTGGAAGAGGCTTAGTCAACGGGTCTGCAACATTCATATACGTATGTATTTTGCAAATCTCTATGTCTCCCTCCTTGACTTGATCACGGATGGAATTGAAGCGTCTCTTGATGTGTTTGGTTCTCTTGTGAAATCTGGATTCCTTCGCCAAGGCTATTGCTCCAGTATTGTCACAAAAGATTTTCATTGGACCCGATGCACTAGGTATTACACCTAGATCGGATATGAACTCCTTCATCCAGACCCTTCATTTGCTGCTTCTGAAGCAGCTATGTACTTCGCTTCACACGTAGATCCCGCCACAACGCTCTGCTTGGAACTACACCAACGGATAGCTCCACCATTCAATATAAATAAGTAATCCGGTTTGTGACTTAGAGTCATCCGGATCGGTGTCAAAGCTTGCATCGACGTAACCATTTACGACGAGCTCTTTGTCGCCTCCATAAATGAGAAACATATCCCTTACTCCTTTTTAGGTATTTCAGGATGTTTTTTACCGCTGTCCAGTGAACCACTCCTGGATTACTTTGGTACCTCCCTGCTAAACTTATAGCAAGGCACACATCAGGTCTGGTACACAACATTGCATACATGATAGAACCTATGGCTGAGGCATAGGGAATGAGTTTCATTTTCTCTCTATCTTTTGCAGTGGTCGGGCATTGAGTCTGACTCAACTTCACACCTCGTAACACAGGCAAGAACTCTTTCTTTGACTGATCCATTTTGAACTTCTTCAAAACTTTATCAAGGTATGTGCTTTGTGAAAGTACAATTAAGCGCCTTGATCTATCTCTATAGATCTTGATGCCCAATATATAAGCAGCTTCACCGAGGTCTTTCATTGAAAAATTCTTAGTCAAGTATCCTTTTATGCTATCCAGAAATTATGTATTATTTCCAATCAACAATATGTCATCCACATATAATATTAGAAATGCTACAGAGCTCGAGCTCCCACTCACTTTCTTGTAAATACAGGTTTCTCCAAAAGTCTGTATAAAACCATATGCTTTGATCACACTATCAAAGCGTATATTCCAACTCCGAGAGGCTTGCACCAGTCCATAAATGGATCGCTGGAGCTTGCACACTTTGTTAGCACCTTTAGGATCGACAAAACCTTCTAGTTGCATCACATACAACTCTTCATAGATCGCACCATATCTAATAAAGTACGGCTACGACATTAGGACACACCATTACGCTGTGGTGTTCCAGGTGGCGTGAGTTGCGAAACTATTCCACATTGTTTCAAATGAAGACCATACTCATAACTCAAATATTCACCTCCACGATCAGATCGTAGAAACTTTATTTTCTTGTTACGATGATTTTCCACTTCACTCTAAAATTCTTTGAACTTTTCAAATGTTTCAGACTTATGTTTCATTAAGTAGATATACCCATATCTGCTCAAATCATCGGTGAAGGTCAGAAAATAACTATACCCGCCGCGAGCCTCAACACTCATCGGACCGCATACATCAGTATGACTTATTTCCAATAAGTCAGTTGCTCACTCCATTGTCCCGAAGAACTAAGTTTTAGTCATCTTGCCCATGAGGCATGGTTCGCAAGCATCAAGTGATTCATAATCAAGTGATTCCAAAAGCCCATCAGTATGGAGTTTCTTCATGCGCTTTACACCAATATGACCTAAACGGCAGTGCCACAAATAAGTTGCACTATCATTATTAACTTTGCATCTTTTGCCTTCAATATTATGAATTTGTGTATCACTACAATTGATATTCAACAAAAATAGACCACTCATCAAGGGTGCATGACCATAACAAGATATTACTCATATAAATAGAACAACCGTTATTCTCTGATTTAAATGAATAACCGTCTCACATCAAACAAGATCCAGACATAATGTTCATGCTTAACACTGACACCAAATAATAATTATTCAAGTCTAAAACTACTCCCGACGATAGATGTAGAGGTAGTGTGCCGACGGTGATCACATCGACTTTGGAACCATTTCCCACGCGCATCGTCACCTCGTCCTTAGCCAATCTTTGTTTAATTCGTAGCCCCTGTTTCGAGTTGCAAATATGAGCAACAGAACTAGTATCAAATACCTAGGCGCTACTACGAGCATTAGTAAGGTACACATCAATAACATGTATATCAAATATACCTTTGTTCACTTTGCCATCCTTCTTATCCGCCAAATACTTGGGGCAGTTCCGCTTCCAGTGACCAGTCCCTTTGTAGTAGAAGCACTCAGTCTCAGGCTTAGGTCCAGACTTGGGTTTCTTCACTTCAGCAGCAACTTGCGTGCCGTTCTTCTTGAAGTTCCCCTTCTTCCCTTTGCCCTTTTTCTTGAAACTAGTGGTCTTGTTCACCATCAACACTTGATGCTCTCATATGCTCCATGACGTTCAAAACATCTTTGAAGTCCTGATTCTAAGACGTAAAGCATGGCACACTGAACTATCGATTAGTCATCAGCTTTGCTCTGCCAGACGTTCATAACGTCCGGAGTTGCTCCTGCAGCGGGTCTTGCACCTAGCGGTGCTTCCATGACGTAATTCTTTTGTGCAGCAATGAGAATAATCCTCCAGTTACGGACCCAGTCCGTGTAGTTGCTACCATCATCTTTCAACTTAGCTTTCTCTAGGAACGCATTAAAATTCGAAGGAATGGTAGCACGGGCCATTGATCTACAATAACATAGACATGCGAAAACTATCAGGTACTAAGTTCATGATAAATTAAAGTTCAATTAATCATATTACTTAAGAATTCCCACTTAGATAGACATCCCTCTAGTCATCTAAATGATCACGTGATCCATATCAACTAAACCATGTCCGATCTTCACGTGAGATGGAGTAGTTTTCAATGGTGAACATCACTATGTTGATCATATCTACTATATGATTCACGTTCGACCTTTCGGTCTCAGTGTTCCGAGGCCATATCTGCATATGCTTGGCTCGTCAAGTTTAACCCGAGTATTCTGCACGTGCAAAACTGGCTTGCACCCATTGTATGTGAATGTAGAGCTTATCACACCCGATCATCACGTGGTGTCCCGGCATGACGAACTGTAGCAACGGTGCATACTCAGGGAGAACACTTATACCTTGAAATTTAGCGAGGGATCATCTTATAATGCTACTGCCGTACTAAGCAAAATAAGATGCATAAAGGATAAACATCACATGCAATCGAAATATGTCACATGATATGGCCATCATCATCTTGTTTTGATCTCCATCTCCAAAGCACCGTCATGATCTCCATCGTCACCGGCTTGACACCTTGATCTCCATCGTAGCATCGTTGTCGTCTCACCACCTATTGCTTCCACGACTATTGCTACCGCTTAGTGATAAAGTAAAGCAATTACATGGCGATTGCATTTCATACAATAAAGCGACAACCATAAGGCTCCTGCCAGTTGCCGATAACTTTTACAAAACATGATCGTCTCATACAACAATTTATATCTCATCACGTCTTGACCATATCACATCACAACATGCCCTGCAAAAACAAGTTAGACGTCCTCTACTTTGTTGTTGCAAGTTTTACGTGGCTGCTACGGGCTTCTAGCAAGAACCGTTCTTACCTACGCATCAAAACCACAACGATTTTTCGTCAAGTGTACTGTTTTAACCTTCAACAAGGATCGTCCGTAGTCAAACTCGATTCAAGTAAAGTTGGAGAAACAGATACCCGCCAGCCACCTGTGTGCGAAGCACGTCGGTAGAACCAGTCTCATGAACGCGGTCATGTAATGTCGGTCCGGGCCGCTTCATCCAACAATACCGCCGAATCAAAGTAAGACGTTGGTGGTAAGCACTATGACTATTATCGCCCACAACTCTTTGTGTTCTACTCATGCATATAACATCTACGCATAGACCTGGCTCGGATGCCACTGTTGGGGAATGTAGTAATTCAAAAAAAATTCCTACGATCACGCAAGATCTTTCTAGGAGAAGCATAGCAACGAGACGGGAGAGTGTGTCCACGTACCCTTGTAGGCCGAAAGCGGAAGCGTTTAGTAACGCGGTTGATGTAGTCGAACGTCTTCACGATCCAACCGATCCAAGTACCGAACGTACAGCACCTCCGTGTTCAGCACACGTTCAGCACGATGACGTCCCTTGAGCTCTTGATCTAGTAGAGGGTTGAGGGAGAGTTCCGTCAGCACGACGGCGTTGCGACGGTGTTGGTGATGTGATTCGCGCAGGGCTTCACCTAAGCACTACGACAATATGACCGAGGTGGTAAACTGTGGAGGGGGGCACCGCACACGGCTAAGAAACAACTGTTGTGCCTTTGGGGTGCCCCCTTCCCACGTATATAAAGGACGAGGGGAGGAGGTGGCCAGCCCAAGGGGGGCGCGCCATGGGGGGAGTCCTACTAGGACTTCGTTCCTACTAGGATTGGCCCCCTTTCCTTCCAGCGGAGAGGGGGAAAGGGGAAGGGAGAGAGAGGGAGAAGGAAAGAGGGGGGCCGCGCCCCCTCCCCTTGTCCAATTCGGATTGGGGCAAGGGGGCGCGCTCCTCCTCCCGTGGCCTGCCTCCTCTCCTCCACTAAGGCCCAATAGGCCCATTAACTTTCTCGGGGGGGGGGGGGGGGGTCTGATAGCCTCCCGGTACTCCGATAAATCCCCGAACCTTATCGGAACCATTCCGATGTCCGTATATAACCTTCCAATATATCAATCTTTACCTCTCGACCATTTCGAGACTCCTCGTCATGTCCGTGATCTCATCCGGGACTTTGAACAACCTTCGGTCACCAAAACACATAACTCATAATACAAATCGTCATCGAACGTTAAGCGTGCGGACCCTATGGGTTCGAGAACTATGTAGACATGACCGAGACATATCTCCAGTCGATAACCAATAGCGGAACCTGGATGCTCATATTGGCTCCTACATATTCTACGAAGATCTTTATCGGTCAAACCGCATAACAACATACGTTATTCCCTTTGTCATCGATATGTTACTTGCCCGAGATTCGATAGTCGGTGTCGGTGTGGAACGACACCTATGGGATCACAAGAATCCCTACTACGGTTGCCGGGGCGCAGGGTTGCGAGAAGAGCAGGATTAGTAATCAGCACAAGGATCGTTTACCCAGGTTCGGGCCGCGAGGATGCATAAAACCCTAGTCCTGCTTTGGTGGCTGTATTTCAGAGAGTTCTTGAGCTCCCGAACTAGCTATGGTGGGTGCGTGGTTTCAAAGGGCCGAATCCTCCTCCAGTACGCCATGGGCCTCCTTTTATAATCGAAAGGGGCTGCCACAGTGGCACACAGGAGGTAGAAAGGCATACAGTGCTACGAGCTTATCGCTCGTATTACAGGACAAGACACATTTAATGCGCCGCTGAGGTGTCCCCTAGCTTTATCGGGGACGGGAGCGAGGCCTGTCCCGTCCGTCGCCGCTCCTCCTCGCTTCGACACGCGCCCTGGCCAGCGATGCGTGCGGCGCCATGTAGGCAGGCAGGCAGCTGAGGTGGCGCGGTGGCAGGGTCTTCATGAAGATCTGCATGCCGCCACGCAGGCGCTTGATGAGTTGGCCCGGGAGCTGCATGTTGCCATGCAGGTGCCTGCCCAGCTGGTTGGGCTGGCAGCTGCATGCGAATGGCGGTGGAGACTTGGCTGGTGCGGGCCTGGCAGTGGCCCTGTTGGCGTCCTTGGTGAGAGGACACACATAAGCGCGACACGTTGTTGGGCCAGGCCCAAAATGGTGCGCGGGCAGGCGGGGCGGTTTTTACCACGGTAATTTTCCGTTCGCCGCGCTTCCCCACGACCCGCGTCGAACGCGCGACGTGGGGGAGTGGCGCATGATTTGGGCGGCATGCGTGGGGCGGTTTCTGCAGGCATGCGTCACATCGCGATACAGGGGCGGCTCGCGCCTTCCCCATGAAGAGGGAGAGGCGTAAAGGCGCGGCCCATTTACGGAATGGGGCCAGGTTGCGGTCTTCAAGGCATCCACACCCCATGATCACGGGGTGGGGAGAGGTCGCTTCACTCGTCCCCTCGGTTCTGCACGTTCGCCACGCGTCCTTCATGCGCCTGGGGTGGCAAGCGGTGGAGGCGGGAAACCGGGCTATCGCTGGTTGGGGCAGCGGGTCGGTCTCGATTCCCTAAGCCTCTGGTGGCTGGATTGGCCGAGCGGGGCGGCCGAGCCCCGACCCCGCCCCTTTATAAGGAGAGGGAAGGGGGGATGGCATCCCGCATTCTTCTATCTTCTACCTCCTCCTGCTTCTGCTTCTTCCTCTTATCCGCCATGGAGAAAGGGAACCCCGGTCCCTTGACGGTGGCGGCGAGGTCGCCGCTCGACAGCGCGTCCCTCCTCCTCCTGAGCCCGCGATAGTGGAGCCGGCCGCGAGGGGAAGGGGGAGGGGGCGAGGCCGTGGGCGAAGCTGTGGCAGAGGTCATGGTGCTCGGGGAAGAGGAGGACGGGGCGGCGCGCCGGCCTCGCCCCCGCCAATGATGCCTTTCCCGATGGAGGGCCACATCGGAGACCAGCCCCACGAGTTCTTCATCAGGCTGCGCCGGCCTCCACGTCACCGTCTTCGTCTTCCCGCCCCGTTTGCTCGGGAGATGGAGTGTGCCCCGCCCCAGACCCTTAGGTTGCACATGAGGGGCTATGGGAATGGGGGCACGCGGGTCGAAGTCGACTTCCCGGCTCCTCGTGTCATGTACCTCCTCCGTGGATGGAAGACGTTCGCTCGCATCCACATCCTGACGGCGGGGCTCGTCCTCTACTTCAAATAAATGGAGGACGGGTTGCTCTCCGTCAAGGTCTTCGGAGAGTTTGGAACTCGCCTGAAGTGCTGCGTGGAGAGCTCCTCCGACGAAGACTCCGACGATGGAAGCTCTTCCTCGAGCGAAAGTGACGAGGAGGACAGCGGGGCAGATGACGGGGACGAGTCCGACTAGGCGTCGGACGCCCCGCGCCTGGGCGGGTGCGGCAGCAGCAGCATCTGCACCTGGCCGCTCCTCCGACGGAGTTTTGCCGGGGAGGGGCCAGCTCCTTGAACTTCTCGGGGCCGTCTCCTTGGGCGGCTGGCGTTGGGAGGCTGCGGAAGGGGAAGAGGGCGGGCGGTAAGGCCGTCAACTCGGAGTACGCGGACACCGACGCCTTCGTCGCGTGTCCGGCGTCCTGCCGCCTCGTCTTCCAGCTCCTTTCCCGGCACCGTCATCACCGGCCCACCCTTGGGTAGCCACCGAGGTGTTCTCTTGGTGCTTTCTGCTGCTCGCAGCTCGCCTAGGCGCCCCTTTTGCCCTTTCGCCTTCTTGACCTGCCTCCTGAGGAGAGGGACAAGAAAGGGATTACGGGCATCTCATCTCTTTTTCCGTTTGTAAGCCCTCGGGCCTTCGTTAAATTTAGAACTTGTAATCCCCTTGCTCATGTTTTTCATTCCGTACGGACTGTACCTGTGTGGGATGTTTTTAATGAAAAGGGATGTTTGCCGGGTTTTTCGTTCGTGGGTAGATCCCGCGACAAGGAGTGAATCCTTGTTACTATTTAAGATAAACGTTTTTCGCCCGGCAACAGGCCTTGCCGTCCCCCTCATTTCGCTCGACCATTCTCGCGCTCTTTGCGGAGGCAGGGATGAAGTGGGCTTAGGCTCCTCGTTCTATCTCCTTGCCGCCGTGGCTACAACCAAATCCGGACCCAGGAGATAATCCTTAGGTATAGGAAAAAGGGGAGCACGGTAGCCTGGAGATAAAACGAGGTTTCACATGCCCCAGTTCCGTTCCGAAATGCATGACAGAGGACGAAAGACTTATCTAGATTTGCAGTCCCCGGCAACCTTGTCTTGCCGCGGTTGGATCCTTGTACTTGCAGCCCCCGGCAACTCTGGTTTGCCGGGGTCGGGATGCCGGTCCGTTCCTTTCTTCCAAGTAGCTCAGCAGAAGTGCCCATGTGCCCTGCGAACCAAAGGAGGACAGAAAAGAACAGAGAGACGCGCACTCGACCTCTAGGCTAGGGGTTAGTCGCTGCTAAGCACTATCAAACCTAACCAAGGAAGAGACTCGACCTAGCATGCATGCTATAACTTAGGGCGCCAACGCTTCATTTATTTGTGCTTAGGGTCTGCGCCTGGCTTTGTACAAAGGGTTACATGCCTTGCCGGCAAGGCTTGTACAAAAGGTGGCTTGTCGGGGGGCCCGGCAAGCCGCGCCTTATGGGTAAAACTTGCGAAGATGCTCGATGTTCCAGGAGTTGCTCACTGGAACGACATCTTCGGTCTCCAGGCGGACTGCGCCAGGCCTGGTGACTCGTATTACCCGATAAGGGCCTTCCCACTTCGGCGTCAACTTGTTGGAATTCTTGGCCGACTGAACGCGCCGAAGAACAAGGTCGCCTTCCTCAAAGCTTCGGGCATGAACCTTGCGGCTATGGTAGCGGCGCAAGGCTTGCTGGTAGCGTGCTGCTCTCACAGCCGCCTGAAGACGATCTTCCTCAAGGAGCGTCGCGTCATCTTGCCGCAACTGCTCTTGCTCAAGCTCATCATAAGCGAGCACTCGAGGTGACCCGTATATGAGTTCCGTGGGGAGAACTGCCTCCGCCCCATATACTAGGGCAAAGGGTGTCTGACCGGTGGCTCGATTTGGCGTCGTCCTGATCGACCAAAGAACCGCCGGCAACTCATCAATCCAACGCCTTCCGCTCTTGTGCAGCCTGTCAAAGGTCTTCGTTCTCAGGCCTCGCAACACTTCAGCATTCGCCCTCTCTGCTTGGCAGTTGCTCGGGGGTGTGCCACGGAAACAAAACAGACCTTGCTGTTGAGGTCTTGTGTAACGCCCATGATGCGGCTATATCTCCCACATGTCGAGGCCTTGCTGGAGGAGTTTTATTCAAAGCGAAATATCAAGGGGGTCCCATAAATCACCCAACCGCGTAAGGAACGCAAAATCAAGGAACATAACACCGGTATGACGGAAACTAGGGCGGCAAGAGTGGAACGAAACACCAAGCATAAGGCCGAGCCTTCCACCCTTTACCAAGTGTATAGATGCATTAATTAAAATAAGAGATATTGTGATATCCCAACATATCCATGTTCTAACATGGAACCAACTTAATCTTCACCTGCAACTAGCAACGCTATAAGAGGGGCTGAGCAAAAGCGGTAACATAGCCAAACAACGGTTTGCTAGGAAAGGTGGGTTAGAGGCTTGACATGGCAATATGGGAGGCATGATAAGCAAGTGGTAGGTAGCGCGGCAAAGCAATAGAGCGAACAACTAGCAAGAAAAGATAGAAATGATTTCGAGGGTATGGTCATCTTGCCTGAAATCCCGCTAGGAAGAAGAACGAGTCCATGACGAAGACAAACGGACGTAGTCGAACGAATCCCCACAACTTCGGAACGAAACTGAAGCTAACGAGAGAAGCAACCCGGAAAGAAACAAACAACATAGTAAACAACCACCACATACACATGGCATGATGCAAAAACAAATATGATGCATGTCCGGTTTAATGAGGTATGGCATGGAAAAGTGCAACAAACAACACTACAAATTAAGTGGAGCTCAATATGCAACGAGTTGCATATTGACGAAACACCACATCAATTATTTAGTTCTCTCTCGGTTATGTACCCAACAAAGTTAAATGTTGATTAACATGGCAAGAGGTGAGACATAAGTAAACTACACGGTTTAGGCAATTTAAATGAGGCCGGAAACATCAAACGACAATTCCGATAAATCCTCATGTCATTTAGCAATTAAATACAAACACAATTTTAAGCATTTTAAATGTTGTTATCATGATGCGGATGACATATGCAAGTTTTAAGCATTTTTTATGAAAATGTTGACTTGAGCAAGATACAAGTCATTTGTCATCGTGGCGGAAAAAAAAGGGGTGCCACGGCAACGAATCTGAAAATGATGCCACGGCATCATATCGGTTCCGGTAGCTCATGGAGACATCGGTGCAAAAGGAAGCATGGCATGAGCGTGGCAAGTAAGGTGGTGGGGTGATCCCGGTTACCGGGTTCCCACGAGATGATGGCATGGCAACGAGGAGGAACATGCAAGCGACAATTTCGAACACGGTGCAAACGCGGGCATCTCATGCATCGCAAACATTCGTTCTCGAAAGGTCATCTTGGCGGTTATACCTTTGAAGCGTGCGTTTCGGAACGGATCAAGTTCGGTACGATGTAGAGGAAGTAGTCGTTCACGGGTCGTCGTGGGAAGTAGTTGTACACGTTTCGTAGATGAACTTGGCGTAAACGTGCGGTAGTCGAACTTGGCGACGGTAGTGGTAGACGTTTTCTTGTCGAATCCGAGCGACGGTAGTCGTACACGACATGTTGTGGAAGTAGTGGTACACATTATCATAGAGGAACTTGACAGAATCCAGTCCCCGGGGTCGTCGCGGTACTTGTAGCTCGTGTAACTCCACCGTTTGTTGCATAATCGTACATGGGTCTCGGGTCTTGGTCCTGAACTTGAGGAAGTCAACAGTAACGGGGCGCGATGCAGGGACTTGGCGCGATGCAGGGGCGACGGCCGCGGGACTTGGCGCGATGCAGGGCATCGAGAAGAGGAGCGTGCTCGCTCGGGCATGGAGCTGGACGCGTTCAACGCGCGGGGCGCGTGTGCGGGCGGTTCGAGCAGGCAGCAGCGCTGCTCATCCTCCTCGGTTGAGGCCGAGGTGAAATGGGGATGGCGGGCAGACTTGGCGCGGAGCAAGGAGGACCGGCGGGGACGCGGTCGAGGAGGAGGCCGACGTCGCGGAGGACGGTGGCACGGTCGGGCGCAGAAGGGAGCTTGAGGAGGAGCTCGGGGAAGCGATAGCGTTCCATGGCGGCGGAGGCAGTCGCGGTGGGCGGCGTGGGAAGAGCACGGCCGACGCGCTTGAGGGCCGGCACGGTGGCCTCCATGGCCGGCGGCCATGCGGTTCGCGCAAGGTGAAGGGGCACCATGAGATGGGGCCTGCAGAGGGGAGGAGGCACGGCGGAGCGGAGAGCTCGGGGCGCCGGCGGTGGCCTCGGGAAGGAGAAGAGGGGCTTAGCGCGTTGGTGCGAGGAGGAGGCAGAGGGGATCGGGGACGAGGAGCGGCGCTACTCTCTCCCTGTCTCTCTCTGACGGCGCACGCACAGGAGGGAGGAAGGGATCGATGGGGGAGATGGGGATCGATGCAGGGAGGCTAGGGTTAAGAGCAGGTGTGGGAGGCTGGGCCTAGGAGATGGGCCTTAGGGAAAAATAGGATGGGCCGGCCTGGAGCAGCTCCATCTCCCTCTCTACCTCTTTTAAACATTCTAGCAGGAAAGAAATAGAGAGAAGAAAAGAAAGAGAGGGTTAGGGAAAGATGTTGGACCCGCGGATAATTTCCCCGGACTCACAAAAATGTGCTTGTTCCGAGAAAATAGAAAAGGCCATGATTGAAAGATTTGAATTCAAACTCATTTGATTTAAATACAAATGATTTGAATAGGAAGTGAGGGTTGGGAAGGACCAAAAATGTTTGGATTTTTGGTGGAGCTCCGGAATATGATGAAAGAATATATGGCAAGATTGGAGACCAAGAATTAAGATAACAAAGGCATTGGGATTATTTGCAAGTGTGTTATGGAGATTTCCAAATTAAGGAATATTTAATATAGCTCCCTAATATTGGGAGGATATGTTATAAAGAGAAGTCACCATGTGCATTTCCCTTGATTTAAATGGATCGAAGATCCATGCAATTTACTTAGTTGAGTTTTAAAAATTAAATGACATGATGCAATGAAAAATAAAAGAGCAAGCACAAAAGAAACACACGGTGATCACGAAAATATGGAAGTCTTCTGAAGCATCGGTCTTGGGGCGTTACAACACTCCACCACTACAAGAGGATCTCGTCCCGAGATCTAGGATGGCACCGGAGAGAAACGGAAGAGGAAGAGGTAAAACAAAGTCGCTTCTTTGACAAACGAGTGAAACCACGAACCTTGAGAGGTTAAATAATTTAAAGAAGAATACAATGGAGATGAATGCGATTGCAAACACTCCATTAGATAAGAGGAACCTGGGATACGACGAGAGCCAAGAGGTTAAGTGACAAGATAGATATTTAAACCACTCCGGTTAAAACAAGATAGGGAAGGAATAAGAATGATATAATTTGGGCAGCACTCCGACTGTAAATGGAAGGAATTGAACATGAACTTTACAAGATGAGAGGATACTCGATGAAATTAACAACACATTGCCTCCGGAACTAATGAAAGAATGGCACAAGGGGTAAGAAAGATTTCAGACAACACTCCGGTTGAGGAAGGAGACAAAACTTGATAAGATGAGAGAACTCGAATGAAAACACGACACTCCGGCTAAACGGACGAGAAAGGAAAAATTACATGATCTTGACAAAACAAGATGATTGGTCGAAGAGAGCAACATCACAAAGCCTCCGGAAGAAATACATAATAGAAGATAGATCCTTGGAATAAAGAATGGAGAAGAAAATGACAACTTCTGCCACAAATGAGCTTGGAAAGCACCCTTCCAAGAAGGTTATAACGGAGTTGTTTGAAAAATCAACAACTAAAAGAACAAGCTTGTTGAGGGCTTATGGAACACATCTCAAAATTATGACATGAAATTTTGCCACTAACGAAAACAAATGATTAGATTGATATCAACAAGGAGACGAGAAACTTATTTCACCGGGAGGACAAATGAAGAACTTGGGTCATTTGTAAGCACCATAAATAGCAACAATCCTTAGGGAAAGCTTAAGGTGAAATATAACCCAAGATAACTCCAATGAAGAGATTGGTGGATTTAAAATATCTCATTCTTGACAACATGTGGAACATGGAACATGGATGGAAATTGTCAAGAAGGACATAACACCACCTCAAAAGATAAGAGAGAAAGAATTGCACTTTGAAATGCAAGATGAAGAATACTTGAACTCCTCAAAACAACACATGTGTTGAGCACCATGTTTATTTAAGAGTATAGCTTGGCGGATCATAACTTCGAGAGAATTCTTGAAGAACAATTGAAGAATGAAAGGAATCCTCGATGAGCCACCATGTTGATCCTCCATGAAGAACTCCGATAATAAAAGAATGATCAAACGAAAGGGAAAGTTGAAAAGAACTCCGGGAGAATCCTTGCAATGATTAGATGAAGCTTTGAAATGATATAATTGAAATAACTTGGAGCTCCGGAAAGAAAAATGAACAAGTGAGATCAAGAATTTTTATGAATCTCCGGAATAAGGAATTAAATCACTTGGATGAAACAAGAATAAGAATTACATTATGCTTAGCCTTCACAGATTTAGATTGATGACAAGCAACGGATTCTGCATACTACTTATTTTCGTAGAAAGGATTAAGATAGATATTGCGCAAACTTGGGAAGGTCTTCAACGAACCACCGGTAACAACGGAAGAGAATTTGGAAAAGAACGAATGAATTGATACGATAACAACGGAAGAGAATTCTTGAATGAACCACCGTAAAAATTGAAAATGAAAGTAGCAAAGGCACAATTCGTCGGGAAGAATTAGAAAACGAATAAAGATACTTGACAGAATTTAGATACATGAGAACGAAGCGATCGTGAACTGATTAGAGGATATTTGAACGATACACCGGAAGAATTCGAGAACGAGAGCTGAAAGCTGAGAACGAAGAAATCTTCTGAAAAGATGGCCTTTGGATGATCAAGAAACGAAAACAACTCATGAAATGCTCCGGATGGGTATGAGAAGAATTCTCACAATCGAAAACAATTATGAGAGGATGGCATAAGCTAGAACTATGAATCTTCAAGAGAACGGACCAAGATTTAGGAGAAATTCTTCTTCGGTCTTCAAATGTTGAGAATGACGATGAGAAACACCACCATGAATTATTGAGGCACACCGGAATGAAAATTAGAAAGGTTGAACCAACGACGAAAAGATTTTGAAAGATCTTGGAGAAAGACATATGACTGATGATGACTCATTCTTACGTCAAACTTTGAAAAGAATTTTAGAAGCTCCGGGAAAATTAGAAGAGTCAGGTAAGATCCTGGAAAAGACCTGTGGGTTAGGGTCCACTCAAAAGAAACACCGTTGAAAAGATTACTTGAAAAGGAGATAGCACCGGTTGAGTTAAATGGCTTGAATGAGGTAACAACCTCGAAATAGTTAGAATTGATGCGGAGTGGAAACACGAATCTTCAAAGATATCTTCAGCACTCCGGAACAATTGAATAGCAAGGGGCAAATGATTAAGAGATATACCAGCATGAGAAAGCATTTGAAAGGAGGAAAGGGCTATAATCAACACTGAAAGCTTCAATTGAATCCACCGGAAAAGAATACGAGAATGAAGAATGATAATCTTCAAGCTTCGTTAGTATCTTCATGGGAAATCATCGGATCAGAACATTGATTGAAAAGAGTGAAGAGACTTCACATGAATAAATGGATACATGATTAAAATATAAGAGTCCTTGAAGAAAAGGTTGGGAGGGCGGGAAAAACAAAGACAACTTGGGACGGATGAAGCAAACACCGTTGCAAAGAACTGAGAATTGATCTCGCGAATGTTGAAATGATCGGATCCACTTGAAAAGAGCACGTCGGTTGGAAAGAATTGGCATGACAATCTCGATGATCACGAAGGATTGGTATTCACGTAGAAGTATGAGAACACCGCTTAGGATAAGGTATGGAATCAACACTTGTCATTGAAGCAACTCGAATACCACAAAAACAAAACAAAACAAAGGATTGGCTTGCAGAATAGGCCGGAAAAAACATATGATAGAGATTTCGTCCGAAGTTTTCGTGGTGGGGCCCACATGGGCTCGATCGTACAGCACCATCATGTACAAGGCAGTGCACATGACATACGAAGCGTCCCCGAGTCGGCATAGCCAAGGACTCTTTAAGACACTACGAGACCACTGTAAAACCAATCGTGGATAGGCGGACCACTAGACGTCGAACCCCCAATCTCATATCATGCATCTGTCGGAAAGATCTGGAGCTACTTGAATTCCCACTTATAAACTCCCGAAACTTTCTGGTTATGCAATCAGGTGTTGGGGATACAGGGGACACAAAATATATCACCCAAACTAACAATACCTAGATCCAGCTGTATCCATCCTTCAATACATAACCAAGAAACCTTCGGAAATCATTTACCTCAACCTTCAAAAAGCATCTGTTATACGAGTTATGGCAATACTCCCGAACTCCCGCCCCAGTACTGGGTGGCGTCGAGGTGATCTCACCAACAACTGCATAAAAGAGATTTTCGATGTCGGCGAAACTCAGGTATTCCAGAACTGCAACGATAAAATTGTGACGACAACACCTCGGAGCTCAACTCCCCGGGACACTGCCACAACCCCTAAATGTCAGGAGGCACCAAGAACAATGTTCTCGTCACAAAACCATCGGAACGATTCTAAGATACCCGCGTGATCCTAAATTTTTTTTAGTGAAATTTGAGGACAGAAAAGTCAAAACTTCTACGTCAGGAGGCCTCACCAGAGCGACGAAGGGACCGAGGAGTAAAAAGAATCCTACTCTCCGATATATATAATCCTAAGACTCAAAACATTTTTTTGTTCTAGACTCAATAACGCCAGCGATTCGATCAAGCAGGGGGCTCCTAAGTCGGGGATGGCTCTGATTACCAACTTGTAACGCCCACGATGCGGCTATATCTCCCACGTGTCGAGGCACGACTTAGAGGCATAACCGCATTGTGGTTTTGTCGCAAGAAGGGTCATCTTCACACAATCCCATGTAATGAACAAGAATAGGATAAAGAGTTGGCTTACAATCGCCACTTCACACAAATACATAAATAAATCATACATCAAACAGAGTACACACATAGGTCCGACTACGGAACCAAAAGAAAAGAAGACAACCCAACTGCTAGATCCCTGATCGTCCCAACTGGGCTCCACTACTGATCAACAGGGAACGAAACAACACAACGAACAAGAGCTTCATCGAGCTCCCACTTGAGCTCGGTTGCGTCATTTGCACTGGTCTCGTCGGCACTTGCAACTGTTTTGTAGAATCTGTGAGTCACGAGGACTCAGCAATCTCACACCCGCGAGATCACGACTATTTAAGCTTAGGGGTAGGAAAGGGTAAGGTGGTGAGGTTGCAGCAGCGACTAAGCATATATGGTGGCTAACATACGCAAATAAGAGCGAGAAGGGGAGCAACGGAACGGTCATCAACTAGTAATGATCAAGAAGTGATCCTGAACTCCTACTTACGTCAAACACAACCCAAAAGCCGTGTTCACTTCCCGGACTCCGCCGAAAAGAGAACATCACGGCTACACACGCGGTTGATGCGTTTTAATTAAGTCGAGTGTCAAGTTCTCTACAACCGGATATTAACAAATTCCCATCTGCCACATAACCGCGGGCATGGCTCTCGAAAGTTTATACCCTGCAGGGGTGTCCCAACTTAGCCCATTATAAGCTCTCACGGTCAACGAAGGATATTCCTTCTCCCGGGAAGACCCGATCAGTCTCGGAATCCCGGTTTACAAGACATTTCGATAATGGTAAAACAAGACCAGCAAAGCCGCCCGATGTGCCGACAAATCCCGATAGGAGCTGCACATATCTCGTTCTCAGGGCACACCGGATAAGTCAAGCTACGAGTAAAACCAGACCTCGAGTTTCCCCGAGGTGGCCCCGCAGGCTGCTCGGTTCAGACCAACACTCGAAGGAGCACTGGCCCGGGGGGGGTCTAAAATAAAGATGACCCTTGAGTCTGCAGAACCCAAGGGAAAAGGGGATAGGTGGTAGCAAATGGTAAAACCAAGGTTGGGCCTTGCTGGAGGAGTTTTATTCAAAGCGAACTATCAAGGGGGTCCCATAAATCACCCAACCGCGTAAGTAACGCAAAATCAAGGAACATAACACCGGTATGACGGAAACTAGGGCGGCAAGAGTGGAACGAAACACCAGGCATAAGGCCGAGCCTTCCACCCTTTACCAAGTGTATAGATGCATTAATTAAAATAAGAGATATTGTGATATCCCAACATATCCATGTTCTAACATGGAACCAACTTAATCTTCACCTGCAACTAGCAACGCTATAAGAGGGGCTGAGCAAAAGCGGTAACATAGCCAAACAACGGTTTGCTAGGAAAGGTGGGTTAGAGGCTTGACATGGCAATATGGGAGGCATGATAAGCAAGTGGTAGGTAGCGCGGCAAAGCAATAGAGCGAACAAGTAGCAAGAAAAGATAGAAATGATTTCGAGGGTATGGTCATCTTGCCTGAAATCCCGCTAGGAAGAAGAATGAGTCCATGACGAAGACAAACGGACGTAGTCGAACGAATCCCCACAACTTCGGAACGAAACTGAAGCTAACGAGAGAAGCAACCCGGAAAGAAACAAACAACATAGTAAACAACCACCACATACACATGGCATGATGCAAAAACAAATATGATGCATGTCCGGTTTAATGAGGCATGGCATGGAAAAGTGCAACAAACAACACTACAAATTAAGTGGAGCTCAATATGCAACGAGTTGCATATTGACGAAACACCACATCAATTATTTAGTTCTCTCTCGGTTATGTACCCAACAAAGTTAAATGTTGATTAACATGGCAAGAGGTGAGACATAAGTAAACTACACGGTTTAGGCAATTTAAATGAGGCCGGAAACATCAAACGACAATTCCGATAAATCCTCATGTCATTTAGCAATTAAATACAAACACAATTTTAAGCATTTTAAATGTTGTTATCATGATGCGGATGACATATGCAAGTTTTAAGCAATTTTTATGAAAATGTTGACTTGAGCAAGATACAAGTCATTTGTCATCGTGGCGGAAAGAAAGGGGTGCCACGGCAACGAATCCGAAAATGATGCCACGGCATCATATCGGTTCCGGTAGCTCATGGAGACACCGGTGCAAAAGGAAGCATGGCATGAGCGTGGCAAGCAAGGTGGTGGGGTGATCCCGGTTACCGGGTTCCCACGAGATGATGGCATGGCAACGAGGAGGAACATGCAAGCAACAATTTCGAACACGGTTGAAACGCGGGCATCTCATGCGTCGCAAACATTCGTTCTCGAAAGGTCATCTCGGCGGTTATACCTTTGAAGCGTGCGTTTCGGAACGGATCAAGTTCGGTACGATGTAGAGGAAGTAGTCGTTCACGGGTCGTCGTGGGAAGTAGTTGTACACGTTTCGTAGATGAACTTGGCGTAAACGTGCGGTAGTCGAACTTGGCGACGGTAGTGGTAGACGTTTTCTTGTCAAATCCGAGCGACGGTAGTCGTACACGACATGTTGTGGAAGTAGTGGTACACATTATCATAGAGGAACTTGACAGAATCCAGTCCCCGGGGTCGTCGCGGTACTTGTAGCTCGTGTAACTCCACCGTTCGTTGCATAATCGTACATGGGTCTCGGGTCTTGGTCCTGAACTTGAGGAAGTCAACAGTAACGGGGCGCGATGCAGGGACTTGGCGCGATGCAGGGGCGACGGCCGCGGGACTTGGCGCGATGCAGGGCATCGAGAAGAGGAGCGTGCTCGCTCGGGCATGGAGCTGGACGCGTTCAACGCGCGGGGCGCGCGTGCGGGCGGTTTGAGCAGGCAGCAGCGCTGCTCATCCTCCTCGGTTGAGGCCGAGGTGAAATGGGGCATGGCGGGCAGACTTGGCGCGGAGTAAGGAGGACCGGCGGGGACGCGGTCGAGGAGGAGGCCGACGTCGCGGAGGACGGTGGCACGGTCGGGCGCAGAAGGGAGCTTGAGGAGGAGCTCAGGGAAGCGATAGCGTTCCATGGCGGCGGATGCAGTCGCGGCGGGCGGCGGGGGAGGAGCACGGCCGACGCGCTTGAGGGCCGGCACGGTGGCCTCCATGGCCGGCGGCCGTGCGGTTCGCGCAAGGTGAAGGGGCGCCATAAGATGGGGCCTGCAGAGGTGAGGAGGCACGGCAGAGCGGGGAGCTCGGGGCGCCGGTGGTGGCCTCGGGAAGGAGAAGAGGGGCTTAGCCCGGTGGTGCGAGGAGGAGGCAGAGGGGATCGGGGACGAGGAGCGGCGCTACTCTCTCCCTGTCTCTCTCCGACGGCGCACGCACAGGAGGGAGGAAGGGATCGATGGGGGAGATGGGGATCGATGCAGGGAGGCTAGGGTTAAGAGCAGGTGTGGGAGGCTGGGCCTAGCAGATGGGCCTTAGGGAAAAATAGGATGGGCCGGCCTGGAGCAGCTCCATCTCCCTCTCTACCTCTTTTAAACATTCTAGCAGGAAAGAAATAGAGAGAAGAAAAGAAAGAGAGGGTTAGGGAAAGATGTTGGACCCGCGGATAATTTCTCCGGACTCACAAAAATGTGCTTGTTCCGAGAAAATAGAAAAGGCCATGATTGAAAGATTTGAATTCAAACTCATTTGATTTAAATACAAATGATTTGAATAGGAAGTGAGGGTTGGGAAGGTCTAAAAATGTTCGGATTTTTGGTGGAGCTCCTGTAACACCCCAAAAAATTTATTTGGTTTTATCAAATTCTTTGTTTGATTTGAAGGAGGTTATTTAATTTTTTTTAAAAGGACTCTCCTTCTAAAAAAATTTCTTTTATGACAAGTATTTTTCCTTGGGTTCATCCAAAACTTGATCTTTGGTCTTGAGGGTTTTCATCTTGTGTTGGCTCAACACAAATGTTTTTCATTGGGAAAGTTTTTGAAAATCTTTTCTTTTAAAAAAATAGCCCTATGGCTTATGGGGTGATCCTTCCCCTTTCAAAAATTATCTCTTGCCATGACCTAAGTTGAAATCCCCCTCCCAAAAGCCATCTTCCCACTTTGTGTCAAGTCAAGCTTCAAATCCAGCAAGTTTAACTCCTCCTTAAAAATTATTTCCATTTATTTTAAATCAAAAATCTTTTCTGTCTCCTAATTTGGCCCATAGAGATTTACAAAGGAACCACTAGAATTCCTTTGAGTTTTGATTCCAAACAAGTTTCCCTGGCTAGTCCTTAGAACCCTCAACCAAGATCCATGAAGATCCACTAGTCCACAGTTCAATATTTTCAAAATGTACTTGCTGCAAGTTTGGACCATATTTGCCAATTTTGGTGAAATTCATTTGTTTTCTTCTCCTAAAAATCTGAGAAAAATCAGGCAGCCTCTAGATGCATCAAGAGGTCACCTCACCAAGTCCCAGCTCCAGAAAAATTTTCCTCGTGCCCAAAACATATCGTCGAACACCTGGCATGCACTGTTCCTGTCAAAATTCAGAGTTTCAGAGAACAGTTGCAGGTGTCAGTGTCGTTTTCTTCAGAACCTCACGTCGATCTCGCCAGTAACTGCAGTGTCGCCTTGCTCCCTGTTCCTCCTTCTTATCCACCGCGCGGCATGGTCGCCTGGATGGTTGCGGGCGTCGGCGGCGAGCTGGCAGAGGTGCATCGCCCCGTGAGCGGCGGCAGCAGCACTCGCTGCGGCTGCCAGAGAGGCGCAGCGAGGGACGGAGCCGTCCAGCACCGCCCAAACCACCAGAGGCCACCGCGTGGCCGTCCCCTTCCCTGTGCGCGCTGCAGAGCCATCGTCGTGAACTGGAAGGCACGGAGCGCGCTGCCTGCCGCCGACGTGCCCGTACGGCCGCTCCGTCGAGGGCCGGAGTGTCACCCAAGTCCGACTGAGATTTTAACTAAGAAACGGAACCCGTGGACCGTCACGTTGATGCCCAATCACCTAAACCCCCATCCCGACCACTGCCTCGCCATAATCGCCCGCCGGAGTTATCCGTTCACGGCAACCACCTCGGGTCGACTATAAAAGGAGGCCCCGAGCTCGATCTCGACCACGCACCATCACTCCACCCCACCAGAACCACGCCCAGCCACTGGAGAGACCTCGGGGAGGCCTTCTTCCCCAACTCCGGCCGCCCCGACCCGCTTCGGGATCCGGCAAAATTTGCTCAAGTGCGTGCACCCCCACCTCTCAATCCATGCCAGTAGCCTCCTAGTGCATCCACCTCTCTAACCCGCGCCCAAATTTGAAGTTTGCAGCTCCCGCCGGTGAGTTTCATCCTCGCCCGAACCACCGTCCACCGGAGATAAGGCCGCCGTCGACGTGGTGCTCGCCGACGGCCAAGTCCACCACCCACCGACGCGGAAGGACACAGTGAACCCGTAGGTACCCTCCGATCCCCCTACCTCGCCGTGGATCAACGCCGGCGACCACCGCAGCCCTCGGGTGCCGGCGAACTCTGTTCGAAGTTTGAACCTGACGGGTGGGACCCCCCGTCAGCCTCTCTCTCTTATTCGAACCATTTTCTGAAGGCGCCTTCGGGCAAAGTGCGTTTTCCTTCTGGGCTGGCGTATTTCCTACCGAAACGTTTTTTGCTTTTTCAAACTAGCCCCTGGGTCTTTTCTGTTTCATCACAAATTAGTCCTTGGACTAAAACCCTTATATCTTTTAAACAAAAGATGCTTTTTGATTGATTCTTTTTTTGTCAGTCTTATATTTTTGTCTAGTGTTTTATAGTATTTATTTGAAATTTTTTTGGAATAATTTTTATACACACACGGTATTCACGTTAGTATACGGTTTCTTTATACCATAGATACCGGAGGAGGTGACGGAACCGCGAACTTCGCCGAGCTAGACTCCGACTACTCCGAACCAGGCAAGCATGTTTGAACCTTTGATATGATGAGTGTTTTGCATGTTTGCTTGAACAGTTTATGCATGGCATGTTTATTTGGGCATCAGTGGTGTTATGTTGCATGCAAGGCAACTACCAGTATGCTTCGAAACTTGATGTGATCTTTTGATGGGAGATAACCTGATCATGTGGTGACATGAGAGGTGGTAAGATGGTATTGTTGAAGCATGCCAGTCTTATGTCAACCGTCAAACTCCGGCGTTAACGTCGGCCGAGCCACGTTGTCGTCCGTCCCCTTTTCATGCTGCCACGTGTTTTCTGCAAAGAATACGATTTAGTAAGTTGCAAACCTTTTTCCATGTACACACCAAATAGAGGGGCCATGATGAGGGTTCCATGGCCCTGGATTAAAGCCAGTCATTCGGTCAAGGGGGGATGGGTGTTTCCGGTTGGGACCGAGTGGGGGGCACCCCTTAGAGCGCGCAATATAAATTTGATCCCATGCTACGCGAGGTTGTAGCCTCCCCGACTTAAGGTTTTTCTTGAACGTTGCCTAGGGTGATTCCTTGCAGCGGGATGTGGAATGGGTGTGTACTAGTTAGACGAGTTTCTCCTAAAATATCGTAAACGGAACTAGTCCCTTGTGACTACTGAAATCCGTTGGCTGTGGTTAAAAGTACAAACTCTGCAGAGTCAAAACCTTTCGAGTAATCGTGTCCATGGTCAAGGACCTTGGTCAACGTATCCATATCAGTATCCACATCAGTCTCAGCGTCAGTCTCTGTGTCAGTCCCAGTGAAAATCCCCGGTGAACAAACATGAGTGGTAAACCAGATTGAATGTTATTACTGTGGATGGACTAACCATTTTTATTATTACATACCTGAGCATTTCCTTGAGATGAATTAAATTCATGAGCTACTTGAATTCGTATAATGAAATATAAGCCCTTTATGTGATGCCGCTCAGATGTCCGACTGTGGCACTCTTGTTATTTACTTTCAATATAAGCCCTTTATGTGACGTCGCTCAGACGTCCGACTGTGGCACTCTCGTTATTTACTTTTGATATAAGCCCTTTATGTGATGTCGCTCAGACGTCCGACTGTGGCACGCACTGTCATTTACATTCCAATATAAGCCCTTTATGTGGTGTCGCCCTGACGCCCGACTGCGGCATTGTTGATTTTATTTTTACCTTTTTGAGGCGTCGCTTCAGACAATCGATCGGTCTTCAGTTATTTTCATTGGGATTTTGGGAGGACTACCGCCCGACTTCCTTTTTATTTACCATGTAGTGCAAATTTTATTATCTGAGTGCGCATTACTAATCTGCTCGTATGGATCATGTTTGCATTTGTTATATCTTATGTCCAAACTGTCTTGCGAGTACTTTCATAGTACTCACCTGGCTTGTTGATTTGGCCAGATGTTGACGAAGGCGATATTTTGGATGAAGAGTTCGATAGCGAGTCCGACGCCTAGAGGAGTCCCAGTCAGTCCCGTGCGATCCTGGAGTTGGTCACTTGTATTATATACGCTTCCGCTACCCAGAATAAAAACCCTCGAGCTTCACTCCGACGCTCGATGAGTTGTAAGATTCAGGAGTCATGTCACCCACTTCTCTGTGACATATCCACCACCACTTTTATTACGAGTCAGTAGTTATGCCACCATACCCCTTGTGTCATATCCGCCTTTAGGTATAATATCGGCGTGCTTGTAATAAATTGTTGAGCCACCTCAGCTCAACCCTGTATTATATTTAGTACTTCTGGATTTCTGTATCAAGGATTTGTCTACCAGTAAGAAGGATTCTTCTATACTGGTCCGTTAAAGGGATCGGTTTCTCAATAAATGTTTTATTGGAAAAACCGGTCGTGACAGCTCCAGAATATGATGAAAGAATATATGGCAAGATTGGAGACCAAGAATTAAGATAACAAAGGCATTGGGATTATTTGCAAGTGTGTTATGGAGATTTCCAAATTAAGAAATATTTAAGATAGCACCCTAATATTGGGAGGATATGTTAGAAAGAGGAGTCACCATGTGCATTTCCCTCGATTTAAATGGATCGAAGATCCATGCAATTTACTTAGTTGAGTTTTAAAAATTAAATGACATGATGGCATGATGACATGATGCAATGAAAAATAAAAGAGCAAGCACAAAAGAAACACACGGTGATCATGAAAATATGGAAGTCTTCTGAAGCATCGGTCTTGGGGCGTTACATCTTGAATGTACTGCATGAAGGTGTGGCTTGTGAACTGCGTGCCGTTGTCGGTGATGACTCTGTTCTGCACACCAAAAGGGCAGACTAGTCCCTTGAAGAACTTGACGGCTGACTGTGCTGTCACCTTCCTCACTGGTTCCACCTCTAGCCACTTTGTGAACTTGTCGATTGCAACGTACAACTACTCGAAGCCCCCGACAGCACGGGGGAAGGGCCTAGTATGTCGAGCCCCCAGACCGAGAATGGCCAGGAGAGAGGGATCGTTTGAAGGGCTTGAGCTGGTTGATGAAGCTTCTTTGAATGGAACTAACACGTTTCACACTTGGTTACTAGTGTCGTCGCAACCTGGAGGGCGGTGGGCCAGAAGAAACCTTGCCGGAACGCCTTGCCGGTAAGCGCCCTCGACCCTATGTGGGAGCCACATATGCCTCCATGTATCTCTGCCAACAGCTCCAGTCCTTCCTCCTGGGGGATGCACTTCAATTTCACACCGTTCGGCCTTCTCCTGTACAGCACGTCATCAACGAACTAGTACAGGGCAGACCGACGGGCTAATTTTTCCGCTTCTTCCTGCTCCTTAGGAAGTTCCCCTGTTTGGAGGAATCGGACAGTATGCTGCGCCCACGCCGGAGCCTGGGGCTCGACGGCAAGGACCAAAGGCATTTCCTCTGCCATGGGAGCGGCTGTCTCCACGGTCAGGGCTTGACGCCCTGCCGGAGCCAGTTGCTCTTTGGCAGGCTCAGCGTCCACGACAGCATCCTTGCCGGTAGCCCTAGGGGGCTTGGCGGGAAAGTACTTGCCGGGATTTGACTTCCTCCGCTTGTTCCGCCCCGTTGATGGTTCGACGGATGGCTGAGTTAACCGGAGCAAAAAGGTACCTGGTTCCACAGGTAGCTTGAATGCAGCACGCTTCGGCAGGTAATCGGCGATGTCATTCTCCGCTCGGGGAACGTGCTCTGCTTGGCTACCATCAAAGCGCTCCTCCAGCTTCCTCACTTCATCTACGTAGGCCTCCATCAATGGGCTCTAGTAATCCTTGTTGACTTGTCTGACGACAAGCTGCCAGTCACCCCTGACGATGAGCTTCTTCACCCCGAGGTCTGCCGCAATCCTGAGACCGGCAAGCAGCCCCTCGTACTCAGCAGTGTTGTTTGTGGACATCTCCCTGGGAAAGTGCATCTGGATCACGTACTTGAGGTGCTCTCCGGTGGGTGCGACAAGCAGCACAACGGCACCGGCGCCTTGCAGCAAGAAGGCCCCATCAAAGTACATGATCTAGTCGCGGTCCGCTTCCTTGCCGGGGAGAACGATCTCTTGGATTTCTTTGTCAGGTGTTGAGGTCCATTCCGCAATGAACTCTGCCAAGATTCTACTCTGGATTGTTGAGGTACTTTCAAACTTCAACCCAAAGCTCGACAACTCCAAGGCCCATTCCACAATCCTTCCGGTTGCATCTGGGTCGTGCAGTATCCGTTGTAGCGGGAGGCGGGTGACAGTAGTGATCTCGTGGGCTTGGAAGTAATGACACAGCTTCCTCGAGGCCATAAGGAGGCCGAAGAGCAATTTCTGCACACCGGAGTACCTCGACCTAGCCCCCTGCAAGAGGGGGCTGACAAAGTAAACCGGGTGCTGCATCATCTTCTTCTTCTGCACCACTTCGCTTGACTGTGTGGGTGTTGCCCCGACGGCGTCAGACTCTTCCAGGGGCCTTGCCTTGCCGGCACTAGGTCCTGCCGGGGGAATCTTTGGCTCGCCGTCCGCGGGTTCTGTCGTCGCCACTGCCTCCTCATCGACCTCCCTCTGTGCCACCAGTGCGGCGCTGACCACTTGATTCGTTGCCGCTAGGTACAGTAGCAACGGTTCTTGTGGCTTAGGCACAACCAGTACTGGTGTGGAGGAAAGGTATTTCTTCAGATCCTGCAACACTGCCTCGGCTTCTGGGGTCCACTCCATCGGGCCTGCCTTCTTCAAGTTCTTGAAGAAGGGAAGGGCGCACTCGGCGGACTTGGAGATGAATCGGCTCATGGCGGTGACGCAGCCGGTGAGCCGACGCACATCCTTGATCCGCTTGGGTGCCTCAATCTGTTCAATAGCCTTGATTTTGTCTGGGTTTGCCTCGATCCCGTGCTGTGACACAAAGAATCCGAGAAGCTTGCCGGACGGAATGCCGAAGACACACTTCTCAGGATTCAGCTTAAGGTTGATCTTGCGCAGGTTGGCAAATGTCTCTTCCAGATCTTGCACAAGAGTTGCCCCGTCCTTGGTTTTGACCACTATGTCATCCATGTATGCCTCCATATTTCTATGGAGCTGGGGTTCAAAACCAATTTGGACTGCTCTTGCAAACGTCGAGCCAGCACTCTTCAACCCGAAAGGCATCCGTAAAAAGCAATACGTACCACATGGGGTGATGAATGATGTCTTCTCTTCATCTTCTCTCGTCATGAAGATTTGGTGGTAGCCCGAGTAGGCGTCGAGGAATGACAGCAGATCACACCCGGCCGTGGAGTCGACAATCTGGTCGATGCGCGGCAATGGGAAGGGGTCCTTAGGACAAGCATTATTGATATCTGTGTAGTCAATACACAGCCTCCACTTCCCATTTGCCTTGCGCACCACTACCGGATTGGCCAACCACGTCGGATGGAGCACTCCTCTTACCAAACCCGCCGCTTCCAACTTCCCGATCTCCTTTGTGATGAACTCCTGCCTCTGCAGAGCCTGCTTTCTGACTTTCTGCTTGACGGGCCGCACATGAGGGCAGACAGCTAGGTGGTGCTCAATCACCTCCCTGGGAACACCGGGGATGTCGGATGCTTGCCACGCAAACACGTCGACATTCGCCCACAGGAAGGTGACGAGCGCGCCTTCCTATTTTCTGTCGAGGGTGGAGCCTATGGTGAAGGCCCTTCCCATGCCATCCTCCCTGACGGACACCTTCTTGGTCTGCGGTGGCTCGGCTCTGGATTTCTTGCTCTTGCCAGTAGAGCTCTCTGGCACGTCCTCGACGATAGCGCAACACTCCGAGGAGGTGCGCTTGCCGGAGTGGGTGCGAGAGGTCTTGCCGGGCTTCTTCTTACCTCCCGGGCCTTCAGCGGCAGGAGCAAGTACCTTGATGGCAGCTGCTGCAACTGCTTCTCGGTAGAGTTGGTCGGCGCAAATCAGCGCGTCCCTCTTGTCGGAGGGGACGGAGATGATGGTCAACGGCCCGAGCATCTTTAGCATGTTGTAGGCGTAGTGCGATGCCGCCATGAACTTGGCTAGTGCCGGGTGGCCGAGGATCCCGTTGTAGGGCAAGGGGATCTCGGCTACATCGAAGACAATCCTCTCCGTCCTGTGGTTCAACTCCCCTTCAAATGTCACGGGCAGCGTGACCTTCCCCTTCGGCTGGCTCCTCCCCGGATTGACCCCTTGAAACGTACCTGTTTCCTCGAGGTCCCCATCAGGGATTTGCAGCCTTTTGATCACGACGGGCGATTTCAAGTTCAGGCCGGCCCCGCCGTCGACCAACATCTTGTTCACCTTGAGGTTGCGTATCGTTGGCGAAACCAACAACAGCGAACACCCGACCGCGGTTGTGTGGTCAAGGTGGTCCTCGGCGTCAAAGATGAGGGGCGTGCTGGACCACTTCAGCGGCTTTTGAGCGTCGAACGACGGCTCCGCTGCTGTAATCTCACGTGCCCACTGCTTGAGCTGGCGGTGAGAAGTATGCAGCGAGGCGCCACCGTCGACGCACATGGCCTCTGTAGCTTTCTGGAACTCTTGCTCGCCGGAATCGTCGTCCTCGTCATGATCATCGTCTTCTTGCTTCTTGTCACGGCCCCGGGCGGGCCTCTCTTGCTGGCTGTCCTTGTCGCGGCAGCCTCCTTGGCCGCCACGCTTCTTGCCGGATCCCTCGGCACCGTCCTGGCCCTTCTCCTTGTCCCGCCTCTCATACTCGGCCTTTTGCTTTTCAGCAAGCAGCTCGACTTGCCGGCAGTTCTGGAGGTCATGGCCCTTGGTGCGGTGGATCTTGTAGTACAGCTTGCCGGAGCCCCCTGGCTTGTCGGCAGCTGCTAAGGCCCGACAGGCGACGCACCCGGCAATCTCCTTGCCGGGGTCGTCTGCCTTGACCTTCTTGGCAGCGCCGGTGTCGTCAGACCCTTCAACGGCAAGCACGACCTTGCCCTTGCGTTTCCTGTTGCGACGCCGGCCCTTCTTCGTCGGGGCGGCGGTGTCTTCATCAGTAGAGTCGGTTTCTGCGCCGGCGTCTTCGCCGGGGTACTTCCTTCCCTCTTCAGCCCGGGCGCACCTATCGGCCAGAACATAGAGTTCAGCCACATCCTTAACCTTGGTCATCGCCAGCTCCTTGCGCATCTTGCAGTTGCATATGTTCTGATGGAGCGCGCTGATCACAGCGGCGGGATGAACGTCGGGGATGTTGTACTGCACCCGGCTGAATCTCTGGATGTACTTGCGCAGGGTTTCCCTTCCTTCTGGGGAATGATATGCAGATCACTGGCCTGGCCATGAGCTTGGTGGCCTCCAGTGAAGGCGCCAACGAACTCATGGCACAGATCCGACCAAGACGAAATGGAATCCGCCGGCAAGTGCATCAATCAAGACATAACATTGGGCTTCAGTGCCAATGGGAAGTAATTGGCAAGCACCTTGTCGTCGCGAGCTCCGGCAGCCTGCATCGCGATGGTGTAGATGCTGAGGAACTCGGACGGATGGGTCTTGCCAGTGTACTTCTCGCCGACGTCGGGCTTGAACGTGCGGTGGGACGGCCACTGGAACTGCCGCAGCTCGCGAGTAAAGGCTGGGCAGCCCACCTCATAAGGTAGGCCTCCAGAGCCCCCCGGCGCTGGGTGGTCCATAGCGGGTCCCGCCCGCTTGTCCGACTGGTGGCATGTATCCCGCCGACGCTCGATAGTGGTTCGAGCATCTTCGTGAGCTTGTTCTCGAAGAACTTGGCGCTGGTCGCGGTGGGTCCGCGGGTCGGACGACACTATAGAGATGTCATCACAAGCGTCGTCACGACGAGCCGACGCCCGCGGCGGCTGGCGAGGAGGGGGAGAGTGCACCGTGACCGCAGCACCCCCGGTCCTCCCAGCGCTGGCATGCGGTGGCTCGGTGGAGCGCCGACCCGAGGGTCCCGCCGGTCGCGGTCATCTTTGTTGGCGACGACGATGAGGCTCCGGATGGTGGCCCTCCACTTGTTGAGCTTCTCCGCAGTAGGAGGGAAGTCGAGGAGCAGCTGCGCTTGCGCCAAAGCTTCTACTGGCGTGAGTCGCGGCGACAGCTGCGTGGACCGTGGCGTGCTTCGACTTCTAACCACGTTAGAAGGAGCTCTATCACGACCCAGCAGCTGCGCGCCATTTTCGCTAGCACTTCGGCGGGCATGCTGAACTCCTTCGTCCCGCGGACGATGCACAGGGCTCTTCCCACGACGGTGTCCGGGGTCACCGGCGTGGTGATGCTGCTCGCCGCGCACACCGTGGGAAGAGCGTGCAGTGGTCGCCGACGTGGGCGTCCTGGAGGTTGCTGCACCGCCCGTGGGTGGCACAACGACACTCCTGGAGGGCCCCGCGCCGCCTGCGGGGGGGCCAGCCCCATCTTTGGATTTTGTGGCGTGCGGCCCGTCGCCTGGCGCACGAACGGTGCCGCTCCCCAGGCTCTGACTGCCAGGGCGATGCTGGTGCTCGCGGACCGCGGCTCGGGTTCTATCCGCGACCGGGCCGCTGCTCGCCCGCCCTGGCACGGGCCGTTCGGCCCCCGTCAAGCCGATCGCCGTGGGCGTCTTATTCTTGGGTGCCATGGCGATGAAGAACCGCTAGGCTAACTACTAGACCAGATTCTCACAATTGCGCCCCCTTCCTGGCATGCCAAAGATGTCGGTGTGGAACGACACCTATGGGATCACAAGTATCCCTACTATGGTTGCCGGGGCGCAGGGTTGCGAGAAGAGCAGGATTAGTAATCAGCACAAGGATCATTTACCCAGGTTCGGGCCGCGAGGATGCGTAAAACCCTAGTCCTGCTTTGGTGGTTGTATTTCAGAGAGTTCTTGAGCTCCTGAACTAGCTATGGTGGGTGCATGGTTTCAAAGGGCCGAATCCTCCTCCAGTACGCCTTGGGCCTCCTTTTATAATTGAAAGGGGCTGCCACAGTGGCACACATGAGGTGGAAAGGCATACAGTGCTGCGAGCTTATCGCTCGTATTACAGGACAAGATGCATTTAATGCGCCGCTGAGGTGTCCCCTAGCTTTATCGAGGACGGGAGCGAGGCCCGTCCCGTCCATCGCCGCTCCTCCTCGCTTCGACACGCGCCCTGGCCAGCTATGCGTGCGGCACCATGTAGGCAGGCAGGCAGCTGAGGTGGCGCGGTGGTAGGGTCTTCAGGAAGATCTGCATGCCGCCACGCAGGCGCTTGATGAGTTGGCCTGGGAGCTGCATGTTGCCACGCAGGTTCCTGCCCAGCTGGTTGGGCTAGCAGCTGCATGCGAACGGAGGTGGAGACTTGGCTAGTGCGGGCCTGGCAGTGGCCCTGCTGGCGTCCTTGGTGAGAGCCTTGCCGGGTGGCCCGGCAAGGGTCTTGCCGTGGCGCCCTGTCGTCCCCGGCAAGGATCTTGCTGGGGGTCTTGTGGCTCTCCTCGGCAAGGATCTTGCCGAGGACCATTGTCTTTTAATCCTCATCTGATCTTGAACATTCCTTGGTCTTGACAAAGATCTGCATGCCACCATGGAGGTGCCTCCGGAGCCCTAGTTCCAACATGGTTGGTTGAGTTGGAACCCGTGGGCTCGAGGGTGGCTCACTCCGCTGGTGTGGGCGAGCCACCCCGGGAAGGGTCTTGCCGGGGCCACTGAGGCTGCCCCGGGCAAGGATCTTGCCGGGGGAACCTGCTTCGCCTCTCTGCTTCTGTGTGTCCTTGGCCTTGGCGTTGCTTTGGTTGTCTTGGGTTTCGGTTTTACCTCGGTTCACCTCCCCTGTCCTGCTTGGTGTGGCCATGGGCGCGGCTCCGACTGTCCGTGCACAGGTAAAGGGGTACAAAGGTGCGCCCCTTCTTTTGTACACTGACAGTCGGTAACTTCATACCTAGTTCAATCTCGTTACCGGCAAGTCTCTTTACTCGTCCCATAATGCATTGATACGTCTCCAACGTATCTATAATTTATGAAGTATTCATGCCATGTTTACAATAGTTTTATATGATTTTGGTATGATTTGATTAGAACTAACCCAGACCGACGCTGTATTCAGCAGAACTACTGTGGTGTTGTTTTTGTGCAGAAATAAAAGTTCTTATAATGGGCTAAAAATCAACGGAGATTTTTTCTGGAAAATATAAAAAATACTGGAATGAAGAGTTATCGGAGGGGAGTCCCATGGGCCCCACGAGGCTGGAGGGCGCGTCCACCGCCCTGGGGCGCACCCCCTGCCTCATGGACTCCCTGTGGGGCCCCCTGACTTGTTCTCGACGCCAACCTCTCCTATAAATCCCCAAACTTCCAGAACTTGACCTAGATCGGAAGTTCCGCCGCCGCAAGCCTCTTTAGCCATGAGAAATCAATCTAGGCCCTCTCTGGCACCCTGCCAGAGGGGGCCATCATCACCGGAGGCCATGGAGGAGGATCCCGGAGGGGCCATCATCGCCATCAAGGCCAAGATCCAGAGGGAGAACCTCTCCCCATCCAGGGGGAGGCCATGGAGGAGGAATCACAAGGGGGAGAACCTCTCCTCCTCTCTCTCGGTGGCGCCAGTGTGCCATCGGGAGGGGAAACATCGCTGCGGTGATCATCTTCATCAACATCACCATCATCATCACCATCCTCATCTCTTTTACGCGGTCCACTCTCCCGCACCCCGCTGTAATCCCTACTTGAACATGGTGCTATATGCCACATATTATGATCTAATGATGTGTTGCCATCCTATGATGTTTTGAGTAGATATCCTTTGTCTTTGGGTTGATTGATGATCTAGATTGGTACGAGTTATATGTTTTATTTTGGTGCTGTCCTATTATGCCCTCCGTGTCGCGCAAGCGTGAGGGATTCCAGCTGTAGGGTGTTGCAATACGTTCATGATTCGCTTATAGTGGGTTGCTTGAGTGACAGAAGCATAAACCCGATTAAGGGGGTTGTGGCGTATGGGATAAAGGGGACTTGATGCTTTAATGCTATGGTTGGGTTTTACCTTAATGATCTTTAGTAGTTGCGGATGCTTGCTAGAGTTCCAATCATAAGTGCATATGATCCAAGAAGACAAAGTATGTTAGCTTATGCCTCTCCCTCATATGAAATTGCAATGACGACTACCGGTCTTGTTAACGATTGCCTAGGATAATTCCGCACACCGACCCATCATTATTCCACACTCGCTATTTATAATATTTAGTAATATATTCTAACTTTATGATAACAACAACTACTTTTATGTTTTAGCTCTTCGATATCATGCAAAGTTATCCTCTTCATACCCACAACATAGTTTTATTTCTTGTTGGAAGCAAACGTTCGGCGTACGTAGAGTCGTATCAGGGGCAGATAGGACTTGAGAGAATATTGATCTTACCTTTAGCTCCTTGTGGGTTCGACACTCCATACTTATCACTTCCACAATTGGGAATTGCTACGATGATTCCCTGCACTTGGGGATTATCATGCATCATCCCGTAACTAACTCATTAGTAACATTGCTTGCAAGGCTTATAGTGATGTGCATTACCGAGAGGGCCCAGAGATACCTCTCCGATGCTCGGAGTGACAAATCCTAATCTCGATCTATGCCAACTCAACAAACACCATCGGAGACACCTGTAGAGCATCTTTATAATCACCCAGTTACGTTGTGACGTTTGATAGCACACAAAGTGTTCCTCCGGTATTCGGGAGTTGCATAATCTCATAGTGAGAGGAATATGTATAAGTCATGAAGAAATCAATAGTAATAAAACTAAACGATCATATGCTAAGCTAACGGATGGGTCTTGTCCATCACATCATTCTCTAATGATGTGATCCCATTCATCAAATGACAACACATGTCTATGGTTAGGAAACTTAACCATCTTTGATTAACGAGCTAGTCAAGTAGAGGCATACTAGGGACACTGTTTGTCTATTTATTCACACATGTACTAAGTTTCCGGTTAATACAATTCTAGCATGAATAATAAACATTTATCATGATATAAGGAAATATAAATAACAACTTTATTATTGCCTCTAGGGCATATTTCCTTCAACAAAGCACCTCTTCACATTGCAAGATAAATATATCAAGTTGGCCAAAAAAACCCAAATATCGGAGAAGAAATACGAGGCTATAACAATCAAGAATGGATATTAAATCAAGGCAAATCTGGTCATAAACTCACAATTCATCGGATCCCAACAAACACACCGTAAAGAGTCATTACATCAAATAGATCTCCAAGAGACCGTTGTATTGAGATACAAAGAGAGAAAAAGCCATCTAGCTACTACCTACGGACCCGTAGGTCTGAGTTGAACTACTCACGCATCATCGGAGAGGCACCAATGAGGATGATGTACCCCTCCGTGATCGTTTTCCCTTTCGGGGGAGTGCCGGAATAGGACTCTAGATTGGATCTCGTATCCATAATTTTTTATTGTTCCATGCTATTATATTATCTATCTTGGATCTTTTATATGCATTTAACTATATGCTATTTTATATGCTTTTTGGGACTAAGATATTAACCTAGAGCACAGTGCCAGTTTATGTTTTTTCCATGTTTTTGAGTTTCGCAGAAAAGGAATATCAAACGGAGTCCAAATGAGCTAAAAATTTACGGTGATTTTTTATGGACCAGAAGAAGCCCCAGAAGTAAAAGAGTTGGGCCAGAAGAGTCCCGAGTTAATGACAAGGGTGGAGGGTGCACCCACCCCCTAGGGCGTGTCCCCCTGCCTTGTCGCTGACTCGTGGACCCTCCTGACTTGAAACCGATGTAAAAATGCCTATGTATCCAGAAACCCCCAGAAAGAAACCTAGATCAGGAGTTCCGCCGCTGCAAGCTTCTGTAGCCACGAAAAACCAATCGGGAGCCCGTTCCGGCACCCTGCCGGATGGGGAAACCATCACCAGTGGCCACGTTCATGATAAATTAAGTTCAATTAATCATATTACTTAAGAACTCCCACTTAGATAGACATCCCTCAAGTCATCTAACTGACACGTGATCCAAATGAGGGGAAACCATCACCAGTGGCCACGTTCATGATAAATTAAGTTCAATTAATCATATTACTTAAGTAATCCCACTTAGATAGACATCCCTCAAGTCATCTAACTGATACATGATCCAAATCTACTAAACCATGTCCGATCATCACGTGAGATGGAGTAGTCTTCAATGGTGAACATCTCTATGTTGATCATATCTACTATATGATTCACGTTTGACCTTTCGGTCTCCAGTGTTCCGAGGCCATGTCTGTACATGATAGTCTCGTAAAGTTTAACCCGAATATTCCACATGTGCAAAACTGTCTTGCACCCGTTGTATGTGAACGTAGAGTTTATCACACCCGATCATCACGTGGTGTCTCAGCACGACGAACTGTCGCAACGGTGCATACTCAGGGAGAACACTTATACCTTGAAATTTTAGTAAGGGGTCATCTTATAATGCTACCGCCGTACTAAGCAAAATAACATACATAGAAGATAAACATCACATGCAATCAAAATATGTGACATGATATGGCCATCATCATCTTGTGCCTTTGACCTCCATCTCCAAAGCACCGTCATGATCTCCATCGTCACCGGCTTGACACCTTGATCTCCATCATAGCGTCGTGGTCGTCTCGCCAACTATTGCTTCTACAACTATCACTAATGCATAGTGATAAAGTAAAGCAATTACACGGCGTTTGCATTTCATACAATAAAGCGACAACCATGAGGCTCCTGCCAGTTGCCGATAACTTTTACAAAACATGATCATTTCATACAACAATGTACATCACATCATGTCTTGACCATATCACATCACAACATGCCCTGCAAAAACAAGTTAGACGTCCTCTACTTTGTTGTTGCAAGTTTTACGTGGCTGCTATGGACTTCTAGTAAGAACCGTTCTTACCTACGCATCAAAACCACAACGGTGATTTATCAAGTTTGTTGTTTTAACCTTCAATAAGGATCGACCGCAGTCAAATCCGATTCAACTAAAGTTGGAGAAACAGGCACCCGCCAGCCACCTTTATGCAAAACTAGTTGCATGTCTGTCGGTGGAGCTGGTCTCATGAACGTGGTCATGTAAGGTTGGTCCGGGCCGCTTCATCCAACAATACCGCCGAATCAAAATAAGACATTGGTGGTAAGTAGTATGACGATCACCGCTGAGGACCCACAAGTATAGGGATCAATTGTAGCTCTTTTCGATAAGTAAGAGTGTCGAACCCAACGAGGAGCAGAAGGAAATGACAAGTAGTTTTCAGTAAGGTAATGTCTGCAAGTGCTGAAATTGTAAGTAGCTTGATAGCAAGATAATTTGTAACGAGCAAGTAATGGTAGTAGTAACAAAAGTGCAGCAAGGTAGCCCAATTCATTTGAGGCAAAGGACAGGCCAAAACGGTCTCTTATGATAAGCAAAGCGTTCTTGAGGGTACACGGAAATTTCATCTAGTCTCTTTCATCATGTTGGTTTGATTTGTGTTCGCTACTTTGATAATTTGATATGTGGGTGGACCGGTGCTTAGGTGCTATTCTTACTTGAAAAAACCTCCTACCTATGATTAACCGTCCCGCAAGCATCCGCAACTACGAGAAAATCATTAAGAATAAATTCTAACCATAGCATTAAAAGGATCCAATCGGTCTGATACGGAATAGCGCATAAACTGGGGTTTAAGCTTCTGTCACTCTCGCAACCCATCATATAATTGCTACTCCACAATGCATTCCCTTAGGCCCAAATATGATGAAGTGTCATGTAGTCGACCTTCACATGACACCACTAAGGGAAAAAACATACATACTATCAAAATATCGAACACATATCAAGTTCACATGATTACTTGTAACATGATTTCTCACGTGACCTCAAGAACAAAAGTAACTACTCACAAATAATAATCATGCTCATGATCAGAGGAGTATTAAATAGCATAATGGATCTGAACATATAATCTTCCACCAAATAAACCATATAGTAATCAACTACAAGATGTAATCAACACTACTTGTCACCCACAAGCACCAATCTATAGTTCCGGTAACAAGATTGAACACAAGAGATGAACTAGGGTTTGAGATGAGATGGTGCTGTTGAAGATGTTGATGGAGATTGCCCTCCCCAAGATGGGAGAGTTTTTGGAGATGATTATGACGATGATTTCCCCCTCCACGAGGGAAGTTCCCCCGGCGGAATCGCTCCGCCGGAGGGCAAAAGTGCTCCAGCCCAAGTTCCGCCTCGATACAGCGGCGCTCCCTCCCGAAAGTACCCCCCTTAATTTTTCTAGGTCAAAATCACTTATATACCAGAAGATGGGCACTGGAGGTGGGCCGAGGAGGCCACAACCCATCAGGGCGCGCCTGGGGGGCCTGGCGGCGCCCTGGTGTCTTGTGCCCACCAGGGGACGCTTCCTGGAAGTTTCGTTATTTCCAAAATTCTCAAATATTCCCAAACTGATAAAAAATATTTTTGCGGAGTTTTCGGAGTCCGTTTACTTACTGTATCACATACCTCTTTATTTTCATGATTCTGGAGTGTTCCGGAAGGACTCTTTTATGTGTTCTTCCGGTGTCAAAGCTTGGATAATATTACTTTCAACATTAATAGGCGTACCTGAGATATAATGCTTTATTCATTGCCCATTGACAACCTTCGGGTTAGTACCTTCAGAGTTATTTACTTTGATGGCTCCTACCCGGTAAACCTCCTCGATGATGTATGGGCCTTCCCATTTTGAGAGTAGCTTTCCCGCAAAAAAATCTAAAACAAGAGTTGTACAAAACAACATATTCTCCAACTTTAAACTCACGCTTCTGAATTCTTTTGTCATGCCATCTTTTAACTTTTTCTTTGAATAACTTTGCATTTTCATAAGCTTGGGTTCTCCATTCATCTAAAGAACCTATATCAAATAACCTCTTTTCACCAGCAAGTTTGAAATCATAATTGAGTTCTTTAACTGCCCAATATGCTTTATGTTCTAACTCAAGAGGCAAATGACAAGCTTTTCCATAAACCATTTTATAAGGAGACATACCCATAGGATTTTTATAGTTGTTCTATAAGCCCAAATTGCATCATCTAATTTCTTAGACCAATTCTTCCTGGACCTATTGACAGTCTTTTGCAAAATTAATTTTATTTCTCTATTGCTAAGTTTAACTTGACCACTAGACTGAGGATGATAGGGTGATGCAATTCTATGGTTAACATCATACTTAGCAAGCATCTTATGGAAAGCACCATGAATAAAGTGTGAACCACCATCGGTCATTAAATATCTAGGGACTCCAAACCTTGGGAAAATAACTTCCTTAAGCATTTTAATAGAGGTGTTGTGATTAGCACTACTGGTTGGAATGGCTTCTACCCATTTAGTAACATAATCAACAACAACCAAAATATGTGTATACCCATTAGAGGAAGGAAAAGGTCCCATGTAATCAAATCCCCAAACATCAAATGGTTCAACAACAAGTGAATAATTCATAGGCATTTCTTGACGCTTACCGATATTACCTATTCTTTGACAGTCATCACAAGAAGAGACAAACTTACGAGCATCCTTGAAGAGAGTAGGCCAATAAAATCCAGATTGCAATACCTTGTGAGAGTTCTCTCTCCAGCATGATGCTCTCCATAAGCCTCGGAGTGACATTTCAGTAGGATTTGTCCCTGTTCATGCTCAAGTACACAACATCTAATAATACCATCTACCCCCTCTTTATAAAGATGTGGGTCATCCCAAAGGTAATGTCTTAAATCATAGAAGAATTTTTCTTTTGCTGGTATGTAAAGCTAGGTGGTAAATATTTAGCAACAATGTAATTAGCATAGTCAGCATACCAAGGAGTACTATTAGCAACATTTATTGCAGCTAGCTGCTCATCAGGAAAACTATGATCAATAGGTAGTGGGTCATCAAGCACATTTTCAAGCCTGGATAAGTTATCAGCGACTGGGTTCTCAGCTCCTTTTCTATCAATGATATGTAAATAAAATTCTTGTAACAAGAGAACCTAACGAATAAGTCTAGGTTTAGCATCTTTCTTTTCCATAAGATATTTAATAGAAACATGGTCTGTGTGAACAGTTACTTTGGAATCAACAATATAAGGTCTAAATTTATCACAAGAAAACGTCACTGCTAAGAATCCTTTTTCAGTAGTAGCATAATTTCTTTGAGCATTGCACTACAAAAAAAAGACACATCCATGAAATATTGGGCCGAACGAAAAAATTTTCTGTCATACTTATGACACTTCTATGACAATAATTGTGACAAAACCCGGTATCATCATAGATGTTGTGGGCTCCTACTTCTATGACAAAAAATCATGACAGAAAATGGGCTTTCCGTCCTGGGCGGGCCGGAGACGCAGCTGCATGACATTCTTTGGGCCGTCCATGACGGAAAAAACCATGGTAGAAGCAAGGGCTAGGAAAATATCGGGGTGTTCCCGGTTACGGTGGGTGGTCGGGGCCGAGCGATGCGTGTTTCTCTCTTACACGAACGCGCGTGGGTGCGAGGCGTTGGGCTCTAACTGAACCCGAGCGATTGCACTGCAGGCTACGCGTTACTGAACCCGAGCGATCGATCGATGGCTGTTAACTGAACCCGATCGAGCGATTCCTTCGCTACTGCTGCTAACTGAAGCCGATCGATGCTGCCTCAGGATGAACAGTGAGCGTTGCTGGGGGGTTTGGATGAACAGTTCCCGATGGGGGTGGATGAGCAGGACCCCGTGGTGTTGCCTCTGGATGAACAGGACCCCGATCGATCGAGCCGGTTGGGGCTGGATGATCAGGACCCCGTGGAGGGCTGGATGAACAGGACCAACCCGTGGAGGGCTGGATGAACAGTAGAGGGTAGAGGGCTGGATGAACAGTAGCTCGTGGAGGGGTGGTTGAACAGGAGCCCGTGGAGAGGGCTGGTTGAACAGTAGTCGGTGGAGTAGCGCACGGTGGAGGCTGGATGAACAGGAGCTCGTGGATGAACAGTCGCAGGTGGAGGCCGGAGGAGGTCGACGGTGGATGAACAGTAGCCCGTGGAGGCTGGAGGGGGTCGACGGTGGAGATGAACAGTATCCCGTGGAGTCCCGTTTTGCGGTACGCCACACCCCTCCCAATGAACAGGACCCCCGTTTCGACTCCAACACAAGTCCGTTTCCTCCGTTTTGCGGTACGCCACACCCCTCCCGATCAACAGGACCCCGTTTCGACCGTAGGAGGTCCGTTTTGCGGTACGCCAGACCCCTCCCGTTGAACAGGATCTTGTTTCGAACGTGGCCGATCGAACGCAAGGCCCTTTCCTCCATTCTGCGGTACGCCAGGCCTCGTTTCCATCGGCTGTTCCGTCCAAGCCGGTTGGCTCCCACGCGTTCCGTTGCCTCCCGATGAACACGACGCATTCCGTTGCCTCCCCATGAACACGACGATGATGCAGTTTCTCCGTTCCGACCCAGCCATGTACACGAGCCCTGGCCATACGTATGTGCGAGTAGGCGTTCGAGACCCCGCCCGTATGTACGTACGTGGCCGTATTTTCTTTCTTGCAGACTGGCCGCTGTACGTACGTGTACATGCTACGTGCACACCTCTACATCGACCAGTATGTACGTACACGTTCGCGTCCAGAATGACAACGCTACGTACGCTTCGACAAGGTGGGTCCTGACTGTCAGGCACTTCCTTGCGTGCGAAGATGTAGCTGGTGGGTCCCAGCAGTCAGGGGGGAATTGGTTTTTTTTGCCCGGACGCACTTCCTTGCGTGCGGAGATGTAGCTGGTTGGTCCCACCAGTCAGGGGAGAAACCCTTTTTTCGCGAAATACGGTGGCCCGTCCGGTGGGTCCCCGCTGTCAGGTGCAGGAATAATTATTTTCCACGTAATAAGGAGGCACTTCCTTGCGGTTGCCGTGGACCCAGCTGTCGGACTCTCCACGTATAGTACTCTTCCGATGGAAGTTGGTCGTTGACCACATTGACCACGCCCCGTCAAGAGCACCAAGGCGGTGGACGACGGCAAGGCCTAGGAAGGGGACGACACGGAGCCAGGGAAGACGCGGCAGTGGATGCCCACACGGAGAGGAGTATGAGGGTTCACTGGTTTGGCTGCGGTGTGAGGCTGCCGTCGCCGCAGAATAACAGGGGGTGTGGGTGAGTAGAGGGATGGCCTGGTCAGCGGTGGGAGTAGTAGGGGGCGGTGAGGCCTCCGCGGCATCACAGCCGGCCACGGGAGGCAGGAGCATGCGGCACGACCGACGCTGCTTTGGGCGGCTGGAGCAAAAAGACCTGAGGTTGAAGAAGCACTACGGCCGTTGGATGGACATCGTACGGTCACTGGAGCTAGAATCGTTCATATTGACTAAGTTGACAAAGCACTCCATCCCCGTCAACTTAGTAGGCCCACAAGTCAGCTTCCCACCAAGGTGGGTCCCAACTAGCAGGGGGAGTATTCAGGTTGGTCCGAGCTGACAGCGGGGGGAACGTTTTTTCGTGAAATACGGAGGCCCGTCCGGTGGGTCCCAACAGTCAGGGGGAAACGTTTTTTCGCCAAGTACGGTGGCCCGTTCGGTGGGTCCCTGCTGTCAGGTGGAGGAATAATTATTTTCCGCGTAATAAGGAGGCACTTCCTTGCGGCTGCCGTGGACCCAGCTGTCAGCCTCTCCACGTACAGTACTCTTCCGATGGAAATCGTTCCTTGACCACGTTGACCATGCCGCGCCGAGAGCACTAGGGCGGTGGACGACGACGAGGCCTAGGAGGGGGACGACGTGGAGCCGGGGAACACGCGGCAGTGGATCCCCACGCGGAGAGGAGTACGAGGGTTCACTGGTTCGGTTGCGGTGTGAGGCTGCCGTCACCGCAGAATAACAGGGGGTGTGGGTGAGTAAAGGGATGCCCTGGCCAGCGGTGGGAGTAGTAGGGGGCGGTGAGGCCTGCACGGGAGTCGGGAGCAGGCGGTCCCGCCGGTGCTGGATTTGGCGGCTGGAGCAAGATGATCAGAGATTGAAGAAACACGACGGCCATTGGATTGACATCCAACGGTTACATCTGCTAGAATCGTTTGTTGACGTATATAATAACTAAAAAAATCTTGCATACGCGTCAACTTAATAGGCCCACAAGTCAGACCATTCCCTCTTTTTTTAATGATCTATATATAGCTCATTGCGACTTCTTATGCAATTTATTGCAGTCCATTTTTTTTGGTTTGCCAGGGCCAATTTCGCATATTTCTGTGGGTTCCAAACTATTTTAAAACCAAAATGTCGAGCCAGATTTAAAGTACTTTGAAGATATATTTAAATTAGGTTAATGCCCAGTGAAATAGGAATCTGAAAATGTGAAAAAATTCAGAAATTATAAAGTAATTACCAATTTGTCATTTGTTTTTATATTTACAACCCATTTCATATTACTTTCAAGATTTGTAGGCGTCTTGAAAGATTTGCAGCCCATCAGGGCGTAGAAAAATAAGAAGGCCTGGATTGGGTATTCTTCAGAAAAAATAAACTGGACTCATTTTCACAAAGAAAAAATAGCTGGGCTGGTCACATGGTGAACATAAAATATAAGCCTAGGCTAGACGGGCCACAACCCAGTTCAAACCCTCCTCCGTCTCAACAATAACAAAAAATACTGCTCGAGCAGCTACGTCCCAGGTGTCAGCCGATCTTGTGTTGTTCTCTTGTCTATTGACTATATACGTTCACAGTGTCGTGGGTCCCAGATGTCAGGAAAACACTAGGAGGAAGCATTTATTTTTTCATACGCTGACATGGTGGGCCCCTACTATCATCCTCTCCACGTACTTCTGCCGATTCCTGTTGTTTGTTGACCATGTTGACAACGCGAGAGGGCGGCGTCGCGGCGAGCGCACCAAAGCGCGCGGAGGACGACAGCGAGGCCTCGGACGTCGGCGTTAACGATTTAGGAGACGATGGGGCGGCGATGCGTGCGCTGAGGCGCAGCCAGCTGTGGGAGGCGGAAGCAGGCAGCCCCGCCGGCGCTGGTTTGGTTTTGGTGGCTGGAGGAAGACAGGACTTAAGAAACACGACAGACTGTAAAAGCAGCAGGAGTACTTAACAACCTTAACTGAAACCAGCAAGGGCACTTAACAACCATAGCTGAAAGAAGTATGAGTACTTATACAGGTTCAACCGTACAAAGCACGCCTCGAACAGTGCTACTTTGCCTACAGTTAACCAAGGGTGAGGCCGCCAAGCCCCAGGCCCCCCCCCCCCCCCCCCCCCGCGCATCCACAACCTTCTGAAAGCGGCTCCATCTCGCAATGTGGTCAATAAACAGGATATTCACTTTAGAGCCATGGATAAGCAGGAACATAATCTTCTGTCCTATTCTCCAAGATGGACGGGCCTTCATTATTTGAGACCACCCATGAATTAGTATCTTTTCACCTCCAAGGGGAATGGAGTAGGTCGACATAAACATCATGTTGTGACCAAGCGCAAGTCTGACCCGACCATGGTCATGCATCTGTATAGGAACAATAGAACAGGGCAGTTTCTGTTTCAAGAAGATCACAGCTGTAAAACTATGTATAAGCAATAGTTTATGAACAACCTATATAACAAAAAACAGCTCGTACCATAAGTTTCTCGACATAGTTGGACCTGTTCAATGAGTGCAGCAGTGGCACACATATCCCACGTGGCCTTCCACCATTGAAACGCCCCACAAGGACCTCAAGACGATCAATAAAGTGTAGGAACTTGTGGATGTCGTCCCAGTCAACTTCAGTGCCATCAGTAATAGCCGAGTTGTTACAGAATAACAAACGAGCAGCCTGCTTAACTCTGAAAATACCTACACGTGCCACCAATTATAAGAAAATATTAGTTAGAAGTAGCATCTTCGTGAGAGATTCGTTGCTACTTCTAAAGTTAAATTGTGATTACTTAGACAGAATAGGTGGATTAAGAAGTAATCGAGGCAACAAGCAAGAACCAGATACAAAACTAACATGGATGAACAATTGGAACGACGTCGGGGTGGAAGATCGTAGTGAAGATGAGACCAGGTTCTGCTATTTCCATCAACATTCGTGCGCCAACTTTCAGACCGTAACACTTGAGAAAGTTTATCCAACTTCGGCCATAAAAAAGCAGCGATCTTCTTGGTTCATGAACCCAACTCGGAACTTATATCCATGGCTTGTCTTCACTGTGACCATTAAACTGGTGTATTCAGTTATGGCAAGGCCGAGCATCTTGAGTACATGTGTTCTGGCAGAGCAAATAATGCACTGCAGGAAAAATAATATGAGAACACAATGTATTCCCTATCCAAATCTAGAAATAACTTCCTCCTTCACATTAGTGTTGACCATCGTACTAGTAGTACCTTTTATCCAAATATAGCAATCCAAATTTCCAAATTAGTCGACAGCATGTTCAAAAAAACCCCACCGAGGAGGAACAAGTGTGGCGTACTGTGCGCGTTTTAAAATCCTGTGTTAGGATGAGAAGGAACAAGTGTGGCGTCTCGCCGAGGGCGCAGAAACCTGTAGGGTCCTCGCACTTTGGGCACTGCAAATGAAACACACTAGATTTAGTAGGAAGAAAAATGCATCAACGGCGGCGGCTGCCATCCTAGGATTACCCGCGACCAAGGTACTTGGATGTATCGAGGATGGATGAAGAATTCGTACCTGGTTCTCTATGAGAAAACCCTATGCAATCGCCAAGAGGGGGTTTTCTCTGAACAAGCAGACGAGGGAGAGGGGGATTTAGGCCCAGTGAAATATTGTTGCTTCGTCCGTCCAGCTTACTGCTAAAGCTGGATGGGGGGGTTGTGATTTGACGGCTCATTGGGCATTACTGCGGCGCTACGACCGGGGTGTGTCTACTGTGCAGTTGTGCACTCTAATTTGTGCATATGGCACGTGGCGTTGCCTAATGCCCCACATATCAGTGAAAGGAAGTAGAAAGACAGGAGTAACTAGTTACACAAAAATATATTTTTGACAGAGAGATACTCCCTCTGTAAAGAAATGTACAAATCTTTTATATCACAACTTTATACATAAGAAAAATCAAGGGGAATATATATAACATATATAATTATAAAAACAGAGTTGTTTTTAACACAATATAGACGAGTTGGTGATGATGGTGTGCCTGCCATCCTGCAATATAGGCCGTCCGATTTATATCTGATGGATAGGAAGGAAACTATGGCGATTTTGCAAAAAGGTACCCACACACCTCTCCACATTTGCAAATAAGGCCTTCCCTCGTTCATCCTTTTCCCTCACAAGATAAAATACTCATACAAATGCATCTTGATGTTACGTGCAACGCACGTGCATTATGGGGGTTCAGCTGAGAATATAATACTCAGACAGTCTCACGGTTCTAGACTTTGGGCCGCAGGCCCACCCTGCATGTTTGGGGGCCCATGTGTTCTACCTCAGCGCTTTTCATATTGCAAGCGATCGGTACGGCGCTGGTTTTAGATGCTGTCGCAAGGCGAATACACAAAATTGAATAAAGCACGATAGCTGTTGGAATGAAATCGAACGACAGTTCCTAACCAGCAATCAGAGTTGCAATTCTATCAACGATATACCATGTGATAAATAATACTGTCATATTACTTATACACACAGGACACTTGTTTCACCATGCCAGATTATTACATCAAAATCTCTCAGAGGATAGATCAGTTCGGCAGTTGCGTGCTGCTACTGAAGAATTTCAAAGTTGATTTGGACCAGCTCTCCTTGCCGAGAAAGTTCGATTTTGAGATCATCCCCTACCGCAAGATATGATTTAGATTTGAACCTTGACCATCCTTTAGCATCGATCATCATGCGACCATCCTTTGTACTTACGGTATATTGAGCAAGTTCATTCACACCAAGGCTACGCATGGTAAGAGAAACTTGGCCGCTGTCGCCCGGATTGTTGAACGACTCCCTCGTTGCTTTAGGAATTCTCTGTTTGCAAACAAGACATACCCGAACAGTTAGATCAACACAGTGAATCATGTGAAACAACATGGAAAGAAAAAAGAACGAAATACTTGGGCGGCCAATGCTTACCAAGAAGGTGGACATGTCGGTTTTTGTAAGGACTTTGGTATATGAAGTGCGAACTGCAGCCCAGTCTGTTGCCTGTGCAACTACTCGTTCGGCTGCCGCTACACGGGCCGGAGCAGATGCAAGTGCAAGTGTTGGTGCAGGTGCCGAAGCCGCCGCTGGTGCCGGAGATGGTGCTCCTTGTAGAGCTGGTGCCGGTGTCGGAGCAGGTGCCGGTGTCGATGTACGATCCTCTGGTAGATCAGCCTGATCCGCTGACACGGTCGGTGCCCAATCCTCAGCTGGATCAGACTGAGCTGCTGCCGCTGTCAGTGCTAGAGCAACTGCCGGTGCTCGATCCGTTGTTGAAGGTGGTAGCGATGTGCGAGAAAGCGGCGATCATGTCTGGTCTGCTATGATCAGCTTTCTAACTTGACTGGCTTCGTGACCGTGATCCAGTTTTTTTCTTCATTTCTTTTAAACGCGAGAAGGACTAATTGTGGCGTTTTTGTTAAACCAAACTGCAGTTCATCATAGGGATTCAGCTTGTACTCAGACAACAGACTGATCCAATTTTTTCCAGTAATATAAGTGATGGACAGTGCCTTCGTTACTGACACGACATAAGAAGTGAAACCTGCAAAAATAGCCATCATAGAGCAAACCAAACGGTTTATTCTGTGATGAATGTCACATGGCGAAACCTGCATCGTAAAATTGCAGGAAAAGAAAGAAAACGTGACATTAAATCAATAAGATTTAGACAGTAAATCAATAAGATTTGCTTGATGTGACATGAGTGAATCCTTACCAGGAAATCACTATGTTGAAGTACTAAACAGAAGATTGATCGTCCAACTACGGGTGGCATGCAGGGGCCCCGCCTACTCCCACAAGCAGGACAGTCCAAAGGTCGTGACAAATCGTATGGACCGAACATCCATGGGACTGGAAATCCTGGTGGGTGCGATAAACCCTGCAATGCATACAGATATTGGAGTGTAACCATAATTGATAAACCGTCCTCACAAAAAAGATGATCTGGATACTTCAAAATATACAGACTGAATTGAGTGGACAGACATTAACATAGACCATTCTCAGGACTGACCACACACTAATAAACAATACAGGGTTCACAAACACAAATCAAGTACTGAACAATATTACTTACTACAGACAAGCAAAGTTGCACTAATTAAACTCTGCAGACTTTTTCTTGCCACCGACCTACGGGATGAACCCCGCATAACTGACTAGGCCATGGACTTCGTGAGAGATGTCTACATGCACCATCACCATCTCGTCAACCTTGGAGAACCTAACAGAGTGGTCTTTCCACTCATAAACATGTTGATGAAGACAGGCCACATCAGATTTGTTGGGAAGCTTTACAAGAACCACACCCTTCGTAATTGAAGGCATAGCCAGGAAATTGTTGTGGTCAAGTACAGCCTCGAGAACATGCCTGACAACAATGCTACAGGAAAACACTAGTTCAGGACACGTGGCGACAAGGACACAGCAGCTGGATAGTTTAGCAGTAGAACTCATCCTCAGGTCTTCCAGTTCACACGGCATGACTTTGAGAACTTCATCTCCACCGTGGACCTGGTTCTGATTCAAACAGAAACCATATTTTATTACTACCTCCGTTCAGAAATATAAGATGATTTTCGATATTATACTCCATATATGACTACATATACGCACAGAAATGAGTGAACAAAGACACTAGAACATGTCTTCAAAGGCATGAGAGCAGAGGGATTACTTGCAATATCCATAACACAAGTTACTGAGGCAAATATACCCTCTTCAAAGGTAGCATTGATGTTCATAAAGTACTCCCTCCGTCCGAAAATTCTTGTCTTAGATTTGTCTAGATATGGATGTATCAAGTCACATTTTAGTATTAGATACATCCGTATCTAGACAAATCTAAGACAAGAAATTTGGGACAGAGGGAGTAGTTGAAAGTAATCTATAAGAAATCAGTGTCAACCTCTCGCATGTTTTGGTCAAAAGAGGAATTTAGAACCGTCATTTGGCACACAAAAATCACATGCAAGATCACCCAGAAAGTTGTACTAGTATTGCGTGTTAGATGAAAAAACACGATCAAGATCGAGAAAAAGATCGTCAAGAAGAGATATTACCTGGACTGCTTAATGAGGGATCCCGGAGAGGGGGGCTTGGACAGGGTGATGGCTTTGAGCTTGTCTGCGGTAGTCTCGGTGGGGTGCTTGCACTTCTTTGTACCATGAGCCTCGATGGTTTTGGCCAGAGCCATAGACATCACTTCGGCCGGTGCTCCAAAGAAACTGTCAAATAGAAATAAAAGAAAAGAAACCATAATCACAAACCCAAAAGAAGAAAAGAGAGGGAGTTATAGGATCGGCCTCGGGGTTGCAAGACCGGGCCTTGGCCAGAATCAACACCATTGATGCGCTCACCTTTCCTTCTTTGGGAGAAAAGAACAATGGCAGAAGCAGGTCGGGGTTTTCTTGAAGAAATGAGGAACAAGATGAGGGAGAAGCGAGTTGGGTAGAGAGGAAGCTGAGAGAGAAGAGTGAAATGATGGTTGCTTCGTCCATCCAACTTACTTCTGGAAAGGAGGGAGTTTTGTGATTTGACTGCTCTACTATGTCCGTCCAACTTACTGCTGGAAAGGAGGGAGTTTTGTGATTCGATCGGGGTAGTCTACTGTCACTCTACTATGGAGTAATTTAGTGCATGGCTGGTGGACCCCGATGCTGGCTGTCCCACATGTCGCTGAAAGTGAGTAATTTAGTGCATGGCTGGAGGAGGATCCGCACGGTAGATCGTGTCCACTGTTTTTTTGAAGAAAAAATGATTACAGCAAGCGTTTCCACTCTTACGACGGAGGAGTGCGAAACACGGCAGCCACTTGAACATACACAGTGCTCCTACTACTAGGCATGTGCAGTGGTTCATACGTCAGTACTACATAATCTTCTTCCTAGTGTAGTAAGATATGACGACAACAAATGATGTTGTGTGCATGTCAACTATACGAACAGTAATGTAGTAACATAGTACCGCTTTTTCGACTGTCCGGTCGAGAATGAACGGTGAGATCGATGTTAATAGAACTAGGTCTACAACGCATGGAGAGTACGGTGCTATAGTACTCCACGAAACATGAACCATATGAAGCACAAATAGTGTTCGGCAGGGTGTATGAAGGGTGCACGGGATGGGAGCAAAAGTTCCCTTCTCGACCCACTTTTGGGTGTTTGGTAGAGTGCATGAAGGGTGCATGAGTTCACACTAGTAGGTTAACACAAATACACGAAGAGGAAACAACTATATTGAGATGAGATTGCAACCAAACACACCCACACGCTTTGTGCTACAGTGACTGATCTGCATCGTCTGAGTTTGATCCAACTGTCATGTTGCGCCGAGACATGGACATGCCCATGCAGAGGGCGCCTAAACACCACCAAAGTCCCTCTGCTTCTCGCGGCGCACGACGTTGGTGATGTAGGGGGTGAAACGACTGAAAGGCAATGCAATCTATGGGAAGGCGGAGGGAGCCAGCCGAGGAGCGGGGAATCTTTTGGTTTTCACCATGGCAAAACACCAGTCGACGATTTCTCACATCAGGGAGCAGTGGGTTTTACAGGCAGAGTCATCATGACTAATTGCTGCCGCGCCTGCTCCCGTCAATCAAAAAAATTAAAAATCCCGCCGCCCCTGCTCCCATCAATCAAAAAATTCAAAATCCTGCCGCACTCAAACACCAGAGCAACGCCGTGGTGGATATTTAAATTTACCTGTCGGCAAGTAGATAAAAAAAGGGTTGAAAAAACAAATGTGGCGGCGGCCTAGCTAATCGGTCGAACTAGCCCAACTAGCTAGCCACCGTGCTTCACTGATGTACTCGGCGGGAAAGGTGGTCTTTCATGATTTGACGACTCATTTACTTGCTTCGGCGAAAACGCACGGTAGGGCGTCCCACGTTAGGAAGAATATATGCGTGCACCACCCGGGAGGACCCCGAAACCGCGCGGTAGGGTGTGCCATGTCTTGGCACGTAGGAAAAATGTGCGTGTAAAAATTTACTGTATCAGATGTAGTACCTATGGTTTGACCTCGGGACCTAGCCAGTCGGTCGAAAACACCCCACTAGCCACACAGTTTCATCATGCTAACATGGCACGGAGGATAGGTGTGGTTAGCTCCATCTCGACCAGCCACAACGTCTCTTGTTCTAGGCGATTCTTCTATTTTCCAAGCTTTTTTTAGTTGTAATAACACCACGGCAAGCTAGCGCCGCTCTTCGTGTGTGCCCGTGCAAAGGTTAAACAATGGAGGGAAGAGAGAGATCGCAGACCTGGGACCCACCAGTAAGTGAGTCAATGGTCATGCACGTGTTGACGAGGCACTCCCTCTACTCTACTCAACGTAATACTGTATAAAATCAAGTCATGGGACAAAGCCAACAACCGTTGTTGTTTCAGGCTATCGACTTACGCTTTGTAGTCCAGGTTGCCAGTTCGAATCTCGTCTTTCAGATTTGTTTGTTTTAGGTCCAAATTTGATTAATGACAAGTGGGAACCCCGTGTGTTGTTCCGATATTTCAATGGAGGATGGTTTTTTTGAACAAACACTTTGCGCGGTTAGACAAGTAACGGCACGAGTTACACGTATTTTGCAAGTTTACGAACAACAATGACAGTGGCATAAAATATCACATCCACCCCGCAGCTTAGATGCTATATGGTGATATGAGTTTTTACACCATTGGAAGTGAGATCCAATGGCTTGTGAGTAGTCTTTGTAATTATGCGCAATTTCCAAACTCTCCAAAGGTTTTTTTGCAAATAAAACATTCAGGCCTCGTGTGTGCCGCTGCATCTTGGATCTAATGGCTCCCCGTTGCTCATATTAGGTGCTCCTCGTAGCTTAATTACCCGCTACGGTGATATGAGCATCTATGTCGTATGATCACTGATCAGATGGCACATGCGTAGTACTTGTACTTTCTGTGCAATTCCCAAACTCTCTCAGCCGTATATTGCAAAAACATTCAAACCTCCTACTGTGGGCCATTAGATCTTCGTGAACTCGTATCACCATAGAATCTACGGTGCGGGAGCACATCATATTCTCCCGTGCGAGAAAACATAAGGTGCTCTCGCAGCTTGGATGCTACGGTGATACGAGCTTCGAGGTCGTTTGATCTGAGATCCAATGGCATCTGAGCAGTCTTTGTGCTTGTAAGCAGTGGCCGGACTCTTTGGGGGCTTTTCTTCGAAAAACCATTCGAACCACCGAGGAGGTGTTGGGTCACAAATCCAACGGCTCCGAAGATCTTGTATCACCAAAGCATCTAAGGTGTGGTAGCACATGATATTCTTACATACAGGAGAATATGATGTCCTCCTTCATCTTAGATGCTACGATGATACGAGCTTCGAGGTTGTTGGATATGGGATCCAAGGGCATCTGAGTAGTTTTTGTACAAATTGTGTGCAATTCTCAAACTCATCAAGGTTTCCTGTAAAAATATTAAGACATCATGTGAGCTGCTATATCTCAGATCTACAAGCTCCAAGCAACTCGTATCGGCATATAGCATCTAAGTTATGGGGGCACATGATATTCTCCCAGGGAGGAGGGGTGGGGTGCACAACCAGTCGGTGGTTGGGAGGGTGGGGACAAATATAATCTAAACAACCCTAAACATAACTTCACAATTTTATCTAAGGTCGAGGGGTTGACCCCCGACAATCATAGCTCTGCCTAATTAAACACAACATTTGCATGTACTGTAGTACTAGACTTAATATTCATGTTTCAGTTTCATGTTTGTTTTAAATATTGAATTGAGGACCATGCATGTCTTACATTTTACTCCTTTCGTTCCTAAATATTAGTCTTTTTAGAGATTTCAAATGGACTGGCATATACGGATGTATATAGACATATTTTAGAGTGTAGGTTCACTCATTTTGCTCCGTATGTAGTCGCTTGTTGAAATCTTTAAAAGACAAATATTTAGGAACAGAAGGAGTATTTTTGAATTCGTGTCATACATGCATGGTTCGGAAAAATAGATGCACTATACTTATTGGATTGTTGTTGTGTTCGTGTGTGGGTGTGTGTGTGTGTGTGTGTGTGTGTGGTCATATGCTTGATACATACAAAGTTTTCTCACCTCCATATTGTTCATCTTTTAAATTTGAATTTGCACTGAAAAACTTAATAGGGATACCATGAAATGTGAAATCCACGTTGAGATCACTATATCACAAACTCACTCTAATTCAACAACTCGTCATAAATCAATTACCACGTTGAGATTAGTATTTGCAAGGAAAATACGGGCATTGTAATACACATAGATTCGTTCGGCAATTTAAAAAGTTCCTTTCGTATTCTCGAATGGTAGGACCCAACGGCGTACCAGCCAGACCTTGGCTCGTGTTGATCCTAAAAAAAACGGGGCTCGTGTCCTTCTGGTAGCGTGCGTGGTACGCACATTAGGCAACCCCAACCAGTCGAGCCTCCGCGTTTTGAGTCGAAATATCTGGCGGCCAGAATTCCAGCACTAGGAAATTCCCCTCATGTCCCCGGTCCATAATGACTACCGATGAACAACGGAGGGATGCTTTAGTAACTAGACAACGTTACCTAGCGTGCCGAGCATGGTTCAATTCCCCCGATCGCCGCTCGCCAAGGTCACCCGTCAACTACATTGCCTAGTACTACTACTACTACACCAGGATGAGCACATAATTGAGCCTGTTTGTTCGTGCCTAGTACTTGAGTTAATATATCAGGCAATGCACTGGTACAGAGGGATTATCCTTTTGCTCTGCATATATAACTTGTCTGAAGTCTAACTAAGCAAAATATTTGACCAAATCCTTTCTTTAGAATTACAATCGGACAGATGTATGGCTTGAAAATTTATTGCATGATGCAGGTTATGATATTGTTTCGAATCCTGGATCTTAAATTTCAGAAAATCCAAAAGTGACCATAAATTCTTGAAACTGACCATGGTAACGTGATATGGCACAAATATTACTTCATAATTTTTTTATTCAATTTGAGACAATCTTCTTATGACAAGTTGCACAAATGAAGAGCCAAGGTATTTTGGAACAAAGACCTGTCACGTTAAGGCGAACGCTTTCAGTATTGAAACTGTGGGCATTGGCGTGCCGCCACGAGTCCCGCTTCTCATCGGCCGGTGCCGTCCGAGCAAGCGTGTGAGTCGACGGGAGGCGTGCGAGCAGACCGCTGCGCCGGCTGACAGGGAGGCGTGCGAGCAGACCGCTGTGCAGGCTCACCGGCAGGCGAGCCCTTTGACTAGGCTCCGCCGCCCACCTTCATCCCAACTGCTCCCACTTTTAATGTCGCAGTTTAAAATCAACCCCGCACAACCCGATATCGCTACAATCTTCTCTCTTCCTCTCCGATTCTCCTATCGTCTACCTCCAACCAGCCTGACCTAAACGTACGCCATGCCGCATCACGATGGTCTGCCCTTAGTCTTCCAGTTTCCTGAGGAAGACACCCAACCGGAGTCTCAAGAATATAAGGCGCTTTGGGACGAGCTTCAACTGGCCTTGCGGGAAGACGCCGCGCCTGTCCCTGCTCGGAAAAATTCCGGCTCCCATCGCCCCGACTACGTCAATGCCCATCCCCGTGGCATTGATGGGCTGGGAGCCACACATTGTCGCCGAGCTTGATGCCACGGGGTTCCACGAGGTCCCCGCCGACTTTCACGCGCCCTTGCACCTGCTAGCGCATGCGCCTGCGTGTGCACTAACGCGCACGCCCGTGCCGATGCCCGTGCACCTGCCAGCGCATGCGCCTGCGTGTGCACTGACATGCGCGCCCGTGCCGGTGCCCATGCACATGAATGTCTCTGATGCGCCGTTGACAGCGCCTGTCCCCGCGCGGGTGCCAGTGCCCCCCTCAGCGGCATGGATGGCCGCCGTCGACCGCTTCCTTGCACCAACGCCAGTCGCCTCCTCCCGCCAGTTGACTCGCTCCGAAGTCCAGAACATTTTGTCCTTCCTTGAAGCTAGGCCAACGTCCAGGAGTACGCCAACAACGGCGCAAGGCGCCGCCGTCGCCGTCGGTTTGTAGTTTTGTAGCTTATTTATAATAATTAAAGAGAACAACAGAGTTTTTACAATAATACCATGGTGCGACGTTGAAGGCGAGAAAGGTCGTGCGAGAGAGCAATGACCGAGCCAGAGGGAAATCAACTAGGGGAGTTGCTGGGGTTGCAACGGTGTTTGGAGTAGTTATGGGACGAATGCTACGAAAATATAATCTAAACCGACTAGAATAAATGCCTACACAAATTAATCCAAGGTTGGAGTGCCTCTCGCAATGTAAATAGCTCCGGCTTTGCGAGGGATGGAGAGGTAGCTTCAATGTGTGGAAGATACGGCATGAGAAAGCGAGGTCAATCGAGAGACATATAGATAGAGAGCAAAGTGAGTGTGGTCCGACATTCATTAAAAAAAAATATATGCTCTGGAGAGATATTGTCCGATTGAGCTTTTGGCAAGCGTGAGGGCTGTAAGATAGAGCTTGAGAGATGATCCAGTCACAGACGTGTAGATATATTTTGTGCGTGGGAGGAAGCAAGGTCAATCGATCACATAGGGTCGTCGTGCGATCGAAAGAGTGAGACAGGTTGGAGAGAGTGACCTAGATAGACAATGTGCGTGAGAGAGTATACAATGTGAATAAGTTGAACTGGGCTCAAACATGGTGATATATCATTTTTGTCCGAGAAAGAGCGAGGTCAATCGAGACACACAGAGAGAGAGAGGAGACAGAGGGGGGGGAGAGAGAGCGAGCGTGGCCCGCCATGAGGTCGAAAGAGTGGGGGCGGCTTCGATGGGCTGACATAGATAGACAATCTGCGTGAGAGAGTATATAGTGTATCGATCGAGGCCCGAACAGGGAGATATATCATTTGTGTGTGAAAGAAAATGAGGTTAAACGAGACTCAGATAAAGAGAGCGAGATTGAGCGAGTGTCGCCCGCCGTGCGGAAGAAAGAGTGAGACAGTCTCGAGGGAGTGACCAGGATATACAACGTGCGTGCGTGCGCACGAGAGGTTGGGGGGCTAGATAGGCAATGCATGTATTTAGCGCGAGAGGGTGAGAGGGAGAGGGAGAGAGAGAGAGAGCTCGGCATGGGGTGCAATGGCGGGTGTGTGAGGTAAATACATTTGGTAACACAGTGGAAAAAGGGGGTTGTGTAGTTGAGAGAGTTAGAGATCGAAACATGGAGAGAAAGAATGGATGTGTGTTGGAAACCGATAGCTTCCTAAGGTGGTTAGGAGAGGAAGATTGACCGATACAGGAAGTATGTACCGTGTCTGCGCGGGGGGGGGGGGGGGGGGGTGGGCTAAAAACAACATTTGAATGTAGATAGTACGAGACTTAATATCAATATGTTTCAATTTGGTGTACATTGTAAGATTTGAACTGAGGACCATGCATATGGGTAATTATTTCGAATTCGTGCCATACTAGGTTTCGAAAAGTTGACATTGACTTGATTTGTTATGCTATTTTGTAGGTCATATGTTTGAATCCATCCAAAAGTTTTCTCACTACCATGGTGTTCATCATATACATATGAATTTGTATTAAAAAAGTAGCGTGGATATAGTGAAATGCGAAATCCACGTTAGAATTGGAGATCGCTATGTGACACACACTCTACTTCAAATAACTAATTATGTGACACACACTCAAATCCACATTAGCATGGATACCGTGTCGATTTTTTTTTCAAATAACTCCTCATTAATTAATATATAGTATCTCGTTTTGAATGACTAATTATTGCACGGAAAACACGAGCATGGTAATACATAGAGATTCGTTTGCAAATGAAAGAAGATTCGTTTGCATTCTCAAATGTAGGCGCACCAGGCAGACCAGGGTCGTGTCATGGTGGTCGCGTGTGTCGGACGGACGCTTAGCACCCAGCCACCCACCCCCCTCCCTCCCTCTCCCCCTCTCCCCCCAAAAAAAGGATGACGACAAAATAAGTTCGCGCTTCCACGTTTCGGATTGAAATATCTGGCGGCCCCAATTCCAGCCCTGCAAAATCTCCCTTCTCCATCGTCCCCTTCTGCGCCCAGATTGCTCAAATCCCTAATTTCCAGCCAACCCAAGCAAAGTTCGAATCGCCCCTCGTCTTGTCTCTTTCCCCACCTCTGTGTCGGACGACGACGACGAAGACGGCGGTCGCGCTTCACCACCGCACCGGAGCTACCTCATCTACGCCCTCGTCCACCGCACCGGGTGGTCCACAGACAACGTCGGCCGCCGCAACCGACGTGCCTCACAGACACCGACTTCCACCGCATCAGGTGCGCTTCACCGACGCCGTCTCCCAGCTCACCGGGGCTACTTCACCGAGCACATCGTCGCGCCTCCGCCCCCGAGGCCGCAGGGGCTTCACCAATGGTCTCGTCCACCGCATCGTAGCGCTCTGCTGCCACTCAAGATCTGCATCCGTGCACGGCCAGCCAATGCTAGCGCATCACCCTCAACGGCTCTGAAGTGACCCGCACTCTAGCTAGGCGAGCATGCGAAAACGCCGGCCCGAACTAGGTATCCACACATCACTCCCCTGTGCACTGTTCCGACGATGTTTGGATATCCTTTCACTGCTCTCTTAGCTTACACGCCTATCCAACTCTGGCTTTAACTCTTATTTCTTCTGGAGATATCATCTGAAACAAGCAAATCCATTTTTTAGCGAAGCATGATGGCGCTACGGGATCTGGTACACATCCTGCACACCCGTATAACCTTGTAAGTATCTGTCCTCCGATACAACAGCAAGGTCGATTCCTCTTATTTGATCAACCATTCGCCGTGTCAAAAATGCAGAGGGGATGCAAGGAGCACAAGGCCTGCACATCCAAGCAAGTGGTAACATGGACTTGTACATGGAACATCCCAAGCGCAAGCAGAGCTGCAGTGAGCCTGTACAACGAGCTAGCGCAAGTCCCTGCATTTCATTTAATTCGTACTGGCATTCGTGTATGATTTGTGTGTAGTGGCGGATCCACGAATTCAAGTTACCAGGGGCGAACATTTAACTTAAAAAATACGAAGGCACTTGCATTCCGGAAATCTAATAACTTGAGAAATGTGAAGCTACATGCACTTTGAAAACCAGCTAATAATCCAAAGTAGTTCAGATTATAAACACGGAATGATGCAAGCACCAAAAAACACAAAATGCAACATGGTGTACAAGGACTACAAACATGGTCTGTACCTGCTTGAATTATTCGTTCTCTCGCTGAAAATATCGAAGTGTAATTGCACCTATAACCAGTGCGCAAACTGCATATCAATATATCTATCCTGCACAAGTATGCTAATAGTTTCAAAGAACAGATTAGAAAAGTATTTATGCTACGTTGTCATGATACGGGGACTTTCTGGTAGATGGCCTCGACGTTTCCTCAAGCCATGAAAATGCACTATAATTTGCTTGTCATCAATGCCTGCAAATCTCTATGTCTCTCTCAACATAGCAGATCATCATTAGACACTAAATCCTTCAATGGGAGCTTGCAAAATGCTTGCATTAGATGCCTCATTAGACACTATATGTTCATCACCAGGAGCATGTAAAATGTTTGCATCAAATCCTTCATTAGTAGTCTGTTCATTAGACACTTCAGGCTCAAGAACAACATGAGCTTGGATTTTTGCACCGGAAACTTGATTAGATACATCAGATTCAGTCAGTTCAGTATTGATTATGGGAGTTATAAATAAGTAGAAATTGGTTTCATTTTCTCATAGATTCCCTACATACAAGCAGTTTTACAACACTGTCAGGTTTAACTATTGGCCAGAAATTGAAGAGTTGAATTAGATATAATCAAGGATGTGATGTACCCGCTCGTTGCGCATGCTACTCTTGCAAGCTGCGACTGTTCGTTTGCGCAAGCTCGATGCCATGCCTGTGCTGCCACCGCTGCCTCCCACGTAGGCTACACCCAGGGTTGGATCTTCATCTTCTTGTCCTCCCGTTCGCTTGAAGCCCGGCGACCGCCCTCCAATGAGGGCGCGAGGAAGTGTTGTATCGGTCTGTCCAGAAGCGGCTAGGTTAGGAGCGAACCAGAGTGGAGGCTGGAGCGGATGAATTGGGATTTTTCCTGCTGTCGATCGATATGGCAGGCGCTCGTTTGGGCCGCGAGCCTGGTATAGGGTCTGCCTTGCACTTATGTTATTGGCCTATCCAAATTGAAACATTTTTCTTCATTTTTTACATTGCCTGCTCGTGCGTTGGGATGAACAAAACTAGCCTGGGCCAACCTGGACGATTGAAACTAGGTGCACACTTTCGAGCCACCCGAGGCGGCCGCCCATACCAGCCCCTATGGTGGCGTCGCCTCTTTTTGCGTGTATGATTGGGGTAGTGAAAAATATTCCAGTGGCGCTTTTGATTTACCCACAGAATGGTTGAATTGCTTGTTTCGATGAACTGAGTTCGCCAATGTGAAGGATGCCAGTCTTTTCATCCTATTGTAGATTGCTTAGATCTCGATATGCCAAAAGTAATCGCATGAAATATATAGTAAAAGCTAGTGTGATGTGTGTGTCTACAACTAGTCTGTCTACTCATCCTCATATAACATATCACCATCTTACCAGATTAACCATTCGACTTACCAATGCAGTGTGGGAAGAAAGAAGTATTGGGACTGCGTATCCAAGCAATTGATGCCATGGACTCCTTCGTACAACCTTGGAAGCGAAAAATAAGTTGCAGTGTGCATGTACAAAGAACTAGTGTAAGTTCAGTTACCTGCTTCTCGGAATTTTAGTTAGCCACTTATTACAAAATTGTTCAATTACGTTGCTTGGCTTAATTTAGTTTGCTACTGATTACATAATGCCACAACCTGTTAATCCTATTATAGACTGCCACTATCTATGTGTTTGATACTTACTGTTAAGAATTACCTATTTGCCTGAACTTAAATAGCTACTTGTTTGTTTAACTGCTTTGCTGCTGCAACAACGGGTTACAATGATGTTAATAACTACTTTTCAGCATCGAATTGAAACTCTTTAATTCCTTGTTTGTTTAACTGGTTTGCTCTTATAACTCCCAGTTGAGATGTTTTGCTAACTTCAACTTTTCTGAATCCAATCGAAACTTTAATAGCAAAACAGGTTAGCCCAAGATCAAAGAGCGAGGTCCCCATGGACGTTGTATCATCCCACAGCAGTGGCACCGGCCCAATCTTGCATTATGAATTGCCAACTGCTGATGCTCTAGAGGCTAAACTAGTGGTAGAAAGAGATTCTGCTTCTGCACTTAGAGATGAAGTTGACATGTTGAGGAAGCAAACCACACAATCACTAGCAGTACTCAAGACAACCATTAAATATTTGGTGGATTTCAAAATGAAGCAAGCTGAGACTGACCACATTGTTAAGGTCCTGAAGGAAAAAACGAAATTAAATTCCCACTTGGTAAATCATAGGTGAAATGTTCTTTCCATCGTTGAATAACCTTTGTGTTGTTTGTTCATGTAATCAATCAAACCATTTGTTTTAGAGATCATGTAATAATTGTTTTTTGTTTTTTGTTTTTTGGTTTGTAATTTTATTTGAGCACAAGTCTGTATTAATTGATAAGACTCGGAGACATTTCATTTTCATTGCTATGCCAGACCTACTAATATGCCAATCGGGCTGAATGTGCATTCAACAATAATAGTAGTATAGATGGACCATAAGTGGCACGCATCGGAAAGGGCCAAGATGCTGTAGTAGCTTGGCTAAAAAAAGGATGTTGTTGTAGCAAAAAAAAGTACATCGGCCTGGCTTATGAATGTTAGTTGATATTATTGATCCATATACTCTATACGTGTTTATATGTATGTTAGTTCGGTACATTGTTGGTTGTTTGACTCGGTATTTGAATCTAGATACATCGCTTGTGTACATATCTAAATGGGAGTACACATTATGCTGCGTGTGACATTTGAGTTGGACATGAAGTGTTCCAAATATTCGAATTCACCTTAAACTGGATTCTAGCTTCTGAATTTGAGTATTGGCATTTGTAAGCCATATTCATATATGACAGTGGAGTACATCTTTGTCGTCCTTTTGAAGATATATAAAAACACATAGAATGATTTATAAAGATTCGTATAGGAATACAAAATGGATTTGAATTTAGTTGCGAGGGTAAACGTGGATGCTTATTGTCCCAAAATTCGAAAGAAGCGGCAAAATGTCCCCTCCCACGTCGGCTGCCCGAAGCCAAGTGTTTCGGAGATGGAAATTACTGTCTATCCATTACACGGACAATCCATCGGCCCGATTTCCACTGCTCTAAATAGGGGTAGGATAGTAACTTCAATTAGACGTGACACGGCCGCCTCTGAGCCCATTCCGACACGGTGGGCGCCAAACATGGGCGGAAAAACACATTTGATTCATGTTTGTCCGAAAGACCTCTGTTTCTCCCTCCATTTCCCCATTCATACACGGTGGGCGGCAAAACAAACTCGACTCGGCCGAAATCGATGTAGGCAAATGTTTTCAATAGGGGCAGGTTTGTAACTTCACTCAGACGTGACACAACCGCCCTACCGTCAGCCCCGTTCATACACCGTGGGCGCCAACCATGGGCGCCAACCACCCTCTCCTGCCCCAAAATTGCTTTGGGCAAATATTGGCGAGATGTGAGATTACCGTCGTATCCCCAACTGACGAGACGTCCAAATTTTAAACGGGGGCTAAGTTCGTAAATTTCCCATATTTCAGACAGGTGCGTCCCAAAAACATGGTTACCCGTACCTCTCCCTCTATTTTCCCATTCATACACCGTCCGTGCTAGAACACCATCCCCAAACCAGCCTCAGCCCGCCACCCCATCCATCGCCGCCGTCCTCCACCACATCCATCGCCGCCGTCCTCCACCACATCCATCGCCACCGTCCTCCACCATGCCGGAGCGCCTACCAAGACCGTGTCGTCCACTGCTAGAGATGGACTTTTCTCATCCACGGCGACGGACCAAGAGCCTTGCATCACGTCCTCTCGCTTCATCGGCGTCGTCGTCCTCTTTGCCGGGGCCGCTCACACGACCTTCTCTTGCACCGCAACGGGACTTATCCCCCGATGCACCCGTCTACCGTCGCAGATCTGCTTCAACGCCACTGAGAGCCATCTCACCCCCGATGCCTACACGGCGCCGCAAGAGAGGTGGTACTTCATATCTCCTCAACTTTTTAATCTCAACCAGAAAATAGATCTTAACTTGGTAACTCTACTTTCTTTTTAGCTCTTAGAATTTAGTTCTTAGTTCGAAGCAAACAATGGCTGCTAAATATCATTTCTCCGGTTTCCCCCTTTTATGATCACTATATGATCAGAATACGTGCTTCGTGTCATAATAGCACTGCTCCACCCATCAAGCTAAACAAGCTTAGTTGTTCAAATACGAATATGATATTATTAAAATAGAGTCGTTTAATTGGTCAGCTAAATGTTCCTAAATTAGTTTCGAAAATGCATGTTTGCCGCTCGGGTGTGTATCTCTACAGGGTGCCCACGGTGGGCCGGCCCACCCTCGGATTTTGGGTCGTATCAGGCCCCGATTCCCCTCTGTTCTGCTACGCACTTCCGATCTCTACTCACCCCCAACCGCCTGCCTCGCCGGCGACTTGCCGTCCCCGGACGGCATGACTCTAGGAGGAGACGCCGGACTAACAGGACGTCAGGAGCCGCTCGCCCAACAGCGTCGCCGCTGCCCGGGCGCGCCGTCGTGCCTACCTTCCCAGTCCGTTCATGGCTCAGGCGTGCAACACCCACTAAGCCAACTCGATTTATCCTAAGGTACGTCCTGAACACTCAGCAGCCACTCCTCATCACCCATTTTCTAATTGATTCATTACTCATTAGGCAGGACTGTCATTAGGGTTTGTTGTGTGCTCAGTGCTACCTACACTTAATGGTTCAGATGTATTTCGGTAATCTTTAGTACCTGTAAAGTTCAGAGGGTTTTCAAAATTCCGGCCCTAGGAATAGACACTAGTCATTTTGGATTGTTGGTCGTAGTGACATTGAGCCTGATTACTACTGCAAGCCAGGTTTGTTGACAATTTTACTTGTCTTTCTTACTCATTTGATATAATATCCAATTATTCACGTCGATTAGTTGCAAACAATAAGTGCTAGACAAACTTCTTGACTCAGATTTTGGACGGTCTCTTACTGCAGTTACAGTTCTTCATACTTGTCCTAGTAAGCTCACCAGTAAATGATTGATTCACTACATCTATGCTTGCCTTGTCATATTTGTTATCAATATTCTTTTAGGGTGGACCACCTTGTTTCTAAATACTGCAACCGTAGACATGAGTGAATAGTACTTCTCTATGTGATCTCTTCCATCATGTGTGGGCAACGAACACTGCATTGTATAGAAAGAAAGGGTCATTTCCAGCTTTTACATAGGCTTCGATCTTTTACATGGAATACAATCTGCCTACTTGTTTTGTGTCGCACTACCAACACTCCGCCCTTGATGCTAAACATTATGCCACTCATAATTCCTTAGTTTATTTGTTCAAATACGAATTTCATATGATTCTAATGTTCCTACTTCAGTTTTGAAATGTGTGTCTGCCTGTTATAGAGACATAAGGGGTTTGTATTTCTGTGTGTGGTCTGGTCAGCATGGTTGGGGGGTGAACTTTGCATATGCAGGGGTTTATAGGGAGACACTCTTCGAGTTGAATCCGCAATGCATTCCATAGATAATCTGACTACTTTTTATGTTTTCATGAATCTCAGATTCTGAACAGCATCATAATGATTATGAGCTTGCGCGCATGAAAAGAATAAAGCAGAACAATGCCATGGCTGTCAAACTTGGCATTAAGGGACTGAAATCATGTCTGGATGCAATGTAATGCAAACGCTCTCCACCTACATATTCATGCTCAGAATATGATCCTAACAGTGATTCTGAGCTAGAGGGAGACCTAAGTCAATGTAGCTCCCTAGTGGAGGAGTCAGAGGAAGATGCCCTATCTTATTCACCCATCAAGGTGCTTGCTCTAACTTTCCAAGGTTATATTGGTCGCACATGTTTTGCAACTGATGCTTTGCATTGCTTCTACTTTGTTGAACTGCCATTAGCTTAGTTTACACATCGTGTATGTGAATACGCCCTGCCTATCCATTTTCAGTACATATTCCATCTGTCATCATACCATATTTATCCATTCAAATATTGTTCTTGTGTATCAGACGTTCAAAAGGAAGAGGGCGATTGCTGACCATGGAGGAGCACAAGCAAAGTATTTGGAAAAGGTAGTGGCACCTGATAAATCAAATAGCCCATTAGGTGTAGTTGCAATATCACTTGATCCACAAAACACCCCAACTCTAGCAGACTCTAGCCCTACTACACTGGTCATTTATGATGCCCCAACTCAGCAGACCCCAACTGCAGCAAACATTATGATTATGCCAGTTGACATAGCACCAGCTCTACGACGCAAAATCCCCATTCCAGCAAAGAGTACACCAAATCCAGTTGCCAAATCCCTTTTCGAACCAGAGAGAGCCCCAATTGCAGCAAATAGGACCCCTGTTCCATTTCTTCCCAGTTTAGAAGACAAAGCTTATATTGTTGTCAGGAACTTTGTGCGCATCTTTCCTTCATGGAAAGATTATACCGCAGACACGGAACAATTTCCAGTCTTCCTCCGCAACTTACGCATAAGTAATGTACTAATGTTATTCATGGTCATTACTGCATATGTTTCTGCTGACAGAAGACACAAGATTTCATTCTTTTAAATAGGCGAGGACCAAACTGGATTGTGAAGACAAGAAAGGGTTGGTTGTGCTTTTCAAGCACTCGTTGATGAAGTATCATTCCTAACTGAGGCAAGCGCACTTCGATGGCAAGCCTCTAAATGAAATTTCTGTAAAGTCTCCGGTGCTACATTTATCCGACGGTGACTGGAATAATCTTGTTACACATTGGTCTCGGCTACAGCGTAAGGTACTGTCTATGATATCACATCACAATTTGAACTACATTTCTGCATTTGCCTTAACGTCTCACTTGTACGAAAACTGTTAGCAGAAGAACATTCATTCTCAAGGGACCACAGAATGTCACAACTATACTGCACACTGCATTGCTCTTGTGAGTACCTCTTGCCCTGTATGACCATACTTACTTTCATAGCTGTTTGATTATGTAGCATCACTGCACATGTTGGTCTCGTTATCGTCCATTTGGTGGACATTATAAGATCCATATGGACTCTTACATAAATTTAGAATCAACCCAATGCTTTTGAAGAGGTTTAGCTCTGCAGTCCTCTTGTAAGGACTGAACGTCGTCTATCACTGTACTTACATTAACAGCTACTCCCTCCTTCCCATAATATAAGAACGTTTTGTACAGTACACCAGTGTTCAAAACACTCTTGTATTATGGGAAGAGGGATTGGTTCATTGTGTAGCATTCTGCATCTTATCTCCCTCGCCCACCATTTACTAAAAAAGATTAGATCTATATTTAATCTTACCAAAAAGTAGAATACACAGACAATGCCAGTGCAGAAGTGTAGCCCATTGCTCTTGCCAGTACATTTTGTCCTGTAACGCTTGTACTTCCAGGGATTGGTAGTTGATTATGTAGCATCAATCTGCATCTTATCTTCATTATCCTCTATCCCTTCCAGTATTATCATATCTATAATTACTCTCTACAAAATGTAGAGTACAGGCAATGCTTATGAAGAAGATTCTGTGCTGAAATTCTTGAGTTATCCTTCCCTTGACATGGAGAAGGGCATTATAAAGCCGGTGTTAACTGTTAATGTAAGTCAGTCCTTCTAAAGCCTTTATCCTCAACTGCTGTTTAATTTGCTCATACTCCCTATCGTTTACTGCTGTTTAGTTTGCTGTTTCTACCAAAATGCATGTTTGCTCTAAGTTTTACTTGTAAAACCAAATTCCTTATTCATACCATGCACATTACTCAATACTCCCTATATGTATGCTTGTTTTTGTGGATCTATAATCCAGTGTGTGGTGAAGCAGCCCACGTTTGCACCTTGTCATCTCCTGTTTTATCTTACTGATGTGGCTGATGATATGAACAACATGCCATGCACATTGACCAAAATAGATACAATGATTTTCTTTGCCCTTCATCTATGCTTGTTATGTTGACATGGTAATCCAGTAGTGTGGTGAAGCTCACCGCATTATGAACAATGCCAAATTATGCTATTGATATTTTGAACCTACACTTTATTTTCTAATTTGAAATTGGATGGAATTGACAGCACAGTTATCATCTTTGTTAATACACATGCAAAACCTATCATCTCTCTGCTTTGTTCCAAGGTGATATGCCTGATGGCATGCACAAGTCTGCTGAAGGCTGTGAGACAAACGCAACATATATTGCAGGAAAGAAGGCAAAACATCTTGAAGATAGCGAGACAACCCCAAAGTCTTGTCTTGATGCAGTGTTCAAGTTACTTGAGAGTAGCAGTCAGACAAGCACACAGAATTTGTTGTCTGAATCAGTTTGACTTCTTCAGTCCCAAGTTCTAGCAGAAAGGCATTCTGCAACTCAACTTTGACTTGAGTCCTATCTCTAAGAAAGATTGCGGAGAACACCAATGAGAACCTCATCGCTAAACAGCTACACCTGGAAGCTATGACCGACATGCTAGGGCGGTCTCACAGCCTTGCTCAGTAGCTTGCACAGCAGTTCCCGCGCAAGGCTAACCTTTCTTGAATTGTCTTGGAAGTGGTCTCGGTTCAGTATTATTTTGTTACGCTGCAATTGTGCCTAGTTTTTGTAATCTGCTTCTTCGTTGCACTTTATGATCTCTGGTGGCAAACTTCGATGCCCAGTGGATGTAATATACCATAAATCCTTTATTGTATAGTGTAGGTTTATTCTTAGTTACTATGCCGTAATTTATTTATTGTATAGAGTAGGTTTGTTCTTAATTCCTACTACTTACTGCCATCATTCGCTATTTGAAAAAAAAATCAGATTTAGTTGACCGGGCCGAAACATTCGCCTCTAACGGGCCTGGTGTTTAGCGGGCCACAATTGGGCCGGCCTGCATCTTTCTTGGGCCCGAATGATTGGGGCCTTCACACTTTGCGCGAGGCCCACAACTTACACCGGCCTATATTTTAGTTGTGCCTTTTGTGGACCCAGCGCTTAGTTTGGCCCAGGTAGCGTTGGGCCATTAACAGGCTGAATATTGAACTGGCCTGTTATGGCCCAGATGAAACCATGGGCCTTTAGCAGGCCGAAATGCATGTTGGGCCTCAATTTTCACTAGTCGTCGACGGGCCTTCAGTAGGCTGAAATGTAGACCGGGCCTTTTTGGGGCCAGTTATATCACGGGCAGTTACCAGGCCGAAAAATATCTCGGGCCTTAGTTGGCCCACTGATATCATGGGCCTTTAAGAGGACGAAAGCTTAGTACAGACATCAACGGGCCGAATTATGCGACATGCCTTTAACAGGCCCAAAGTCACGTTGGGCTTAACTGTTGCCACCTTTATCACGGGCCGTTAGAGGGCCCGATGTCCCGTTGGACCATATATGGCCCATGGGCAGCACGGGCCATTCCCAGGCCGAAAGTCACACCGGACTGAAATGGGCCCATGTCTACATCGGGCCTCTAACAGGCCGAAAGTCACTGGGCTGTAATTGGGCCCAAATATTCGGTGAACAATTAACGGGCCAGATCTGGCTTCGGGCCGTAAATGGGCCCAAATGTTCAGCGAACAATTAACGGGCCAGATCTGGCTTCGGGCCGTAAATGGGCCTTTATTAAGCATGCCGTTATTGGGCTGGCCCACTAGTACCTGAGTAAGTACTACGTGCCTTTGACTGGGCTGACCTTTTTAACCTATATGGGCCTCTGTTGGGCCCAGCCACGTGTCGACGTATCGTAGGCATGTTTCCTCCAATGGACGGGCGACATCTGGCCCACTGACGAGCTGACAGGTGTTCCCTCCAGCCAATCAGAATTTTACACGTGGGAATTTCCCATTGGTCCCGGCTGTTAACGGGTTATCGGATCCAAAACCGGACCCGATAGCTTAACGGCGTTCCGTTACGGTGGATGCCACATGTCGGTCACCCTTGACGAAAGCACTTCTGTGACGCGCGATTTATCATCATGGAAGTGGACACTTCCGTGATGATAATTTTGGTAATGTCATGGAACACTTCTACGACAGCACAGGTATGACTATCTTGATTCTGTCATAAATTTGTCATGGATGTACATCCATGACAGAAAACGTGACCTACAGTGACAAACACGTATCATCACGGAAGTGTATTTTTTTTGTAGTGTTGTCTAGAGTTTTACTAGCATAATGAATAACATTCAATTTCTTATCAACTCTTTGTCCTAGAACAACACCAACAACATAATCACTAGCATCACACACAATTTCAAAAGGCAAGTTCCAATCAGGTGGTTGAACAATAGGTGCAGATATTAAGGCTTTCTTGAGTGTTTCAAAGTCTTCAAGACAATCATCATCAAAAAACAAAAGGAATATCCTTTTGCAAAAGATTAGTAAGAGCCTAGAAATTTTAGAAAAGTCTTTGATAAATCTCCTATAGAAACCAGCATGACCTAGGAAACTATGAATACCTTCAATGTCCTTAGGACATGGCATTTTCTCAGTTGCATCAACCTTAGGTTGGTCCACTTCAATACCTCTTCCAGAAATTTTATGAAAAAGGACAATGCCTTCATTAACCATAAAGTGTCACTTCTCCCAATTCAAGACAAGATTTGTTTGTTCACATCTCTGCAAAACTCGCGCAAGGTTGCTTAAACAATCATCAAAAGACTTCCCATAAACAGAAAAGTCATCCATGAAATCCTCAACAATCTTTTCACAAAAATCAGAGAATATAGCAGTCATACATCTTTGAAAGGTAGCAGGTGCATTACATAAACCAAAAGGCATACGTCTATAAGAATAAGTTCCAAAGGGACAAGTAAAAGTGGTCTGTCCTTGATCAGGTTGAGAAATAGGTATTTGTGAAAAGCCAGAGTATCCATCTAAGAAGCAAAAGTCTGTGTGCTTAGATAATCTTTCAAGCATTTGATCAATAAAACACAAAGGGTAATGATCTTTTCTAGTTGCTTTGTTTAATTTTCTGTAATCAAATACCATTCTATAGCCTATAACAATTCTTTGTGGAATAAGTTCATTCTTATCATTAGGAACAACAGTTATACCTCCTTTCTTAGGGACACAGTGAACATGACTTACCCATCTACTATCAGCTATAGGATAGATTATACATGCTTCCAGAAGTTTTAAGATTTCCGTTCTTACCACTTTCTTCATCTTTGGATTCAACCGACGTTGGTGATCAACAATGGGTTTAGCATCAGGTTCCATATTAATTTTGTGCTGACATAGAGTGGGACTAATGCCCTTTAAATCATCAAGAGTATATCCAATAGCAGCCCGATCCTTCCTTAGAACTTTCAATAATCTTTCTTCTTCATGTTCTGAAAAGTTAGCACTAATAATAACAGGATATATCTTATTTTCATCAAGATAAGCATATTTCAAAGTGTCTGGCAATTGTTTTAATTCAAACACAGGATCACCTTTAGGTGGAGGAGGACCCCGTAGAGTTTCAACAGGCAAATTGTCTTTAAGCAGAGGACGCTGTTCAAAGAAAACCTTATCTATTTCATTTCTTTCATGCATGCGTAAATCATTTTCATGGTCTAGCAAATATTGTTCTAAAGGATCAGTAGGTGGAACAACAATAGAAGCAAGACCAATTAATTCATCCTTACTAGGCAATTCTTTTTCATGATGATTTCTACTAAACTTGGAAAAATTAAACTCACGAGACTCATCACCAAAGCTAACACCAACAATTTGTTTCTTACAATCTATCTTAGCATTAACTTTATTCAAGAAAGGTCTACCAAAGATAATGGGACAAAAGTCATCTTGTGGGGAACCAAGAACAAGAAAATCAGTAGGGTATTTCATTTTCCCACACAAGACTTCAACATCTCTAATAATCCCAATTGGTGATATGGTGTCTCTATTAGCAAGTTTAATAGTAACATATATTTCTTCTATCTCAGCAGGTATTATGTATTTCATTATTTTTTCATATAAAGTGTAAGGAATAACACTCACACTAGCACCCATGTCACATAAACCATGATAATAGTGATCTCCTATTTTAACTGAAATAACAGGCATGCCAACAAGAGGTCTATGTTTATCTCTTTTATCAGGTTTAGCAATTCTAGCAGCTTCTTCACAGAAGTAAATAACATGCCAATCCATATCTTCTTCCAAGAGATCTTTAACCATAGCAATACTAGGTTCAACTTTAATTTGTTCATCAGGTTTAGGTGTTCTAATATAGCTTTTGTTAACCATAGTTGAAACTTTAGCATGCTCCTTTATCCTAACAGGGAAAGGTGGTTTCTCAATATAAGCACAAGGAACAACTAGATCAACATTATAAAGTATAGTTTGTTCTTTAACTGGTACTGGTTTTTTAATTTCTTCTTTAATAGGTGGGTGATATTTAAACCACTTCTCCTTAGGGAGTTCAACCTGAGTAGCAAATGATTCACAAAAGGAGGCTACTATCTCAGAGTCAAGTCCATATTTAGTGCTAAACTTTTGAAAAGCATCGGTATCCATAAAAGATTTACACAGTCATACTTAAGTTTAATACCTGACTCTTTACCTTCGTCGAGTTCCCAATCTTCATAGTTGCTTTTAATTCTTTCCAAAAGACCCCATCGGAATTCAATAGTCTTCTTCATAAAAGAACCAGCACAAGAAGTATCAAGCATGGTTTGATCATTACGAGAAAGCCGAGCATAAAAATTCTGGATAATAATTTCTCTTGAGAGCTCATGATTGGGGCATGAATATAACATTGAGTTAAGCCTCCCCCACGCTAGAGCGATACTTTCTCCTTCACGAGGCCAAAAATTATATATATAATTCCGATCACGATGAACTCGATGCATAGGATAATTTTTTTGGTGGAACTCCAATTTCAAACGATTCCAATTCCATGATCCAATATCATCGCACAGCCTATACCATACCAAGGCTTTTCCCTTCAAAGATAAAGGGAAAACCTTTTTCATCACTTCATCCCTGGGTAAACCTGCAAGCTTAAACAATCCACAAATTTGTTCCACATATATCAAGTGCATATCAGCATGTTCAGTTCCATCTCCTGCATAAGGATTAGCTAGCAGTTGTTCCATCATACCCGAAGGGATATCATATTCAATATTTTTAGTAGGTGCAGTAGGTTGAGGGGTAGCTAATTGTGGTTACGGACGAGGTGAAGATACCCCGAACAAACCCCTCAAAGGATTGTTTTCCATAGTAACAAGTGACAATAAATTTCAGCACACTATATAAATGTTTCCTTACCAAATTTCACTTACCAAAGGCGCTTCACTCCACGGCAACGGTGCCAAAAAATAGCCTTGATGACCCACAAGTATAGGGGATCAGTTGTAGCTCTTCCCGATAAGTAAAAGTGTCGAACCCAACGAGGAGCAAAAGTAAATGACAAGTAGTTTTCAATAAGGTAATGTCTGCAAGTGCTGAAATTGTAAGTAGAGGAGTAGTTTGATAGCCAGATAATTTGTAACGAGCAAGTAACGGTAGTAGTAACAAAAGTGCAGCAAGGTAGCCCAATCCTATTGAGGCAAATGACAGGCCAAAATGGTCTCTTATGATAAGCAAAGCGTTCTTGAGGGTACACGGGAATTTCATCTAGTCACTTTCATCATGTTGGTTTGATTTGTGTTCGCTACTTTGATAATTTGATATGTGGGTGGACCGGTGCTTAGGTGCTGTTCTTAATTGAAAAAACCTTCTACTTATGATTAACCCTCCCGCAAGCATCCGCAACTACGAGAAAAGTATTAAGAATAAATTCTAACCATAGCATTAAACTTTTGGGTCCAATCGGTCCCTTACGAAATAGCGCATAAACTGGGGTTTAAGCTTCTGTCACTCTCGCAACCCACCATCTAATTGCTACTCCACAATGCATTCCCTTAGGCCCAAATATGGTGAAGTGTCATGTAGTCGACGTTCACATGACACCACTAAGGGAAAAAACATACATACTATCAAAATGTCGAACACATATCAAGTTCACATGATTACTTGTAACATGATTTCTCCTGTGACCTCAAGAACAAAAGTAACTACTCACAAACGATAAACACGTTCATGATCAGAGGAGTATTAAATAGCATAATGGATCTGAACATGTAATCTTCCACCAAATAAACCATATAGTAATCAACTACAAGATGTAATCAACACTACTTGTCACCCACAAGGGCCAATCTATAGTTCCGGTAACAAGATTGAACACAAGAGATGAACTAGGGTTTGAGATGAGATGGTGTTGTTGAAGATGTTGATGGAGATTTCCCTACCCCGGATGGGAGAGTTGTTGGTGATGATGATGACGATGATTTCCCCCTCCGGGAGGGAAGTTCCTTCGGCGGAATCGCTCCACCGGAGGGCAAAAGTACTCCTGCCCAAGTTCCGCCTCGAGACGGCGGCGCTCCGGCCCGAAAGTCTCCCCCTTATTTTTTCTAGGTCAAAATCACTTATATACCAGTAGATGGGCACCGGAGGTGGGCCGAGGAGGTCACAACCCACCAGGGCGCGCCTGGGGGCCTGGCGCACCCAGGTGGGTTGTTTTTTTTTTGAATATATACTGTGTGGCAAAGCCCCACAGCCCTTTATTAAAAAAAGATCCACTGTACAAGTATAACAAACTATACAAGAAAGGAAAACAAAAGGGGAAAGAGTCTACCTATTAGCTAACTAACTGTACTTACCTCATCCAAGCCAAAAGTTTCGGCCTGTTACAATCCTTCACCCTGTGAGCAAGCAAGGAAATGTCATGGATGAAATTACACTTCCAAGCACTGAAAGTAGCTCTCTCAGCTCTGAAAATTCTGCCATTTCGCCGGATCCAAATATTCCAGGCTGCAGTTAGTATGACTTCAACGAAGAAAGGGTGTGTGAAGTTGGACCTGGCGTGCAGGAGACATTGCAGGATATCTGAACATCCAGACCAATCAATACCCAAATAATTCCAGATTCTGCAGCTGAAAGTGCAGCGAAAAAATAGATGTATCCTATTCTCATACGCCAACTCACTGCAGATGAGGCAAAGATTATCATCCTGATTCGAACGCCAGTGTCTCCTAACCAGCATATCCTTGGTGTTAAGTCTATCAAAGAACAAAAGCCAGCCAAACACCTTGATCTTCATGGTGCATTTACTTTGCCAAAGCCATTTGCAGGGTTGTATTGTAGGCAAGTGGGAGTGCATGATCCTGTAGAAACTTTTTGCCGTATACCCTCCTGATTGACCAGGCCATATCCAAACATCAGGGATGGTGGGGTCTCTGTCTAACTGCATGATCCAATTTTCCAATGTGTGCAACTCAGCAGCAGCTTCCTGAGAAAGAGGCAGATAAAACATGGAGAAGAGATCCTGGGATTGGAGAAATTCCCTCACAGAGATCCTGTCATTAATGACAAAAGGAAACAACCTTGGCAATCTCCAACAGAGGGGTCGAGCAGAGTCCCCAATGTGCCAGGAATTAGTCCAGAAAAGGGTAGAATCACCCATGTTGATGTGGACTGAAGCAATAGCAGTGTAAGCCTCATGCAGCTTCAGAATATCTCTCCACCAGAAAGATCCAACAGTAGCTGTTGCCTGTGGGATCCCGTGATCATAGTAACTATTCCATATGAGGGTCACCCAAGGAACATCAACCTTGTTATAGAATTTATGCAGATGCTTGAGAAGCAGCCCTTGGTTCTGAATGTTCAGATTAATAATGCCTAAACCACCCTTATCTCTGGGCCTGCAAACAAGCTCCCAAGCAGCCAGGGACTGTTTTGGAACATCATTATTACCCCTCCAAAGACATTGCCTGAAGATCATGTCCAGTTGCTTAATGATCCCCGCTGGGATATTGAGAGTACACAAAAAGTATATTGGCAGAGAGGTCAAGACAGAGGTGAGGAGCTGCAAACGAGAGCCTTGATTCAACATAGAAGAGCTTGCAGTTAACCTCCTTTCAAGGCTGTCAACTAAGGGCATGAGGTCAACGATCCTAGGCCTTGTAGTTCCCAATGGCAATCCAAGATAAGTAAATGGAAGTTGGCCAATTTTACAACCAAGAATAGCAGCAAGTCTGTCAGCCTCCTCATTAGACATATTTAGTGGGATCATTGAGGATTTAGAAAAGTTGACCTTTAAACCAGTGGATTGTTGAAATGTAAGCATCATATTCTTGAGGGCCACAAGCTCATCATCCTTAGCTGCAAGAAATAGGATCGTATCATCCGCATATTGAATGAACCCAGGTGGGTTGTGCCCACCTGGTGGCCCCCCTCTAGTGGTTATTGGCCCCAGTATTTCTTAAATATTCCATAAAAAATCTCGGTGAAGTTTTAGCTTATTTGGAGTTGTGCAGAATAGGTGGCCTGGCGTAGCTTTTCCAGGTCCAGATTTCTAGCTGCCGGAATTCTCCCTCTTGGTGTGTACCTTGCAATTTATGAGAGAAAAGGCATTAGAATTACTCCAAAAAGCATTATTATGGATAAAAGCATTATAAATAACAGTAAGAAAACATGACGCAAAATGGACGTATCAACCGCCCACAACTCTTTGTGTTCTACTCGTGCATATCATCTACGCATGGACCTGGATCTAATGCCACTGTTGGGAAACGTAGCATGCAATTTCAAAAAAATCCATACGCTCACGCAAGATCTATCTAGGAGATGCATAGCAACGAGAGGGGGAGAGTGTGTCCACGTACCCTCGTAGACCCGAGGCAGAAGCGTTTGACAACGTGCTTGATGTAGTCGAACTTCTTCTCATTTCGACCAATCAAGCACCGAACGTACGTCACCTCCGAGTTCCACACATGTTCAGCTCGATGACGTCCCTGGCCTTCTTGATCCAGCAAGGTGTCGAGGAAGTAGATGAGTTCCGTCAACACGACGGCGTGGTGACGGTGATGGTGAAGTGATCCGCGCAGGGCTTCGCCTAAGCATCACGAGAATATGACCGGGGGTGTAAACTGTGGAGGGGGCACCGCACACGGCTAACAGTTGATGTTGTATGTGCTAGGCGCCCCCCTCCTCATATATATAGGTGGGAGGGAGAGGGGAGCAGCCATAGGAGGCGCCCAAGTAGGAGGAATCCTACTTGGAGTCCCTCCCAAGCCGCGCCCCCCTGCCATATATAACCGAGGGGGAAGGAAAGAGGGGGGGAGAGGGAAGGAAGTAGGTATCCTAATCCAAACTTTCCTTGCCCTCCCCTCGTCCCTTCTCCTCCTCATAGGGCTGGCCTCTATAGGGGCACACTAGGGCTGGTGTCCCATAAGGCCCATATCTTTGCCGGGGGTGCCCGAAACTCCTTTCCGGTGACCCGATTGTTGGGTAACGAACTATTTCAAAAAAAATCTTATGATCACGCAAGATCTATCTAGGAGATGCATAGCAACGAGACGGGAGAGTGTGTCGACGTACCGTCATAGACTGAAAGCAGAAGCGTTTAGTAACGCGGTTGATGTAGTCGAACGTCTTCATGATCCAACTGATCCAAGCACCGAACATACGGCACCTCCGTGTTCAGCACACGTTCAGCACGATGACGTCCCTCGAGCTCTTGATCTAGTTGTGGACGAGGGAGAGTTCCGCCAGGACAAGACGCGGTGACGGTGATGATGAAGTTACCGGCACAGGGCTTCACCTAAGCACTACGACGATATGACCGAGGTGTTAAACTATGGAGGGGGGCACCGCACACGGCTAAGAGATTGTCTGTTTTCCTTTGGGTGCCCCCTTGCCCACGTATATAAAGTAGGAGGAGGCCGGCCAAGGAGGAGGCGCGCCAAGGGGGGGAGTCCTACTAGGACTCCAAACCTAGTATGATTCGCCCCCCTTTCCTTCCAACGGAGAGGGGGAAAGGGGAAAGGAGGGAGAGGGAGAAGGAAAGAGGGGGGCCGCGCCCCCTCCCCTTATCCAATTCAGATTGGGGAAAGGGGGCGCACCCCACCTCCTATGGCCTGCTTCCTCTCCTCCACTATGGCCCAATAGGCCCAATAACTTTCCCGGGGGGTTCCGATAGCCTCCCGGTAATTCGATAAATCCCCAAATTATTGGAACCATTCCGTTGTCCGTATATAACCTTCCAATATATCAATCTTTACCTCTCGACCATTTCGAGACTCCTCGTCATGTCCGTGATCTCATCTGGGACTCCGAAAAAACTTCGGTCATCAAATCACATAACTCATAATACAAATCGTCATCGAACATTAAGCGTGCGGACCCTACGGGTTCGATAACTATGTAGACATGACCGAGACACATCTCCGGTCAATAACCAATAGCGGAACCTAGATGCTCATATTGGCTCCCACATATTCTGCGAAGATCTTTATCGGTCAAACCGCATAACAACATACGTTATTCCCTTTGTCATCGGTATGTTACTTGCCCGAGATTCGATCGTTAGTATCATCATACCTAGTTCAATCTCATTACCGGCAAGTCTCTTTACTCGTTTCGTAATACATCATCCCGTAACTAACTCATTAGTCACATTGCTTGCAAGGCTTATAGTGATGTGCATTGCCGAGAGGGCCCAGAGATCCCTCTCCGATACACGGAGTGAAAAATCCTAATCTCGATCTATGCCAACCCAAAAAACACCTTCGGAGACACCTGTAGATCATCTTTATAATCACCCAGTTACGTTGTGACGTTTGATAGCACACAAGGTGTTCCTCCGGTATTCGGGAGTTGCATAATCTCATAGTCAAAGCAATATGTATAAGTCATGAAGAAAGCAATAGCAATAAAACTTAACGATCATTATGCTAAGCTAACGGATGGGTCTTGTCCATCACATCATTCTCCTAATGATGTGATCCCGTTCATCAAATGATAACACATGTCTATGGTTAGGAAACTTAACCATCTATGAATAACAAGCTAGTCAAGTAGAGGCATACTAGGGACACTTAGTTTTGTCTATGTATTCACACATGTATCAAGTTTCCGGTTATTAAAATTCTAGCATGAATAATAAAGATTTATCATGATATAAGGAAATATAAATAACAACTTTATTATTGCCTCTAGGGCATATTTCCTTCACCGATAAGTACCCGGTACCCTCCGGAACACTTCCGGTGACTGAATACCATCGTCCTATATATCAATCTTTACCTCTCGACCACTTCGAGACTCCTCGTCATATCCGTGACCTCATTCGGGACTCCGAACAACATTCGGTCACCAAATCACATAACTCATATAAAACTATATCATCATCGAACGTTAAGCGTGCGGACCCTACGGGTTCGAGAACTATGTAGACATGACCGAGACACCTCTCTGGTCAATAATTAATAGAGGAACCTAGATGCCCATATTGGCTCCTACATATTCTACGAAGATCTTTTTCGGTCGAACCGTAATGACAACATACGTTATTCCCTTTGTCATCGGTATGTTACTTGCCCAAGATTCGATCGGTGGTATCTTCATAACTAGTTCAATCTCGTTACCGGCAAGTCTCTTTACTCGTTGCGTAATTCATCATCCTCCAACTAACTCATTAGTCATATTGCTTGCAAGGCTTATTATGATGTGCATTACCGAGAGGGCCCAGAGATACCTCTCCGATACTCGGACTAACAAATCCGAATCACGATCTATGCCAGCCCAAGAAACACCTTCGGAGATACCTGTAGAGCATCTTTATAATCACCCAGTTACGTTGTGATGTTTGATAGCACACAAGGTATTCCTCTGGTATCCGGGAGTTGCATAATCTCATAGTCGAAGGAATATGTATTTGACATGAAGAAAGCAATAGCAATAAAACTGAACGATCAACATGCTAAGCTAACGGATGGGTCTTGTCCATCATATCATTCTCCTAATGATGTGATCCCGTTCATCAAATGACACACATGTCAATGGTTAGGAAACTTAACCATCTTTGATTAACGAGCTAGTCTAGTAGAGGCTTACTAGGGACACGGGGTTTTGTCTATGTGTCCACACATGTACCAAGTTTTCGGTTAATACAATTCTAGCATGAATATTAAACATTTATCATGATATAAGGAAATATAAAATAACAACTTTATTATTGCCTCTAGGGCATATTTCCTTTAGTCTCCCACTTGCACTAGAGTCAATAATCTAGTTCACATCGCCATGTGGTTAACACCCAAAGGGTGTGATCATGTTTTGTTTGTGAGAGAGGTTTAGTCAACGGGTCTGCCACATTCAGAACCATATGTATTTTGCACATTTCTATGTCTACAATGCTCTGGACGAAGCTACTCTAGCTAAATGCTCCCACTTTCAATATGTATCCAGCTCGAGACTTAGAGTCATCCAGATCGTTGTCAAAGCTTGCATCGACGTAGCTCTTTACGACAAACTCTTTATCACCTCCATAACCGAGAAATATTTCCTTAGTCCTCTAAGGATAATTTTGACCGATGTCCAGTGATCTACTCCTAGATCACTATTGTACTCCCTTGCCAAACTCATGGCAAGGTATCCAATAGGTCTGGTACACAGCATGGCATACTTTATAGAAGCTATGGTTGAGGCATAGGGAATGACTTTCATTCTCTCTCTAGCTTCTGCCATGGTCTGGCTTTGAGTCTTAATCAACTTCACACCTTGCAACACATGCAAGAACCCTTTCTTTGACTGATCCATTTTGAACTTCTTCAAAATCTTGTCAAGGTATGTGCTTTGTGAAAGTCCTATTAAGCGTCTCGATCTATCCCTACAGATCTTGATGCCCAATATATAAGTAGCTTCACCGAGGTCTTTCATTGAAAAAATTATTATTCAAGTATCCTTTTATGCTATCCAGAAAGTCTATATCATTTCCAATCAACAATATGGCATCCACATATAATATCAAAAATGCTACAGAGCTCCCACTAACTTTCTTGTAAATACAGGCTTCATCATAAGTCTGTATAAAACCATATGCTTTGATCACCTTATCAAAGCATATATTCCAACTCCGAGATGCTTGCACCAGTCCATAGATGGATCGCTGGAGTTTGCACACTTTGTTAGCATCTTTAGGATCGACAAAACCTTCTGGTTGCATCATATACAACTCTTCTTTAAGAAATCCATTAAGGAATGCAGTTTTGACATCCATTTGCCAGATTTCATAAAATGTGGCAATTGCTAACATGATTCGGACAGACTTAAGCATTGCTACGAGTGAGAAAATCTCATCGTTGTCAACACCTTGATCTTGTCGAAAACCTTTTGTGACAAGTCGAGCTTTGTAGATAGTAAAACTACCATCAACGTCTGTCTTCCCCTTGAAGATCCATTTATTCTCAATGGCTTGCTGATCATCAGGCAAGTCCACCAAAGTCCGCACTTTGTTCTCATACATGGTTCCTATCTCAGATTTCATGGCCTCAAGCCATTTATCGGAATCTGGGCTCATCTTCGCTTCCTCATAGTTCGTAGGTTCGTCATGGTCTAGTAACATGACTTCCAGAACAGGATTACCGTACCACTCTGGTGCAGATCGTGCTCTGGTTGACCTACGAGGTTCGGTAGTAACTTGATCTGAAGTTTCATGATCATTATCATTAGCTTCCTCTCTAGTTGTTGTAGGCATCACGGGAACAGTTTTCTGTGATGAGCTACTATCCAATTCGAGAGAAGGTACAATTACCTCATCAAGTTCTACTTTCCTCCCACTCACTTCTTTCGAGAGAAACTCCTTCTCTAGAAAGGATCCATTCTTAGCAACAAATATCTTGCCTTCGGATCTATGATAGAAGGTGTACCCAACAGTTTCTTTTGGGTATCCTATGAAGACGCACTTCTCCGATTTGGGTTCGAGCTTATCAGGATGAAGCTTTTTCACATAAGCATCCCAACCCCTAACTTTAAGAAACGTTAGCTTAGGTTTCTTGCCAAACCACAGTTCATATGGTGTCGTCTCAACGGATTTAGACAGTGCCCTATTTAACGCGAATGCAGGTGTCTCTAATGCATAACCCCAAAACAATAGTGGTAAATCGGTAAGAGACATCATATATCGCACCATACGTAATAAAGTACGGTTACAACGTTCGGACACACCATTATGCTGTGGTGTTCCAGGTGGTGTGAGTTGTGAAACTATTCCACATTGTTTTAAATGAAGGCCAAACTCGTAACTCAAATATTCGCCTCCGCGATCAGATCGTAGAAACTTTATTTTCTTGTTATGATGATTCTCCACTTCACTCAGAAATTCTTTGAACTTTTCAAATGTTTCAGACTTGTGTTTCATTAAGTAGATATACCCATGTTTGCTGAAAGCATCTGTGAAGGTCAGAAAATAATGATACCCGCCGCGAGCCTCAACACACTACAAAAAAAGACACATCTATGACATTTTGGGCCAAACGAAAAAAAATCTGTCATACTTATGACACTTCTATGACGATAATTGTGACAAAACCCGATATCATCATAGATGTGGTGGGCTCCTACTTCTATGACAAAAAATCATGACCGAAAATGGGCTTTTCTACCTGGGCGGGCCGGAGATGCAGCTGCATGACATTCTTTGGGCCGTCCATGATAGAAAAAACCGTGGTAGAAGCGAGGGCGAGGAAAATATCGGGGAGTTCCCGGTTATGGTGGGTGGCCAGGGGCCGAGCGATGCGCGTTTCTCTCGTACGTACACGCGTGTGTGTGAGGCGTTGGGCTCTAATTGAACCCGAGCAAGGCGTTGGGCTCTAACTGAACCTGAGCGATTACACTTTAGGCTACGCGTTACTGAACCCGAGCGATCGATCGATCCCCTGCTGTTAACTGAACCCGAGTGATTCCTTCGCTACTGCTGCTAACTGAAGCCGATCAATGCTGCCTCTGGATGAATAGTGAGCGTTGTTGGGGGGGTGGATGAACAGTTCCCGGTGGGGGGTTAGATGAACAGGACCCCGTGGTAGTAGAGGCAGTTGCCGCTGGATGAACTGTACCCCGATCTATCGAGCCGGTGGACAAACAGGACCCCGTGGATGGGTGGATGAACAGGACCCCGTGGAGGGCTGGATGAACAGGACGACCCCGTGGAGGGCTGGTTGAACAGTAGCCGGTGGAGGGCTGGATGAACAGTAGCCCGTGGAGGCGTGGTTGAACAGGACCCCGTGGAGAGGGCTGGTTGAACAGTAGCTGGTGGAGGAGCACGCGGTGGAGGCTGGATGAACAGGAGCCCGTGGATGAACAGTCGCAGGTGGAGGCTGGAGGAGGTCGACGGTGGATGAACAGTAGCCCGTGGAGGCTGGAGGAGGTCGATGGTGGAGATGAACAGTATCCCGTGGAGTCCCGTTTTGCGGTACGCCACACCCCTCCCGATGGACAGGACTCCCGTTTCGCCATAGCGCTCCAACACAAGTCCGTTTCCTCCGTTTTGCGGTACACCACACCCATCCCGATCAACAGGACCCCGTTTCGACCGTAGGAGGTCCGTTTCCTCCGTTTTGCGATACGCCAGACCCCTCCCGATGAACAGGATCCCGTTTCGACCGTGGCCGGTCGAACACAAGGCCGTTTCCTCTGTTCTGCGGTACGCCAGGCCTCGTTTCCATCGGCTGTTCCATCCAAGCCGGTTGGCTCCCGATGAACACGACGTATTCCGACCCAGTCGGTTGCCTCCCGATGAACAGGATGTTGTTTCTCCGTTCCGACCCAGCCGGTTCACTACCCGATGAACAAGACACCGTTGCTGTCGTCCGTTGCCTCTCCATGTACACAAGCCCGGACCGTCCGTATATATATGCGCGAGTAGGCGTTCGAGACCCCGCCCGTATATATGTGCGTGGCCGTATTTACTTTCTTGCACCCTGGCTACTGTACGTACGTGTACATGCTACGTGCGCGCCTCTACTACGACACGTGCACGCCTCTACTACAACACGTGCCCTTCCTTACACGGCCTTGGTTCATCGCTGCAGTCTGCAAACAGACCGATCGTATGTACGTACACGTTCACGACCAGAATGACAATGCTACGTACGCTTCGACCAGGTGGGTCCCTACTGTCAGGCACTTCCTTGCGTGCGAAGATGTAGCTGGTGGGTCCCAACAGTCAGGGGACGAATCATTTTTCCCCCGTAATATGGATGCACTTCCTTGCGTGCGAAGATGTAGCTGGTGGGTCCCAACTGTCAGGGGTAAACATTTTTTCGCGAAATACGGTGGCCCGTCCGGTGGGTCCCTGCTGTCAGGTAGAGGAATCATTGTTTTGCGTGTAATAAGGAGGCATTTCCTTGTGTGCGGCCGTGGATCCAGCTGTCAGCCTCTGCACGTACAGTCCACGTCCGATGGATGTCGTTCCTTGACCATGTTGACCACGCCGCGCCGAGAGCACCAGGGCGGTGGATGACGACGAGGCCTAGGAAGGGAACGACACGGAGCCGGGGAAGACGCAGCAGTGGAAGCCCACGTGGTGGGGAGTACAAGGGTTTACTGGTCCAGCTGCCATCGCCGGAAAATAACAGGAAGTGTGGGTGAGTAGAGGAATGGCCTGGCCAAAAATGGAGTAGGGTGGTGCGGTGCGGTCTGTGCGGCAGCACAGCCGGCCACGGGAGGCGGGAGCAGGCACTCCCACTAGCGCTGGTTTGGGCGGCTGGAGCAAGAAGACCAGAGGTTGAAGAAGCACTACGGCCGTTGGATCGACATCGTACGGTCTCTGCAGCTAGAATCATTTATATTGACTAAGTTGACAAAGCCCTTGGTACACGTCAACTTAGTAGGCCCATAGGTCAGCCTCCGAAACGGTGCGCCCCAGATGTCAGGGGGAGGAATCATTTTTTGGGCGGCTGAAGCTAGAATATCCGAGATTGAAGAAGAAGCACGACATCCATTGGATGGACATCCAACGGCCACTACTACTAGAACCGTGTGTTGACTATAAGTTGACAAAGCCGTGCATACGCGTCAACTTACTTATTTTTTAGGGGACGCGTCAACTTAGTAGGCCCACAAGTGTGTGGCAGAGAACTTATAGCCCATTTGCGATTTGTAAGAATGTACAACCCATTTTTGAATTCTAATGGAATTTACTACATCCCATTTACAGTTTGTTAAAAGTACAGCCCATTTTCTAGCTAGGACAACGATTAATAATTTCAACCAACCGTTCAAAACAGAATTCAATAAAATTTCCCACATTTTGATGGGATCCGAAATATTTTTATCCCGAAATTTCTAGTCAGATTAAATACAATTTCAATATAAATTTGTATTACGTAAAAATCCAACGAAACATTGCGCGCGTAACAATTAATGAAATTAAAATTTTCAAAAATCCAAAAGTAATATTTTATAAACTAATTACGTGTTTGATGAATTTTTTATAGTTAATGCCCAGTTTTTATAATTACATCCATTTATTATTTTTAAATCCCATTTTCTTGTTAAGCCTAATGCATCCCTCCTAGGAATGATTTGCAGCCCAGCGGGGCGGAGAATAACAAGTTGACCCAGATTGTGTACAATTGTCGGCCCATGATGTTGAAAAAAAAGGCTTGTGTAGTACAGTACAACCTGATTGTGTGTGTACAACTTTCATGGCTACTCAGCCCATGTTCAACAACGCCGGAAAGGCCCAAACAAGGCTTCTGTACAACTTTTTGAAATCACTGAGCTCAATTAATAACTTAAGAAAAAAGGCAGAGTACAGTGGAACCTAATTAAAAGCTGTCACGAGCAAAGAAATAATTCAACAGGTCCCACTTGTGTGTGTGTGTGTGTGTTTGTGTGTGTGTGTGTGAGAGAGAGAGAGAGAGAGAGAAACCCATCGGTCGATGCTCGTAAATACATCTTTCAGCCATATGCATTGATGATGCTCAGTAAAAACTTATATAGTTGACACAATCATATAGAACATCATAGCACACTGAACTTGCATACAAAAATTTCACGCAGGCGGCACAATCAGGGTGGAAGCAGTGGACCGGTACGGGTAGGGCTATGTTGAAACCAACGAACTCGTACATAACGGTTCATCGTCTTTATCAATGACGGGGAAATATCTTGAATGATGTGCAAAGAAATCAGACAGACAACACAATATATAAGTTCTGCTAGAACATTAAGTTGACGTACAACCCTTTCTAAAAAAAATAGGTAAAAAATAGAACAGGTCACAATCAAGCGTACTGGCACATGAGTGCTTCACACCCATAGCTCGGATTTAACTAGTACAATATCTGATAAGATTCAGTTGTTACCTCAAATTAGAGCACATCCAGGCAGCCAGCGCTGCCTCTTCTCCCAAAGAAGCAGTGGCCTCCGCCGCGCGATGGAGTAGGCCCTGTGCCATCCATTGTTCCGAGCAACACGGGGAAAGTCTAACGTTGACTCTTGTACTGGACATCGTCCACGGACCCGGGCACCAGCGGCGATGGCAGGACTTTGATGGATGGATTGACTACTTCTTCGACATGCACGAACACTCGATACAGGTACATCCCTAACATGGTCCGCGGCGGCCTTGGTGGCGACGAATAGTACAACCCCGGTTCCTGCACCGGTATCTCAACACCAATCAGCTTTGGTATGGTGGACGGCTTCTTCATCCATGCCATAACCGTCAGAGCCCAGCTATCTGGAGGAACAAACATACTTACGAGCTCACCTCCAAGGTCGTTGATAAGCTCATTCATGGACTCGCTATTCCAAGCACGTCGAGGCATGCCATGGAAGGTAAGCTTTGTTAAAAACTCAAGCTCAGAGGGCACCGAGCCCCGTCCTGGGTGCCACCGATCAAAGCTCACCAGCGCGCCATCGCAGAACAAACGCCGGGAAGGTTTGAACATACGACTGCAGTCGAAAGTTGTCGGGAACCTGACAAAGAAATCAGCCGATGGCGGACAGACTTCGACGAGCAAGTCACTTATTTGGATGCCGTGCGCAATGCCAAGAGCTTTGACAAGGTCGTCCGGCGAGACGGGAGGCCGGTCGCCATTGATGGTTACCGTCAGCACTTTGCCGGCAAACTGGTCGTCAAGCGCCGCCATGCCACTGTTGAGCGACAGCACGCAGCGCCCGAAGGCAGGACGGACCTCAGGATCTCCGGCTCGGAGATCCGCGTTGACCGGCAACATGATAGTGCGCTTGAGTACAGGGAGTGCAGGAGGGGGATTTGGGGGAACTCGAGTAGGAATTGAGATTCCAAAGGTAGGGGAGGGGCGGGAGATTGGGGATGAAAAGGTAGCATGAATTTCGAACATGCGCCAATATGCTCTCAGCGCGCAAGCGCACGAAAACACCTGTGGCGCCCACATGTCGGCCTAAGAGTCCCTATTCCTTCTTTTTTTGAGAGGCCGGCCTTTTTTTAGGATCTGTTGAGAGCCCGGCCTAAGAGTCATAATTAACCTATTTGGCATTGCGTTACTACTCGACCCATATTCAACAACACCTCACTGGCCCAAACAAGTGTACATCATCGAAAAGACACTGAGCTCAAATTATAAATTGAAAAAAGGAGATATACTCTGAACACTAGAGAATGATGATGCCCTCATTTAGCCCACCAGCAGTTCGAGACAATAAACAGTTCGAAACAATGATATATACAACATTCAAACACTGAGTAGTGACTACTACTGACATAAACAACAAGACATGATATATAGTTCATAAGAAGTCTTGCTACACCACCAAAACGCACCCATCTGCAGCGCTCAGACTCTCGTGATCCAGATGAGAATGACATTCTAAATAGAGACAACTATTACATAGTAAGATTGACATAGACGAGGATGACCAGATGACAAGAAATATGCATAACAAAAGAGAGAACTACCCATCCAGAACAAGCAGCAAAGACAACAAGTCATTCGAAGAGGGATGATCCAACACCATCATAGTTTGCAGCCCCGGTTCAGCCACCAGTGATCCGGAGACACCAGTACTCCACCCTTTTGACGGAACAGCCCAATTACCTATCAATCTGAAGGCTTGAACCACATCACTGCCTGTCGGACTCGACACATCCAAGGATCAAAGTTAATCCAGATGCCTTTGTCATTCTCACCTTCTTTTGGCTGCAGGCTGTATCATTGACAATCAGGGGAGTTTGCTCCCGAACTCCTAGGGCTCGTCGTGTAGACACAGTTTTCCATAGCAAACAGAGCCTCTCTGCCATCAAGGTCCTTGCCAACGGTGATCTCCTGGTTAATCGGATAATTGAGTCCGAGAAACAGAGAGCGTGAACCAAGGCTGTTTACCCGCCTCCAACTCAAAAATCCTGAAGGCCCCAACAAGTTGGTATCCTGCTCATAGACGTAATAACCACTGTCCGGATACTCACATATTTCACGGTGCTTGCATACAGTGGGGTTTTTGCAATATAACTTTTCCGGCTCATGTGTCCGAATGATCATCAGTCTTTTGCCGTCATCTGATCGAGCGTGGAACCAGTTATGCTTCCCTATTTTTGGCAAAGGTGGTGTGATTACAAAGGGCAGCAACTGTAGGGACACTGCATCATATAAAAAAGGACAGGCATTGTTAATGTAAGATCAGCATTGTTCAGAGTATGAGTAGGATAATGCAAGAAACAACTTTGATATGTCCCTGTTGGAACTGGGAGAAAAATACAGGGAAGTATACTGGGTTCAAAAATATAGAAGTGCCATGCATGGTTATACTCATGTTATCTCACAATCGATTCTTCACAGGAAACTACCATGTCATGCATGTTATGTAATCATGTTCTGTCCTCACAAACAAATTCTTCAACGAAACTAACATACCATGCATTGTTAGGCCCTCCACTATGTAGGCCAAAACCGATGCCAAATTTACTTTTTGAACATTTGGCACCGGTGCCCTACATAGCCCAGCCGATGCCAAATAAAAATTTCAGGGCATCGATTCCTCTACTTGCTCCGACGCCACATATCGTTGAGGCAATAAACTAAGCAGCCACTGTACTTTTGCATGCGAGGCACCACCGGCGAGACACTGCTTTGAGCTGATATATTACTAGTTTATACGTAGGTGGGCCAGAGGTGGATGGGTGCCAAATCCTTCACGTTGTGGTGCCGGTGCTAAACTTTTTACATTTGGCATCGAAGTGTATGTGGCAAACTTTTTAAATTTCTGGCACCGAACACATAGTGGAGGGCCTTATATACTCATGTTCCGTGGACAAAATTTTTGTGAGCATATTATTCTAGCCATTGATTGCTGAAGGGCGAACATAGGTATGTACACATGGTAAGCATTACAGGATTTCACCATTTCCAAATATAGAGTTCTCCATATGCACATTTACTTCCCTAATGTATGGTTAGATAAAACCAACAGTGTGATGCATGTTTCTACATGATGAAAATGAGGAAACTAACATGGCCATTGATACACACTCATATTTAGTAGTATATAGATTACTATAAAAATAAGGAGAGTATCAATATCTTCCTAACCGTTTGATTATTCAGGGGTACAAATTGGCTATAATGACATGGTCACAGTCGCATGAATTAACTCATTCCAAATATAGCTGATTTACGGTGTCTCTAATACATTGCCATATTTCTACTCAAATTCTGCTCAAACAGGGATATGTCAATCATCACAAAAAGTTCAAACAGTGTCATGCCGTCATCAGTAACATCAGACAGAAACAACTTACACGCGCCGTCCTAGCAATACGTGGTGCCATTTGCTTTGTTGATTGCGTAGATGATGCCATTGTGTTCAATAGCATCACAGAAGTGTGTATCAGCTTTGATGATGATCCACTGCGAGCTGAGCTGGCTCCAGCTAACGAACGCACCGGCGGAAAGATAGGCGAGTCCCTTGTCGAACAAGGCAATTAGTTTGAAGTCTGCGTAATCCGCATGTCGTGTGGGCACTTGGAAGATTACAATCTTTTGCAAAACAAGGTGCCTCCAACTGACGACGTAATCTAGATGACTTGGACCGTGACGGTAAAACTCTATATCATCCAACAGAGGAAGGATAATCTCATGGGAGGTCTGTAAGTTCACGAGCACCAACTTTTTCCCATCTTCTCTGACGGCAGCCATCCAGTGGGAGTTCATGCCGACCCAGTACATACCTGCAAGAAGTTTCAGGCGATGGTGATAGGATCAAAGTCGAGGGAAATGATGTACGGCGACCCAGTACATACGTGCAAAGAAGTTTCAGCTAATGGAGGTCGGATTGAAGTCGAGGGGCATCATGTACGCCTCAGTATCTTGGTGAGCAAATCTCACAAGACTAGATAGCAGCAAGCAGGGTGTCTTCAAAAGTTAAGGCCTCGCTTCGACGATGGCCATGTGCATGCCCCTCGAGCATGCAGCCAGCCGCAGGGCGCTCAACATATCCATACACGAACAACAGAGATCGAGGACGTCACGGGGGACATTGCTCCAATCGCGGCTCATATGAAGGCTGCGCGGTTCGCGTTCGGCCATGGTGGAATTTGGAAGGTGGGGTTTTGGGGGGCTTGATTTACGGGGGAGAAGGCTCTCGGTGCTAGAGCGGCTAGCGAGGGAATAGTGGTGCTGGGGGAGGTGAGCGAGGCGAGGGTACGCGGGGGCACAGTGAGATGATGAAGAGTGACTTCAGGATCTCCGGCGAGACAGAGACGGAGATCGAGATGTAGTGGTGCGAGGGGAGAGGGGGACGAAGCGAGGCATGCTATACAGCGGCGGTGACAGTGACTGCACAGTGCACAAGGTGAGGCTGACTTTGGTAACCCGGACACGCCGCCTGGACTGGTGTCACCTCGGGCGCAGGGTCTTGTCACTTCACTGTGAGGACCGGATGAATACGAGTATTTTGACCATCAAGTGTACCACAGTTGTACTACTACTAGTAGTAGGAGTAGTAGGAACATGAGTAGTACTCCCGTGCTAGCATGCCTCTGGGTTCACTTCATCCTCCAGGTATCATCCATATTGCGAGCAGAACCAAATTCTCGTGCATGCGGAAGCGTGAAGAAGGACTTTTCTTTTTTGAGGATAATCGAATATTCCTTAACTAGAGAATGTTGTGTCTCCCACGCATGCGCCAATATCCATCCAAACCAACTACGACACATTTTTTATCCGTTTGCATAGGTCCCACCTGTCAGGAGGGGTGCAGAAATAAAAAGGAATCGTAAAATGTCTCGCCACGGTGATTCGAAAGAGTGACCTCAACTAGCTAGTGGCACATGTAGAGCTAGAAGGATGGACACGTACAGGGACAGGCCTCACTCCTCAGTCTACCCGCGTAGCCTTTTCGTTTAGTCTACCTAGCAGTCTAATCAACTGCCTGTAGGCCACTTCTCCCATTTACTTCTCCATCGGGAACCGATTTTCCTCGGCTTTTTCACTACTCCTTCATATTCATTTGCATCCAAACCACACCGCATTCACATTGTTTTAACCTCTTCACATCCTCCTGGAGTAATTCAGAAGCCCCTATAAATAATCATCTTCTTCAGCTAGACAAGCCATCTAATCCTAATTCTCCAAACCATAGCCCTCCGGTCCAGCGGTTCCAAATGAAGAAAGAGATCGAGATGCAAGTTTTTAGCGTCCAACATGTCCTCGTCGAAGGGTCGTTGAGCATAGTTGCCACAGTCACCGACCACCCAAGGGTTGTTCAGAAGTGGATCAACAATGTATCCAACTCCCTCCAAAAGGTGGAGATGAAGGTCATCGGTCCCGACGCAGAGTACACGGAGAGTGCCACTGGGAAGATCCAATGCGCCGCCGTCCTTCAGCTGTGCCTCGAAGATGATGTTTTGGTGTACCACATCATACACGCGCCCTCCATACCAGATGAGCTTCACAATTTCTTGTCTCGGGAGGACATATACTTCTGTGGGGCAGCCATTGCAGGGGACAAATAGAAGTTGGAGCCGTACAATCTTGATTTGAAAAGCATCACTGACGTACAAACCAAAATAAAAATTCCTGTAGAAGATTGCGATTCCCACGATGCCGCTCCAACCCACGGCACCACGTCCCCCGACGTGCGCCTCACCCCTCTCGGCCGCATCGCCCCTCTGCCTTTGTGTGCATGACATGTGGGCAAACTAAAATGCGGGGAGCACCAAGTTTCTACCACAGCCACACGTGATTCCCACGATGCCGCTCGAACCCATGACACCACACGTCCCCCGACCTGCGGCTCACCCATCTCGGCCCCACTGCCCCTCTTCCTTCGGGAGCATTACATGTGGACTAGCCACCTATCGAGTCCACATGTTATTGACTCAAATGCAGGTGTAGTAAGGCGCTGAAGCTCAGTCCCGATGGCCCCGAGAGGTAAATGTAACTCCTGCGCCAGGCCTTGTGGTGCTACCGCTGTACGAACTCGTGCCGAACTCGAGATTTGTTTCTTTACTATACATGCACCAACGATTTAATGTAGATTGTAATCTCAACATGTGATGGGGAGCTCTAAATTTGAATTTGAAACTTATAAAACAAAAAAAATCAAAACAAATAAACTGGGAGAGAGGGAGTATACCGTAGGATGTGTCCCATACGAAACAAGTCCCCTAGTTTGTCACCGCGACGATGCGGTCAAAAGGAGCACAGCGTCTTCGTACTCGTACGGTAACAAATTGGCCGCAGACAGCATCGTCCACCTTTGACCGCCATGTGCAAGGTTCGTGCTATCTTCTTCAATCTCACCGTGGTTCCATGGTACCAATTCAAGCGGTGGCCCGTTGCATGGCTGATCCCAATGTTGGACAAAGGTTAAACGGGAACGGTGTCACCATTGTAAATGTTGTGCAAATTGATGTTGGTACCCTCCCGTACATATGCAAGCCAATCTCCACTCGCACCGAGCCTAACCTATGGAACATTGGGCAGGGGAGAATTAGGAAATGGACACGAAAGTAGTCTTTAGAATGCATTTAATACGTGATCAAGCTCATCTTACCTGCTCATCAGACAAAAGCCGAGTGCCCCTCAACATCGGCATCTCAATGGGCGTCAACTTGCAACTACGGCCACGCGGCGCTGGAGAGACCCCCAAGGAAACATCCTCGTGTGTTGCACGGAACATCAAGATGCATTTGTATGAGTAGTTTATCTTGTGAGAGAAAAGGATGAACGAGGGAAGGCCTTATTTGCAAATGCGGAGAGGGGTGTAGGTTTCTTTTTGCAAAATTGCCGCAGTTTTCTTCCTATCCATCAGATATAAATCGGACGGCCTATATTGCAGGATGTCAGGCACACCATCATCACAAACTCTGTTTTTTTATAAGAGTAGAGACTAGCAAGATGCCCGTGCGTTGCACGAAACATCAAGATCTTCTGGGAGAAAAGGATGAACGAGGGAAGGCCTTATCTACAAATGTGGAGAGGAGTGCGGGTAGGAAGGAAACTATGGCAATTTTCCAAAAATATACCCACACCCATCTCCACATTTGCACATAAGGCCTTCCCTCGTTCATCCTTTTCTCCCACAAGATAAACTACTCATACAAATGCATCTTGATGTTCCGTGCAACGCATGGGCATCTTGCTAGTATAAAAGAGAGTAGTAGACTAGCAAGATGCCCGTGCGTTGCATGGAACATCAAGATGCATTTGTATGAGTAGTTTATCTTGTGGGAGAAAAGGATGAACGAGGGAAGGCCTTATTTGCAAATGTGGAGAGGGGTGTGGTTTTTTTGGCAAAATTGCCAAAGTTTCCTTCCTATCCGTCAGATATAAATCGGACGGCCTATATTGCACGATGGCAGGCACACCATCATCAACAACTCTATTTTTATAAGAGTAGAGTAGAGATAGAGATAGAGACTACTACTACCAATGTGCTGGCCCGTGCGTTGCAATGGATCCAATGTGGTAGAATAATACTTGTTCATGGGCTTGAAATATAAACACTCTAGTTTTGATATACAGATATCAGTAAACGTAAATCATCCTTCACTCAAAATATATTCCTCGGGCTATTTTGATGGTTTGAAGATAATAGGTTTTAAAAAATTGGAGCAGTTTTTTTTACATTTTGTAGCATGGCACGGCATCCGGTGCACCTAAGCGTCTGAAAAATTTGAGTTTGGGTTGGTGGCACACCCTGCGGCAAGATGCCCGTGTGGGCTTCTTCTATAACTAGCAAGATGCCCGTGCATTGCAGGGAACATCAAGATGCTTTTTACAAAACACATGTTGTGATTGACCCTTGCAGGAGTAATCCCATGTGTAAAAACTAATGGTATCTCAAGAATTTTATCGAAAAAAATGGTATCTTTGGAACAAGTTTTCTCTACTACTGCTCCTTGTAGTGAGCGGTATGCAATGCATGTGTCAGTAGACATGACAGCTTGTCCATGGAAGTTGAACCACGACAACCATCACGTTTCTTGTTTCCACCATTGGCACACCCACACGCGATTCCCACGACGCCGCTCCAACCCACGGCACGACGTCCCCCGACGTGCGCCTCATCCCTCTCGACCCCACCGCTCCTCTGCCTTTGTGTGCATGACATGCAGGCCAGCTGAACTGCGGTGACCATCAGCTTTCTACCATAGCCACACCCGATTGGACGCGGTTTGCCCGCTCCGCTCCTATGCTCCGATCCGTACTGCCGCACCATCGAATTTTCATCCAGCGGTTGTGACACATTTCGTCCCGGGCATCAATCCTCAACTGGAGTACTCCCTCCGTCCCAAAATTCTTGTCTGAGATTATTCTACTAGATAAGGATGTATCTAATACTAAAACGTGACTTGATACATCCGTATTTAGACAAATCTAAGACAAGAATTTTGGGACGGAGGGAGTACTTCTGTACTATAGGTAGTACCCACCGGTGTGGCCATCTACGCCTCGTAACGCCTCGACGCCCAGTTGTGGCACCCTCGCCACGGCCACGCCACCACCGGCCGGTTCATCTCGAATGAGTGAGTCGCGAACCACGCCACCACCATGAGAATGACATGTGGGCCAGCCACATTTAAGGTCCACATGTCATTGACTCATAGGTCGGTGCACTAAGACACTTAAGCTCGGTCCCGAGGGCCCCGAGAGGGAAATGTAACTCCTGCGGCAGGCCTTGTGGTGCTCCCGTAGTACGAGCTCGTGCCAAACCCGGAATTTGTTTCTTACTACTACTAACTACTCCCTCCGTTCCCAAATATAAGTCTTTGTGGAGATTCCAACAAGTGACTACATACGGAGCAAAATGAGTGAATCTACACTCTAAAATATGTCTACATACATCCGTATGTTGTTGTCCATTTGAAATGTCTAAAAAGACTTATATTTAGGAACAGAGGGAGTAGTAAGGTACATGTGCATTGCACGCATGAGATTTGGTTAAAGCTCTACTCTTATAAAAACAGAGTTGGTGATGATGGTGTGCCTGCCATCCTGCAATATAGGCCGTCCGATTTATATCTGACGGATAGGAAGGAAACTGTGGCAATTTTGCAAAAAGATACCCACACCCCTCTCCACATTTGCAAATAAGGCCTTCTCTTGTTCATCCTTTTCTCCCACAACATAAACTACTCATACAAATGCATCTTGATTTTTCGTGCAACGCATGGGCATCTTGCTAGTTATGAATAAATAACACTCTATCAACAAGCCCCATCAGACACCAAATTTCTTGGCTTCCGTGCTACGGCTAGATCTTCCCCTCATTTCTGTTTTCCAACCCGGCAGCGGGCGGGGTGCGGTTTGCCAATAGTCGGTTTGCTCAACGACGGTCCCACATGAAAGTAAAAAAGCTAGGCAACACGCCTTCCCTAACTATGTGGCGTGCCGGATTCCCGGACGTGTGGGGGTGCGACGCGAAGACTGCAGGCCTTTTCCTTTTACTGGCAATGTGCCCGTGCGTTGCGACAGATCCAAAGTAGTAGAATAGTAGTACTTGTTCACTTGAAAGAAATCAATTTTGTTTTGATATACTCCTAATATATTACTTTTCACTCAAAATATATTTCTCAGGCTTTTTTGATGAGGTGAGGGAGGGATGTGGTTGCTTTCAAGATAATAGGGGGTTTTCTGCAAATTGGAGCAGAGAAGTGGGCAATTGTTGCAAAAATGCCACAACTTACCTCACAGTCATTAGATGCAGATCTAATGGTCAGAAACAACGGATGGCAGACACACCACCATCACCAACTGAGTCTTTTATAGGAGTAGGAGTAGAGAAAATGTATAAATTGTAACATTTGGTTCTACTCCTTGGCACGATCAATATATAGAAATAACGATTGGTAACGCTAGGGCGGGGCTATTTCCGCCAGATAAGCAGGGTACGTAGTAGCTAGGTTGGCGCATCGTCGGTATGGTCACATGCGGTCTGACATGTTCCAGTGTTTCTAGCAAGATGTCCGTGCGTTGCACGAAGTTGATGGAAAAGGTAAGCACAACTTATAAATTGACGGATGGAGTACTAGTTATAGTGATGCATATAATTAAGCAAAGGGATCGCACATGTCGGTATTGACCGGAACGAGAATGCAATAGCACAATAAGAATTAAGGCCACGGCGATGCGATCGCAATGGTGGTTACAGGAGGCAAGAAGAAAGATGCATCCATCAACGTACGACCTCCTCCTCCTCAACTTAGTGCGCCGGGCTACCGACCGGCGGCTAAGGAGCGGCGGCTTTTGTGGCGAGGTCAAGGTGCTTCTCAGCAAAGGCATCCAAGGCTTCCAGCCGGTTGAGGAAGGCCAACGTTGTAGCATCCTCAATGGCCTTGTAGACACCTATGTACACGATTTTGCTCGTACATGTGGATGTGTAGGTCGACGAATTCTTGCAGGGCGAGGCGCCTCGCGGCGAGCGCGACCTCCATGTGGACATTTTCGTGGCGTCGGTGGGCAGTCGTAGGGCCACCAGTGCTTGAAAGAGGTTCCGACCATGGAGGCCGATTAAGGTGGCAGGCAATGAGGAGCCCGGGCGCGCGGGCTGGAGGAGTACGGCGATGTCATCCCCGAGCTTCTTGAGGACGGTGAACTTGTTGGTGGTGGCAACGATCATCTGGTCCAACTGAGAGTCATAGTTGGCGTCGACGGCGGCCATCCACCAGCTGGGTCGCGAACACCGTCTGGAGATGATCCTTGGCGCCATACCGCAGGCCAGCGTCGTGGACCATCTGGCACAGCGCTGGCCGCTCACACGGATCGCCACCATGGGTCTGGAGTGAGCACTTTTGCACTTAGTGTAGGTGCTTAGGTGCGTATGATGTGGTAGATGCATTGGAATGGAGGGGCGCCTTTATATGAGTGCAAATTGCGTTGCATTTACATCGTGAAGCCTCTTTTCCCGGTCCTCCTCCCATTACTTCCCTCATGCATGCACGGTGCTAATTGAAGGAGGATGCATCATCGGCCGTTCAACATTTCGGGAACCGCTACCGCTCCCTCGTCTGCATTAAAGCCGTATCAGGAACTGCGCCGCCCGCTGTCAAATCGAATAGTACTGCGCCGCCTGCTGCACGCCCAGCTGAACGCCTCCTCGCCTCCATCAAACCCCTCTGTTAAACCCGCATGAAAACGAGAAACCTACTCCGGCCACACGTCCGTTCATGAGTGGGCCGGAATTAAACGCAACACCGACCGAGCTCCTCCCATCTGCCCTTAGTTTAAACAAGGCCATACGCTGGCCAAGCTCCTACCGTCCGCCCTCTATTTAAACGAGGCCAGACAGACAGGAGCAAGACTCGCACCCCTCCGCCGCTCTCCCATCTCCTCCTTCACCATTTTCTCCACTCTTCCGATGGCTTCCGAGGAGCCGTTCTCCGGCATACTACCCGGCTGGGTGGCCCGCCGAGCCCTCTGGATACGGGCAAGGCCGCTCGGTGCTTCACCAACCTTGCTTGGCCCGACGGAGCCAGTTGCCGCCCCAATCCGGCGCGTGGTTCAGAAACTCGCCGCTCCAGTTCAGCTCGATGAGGAGTGGCGAGCTGCTGCACGTCGGCACGGCGGCGAGCACGCCGGTACGGGCGTCGTCGCTGCCGTGTCGTACCGCCACCACTGTTTGCGGTGGCCGCGCCTCCCGTGTCTGTGGGCGCACCTCCCGTGCCTGCGGCAACACCATGCAGGCAGAGACAGAAGCCGAGTGCGTGGAGAGCTACGAGTCGGTGGCCAGCTTCTCCGTGTCCGCCGTCATCATTGAGGAGAAGTAGAACATGGGAGGCCACCACCACTTGGGTCCCATGAAGGCCACCGCCGAGGTGACGACTGCGCATTCAGGTGATATTTTTGCTGCTTCGTCTCTTCCGAGGACCTTCGTCGACCCCGCAAGTGTCTGTCGGACATGAGGAAGACAAAGGGATCCGCGGGTGGCCATTTAGATTAGGTGCTCCCTCTCTGGCTGGCAGGAAATATTTGTTCTAATAATGGATAAATTGGATGTATCTATAACTAAAATAAGTCTAGATACATCAATTTCTAGGACAAGTATTTTTGGACGGAGGGAGTATTAATTATTCCAAGAGAGCCGGATTAGCACCGCTTAGTTCATGTAAATGTAATGAAATCCATCATGTTTATATGAAGATCCGACTTTTTTATACGAAATCCTTCATACTTATATGAAAATAGTTCGTGTTTGCACGAATTTCATCTGGTTGGCAGGAGTTGTGAAAATATATGCTGCTGGCGTTTGATGTCGTCCTCTGCGGAAGGAAGCAGGAGGAAATTTGCCGGCTGCCATTGGAGATGCTCTTATGCTGGAAATAATAGTCACATCCAATCCATTTGAGTTAATTGCGTGTATGATTCTCCCTCTATAAAAAGTTAATTGCGTGTACAGTGTACACATGACTTGCAGGGTGGCTACAGCTTCGTACAGAAAGTTAAAAAGAAACAAGTCCATCCTTAATCTTGTATTCTAAGTACTCTGTGGGTTCCACTGTCAGTACAGTAGCGAAAGAAGTAGGAGTATATATTAAATAAGTAATATATAATATAATAAGCTGAAGTTAAAGACAGAATTCGAACTCAGGTCATCGCGTTGTGAGCATCCGGCACTAACCAGTTCAGCACATTTTTGTTGTAGACCATGCTGGAGATATATCTCCATGTCAATCTTATACTCCATCCGTTCCTAAATATTTGTATTTTTCAGATTTCAGATGGACTACCACATACGGATGTGTATGTAGACATATTTTAGAGTGTCGATTCACTCATTTTGCTCCGTACGTAGTCACTTGTTGAAATCTCTACAAAGACAAATATTTAGGAACGGAGGGAGTAGAAAACAGAGTTGGTGATGATGGTTTGTGTGCCATCCTGCAATATAGGCCATCGGATTTATATCTAAGGGATAGGAAGGAAACTATGGGAATTTTGTAAAAAGATACCCACACCTCTCTCCACGTTTGCAAATAAGGCCTTCCCTCGTTCATCCTTTTGTCTACTCTTACTAGCAATATGCTCGTGCGTTGCAACGGGTCCAAAATAGAATAATACATGTTCACAGACTTAAAATAAAGACACTCTAGTTTGGTGTATATATCACTAAAAGTATACTCATATTAGGTTTCACTCAAAATATATTCCTTGTGGCTGTTTTGATGAGGTGGGGGAGGGATGTGGTTGGTTTCAAGATACTAAGGGGTTTCTGCAAATTGGAGCGGAGAAGTGGGGTCTTGTTGCAAAAATGCCATGACTTACATCATAGTCGTTGGATGCAGATCTGATGGTCAAAAATGACGGATGGCAGACACGCCATCATCACCAACTGAGTCTATAGGAGACTAGCAAGATGCCCATGCGTTGCACGGAAAATGAAGATGCATTTGTATGACTAGTTTATGTTGTGGGAGAAAAGGATGGACAAGAGAAGGCCTTATTTGTAAATGTGGAGAGGGGTGTGGGTATCTTTTTGCAAAATTGCCATAGTTTCCTTCCTATCCATCGGATATAAATCGAATGGCCTATATTGCAGGATGGCAGGCACACCATCATCACCAACTCTGTTTTTTATAAGAGTAGAGGTAAAAAAACAGAGTTGGTGATGATGGTGTGCGTGCCATCCTGCAGTATAGGCTGTCCGATTTATATCTGACAGATAGGAAGGAAACTATGGCAATTTTGCAAAAAGATACCCACACCCTCTCCACATTTGCAAATAAGGCCTTCCCTCGTTCATCCTTTTCTCACACAAGATAAACTACTCATATAAATGCATCTTGATGTTCCGTGCAACGCATGGGCATCTTGCTAGTCTCTCACAAGATAAACTACTCATACAAATGCATCTTGATATTCGTGCCACGCATGGGTATCTAGCTGGTTTCTTTTAAAATAGTTACTTTGATAATTGGGTTGAAGTGATATATTTTATGTCTGCCCTGAATGATTTCAGATTCACTAGTAGTAACAAAGAAAAGGTTGTCTTGTTAATTAACAGAAAACATGGTGAAAACTATCACATGAGGCCGGTAAAAACAAGGCACGTTGGGTTCAGCGTCATCGTCACTACAGCTATGCACGCGCGATAAGTCTACATATCGAGGGGGCTACAGAGAAAAAGACGTATCGAGTGTGTCTGAGTGAGGCACAGAGACACAATGTTTGAGAGAGAAACCAAATGACAGATTAAGATCATATCGAGTTGTCACCCTTCTGCTGTCATTGTTGGGGTTGGGTGGGGGTGGGGAGGGGAAGGGAGAGAAAGACGTATCGAGAGTGTGCGCGGTAGGCACAGAGGTACAACTAGCGAGTGTGTGTGTATGTGTGTGTGTTTGAAAGAGGACACTACAAAAAAATACACTTCCGTGATGATACGTGTTTGTCGCAGTAGGTCACGTTTTCTGTCATGCATGTACATCCATGACAAATTTATGACGGAATCAAGATAGTCCTACCTGTGCTGTCGTAGAAGTGTTCCATGACATTACCAAAATTATCATCACGGAAGTGTCCACTTCCATGACGATAAATCGCGCGTCACAGAAGCGCTTTCATCAAGGGTGACCGACAGGTGGCATCCACCGTAACGGAACGCCGTTAAGCTATCGGGTCCGGTTTTGGATCCGATAACCCGTTAACAGCCCCGACCAATGGGGATTTTCCACGTGTAAAATCATCATTGGCTGGAGGAAACACGTGTCGGCTCACCGTTGTGACAGATGTCATCCACTCATTGGACCCAAAGCGCCTATGATACGTCGACACGTGGCACGGCCCAACAGAGGCTCATATATGTTAAAAGGCCGGCCCAGTCAAAGGCCCATAGTACTTACTCAGGTACTAGGGGGCCAGCCCAATAACGGCCTGCTTAATAAAGGCCCGTTTACGGTCCGAAGCCAAATCTGGCCCGTTAATTGTTCGCCGAATATTTGGGCCCATTTACGGCCCGAAGCCAGATCTGGCCCGTTAATTGTTTGCCAAATATTTGGGCCCAATTACAGCCCAGTGACTTTCGGCCTGTTAGAGGCCCGATGTAGACATGGGCCCATTTCAGCCCAGTGAGACTTTTGGCCTGGGAATGGCCCGTGCTGCCCATGGGCCATATATGGTCCGACAGGACATCGGGCCCACTAACGGCCCGTGATAAAGGTGGCAACGGTTTAGCCCAACGTGACTTTGGGCCTGTTAAAGGCCTGTCGCATAATTCGGCCCATTGATGTCTGTACTAAGCTTTCGGCCTCTTACAGGCCCATGATATCAGTGGGCCAACTAAGGCCCGAGATATGTTTTGGCCTGGTAACTGCCTTTGATATAACTGGGCCCAAAAAGGCCCGGTCTACATTTCAGCCTGCTGAAGGCTCGTCGATGACTAGTGAAAATTGAGGCCCAATATGCATTTCGGCCAGCTAAAGGCCCATGGTTTCATCTGGGCCATAACAGGCCAATACAATATTCAGCCTGTTAATGGCTGAACGCTACCTGGGCCAAACTAAGCGCTAGGTCCACAAAAGGCCCAACTAAAATATAGGCCGGTGTAAGTTGTGGGCCTCGCACAAAGTGTGAATGCCCCAATCATTTGGGCCCAAGAAAGATGCAGGCCGGCCCAATTGTGGCCCGCCAAACACCAGGCCCGTTAGAGGCGAATGTTTCAGCTCGGTCGACTACATCTGATTTTTTTCAGATAGTGAATGGTGGCAGTAACTAGTAGGAATTAAGAACAAACCTACTCTATACAATAAAGAAATTACTGCATAGTAACTAAGAATAAACCTACACTATACAATAAAGAATTTATGGTATATTACATCCACTGGGCATCGAAGTTCGCCACCAGTGATCATAAAGTGCAACGAAGAAGCAGATTACAAAACCTGGGCACAATTGCAGCGTAACAAAATAATACTGAACCGAGACCACTTCCAAGACAATTCAAGAAAGGTTAGACTTGCGCGGGAACTGCTGCGCAAGCTGCTGAGCAGGGCTGTGAGACCGGCCTAGCATGTCGGTCATAGCTTCCAGTTGTAGCTGTTTAGCGATGAGGTTCTCATTGGTGTTCTCCGCAATATTTCTAAGAGATAGGACTTCAAGTCGAAGTTGAGTTGCAGAATGCCTTTCTGCTAGAACTTGGGACTGAAGAAGTCGAACTGATTCAGACAATGAATTCTGTGAGCTTGTCTGACTGCTACTCTCAAGTAACTTGAACACTGCATCAAGACAAGACTTTGGGGTTGTCTCGCTATTTTCAAGATGTTTTGCCTTCTTTGCTGCAATATATGTTCGGTTTGTCTCACAGCCTTCAGCAGACTTGTGCATGCCATCAGGCATATCACCCTGAAACAAAGCAGAGAGATGAGAGGTTTTGCATGTGTATAAACAAAGATGATAACTGTGCTGTCAATTCCATCCAATTTCAAATTAGAAAATGAAGAGTAAGTTCAAAATATCAATAGCATAATTTGGCATTGTTCATAATGCGGGGAGCTTCACCACACTACTGGATTACCATGTCAACATAACAAGCATAGATGAAGGGCAAATAAAATCATTGTATCTATTTTGGTTAATGTGCATGGCATGTTGTTCATATCATCAGCCACATCAGTAAGATAAAACAGGAGATGACAAGGTGCAAACGTGGGCTGCTTCACCACACACTAGATTATAGATCCACAAAAACAAGCATACATATAGGGAGTATTGAGTAATGTGCATGGTATGAATAAGGAATTTGGTTTTACAAGTAAAACATGGAACTTACGGTTCTTGCGAACATGCATTTTGGTAGAAACAGCAAACTAAACAGAGCAGTAAATGATAGGGAGTATGAGCAAATTAAACAGCAGTTGAGGATAAAGGCTTTAGAAGGACTGACTTATATTAACAGTTAACACCGGCTTTATAATGCCCTTCTCCATGTCAATGGAAGGATAACTCAAGAATTTCAGCACAGAATCTTCTTCATAAGAATTGCCTGTACTCTACATTTTGTAGAAAGTAATTATAGATATGATAATACTGGAAGGGATAGAGGATAATGAAGATAAGATGCAGATTGATGCTACATAATCAACTACCAATCCCTGGAAGTACAAGCGTTACAGGACAAAATGTACTGGCAAGAGCAATGGGCTACACTTCTGCACTGGCATTGTCTGTGTATTCTACTTTTTGGTAAGATTAAATATAGATCTAATCTTTTTTAGTAAATGGTGGGCGAGGGAGATAAGATGCAGAATGCTACACAATGAACCAATCCCTCTTCCCATAATACAAGAGTGTTTTGAACACTGGTGTACTGTACAAAACGTTCTTATATTATGGGATGGAGGGAGTAGCTGTTAATGTAAGTACAGTGATAGACGACGTTCAGTCCTTACAAGAGGACTGCAGAGCTAAACCTCTTCAAAAGCATTGGGTTGATTCTAAATTTATGTAAGAGTCCATACGGATCTTATAATGTCCACCAAATGGACGATAACGAGGCTAACATGTGCAGTGATGCTACATAATCAAACAACTATGAAAGTAACTATGGTCATACAAGGCAAGAGGTACTCACAAGAGCAATGCAGTGCGAAGTATAGTTGCGAGATTCTGTGGTCCCTTGAGAATAAATGTTCTTCTGCTAACAGTTTTCGTACAAGTGAGACGTTAAGGCAAATGCAGAAATGTAGTTCAAATTGTGATGTGATATTATAGATAGTACCTTACGCTGCAGCCCAGACCAATGTGTAACAAGATTATTCCAGTCACCGTCGGATAAATGTAGCACCGGAGACTTTACAGAAATTTCATTTAGAGGCTTGCCATCGAAGTGCGCTTGCCTCAGGTAAGAACGATACTTCATCAACGAGTGCTTGAAAAGTGCAACCAACCCTTGCTCGTCTTCACAATCAAGTTTGGACCTCGCCTATTTAAAAGAATGAAATCTTGTGTCTTCTGTCAGCAGAAACATATGCAGCAATGACCATGAATAACATTAGTACAATACTTACACGTAAGTTGCGGAGGAAGACTGGAAATTGTTCTGTGTCTGCGGTATAATCTTTCCATGAAGGAAAGATGCGCACAAAGTTCCTGACAACAATATAAGCTTTGTCTTCTAAACTGGGAAGAAATGGAATAGGGGTCCTATTTGCTGCAATTGGGGCTCTCTCTGGTTCAAAAAGGGATTTGGCAACTGGATTTGGTGTACTCTTTGCTGGAATGGGGATTTTGCGTCGTAGAGCTGGTGCTATGTCAACTGGCATAATCATAATGTTTGCTGCAGTTGGGGTCTGCTGAGTTGGGGCATCAGAAATGACCAGTGTAGTAGGGCTAGAGTTGGGGTGTTTTGTGGGTCAGCTGATATTGCAACTACACCTAATGGGCTATTTGATTTATCAGGTGCCACTACCTTTTCCAAATACTTTGCTTGTGCTCCTCCATGATCAGCAATCGTCCTCTTCCTTTTGAACGTCTGATACACAAGAACGGCATTTGAATGGATAAATATGGTATGATGACAGATGGAATATGTACTGAAAATGGATAGGCAGGGCGTATTCACATACACGATGTGTAAACTAAGCTAATGGCAGTTCAACAAAGTAGAAGCAATGCAAAGCATCAGTTGCAAGATATGTGCGACAAATATAACCTTGGAAAGTTAGAGCAAGCACCTTGATGGGTGAATATGATAGGGCATCTTCCTATGACTCCTCCACTAGGGAGCTACATTGACTTAGGTCTCCCTCTAGCTCAGAATCACTGTTAGGATCATATTCTGAGCATGAATCTGTAGGTGGAGAGCATTTGCATTGCATTGCATCCAGACTTGATTCCAGTCCCTTAATGCCAAGTTTGACAGCCATGGCATTGTTCTGCTTTATTCTTTTCATGCGCGCAAGCTCATAATCATTATGATGCTGTTCAGAATCTGAGATTCATGAAAACATAAAAAGTAGTCAGATTATCTATGGAATGCATTGAGGATTCAACTCAAAGAGTGTCTCCCTATAAACCCCTGCATATGCAAAGTTCACCCCCAACCGTGCTGACCAGACCACACACAGAAATACAAACCCCTTATGTCTCTATAACAGGCAGACACACATTTCAAAACTGAAGTAGGAACATTAGAATCATATGAAATTCGTATTTGAACAAATAAACTAAGGAATTATGAGTGGCATAATGTTTAGCTTCAAGGGTGGAGTGTTGGTAGTGCGACACAAAGCAAGTAGGCAGATTGTATTCCATGTAAAAGATCGAAGCCTATGTAAAAGCTGGAAATGACACTTTCTTTGTATACAATGCAGTGTTTGTTGCCCACACATGATGGAAGAGATCACATAGAGAAATACTATTCACTCATGTCAACGGTTGCAGTATTTAGAAACAGGGTGGTCCACCCTAAAAGAATATTGACAACAAATATGACAAGGCAAGCATAGATGTAGTGAATCAATCATTTACTTGTGAGCTTACTAGGACAAGTATGCAGAATTGTAATTGCAGTAAGAGACCGTCCAAAATCTGAATCAAGAAGTTTGTCTAGCACTTATTGTTTGCAACTAATCAACGTGAATAATTGGATATTATATCAAATGAGTAAGAAAGACAAGTAAAATTGTCAACAAACCTGGCTTGCAGTAGTAACCTAGGTCAATGTCACTACGACCAACAATCCAAAATGACTAGTGTCTGTTCCTAGGGCCGGAATTTTGAAAACCCTGTGAACTTTACAGGTACTAAAGATTACTGAAATACATCTGAACCATTAAGTGTAGGTAGCACTGAGCACACAACAAACCCTAATGATAGTCATGCCTAATGAGTAATCAATCAATTAAAAAATGGGTGATGAGGAGTCTCAGGATAAATGTTGAGTGTTGAGGACTTATCTTAGGATAAATCGGGTTGGCTTAGTGCGTGCTGCAGGCCTGCGCCCTGAACGGACTGCGAAGGTAGGCACGGCTCCGCGCCGGGCAGCGGTGACGCTGTTGGGTGAGCGGCTCCTGGCCTCCTGTTAGTCCGGCGTCTCCTCCTAGAGTCATGCCGTCCGGGGACGGCAAGTCGCCGGCGAGGCAGGCGGCTGGGGGCGAGTAGAGATCGGAAGCGCACAGCAGAACAGAGGGGAATCGAGGCCTGGGACGACCGAAAATCCCAGGGTGGGCCGGCCCACCGTGGGCACCCTGTAGAGATACACACCCGAGCGGCGAACATGCATTTTCGAAACTAATTTAGGAACATTTAGCTGACCAATTAAATGAATCTGTTTTAATAATATCAGATTCGTATTTGAACAACTAAGCTTGTTTAGCTTGATGGGTCGAGCAGTGCTATTATGACACGAAGCACGTATTCTAATCGCATAGTGATCATAAAAGGGGGAAACCGGAGAAATGATATTTAGCAGCCATTGTTTGCTTCGAACTAAGAACTAAATTCTAAGAGCTGAAAAGAAAGTAGAGTAACCAAGTTAAGATCTGTTTTCTGGTTGAGATCAAAAAGTTGAGGAGATATGAAGTACCACCTCTCTTGCGGCGCCGTGTAGGCATCGGGGGTGCGATGGCTGTCGGTGGCGTTGAAGCAGATCTGCGACGGTAGACGGGTGCATCGGGCGATAAGTCCCGTTGCGGTGGAAGAGAAGGTCGTGTGAGCCACCCCGGCAAAGAGGACGACGGCGCTGATGAAACGAGAGGACCTGATGCAAGGCTCTTGGTCCTTCATCGTGGATGAGAAACGTCCATCTCTAGCAGTGGACGACGCGGTCTTGGTCGGCGCTCCGGCATGGTGGAGGATGGTGGTGATGGATGTGGTGGAGGACGGCGGCGATGGATGTGGTGGAGGACGGCGGCGATGGTTGGGGTGGCGGACAGAGGCTGGTGTGGGGATGGTGTTCTAGCGCGGACGGTGTATGAATTGGAAAATGGAAGGAGAGGTACGGGGAACCATGTTTTTGGGATGCGCTTGTCTGAATTATGAGAAAGTTACGAACTTAGCCCCCGTTTAAAAAATTTGGACGTCTCGTCGGTTGGGGATACGACGGTAATCTCGCATCTCGCCAATATTTGCCCAGAGCGATTTCGGGCGAGGAGAGGGTGGTTGGCGCCCATGGTTGGCGCCCACGGTGTATGAATGGGGCTGAAAGGTAGGGCGGTTGTGTCACGTCTGAGTGAAGTTACAAACCTGCCCCTATTGAAAATATTTGCCTACATCGATTTCGGCCGAGTCGAGTTTGTTTTGCCGCCCACCGTGTATGAATGGGGAAATGGAGGGAGAAACAGAGGTCTTTCAGACGAGCTTGAATCAAATGTGTTTTGCCGCCCATGTTTGGCGCCCACCATGTTGGAATGGGCTCAGAGGCGGTCGTGTCATGTCTAATTGAAGTTACTATCCTACCCCTATTTAGAGCAGTGGAAATCGGGCCGATGGATTGTCCGTGTAATGGGTAGACAGTAATTTCCATCTCCCAAACACTTGGCTTCGGGCAGCCGATGTGGGAGTGGACATTTTGCGCTTCTTTCGAATTTTGGGACAATAAGCATCCACGTTTACCCTGGCAACTAAATTCGAATCCATTTTGTATTCCTATACGAATCTTTATAAATCATTCTATGTGTTTTTATATATCTTCAAAAGGACGACAAAGATGTATTCCACTGTCATATATGAATATGGTTTACAAATGCCGATACTCAAATTTAGAAGCTAGAATCCAGTTTAAGGTGAATTCGAATATTCGGAACACTTCATGTCCAACTCAAATGTCACACGCGGCATAATGTGTACTCCCATTTAGATATGTACACAAGTGATGTATCAAGATTCAAATACCGAGTGAATCAACCAAGAATGTACAGAACTAACAGACATATAAACACTTATAGAGTATATGGATCAATAATATCAACTAACATACATAAGCCAGGCCGCTGTACTTTTCTTTGCTACAAGAGCATCCTTTTTTTAGCCAAGCTACTACAGCATCTTGCCCCTTTCCGATGCGTGCCACTTATGGTCCATCTATACTACTATTATTGCTGAATGCACATTCAGCCCGATTGGCATATTTGTAGGTCTGGCATAGCAATCAAAATGAAATGTCTCTGAGTCTTATCAATTAATTCAGACTTGTGCTCAAATAAAATTACAAACCAAAAAACAAAAAACAATTATTACATGATCTCTAAAACAAATGGTTTGATAGATTACATGAACAAACAACACAAAGGTTATTCAATGATGGAAAGAACATTTCACCTATGATTTACCAAGTGGGAATTTAATTTCCTTTTTTCCTTCAGGACCTTAACAATGTGGTCAGTCTCAGCTTGCTTCGTTTTGAAATCCACCAAATATTTAATGGTTGTCTTGAGTACTGCTACTGATTGTGTTGTTTGCTTCCTCAACATGTCAACTTCATATCTAAGTGCAGAAGCAGAATCTCTTTCTAGCACTAGTTTAGCCTCTAGAGCATCAGCAGTTGGCAATTCATAATGCACGATTGGGCCGGTGCGACTACTGTGGGATGCTACAATGTCCATGGGGACCTCGCTCTTTGATCTCGGGCTAACCTGTTTTGCCATTAAAGTTCCGATTGGATTCAGAAAAGTTGAATTTAGCAAAACATCTCAACTGGGAGTTATAACAGCAAATCAGTTAAGCAAACAAGAAATTAAAGAGTTTAAATTCAATGCTGAAAAGTAGTTATTAACATCATTGTAACCCATTGTTGCAGCAGCAAAGCAGTTAAACAAACAAGTAGCTATTTAAGTTCAGGCAAACAAGTAATTCTTAACAGTAAGTATCAAACACATAGATAGGCGCAGTCTATAATAGGATTAACAGGCTGTGGCAGTATGTAGTCAGTAGCAAACTAAATTAAGCCAAGCAACGTAATTGAACAATTTTGCAATAAGTGGCTAACTAAAATTCCGAGAAGCAGGTAACTGAACTTACGCTAGTTCTTTGTACAGGCACACTGCAACTTCTTTTTCGCTTACAAGGTTGTACGAAGGAGTCCATGGCATCAATTGCTTGGATACGCAGTCCCAATACTTCTTTCTTCCCACACTGCATTGGTAAGTCGAATGGTTAATCTGGTAAGATGGTGCGTCCTTGATATGTTATATGAGGACGTGTAGTCAGACTAGTTGTAGCCACACACATCACACTGGCTTTTACTGTATATTTCATGCGATTACTTTTGGCATATCGAGATCTAAGCAATCTACAATAGGATAGAAAGACTGGCATCCTTCACATTATTGGCGAACTCAGTTCATAAAAACAAGCAATTCAACCATTCTGTGGGTAAATCAAAAGCGCCACTGGAATATTTTTCACTACCCCTATCATAGACGCAAAAAGGGGCGACGCCACCATAGGGGCTGGTATGGGCGGCCGCCTCAGGTGGCTCGAAAGTGTGCACCTAGTTTGAGTCATCAAGGTTGGCCCAGGCTAGTTTTGTTCGTCCCAACGCACGAGTAGTCAATGTAAAAAATGAAGAAAAATGTTTCAATTTTGATAGGCCAATAACATAAGTGCAAGGCAGGCCCTATAGCAGGCTCGCGGCCCAAACGAGCGCCTCCCATATCGATTGACAGCAGGAAAAATCCCAATTCATCCGCTCCAGCCTCCAGTCTGGTTCGCTCCTAACCTAGCCACCGCTAGACAGACCGACACAGCACTTCCTCGCGCCCTCGTTGGAGGGCGGGCGCCGGGCTTGAAGCGAACGGAAGGACAAGAAGATGAAGATCCAACCCTGGGTGTAGCCTGCGTGGGAGGCAGCGACGACAGCACGGGCATGGCATCGAGCTTGCGCAAACGGACAGTCGCAGCTTGCAAGAGTAGCATGTGCAACGAGCAGGTACATCACATCCCTGATTATATCTAATTCAACTCTTTTCTGGCCAATAGTTAAACCTGACGGTGTTGTAGAACTTCTTGTATGTAGGGAATCTATAAGAAAATGAAACCAATTTCTACTTATATTATAACTCCCCCAATCAATACTGAACTGACTGAATCTGATGAATCTAATCAAGTTTCCGGTGCAAACATCCAAGCTCATGTTGTTCTTGAGCCTGAAGTGTCTAATGAACAGACTGCTAATGAAGGATTTGATGCAAACATTTTACATGCTCCTGGTGATGAACATATAGTGTCTAATGAGGCATCTAATGCAAGCATTTTGCAAGCTCCCATTGAAGGATTTAGTGCATTTTGCAGGCATTGAGAGAGACATAGAGATTTGCAGGCATTGATGACAAGCAAATTATAGTGCATTTTCATGGCTTGAGGAAACGTCGAGGCCATCTACCAAAAAGTCCCCGTATCATGACAACGTACCATAAATACTTTTCAAATCTGTTCTTTGAAACTATTGGCATGCTTGTGCAGGATAGATATATTGATATGCAGTTTGCGCACTGGTTATAGGTGCAATTACACTTCGATATTTTCAGCCAAAGAACGAAAAATTCAAGCAGGTACAGACCATGTTTGTAGTCCTTGTACACCATGTTGCATTTTGTGTTTTTTGGTGCTTGCATCATTTAGTGTTTATAATTTGAACTACTTTGGATCATTAGCTGGTTTTCAAAGTGCATGTAGCTTCACATTTCTCAAGTTATGTTGATTTCCGGAGTGCAAGTGCCTTCGTATTTTTTAAGTTAAATGTCCGCCCCTGGTAACTTGAATTCGTGGATCCGCCACTGCACATAAATCATACACGAATGCCAATACGAATTAAATGAAATGCAGGGACTGACGCTAGCTCGTTGTACAGGCTCACTGCAGCTCTGCTTGCGCTTGGGATGTTCCACGTACAATTTCATGTTACCACTTGCTTGTATGTGCAGGCCTTGTGCTCCTTGCATCCCCTCTGCATTTTTTACACGACGAATGGCTAATCAAATAAGAGGAAACGACCTTGCTGTTGTACCGGAGGACAGATACTCACAAGGTTATACGGGTGTGTAGGATGAGTACCAGATCTCGTAGCGCCGTCATGCTTCACTAAAAAATGGATTTTCTTGTTGCAGATGATATCTCCAGAAGAAATAAGAGTTAAAGTCAGAGTTGGATAGGCGTGTAAGCTAAGAGAGCAGTGAAAGGATATCCAAACATCGTCGGAACAGTGCACAAGGTAGTGATGTGTGGATACCTAGTTCGAGCAGGCGTTTGGGCATGCTCGCCTAGCTAGAGTGCGGGTCACTTCAGAGCCGTTGAGGGTGATGCGCTGTCAGGACCCCGATTCTAAGTCACGCCGATCTAGCATGTAACACCTCATATCACTTTGCGGCCTCACGCACGGTATTCCCACGGGTGTCGCCTTACCATGGCACGGGACCGTTTGTGCCTTTTGGCTCACGTATATGATAGTCTCGCTAGCATCCACATGACAGAGAACCCGAGCCGACATGACTAGTCGTGAACCCAAAGTGGCACTAACTTACGGGGATAGGCGTACATGAAACAACATCGAGCATGTCGGTCAGCAGCGTGTGAATCCGGGCTATAGCAACTGGGCTAACAGGACTCCGTGAACCCGGGCTATAGCAGGCTAGCAGGACTCCGAATGTCACCGCGTGACATTTCGCCGAAGGGACAGACACAGGAATGAAGTGAATCACATGCCGGACAGTCTAAGTGTTCCGGAGCAGTAGTGCTGGGCTAGCAGGACTCCGGTAAACAGGGCTGTAGCGGACTACCAAGGCTCAGTGGAAGCACCAGACTACATTTCCCCCATAAGAGAGGCTACCAAGGATAAACAACTAGATTGTCGGATCCCACACATACCAAGCATTTCAATCATACACACAATATGCTCGATATGTGTAAATACAACATGGCATCACAACAAAACTCTACAAATCAAAGTACTTTATTTAAAGGCTCCGGAGAGCCATACATAACATGTTCATACAGATAGGGGTCACACGACCCGACACTCAAGTCATACAAACATACAAGCACATGCGGAAGCAAATTTGTTTGAGTACAGACAACTAGAAAGAAAGAAGGCTTGACGAAGACTGTCTATCTAGAAAGGCCCTTCACAAGCTCAGGTCACCACCTGGGCAGCAAGTCACTCATCAACGTCGAGATCTACATAGAACCCATCGGAGGGCGCGGTGTTCTCTTCTGCAACGATTATTGAAGCAACATGAGTACAAAGGTACTCAGCAAGTCTTACAACAGATCCTACTATACATGCACATTCTCAAGAAGGGTAGTGGAGTAATTGCAGCAAGCCAGCTTTGACTCTTGGCTAAGCTATCCTACGATTGACACAACTTGTAAATGATTTTGCGCACACGAGTCCACTAATCACCATCACAATACTCCACCGTGGATCCCCCCTCGTCATCCTACGAGAGGGCCATCCGCGGCACTCACACTTATCTTGAGTCTTTTAGTAGTAACCATTAACTTGTCTATGAACTGCATAAGCGACCAAGTAGTCCTTTACCGCGGACGCGGCTATTTGAATAGTTTTATACCCTGCAGGGGTGTACTTCTTCACACATGTTTCCACCACTTAGCGTCTGCACACGACATGTGCTCGGCAGACTTCAAACGAAAGCCGACGTAGGTGTAGACCACGACCTGACTAACCACACAAGTCTCTAGTCCAGGTTTATCGCCTATTCGGGTTCCATCCGCAAGGAAATCCGGCCGGGGTGTCCTCTACAGCCCCAAACGATGTGTGCAGGGTTCCCGAGACACCTAACGGCGACTCGGTACACCGTGCCACGTGCCTACCGCATCACAGCCCACCCCTAAGGTCAGCGCCGCGCACGGCCTCCGGCAACTACAAATACCAGAAACTACTTGCAACTCCTGAACAGAGGGCGAGAGGGTAACTAAGTCGAGCGGGGTCATATTTCAGGGCCCAATGTGTGGTAGTAGCTGAATCTTAAATCACGCATACAGATCTCAGTTCTTAAGGACGGCCTTAATGAAACAACCCACCATGTACTCCTACATGGCCTCTCATCGATACCTTTACCAAAACATGTTCAACACTTCACTCTCATTACCGACTCAACCATTCACTCTAGTTCATCACCCCGATGAGCCAGACCTGACACGACTCTAAGCATAGCAAGCATAGCATGGTAGGAAACACAAACATGGCTCAATCAACTCATACACATGCTAGTGGGTTTCATCTAGTTACTGTGGCAATGACAGGTCATGCAAAGGAAGTGAGTTCAACTACCACAACACACAGCAGTTTGAAACGTTGTTGTCTTAATGCAGTAAACGAGAGCAGAAGCAAGAAGATGGGTTTGTATCGAAATGATCAATGGGTTGCTTGCCTGACAGAGTGGTAGAGGGATACTGCCCTTCAGTTGGATACTCGTGAATAACCTCGGAGGCAGAACCTACCACGAAGAACACACCGGAACACAATCATTACATGGCGATATCCAACAATATGATGCATGCAAATGACATGCAAGATTAGTGTGTTTTGGCTAATGCAACTATAAACAGGGTGGTTTGAGCTCATTTGAATCAAAGATTCAAATGCAAACCCAAAATATGAACTCATATAAGTGCATTATCTTGTTTCATCTAAACAGAAAGGTTAAATTGTTCTCACATGCATGAATCCAATACATATGGAAAGATTGGACTTTTCTGATCAATTTTCATATATAAATCTTTGCATTTGGAGTTACAGATTAACTTCTATGAATTTTTGAAGTTTGTAGTGTTTTCTGGAATTTCCTGATTATAAATAAATCCAGAAAATACTTTATCGCGTCAGCATTGCGTCACTGTGACGTCAGCAGTCAACGGGGACAGTCCAGTTCAAGCCTGACCAGTGGGTCCCGCGTGTCAGTTGTTAACTAAACTAATCTAATTTAGTTAGCGTTAAACTAACACTAATCTAGTTTAGTTAGTGGCCTGGGGCCCACACGTCAGTGACCCAGGGGGGTCAAACTAGGGTCAACGCCGGCGTTTAGCCGCCGACAAGGCCAGACGCGGCGGGGCAGTGCGGGTTTCCTCCTCCGGCGACCAAATGGACGGCGGAGGGCATCTTCGTGATGCGGGGAGTGAGCCGCGTTGATTGGTGGTGGTGGTGGAGCTCGGGGTCACCGGAAACGACGCCGGCGACGAGTTGTGCGGCTGCCGGAGTTTGGGTGAGGTCGAACTTGTCGCTGTGGTGATCTTGGAGGCTCAAGGCCGGCTCCTACGGGGTCTACGTGCTGCTGTGAAATCACTGGACATGGTGGTGTGCCCGTTGGGTGGCCGGAGCATCGTCGGCGTCGAACTTAGGCGGCGACGCATGCGGTGAAGCTCATTGTGGTCAAAGCAGTGGACGACAGCGAGAACGAGAGGGATGGAAAGGGGCATAAGCTCATGGTGAACACGATGAGCTAGACGGCGCAGTCGGGGACGAGCTGCTGCAGCAGTGACGGCGATGGGGATCTCCGGCGGTGGTTGAAAAGGGGAGATTGAAAGTGCAACTATCCCTGGGTGGTTTTGGTAATTCCTAACAACATATAGCTCATTGAGCTAATGCTATTCCAAGATAAATATTTAAGGAAAGCTCAATGATTGGCATGGCATGGATTAGAAAGTGGACCCTTCAAAATGCTAAGGACAAACGATAGGCTCAAGCTCAAAGCACAAGACTCTACATTTTCTATTTTAGTGATCCAAGATCACATTGAGTCTATAGGAAAAGCCAATACTATTAAGAAGGGATGAGGTGTTGCTTAATGAGGTTCTTGCTCAAAATGCTTAGTGATATGCTCCAAAAGCTCTCCACTACTTTCTCATATCCACATATGTTCCAAACCAAAAGTCCAACTCGGCCCCACCGAAATTTCATATCCGGAGCCACCGAGTTCAGTTGACATAGCCACAGCCAGAAACCCTAGTCTTTTCGGTCTCACCGATAGGGATCTCGGTCTCACCGAGATGGGATTGCAAACTCTCTATTTCCCTTTGTAACGTTTCAGTCAAACCGAGATGAGCGATCGGTCCCACGGAGATTGCAATGCAAACTCTCTGTTTCCTTTTTGTAACGTTTTGGTCCAACCGAGATGAGCGAATCGGTCCCACCGAGTTTGCCTGACCAACTCTCTGTTTGACTATTACCAAAATCGGTCCCACCGAGTTTGTGTAATCGGTCTCACCGAGATTACGTTATGCCCTAACCCTAATGAAATCGGTCCCACCGAGTTGACATGTCGGTCCCACCGAGAATACTAATGTTCACATTTTGAACTAAATTGGTCCGACCGAGTTTCATGATTTGGTCCCGCCGAGTTTGGTGATTTGTGTGTAACGGTTAGATTTTGTGTGGAGGCTATATATACCCCTCCACCGACTCTTCATTCGTGGAGAGAGCCATCAGAACATGCCTACACTTCCAACACATATTTTCTGAGAGAGAACCACCTACACTTGTGTTGAGGTCAAGATATCCCATTCCAACCACATAAATCTTGATCTCTAGCCTTCCCCAAGTTGCTTTCCACTCAAATCTTCTTTCCACCAAATCCAAATCCTGTGAGAGAGAGTTGAGTGTTGGGGAGACTATCATTTGAAGCACAAGAGCAAGGAGTTCATCATCAACACACCGTTTGTTACTTCTTGGAGAGTGGTGTCTCCTAGATTGGCTAGGTGTCACTTGGGAGCCTCCGTCAAGATTGTGGAGTTGAACCAAGGAGTTTGTAAGGGCAAGGAGATCGCCTACTTCATGAAGATCTACCCTAGTGAGGCAAGTCCTTCGTGGGCGACGGCCATGGTGGGATAGAAAAGGTTGCTTCTTCGTGGGCCCTTCGTGGGTGGAGCCCTCCGTGGACTCGCGCAACCGTTACCCATCGTGGGTTGAAGTCGCCATCAACGTGGATGTACAATAGCACCACCTATCGGAACCACGGATAACAATCTCCGTGTCAACATTGCGTTTGCTCCCTCAACCTCCTCCCTTTACCCTCATATGCAATTGTTTTACATTCCGCTGCTATACTCTTAGAATTGCAAGTGTAGGTTGATTGCTTGACTTGTGCTAAGTTGCTAAAATCTGCCAAGAACTAAAATTGGGAAAAGGCTAGATTCTTATTTGGTCAAGTAGTCTAATCACCCCCCCTCTAGACATACTTTCGATCCTACAAGTGGTATCAGAGCTTTGATCTCCATTTGCTTTGATCTCCATTTGCTTTGATTTCCATAGCTTTTGGTGGTCATAGCCTTGGTTTCACAACCTAGGAGAGTATGGCGTCTAGCGAGGGAAATTACCACCGTAGAGGTCCTTACTTTGATGGTACAAATTTTGCTAGTTGGAAGCATAAGATGAAAATGCATATTCTTGGACATAACCCCGCCGTTTGGGCTATTGTGTGCATTGGCTTGCAAGGTGAATTCTTCGATGGGAGAGAACTAAACCGTGAAGCTACCGCGCAAGAGTTTAAGATGCTACAATACAATGCTCAAGCTTGTGATATTCTCTTCAACGGATTGTGCCCCGAAGAATTCAACAAAATCAGCCGTCTTGAGAATGCAAAGGAAATTTGGGATACTTTGATTGATATGCACGAAGGTACCGACTCCGTCAAGGAATCCAAATTGGATGTGCTTCAAAGTCAGCTTGACAAGTTCAAAATAAAGGATGGTGAAGGTGTCGCTGAAATGTACTCTAGGCTTGCTCTCATCACAAATGAGATTGCCGGCTTAGGAAGTGAAGAGATGACCGACAAATTCATCATCAAGAAGATCCTAAGAGCCTTGGATGGAAAATATAATACCGTGTGCACATTGATCCAGATGATGCTCAACTACAAAGATCTCAAGCCAACGGAAGTCATTGGAAGAATTGTTGCTCATGAGATGTCACTCAAGGATAAGGAAGAGCTTCACAATAAGTCAAGTGGTGCTTACAAAGCCTCGTGTGATGCTCCCACATCATCAAGTGAGAAGCAAACCTTCAATGAAGAATTGAGTCTAATGGTGAAGAACTTCAACAAGTTCTACAAGAGTAGAAGCAAAGAAAGAAGTTCCAAATCAAGGTCCTACAATGACAAAAGATCTTCTAGTCGTGAGCGTAATTGCTACAATTGTGGAAGACCCAGACATTACTCCAATTAGTGTACGGCCCCCTACAAAAGAAGAGAAGATTCTCCCAAAAGAAGAAGTAGAAGAGAAGAATCGCCACCAAGAGAAAGAAGGAGTAGAGATGATCATTATGAACGAAGACCCTCTCGGAGAAGCAAAGATTCTGAAAGGAAGGACAAGTCATCAAGGAGCTACTCAAAAAGAAGACATCAAGCTCATGTTGGTGAATGGGTATCCGGTTCCGAGTCCGACCATCACTCTGAAAGAAGTTATCACTCCGACTCCAAATATACTCAAGATGAAGGTGTTGCCGATCTAGCACTTGTGTCAACCAACTCCTACGACATATTTGACTCACCAAATGAAGGAATTGGAAGATGCTTCATGGCTAAAGGTCCAAAGGTAACACACCCCGAGTATGTTGATTTCAATAGTGATGAAGATGATTTGCTAGGTGACGATGATTTACTTGTTGACAACTCTAGTGATGAAAACTATGATGGAACGTTAATTAATCATGTTAATCAAGATAAAACAAATGATGATGATAAGAAGGAGATTGAGCATCTAACTAAAGAACTAAACACTCTTAAGTTAGCTCATGAAACTATCTTGGAATATCATCGAGAACTTTTAAAGACTCATGAGAGGCTACGCTTTGAAAAGCTCAACCTTGAGCAAGAGCATGAGTTTTTAAACGCAATCAATGATGATCGTCGCAAGAAAAGTTCTTCTTACATTGCCAAGCGTTTACTCTTGTCTACTTACATGCCACAAGTTCAATCTAGCAACAAGAACAAGAAAGATGCTTCATCTAGTAGTAACAACAATAATGCTAAATCCAATGTTGTTGCTTCTAGTAGTTCTCTTGATTCCACTAATGATTCTCTTAGCCAAGTTACACTTGAGCAAGAAAATAGCTTATTGAAGGGAATTATAGAGAAAGGTGTTTACAACAGTCTTGTCGAAAGTAAGCAATTTGAGGAAATTGTATGCAAGCAAGGAAGACACCGGAAGAATCAAGGTGTTGGTTTTGTACGAAAGTTCAATGCCAATGGAGTTGAGTGGGAAGAAGATCAATACCCCAAGATGAAGTTTGTTCCTCAACAAGAGAAGTATGATCCTACTTCTTTCAAAGGGACACAAGCTCAGGATGATCTTCCACCACAAGACCACAAGCAAAAAGGCAAGGACAAGCTTCAAGAGGAAATTGATGCATTTGAAGAAGCACCTAAGGCCTTGGTCAAGTGGGTTCCGAAGACTACATCAAGTTCTACTTCATCAAGTACGACTACGACTCCAAGGATTCCCATCAAGATGGTGTGGATCCCGAAGAAGAAGAACTAGAGAGTTCGTGAGGGTGACTCCGCCAACATACTTCACTCTTATCATTTTGGCGAGGACAAGTGCAAACAACTTCCATATCTTGCACTAGTTCAAGGAGCCACAAACCCTCTTGTTGGTAAGACAAGGGACAAGGTAACCTAATGCTTTCATGGACAACATCTTGTGTATGCATCACTCTATGTCTATGGATATCCTTGTTTGTTCCTAGTGGGGCTAACCCCTGTAGGTATTGAAAGTGCAACTCACTCCAAAGGATTGCTCCGAATGATCTACATCAACATTGAGCATCTACATCTTCAACACCTACATGAAGTCATTATCGACAAAACCCAAGGTTAGTTCATCCCTCTTAGGGGGGATATCACATCTAGGGGGAGCTTTACTCTAATTAATTGAGCTAAAGCAACTCTAATGGTGTGAACACAACAATGCTTTATGTAAAAGTGGTAACCCCACTTGTGCTTAAACGATGGGTATGACCTATGATCAAATGTTCTCATTTGACTCCTACGTCAATATACTCATATATAGATGACCTAGTCATTGCCAATTGCTTGATGGATGCTAGAGTGTTTGTCCATGCTTTCTCACATATTTCATTTGCCATTTTATTGTGTGAGCATGTTGGTTGCATATTTTACTCATTCAAGGACATCCATTTGTTGCTTTGATTGTTGGCTCTTTCTCTTTTGCCAAATGGATGGACAAGAATGCCTAAGAACACCCTCAAGCTATCTATGCTTTTCCCGTCTCAAACTCTATTCATGCTACATCACAAAGTTTGATCAAGTCAGATTCGAACCACTCTGTGTGAGGAGCACTCGGAGTTCCCGATTCGTCATATAATTAAACTTCCAAAACCTCTTTGTGTATTTCGGTCTGACCGATTCATCCTTTTCGGTCTTACCGAGATCACTAAGTTGATCTAGGGTTTTCAATCTCGGTGCAACCGATTAGAAATTTTCGGTCACAGCGAGTTGTAGTAAATGCTTGCAGTTTTGCATGTCGGTGCCACCGAGTCGTTCCACTCGGTCACACCGACAGGGTCAGGTTATATATACTGACGGGCCAAATTTTGGAAAATTTTCTGAACCTCCTCGCCCGCGCGTAACCTGGTCTGCCTCCTCGGGTCTCCGGATCGTCCTCTCGTCGCCAGTGACCTCCCACTGCTGGTCTCCGCCGCCGTCAACGGCAATCTACCCCGCCGTTGCCGCCATAGCAAGTTCGCCGCAAAACTAGGGTACGAACTTGATCTTTGTGCTAATCCATAACTCTGATTCTTAGCACATTGCTTTGCCATGATTCTTGCCACGATTGAAATCATCCTGTCCAGCGAAAACATCCAGTAGATTAGTTTTGGTTTGAAAATTTAGGGTTAGTCTCCACCAAATTCATCTCGGACCGACCGAGTTGTAGAAATCGGTCTCACCGATTTGGCTTAGGCCAGAGCACATGCGTTTTCGGTCTGACCGAAAATTGCAAATCGGTGTGACCGAGTTGGATTCTCTGTGAAACCCTAGCAGTCTCGGTACCACTGAACTGTGACTCAGTCTGACCGAGTTCACTAGTTTAGGTTCCAAAAGATGCTTCGGTATCACCGAGTTTACAAATCGGTAGATCCAAAATGCTTTCTGTGAAGAACTAAAACTATGTTTTTAAGTCATCTGTTTTGCAAAACTCCTGTACTTTGTGATGCTCATCTACTCTACCTCATCTATAATCTATTTACAGGGCCTGCTGACTGTTTGCCTGCAAGATGTCTGACCAAAGTGACAGCCAGAACAAGTCTGAACAGCAGGTGCAGATGAGTGAGGGTTCTGATCCCTCTAGCAGCTATGATGATGGCAGCAGGAGCACACCAAGCAACTTGCCAAAGGCAGCTACCAGGACAAGGAAGAAGAGAACTTCTGATTCAAAGGATGAAGACTATGTGGCTGTTGAAGATGAAGCCACTTCAAAGAAAAAGGTGCTGAAGAAAGAATATGGCACAGCTGCTGCAACAAAGCCTGGACTGAAAACAAAGGCTCTAGCAAGAAGACAGCCCATGTCAAAGCCAAGAAAAGTTGCCATAGGTGAAACTACGAAATTCACCATTGAGTTTGAAGAAGAAGCAGCTGGTGAGGATAAGAAGAAGAAGAGGGCCAAAACCACTACTGCCAGAGTTCTTGGCAAGCCCTCAATGAGGAAAGATTCAGAAGAGGAAGAGGGTGCTGCACCAGCACCCAAAGCACAAAAGCTCATGGGAGATGCAATTAGATCAGGGGCTGCTTCATCTAAGCCCAAATCTGCTCCCAAGGCTGCTGCTCCAGCTCCAAAGCCTAAACCCAAGAGAAGCACTAGAAACATTCCTACTGAGGAACATGAGGATGACTTGGATATTTATGCAGAGAAGAAGAAAGACCACAACACAATGGCCAACATGTACAAAGAAATCCCAGATGATGCTTTGGATACACATAAGTTTGGATCTGTTCACTTCTTGTTGTCTAGTCTACCAACTATCAACTGGATTCTAAGGCACACACTGTTACCCAAGTCAGGTGATCACAAGATGATCGGAGGACATGCCATAAACTTGCTGCATATATTTGATGTCCCACAGAAGTTCAAGGTCATGAGTTTGATTGTTGAGACAATCAAGAAGACTGCTGCTGACCAAAAGAGAAGTTGTGGATATGCCCCACACATTCAGGAGCTCATCAACTCAAAGATGGGCACAAGCACATATCTTTTGGATAAGGAGAATCCGGCCATATACCCTGAATTTGAAGACAACACAGTGGTGATGAATGAGAATGAACCATCTTCAGCTCAAGCACATGAGAAGAGAGAGAAGGCTAAAGCTGAGAAAGTTGCAAAGATGCGAACTGTAGAAGAGGCATCTCAGATATTCTTGAAGAGCAAGCAAGACCAGCTTGGATATCTAATCCAATCCACCCTGAGGATTGAGAAGGGCTTGGCCACCCTGACCAAGAACCAGGAGAGTTTGGAGAGTATCATTGAGCAGAAATTCTATGACCTTGATGTCAAGGTAACAGAGATCCAAACTGCACTTTAGCAGCTCCAGGAGGAAGCAGAGGAGAAGAAGGGCAAGTCTAACACAGATGCTTTTGCTAGAGTGCCCAGAGGACAAAGATCTGCTGCAGTTCCCTTGACAGACACAAGAGCAACATCATCAGCACCAGCAGCTACAGCTCCAGTTCCACCTCCAGCAGCTACTCCACCAGCTCCAGCTACTTCATTTGAAGCTTTCGTTCTTGGAGTTCTCTCAACACCTCCTACCGAGGACCAAGTCTGAGAGTCGTTTAGCACTATGCTTTTTTGAACTTTTTGGTAACTTGTTGCCAAAGGGGGAGAAAAATGTATAGATCATAGGCTTCGAGAGAGAGTGTTGCCTTTTTTATCTCTATTGCTATTTTGGTTGAAACTTTATTGTGTGCTTGTGTGATATACTTGTGAGATACTTGTTTGATCATGTGTTTGATCATATGCTACCTTAATGCTTGTTGGATGATATCATCTTTCATATCCACTTATGATCATTCACTTGTTTTGGTGATGAGTGCATTTTTTTAAATCTCTATCATTTTGAGCGCTCCACAAAGATGTATGTGACATGGTAGAGTAACCCATGATCCTAATCGATTGTGCATTTGCATTCAAAAGCAAATCTTAAATAATGCACAAATTTAGGGGGAGCTCTTGCTTATCACATACTTCTCAAAGCGATGATGCTTTTCAATCTTATTATCATTTGTCGAATCTTTGATCTATATGTTGTCATCAATTACCAAAAAAGGGGAGATTGAAAGTGCAACTATCCCTGGGTGGTTTTGGTAATTCCTAACAACATATAGCTCATTGAGCTAATGCTATTCCAAGATAAATATTTAAGGAAAGCTCAATGATTGGCATGGCATGGATTAGAAAGTGGACCCTTCAAAATGCTAAGGACAAAAGATTGGCTCAAGCTCAAAGCACAAGACTCTACATTTTCTATTTTAGTGATCCAAGATCACATTGAGTCTATAGGAAAATCCAATACTATTAAGAAGGGATGAGGTGTTGCTTAATGAGGTTCTTGCTCAAAATGCTTAGTGATATGCTCCAAAAGCTCTCCACTACTTTCTCATATCCACATATGTCCCAAACCAAAAGTCCAACTTGGCCCCACCGAAATTTCATATCCGGAGCCACCGAGTTCAGTTGACATAGCCACAGCCAGAAACCCTAGTCTTTTCGGTCTCACCGATAGGGATCTCGGTCTCACCGAGATGGGATTGCAAACTCTCTATTTCCCTTTGTAACGTTTTGGTCAAACCGAGATGAGTGATCGGTCCTATGGAGATTGCAATGCAAACTCTCTGTTTCCTTTTCGTAACGTTTTGGTCCAACCGAGATGAGCGAATCGGTCCCACCGAGTTTGCCTGACCAACTCTCTGTTTGACTATTACCAAAATCGGTCCCACCGAGTTTGTGTAATCGGTCTCACCGAGATTACGTTATGCCCTAACCCTAATGAAATCGGTCCCACCGAGTTGACATGTCGGTCCCACCGAGAATACTAATGTTCACATTTTGAACTAAATCGGTCCGACCGAGTTTCATGATTTGGTCCCGCCGAGTTTGGTGATTTGTGTGTAACGGTTAGATTTTGTGTGGAGGCTATATATACCCCTCCACCGACTCTTCATTCGTGGAGAGAGCCATCAGAACATGCCTACACTTCCAACACATATTTTCTGAGAGAGAACCACCTACACTTGTGTTGAGGTCAAGATATCCCATTCCAACCACATAAATCTTGATCTCTAGCCTTCCCCAAGTTGCTTTCCACTCAAATCTTCTTTCCACCAAATCCAAATCCTGTGAGAGAGAGTTGAGTGTTGGGGAGACTATCATTTGAAGCACAAGAGCAAGGAGTTCATCATCAACACACCGTTTGTTACTTCTTGGAGAGTGGTGTCTCCTAGATTGGCTAGGTGTCACTTGGGAGCCTCCGTCAAGATTGTGGAGTTGAACCAAGGAGTTTGTAAGGGCAAGGAGATCGCCTACTTCATGAAGATCTACCCTAGTGAGGCAAGTCCTTCGTGGGCGACGGCCATGGTGGGATAGACAAGGTTGCTTCTTCGTGGGCCCTTCGTGGGTGGAGCCCTTCGTGGACTCGCGCAACCGTTACCCATCGTGGGTTGAAGTCGCCATCAAGGTGGATGTACAATAGCACCACCTATCGGAACCACGGATAACAATCTCCGTGTCAACATTGCGTTTGCTCCCTCAACCTCCTCCCTTTACCCTCATATGCAATTGTTTTACATTCCGCTGCTATACTCTTAGAATTGCAAGTGTAGGTTGATTGCTTGACTTGTGCTAAGTTGCTAAAATCTGCCAAGAACTAAAATTGGGAAAAGGCTAGATTCTTATTTGGTCAAGTAGTCTAATCACCCCCCCTCTAGACATACTTTCGACCCTACATGCATGAACTAGCTAGGGTGTGACAACTCACCCCCACTCAAAAGAATCTCGTCCCGAGATTAAGGATCCGTTGGGAAGAAGGTGGGGTACTCAAGTCATAGACGATCCTCCCTTTCCCAAGTAGCTTCTTTCTCAGAATGGTGTGACCATTGAACCTTGAGAAACTTGATATTTTGGCGTCGAGTGGTACGCTCGGCTTGATCAAGGATACGGACGGTATATTCCCGATATGTGAGATTATCTTAGAGATCAAGCGTTTCGTGGTCCACTCCACGGATAGGATCCGAGAAGCAACGCCTGAGTTGAGAAACGTGGAAGACATCATGAACTCTGGAAAGATGCGGAGGTAGTTCCAATTTGTAGGCAAATTCTCCTTGTTTGGCAAGAATGCAAAAGGGACCAATGTATCGAGGAGCCAATTTGCCTTTGATACTGAATCGATGGGTTCCCTTCAGAGGAGTAACCCGAAGATACGCCTTCTCGCCAACTTCATAAGTTATGAGCTTATGTTTGCAGTCATATTGGCTCTTTTGACGAGATTGGGCTGTTTTCAACTTCTCACGAATAATGCGAACCTGCTCTTCTGCTTCCTGAATCATATCCGGGCCAAAGAGTTGTCTTTCCCCGGTTTCTGACCATTTAAGAGGCATTCGACACTTTTGTCCATAGAGAACTTCGAAAGGGGCTTTGTCCAAGCTAGGTTGATAACTATTGTTATAAGCGAATTCGGTGAATGGAAGGCATTTCTCCCAATCCATACCGAAAGAGATGACAGAAGCTTAGAGCGTGTCTTCCAGAATTTGATTGACTCGTTCTACTTGACCACTTGATTGAGGGTGGAAGGCGGTGCCAAAGGAGAGACGAGTTCCCATAGCATTTTGGAAACTTTCCCCAAATCGAGAGGTGAAAAGACTTCCACGGTCTGAGTTAATCTCCAATGGAACACCATGAAGAGACACTATTCGGGAGATGTACAAGTCAGCTAGCGGTTATACTCTCACGAACAGGTAGGAAATGGGCTACTTTGGAAAGACGATCGACAACAACAAAGATATCATTATTCCCTCTCTTTGTCCTGGGAAACCCGGTAATGAAATCCATACCGATTTTATCCCATTTCCATTCAAGAATAGCCAAAGGTTGAAGGGTGCCAGCAGGCCGTTGATGCTCTGCTTTAAAACGACGACAGACGTCGCAACTAGCAATGTATTGAGCAATTTCTCTCTTCATCCTAGTCCACCAAAACCTCAGGCGTAGGTCTTGATACATTTTAGTACTACCGGGATGAATGGTGAGAGGGGATTCATGAGCTTCCTTAAGGATCAACTGCCGTAGATGTCGATTCTTGGGAACCACTAGACGGTTTTCAAAGAAGACAACACCTCGTTCATCCATGGAAAAACATTTAGCAACTCCGCTAGCAATGTTCTCTTGGATGCGGGATATGCCCTTATCACGCTTCTGGGCAGCTATGATTTGATCCGTAAGGGTGGGTTTCGCCACCAGGGTGGATAGGAATCCTTGAGGAACAATGTGAAGGTTAAGCTTACGAAATTCCACGTGGAGAAGTGGTTGACTTTGTTGTAACATCAAGTTGTTACAATAATATTTACGACTTAGCGCATCAGCCATGACATTGGCTTTGCCCGGGGTGTAAGTTATTCCTAAGTCGTAATCTGTGATCAACTTGACCCAACGTCTTTGCCTGAGATTCAAATCCGGTTGGGTGAAGATGTATTTTAGACTTTGGTGATTAGTGTAAATCTCGCAACGATTACCGAGAAGGTAATGTCGCCATGTTTTGAGTGCATGGACTACAGCTGCAAGCTCTAGATCATGTGTGGGATAATTATCCTCATGTGGACACAACTGTCGAGAAGCATAGGCAATCACATGACGATCTTGCATGAGTATGCAACCTAGTCCTTGTCGCGAGGCGTCGCAATAGATAACAAAGTCCTTAGAAAAATCTGGTGGCACAAGTACGGGAGCTAAACTCGCACTGTGGGTTCCACTCGTACTTTTTATCTTTCTTGAGGAGTTCAGTTAGAGGTTTAGCAACCTTGGAGAAATTCTCGACGAAGCGGCGACAGTAGCTCGCTAGGCCAAGGAAACTACGAACTTGCTTGACCGTTTCAGGTGGAGTCCAATCAAGGACGGCTTGAACACGCTCGGGATTGACAGCAATACCCTTACCAGAGATTACGTGGCCTAGATAGGTCACTTCTGGCAACCAAAATTCACACTTGGAGAATTTGGCATAAAGGCGATGCTCTCGAAGTTTCATCAATACTAGCCTTAGATGCTCATCATGTTCTTCCTCATTCTTGGAGTAGATGAGTATATCATCCAAATATACCACTACGAATTTATCCAAGTACTCCATGAGATCGAATTCATCAAACGAGAGAAGGTGGCTGGAGCATTGGTTAAACTGAAGGACATGACGGTGTACTCGTATTGGTCATAATGAGTAACAAAAGCCGTTTTAGGAATGTCCCCGTTCTTGATTTTGATTTGATGGTAGCCCAACCTCAAATCCATTTTGGAAAAGATTGAGGATCCAGCGAGCTGATCATACAGATCGTTGATCCTGGGGAGCAGATACTTGTTCTTGATAGTGACCAAGTTGACAGGTCGGTAATCCACAACCATCCGATCCGTTCCATCCTTCTTCTTGACGAACAGGACGGGGCAAGCCCATGGAGAGGAACTAGGATGGATGAAACCCTTTTTCAAGGACTCATCTAGTTGTTTCTTAAGCTCGGCTAGTTCTAGGGGTGCCATCTTATAGGGTCTTCTAGAGATTGGAACGGTTCCTGGTACAAGGTCTATCACGAACTCGACATCCCTGTCAGGTGGAACACCCGGCAATTCTTCTGGAAAGACATCCTGAAAGTCACGGACTACCGGAATATCTTCCAGGTCTGGAAGAGGGTTGGCATTTAGGGAGTAGAGCTGACGCTCAGACACTCGGGTCAAAACATTGACTGTCTTGCCCGATGGGTGGGTGAGTTGAACACTTCTAGTAGAGCAATCAATCTTAGCATAATGGGCTGACATCCAGTCCATACCGAAGATGATGTTTATGTCTGAGGACTTGAGAGCTATCAGTGATGCAAGGAAGACCAATCTATCGACAAGAATTTCGTTTCCATGGCTTATTCTAGAGGTTTTCCACTTAGAACCAGGGGTTTGAATTACCATGGAGGTAGGCATGTCACAAAATGTGGTGTTGTGCATCCGAGCATAACTCTCAGAAACAAATGAATGAGATGCTCCAGTATCGAAAAGAACAGTTGCCGGATGGCAATTAACAAGGAGCATACCAAGGACGACGTTGGGATCCTCATGAGTCTCCTCGGCTGAGACATAGTTGACATGACCACATGCAGTGGTGGCTGGCTTGGCATGATATGTCTTTCCCGCTGGCTTGCCACGACCAACGGACTTCCCGGATTGGTTGGGGTTGTTGTTCTGGGGGCACTCACGCAGATAGTGACCCGTCTCTCCACACTTGAAGCATGTCACAATGTTGGGGCGTGGAGCAACATTAGCAGTGGGGCCACCATAGGCCTTGGGCGGTGCATACTGCTGGTTGGGGCGAGGCGCCTCAAAGGATGGCCTCGGAGTGAACCTGGGTGGCAGAGCTGTGTTTGGAATCCACACCCGGCGCTTCTGAGAGCCAGAACTGGATGAACAACCAAAATCACGGGAGTGCTTGCGTGTAGCTTCATAGTCAGTCTGACCTGTCTCAGCACTGATGGCCTTGTTCACAAGCTTCTGGAAGGAGGTGCACTCGTGTAGATGGAGATCACGGCGAAGCTCGGGGCTAAGTCCCTTGCGGAACCTCGCCTGCTTCTTGGCATCGGTGGATACCTCTTCAGGAGCATAACGTGCCAGGTTTCCAAACTCACGGCTGTATGCATCCACGGTCAGTCTGCCTTGGGTGAAATTGCAGAACTCTTCCCTCTTACGATCCATGAGACCTTCTGGGATGTGATGCTCACGGAAAGCCTCACAGAATTCAGCCCAAGTGGTGATCTGGCCAGCCGGGCGCATAGCCTCATAGTTTTCCCACCAAAGGCTTGCAGGGCCTTCGAGGTGATAGGCAGCGTAGGTAACCTTATCAGCTTCGGTTACGTTGGCAGAATGTAGCTTATGGGTGATGCTACGATGCCAATCATCTGCATCAAGGGGCTCGACGGAATGATGAAATGTCGGTGGGTACAACTTGATAAAGTCGTTGATTGACACCAAGTCGTTCCTCTGGTGACGTGCAGTATTCTGCTCAATCCGTTCCAGCAAGCGGTTGGTCTCACACTTGTTTCTTTCTGCCTCCAGCATAACTTCGGCCAGAGAAGGCGGGTGAGGCAGATTCCCATCCCTAGTTGCACTGGCTTCACCCTCTCCGGGGCAGCAGGGTTGTTGCGGGTATTGACCATCCTAGGAAAGACAAAACAACGGTTTAGACAAGGATGGCAAAATGTTGGCAAGGAAGTGCAGAATGTAATGGATGACATGGAATGCGGAGATGTTCATTTGCACGACATGGTAATATGGAAACTGCCATATATATATATACCATCGGTCGTACACACCATACATAGTTTAGTACAAACCCAGGCTGAAGTACAACTACGGTGAAAGACGTTACATCTCATCGGAGGCATTCTGAGCTCCTATACATTATTTTTCTACACCTCCGAAACGTGATACACACCAAGTCGTATCCCACGAGTCACGCAGGACTGTGGAGAATACAACTGTTACAATACTAGTGAAGCTACTACCAACTCAGATGTCTCCGTAGTAATCTTCATAGAGATTACCACCATGTCCTGGGAGCTGAACATGATCATCTGGAAACAGTCGGTCCTATGGAGCTTGCGGTCCATAAGGACTCGGATGTGGCCTTGGTCCAACAAACGGTGTCAGACAGGGTCCACGGGGAGGAGTGATGCCTCCTACATCACGCCAGTCCATACGATCCGGTAGACCAGACCGCACGGGGTACAAATCCCGCATATCCATATACCCAGCCTGCACGGCAGGTGCAAACCGTGTGAGAGTGGCCCAGTGATCAGAACAAGTGTTGAAAAGCTCCATTCGCAAGGCACGATTCTCATGGTCCTTGTCCTCAAGCATCTCTGTGGTAGTGCGGAGTAGCGAATCCTCATGGGAGGAGTCAATGTAGAGAGCCTGATAGTAACCTTCTGCCCCGGGGAGTGATGCTGGCATATAGCGGAACTCAGTGTTCCGAAGCAAGGCAAGTCTAGCTCGCATAATAGTCATCATCGAGTAAGCAGCGTCCTGCACGGACATCTCAATGGTAACCCCAAGTCCATAAGAGCAACGAACGGAGGGGTTCAGTAGCTCCAGGATAGGAAGGGTATATCCTGACTGTGCAAAGGTATTGACTCTGATTGAAGTCTCAAAACTGCTCCTCGACGGTATACTCAGGATACCATCGATAGCCCGTCTTGATCATCACGCGGACCAGCATGGCCATGTGACCAGGTACATCGAGGCACCGAGTCAAATGAACCACTTGGTTCTGGGTGCGGGAGGCCACCTGGAAGCACGAAATAATGCAAAGGCATTAGAATTTTCTAGGAGAAATCAGACAGAATAACGGCTGTAAATGCTTAGAAAAAGATTTGAGACATTCACAACAGTTTGCATAGACACTCAACATCATCATATCAAGGTTCCGGTTCAACTGATAACATACTAAAAGTAGTAGAAACTGAACTGAGGCCTGGAACCAACAATCCTAAGATTCTACAGATTAGTAACACGTGAACCTGATAGAGAGAAGAGAGCCTAGTTCTTAACCCACGTAGAAAGAGAAGAGGATGACTCATATCAAAGGGCACAAGGTAAAGGAGTAAAAAGAGCCTTACGTCCCTCCCACAATCAATTCCCCTACATATAACTAAAGCATTTCTAGACTCAACATCGACCAGTTTGGCTTGACGAACCTACAGGCAGTCCGGCTCTGATGCCAACTCTGTCAGGACCCCGATTCTAAGTCACACCGATCTAGCATGTAACACCTCATATCACTTTGCGGCCTCACGCACGGTATTCCCACGGGTGTCGCCTTACCATGGCCCGGGACCGTTTGCGCCTTTTGGCTCACGTATATGATAGTGTCGCTAGCATCCATATGACAGAGAACCCGGGCCGACATGACTAGTCGTGAACCCAAAGTGGCACTAACTTACGGGGACAGGCATACATGAAACAACATCGAGCATGTCGGTCAGCAGCGTGTGAATCCGGGCTGTAGCAACTGGGCTAACAGGACTCCGAGAACCCGCGCTGTAGCAGGCTAGCAGGACTCTGGATGTCACCGCGTGACATTTCCCTGAAGGGACAGACACAGGAACAAAGTGAATCACATGCCGGCCAGTCTAAGTGTTCCGGAGCAGTAGTGCTGGGCTAGCAGGACTCCGGTAAACCGGGCTGTAGCGGACTACCAAGGCTCAGTGGAAGCACCAGACTACATTTCCCCATAAGAGAGGCTACCAAGGATAAACAACTAGATTGTCGGATCCCACACATACCAAGCATTTCAATCATACACACAATATGCTCGATATGTGTAAATACAACATGGCATCACAACAAAACTCTACAACTCAAAGTACTTTATTTAAAGGCTCCGGAGAGCCATACATAACATGTTCATACAGATAGGGGTCACACGACCCGACACTCAAGTCATACAAACATACAAGCACATGCGGAAGCAAACTTGTCTGAGTAGAGACAACTAGAAAGAAAGAAGGCTTGACGAAGACTGTCTATCTACAAAGGCCATTCACAAGCTCAGGTCACCACCTGGGCGGCAAGTCACTCGTCAACGTAGAGATCTACATAGAACCCATCGGAGGGCGCGGTGTTCTCTTCTGCAACAATTATTAAAGCAACCTGAGTACAAAGGTACTTAGCAAGTCTTACAACAGATCCTACTATACACGCACATTCTCAAGAAGGGTAGTGGAGTAATTGCAGCAAGCCAGCTTTGACTCTTGGCTAAGCTATCCTACAACTGACACAACTTGTAAATGATTCTTGCACACACGAGTCCACTAATCACCATCACAATACTCCACCGTGGATCCCCCCTCGTCATCCTACGAGAGGGCCATCCGCGACACTCACACTTATCTTGAGTCTTTTAGTAGTAACCATTAACTTGTCTATGAACTGCATAAGCGACCAAGTAGTCCTTTACCACGGACACGGCTATTTGAATAGTTTATACCCTGCAGGGGTGTACTTCTTCACACATGTTTCCACCACTTAGCGTCTGCACACGACATGTGTTCGGCAGACTTCAAGCGAAAGCCGACGTGGGTGTAGACCACGACCTGACTAACCACACAAGTCTCTAGTCCAGGTTTATCGCCTATTCGGGTTCCATCCACAAGGAAATCCCGCCGGGGTGTCTTCAGCGGCCCCAAACGATGTGTGCAGGGTTCCCGAGACACCAAACGGGTGACTCGGTACACCGTGCCACATGCCTACCGCATCACAACCCACCCCTAAGGTCAGCGCTGCGCACGGCCTCCAGCAACTACAAACACCAGAAACTACTTGCAACTCCTGGATAGAGGGCGAGAGGGTAAGTAAGTCAAGCGGGGTCATATTTCAGGGCCCAATGTGTGGTAGTAGCTGAATCTTAAATCACGCATACAGATCTCAGTTCTTAAGGACGGCCTCAATGAAACAACCCACCATGTACTCCTACATGGCCTCTCATCGATACCTTTACCAAAACATGTTCAACACTTCACTCTCATTACCGACTCAACCATTCACTCTAGTTCGTCACCCCGATGAGCCAGACCGGACATGACTCTAAGCATAGCAAGCATAGCATGGTAGGAAACACAAACATGGCTCAATCAACTCATACACATGCTAGTGGGTTTCATCTAGTTACTGTGGCAATGACAGGTCATGCAAAGGAAGTGGGTTCAACTACCCCAACACACAGCAGTTTGAAACGTTGTTGTCTTAATGCAGTAAACGAGAGCAGAAGCAAGAAGATGGGTTTGTATCGAAATGATCAATGGGTTGCTTGCCTGACAGAGTGGTAGAGGGATACTGCCCTTCAGTTGGATACTCATGAATATCCTCGGAGGCAGAACCTACCACGAAGAACACACCGGAACACAATCATTACATGGCGATATGCAACAATATGATGCATGCAAATCACATGCAAGATTAGTGTGTTTTGGCTTATGCAACTATAAACAGGGTGGTTTGAGCTCATTTGAATCAAAGATTCAAATGCAAACCCAAAATATGAACTCATGTAAGTGCATTATATTGTTTCATCTAAACAGCAAGGTTAAATTGTTCTGACATGCATGAAACCAGTATGGATGGAAAGATTGGATTTTTCTGATCAATTTTCATATATAAATCTTTGCATTTGGAGTTACAGATTAACTTCTATGAATTTTTGAAGTTTGTAGTGTTTTCTGGAATTTCCTGATTATAAATAAATCTAGAAAATACTTTATCGCGTCAGCATTGCATCACTGTGACATCAGCAGTCAATGGGGACGGTCCAGGTCAAGCCTGACCAGTGGGTCCCGCGTGTCAGTGGTTAACTAAACTAATCTAATTTAGCTAGCGTTAAACTAACACTAATCTAGTTTAGTTAGTGGCATGGGGCCCACACGTCAGTGACCCAGGGGGTCAAACTAGGGTCAACCCGGGTCAAGCTGGGTCAACTTACCAGTGTTTAGCCGCCAACGAGGCCAGACGTGGCGGGGCAGTGCGGGTTTCCTCCTCCGGTGACCAAATGGACGGCGGAGGGCATCTACGTGACGCGGGGAGTGAGCCGCGTTGATTTGTGGTGGTGGTGGAGCTCGGGGTCGCCGGAAACGACGCCGACGATGAGCTGTGCGGCTGCCGGAGTTCGGGTGAGGTCGAACTCGTCGCTGTGGTGATCTTGGAGGCTCAAGGCCGGCTCCTACGGGATCTACGTGGTGCTGTGAAGTCACTGGACATGGTGGTGTGCCCGTTGGGTGGCCGGAGCATCGTTGGCGATGAACTCAGATGACGGCACGTGCGGTGAAGCTTGTTGCGGTCAAAGCAGTGGACGACAGCGAGAACGAGAGGGATGGAAAGGGGCAGAAGCTCACGGTGAACACGATGAGCTAGACGGCGCGGTCGGGGACGAGCTGTTGCAGCGGTGAAGGCGAAGGGGATCTCCGGCGGTGGCGGAGTCGGGCGAGGTTGATGTAGTGGCTTCGGGGCAAGCGAGCGCTCGGGGCTCGGCCTGCTCGATGGAGAGGACGACGGCGGAGCTGCTGGACACGGCGAGGCGACGAGGAGGCGACGGTGGGCACGTCTACGTCGGCGGTGCGGCTGCGGCGGCGTCGGCCATGGTGGGAGAGGGCAAGGGAGAGGCGCTGGGGGAGAATGGAGGTGTCCAGGGGGTCGGGGAGACGACATGGAGGTCGTCCAGACGTCCAGGGGCTCGAGCGGCAAGCAGCTGGCGCCGTGGTGAGCTCGCGCACGCCGGCGTCACCTCCCTGACTGCCTGGCGAGGACGAAGCAGTTGGCTGGCACAGGCCAACACAGTGCTGGGCCGCCAGGTGGGCCAGCTGGTGGCTTTGCCAGGTAAGTCCAGTTTCCTTTATTTTCTGTTTTCTTTATTTCTGCAAGTTTGTGGCTTTTCTAAAAATACCTAGGCACTTTCAAAAATCACCAAACTGCTCATGCTCACTGTATGGAATATAACCAACATGGAACATTTCAGTTTAGGATTATTTGGACATTTAAAATAGTTAATAGTATTTTAATGCCCAAATGCAAATAGCATATGATTTAATCCGGTGACCCTAAGATGACCTAGAAAATTGTGCACCATTTTTGTCAGTGGTTTAAGACCAGGGCAAAGATGATGAACATTTTAGAAGGGCATTTCAGGTTCATTGAAAAAGATTTTAGTAAACCCTAGTTGTTTTCAGGGGGGTGCTGGGGATTCTGTAATCCGCATTTCCAAGTTTCTTATCAAAGTAAACATGATGCAACATTCTAATGCATGAACTAGCTAGGGTGTGACATGCGCTGGCGTTGGCTGGCCGCGCACGGATGCAGATCTTGAGTGGCAGCGAAGCGCTACGATGCGGTGGACGAGACCGTTGGTGAAGCCCCAGCGGCCTCGGGGGGCGGAGGCGCGACGATGTGCTCGGTGAAGTAGCCATAGTGAGCTGGGAGACGGCGTCGGTGAAGCACACCTGATGCGGTGGAAGTCGGTGTCTGTGAGGCACGTCGGTTGCGGCGGCCGACGTTGTCGGTGGACCACCCGGTGCGGTGGACGAGGGCGTATATGAGGTTGCTCCAGTGCGGTGGTGAAGCGCGACTGTCGTCGTCGTCCGGCACAGAGGTGGGGAAAGAGACGAGATGAGGGGCGATTCAAACTTTGCTTGGGTTGGCGGCGAATTAGGGATTTGAGCAATCTGGGCACGGAAGGGGACGGTGGAGAAGGGAGATTTTGCAGGGCTGGAATTGGGGCCGCCAGATATTTCAATCCGAAACGTGGAAGCGCGAACTTATTTTGTCGTCGTCCTTTTTTTGGGGGGGAGGGGAGGAAGGGAGGGGGGTGGGTGGCTGGGTGCTCAGCGTCCGTCCGACACACGCGACCACCACGACACCACCCTGGTCTGCCTGGTGCGCCTACATTTGAGAATGCAAATGAATCTTCTTTCCTTTGCAAACGAATCTGTATGTATTACCATGCCAGTGTTTTCCTTGCAATAATTAGTCATTCGAAACGAGATGCTATAAATTAATTAATGAGGAGTTATTTGAAAAAAAAATCGAAATGGTATCCAGGCTAACGTTGATTAGAGTGTGTGTCACATAATTAGTTAGTTGAATTAGAGTGTGTGTCACATAGCGATCTCCAATTCTAACGTGGATTTCGCATTTCACTGTATCCACATTACTTTTTAATACAAATTCATATGTATATGATGAACACCATGGTAGTGAGAAAACTTTTGGATGGATTCAAACATATGACCTACAAAATAGCACAACAAATCGAGTCAATGTCAACTTTTTGAAACCTAGTATGGCACGAATTCGAGATAATTACCCATATGCATGGTCCTCAGTTCAAATCTTACAATCTACACCGAATTGAAACATCAATATTAAGTTTCATACTATCTATATTCAAATGTTGTTTTTAGCCCCCCCCCTGCACACACGCTACATACTTCCTGTATCGGTCAATCCTCCTCTCCTAACCACCTTAGGAAGCTATCGGTTTCCAACACACATCCATTCTTTCTCTCCATGTTTCGATCTCTAACTCTCTCAACTACACAACCCCCTTTTTCCACTCTGTTACGAAATGTATTTACCTCACACACCCGCCAATGCACCCCATGCCGAGCTCTCTCTCTCCCTCTCCCTCTCACCCTCTCGCGCTAAATACATGCATTACCTATCTAGCCCCCCAACCTCTCGTGCGCACGCACGCACGTTGTCTATCTAGGTCACTCCCTCGAGACTGTCTCACTCTTTCTTCTGCACGGCGGGCCACACTCGCTCAATCTCGCTCTCTTTATCTGAGTCTCGTTTAACCTCGTTTTCTTTCACACACAAATGATATATCTCCCTGTTTGGGCCTCGATCGACACACTCTATACTCTCACGCAGATTGTCTATCCAGGACAGTCCATCGAAGCCGCTCCCACTCTTTCGACCTCATGGCGGGCCATGCTTGCTCTCTATCTCTCTCTCTCTCTCTCTTTCCCTCTCTCTCCCACTCTCTCTCTCTCTCTCTTTGTATGTCTCGATTGACCTCGCTATTTCTCGGACAAAAACGATATATCACCATGTTTGAGCCCAATTCGACTTATTCACATTGTATACTCTCTCACGCACATTATCTATTGATACGTCTCCAACGTATCTATAATTCTTGATTGTTCCATGCTATTATATTATCTATTTTGGATGTTCATGGGCTTTATTAAACACTTTTATATTATTATTGGGACTAACCTATTAACCCAGAGCCCAGTGCAAGTTTCTGTTTTTTCCCTTGTTTCAGTGTTTCGCAGAAAAGGAATACCAAATGGAGTCCAAACGGAATGAAACCTTCGGGAGCGTGATTTTTGGAATGAACGTGATCCAGGAGACTTGGAGTTGAAGTCAAGGAAGCTTCGAGGTGGCCACGAGGCAGGGAGGCGTGCCCCCCACCCTCGTGGGCCCCTCGTGGCTCCCCTGACCGACTTCTTTCGCCTATATATGCCCATATACCCTAAAAACATCGAAGAGCAGAATAGATCGGGAGTTCCTCCGCCGCAAGCCTCTGTAGCCACCAAAAACCAATCGGGACCCTGTTCCGGCACCATGCCAGAGGGGGGATCCCTCACCGGTGGCCATCTTCATCATCCCGGCGCTCTCCATGACGAGGAGGGAGTAGTTCAGCCTCGGGGCTGAGGGTATGTACCAGTAGCTATGTGTTTGATCTCTCTCTCTCTCGTGTTCTTGATTTGGCACGATCTTGATGTATCGCGAGCTTTGCTATTATAGTGGGATCTTATGCTGTTTCTTTGTAATGGATTGAGTTTCCCTTTGAAGTTATCTTATCGGATTGAGTCTTTAAGGATTTGAGAACACTTGATGTATGTCTTGCATGTGCTTATCTGTGGTGACAATGGGATATTCATGTGATCCACTTGATGTATGTTTTGGTGATCAACTTGCGAATTCCGTGACCTCGTGAACTTATGCATAGGGGTTGGCACACGTTTTCGTCTTGACTCTCCGGTAGAAACTTTGGGGCACTCTTTGAAGTTCTTTGTGTTGGTTGAATAGATGAATCTGAGATTATGTGATGCATATCGTATAATCATACCCACGGATACTTGAGGTGACATTGGAGTATCTAGGTGACATTAGGGTTTTGATTGATTTGTGTCTTAAGGTGTTATTCTAGTACGAACTCTATGATAGATCGAACGGAAAGAATAGCTTCGTGTTATTTTACTACGGACTCTTGAATAGATCGATCAGAAAGGATAACTTTGAGGTGGTTTCGTACCCTACAATAATCTCTTCGTTTGTTCCCCGCTATTAGTGACTTTGGAGTGACTCTTTGTTGCATGTTGAGGGATAGTTATATGATCCAATTATGTTATTATTGTTGAGAGAACTTGCACTAGTGAAAGTATGAACCTTAGGCCTTGTTTCAACGCATTGCAATACCGTTTTCGCTCACTTTTATCATTAGTGACCTTGCTGTTTTTTTATTTTCAGATTACAAAAACCTATATATCATCCATATTCCACTTGTATCACCATCTCTTCGCCAAACTAGTGCACCTATACAATTTACCATTGTATTGGGTGTGTTGGGGACACAAGAGACTCTTTGTTATTTGGTTGCAGGGTTGCTTGAGAGAGACCATCTTCATCCTACGCCTCCCACGGATTGATAAACCTTAGGTCATCCACTTGAGGGAAATTTGCTACTGTCCTACAAACCTCTGCACTTGGGGGCCCAACAACGTCTACAAGAAGAAGGTTGCGTAGTAGACATCAAGCAGTTTCTGGCGCCGTTGCCGGGGAGGTGAGTGCTTGAAGGTATATCCTTAGATCTTGCAATCGAATCTTTTAGTTTCTTGTTTTATCACTAGTTTAGTTTATAAAAGAAAACAAAAAATGGAATTGATTTTGCCTCATACGTTCATCTTTTTAATATCTTTCGTGAGAATGATGGAAAGGAAAATTGTGCTCAAGTGCTAGAAGAAGAAGTCTATAAAATGTTTGGCACTAAATCTTTGAATGATGAGCATGATTGCAATGTTTTTAGCATGAACTCTTTGAATATCCATAGTACTAATTATGATTGCACTAGTCATGATGAGAATGTCTCTTATAAGCATGTCAATTTTTGTGGAGTGCATAGAGCTTGCAAGTACACACCAATTAGGGAAAATAGATTTTGCAAGAGGTTGCAAGAAAGGCTAGATGTTTGTGCCGAAAATTTGAAATTTCTTCACCATACTTGTGAACTTTGCAATGAACATGGTCATTTAAATATCAAATGCAAATTGTTTCATGATCGAATCGTGTCCAAAAATTGTGATGACTTGATTACCCTTGCACATCATAATGAACTTAGTTTGCTTTTGGGTTATGAAGAAATGAAACGTACAACTAAGCATATTCCAGAATATAACCTTGAGAAATTCCTCGATATTGATCTAGAAGAAATTTTTATGTACTGTGCGGTGAATTGCATTGAAAATCCTTATATTGCCAATTACATAAAGAAAAGAAAACAAATAGAGGATGAAGAGAATACTAATGAAAGGGAAGAGACTTCTCAATATCCTCCTATTATTTCTTATGATGAATCAGGTAACGAGGAGGAGCTTTCTATTCAACCAATCTCATTAATAAGGAGCTCAAAAGAGAGGGTTAAACCCACACATGATGTGAAGAAGAAAATGAAAAGACAGAGAAGCAAAGGTAGAAAGGTATCTCTCCCAAATGATGTTGCTCCTATTACTCATTGTGATGATGATAATTGCTATCCATACTATTAATGATGAGAGTGATTATGCTTATGATATGAAAAGGCCCAAGCTTGGGGATGCTATGTTTGATGAGAATGACATGTTTGAGAATATATTTGCTGCAATTAATGTTTGTCCCAAGCTTGGGGATGCTATGTTTAATGAAGATGATATTTTTTAGCCTCCCAAGTTTTGATGAGCAAATTTATTATGATGATAGCATGCCTCCTACTTATGATGATTATTTTGATGACACTTATGCTATAAAAAGTAGTGATGATTATATTTATAAAACTTGTCATGATTATGATTACCCTTTTTCTGAACATTACTCTTTTAATATGGAAGCAATTTATAGTATTCAAGTCTCTTATGATACTCCCACTATTCTGAATGAGAATAGTTTTGCTTATGTGGAGAGTAATAAAATTTCTATGCTTGTAGATCATGAAAAGAATGCTTTAGGTGCTGGTTATATTGTTGAATTCACTCATGATGCTACTGACAATTATTATGAGGGAGGAATATATGCTTGTAGGAATTGCAATAATATCAAGTTCCCTCTCTATGTGCTTAAAGTTTTGAAGTTATGTTTGTTTTGCCTTCCTATGCTATTTGATTATTGTTCCCATAAGTTGTTTGCTCACAAAATCCCTATGCATAGGAAGTGGGTTATACTTAAATGTGCTAGTCATATTCTTCATGATGCTCTCTTTATGTTTCAATTCTTATCTTTTATGCGAGCATCATCGAAATCATCATGCCTAGCTAGGGGCGTTAAACATTAGCGCTTGTTGGGAGGCAACCAAACTTTATTTTAGTTTCTTGCTTTTTGGTTCTGTTTAGTAATAAATAATCCATCTAGCTTCTGTTTAGATGTGCTTTTATGTTTTAATTAGTGTTTGTGCCAAGTAAGACCTATGGATCTTCTTGGATGATAGTTATTTGATCTTGCTGAAAAGTCCAGAAACTTTCTGTTCACGAAAACAATTGTTTAAAATTACCAGAACGTGATAAAATACTGATTCCAATTGCATAAGATCAATAAACAAATTATCTAGGTCCTCCTATTTTGGTAGAATTTTTTGAGTTCCAGAAGTTTGCGTTAGTTACAGATTACTACAGACTGTTCTGTTTTTGACAGATTCTGTTTTTCGTGTGTTGTTTGCTTATTTTGATGAATCTATGGCTAGTAAAATAGTTTATAAACCATAGAGAAGTTGGAATACAGTAAATTTAACACCAATACAAATAAATAATGAGTTCATTACAGTACATTGAAGTGGTGTTTTGTTTTCTTTCGCTAACGGAGCTCACGAGATTTTCTGTTAAGTTTTGTGTTGTGAAGTTTTCAAGTTTTGGGTAAAGATTCGACGGGCTATGGAATAAGGAGTGGAAAGATCCTAAGCTTGGGGATGCCCAAGGCACCCCAAGGTAATATTCAAGGACAACCAAGAGCCTAAGCTTGGGGATGCCCCGGATGGCATCCCCTCTTTCGTCTTCGTTCATCGGTAACTTTACTTGGAGCTATATTTTTATCACCACATGATATGTGTTTTGCTTGGAGCGCCATTTTATTTTCTTTAGCTTTGCTTGCTGTTTGAATAAAATACCAAGATCTTAAATTCTTAAATGTTAGAGATTCTTCACATAGTTGCATAATTATTCGACTACTCATTGATCTTCACTTATATTTTTCGGAGTAGTTTGTCATTTGCTCTAGTGCTTCACTTATATCCTTTTAGAGCATGGCGGTAGTTTTATTTTGAAGAAATAGATGAACTCTCATGCTTCACTTATATTATTTTGAGAGTCCTACAATACAGCATGGTAATTTGCTTTAATGGTGAAATTAGTCCCAATATGATAGGCATCCAAGATTAGTAAAAACTTTCTTAAAAGTGCATTGAATACTATGAGAAGTTTGATACTTGATGATTGTTTTGAGATATGAAGATGGTGATATTAGAGTCATGTTAGTTGAGTAGTTCTGAATTTGAGAAATACTTGTGTTAAAGTTTGTGATTCCAGTAGCATGCACGTATGGTGAACCGTTATGTCATGAAGTCGGAGCATGATTTATTTATTGATTGTCTTCCTTATGAGTGGCGGTCAGGGACGAGCGATGGTCTTTTCCTACCAATCTATCCCCCTAGGAGCATGCGCGTAGTACTTTGTTTCGATAACTAATAGATTTTTGCAATAAGTATGTGAGTTCATTATGACTAATGTTGAGTCCATGGATTATACGCACTCTCACCCTTTCACCATTGCTAGCCTCTCTAGTACCGCGCAACTTTCGCCGGTACCATAAACCCACCATTACCTTCCTCAAAACAGCCACCATACCTACCTATTATGGCATTTCCATAGCCATTCCGAGATATATTGCAATGCAACTTTCCACCGTTCCGTTTATTATGACACGCTCCATCATTGTCATATTTTTTTGCATGATCATGTAGTTGATATCGTATTTGTGGCAAAGCCACCGTTCATAATTCTTTCATACATGTCACTCATGAGTCATTGCACATCCTGGTACACAGCCGGAGGCATTCATATAGAGTCATATCTTGTTCTAAGTATTGAGTTGTAATTCTTGAGTTGTTAGTAAATAAAAGTGTGATGATCATCATTATTAGAGCATTGTCCCAGTGAGGAAAGGATGATGGAGACTATGATTCCCCCACAAGTCGGGATGAGACTCCGGACAAAAAATAAAAAAAGAGAGAAAAAAGAGGCCAAAAAAGAGAAAAGGCCCAAATAAAAAAATAAAAAAATAAAAAAAAATAAGAGGAAAAGAGAGAAGGGACAATGCTACTATCCTTTTACCACACTTGTGCTTCAAAATAGCACCATGATCTTCATGACAGAGAGTCTCCTATGTTGTCACTTTCATATACTAGTGGGAATTTGAGGTGGTTTCGTACCCTACAATAATCTCTTCGTTTGTTCCCCGCTATTAGTGACTTTGGAGTGACTCTTTGTTGCATGTTGAGGGATAGTTATATGATCCAATTATGTTATTATTGTTGAGAGAACTTGCACTAGTGAAAGTATGAACCTTAGGCCTTGTTTCAACGCATTGCAATACCGTTTTCGCTCACTTTTATCATTAGTTACCTTGCTGTTTTTATATTTTCAGATTACAAAAACCTATATCTATCATCCATATAGCACTTGTATCACTATCTCTTCGCCGAACTAGTGCACCTATACAATTTACCATTGTATTGGGTGTGTTGGGGACACAAGAGACTCTTTGTTATTTGGTTACAGGGCTGCTTGAGAGAGACCATCTTCATCCTACGCCTCCCACGGATTGATAAACCTTAGGTCATCCACTTGAGGGAAATTTGCTACTGTCCTACAAACCTCTGCACTTGGACGCCCAACAACGTCTACAAGAAGAAGGTTGCATAGTAGACATCATCTATCTAGGTCACTCTCTCCAACCCGTCTCACTCTTTCGATCGCACGACGACCCTATGTGATCGATTGACCTTGCTTCCTCCCACGCACAAAATATATCTACACGTCTGTGACTGGATCATCTCTCAAGCTCTATCTTACAGCCCTCACCCTTGCCAAAAGCTCCATCAGACAATATCTCTCCAGAGCATATATATTTGTTCAATGAATGGCGGACCACACTCACTTTGTCTCTCTATCTATATGTCTCTCGATTGACCTCGCTTTCTCACGCCGTATCTTCCACACATTGAAGCTACCTCTCCATCCCTCGCAAAGCCGGAGCTATTTACATTGCGAGGGGCACTCCAACCTTGGATTAATTTGGGTAGGCATTTATTCCGGTCGGTTTAGATTATATTTTCGTAGCATTCGGCCCACAACTACTCGAAACACCGTTGCAACCCCAGCAACTCCCCTAGTTGATTTCCCTCTGGCTCGGTCATCGCTCTCTCGCACGTCCTTTCTCTCCTTCAACGTCTCACCATGGTATTATTGCAAAAAGCTCTGTTGTTCTCTTTAATTATTATAAATAAGCTACAAAACTACACACCGATAGTCCACTTGGAATGGAACAAATTTCGACCCACAAATTAAAGTGCTACAAACTACACACCGAGGGGCCCACATGTCATGAAACAAATTTGGACCCATATACAAATTAAAAAATAAAGGACGAGGATCGAACATGCGACCAGGGCCTTCAAGCCGCACGTCAATAGGCAACATACGTAGAACAACAATGTTTGTTGTACCTCCCTTTGTTCACATAATGTTTTTATATTACCACAACCTATTTAATTGATAACATGTAATATTATTTTTAGTACTATTCGCCTTCACTTACTGGTGGGTTCCATGTGTGCTCTCTCTCCTCCCCTTCTGCGTTTAGACGCATGGGCAAACATGAAGAACTCGCAGGCGATGTTGCCGTTGACCATATCTGGACGCGTTCACAAGTTACGGCACCAGTTTCACGTGCTAGCAGCACTAGTCAGTGTGTACGTGCAATGCCCGTTAATTTGGAAGTATATTAAGTGCATGCGGATATTAAGTAGGATATTATTTGCGTGTTATTATGTGATTAGCACTATTTTGGCATGAAATTAACTGCACGCTAAACGTGTTGAGCGCTTGACATTGAAGCAGTCTAGGTCGTTGGATGACAAGGAATACATGTGGCTTGATGACGTTTTATATTTAATTTGATACGGCTCTAGCACAACATTCAATCGATCAAACCATAAATTTCGTTCAGTCTGACTTCGACTTTAAATTATACGACTATCGATCTAAAATAAACGGAAATGATAAACGTTCAGATTTTAAGCATGGCAATCCGAAAGTTTTTCATGGCAAATTTAGATTACGCGGCGGCGGCGGGGGCCTCTTGCGGTGGGAAGCGGCTCCTCTGCCATGCTCTGTGTGTCGTCGGCCTACTGACCAACGGCGACGACGGTGCCTTGCGCCATTGTTGGCGTACTCCTGGACGTTGGCCTAGCTTCAAGGAAGGCCAAAATGTTCTGGACTTCGGAGCGAGTCAACTGGCGGGAGGAGGCGACTGGCGTTGGTGCAAGGAAGCGGTTGACGGCGGCCATCCATGCCGCTGAGGGGGGCACTGGCACCCGCGCGGGGACAGGCGCTGTCAACGGCGCGGCGGAGACATTCGTGTGCACGGGCACCGGCACGGGCGCGCACGTCAGTGCACGCGCAGGCGCATGCGCTGGCAGGTGCAAGGGCACTGGCACGGGCGTGCGCGTCAGTGCACGCACAGGCACATGCGCTGGCAGGTGCACGGGCGCGTGAAAGTCGGGGACCTCGTGGAACCCCGTGGCATCAAGCTCGGCGACAATGTGCGGCTCCCAGCCCATCAATGCCACGGGGATGGGCGCTGGCGCAGTCGGGGCGACGGGAGCTGGAACGGGAGCGGGGACAGGCGCGGCGTCTTCCCGCAAGGCCAGTTCAAGATCGTCCCAAAGCGCCTTATGTTCTTGAGACTTCGGCTAGGTGTCTTCCTCAGGAAACTGGAAGACTAAGGGCAAGCCATTGTGATGCGGCATGGCGTACGTTTAGGTCAGGCTGGTTGGAGGTAGATGACAGGAGAATCGGAGAGAAAGAGAGAAGATTGTAGCGATACCGGGTAGTGCGGGGTTGATTTTAAACTGCAGCACCGGCGACATTAAAAGTGGGAGCAGTTGGGACAAAGGTGGGCGGCGGAGCCTGGTCAAAGGGCTCGCCTCCCGGTGAGCCTGCACAGCGGTCTGCTCGCACGCCTCCCTGTCAGCCGGCGCAGCGGTCTGCTCGCACGCCTCCCGTCGACTCACACGCTTGCTCAGACGGCACCTGCCGATGAGAAGCGGGACTCGTGGCAGCATGTAAACGCCCACGGTTTCAATAGTGAAAGCGTTCGCCTTAACGTGACAGGTCTTTGTTCCAAAATACCTTGGCTCTTCATTTGTGCAACTTGTCATAAGCAGCTTGTCTCAAATTAAAGAAAAAAATTACGAAGTAATATTTGTGCCATATCACGTGACCATGCTAAGTTTCAAGAATTTATGGTCACTTTTGGATTTTCTAAAATTTAAGATCCAGGATTCGAAACAATATCATAACCTGCATCATGCAATAAATTTTCAAGCCATACATATGTCCTGTTGTATTTCTTAAGAAAGGTTTTGGTCAAACATTTTGCTTAGTTAGACTTCAGACAAGTTATATATGCAGAGCAAAAGGATAATCCCTCCGTACCAATGCATTTCCTGATATGTTAACTCAAGTACTAGGCACGAACAAATGGGCTCAATTCTGTGCTCATCCTGGTGTAGAAGTAGTACTAGGCAATGCAGTTGACGGGTGACCTTGGCGAGCGGCGACCGGGGGAATTGAACCGTGCTCGGCACGGTAGGTAACGTTGTCTAGTTACTAAAGCATCCCTCCGTTGTTCATCGGTAGTCATTATGGACTGGGGACATGAGGGGAATTTCCTAGGGCTGGAATTCTGGCCGCCAGATATTTCGACTCGAAACGTGGAGGCTCGACTGGTTGGGGTTGCCTAATGTGCGTACCACGCACACCACTAGAAGGACACGAGCCCGGTTTTTTATTTTTTTATTTTTTTAGGATCAACACGAGCCAAGGTCTAGCTGGTACGCCGTTGGGTCCTACCATTCAAGAATACGAAAGGAACCTTTTAAATTGCCAAACGAATCTATGTGTATTACAACGCCCGTATTTTCCTTGCAAATACTAATCTCAATGTGGTAATTGATTTATGACGAGTTGTTGAATTAGAGTGAGTTTGTGATATAGTGATCTCAACGTGGATTTCATATTTCATGGTATCCCTGGTAAGTTTTTCAATGCAAATTCAAATTTAAAAGATGAACAATATGGAGGTGAGAAAACTTTGTATGTATCAAGCATATGACCCCACACACACACACACAGAGAGAGAGAGAGAGACACCCACACACGAACACAACAACAATCCAATAAGTATAGTGCATCTATTTTTCCAAACCATGGATGTATGACATGAATTCAAAAATACTCCTTCTGTTCCTAAATATTAGTCTTTTAGAGATTTCAACAAGCGACTACATACGGAGCAAAATGAGTGAATCTACACTCTAAAATATGTCTATATACATCCGTATGTGCCAGTCCACTTGAAATCTCTAAAAAGACTAATATTTAGGAACGAAGGGAGTAAAATGTAAGACATGCATGGTCCTCAATTCAATATTTAAAACGAACATGAAACTGAAACATGAATATTAAGTCTAGTATTACAGTACATGCAAAATGTTGTGTTTAATTAGGCGGAGCTATGATTGTTGGGGGTCACCCCCTCGACCTTAGATAAAATTGTGAAGCTCTGTTTAGGGTTGTTTAGATTATATTTGTCCCCACCCTCCCAACCACCGATTGGTTGTGCACCCCACCCCTCCTCCCCGGGAGAATATCATGTGCCCCCATACCTTAGATGCTATATGCCGATACGAGTTGCTTGGAGCTTGTAGATCTGAGATATAGCAGCTCACATGATGTCTTAATATTTTTACAAGAAACCTTGACGAGTTTGAGAATTGCACACAATTTGTACAAAAACTACTCAGATGCCCTTGGATCCCATATCCAACGACCTCGAAGCTCGTATCACCGTAGCATCTAAGATGAAGGAGGACATCATATTCTCCTGTATGTAAGAATATCATGTGCTACCACACCTTAGATGCTTTCGTGATACAAGCTCTTCGGAGCCATTGGATTTGTGACCCAACACCTCCTCGGTGGTTCGAATGGTTTTTTGCAGAAAAGCCCCCAAAGAGTTCGGCCACTGCTTACAAGCACAAAGACTGCTCAGATGCCATTGGATCTCAGATCAAACGACCTCGAAGCTCATGTCACTGTAGCATCCAAGCTGCGAGAGCACCTTATGTTTTCTCGCACGGGAGAATATGAGGTGCTCCCGCACCGTAGATTCTATGGTTATACGAGTTCACGGAGATCTAACGGCCCACAGTAGGAGGTTTGAATGTTTTTGCAATATACGGCTGAGAGAGTTTGGGAACTGCGCAGAAAGTACAAGTACTACGCATGTGCCATCTGATCACTGATCATACGACCTAGATGCTCATATCACCGTAGCGGGTAATTAAGCTACGGGGAGCACCTAATATGAGCAACGGGGAGCCGTTGGATCCAAGATGCAGCGGCACACACGAGGCCTGAATGTTTTATTTGCAAAAAAAACTTTGGAGAGTTTGGAAATTGCGCATAATTACAAAGACTACTCCCAAGCCATTGGATCTCACTTCCAACAGTGTAAAAACTCGTATCACCATAGCATCTAAGCTGCGGGGTGGATGTGATATTCTATGTCACTGTCATTTTTGTTCGTAAACTTGCAAAATACGTGTAACTTGTGTCGTTACTTGTCTAACTGCGCAAAGTGTTTGTTCAAAAAAACATCCTACACTGAAATATCGGAACAACACACGGGGGTCCCACTTGTCATTAATCAAATTTGGACCTAAAACTAACAAATCTGAAAGACGAGATTCCAACTGGCAACCTGGACTACAAAGCATAAGTCGATAGCCTGAAACAACAACGGTTGTTGGCTTTGTCCCATAACTTGATTTTATACAGTATTACGTTGAGTAGAGTAGAGGGAGTACCTCGTCAACACGTGCATGACCGTTGACTCACTTACTGGTGGGTCCCAGGTCTGCGATCTCTCTCTTCTCTCCATCGTCTAACCTTCGCACGGGCAGACACGAAGAGCGGCACTAGCTTGCCGTGGTGTTATTACAACTAAAAAAAGCTTGGAAAATAGAAGAATCGCCTAGAACAAGAGACGTTGTGGCTTGTCGAGACGGAGCTAACCACACCTATCCTCCGTGCCATGTTAGCATCATGAAGTTGTGTGGCTAGTGGGGTGTTTTCGACCGACTGGCTGGGTCCCGAGGTCGAACCATAGGTACTACGTCTGATACAGTAAATTTTTACACGCACATTTTCCCTCCGTGCCGAGACATGGCACACCCTACCGTGCGGTTTCGGGGTCCTCCCGGGTGGTGCACGCATATATTCTTCCTGACGTGGGACGCCCTACCGCGCGTTTTTTCGCCGAAGCAAGTAAATGAGTCGTCAAATCACGAAAGACCACTTTTCCCGCTGAGTACATCAGTGAAGCACGATGGCTAGCTAGTTGGGCTAGTTCGACCGATTAGCTAGGACGCCGCCACATTTGTTTTTTCACCCCTTTTTTATCTACTTGCCGGCAGGTAAATTTAAATATCCACCGCGGCGTTGCTCTGGTGTTTGAGTGCGGCAAGATTTTTAATTTTTTGATTGACGGGAGGAGGCGCGGCAGGATTTTTAATTTTTTGATTGACGGGAGTAGGCGCGGCAGCAATTAGTCACGATGACTCCGCCTGTAAAACCCACTGCTCCCTGATGTGAGAAGTCGTCGACTGGTGTTTTACCATGGTGAAAACCAAAAGATTCCCCGCTCCTCGGCTGGCTCCCTCCGCCTTCCCGTAGATTGCATTGCCTTTCAACCGTTTCGCCCCCTGCATCACCAACGTCGTGCGCCTCGAGAAGCAGAGGGACTTCGGTGGTGTTTAGGCGCCCTCTACATGGGCATGTCCATGTCTCGGCGCAACATGACCGTTGGATCAAACTCAGACGATGCAGATCAGTCATTGTAGCACAAAGCGTGTGGGTGTGTTTGCTTGCATTCTCATCTCAATATACTCCTTTGTCTAGGTGTGTAAGTCACCTTACGAAAACCAAATAATCCCAGAACACTTAGGCACGGTACATTAACTCCCTCCCCGTTTCTTGTTTTGTGGCATATCAACCAATAAGAGACATGGGCCGTGCATGCTTTCAATGACTTGAGACTAATAAACATGACATGCAGTGGTTAGTTCATTGCATGCAATGCTATTAATTAGCAAAAAGACATTAAGTTTTCTCGTTTTCCTCTCCGCCTTGGTTGCAGTGCACAACGTAAGATGACTTAGGGCTTGTTTGGTTCCAAATAAGTCACCAACTTATAAGTCGAAAAGTGAGTAGTTGTTTCCTCTTCATGTATTTGTGTTAACCTACTAGTGTGGACTCATGCACCCTTCATGCACTCTGCCAAACACCCAAAAGTGGGTCGAGAAGGGAACTTTTGCTCCCATCCCGTGCACCCTTCATACACCCTACACTATTCGTGCTTCATATGGTTCATGTTTTGTGGAGTACTGTAGCACCGTACTCTCCGTGCACTGTAGACCTAGTTCTGTTAACATTGATCTCACCGTTCATTCTCGACCGGACAGTCGACAAAGCGGTACTATGTTACTACATTACTATTCATATAGTTGAAGTTCGCACAACATCATTTGTTGTCGTCATATCTTACTACACTAGCAACAAGATTATGTAGTACTGACGTATGAACCACTGCACATGCCTAGTAGTAGGAGCACTGTGTATGTTCAAGTGGCTGCCGTGTTTCGCACTCCTCCGTCGTAAGAGTGGAAACGCTTGCTGTAATCATTTTTTTCTTCAGAAAAACAGTGGACGCGCTCTACCGTGCGGATCCTCCTCCAGCCATGCACTAAATTACTCACTTTCGTCGATGTGTGGGACAGGAAGCATCGGGGTCCACCAGCCATGCACTAAATTACTCCGTAGTAGAGTGACGGTAGTCCACCCCGATCGAAGCGCCGCAGTAATGCCCAATGAGCCGTCAAATCACAAAACCCCCTCCTTTCCAGAAGTAAGTTGGACGGACGAAGCAACCATCATTTCACTCTTCTCTCCCAGCTTCCTCTCTACCCAACTCGCTTCTTCCTCATCTTGTTCCTCATTTCTTCAAGAAAACCCCGACCTGCTTCTGCCATTGTTCTTCTCTCCCAAAGAAGGAAAGGTGAGCGCATCAATGGTGTTGATTCTGGCCAAGGCCCGGTCTTGCAACCCCGAGACTGATCCTATAACTCCCTCTCTTTTCGTCTTTTGGGTTTGTGATTATGGTTTCTTTTCTTTTATTTCTATTTGACAGTTTCTTGATGGACGCTGGAGCACCGGCCGAAGTGATGTCTATGGCTCTGGCCAAAACCGTCGAGGCTCATGGTATGAAGAAGCGCAAGCACCCCGCCGAGACTACCGTAGACAAGCTCAAAGCCATCGCCCTGTCCAAGCCCCCCTCTCCGGGATCCCTCATTAAGCAAGTCCAGGTAATATCTCTTCTTGACGATCTTTTTCTCGATCTTGATCATGTTTTTTCATCTAACACGCAGTACTAGTACTAGTAGTACAACTTTCTGGGTGATCTTGCATGTGATTTTTGTGTGCCAAATGACGGTTCTAAATTCCTCTTTGACCAAAACATGCGAGAGGTTGACACTGATTTCTTATAGATTACTTTCAACTACTCCCTCTGTCCCAAATTTCTTGTCTTAGATTTGTCTAGATACTGATGTATCTAATACTAAAATGTGACTTGATACATCCGTATCTAGACAAATCTAAGACAAGAATTTTGGGACGGAGGGGGTACTTTATGAACATCAATGCTACCTTTGAAGAGGGTATATTTGCCTCAGTAACTTGTCTTATGGATATTGCAAGTAATCCCTCTGCTCTCATGCCTTTGAAGACATGTTCTAGTGTCTTTGTTCACTCATTTTTGTGCGTATATGTAGTCATATATGGAGTATAATATCGAAAATCATCTTATATTTCTGAACGAAGGTAGTAATAAAATATGGTTTCTGTTTGAATTAGAACCAGGTCAGCGGTGGAGATGAAGTTCTCAAAGTCATCCCGTGTGAACTGGAAGACCTGAGGATGAGTTCCACTGCTAAACTATCCAGCTGTTGTGTCCTTGTCGCCACGTGTCCTGAACTAGTGTTTTCCTGTAGCATTGTTGTCAGGCGTGTTCTCGAGGCTGTACTTGACCACAACAATTTCCTGGTTGTGCCTTCGATTACGAAGGGTGTGGTTCTTGTAAAGCTTCCCAACAAATCTGATGCGGCATGTCTTCATGATCATGTTTATGAGTGGAAAGACCACTCTGTTAGGTTCTCCAAGGTTGACGAGATGGTGATGGTGCATGTAGACATCTCTCACGAAGTCCATGGTCTAGTCAGTTATGCGGGGTTCATCCCGTAGGTCGATGGCAAGAAATAGTCTGCAGAGTTTAATTAGTGCAACTTTGCTTGTCTGTAGTAAGTACTATAGTTCAGTACTTGATTTGTGTTTGTGAACCCTCTATTGTTTATTAGTACTGCCGCTTTTGGTGTGTGGTCAGTCCTGAGAACGGTCTATGTTAATATTTGTCCACTCAATTCAGTCTGTATATTTTGAAGTATCCAGATCATCTGTTTTGCGAGGACGGTTGATCAATTATGGTTACAGTCCAATATCTGTATGCATTGCAGGGTTTATCGCACCCACCAGGATTTCCAGTCCCATGGATGTTCGGTCCATACGATTTGTCATGACCTTTGGAATGTCCTTCTTGTGGGAGTAGGCGGGGCCCCTACATGCCACCCGTAGTTGGACGATCAATCTTCTGTTTAGTACTTCAACATAGTGATTTCCTGGTAAAGATTCACTCGTGTCACATCAAGTAAATCTTATTGATTTACTGTCTAAATCTTATTCATTTAATGTCATGTTTTCTTTCTTTTCCTGCAATTTTACGATGCAGGTTTTGCCATGTGACATTCATCACAGAATAAACCATTTGGTTTGCTCTACGATGGCTATTTTGCAGGTTTCACTTCTTATGTCGTGTCAGTAACGAAGGCACTGTCCATCACTTATATTACTGGAAAAAATTGGTTCAGTCTGTTGTCTGAGTACAAGTTGAATCCCTATGATGAACTGCAGTTTGGTTTAAGAAAAATGCCACAATTAGTCCTTCTCGCGTTTAAAAGAAATGAAGAAGAGAACTGGATCACGGTCACGAAGCCTAGTCAAGTTAGAAAGCTGATCATAGCAGACCAGACACGATCGCCGCTGTCTCGCACAATGGTACCACCTTCAGCAACAGATCGAGCACCAACAGTTGCTCTAGCACTGACAGCGGCAGGAGCTCCGTCTGATCCAGCTGAGGATTGGGCACCGACCGCGTCAGCGGATCAGGCTGATCTACCGGAGGATCGGGCATCGACACCGACACCTGCTCCGACACCGACACCAGCTCTACAAGGAGCACCATCTCCGGCAGCAGCGGCAGCTTCCGCACCTGCACCAACACTTGCACTTGCATCTGCTCCGGCTCGTGCAGCGGCAACCGAACGAGCAGTTGCACTGGCAACAGACTGGGCTGCAGTTCGCACTTCATATACCAAAGTCCTTACAAAAACCGACATGTCCACCTTCTTGGTAAGCATTGGCCGCCCAAGTGTTTCGTTCTTTTTTCTTTCCATGTTGTTTCGCATGATTCACTTTGTTGGTCTAACTGTTTGGGTATCTCTTCTTGTTTGCAAATAGAGAATTCCTAGAGCAATGAGGGAGTCGTTCAACAATCCGGGCGACAGCGGCCAAGTTTCTCTTACCATGCGCAGCCTTGGTGTGAATGAACCTGCTCAGTATACCGTAAGTACAAAGGATGGTCGCATGATGATTGATGCTAAAGGATGGTCAAGGTTCAAATCTAAATCATATCTTGCGGTAGGGTATGATCTCAAAATCGAACTTTCTCGGCAAGGAGAGCTGGTCCAAATCAACTTTGAAATTCTTCAGTAGCAGCACGCAACTGCCGAACTAATCTATCCTACGAGAGATTTTGATGTAATAATCTGGCATGGTGAAACAAGTGTCTTGTGTGTATAAGTAATACGACAGTATTATTTATCACATGGTATATCGTTGATAGAATTGCAACTCTGATTGCTGGTTAGGAACTGTCGTTCGATTTCATTCCAACAGCTGCCGTGCTTTATTCAATTTTGTGTATTCGCCTTGCGACAGCATCTAAAACCAGAGCCGTACCGATCGCTTGCAATATGAAAAGCGCTGAGGTAGAACACATGGGCCCCCAAACATGCAGGGTGGGCCTACGGCCCAAAGTCCAGAACCGTGAGCCTGTCTGAGTATTATATTCTCAGCTGAACCCCCATAATGCCCGTGCGTTGCACGTAACATCAAGATGCATTTGTATGAGTATTTTATCTTGTGAGAGAAAAGGATGAACGAGGGAAGGCCTTATTTACAAATGTGGAGAGGTGTGTGGGTACCTTTTTGCAAAATGGCCATAGTTTCCTTCCTATCCGTCAGATATAAATCGAACGGCCTATATTGTAGGATGGCAGGCACACCATCATCACCAACTCGTCTATACTGTGTTAAAAACAACTCTGTTTTTTATAATTATATATGTTATATATATTCCCCTTGATTTTCTTATGTATAAAGTTGTGATATAAAAGATTTGTATATTTCTTTACAGAGGGAGTATCTCTCTGTCAAAATTATATTTTTGTGTAACTAGTTACTCCTGTCTTTCTACTCCCTTTCGCTGATATGTGGGGCATCCGGCAACGCCATGTGCCATATGCACAAATTAGAGTGCACAACTGCACGGTAGACACACCCCGGTCGTAGCGCCGCAGTAATGCCCAATGAGCCGTCAAATCACAAACCCCCCCTTTCCAGCTTTAGCAGTAAGCTGGATGGATGAAGCAGCAATATTTCACTGGGCCTGAATCCCTTCTCCCTCGTCTGCTTGTTCAGAGAAACCCCCTCTCGGCGATTGCATAGGGTTTTCTCATGGAGAACCAGGTACGAATTCTTCATCCATTCCCAATAAATCCAAGTCCCTTGGTCGCGGGTAATCCTAGGATGGCAGCCGCCGCCATTGATGCATTTTTCTTCCTACTGAATCTAGTGTGTTTAATTTGCAGTGCCCAAAGTGCGAGGACCCTGCAGGTTTCTGCGCCCTCGGCGAGACGCCACACTTGTTCCTTCTCATCCTAACACAGGATTTTAAAACGCGCACAGTATGTTCCTAGAATCCTCTTTTCTATCCAGGAGGGTGGGTTTTTTTTGAACATGCTGTCGACTAATTTGGAAATTTGGATTGCTATATTTGGATAAAAGGTACTACCAGTACGATGGTCAACACTGACGTGAAGGAGGAAGTTATTTCTAGATTTGGATAGGGAATACATTGTGTTCTCATATTATTTTTCCTGCAGTGCATTTTTTGCTCTGCCAGAACACATGTACTTAAGATGCTCGGCCTTGCCATAACTGAATACACCAGTTTAATGGTCACAGTGAAGACAAGCCATGGATATAAGTTCCGAGTTGGGTTCATGAACCAATAAGATCGCTGCTTTTTTTATGGCCGAACTTGGATAAACTTTCTCAAGTGTTACTGACTGAAAGTTGGCACACGAATGTTGATGGAAATAGCAGAACCTGGTCTCATCTTGTGACGCCCCCGATTCAATCATACACTAATCATACACGCAAACGTGTACGATCAAGATCAGGGACTCACGGGAAGATATCACAACACAACTCTAAAAATAAAATAAGTCATACAAGCATCATAATACAAGCCAGGGGCCTCGAGGGCTCGAATACAAGTGCTTGATCATAGACGAGTCAGCGGAAGCAACAATATCTGAGTACAAACATAAGTTAAACAAGTTTGCCTTATGAAGGCTAGCACAAACTGGGATACAGATCGAAAGAGGCGCAGGCCTCCTGCCTGGGATCCTCCTAAACTACTCCTGGTCATCGTCAGCGGCCTGCACGTAGTAGTAGGCACCTCCAGTGTAGTAGGAGTCGTCGTCGACGGTGGCGTCTGGATCCTGGGCTCCGGCATCTGGTTGCGATAACCAGGTAGAAGGGAAAGGGGGAAAAGAGGGAGAAAAGAAACCGTGGGTACTCATCCAAAGTACTCGCAAGCAATGAGCTACACTACATATGCATGGGTATATGTGTAAAGGGCCATATCGGTGGACTGAACTGCAGAATGCTAGAATAAGAGGGGGATAGCTAATCCTGTCGAAGACTACGCTTCACGCCACCTCCGTCTTGCAGCATGTAGAAGAGAGTAGATGGTAAGTTCACCAAGTAGCATCGCATAGCATAAAACCTACCCGGCGATCCCCTCCTCGTCGCCCTGTTAGAGAGCGATCCCCGGGTTATATCTGGCACTTGGAAGGGTGTGTTTTATTAAGTATCCGGTTCTAGTTGTCATAAGGTCAAGCTACACCTCCAAGTCGTCCTGTTACCGAAGATCACGGCTATTCGAATAGATAAACTTCCCTGCAGGGGTGCACCACATAACCCAACACGCTCGATCCCATTTGGCCGGACACACTTTCCTGGGTCATGCCCGGCCTCGGAAGATCAACATGTCGCAGCCCCACCTAGGCACAACAGAGAGGTCAGCACGCCGGTCTAAATCCTATGGCGCAGGGGTCTGGGCCCATCGCCCATTGCACACCTGCACGTTGCGTGGGCGGCCGGAAGCAGACCTAGCCTAGCAGGCGTTCCAGTCCCATCCGGCGCGCGCCGCTCAGTCGCTGACGTCACGAAGGCTTCGGCTGATACCCCGACGCCGAGTGCCCATAACTGTTCCCGCGTAGTTGGTTAGTGCGTATAGGCCAGTGGCCAGACTCAGATCAAATACCAAGATCTCGTTAAGCGTGTTAAGTATCCGCGAATGCCGACCAGGGCCAGGCCCACCTCTCTCCTAGGTGGTCTCAACCTGCCCTGTCGCTCCGCCACAAAGTAACAGTCGGGGGCCGTCGGGAACCCAGGCCCACCTCTACCGGGATGGAGCCACCTGCCCCTTCAGCCCCCATCTCCGAACAGTATCATAAGTAATGTAACAGTATAAAGTATATAGCATATGCCCGAGATCACCTCCCGAAGTGATCATGGCCCAGTAGTATAGCATGGCAGATGGACAAGAGTGTAGGGCCACTGATGGAACACTAGCATCCTATACTAAGCAGTAGGATAGCAGGTAAGGGTAACAACTGTAGCAACAATGACAGGCTATGCAGCAGAATAGGATTAACCGAAAGCAGTAACATGCTACACTACTCTAATGCAAGCAGTATAGAGAAGAATAGGCGATATCTGGTGATCAACGGGGGGGCTTGCCTGGAAGCTCAGCCGAGAAGGAGGGGTCGTCAACACCTTAGTCGAACGGGGTAGCAGCAGCGTCGGTCTCGTAGTCTACCGGAGAGAAGAGGGGGGAGAAACAATAAATACAGTGCAAACATAAGCATGACGGTGCAAGACATGACAATGAGCGGTGCTAGGGTGCCCAATCGCGGTAGTAGGTGATACCGGCGAAGGGGGGAAACATCCGGGAAAGTATTCCCGGTGTTCCGCGTTTTCGGACAGATGAACCGGAGGGGAAATTTACGAGTTCGATAGGTTAGGGATGTGTGGCGGACGAACGGGTTGCGTATCTGGATTCGTCTCGTCGTTCTGAGCAACTTTCATGTACAAAGTTTTCCCATCCGAGCTACGGTTTATTTTATATTGATTTCAAAATATTTAAATCACTTTTTAGCATTTATTTAATTATTTTAATCCAACATTATCCAGAACGGTGCACGCTGACGTCAGCAGTCAACAGAGGCGTTGACTGGTCAACTGACGTGTGGGTCCCGTTCGTCATTGTCTCAGGCTAACTAAACATGTTAATTAGACTAACTAAGTGATTAGGTTAATTCATTTTAATTAGATTAGTTAAACGGAACTAATTAACTTAATTAACTCATTAATTAATTAATTACTAATTTATTATTTTAACTTTTTCTTTAAAATCGTTCTGGGGTGGGGCCCGTTGTCATAGGCCCAGGGGGCCTATCGGGCGCGGTTATCGGGCGTAGCCCGAACGATTTGTGCGGGCGCGACCGCTGCCCGAGTGACGGCCAGCGCGTTTGGGCGGGGCAGCGCGGCCGCAGGCCCGAGCGGAGGGGGCCGCGGGACAGTGGCCGGCGGCGAGGCGCAGACGGTTGCCGGAGGGGGACGCCGGTGGGAGGGTAGCGGCGGGCGTGGGCCGACGCGCAGCAGCAGGCGGCGACGGGAGGCAAGCGGTGGTGGGCACGAAGGCGAATGTGAGTCCACGACAAAGCGGCTTCGCGGCGAGGTCGTGGCGGGCGGGGAGAAGCCGCGACAGCAGGGGACGCGCGCGATGGCGGGCGCGAGGGCGCGAGAGGCAGAGAAGACGGAGCAGGGGGTAGGCGTCGAGGAGAAGCAGCAAGGGCGGTGTGGGGCGCGAGCAGCAGCGGGGCGAGGCCACGCGCGAGCGCGGGCGTGCGCGCTGGTTCGGAGCTGGGCGAGGCGGGCAGCAGTGGTGCACGCGGGAAGCAGCGAGGACGCGGGCGCGCGAGGGGCTTCGGCCACGGTGAGCGAGCAGCGGGAGGCGGCGGGCAGTCGGGCGCGTGCGCACGGGGACAGGGAAGAGGAGGAGAGAAAAGGCGGCGGCTCACGGCGGGGAGTAGGGTCCAGGGCAGCGTGCTCGATGGAGGTTGATGCGGCGTGGTCCAGCGACGGCGGGGACGAGGTCGAGGATGGAGAGGACGGCGACGGGGCGACACAGGTGGGGGCCGGCGATGGCGTCGAGCGGCGGGGGCGGAGCCGGGCTCGATCCCGATCCAGAACTGGATCGGGTGGGGGGAGCGAACGAGTGGGGGAGTGGGTGTCGGTTAGGCTAGGGTTTCCTCGGGGGGGTTATGAAGAGGAGTGGGGTGGGCCGGCCTGGTGGCCCGGTTGGGCCGAACGGCCCAGGGGAGGGGGATCTTCTTTGTTTGTTTGTTTTGTATTTGTTTGTTTTTTGTTTTTGTTTCTTTTCTGTTTTATTTTAGTTACACTTTATTTTTAGTTTAGTAAAATATGACAATAGCTTCAGAAATAGTGTTTCAAAATAACCCATTATCCTAAAAAGTTCTACCTCAAAAATAAATAGTTTATCATTTTATAAAATATCAAAGGCACTTATTTAATCATTTCAACTACTGTTTTAATCATTTTAGAGTATTAAAACATTTTATAGAAGTGGGGTTTCTACACCACAATTAACTTTGCATTATTTGGTACAACCAGGACATTTTAGTTTTAAAGTTTGAAAACTTTTGTTGTTTGCCTTTAATTCAGTTTGGAATTTGAATCGGTTTTGAACTATCCCGAGATTAACAACAGTAACCGAGGTGATGTGGCATCATTAGCATGGAATTACTGTAGCTTAATTATCCGGGCGTCACACATCTTCACTATGATTTTCCACCCCGACGTCGTTCCAATTGTTCATCCATGTTAGTTTTGTATCTGGTTCTTGCTTGTTGCCTCGATTACTTCTTAATCCACCTATTATGTCTAACTAATCACAATTTAACTTTAGAAGTAGCAATGAATCTCTCACGAAGATGCTACTTCTAACTAATATTTTCTTATAATTGGTGGCACGTGTAGGTTTTTTCAGAGTTAAGCAGGCTGCTCGTTTGTTATTCTGTAACAACTCGGCTGTTACTGATGGCACTAAAGTTGACTGGGACGACATCCACAAGTTCCTACACTTTAGTGATCGTCTTGAGGTCCTTGTGGGGCGTTTCAATGGTGGAAGTCCACATGGGATATGTGTGCCACTGCTACACTCATTGAACAGGTCCAACTGTGTCGAGAAACTTATGGTACGAGCTGTTTTCTGTTATATATGTTGTTCATAAACTATTGCTTATACACAGTTTTACAGCTGTGATCTTCTTGAAACAAAAACTGCCCAGTTCTATTGTTCCTATACAGATGCCTGACCATGGTCGGGTCAGACTTGCGCTTGGTCACAACATGATGTTTATGTCGACCTACTCCATTCCCCTTGGAGGTGAAAAGATACTTATTCATGGGTGGTCTCAAATAATGAAGGCCCGTCCATCTTGGAGAATAGGACAGAAGATTATGTTCCTTCTTTTCCATGGCTCTAAAGCAAATATCCTCTTTATTGACCACATTGCAAGATGAAGCCGCTTTCAGAAGGTTGTGGATGCGCGGGGGGGGGCATGGGCCTTGTCCTGGGGCTTGGCGGCCTCACCCTTGGTTAACTGTAGGCAAAGTAGCATTGTTCGAGGCGTGCTTTGTACGGTTGAACCTGTATAAGTACTCATACTGCTTTCAGCTATGGTTCTTAAGTGCCCCTGCTGGTTTCAGTTAAGCTTGTTAAGTACTCCTGGTGCTTTTACAGTCTATCGTGTTTCTTAAGTCCTGTCTTCCTCCAGCCGCCAAAACCAAACCAGCGCCGGCGGGGCTGCCTGCTTCCGCCTCCCATAGCTGGCTGCGCCTCAGCGCATGCATCGCCGCCCCACCGTCTCCTAAATCGTTAACGCCGACGTCCGAGGCCTCGCTGTCGTCCTCCGCGCGCTTTGGTGCGCTCGCCGCGGCGCCGCCCTCTCGCGTTGTCAACATGGTCAACAAACAACAGGAATCGGCAGAAGTACGTGGAGAGGATGACAGTAGGGGCCCACCATGTCAGCGTATGGAAAAATAAATGCTTCCTCCTAGTGTTTTCCTGACATCTGGGACCCATGACACTGTGAGCGTATATAGTCAATAGACAAGAGAACAACACAAGATCGGCTGACACCTGGGACGTAGCTGCTCGAGCAGTATTTTTTGTTATTGTTGAGACGGAGCAGGGTTTGAACTGGGCAGTGGCCCGTCTAGCCCAGGCTTATATTTTATGTTCACCATGTGACCAGCCCAGCTATTTTTCCTTTGTGGAAATGAACCCAGTTTTTTTCTGAAGAATACCCAATCCAGGCCTATTTATTTTTCTACGCCCTGATGTGCTGCAACTCTTTCAAGACGCCTGCAAATCTTGAAAGTAATATGAAATTGGTTGTAAATATAAAAATAGATGACAAATTGGCAATTACTTTATAATTTCTGAATTTTTTCACATTTTCAGATTCCTATTTCACTGGGCATTAACCTAATTTATATATATGTTCAAAGTACTTTAAATCTGGGTCGACATTTCGGTATTAAAAATAGTTTGGAACCCACAGAAATATGCGAAATTGGCTCTGGCCAACCAAAAAAACGGACTGCAATAAATTGCATAAGAAGTCGCAATGAGCTATATATAAATTATTAAAAAAAGAGGGAATGGTCTGACTTATGGGCCTATTAAGTTGACGCGTATGCAAGATTTTTTTAGTTATTATATACGTCAACAAACGATTCTAGCAGACGTAACCGTTGGATGTCAATCCAACAGCGGTCGTGTTTCTTTAATCTCTGATCTTCTTGCTCCAGCCGCCAAATCCAGCGCCGGCAGGACCGCCTGCTCCCGCCTCCCATGCAGGCCTCACCGCCCCCTACTACTCCCACCGCTGGCCAGGGCATCCCTCTACTCACCCACACCCGCTGTTATTCTGCGGCGACGGCAGCCTCACACCGCAGCCAAACCAGTGAACCCTCGTACTCCTCTCCGCGTGGGCATCCACTGCCGCGTCTTCCCCGGCTCCGCGTCGTCCCCTTCCTAGGCCTCACCGTCGTCCACCGCCCTGGTGCTCTCGGCGCGGCGTGGTCAATGTGGTCAAGGAACGACTTCCATCGGAAGAGTACTGTCATGGAGAGGCTAACAACTGGGTCCACGGCAGCCCCAAGAAAGTGCCTCCTTATTATGCAAAAAATAATTATTCCTCCACCTGACAGCAGGGACCCATCAGACGGGCCACCGTATTTGGCGAAAAAACATTTCCCCCCGACTGCTGGGACCCACCGGATGGGCCACCGTATTTCGCCAAAAAAACGTTCCCCCCGCTGTCAGCTCAGACCCACCGGAAGTGCCTCCTTATTACGCACAAAAAAATGAATACTCCCCCTGCTGGTTGGGACCCACCTTGGTGGGAGGCTGACTTTTGGGCCTACTAAGTTGACGGGGACGGAGTGCTTTGTCAACTTAGTCAATATGAACGATTCTAGCTCCAGTGACCGTACGATGTCCATCCAACGGCCGTAGTGCTTCTTCAACCCCTGGTCTTCCTGCTCCAGCCGCCCAAAGCAGCGCCGGTCGTGCCGCATGCTCCTTCCTCCCGTGGCCGGCTGTGCTGCCGCAGAGGCCTCACCGCCCCCTACTATTCCCACCGCTGGCCAGGCCATCCCTCTACTCACCCACACCCCATGTTATTCTGCGGCGACGGCAGCCTCACACCGCAGCGAACCAGTGAACCCTCGTACTCCTCTACGCGTGGGCATCCACTGCCGCGTCTTCCCCGGCTCCGCGTCGTCCCCTTCCTAAGCTTCGTCGTCGTCCACCGCCCTGGTGCTCTCGGCGCGGTGTGGTCAATGTGGTCAACGAACGGCTTCCATCGGACGTGGACTGTACGTGGAGAGGCTGACAGCTGGGTCCACGGCCGCAGCAAGGAAGTGCCTGCTTATTACGCGCTTGTAACATACCAAATTTCCAATTTGGAATGTTATACATTAGATCATCATTGCATAGCATATTTTATTGCATTTTGGCAAATCCTCGAAATCCTAAGCAACTCAAGGACCCTCGGAGAGACTTGGGGATTTTCCCGGTTTTCATATTTGATTTTTATCAAATAATAAAACGAGGATTTTTGGTTATAATTATTTTTCTCTCCGAAAAAATATTTCATATTAAAATAAATGAGAGGAGAAAATATGACTTCTCCAAAATAATTGAAATATTGGAGGAAAAATATTAAAATGAAATATTTGTTTTTATTCGGATTTTCTTTGCAATTTTAATCGCATTAGAAAAATTGCACGTTTTCAAAACTGCATTTTTGGGCTAAGAAAATGTTCATCTCGTTCTAATTATTTTAATTAGACAGCGAAAATTTGTTTTGGCATTTTTGGATTTTTATTTATTTTTCTACAATTTTTTAGGTTCGGCGAAATTATTTAAAAAAAAAGTCGCGAGCGCGCCGACTGGGCCGAAGCCCAGCCGACGGCCCAGCACCCCCGCGCGGCCCAGCCCAGCCCCAGCGCCCCGTCTCCCTCCCGAGCACGGCAGCGCCGCCGCCCGGGTCCCGCACGACCCCGCCGCCCGCCGCCTTGCCCCCTTCCCCACGGCACCCCCTCCCCCTCATATATACTCCCCCAGCCCCGCCGCCCTCACCTCACCCCGTCCCCGCCCCGACCCGAAGCCGCCGCCGCCGAGAGGAGCGCCGGAGCCAAAGCCCGACGCCGCCGCCGGAGCTCCCGAACGCCGCCGCCCGCCGCCCCGTTCGTCGCCCTTCGCCTACCCGACGACGCCCGCACCCCCCCCCCCCCGCCCCTCGCCGCACCCCGGAGACCCCGCCGGAGCCCCGCCGGAGTACCTCGCCAAGGTAACCGCAGCCACCGCCGCCGTGCCGGTTATTTTAAAAAAACCGTTCGGTTTTTTTTCGAACCCTAGATTTTTTTAAATAGATCGGTTTATTTTTTTGGTTTAGTTAGTTAGTGAACGTTCACCGATCCGTTCGTTTTAATGAACGTGTTCGCTAGTTTGTCGCAGTTAATGAACGTCCGTTCGTTTATCTGTCCGTCAGTTTTCTTTTTCGTCGGATTTTCCGCGATTATTCCAGATCGCGATTTCTGATCAGATTTTCGTTCTGGTTTATCTTTTAGCTCGTTTATCGGAATCAGACGATTCAAGCGCCTAGAGTTTCGTCTCGAAATTCTCTTTCCGTTTAACCTATTCAAACAAGTTTTTGCTACTGTAAAATTTGACCTAGATTCAGATTAGTAAACGAAGCTTCTTTCTTTCGTCGCTTGACTTTCGTTGCTTCGTTCGATTTGTTTCTTTTTGCAAACCGGAGTTCTTAAGTTGAACTTTCTGGTTAGATATTTTATTTGAGTTTTACCTGTGCATTTGATGAGTGCTTATTGTATGCTTGTTTGTTTGCGATAGAGTACCCGGAGTGCGCCGCTTGCTACTTCGAATCTCTAGGTTTCACGGATCATGAGCAAGGCAAGTAACACTTTGATCATACCTCTTTTACTACCCAGTTTTATTGCATTAGACCAATCCTCACACATTGCATGATTAGGATCTAATTAAATTGTGGGTATTGGGAAGTAGTTGAGGTAGTACCTATTACCTGTTTACTATCAAACCCTTGGGAGTTACTTCTACGTTTGCTCATATTACTATGCTATGCTAGTAGACGTGGATTGGGTTTGAGTGCTACCATGACAGATGTGAGATTGTTAATTAATGGTTAACCTTAAGGCGGCAACTAAAACTCACATCTGGGTGGATTGAGGTACCTGGGTATTCCAGGATTGCCTGTTTTATTTTGGACCGCCACCCAGGTTCAAAGGGATCATGAGATTATTCATGCTAGAAACTTCCGTGTGCAGCCGCAAGCTATTATGGGCTCTAGCATAGTTGATTAAGTTGTGTGAACTCTTACAGTGGTAGACTAGCAGATGTAGGGGATGTAGGTTGGTACGGTCTATCACATCGTAAGGTGCAAACACTTCTGAAAGACTGTGTCTCGGTCATCCGTTTCTCAAACACCATGAAGTGCGAGAATCCCAACGGAGGAGATCGAGTCTTGTGGGGAAAAGTGCACAAACCTCTGCAGAGTGTATAAACTAATCATGGTTAGCCGTGTCCCCGGTTATGGACATCTTGAGTATCTAGTACTTGGATTATCATGTGAATCTCATCATGTTACTTTAATTAATTTTTGTTGGGTTAATGATGATACTTAATTGGGATTGAGGATGCTGTCAACCATTCTCAATGTTTAACAACCACCATGATAGTTAAATAAAATTTATTCCTTTGCAGTAGGGAAAAATTGGCTTTTTGCAAAACTGTAACCATAGAGCCTTCTACCAGCCATATATGCATGTAGTATAGCTTTCTTATGTTCATTACTCTCTATTTGTTACATTGCCAGCATATTCCATGTGCTGACCCGTTTTTGGGCTGCAACGTTTCATGTTGCAGACTTTTCAGACGACGAGTAAGGTGCCTTAGGTCGTGGTCTTATACTCGGTGATGCCGTTGGAGTTGATGGACTCACTTATCTTCCAAGTCTTCCGCTGTTATCGTATTAGATGGCCTTAATAAGCCATATTTATCATACTTATTTCTCTCTTGAGATACTCGATGTAATAAGTGTGTGATTGCTACTTTGTTATAAATCCTCCATTTGTACTGTGCGTGTCAGCATTACTGATCCAGGGATAACACTGGTGCATAGCAGCACAGACTGTTTGAGGTCTGGTCGCTACAAAGGTGGTATCAGAGCCAGGTTGACTGTAGGACACGACCACTAAGCTTAAACCCTAGAACACTACTCTCTTCTCATTTCTGACTCCTCTCCACTTTCTACTCTTTTAGGAATGGCGGATGCAAGGAACAAGTTCATGCAACCGGATGAAGATACACCTTTTGGACGACACTTGAAGGAAGTCACTAAGTACCTGAACATCGGAATACCAAGCTTCACCGGGACCTACAACACCACACTACCAGAAGAGGAGCGCTGGAAGATTCAAGTTCAAGTTCCAGGAAGGACGTTTACGCCAGTCACTGAGCCTATAGAGTTTTCCTTTGATGCACCAACCTGGAGTTTAGGGAAGAGCATGGCAGCCCACATCTCTATGGCACGCATTGGAGAAGTCTACCACAGGGAGCTTAAGGATACTATTTATCAGATTTGTGGACGCCGAGATGAGCAATGGGAGATGATCAGCACCAAGAAGGATGGATCAATTGCAGCTTTCATCCAGGAGCAAAACCAACACATTCGTCGCCAGGAGAACCAGATGTGCGCAGACATGATAGATCTGAAGAAGGCATTGACCAAGATCACGGAGTTGGAGGAAGAACTCAAGGCTACACGCGAGGATTATATGGAGGAAATCGTCGCACTAGTGAGGAAGAATGACGACCTGATAAAGAAGATCGGGGTATTCATGGGAGACCCAGCACCAGGAGGAGAAGATGATGATTGCACTTGCCCGGATAACTATATCATCATTGACGACACCGACTCGGACCCCAGTGAAGATGAATTTGTTGATGAAGCTGGAGCAGATATCATGGAGTCTTCGACCGATCAAAATTTCTAGTAGACCACCATAATCAGTAGTAGTATTCCCCCATGTATATAGTATAGTCCGAGCACTTTGTAAGGATAGTTAGATCGATTGTATGCCTTGTTTGATTTGATTGAGTGATATTGATTGTGTTTGTCTCATGAGCATATGGGTAGTGTTTTCTCTCTAGACCTCATTCTATTCTAAATTCTCATCTTTTCTAAACCTATCAGATGCCTCCGAGACGCGACACCGGATTTGTTTTCCCACCGGAGATCACTCAGTTGATTCAGCAGCAGAATGCCCTAATGCAAGTGTTAGTACAGAACCAAGGCAACAACAACAACCCACCACCACCACCTGTTGATCACTTAGCCCGTTTCTTGAGGCTAAATCCGCCGGTGTTTTCCAGCAGCACCGAGCCGATTGTTGCAGATGATTGGCTCCGCAAAGTTGGAAGGGAGTTGACCACTATAGGATGCACAGATGCGGAGAGAGTGCGTTTTGCCGCACATCAGCTTGATGGACCCGCAGCATCATGGTGGGAGAATTACACAACCACACACCCTATTAACACTGTCACATGGGACCAGTTTCAGCAAGCTTTTCCGTACTGCCCATGTTTCAGCAGGAGCTATGGCTATGAAAAAGCGTGAGTTTCGCAACCTACGCCAAGGAGGACGCACCGTAGGCCAGTATGTGGAGGACTTTAGTAAGTTAGCATGTTATGCTCCAGATGACGTTGCTACAGATGCAGCCAAGCAGGAGAAGTTTCTCGAAGGACTGAATGATGAGCTGAGCATGCAGTTGATGGTAGCAACCTTCAACAACTACCAGGAGTTGGTAGATAGAGCTCTCATGATTGAAGGGAAGCAACAGCAGATTGAAAACCGTAAGAGGAAGTATGGACAAGGGAAGTACAATTCTGGAGCTCAGCAGAAGCCACGTTTTACCCCGAAATCGGGAGGACAGCTTCAGCATACCCATGGAGGAGGTTCGCACAACCATAATGGCCCCAAGAATGGTAATGGGAATGGAGGAAGCAACGGCCAGAACCGTACCAACCCTTCAACCCCAGCTAAGAGAGACCTGAGCCAAGTCACTTGCTTTAAGTGCCAGAAGACTGGACATTATGCCAATGAATGTCCTGAAGCCCAGAATGGAAATGGCAATGGAAGCTCTGGGAAGAAGCCGAACCCTTTCAACAAAGGACATGTGAACCATGTTAGCATGGAGGAGGTAGAAGCTCAGCCAGATGCAGTAATAGGTAAGTTTTTGGTTAAGTCATTTACTACACTCGTTCTTTTTTATACTGGTGCATCGCATTCATACATATCAAGGGAATTTGTGGATAAGTATAAACTGCCAACCCAAGCCCTTAGGTCACCCATGTTAGTAACCTCGCCAGGAGCAGAGTATATGGCTAGTTTATGGTGTGATCGGTTACCATTAAGGATTGGTAACTACGTGTTTCCCTCGAACCTAATAGTATTGGAATCGCAAGGATTGGATGTGATATTAGGCATGGATTGGTTATCGAAGTATGGAGGGAACATTGAGTGCGCCAGTAAGTCGATTTTGCTTACCACCCCAGAAGGAAGAAGGATTAAGTATGTATCCCGGCATATACCGAAGAGGACTCGGGTGAATTCCTTATCAGGAGTTGTACAGGAGGAAGTACCAGTGGTGAAGGATTACCCGGATGTATTTCCAGAAGAGTTGCCAGGCATGCCACCGGATAGAGACATTGAATTTTTTTTATTGAGCTTTTGCCAGGCACAGGGCCAATATCTAAGAGACCGTACAGAATGCCCGCAAAAGATTTGGAGGAGATTAAGAAGCAGATTAAGGAGTTACTGGATAAAGGCTATATTCGCCCAAGTTCGTCACCTTGGGGATCACCCGTACTTCTAGTGGAGAAGAAAGATGGATCGTTGAGGATGGTTGTTGATTATCGTGGATTGAATGAAGTGACCATCAAAAATAAGTACCCACTGCCGATGATCAATGATCTGTTTGAACGATTACAAGGAGCTAAGGTATTTTCCAAGATCGATCTATGATCAGGATACCATCAGTTGAAGATTCGAGAGCAGGATATACCTAAGACGGCTTTTACCACCAGGTATGGGCTATATGAGTATACCGTTATGTCATTTGGTCTGACAAACGCACCTGCCTATTTCATGAACCTGACGAACAAAGTGTTTATGGAGTTTTTGGATAAGTTCGTCGTAGTGTTCATTGATGACATTTTGGTCTACTCAAAGAACGAAGAGGAGCATAAGGAACATTTGCATTTGGTACTTGAGAAGCTCAGAGAACATCAGTTATACGCCAAGTTCAGCAAATGTGAGTTTTGGTTGAAGGAAGTTGGATTCCTCGGACATGTTATATCCGGAGAAGGAATAGCAGTAGACCCCGCCAAAGTCGACACTGTGACAAACTGGGAATCACCCACATCAGTTGGAGAGATCCGGAGTTTTCTTGGACTCGCAGGATACTACCGGTGGTTCATTGAGAATTTCTCGAGGATTGCTAAGCCCATGACAGAGCTGTTAAAGAAGGACACCAAATTCAATTGGACTGAGGAATGTGAAGCTGGTTTCCAAGAGTTGAAGAAACGTTTGGTTACATCACCAGTGTTGATTCTGCCAGATCAACGCAAGGATTATGAAGTATATTGCGACGCTTCACGTCGAGGACTTGGAGCAGTACTAATGCAGGAGGGAAGAGTTGTTTCATATGCTTCACGACAACTTAAACCCCATGAGAAGAATTATGCCACCCATGATTTGGAGTTAGCAGCCGTAGTACATGCGTTGAAGACATGGAGACATTTTCTCATCGGAAATCACTATGAGGTGTACACGGATCACAAGAGTTTGAAGTACATTTTCACGCAGAAGGAGTTGAATCTCAGGCAAAGGAGATGGTTGGAGCTCATTAAGGATTATGATATGAGATTGCATTATCACCCAGGGAAGGCTAACGTAGTAGCTGATGCGTTGAGCCGCAAGAGCCATGTTAACACCCACATGACCGGAGAGTTACCGAAATTATTAGCCGAGGATCTTCGCGAGCTATGTTTGGAAATAGTTCCGAGAGGCTATGTTGCAGCATTGGAGATACAGTCTACTCTGATGGATAAGATCAGAGAAGCTCAGAAGACAGACAAGGAGATTGCCGGAATAAAGGAAAGGATGAGTAAAGGAAAAGTCAAGGGATTTCGTGAGGATGAGTACGATACCTTATTGTTTGAGGACCGCGTTTATGTGCCCAATGATCCGGAGATCAGGAAGTTGATCTTGCAAGAGCCCCATGATTCACCGTATTCGACTCACCCAGGAAATACCAAGATGTATTTGGATTTGAAGGATACTTTCTGGTGGAACGGAATGAAGAAGGATATTGCGGAGTATGTAGCAGTTTGTGATGTATGTCAGAGAGTGAAGGCAGAGCATCAGAAGCCAGCAGGATTGCTACAGCCATTGCCGATACCCGAATGGAAATGGAATAAACTAGGCATGGATTTTATCACGGGATTGCCCAGGACTCGTTCAGGCTATGACTCAATATGGGTTGTAGTCGATCGTTTGACGAAAGTAGCTCATTTCATCCCAGTGAAGACCACTTACACCAGTGCTAAGTTGGCAAAGATATACAGACTAGGATCGTATGTCTGCATGGAGTTCCGAGGACCATTGTATCAGATAGAGGAACCCAGTTTACTTCGAAGTTTTGGAATCAGTTACATGAAACTTTGGGTACCAGGCTAGAGTTCAGTACAGCCTTTCACCCATAGACAGACGGACAGACCGAGAGAGTCAATCAGATTTTGGAAGATATGCTAAGAGCTTGTGCGCTAGATTATGGATCTAGTTGGGACGACAATTTGCCGTATGCAGAGTTTTCTTACAATAACAGTTATCAAACCAGTTTGAAGATGGCCCCTTTCGAAGCTTTATACGGAAGGAGGGTTATAACACCATTGTTATGGGACGAAGTTGGAGACCGCCAGTTGTTTGGACCAGACTTGATTAAGGAATCGGAACAGAAAGTGAAGTTGATTCGCGATAGGCTCAAGGTAGCCCAGTCCAGGCAGAAGAGTTATGCGGATTCTAAACGCAAGGAGACAGTTTACGAAGTTGGAGACAGAGTTTACCTATGAGTATCACCACTTCGAGGAGTGAAGCGCTTTGGAGTTAAAGGAAAGTTAGCGCCACGTTTTGTAGGACCATACAAAGTTTTGGAGCGTATGGGAGAAGTTGCTTGCAAGCTGGAATTGCCTGAAGGATTGTCAGGAGTTCACGATGTATTTCACGTTTCCCAGTTAAAGAAGTGCCACGCAGATATGGCTGATATACCACTGAGAGATACGGTGCCATTGGAAGCGATTCAGTTGGATAGTGACTTGACCTATGAGGAGAAACCAGTTAAGATTCTTGAGTATGCCAGCCAAGTCACCCGCAGCAAGGTTATCAAGTTTTGCAAAGTTCAGTGGAGTCACCATACCGAGGACGAAGCCACCAGGGAGCGAGAGGAAGATCTACGGAAGAACCACTCTCACCTATTTTCTAGCCAACCTGAATCTCGAGGGCGAGATTCATCTTAAGGGGGTAGGTTTGTAACATCCCAAATTTCCAATTTGGAATGTTATACATTAGATCATCATTGCATAGCATATTTTATTGCATTTTGGCAAATCCTCGAAATCCTAAGCAACTCAAGGACCCTCGGAGAGAGTTGGGGATTTTCCCGGTTTTCATATTTAATTTTTATCAAGTAATAAAACGAGGATTTTTTGTTTTAATTATTTCTCTCTCTGAAAAAATATTTCTTCTTAAAATATATGAGAGGAGAAAATATGACTTCTCCAAAATAATTGAAATATTGGAGGAAAAATATTAAAATCAAATATTTGTTTTTATTCGGATTTTATTTGCAATTTTAGTTGCATTAGAAAAATTGCACGTTTTCAAAACTGCATTTTTGGGCCAAGAAAATGTTCATCTCGTTCTAATTATTTCAATTAGACGGTGAAAATTTGTTTTGGCATTTTTGGATTTTTATTTATTTTTCTACGATTGTTTTAGGTTCGGCGAAATTATTTAAAAAAAAGTCGCGAGCGCGCCGACTGGGCCGAAGCCCAGCCGACGGCCCAGCTCCCCGCGCGGCCCAGCCCAGCCCCAGCGCCTCGTCTCCCTCCCGAGCACGGCAGCGCCGCCGCCCGAGTCCCGCACGACCCCGCCGCCCGCCGCCTTGCCCCCTTCCCCACGGCACCCCCTTCCCCTCATATATACTCCCCCAGCCCCGCCGCCCTCACCTCACCCCGTCCCCGCCCCGACCCGAAGCCGCCGCCGCCGAGAGGAGCGCCGGAGCCGAAGCCCGACGCCGCCGCCCGCCGCCCCGTTCGTCGCCCCTCGCCTCCCCGACGACACCCGCACCCCGCCGCCCCTCGCCGCACCCCGGAGACCCCACCGGAGTACCTCGCCGAGGTAACCGCAGCCGCCGCCGCCGTGCCGGTTATTTTTAAAAAAAAACCGTTCGGTTTTTTTCTTCCGAACCTAGATTTTTTTAAATAGACCGGTTTATTTTTTTTGGTTTAGTTAGTTCGTGAACGTTCACCGATCCGTTCGTTTTAACGAACGTGTTCGCTGGTTTGTCGTAGTTAACGAACGTCCGTTCGTTTATCTGTTCGTCAGTTTTCTTTTTCGTCGGATTTTCCGTGATTATTCCAGATCGCGATTTCTGATCAGATTTTCGTTCTGGTTTATCTTTTAGCTCGTTTATCGGAATCAGGCGATTCAAGCACCTAGAGTTTCGTCTCGAAATTCTCTTTCCGTTTAACCTATTCAAACAAGTTTTTGCTACTATAAAATTTGACCTAGATTCAGATTAGTAAACGAAGCTTGTTTCTTTCGTCGCTTGACTTTCGTTGCTTTGTTCGATTTGTTTCTTTTTGCAAACCGGAGTTCTTAAGTTGAACTTTCTGGTTAGATATTTTATTTGAGTTTTACCTGTGCATTTGATGAGTGCTTATTGTATGCTTGTTTGTTTGCGATAGAGTACCAGTGCGCCGCTTGCTACTTCGAATCTCTAGGTTTCACGGATCATCAGCAAGGCAAGTAACACTTTGATCATACCTCTTTTACTACCCAGTTTTATTGCATTAGACCAATCCTCACACATTGCATGATTAGGATCTAATTAAATTGTGGGTATTGGGAAGTAGTTGAGGTAGTACCTATTACCTGTTTACTATCAAACCCTTGGGAGTTACTTCTACGTTTGCTCATATTACTATGCTATGCTAGTAGACGTGGATTGGGTTTGAGTGCTACCATGACAGATGTGAGATTGTTAATTAATGGTTAACCTTAAGGCGGCAACTAAAACTCACATCTGGGTGGATTGAGGTACCTGGGTATTCCAGGATTGCCTGTTTTATTTTGGACCGCCACCCAGGTTCAAAGGGATCATGAGATTATTCATGCTAGAAACTTCCGTGTGCAGCCGCAAGCTATTATGGGCTCTAGCATAGTTGATTAAGTTGTGTGAACTCTTACAGTGGTAGACTAGCAGATGTAGGGGATGTAGGTTGGTACGGTCTATCACATCGTAAGGTGCAAACACTTCTGAAAGACTGTGTCTCGGTCATCCGTTTCTCAAACACCATGAAGTGCGAGAATCCCAACGGAGGAGATCGAGTCTTGTGGGGAAAAGTGCACAAACCTCTGCAGAGTGTATAAACTAATCATGGTTAGCCGTGCCCCCGGTTATGGACATCTTGAGTATCTAGTACTTGGATTATCATGTGAATCTCATCATGTTACTTTAATTAATTTTTGTTGGGTTAATGATGATACTTAATTGGGATTGAGGATGCTGTCAACCATTCTCAATGTTTAACAACCACCATGATAGTTAAATAAAATTTATTCCTTTGCAGTAGGGAAAAATTGGCTTTTTGCAAAACGGTAACCATACAGCCTTCTACCAGCCATATATGCATGTAGTATAGCTTTCTTATGTTCATTACTCTCTATTTGTTACATTGCCAGCATATTCCATGTGCTGACCCGTTTTTGGGCTGCAACGTTTCATGTTGCAGACTTTTCAGACGACGAGTAAGGTGCCTTAGGTCGTGGTCTTATACTCAGTGATGCCGTTGGAGTTGATGGACTCACTTATCTTCCAAGTCTTCCGCTGTTATCGTATTAGATGGCCTTAAGCCATATTTATCATACTTATTTCTCTCTTGAGATACTCGATGTAATAAGTGTGTGATTGCTACTCTGTTATAAATCCTCCATTTGTACTATGCGTGTCAGCATTACTGATCCAGGGATGACACTGGTGCACAGCAGCACAGACTGTTTGAGGTCTGGTCGCTACAGCGCAAAATAATTATTCCTCCACCTGACAGCGGGGGCCCACCAGACGGGCCACCATATTTCGTGATAAAAACGTTCCCCCCTGACTGCTGGGACCCACCAGCTACATCTTCGCACGCAAGAAAGTGCGTCCGGGCAAAAAAACGATTCGCCCCCCTGACTGATGGGACCCACCAGCTACATCTTCGCACGCAAGGAAGTGCCTGACAGTTGGGACCCACCTGGTCAAAGCGTACGTAGCGTTTTCATTCTGGTCGCGAACGTGTACGTACATACTGGTCGATGTAGAGGCGCGCACATAGCATGTACACGTACGTACAGGAGCCAGGGTGCAAGAAAGTAAATACGGCCACGTACGTACATACGGGCGGGGTCTCAAACGCCTACTCGCGTGTACGTACGGCCAGGGCTCGTGTACATGGCTGGGTCGGAACGAAGAAACAGTGTCGTCGTCGTGTTCATGGGGAGCCAACCGGCTGGGTCGGAACGGAATGCGTCATCGTGTTCATCGGGAGGGCTTGGACAGAACAGCCGATGGAAACGAGGCCTGGCATACCGCAGATGGAGGAAACGGCCTTGTGTTCGACCGACCACGTTCGAAACGGGATCCTGTTCATCGGGAGGGGTCTGGCGTACCGCAAAATGGAGGAAACGGACCTGCTACGGTCGAAACGGGGGTCCTGTTGATCGGGAAGGGTGTAGCGTACCGCAAAACGGAGGAAACAGACTTGTGTTGGAGCACTACGGTCGAAACAGGGGTCCTGTTCATCGGGAGGGTGTGGCGTACCGCAAAACGGGACTCCACGGGATACTGTTCATCTCCACCGTCGACCCCCTCCAGCCTCCACGGGCTACTGTTCATCCACCGTCGACCTCCTCCAGCCTCCACCTACGACTGTTCATCCACGGGCTCCTGTTCATCCAGCCTCCACCGCGCGCTACTCCACCGGCTACTGTTCAACCAGCCCTCTCCACGGGCTCCTGTTCAACCACCCCTCCATGGGGTACTGTTCATCCAGCCCTCCACCGTCTATTGTTCATCCTGCCCTCCACGGGGTGGTCCTGTTCATCCAGCCCTCCACGGGGTCTTGTTCATCCAGCCCCAACTGGCTCGATCGATCGGGGTCCTGTTCATCCAGAGGCAACACCACGGGGTCCTGTTCATCCACCCGACCGGGAACTGTTCATCCAGAGGCAGCATCGATCGGCTTCAGTTAGCAGTAGTAGCGAAGAAATCGCTCGACCGGGTTCAGTTAACAGCCATCGATCGATCGCTCGGGTTCAGTAACGCGTAGCCTGCAGTGCAATCGCTCGGGTTCAGTTAGAGCCCAACGCCTCACACCCACGCGTGTGCGTGTACGAGAGAAACGTGCATCGCTCGGCCCCGACCACCCACCGTAACCGGGAACACCCTGATATTTTCCTCGCCCTCGCTTCTACCACGGTTTTTTCCGTCATGGACGGCCCAAAGAATGTCATGCAGCTGCGTCTCCGACCCGCCCAGGACGAAAAGCCCATTTTCTGTCATGATTTTTTGTCATAGAAGTAGGACCCCACCACATCTATGATGATACCGTGTTTCGTCACAATTATTGTCATAGAAGTTTCATAAATATGACAGAAAAAATTTCGTTCGGCCCAAAATGTCACGGATGTGTCTTTTTTTGTAGTGGGAGTAGATAGATTACTATCAAGATCGAGGTGCCACCCTACTCCTTCGGTGTCGGGTAGTGTGTGTGTGTGTGTGTGTGTGTGTGTGTGTGTTTGAGAGAGAAGCCAGTCGATAGATTAGTATCAAGATCGAGGCGTCACCCTACTCCTTCGGTGTCGGGAAGTGTGTGTGTGTGCGGGTGGGGGGTGGGGGGCAGTGACACTTACATATCTCTACTCTTATAAAAAAACAGAGTTGGTTATGATGGTGTTCCTGCCATCCTGCAATATAGGCCATCCGATTTATATCTGACGAATAGGAAGGAAACTATGACAATTTTGCAACAAGATACCCACACCCCTCTCCACATTTGCAAATAGGGCATTCCCTCGTTCATCCTTTTCTCCCACAAGATAAACTACTCATACAAATGCATCTTGATGTTCTGTGCAACGCATGGGCATCTTGCTAGTAGGGAGAAGGAGTTTGTGTGACACATATCTATATTAAGGGATAGGTAGGTTGCATGTGTGCGAGGCATACTTAAATCATCACGGAGATAAACAAACGGTGTGCATGCAAGTGCCGGAAAAATGAAGCGATAAACAATGTCTACGCGCACGAGCGCGCGCGAGCACACGCGTGTGTGTGTGAGAGAGAGAGAGAGAGAGGGAGAGAGAGCGAAATCTCAAAACAAAAGGTGCTCTGCTGGAATCCCATTGTATGTATTCATATGGTTCCGGAACTCGAGTTAACCTTAGGCATATGTGTGAGAGACATAATTATACTTTGAGGCATTAGTGGCTGTGGGTGGGCGGAATTAAAGGGGTGAGCGTGTTCGAGAGAGAGAGAGCGTGTGTGTGTGTTTGTGTGTGAGAAACTTGTAGGACAGGGTAGAAAGACGAATTCTAACCTTGACGGAGGGAGAGAAATACATGAAGTGCGCGTGTGTGATTCCGATGCCCACGGGGAAATGAGATATGTATGCGTGTGAGAGAGATTGCACAATTCATTCACGTATCACTATCTAGCGATCGTGGGCGTGCATCGCTTGAACATAAATCAATATCTACTTCGTATCGTGGCCAAAGGCACAATATCGATTCAACGCTATAAAGATTGGACACTCACATATCACATTTTTTTCTATCTAAATAAACCTTTTCAATTGTGCATGCCAAAGTTACAGTGATGTTTCTTCAAACAACCAATGTAGCTATCATGTACATGCACTATTGTTACTCTTGCATTCAAATTCATTAGTCTTGGATGATTTAAGGTTCTATTATGAAGTAATATATGTAATATTCATATATGAATTCAACGGGAACGCAATTTATGAAATGGAGGCTATGTAATCATATGAGGTAACACTTTTAAATAGCGGACTACAATATCCATTTCTTTTGTGGGACTACAATATCCATTTCTTTTTGTGCGCCTCTACATTAACATGTCAATGCGTTATGTTTAAAGTAAATAACCAATGGCACTAAATTATCTATTTACACGATAAATACATAGGTTGAGCGTTTGATCCCTTTTTTGTGAACGCGCCTCTACACCCGTACGATTGGCCACGCCCGTGTGAACGTCCAAGTTATCGGCGCATCATCCCGGGTTATTGTCTTTTTTCTGGGGTGGACTTCACACCAGTTATTAACTGCTGACGTGTGCCCTGTGTACACAGTCTCGCATGACCTTCCCACTAGCACAATCCCAAATTAGTTGAAACTGGATACGAATGATCCCGCGGGCGGCAAAATCTCCCGCCTCCTTCTAAAATTTCCGCCCACCTAGTCTTTAGCATGCGAAATTCCCCTTTTGTCCTTGGTGCACAGAGAACAACAGTTACAATACCGCCCTCATCTACATAATAGGTCGGGGCTGCTTTGGTAACTTTCGGTTCCCCCCACCACACGGCACCCCCATTTCGTCTCCCCTCCCGCAAAAACGAATAACTCCAGAGCACCAGAGCACCTTACATCACGCCGTCCGTACTTCATCGGCCTTTCTACCCCTCCCCTCTCGAAACCCTAGACTGCTCATCCACCGGCGTACCAGAGCCCATTCACTGCCAGCAGCGTCCACCTCGCCAGATCTGCTTCTGCAGCCGCATCTACCCCTCCCACCTCCACTAGAAACAAGTAGACTACTCATCCACCACTGTACCACAGCCCATTCAGTGCCGGCCTTGTCCATGGCGCCGAATCTGCTTCGCCGGTACTCTCGTCAACCACAGCACATCTGCAGCGGTTCATTCGTACTCCCCACCGGAGACGCTTCGTCCACACCCCCCGGAGCCGCCCCACTGAGGCCCCCGTCGATGGCCTCTGCTCCTCTTCGCCGACACGTTCCTCAACACTACCGGAGCCGCTTTGCCAACACCATCCTCAACCCTACCGGAGTAGCTTCGCCCGTACCATTCTCAACCCTACATGGGCTGCTTTGCCAACTCACAAGTCCACGGCCACAGATCCGCTTCGTCGCAACCTCATCCAACCTACCGGAGCAGATTCTGACGCCCCGTCCACGGCCGCAGATCCGCATCGTCGACACCATCCTTAACCCAACCACCGGAGCAGCTTCACCGACGCCCTCGTCCACGGCCACAGATCCACTTCGCCCACACCGTAGTCCACCCTACCAGAGCCGCTCCACAAACACCCTACTCGACGGTTCTAGATCTCCTTACCGGACCATGACAGCCAGCGCATCGTCATCACCCTTGATGTTTCTAACCTAATTCCCACCATCTGGCAAGATGCCAAGCACCCGCCACGGCCTAGGTACTTCACCTTTAAACCCGTCCAGCATCACCTGCCCGATGTACTTCAAATATACTAACATGTCGTTGTTACCTGTTATGCAGCTAGCAAAAACTACAAGGACGATGTTTCTTCTGGATCTAACAGCTTGGCCAACCAAGATCCTGGACTGAGGCATTGCTATGATCTTGTAAGTGCGTCTCTCTCTGTTGTATTGTTGTGTGCCTGCCAGCGTGCTTTGCTAGGATTTTCGACCTGTAATCCCTTTGTGCAGACAATGATTTCTACTACTGGCTGCTAAATTAGATATGTAGATGTCATACATGATACTACCTTATACCTCCGTTCCTAAATATAAGTCTTTCTAGAGATTCCACTATAGGCTAAATACGGAGCAAAATGAGTGAATCTATACTTGAAAATGCATCTATATACATCTGTATGTGGTCCATACTAGAATCTCTACAAAGACATATATTTAGGAATAGAGGTAGTAAATTACACAAAATCGTAGGTGGCATGTAGGAATTCTAGTGCACTACATTAGGCTCCCTTAGAGTGCATGCTAGTCCAGCACACAGAGTCATGGCTAGTTTATGCTACGCACACAATCGTTAATTGGTGGTTTAAATATGCGCAAGGGATATGCAATGTATTATCATGTAGAGATGTCTGAAATTAGTCGTGTCAACTTGCAGATAGGGTTAGACAACGAAAAAGTACAATATGTATGTGGCAATTTCATGGAACATCGCAAAAAAAAGGAGAGGCAGCGGTGAGCCTATACAGTGTGCTATGGTAGGTCACTCCTCCATTGCAATCATCGTGACATGTTATTTGTATGTCAGTTCTATTGGCCAAGTTTCTTAGGGACAATTATTACAAGTTATCCTAAGAAAATAAGCACATGTGAATATAAGCTCAAGGTAATAAGCCAACCAGTTCTTTTCATTGCCTTCCTTTTCAGCTTATCTTTGGTATGCTTAGTAAAAAGTCTAGATTGCATTATATTTTGTCGTTTTTCTGACCATATGAAAATTAATTTGACTTGCAAACATCACAAATTGGACCCACTGCAGTAATTAATATGATAGGAAAACAGACCATCACTATTTGTTCAAAATGCAAATACAAAGATACCATCTATTTGGCACAATCTACTTTGGTCAATGTCTTCCATAGAGATCCCATTGCCTAATTTAAACAAAGAACGCATGACCCACATTTAAATGAAGAACAATTATTTATTGAAATTTGATGGTCCAAGTGGTTGGTTATTATCATATAGCAGCACCACCTGAAAGCATCATATAGCAGCAGCAGCAGCAGCTCATAGCAACTCATCATACAACAGTAGCAGCAGTGTGCAATTCATCATATACTAGCAGCACCTCATAGCAATTCATCATATAGCAGCAGTAGGAGCAGCTCATAGCAATTCATCATATAGCAGCAGCAGAAGCAGCTCATAGCAATTCATCATATAGCAGCAGCAGGAGCAGCTTATAGCAACTCATCATATAGCAGCAGCAGCTCATAGGAATTCATCATATAGCAGCTGCAGCTCATAGCAATTCATCATATAACAGCTCATAGCAATGCATCATATAGCAGCAGCAGAAGCAGCTCCTAGCAATTCATCGTATAGTGGATCAGAATGAAAATTTGGCAAAAAATCAGAGGAGATCCTCACCTTGTTGGATGAGCTCATCCTTCAACAGCACCTCAATGCCACGGCCTGGGAGGAGGGGAGGGGGAATAAGGTGCCTTCTGCCGTAGTGTGGCATCAGCCGTAGTTGTGCGGTGCCCGCCGGAGTAGTGCGTTGGATGGACCACGGTGGAGCAACTGCTGGAGACCATGAGAATGAGGGGCGACGCCAGAGGGAGGACCATCCGGGGAGATTTGGCCCTACCCGCCAGCCATGTAGCCTAGCTGGACAGAGCATAGTCGAGGACGAGGCCAGATGGGACCAGTGGCGACGGCTCGCTGGAGGAACCCTAGCGCTGCACGCAGGGGATCGAGGTAGAGGGAAAGGGGAGAGGAGATGCAAGCGGGCAGGGCAATTGCATTTTGAGTTTAATATAGGCAGACAACAGAGTCGTTTCACTATTCCCCTTCCCTTCAATTTTTAGTGAGCTTCTACCCGAAACACCCCCCTCCAAAGCGAAATAAGTTAAGCCCAAGCCCATAACTCAAAAATGACTTCTTTACATCTTTTATGGCTTATTTTGACAATAAGCTCTGAAAAGGCGGAATAGAACTAGCCCTTAACCTGCAATTCAATTGTACGTGCAATGATGAATCACTCCTGCCTACTATAGTGTACATTTAGGCATCATCATACATGACATAACCTAATACATGTGCATTCCATTGTAGAATCTGGAATATGCAATGTTTATGTTAGATCATACGTTGCACATGATGTTTAAATGCCCCTTAAATCTGGTCAGTCAAGTGATGGTCTTTAAGCCTCCTTCTTTGCTTCTTTTCTTGATAGATCTGTTCAATTGCTTGTTTGCATCAACCAGCCATACCAGAACTGTTTGCTTTGATTACTTGCTATTCTTGACCTAACACTCTAACAGAGCTTGTCAACGATTTAAACACTAAGGGCTGCTGTAGTGGGGGCTTATCTAACTCATAGGTGACATAAAGGTTTGGCTGTACACTAAAGTAGGCTCTCCAAAAGTACCTAGAGATCCAGTTCGAAGGTATGCCTAGTTTTTACATAGTGCACACATAGTAATGCTCATTTCATTGTGTGCAAGTGCAAGAGATAAGGCGTGTTTCATTATGTGGTGTTGTTTTGTTATAATCTCATACTTTTGTGTTGTTCACAGACTGGAAAGTATGCATATTTATCTTCCAAGGAGACGAGTAACTAGTTTGTGTCACCTTGCAGAGGGGGTCCAATGAAGATAAGATTGAGGATTTCCATGTACAAGATGTGAGGAAGGAGCCTTGCAAGAGAAGTAGGAGCAGCGCTGAGCCTGTTCAACCACTTAAGGTAAGTCACTGTATCCAACTCAACAGTTCAATTCCTTGTTTGTTTCAGGCATAGTAAATTTGCTCTTTTCAATTGCTTTATTTGTCCTCAGTTAATGAGATGCCCAAAAAATGATGCCTGATGTTGGGTACTTGTATAACTATTAGTTGACATAATTAAAGGCCTTACCATTTAGTTACATTGGCGAAGTGTGCCTGAAGCTTTGAAGTCTATTAACCAACTATTACTGCATGAGGCTCACAATCTAGTTTATACTAGGCTAATGATTGCATAGCTTTGCTTGTTGTAGTAGGTTTGTATGAATCCCTCTACTATTCATTATGCTCCCTGATGACCCACAAGTAGAGGGGATCTATCGTAGTCCTTTCGATAAGTAAGAGTGTCAAACCCAACGAGGAGCAGAAGGAAACGATAAGCAGTTTTCAGCAAGGTATTCTCTGCGAGCACTGAAATTATAGGTAACAGATAGTTTTGTGATAGGATAATTTGTAACGAGCAACAAGTAAAAAAGTAAATAAAGTGCAGCAAGGTGGCCCAATCCTTTTTGTAGCAAAGGACAAGCCTGGACAAACTCTTATATAGAGAAAAGCGCTCCCGAGGACACATGGGAATTATCGTCAAGCTAGTTTTCATCACGTTCATATGATTCGCGTTCGGTACTTTGATAATTTGATATGTGGGTGGACCGGTGCTTGGGTGTTGTCCTTACTTGAACAAGCATCCCACTTATGATTAACCCCTATTGCAAGCATCCGCAACTACAAAAAGAAGTATTAAGGTAAACCTAACCATAGCATGAAACATGTGGATCCAAATCAGCCCCTTACGAAGCAACGCATAAACTAGGGTTTAAGCTTCTGTCACTCTAGCAACCCATCATCTACTTATTACTTCCCAATGCCTTCATCTAGGCCCAAATAATGGTGAAGTGTCATGTAGTCGACGTTCACATAACACCACTAGAGGATAGACAACATACATCTCATCAAAATATCGAACGAATACCAAATTCACATGACTACTAATAGCAATACTTCTCCCATGTCCTCAGGAACAAACGTAACTACTCACAAAGCATATTCATGTTCATAATTAGAGGAGTATTAATATGCATATAGGATCTGAACATATGATCTTCCACCAAATAAACCAACTAGCATCAACTACAAGGAGTAACCAACACTACTAGCAACCTACAGGTACCAATCCCAGACTTAGAGACAAGAATTGGATACAAGAGATGAACTAGGGCTTGAGAGGAGATGGTGCTGGTGAAGATGTTGATGGAGATTGTCCTCTCCCGATGAGAGGAGCGTTGGTGATGATGATGGCGATGATTTCCCCCTCCCGGAGGGAAGTGTCCCCAGCAGAACAGCTCTGCCGGAACCCTAGATTGGTTCTGCCAAGGTTCCGCCTCGTGGTGGCGGAGTCTCGTCCCGAAAGCTTGCTTATGATTTTTCTTCGGACGAAAGACTTCATATAGCAAAAGATGGGCACCGGAGGGCCAACAGGGGGCCCACGAGGCAGGGGGCGTGCCTTATGTGCAGTTATGTGTCCAACGTGGTGTCCTCACAAGATAAAACAAACTTACGGGCATCCTTGAAGAGAGTAGGCCAATAAAAACCGGATTGCAATACCTTATGTGCAGTTATGTGTCCAGCGTGGTGTCCTCCATAAGCCTCGGAGTGACACTTGCGTAGGATCTGTTCCTGTTCATGCTCAGGTACACAACGTCTAATAACACCATCTACTCCTTCTTTATAAAGATGTGGGTCATCCCAGAAGTAATGTCTTAAATCATAGAAAAACTTTTTCTTTGGTATGTGAAACTAGGTGGTGTGAATTTAGCAACGATGTAATTAGCATAATCAGCATACCATGGAGTAGTACGAGAAGCATTTATGACATTTAATTGTTCATCAGGAAAGCTATCATCAATAGGTAGTGGGTCATCAAGAACATTTTCTAACCTAGACAAGTTGTCTGCAACGGGGTTCTCAGCTCCCTTTCTATCAATAATATGTAAATCAAATTCTTGTAGCAGGAGAACCCATCTAATAAGTCTAGGTTTAGCATCTTTCTTTTCCCTAGAATAGCAGCATGATCCGTGTGAATAGTTACTTTAGAATCAACAATATAAGGTATGAACTTATCGCAAGCAAATACAACTGCTAAGAATTCTTTTTCAGTAGTAGCATAATTTTTCTGAGCATTGTCTAGAGTTTTACTAGCATATTGAATAACATTTAATTTCTTATCAACTCTTTGCCCTAGAACAGCACCTACAGCATAATCACTAGCATCACACATGATTTCAAAAGGTAAATTCCAATCAGGTGGCTGAACAATAGGTGCAGAGATCAATGCTTTCTTAAGTATTTCAAATGCTTCTACACAATCATCATCAAAGACAAATGGTATATCTTTTTGCAATAAATTAGTCAGAGGCCGAGAGGTTTTTGAGAAGTCTTTAATGAACCTCCTATAAAAACCGGTGTGACCAAGGAAACTTCTTATACCTTTCATGTCCTTGGGACATGGCATCTTTTCAATAGCATCAACCTTGGCTTTATCAACTTCAATACCTCTTTCAGAAATTTTATGCCCCAAGACAATACCTTCATTAACCATAAAGTGGCACTTTTCCCAGTTCAAGACAAGATTAGTTTCTTCACATCTCTGCAAAACTGGATCAAGGTTGCTTAAGCAATCATCAAAAGAGGATCCATAAACGGAGAAATCGTCCATGAAAACCTCACAAATCTTTTCACAAAAGTCAGAGAATATAGCCATCATGCATCTTTGAAAGGTAGCAGGTGAGTTACATAAACCAAAAGGCATACGTCTATAAGCAAAAGTACCGAAAGGGCAAGTAAAAGTGGTCTTTGATTGATCATCGGTTGACACAGGTATTTGAGAGAAACCAGAATAACCATCTAGAAAGCAAGAATGTGTATGTTTGGATAATCTTTCTAGCATTTGATCGATGAAAGGTAAGGGGTAATGATATTTTTTAGTAGCTTTATTCAATTTGCGGAAATCAATTACCATCCTATAACCTGTAATAATTCTTTGCGGAATCAATTCATCTTTATCATTAGGAACGACAGTAATACCTCCTTTCTTAGGAACACAATGGACATGACTTACCCACTGACTATCAGCAACGGGATAAATTATACCTGCCTCAAGGAGCTTTAATATTTCCTTTCTTACCACTTCTTTCATCTTAGGATTTAGCCGTCGTTGGTGATCATGAACTGGTTTGGCATCTTTCTCCAAATTTATTTTGTGTTGACATAGAGTGGGACTAATGCCCTTAAGATCATCAAGAGTATAACCAATAGCAGCGCGGTGCTTGTTCAGAGTTTTCAATAATCTCTCTTCTTCATGCTCTGAAAGGTTAGCACTAATAATAACAGGATATACCTTTTTCTCATCAAGATAAGCATACTTAAGAGTATCAGGTAACGGTTTAAGCTCAAACACAGGATCACCCTTGGGTGGAGGAGGATACCCTAGGATTTATACAGGCAAATTGTGTTTCAGGATGGGTTCCTGTTTAAAGAATACTTCATCTATTTCCCTTCTTTCATTCATAAACATATCAATTTCATGGTCTTGCAAATATTGTTCCAGAGGATCATTAGGAGGTACGGCAATAGAAGCAAGACCAATAATTTCATCCTTACTAGGCAAGTCCTCTTCACGGTGTTGTCTACGAAATTTAGAGAAATTAAACTCATGAGACATATCACCCAGACCAATAGTAACAACATTATTTTTGCAATCTATCTTAGCATTAACAGTGTTCAAGAAGGGTCTACCAAATATAATGGGGCAAAAGCTATCTTGTGGGGAACCGAGAACAAGAAAATCAGCAGGATATTTAGTTTTCCCACACAAGACTTCAACATCTCTAACAATTCCCATGGGTGAAATAGTATCGCTATTGGCAAGTTTAATTGTGACATCAATATCTTCTAACTCAGTAGGTGCAATATCATGCATAATTTCTTTGTGTAAGTCAATAGGTATTGCACTAGCACTAGCACCCATGTCACATAAGCCATGATAACAATGATCTCCTATTTTAACAGAAATAACAGGCATGCCTACCACAGGTCTATGTTTATCTTTAGCACAAGGTTTAGCAATTCTAGCAGTCTCTTCACGGAAATAACATGCCCATCAATATAATCAGCCAAGAGATCTTTAACAATAGCAATATTAGATTCAACTTTAACTTGCTCAGGAGGTGTATAATTTCTAATGTTGCTTTTACGAACCACAGTTGAAGCTTTAGCATGATCCTTTATTCTAACAGGGAAAGGTGGTTTCTCAACATAAGTAGTAGGAACAATAGGATCATTATAAGTGATAGTCTTTTCTTCAACTTTAATAGGTGCAGCTACTTTTACTTCTATGGGAGGAAGATATTTAAACCACTTCTCCTTTGGGAGATCAACATGAGTAGTAAAAGATTCACAGAAAGAAGCTACTATCTCAGAATCAAGTCCATATTTAGTGCTAAATTTACGGAAAACATCGGTATCCATAAAAGATTTAACACAGTCAAACTTAGGTGTCATACCTGACTCCTTACCTTCGTCGAGATCCCAATCTTCAGAGTTGCGTTTAATTCTTTCCAATAAATCCCATTTGAATTCAATAGTCTTCATCATAAAAGAGCCAGCACAAGAAGTATCGAGCATGGTGCGATTGTTATCAGAAAGCCGAGCATAAAAATTTTGAATAATTATTTCTCTTGGGAGCTCATGATTGGGGCATGAATATAACATTGATTTAAGCCTCCCCCAAGCTTGAGTGATGCTTTCTCCTTCGCGAGGCCAAAAATTATATATATAATTGCGATCACGATGAACAAGATGCATAGGATAAAACTTCTGATGAAATTCCAATTTCAATCGTTTGTTGTTCCATGATCCCATATCATCACATAGCCTATACCATGTCAATGCATCTCCCTTAAAAGATAAAGGGAAGACCTTCTTCTTAATAACATCATCGGGTATACCTGCAAGCTTAAATAATCCACAAACTTCATCCACATATATTAGGTGCTCATCAGGATGCATTGTTCCGTCTCCTGCAAAAGGATCAGCTAGCAGTTTATCTAACATACCCGAAGTAATTTCAAAGTAGACATTTTCATTTTCAGTAGGTTCAGTAGGTTGAGGAGCAACTCTTTGCTCTACTGGTCGGGGTGAAGATACCCCGAACAAGCCCCTCAGAGGATTACTTTCCATAGTAACAAGTGACAGTAAATTTCAGCACACTATATAAATTTTTCCTTACCAAATTCCACCTACCAAAGGCGCTTCACTCCCCGGCAACGGCACCAGAAAAGAGTCTTGATGACCCACAAGTATAGGGGACCAACGTAGTCCTTTCGATAAGTAAGAGTGTCGAACCCAACGAGGAGCAGAAGGAAATGATAAGCAGTTTTCAGCAAGGTATTCTCTGCAAGCACTGAAATTATAGGTAACAGATAGTTTGTGATAGGATAATTTGTAACGAGCAACAAGTAACAAAAGTAAATAAAGTGCAGCAAGGTGGCCCAATCCTTTTTGTAGCAAAGGACAAGCCTGGACAAACTCTTATATAGAGAAAAGCGCTCCCGAGGACACATGGGAATTATCGTCAAGCTAGTTTTCATCACGTTCATATGATTCGTGTTCGGTACTTTGATAATTTGATATGTGGGTGGACCGGTGCTTGGGTGCTGTCCTTACTTGAACAAGCATCCCACTTATGATTAACCCCTATTTCAAGCATCCGCAACTACAAAAAGAAGTATTAAGGTAAACCTAACCATAGCATGAAACATGTGGATCCAAATCAGCCCCTTACGAAGCAACGCATAAACTAGGGTTTAAGCTTCTTTCACTCTAGCAACCCATCATCTACTTATTACTTCCCAATGCCTTCCTCTAGGCCCAAATAATGGTGAAGTGTCATATAGTCGACGTTCACGTAACACCACTAGAGGATAGACAACATACATCTCATCAAAATATCGAACAAATACCAAATTCACATGACTACTAATAGCAAGACTTCTCCCATGTCCTCAGGAACAAACATAACTACTCATAAAGCATATTCATGTTCATAATCAGAGGAGTATTAATATGCATATAGGATCTGAACATATGATCTTCCACCAAATAAACCAACTAGCATCAACTACAAGGAGTAACCAACACTACTAGCAACCTACAGGTACCAATCCCAGACTTAGAGACAAGAATTGGATACAAGAGATGAACTAGGGTTTGAGAGGAGATGGTGCTGGTGAAGATGTTGAGGGAGATTGCCCTCTCCCGATGAGAGGAGCGTTGGTGATGACGATGGCGATGATTTCCCCCTCCCGGAGGGAAGTGTCCCCAGCAGAACAGCTCTGCCGGAGCCCTAGATTGGTTCCGCCAAGGTTCCGCCTCGTGGCGGCGGAGTCTCGTCCCGAAAGCTTGCTTATGATTTTTCTTCGGACGAAAGACTTCATATAGCAGAAGATGGGCACCAGAGGGCCAACAGGGGGCCCACGAGGCAGGGGGGCGCGCCCAGGGGGTAGGGCGCGCCCCCACCCTCGTGGCCAGGGTGTGGGCCCCCTCTGGTATTTCTTCCGCTTAGTATTTTTTATTATTTCCAAAAATAACTTTCGTGGAGTTTCAGGACTTTTGGAGTTGTGCAGAATAGGTCTCTAATATTTGCTCCTTTTCCAGCCCGGAATTCCAGCTGCCGGCATTCTCCCTCCTTATGTAAACCTTGTAAAATAAGAGAGAATAGGCATAAGTATTGTGACATAATGTGTAATAACAGCCCATAATGCAATAAATATCGATATAAAAGCATGATGCAAAATGGACGTATCACTCCCTAAGACTTTAATTGAGCTACAAAATGGCCAACTGCTTGCTTACTTATACGCAACGTGCTGTCTAAATTTGTAACCTGTCTGTGTTTTGGATTTGGCCCCAACATCATGCTCCTCTAGTGAGCTAAGAGAGATTTCTGTATGCAGCCTGCATAGACTACCATTTTATAAATTTTAAAATATCACCTGCTTATGCTTCATGACGTGTAACATTATTGTTAGTCCTGTTTTGCCATGTAAAAAATACTCTGTCTTGCTCGCTTCACTGTTGTAACTATATTTTTGCCCTGGTCATGTGTACTTACAGAAACATTTCAGGATGAAGTGACATCAACACAAAGATCCGCGAGCAGTGCGGCATGGCCGTTACCGAATGATTATGGATTGGAATTGGAATGTGCTGATGTTCTCGAGCATTAACTAGAGGTGGCAAGACAACGTGTACATGATTCTCAACGTACAATCAACAAGTTGAGACTGGACATGCATGTATTAGATGCATGAGTCAAAAAAATGAAACAAGACACTGAGGTAACCACGATGTATGTAATCTGTGCTATCTGAATCCGGCCAATCCTATTTTTGGTAGAGATTATAGTTTAAATGGTAAGTTCTGTTGATGCGTGTCCATGATGTATGAGCTTTATTTGTCCAGTGTATGTAATTTGTTGTTTGTGTACGCTTTATTATCACTGGTGCCGAACTATAATGCCCAGTGGGTATATTCGGCTGTAATCTCTTTATTGTATAGTGTAGGATTATTCTACGTTTCTATGCCTTAGTCTTTTTATTGTGTAGTGTATGTTTTTTAGAGGCGATAGTATAGAGTAGGATAATTCTTGAATATGCTATATCGTTGAAACGGGGACCAACATGCCCAAACATTTCCTGGACGCCATACAAACAAACAAACATGTGTAGTCAAAGCGGGCCTTAATTGGGCTGGTCAAAATAATGTTAAGTGGATCCCAAATGATGTGGCCCACCGTAACAACGGCTCTTAGCAGGCTGTTAACAGGCCAAAAGCTCGATAGGCCGTATAAATGGAAATGGCCCGCGGGCCTCTAGCAGGCCGAAATAGATGTCAATTTTGTCTCGACCCTTTTACTTTATGGGCCAGTAAGAGGCCGAAAGTGTTACGGAGCGGAGGAGGCCCAGTTTGCAAACTAGGCTTTTAACACGCCAAAAGTCACACTGGGCTGAAATGATGCCCTACGAAAGGTGGGCCCCTAATGGACCTAAAGTCAAAGGCCCAACTGTTGTGCAGGCCGTTAATAGGCCGGGAGACAAAATGAGCTAGGAGTTGGCCCATTTACCGAATGGGCCGAGTACAGGCCTAAAGTCATAGCGGGCTAGAATTGGCCCAACTGCAGAATGGGCCGAGAAAAGGCCAAAAGACGTTCCGAGCCGTTAACGGGCTGGAACTGACGATGGGCCGCTAACAGGCCAAAAGAAGCTCGGGCCGCAATTGGGCCCAAAGACGTAGCGGGCCTTTAACGGGCTAGAACTGACGATGGGCTGGAAATTGTCAAATGTAGAATGGGCCTTTGATGGGCCGATTTTGTGTAACTTGTATGGGTCGTGCTTGCAAATGTGCCTGACAAGTAGGCCGCTAATGGACCGGCCCGCTTATTTTGACAGGCCCGGCCTTTTAACCTGAATGGGCCACAGTTGGGCCGGTCCACGTGTCGACATATCATAGGCGCATCTCGCCCATTGGATGAGTAACACCTGTGCCAACGCGGAGCTGACACGTGGTTCCGTCGGCCAATGAGAATTTTACACGTGGAAAATCGACATTGGTCGTGGCTGTTAGCGGGTTATCGGATCCAAACCCGGACCCGATAGCTTAACGGTGACCCGTTACAGTGGATGCCACGTGTCGGTCACCCTTGATGAAAGCACTTCCATGACGCGACATTTATCGTCATGGAAGTGAACACTTGTGTGATTATAATTTTTGTAATGTCATGGAACACTTCTACGACAGCACAGGTAAAACGTGACCTACTATGAGAAACACGTATCATCACGGAAGTGTCTTTTTTATGTAGTGACACTCATTGGACCGCATTCATCGGTATGTATTATTTCTAATAAGTCAGTGGTTCGCTCCATTGTTTCGGAGAACGGAGTTTTAGTCATCTTGCCCATGAGGCATGGTTCGCAAGTATCAGATGATTCATAATCAAGTGATTCCAAAAGCCCATCTGTATGGAGTTTCTTCATGCTCTTTGCACCAATATGACCTAAACGGCAGTGCCACAAGTATGTTGCACTATCAATATCAACTTTGCATCTTTTGGCATCAATATTATGAATATGTGTGTTACTACGATCGAGATTCAATAAACCAGTTACATTGGGTGTATGACCATAGAAGGTTTTAGTCATGTAAACAGAATAACAATTATTCTCTGACTTAAATGAATAACGGTATTGCAATAAATATGATCCAATCATATTCATGCTCAACGCGGACACCAAATAACATTTATTTAGGTTCAACACTAATCCCGAAGGTAGAGGGAGTATGCGATGTTGATCTTATCAACCTTGTAATCATTTCCAACACACATCGTTACCTTACCCTCAACTAGTCTTTGTTCATTTTGTAATTTCCTGTTTCGAGTTACTAATCTTAGCAACTGAACCGGTATCAAATACCCAGGGGCTACTATGAACACTAGTAATGTACACATCAATAACATGTATATCAAATATACCTTTGTTCACTTTGTCATCCTTCTTATCCACCAAGTATTTGGGGTAGTTCCGCTTCAAGTGACCAGTCCCTTTGTAGTAGAAGCACTCAGTCTCAGGCTTGGGTCTAGCTTTGGGCTTCTTCCCGGGAGTGGCAACTTGCTTGCCATTCTTCTTGAAGTTCCCTTTCTTTCCCTTTGCCATTTTTCTTGAAACTAGTGGTCTTGTTAACCATCAACACTTGATGCTTTTTCTTGATTTCTACCTTTGTCGATTTCAGCATCGCGAAGAGCTTGGGAATTGTTTTCGTTATCCCTTGCATATTATAGTTCATCACGAAGTTCTAGTAGCTTGGTGATAGTGACTAGACAACTCTGTCAATCACTATTTTATCTGGAAGATTAACTCCCACTTGATTCAAGCGATTGTAGTACCCAGACATTCTGAGCACATGCTTACTGGCTGAGCTATTCTCCTCCATCTTGTAGGCAAAGTACTTGTCAGAGGTCTCATACCTCTTGACATGGGCATGAGTATGAAATACCAATTTCAACTCTTGGAACATCTCATATGCTCTGTGGCGTTTAAAACGTTTTTAAAGTCCCGGGTCAAAGCCGTGAACCATGGTGCACTAAACTATCAAGTAGTCATCATACCGAGCTTTGTTAAACGTTCATAACATCTGCATCTGCTCCTGCAATAGGTCTGTCACCTAGCGGTGCATCAAGGACATAATTCTTCTGTGCAGTGATACGTCTCCAACGTATCTATAATTTTTGATTGTTCCATGCTATATTATATTCTGTTTTGGACATTAATGGGCTTTATTATACACTTTTATATTATTTTTGGAAATAACCTATTAACCGGAGGCCCAGCCCAGAATTGTTGTTTTTGCCTATTTCAGAGTTTCGCAGAAAGAGAATATCAAACAGAGTCCAAACGTAATAAAACCTTCAGGAACGTGATTTTTGGAACGAACGTGATCCAGAGGACTTGGACCCTATGTTAAGACATCAACCAGGAAGGCATGAGGTAGGGGGGCGTGCCTACCCCCCTGGGCGCGCCCTCCACCCTCATGGGCCCCACGTTGCTCCACCAACGTACTTCTTCCTCCAATATATACCTACGTACCCCCAAACTACCAGATACGGAGCCAAAAACCTAATTCCACCGCCGCAACCTTCTGTACCCGTGAGATCCCATCTTGTGGCCTTTTCCGGAGCTCCGCCGGAGGGGGCATCGATCACGGAGGGCTTCTACATCAACACCATAGCCTCTCCGATGATGTGTGAGTAGTTTACCTCAGACCTTCGGGTCCATAGTTATTAGCTAGATGGCTTCTTCTCTCTTTTTGGATCTCAATACAATGTTCTCCCCCTCTCTTGTGGAGATCTATTCGATGTAATCTTCTTTTGCGGTGTGTTTGTTGAGACCGATGAATTGTGGGTTTATGATCAAGATTATCTATGAACAATATTTGAATCTCCTCTGGATTCTTTTATGTATGATTGGTTATCTTTGCAAGTCTCTTCGAATTATCAGTTTGGTTTGGCCTACTAGATTGATCTTTCTTGCAATGGTAGAAGTGCTTAGCTTTGGGTTCAATCTTGCGGTGTCCTTTCCCAGTGACAGTAGGGGCAGCAAGGCACGTATTGTATTGTTGCCACCGAGGATAACAAGATGGGGTTTATATCATATTGCATGAGTTTATCCCTCTACATCATGTCATCTTACTTAAAGCGTTACTCTGTTCTTTTGAACTTAATACTCTAGATGCATGCTGGATAGCGGTCGATGTGTGGAGTAATAGTAGTAGATGCAGGCAGGAGTCGGTCTACTTGTCTCGAACGTGATGCCTATATACATGATCATACCTAGATATTCTCATAACTATGCTCAATTCTGTCAATTGCTCAACAGTAATTTGTTCACCCACCGTAATACTTATGCTTTCGAGAGAAGCCACTAGTGAAACCTATGGCCCCCGGGTCTATTTTCCATCATATTTAATCTCCCGTCAACAAGCTATTTCTGGCGGCGTTTTTATTTTGCTTTCTTTACTTTGCATCTTTATCATAAAATACCAAAAATATTATCTTATCATATCTACCAGATCTCACTCTCGTAAGTGACCGTGAAGGGATTGACAACCCCTTTATTGCGTTGGTTGCAAGGATTTATTTGTTTGTGTAGGTGCGAGGGACTCGTGCGTGGCCTCCTACTGGATTGATACCTCGGTTCTCAAAAACTGAGGGAAATACTTACGCTGCTTTACTGCATCACCCTTTCCCCTTCAAGGGAAAACCAACGCAGTGCTCAAGATGTAGCAAGAAGGATTTCTGGCGCCGTTGCCGGGGAGTCTACGCAAAACTCAACATACCAGGTACCCATCACAAACCCTTATCTCCCGCATTACATTATTTGCCATTTGCCTCTCGTTTTCCTCTCCCCCACTTCACCCTTGTCGTTTTATTCGCCCTCTCTTTTCCGTTCGCCTCTTTTTCGCTTGCTTGTCGTTATGGCTAGTCCCCTATCTTCTCCGTTGTCTCCCGAGAATGAAGTTCTTAATTTTAAGCAAAGGGAGGGAGAAAATCTAAAAGACGCTTGGTGTAGAATTTGCAATGCTCAAAATAGATCTACCAGGAAGCAATCTACTTCCGTTCTTCTACGCAATTTTTATGTAGGCGCTACTCCTTGGTACAGATATATCCTTGATACCATTACCGGAGGGAATTTCTTGGGTAGCCATACTTTTGATTCTTATAATGCTATGATAGATTTATTTGGCTCACCACCTCTTTTGGTTAATGGAACTATGTTAACTTTGGAGCATGTAATGCAAAGACTTGAAATTATTGAAAATAAAGTTGCTACCGTAGAGTTAATTGAAAATTTGGATAAAAAGATCCACAACCAAATTACCCAATATGGATCTAAAGTAGGAGTCAGTTTGAAAAATATTAAGGAGAAGGAACCCATAGTTAATGAAAGAATAAATCAGGATTCCACTAGAATCGATAAACTTGAGGGTATCATTATCAACTTGGGAACCGCTCTTTATTCCGTAAAGAATATTCCAAGTCCTCCAACTAAAATTTCCAAGCTTATGTATGTTCCTAAAAATAAGGGTGAATCCTCTAGTAAGGATACTGCGGATCTCAAATCTATAAGTATTCATCCCAATCTTTTTGCTATCATTAAGGAACCATTTGCTACAAATGAATTTTTCGGTTATGTGCCTAGAAGTTTGATAATTAATAAAAAGAAAGAAACTCCTAAGGATGATAGATGTCTCATTGAAGAATTGCCCACCAAAGATGGCAATAGCTAGATCTATCCTTGCTATTATGTCTAGCTAGGGGCGTTAAACGATAACGCTTGTTGGGAGGCAACCCAATTTTATTTTTAGTTTTTTGCTTTTTGCTTCTGTTTAGGAATAAATATTTGATCTAGCCTCTGGTTAGATGTGTTTTTATGTTTTAATCAGTGTTTGTGCCAAGTTTAACCTATAGGATCTTCTTGGATGATAGTTATTAGATCTTGCTGAAAATTCCGGAAACTTTCTGTTCACGAAAATATTTGTTAAAAATCACCAGAACGTGATAAAATATTGATTCCAATTGTTGCTAATCAATAAAAAATTGTCTAGGTCTTCCTATTTTGGCTGAATTTTTGGAGTTCCAGAAGTTTGCGTTAGTTACATATTACTACAGACTGTTCTGTTTTTGACAGATTCTGTTTTTCGTGTGTTGTTTGCTTATTTTGATGAATCTATGGCTAGTAAAATAGTTTATAAACCATAGAGAAGTTGGAATACAGTAGGTTTAACACCAATATAAATAAAGAATGAGTTCATTACAGTACCTTGAAGTGATGTTTTGTTTTCTTTCGCTAACGGAGCTCACGAGATTTTCTGTTAAGTTTTGTGTTGTGAAGTTTTCAAGTTTTGAGTAAAAGATTTGATGGATTATGGAGCAAGGAGTGGCAAGAGCCTAAGATTGGGGATGCCCATGGCACCCCAAGATAATCTAAGGACACCTAAAATCCAAAGCTTGGGGATGCCCCGGAAGGCATCCCCTCTTTCGTCTACTTCCATCGGTAACTTTACTTGGAGCTATATTTTTATTCACCACATGATATGTGTTTTGCTTGGAGCGTCTTGTATTATTTGAGTCTTTGTTTGTTAGTTTGCCACAATCATCCTTGTTGTACACACCTTTTTAGAGAGACACACATGATTCGGAAATTGTTAGAATACTCTATGTGCTTCACTTATATCTTTTGAGTTATATAGTTTTTGCTCTAGTGCTTCACTTATATCTTTTAGAGCACGGTGGTGGATTTGTTTTATAGAAACTATTGTTCGCTCATGCTTCACTTAGATCATTTTGAGAGACCTACAAAACAGCATGGTAATTTGCTTTAATTATGATAGGCATTCAAGATTAGTAAAAAAAATCTTATGAGTGTGTTGAATACTATGAGAAGTTAGATGCTTGATAATTGTTTTGAGATATGGAGATGATGATATTAGAGTCATGCTAGTTGAGTAGTTGTGAATTTGAGAAATACTTGTGTTAAAGTTTGTGATTCCTGTAGCATGCACGTATGGTGAACCGTTATGTGATGAAGTCGGAGCATGATTTATTTATTGACTGTCTTCCTTATGAGTGGCGGTCGGGGACGAGCGATGGTCTTTTCCTACCAATCTATCCCCCTAGGAGCATGCGCATAATACTTTGCTTTGATAACTTGTAGATTTTTGCAATAAGTATATGAGTTCTTTATGACTAATGTTGAGTCCATGGATTATACGCACTTTCTTCCTTCCACCATTGCTAGCCTCTCTAATACCGCGCACTTTTCACCGGTATCATACACCCACCATATACCTTCCTCAAAACAGCCACCATACCTACCTATCATGGCATTTCCATAGCCATTCCGAGATATATTGCCATGCAACTTACCACCGTTTCGTTTACTATGACACGCTCCATCATTGTCATATTGCTTCGCATGATCCTGTAGTTGACATTGTATTTGTGGCACAGCCACGTTCATAATTCTTTCATACATGTCACTCTTGATTCATTGCATATCCCGGTACATCGCCGGAGGCATTCACATAGAGTCATATTTTGTTCTAAGTATTGAGTTGTAATTGTTGAGTTGTAAGTAAATAAAAGTGTGATGATCATCAGTTTTTACAGCATTGTCCCAAGTGAGGAAAGGATGATGGAGACTATGATTCCCCCATAAGTCGGGATGAGACTCCGGACTAAATAAAAAAAAGGCCATAAAAAACAAGAAAAGGCCCAAATAAAAAAAGAGAGAAGGGACGATGTGACTATCCTTTTACCACACTTGTGCTTCAAAGTAGCACCATGATCTTGATGATAGAGAGTCTCCTATGATATCACTTTCATATACTAGTGGGAAATTTTCATTATAGAACTTGGCTTGTATATTCCAATGACGGGCTTCCTCAAAATGCCCTAGGTCTTCGTGAGCAAGCGAGTTGGATGCACACCCAGTTAGTTCCTTTTGTTGAGCTTTCATATACTTATAGATCTAGTGCATCCGTTGCATGTCAATCCCTACTCACTCACATTGATATCTATTAATGGGCATCTCCATAGCCCGTTGATACGCCTAGTTGATGTGAGACTATCTTCTCCTTTTTTTGTCTTCTCCACAACCACCATTCTATTCCACATATAGTGCTATGTCCATGGCTCACGCTCATGTATTGCGTGAAGATTGAAAAAGTTTGAGAACATCAAAAGTATGAAACAATTGCTTGGCTTGTCATCGGGGTTGTGAATGATTTAAATACTTTGTGTGGTGAAGATAGAGCATAGCCATACTATATGATTTTGTAGGGATAACTTTCTTTGGCCATGTTATTTTGAGAAGACATCATTTCTTAGTTAGTATCCTTGAAGTATTATTATTTTTATGTCAATATTAAACTTTTGTCTTGAATCTTTCGAATCTGAATATTCATACCACAATTAAGAGAATTACATTGAAATTATGCCAAGTAGCATTCCACATCAAAAATTCTGTTTTTATCATTTACCTACTCGAGGACGAGCAGGAATTACGCTTGGGGATGCTTGATACGTCTCCAACGTATCTATAATTTTTGATTGCTCCATACTATATTATATTATGTTTTGGATATTAATGGGCTTTATTATACACTTTTATATTATTTTTGGGACTAGCCTACTAACCGGAGGCCCAGCCCAGAATTGCTGTTTTTTGCCTATTTCAGAGTTTCGCAGAAAAAGAATATCAAACGGAGTCCAAACGGAATGAAACCTTCGGGAATGTGATTTTTGGAACGAACGTGATCCAGAGGACTTGGACCCTACGTCAAGACATCAACCAGGAAGGCACGAGGTAGGGGGCGCGCCTACCCCCCTGGGCGCGCCCTCCACCCTCGTGGGCCCCACGTTGCTCCACCGACGTACTTCTTCCTCCTATATATACCTACGTACCCCCAAACTACCAGATACGGAGCCAAAAACCTAATTCCACCGCCGCAACCTTTTGTACCCGTGAGATCCCATCTTGGGGCCTTTTTCGGAGCTCCGCCGGAGGGGGCATCGATCACGGAGGGCTTCTACATCAACACCATAGCCTCTCCGATGATGTGTGAGTAGTTTACCTCAGACCTTCGGGTCCATAGTTATTAGCTAGATGGCTTCTCTTCTCTTATTGGATCTCGATACAATGTTCTCCCCCTCTCTTGTGGAGATCTATTCGATGTAATCTTCTTTTGCGGTGTGTTTGTTGAGACCGATGAATTGTAGGTTTATGATCAAGATTATCTATGAACAATATTTGAATCTCCTCTGAATTCTTTTATGTATGATTGGTTATCTTTGCAAGTCTCTTCGAATTATCAGTTTGGTTTGGCCTACTAGATTGATCTTTCTTGCAATGGGAGAAGTGCTTATATTTGGGTCCAATCTTGCGGTTTCCTTTTCCAGTTACAGTAGGGGCAGCAAGGCACGTATTGTATTGTTGCCATCGAGGATAACAAGATGGGGTTTATATCATATTGCATGAGTTTATCCCTCTACATCATGTCATCTTACTTAAAGCGCTACTCTGTTCTTTTGAACTTAATACTCTAGATGCATGCTGGATAGCGGTCGATGTGTGGAGTAATAGTAGTAGATGCAGGCAGGAATCGGTCTACTTGTCTCGGATGTGATGCCTATATACATGATCATACCTAGATATTCTCATAACTATGCTCAATTCTGTCAATTGCTCAACAGTAATTTGTTCACCCACCGTAATGCTTATGCTCTCGAGAGAAGCCACTAGTGAAACCTATGGCCCCCGGGTCTATTTTCCATCATATTTAATCTCCCGTTAACAAGCTATTTCTGGCGCCGTTTTTATTTTGCTTTCTTTACTTTGCGTCTTTATCATAAAATACCAAAAATATTATCTTATCATATCTATCAGATCTCACTCTCGTAAGTGACCATGAAGGGATTGACAACCCCTTTATTGCGTTGGTTGCGAGGATTTATTTGTTTGTGTAGGTGTGAGGGACTCGTGCGTGGCCTCCTACTGGATTGATACCTTGGTTCTCAAAAACGGAGGGAAATACTTACGCTGCTTTACTGCATCACCCTTTCCTCTTCAAGGGAAAACCAACGCAGTGCTCAAGAGGTAGCATGCAGCAATGAGGATAATCCTCAGATCACGGACCCAGTCCACATCATTGCTACTATCATCTTTCAACTTTTCTCAAGGAACATATCAAAAAATATATATAGGAGCTATATCGCGAGCTATTGATCTACAACATAGGTATGCAAATACTATCAGGACTAAGTTCATGATAAATTAAGTTTAATTAATCATATTACTTAAGAACTCCCACTTAGATAGAGATCCCTCAAGTCATGTAAATGATACATGATCCAAATCAACTAAACCATGTCCAATCATCACGTGAGATGGAGTAGTCTTGAACGGTGACCATCTCTATGTTGATCATATCTACTATATGATTCACATTCGACCTTTCGGTCTCCAGTGTTCCAGGCCATGTCTGTACATGCTAGGCTCGTCAAGTTTAACCCAAATATTCTGCATGTGCAAAACTGTCTTGCACCCGTTGTATGTGAATGTAGAGCTTATCACACCTGATCATCATGTTGTGTCTCAGCATGACGAACTGTCGCAACGGTGCATACTCAGGGAGAACACTTATACCTTGAAATTTTAGTAAGGGATCATCTTATAATGTTAGTGCCGTACTAAGCAAAATGACATGCATAAAAGATAAACATCACATGTAATCAAAATATTTGACATGATATGGCCATCATCATCTTGTGCCTTTGATCTCCATCTCCAAAGCACCGTCATGATCTCCATCGTCACCGGCTTGACACCTTGATCTCCATCATAGCGTCATGGTCATCTCGCCAACTATTGCTTCTACAATTATCGCTAACGCATAGTGGTAAAGTAAAGCAATTACATGGCGTTTGCATTTCATACAATAAAGCGACAACCATAAGGCTCCTGCTAGTCGCCAATAACTTTTAGAAAACATGATCATCTCATACAACAATGTATATCACATCATGTCTTGACCATATCACATCACAACATGCCCTGCAAAAACAAGTTAGACGTCTTCTACTTTGTTGTTGCATGTTTTACGTGGCTGCTATGGGCTTCTAGTAAGAACCGTTCTTACCTACGCATCAAAACCACAACGGTGATTTATCAAGTTTGCTGTTTTAACCTTCAACAAGGACCGGCCGCAGTCAAATCCGATTCAACTAAAGTTGGCGAAACAGACACCCGCCAGCCACCTTTATGCAAAACTAGTTGCATGTCTATCGGTGGAACCGGTCTCATGAATGTGGCCATGTAAGGTTGGTCCAGGCTGCTTCATCCAGCAATACCGCCAAATCAAAATAAGAAATTGGTGGTAAGCAGTATGACATCACCGCCCACAACTCTTTGTGTTCTACTCGTGCATATCATCTACGCATAGACCTGGCTCTAATTCTACTGTTGGGAAACGTAGCATGCAATTTCAAAAAATCTCCTACGCTCACGCAAGATCTATCTAGGAGATGCATAGCAACGGGAGGGGGAGAGTGTGTCCACGTACCCTCATAGACCGAAAGCGGAAGCGTTTGATAACGCGGTTGATGTAGTCGAACTTCTTCTCGTTCCGAATGATCAAGCACCGAACGTATGGCACCTCCGGCTGCACACGTTCAGCTTGATGAGGTCCCTCGCCTTCTTGATCCAGCAAGCTGTCGAGGAAGTAGATGAGTTCCCTCAACACGACGGCATGGTGACAGTGATGGTGAAGTGATCCGCGCAGGGCTTCGCCTAAGCACCACGAGAATATGACCGGGGGTGTAAACAGTGGAAGGGGGGCACCGCACACGGCTAACAATTGATGTTGTATGTGCTAGGCGCCCCCCTCCTCATATATATAGGTGGGAGGGAGAGGGGAGCAGCCATAGGAGGCGCCCAAGTAGGAGGAATCCTACTTGGAGTCCCTCCCAAGCCCCCCCCCCCCCCCCGCCATATATAACCGCGGGGGAAGGAAAGAGGGGGGAGAGGGAAGGAAGTAGGAATCCTAATCCACACTTTCCTTGCCCCCCATCTTTCCTTCTCCGCCTCATAGGGCTCGCCTCTATAGGGGCGCACCAGGGCTGGTGTGTTCCCTCACTTGGCCCATAAGGCCCATATCCTTGCCGGGGGTGCCCGAAACTCCTTTCCGGTGATCCGATAAGTACTCGGTACCCTCCGGAACACTTTCGGTGTCCGAATACCATCGTCCTATATATCAATCTTTACCTCTCGACCATTTGGAGACTCCTCGTCATGTCCGTGATCTCATCCGGGACTCCGAACAACATTCGGTCACCAAATCACATAACTCATATAATAATATATCATCATCAAACGTTAAGCGTGCGGACCCTACGGGTTCGAGAACTATGTAGACATGACTGAGACACCTCTCCGGCCAATAACCAATAGCGGAACCTGGATGCCCATGTTGCCTCCTACATATTCTACGAAGATCTTTATCGGTCAGTATCTTCATACGTTATTCCCTTTGTCATCGGTATGTTACTTGCCCGAGATTCGATCGTCGGCATCTTCATACCTAGTTCAATCTCGTTACCGACAAGTCTCTTTACTCGTTCTGTAATGCATCATCCTGCAACTAACTCATTAGTCACATTACTTGCAAGGCTTATTATGATGTGCATTACCGAGAGGGCCCAGGGATACCTCTCCGATACTCATAGTGACAAATCCTAATCTCGATCTATGCAAACCCAACAAATACCTTCAGAGATACAAGTAGAGCATCTTTATAATCACCCAGTTACGTTGTGACGTTTGATAGCACACAAGGTATTCCTCAGGTATCCGGAAGTTGCATAATCTCATAGTCGAAGGAATATGTATTTGACATGAAGAAAATAATAGCAATAAAACTGAACGATCAACATGCTAAGCTAACAGATGGGTCTTGTCCCTCACATCATTCTCCTAATGATGTGATCCCGTTCATCAAATGATAACACATGTCTATGGTTAGGAAACTTAACCATCTTTGATTAACGAGCTAGTCTAGTAGAGGCTTACTAGGGACACGGTGTTTTGTCTATGTATCCACACATGTATCAAGTTTCCGGTTAATACAATTATAGCATGAATAATAAACATTTATCACGATATAAAGAAATATAAAATAACAACTTTATTATTGCCTCAAGGGCATATTTCCTTCAAATTGATGTGTGTCATGTGGTGTTATTTTACTACGAACTCTAGGGCTGTTTGTGACACTTATAGGAATAGCCCAATGGATTGATCAGAAAGAATAACTTTGAGGTGGTCTCGTACCCTACAAGCAATTTCATCTTATGTTCTCCGCGATGGGAACTTTGGAGTGACTTTTGTCACACGTTGAGGGATTGCCATATGATCTAATTATGTTATCATTGTTGAGAGAACTTGCACTAGTGAAAGTATGAACCCTAGGCCTTGTTTCCAAGCATTGCAATACCGTTTTTGCTCACTTTTGTTACTAGTTACCTTGCTGTTTTTATATTTTTAGATTACAAAAAACTATATCTACCATCCATATTACACTTGCATCACCATCTCTTCGCCGAACTAGTGCACCTATACAATCTACCATTGTATTGGGTGTGTTGGGGACACAAGAGACTCTTTGTTATTTGGTTGCAGGGTTGTTTGAGAGAGACCATCTTCATCCTATGACTCCCACGGATTGATAAACCTTAGGTCATCCACATGAGGGAAATTTGCTACTATCCTACAAAACTAAGTGCTTGGAGGCCCAACACGAGTCTACAAGAAGAAGGTTGCGTAGTAGACATCATCTCACTTGTCGCTTCTCGCGGGTGCTGATCGATGGCGGCAACAATATCAACATCCTCTACCGCAACACCATGCTCAAGCTGGGCATCAAGGAGAGCCAGCTGCAGCCCAGCGGGGCGGTGTTCCATGGCATCGAGCCGGGGCACTCTTGCTCCCCCATTGACAAAGTCCGGCTGGACGTGGTGTTTTGTGACAAGCTCTACTTCTGTCGCGAGCGGATCTGGTTCGAGTTGGTCGACCTGAACAGTACCTACCATGCCCTCCTAGGTCGGCCGCACCGGCCAAGGTCATGGCGCTGCCCCACTACGCCTACCCGAAGCTGAAGATGTGTGACGCCCTCGATTCAATCGTACACTAATCATACACGCAAATGTGTACGATCAAGATCAAGGACTCACGGGAAGATATCACAACACAACTCTAGACACAAATTAAATTAAAATACAAGCTTTATACTACAAGCCAGGGGCCTCGAGGGCTCGAATACATCAGCTTGAATACAAACGAGTCAGCAGAAGCAACATTATCTGAGTACAGACATGAGTTAAACAAGTTTGCCTTAAGAAGGCTAGCACAAAAGCAACATCGATCGAAAAGGGCAGGGCCTCCTGCCTGGGAGCCTCCTAACTACTCCTGGTCGTCGGCGGTCTCCACGTACTAGTAAGCACCCTCGGGGTAGTAGTAGTCATCGGTGGTGTCGTCTGGATCCTGGGCACCACCATCTGGTTGCATCAACCGGAAAGAAGAAGAAAGGGGGAAAAGGGGAAGCAAAGCAACCGTGAGTACTCATCCAAAGTACTCGCAAGCAAGGATCTACACTACATATGCATCGGTATCAATGAAAAGGGTTTTATCTGTGGACTGGACCGCAGAATGCTAGAAGAGAAGGGGAAAGCCTAGCCTATCAAAGACTAGCATCTTCTAGAAACCACCATCTTGCAGCAACCGGAGGGAGTAGAATAGCATAAAGTAAAGTAGTAGAAGTGTTATCAACCTCGGCCAGAGATCCTTTCTCGACTCCCTGCAAGAAAGCAATCCCAGAGCCATACTATCCAGTTATCATCTCATATCCAAGTCTCATCACAAGTATCCAGTTCTAGTTGTATCGATCGGGATACAACTCCAAGTGTCCGTTACCGTAGGACAGGCTATCAATAGATGTTTTCTTCCCTGCAGGGGTGCACCAACTTACCCACCACGCTTGATTAACTCCGGCCGGACACACTTTCCTGGGTCATGCCCGGCCTCGGCCAAACAATACGCCGCAACCCAACCTAGGCTTAATAGAGAGGTCAAGCACACCGGACTAAACCTATGCCCCCAGGGATCATGGGCCATCGCCCCAGAAACTCCTACACATTGTGTGGGCGGCCGGTGAGCAGACCTAGCTACCTCCTTAAAAAGGTAGGAGCTTACCAATCCAACCCGGCGCGCGCCGCTCAGTCGCTGACGTCTATTAAGCTTAGGCTGATGCATACGGCGCAGAACGCCCATACTATGCCCACGTGATGGTTAGTGCTATCAGGCCAGAGGCCCCTCGGATCAAATATCCAAATCGTAGTGGATTAGGAGCACGCGGTAACAAGCAGAGACTCACGAAAGATGTGACCCCGTTGCCCCGTCTTGAGGACTTGCGGCAAGGGCTAGGAATGCCCGGCCACGCCTCGTAATTATCTCGCGAGCACCCTCTAGGTCAACCCGTCTCCACATCACTCGCAATTAAGCTCGCGCGGGTACCCCTCAGGGCCGACCCGTCTTTAGTAACATGGTTCAGTGTAAAGTCATAGTAACCATAGTAACTGTGTGTCCAAACATCAAGGGGAAAACCCGAGGAATCACCCCCGGTGAATTCCACTCGATGTAATCATCAAGGTGAACGTAAGAGGAACCACCCCCGAGGTTCACACTTGAGGGGTTGCACGACAGAGTCGTATCGGAAGTGGTTAAGGCGGAATCACCCTCGATGACCACGACCGAATAGCTACACTACAGGGTTAACATCACAAGTGCTGTTGAGGTCTCACCCTCAGCACTCGATAGTAACCCAGTAGTGTCGAGCAACTAAGGGGAAAGTGATGTGCGGTGTCGGGGCCTGGTCTTTGATCCCGTTGATCGGGTCTTCGAACATAAAGCGGGGCAACTGGGACAAGGTGGGGGTCACTGGTGGATCACTAACCAACCTATACTAAGCAGTTAAGGATAAGCAGGTAAGGTACAACAGCAGATACAAAAGTAGGCTATGCATCAGAATAGGAGCAAACAATAACAATAGCAAAATCTAATGCAAGCATGAGAGAATGGAATGGGCGATATCGGGATGATCAAAGGGGGGGGCTTGCCTAGTTGCTCTGGCAAGGAGGGGTCGTCGTCGACGTAGTCGATCACAAGGGCAGCATCGGTCTCGGGGTCTACCGGAGAGAAGAGGGGGAAGAAATAGTAAATATATAGCAAACATAGCATCACAAAGCATAACGTGGCAATAAGTTGTGCCGGGTGTGACCTAACGTATGGCTACACGATAAAGGTGAAGGGGGAATTCAACCGGGAATGTATTCCCAGTTCCGGACCTGTGTCAGACAGATGACTGGAGGGGGAATGTTCCATGTTCAGCCTACTAGGGGCATGTGACAGACGAACGGACCGCGTATTCGGATTCGTCACGTTTTTTCAAGTAACTTTCATGTAGAAAACATTTCCATCCGAGTTACGGTTTAATTTCTACGAATTTTCAAAGATCAAAACATTTTATGGATTTATTTAAATTAACAGAAAAGATAAAATGACGTCAGCATGATGTGCTGATGACGTCAGCAGTCAACAGACTCGCTGACCAGGTCAAACTGACCAGTGGGTCCCACATGTCATAGACAGAGGGCTAACACTGGGTTATTTTAATTGAACAGGGTGTTAATTGGCAGTTGGGCCCCACATGTCAGCGACTAATTAGCTAAACTAATTACTTTTAATTATAAAAACATTTTAATTAGTTTAATTACGCGATGGGGCCCGCATGTCAGAGGTATTGGGCTGCCCAGTTAGCACGTTGACTGGGTCAACCCAGTCAACGGGGCCCCCATGGCCCACTGGCTGTGACCCAGGGGTGGGGCCCGTCTAGCCACGTCGGCGGCCAGTGCCGGAGTTGCTCCGGTGACTCAAAACGCAGCGGCACGTCGACGGAACGCGCCGGATCTCATCTATGATGGGTGGTTTCGAGCGCGCTTGGGCGCGTTCGAACGAGCAGCGAGTGCCGCGTCCACTGGTGGTGGTGGTTTCGCCGGAATCAGCCAGAATCGGCGCTGGCGACGAGCGGAGGTGGCGGCGTTCTCGGGCGCTCGTCGAGCTAGGTGCTTAGGGGGCACAGGAAGACGTGTGCACGTGTGCGTTGGGGGGCGGGCGTCGAGCCACTTCGAGTGGTGCTGGTGACGGCCGTCGGGGTGCATTGTGGCGACGGCGGCGAGCTCGCGAATGGCGGCCGGCACCGGACGGAGACGGAGTTGGGGGTACGCGGCGTGGGGAAGCAAGCGGGCAAAGGCATTCGGACGCGGGCAGAGAGCCGCATCCAGTGGCGGCAGCAACGCGTGCGGGGGCGACCAGAGTCGAGCGGTGCGTCGAGGTCAGACGGCAGCCGGAGCGGGAGCTCGGCGGGACCGGTGTTAGGAACTACTAGAGGGAGAGAGGAAGGGTGCCTCAGGCGCGGTGGCTCACAGTGAAACCGTAGGGGGGTGGCAGCGGGCTCGAGGGAGGCTCGGGGTAGGCCTGTAGCAGATGGCACGGCGGCGGCGATCCCCGGCGACCGAGGAGGAAGAAGCAGTCGTCGCGGTCGATGCAGAGGTGAGGAGCTCCAACTGGCGGCACCAGTCGATGGATAGGGCGACGGTGGACCTCGTAGACATGTCGACGAGGTGCGGGGGCGGCGGTGGCTGCTGCGTGGCGAAGTGGCTGGTGACGAGCGCGTCGTGCAGGTGGAGGGAAGGGGATCTGGGGAGAGCCTAGAGGGGAGTGGGGCGACCGAGGAGAGCGGGGGAGTGAGTGGGGCGCAGGGGAGAGGATCGAGGCGTCGGGGCGCTGGCGGCCTTATCCCCTCGGGACGGCGCCGGCGAGGTGGTGCGGCGGCGACCAGCCTCCTGTAGCGACGGGGTTGGCGGCACAAAGAACCGACCGGGGAGGGGGAGTGGGCTGGCAGATGGAGTGAGCCGAGGCCCAAATGGGAGGCCAGGGGCTCTTTTCTCTCTCTCCCCTCTGCTTTTCCTTTTTAATTTATTTTCTGTTTTTCCAGCAGCTTTTGCATCTTCTTTTTAGACACTAATGACTTTGCAAAATTATGCCACTGGTCAAAACAATTTCACAGAATAATTGGGTACTGCCACAAAAAGTTTGGGGCCTTCAGGAGTTGTCCAAGCATTTTTAGAAAATGAAAAGGACATCTTAAATACTGCTGGACCAGATAATAAATTCTCAGGGGTAATTTGGGAATTCCAAAAATGTTGGCTTCAACATGACAAATATCTAAGGATTATTTGTCATAGGATGAACTATTTTATTTGCATGAAAGAAGAAGCAAATATTTTACATGCAGTTTGAATTTGAATTGGAAGCAGATTTTGGACAAGTGGCATTTTGGCATGATGATCATGATGACATGACCTTCATTAGGGGGAGATTACTGTAGTGTGATGCTGGGGATGTTACAAATCTCCTCCACTACAAGAAATCTCGTCCCGAGATTTAAGTGGGGAAGCCAAGAGTAACTTCGAGAGAACTGGCCCTTATAGGGATAATTATCTGGTGAACAATGGAGGGAGTGTGGCAGAAGTATCTCTCAAGTTGAAACGTCATAGAACATCGAGAGCAAAGTATGAAGGTACAATAGGAAGTTTCAAGCGAATGGACAAACGGTCGATACCTGAACAGAGTGTGATAAGGGGGTTCAGAGCATCGGGAATAGATCATCTCTCGGAAAGTGGCTCGCGAATTACATACGAAGTCAAGTGCGAGGAATAACTTTGGAAACATGGAGGTACGAGAGAGTCAAGTTTCTATCATGTGGAACTGTGGGTTATGGGCCCACCATGTGGGTTCAGAGTAGAAAGAGTGGTGACATCTTGCATGGTCATGATAGCAAGGCATGTCAGAGCATAGCCTGCCAGTCCTGTTGGCAACAACGTCGGTACCAAGGGCGAGGGATGAAGAGAACCATTTTCCTGCTCGTTGAATCGAGGCGGACCAATAGGCAAGGTTCTCGTCCATCGGGGGTTACCGAAATTTCACCAACTATAGTAACAGGGTCTTACTGACACGGTTCTACACCAAGGTGTTTACATAAGCAGAAAAAAATTACTGCTTAGACCATATAGATCACAAGAAAGGTTAAACAAAACAATGGGAAGGAAAAGGCAATTATCAGATTAAACAGAACAATGGAAATGAAAATGTGTTTAAACACATATTTCAAGGGTATATCCTTCCCAAGGACAAGCAGAGCATGATATCCACGACAGGATATAATGTAGAAAACTCTTTAGGTAAGGGGAGAGAAATTTCATGACATTACCCATACAACGGTGTTTGGATAGTTGATCAGGAAACATTTAGCATTGGGCTTCAAATGTTCTTGTTGAAAATCGGAGTACCATAAGCATGCTTCAAGATAGCATTGACATGGTCATCAGGTGAAGATCAGACTTTGGAAACAGAAAGGATCCATCAGGAATAACTTTTAGAATAAGTCTTACAATTTCCTCATGGAAAGAATGTATAACCTTGCTAAAAATGAAAACTATAACAATGGGTCCTCCGGCCCGGTGCGCTAGGCATGACATCACCTTGCTGGGCTATACAAAGTCCAATGTTACGACTTTTGGAAAATTTCCCAACCATCATATTTGGCCGAGATTCAGTTCTGATTGGTGTCAGGATACCTCAGACTCATGATGCCTGAGAAGGAAGGGGTGCAACACAATTTGACGAGGTGGAGTTGCAAGATTCTCGGGAAATGAACTATGGAAGCAAGTTCCGAATCATGAGTTCATCATTTAACCAAGGAGAGGACGAGGAGGTGGCTGATGAACTCAGCGACAATTCATTGAGATTTTCAAAAGATGGATTTCCACACTTATGTGAACAAGGAGATGACATTTGTCAGATCAAATGACGTAATGAGGTGTGCTCGAGGAAACCATACACAGTTAAACATTGGTTGAAAGGCGCACCCGAAATATGGACTTAGGTAGCATGGTCAATGTTAGTATGGTGATTCGATAACCAATGGTCTAAGAATGAAATATCGACCATTAGCTTCAAAGCAATAGGGTTGCTAGAAGTTTTGAAGACGCACATCATAGTTCAATTGTCGGTTTTTTGGTTAGAAACAACACGGGGACCAAGGAATGAACGGATGTGGCAAGAAGTATCACCTGTATATAGAAGATGGTAATACTCCAAGGTAAAGAAGAACAGATGCTGGGTAGCAAGGATCTCAAGGTATAACACAAAACACGAACAAGTTTGTGTTAAACGGAAGGCAATAAAGTGGTCGATGATAACACAAATCATCGAGGGCAAGGATGGTATTTCTCAACAAGAATTCAACTGATATGCTGGAAGAGCTCAGAATGTTGACGAGCACGACACAATTGTCGAGAGATTTCAGGAAGAAGTAATCGATCGGCGATGACATAAAGTCAAAGGAATGATGAAGCAAAAAGTTATTGGAACCACGGATATAACACAAGCTCAAAATCAAGCTTGTTGTTCGAGGTGCATTGATAAAATGAGGAAGATCGATGTAAGCTTCGCTCATCATCGAAAAGTTGTGCTCCGGGAATAAGGACCATGTAGCACAGTTAAATTAGGACGATAATGATATAGCCGATCAGGCTAGGAATGATGTGACGAAGTATCACTCCAATTAAGAATTTACAAGAGGTAGTGCAATGACACAATATCATCGAGATAACATGAGACAATACTTGAAGGTAGATCAAATTAGAGGTTGGACAGGTGAAATGACTTGCAGGAGACAAGTATTTTAACTTGTCCGGGAAATGGAATTAAGGAGAAACTATGCTCGGAACCACGATTATGAATGATCAAACCACCGATACAAGATGAGCTTATAACAAGGGGGTAATTATTTTTACGAGCAGCTTCCATGATAAGTTCTACATCGGTTCCATGGGCATGAACACCAAGGTTCAAAGTCGCCTCCCACTTCTTCAATGCATAACCTTTCATTCACTCCTCGTTTCGAAAATGGCATTAGTGTTGGAAGTTTTACCTGGTGAAAACCCAGATGAGTATGACCCGTGAAAACTTTTGAGTTCACACGAATTAGAGAAGGTATAGGTTCAACCCATCGGGCATTGCACGAATCTATACCACACACTTATAGAAGCAACAGGTAACATCTCAAAGTAGGATACAGACGGCAAGAATTAAATGATACCCCATTGTCGAAGGTATTTGTAACATGGGAAGAACTCACAAGGATTTAGAATATGAATGACATTGTCGGATAATAACCCAACAATGGATCTGGCGATTCACGACAGAGTTGATGTGAGTATCAGTAATCAATCAGATGAAGAAGGGGATGCAAAGGCATCGACTTATAGAAACGTCTGAATGACTCGATGCTTGGGTACAAAGGAATTATGATTTCAAGACGAAGGATTAGAAGCAGAGGCTCTGATCAAAAGATGAGTAAGTTGAATAGACTTAGAGGTTCACCGGATCAAATCTGGATTGGGAAAGAACCAGGTCATATCTGGAAGGATGTCTGAGCCGGAAAGAAAATTTCCAAGGATTAATTGATGATTGCGAGTATTCGCACACACGCTGAATCCATAGGAACAGAATGGCAATCACAAAGATTTTTAAAGAATATTGCTATACATATGGAATTAATCCTAATGCAAGCAGGCAAGGAGAATCAAGAGCAATAGGCTGCAGAGGATTTTGAAAGATCAGATAGAATTTTCAGGTATTTTGGAAAGCATATGAACAACTGGGAACGAACGAACCCCGGTTAAGTGAATTATCCGTAGTGCAAAAAGAAGCTGCAAAGCAAAAGGCACAAAGGATTCTCGGAACAACGACAAGTATTTCGGGGTATCTTGTAGTAACAAGAGCAACTGGGGATGAAGGTATGAGCGACAAGGATATGTAGTTAGTCATAGGGGCTTATCGGTGGTAGGGAATTGCAAACGCGATGAGCACAAGTTATCGGGATAACATCGGAGAGTATCTTCGGAATCTTCTGGTGCAGCAGGCAATCATCTGGACTGAAGGGGCTCTCCGGGAGGAAGCGGTTATGAGAACCTAGTGTTAGAGTTAGCAAAATTATTTAACCCGAATGGAAGAGAGATCAGAGTCCCAGAGTATAGACGAGGAGTAAAAAGATCCTAATACCACCCAATGGCGACGTGGGCCCGTAAGCCACACAGCCATGTTAGTAAAAGTTTTTTTAAGTGACTAGACTCAACTTCGGCCAAGGAGTTGGAAAGGGGGCTACCTACAGGCAGTTGGCTCTGATACCAACTTGTGACGCCCTCGATTCAATTGTACACTAATCATACACGCAAATGTGTACGATCAAGATCAAGGACTCACGGGAAGATATCACAACACAACTCTAGACACAAATTAAAATAAAATACAAGCTTTATATTACAAGCCAGGGGCCTCGAGGGCTCGAATACATCAGCTTGAATACAAACGAGTCAGCGGAAGCAACATTATCTGAGTACAGACATGAGTTAAACAAGTTTGCCTTAAGAAGGCTAGCACAAAAGCAACATCGATCGAAAAGGGCAAGGCCTCCTGCCTGGGAGCCTCCTAACTACTCCTGGTCGTCGGCGGTCTCCACGTAGTAGTAAGCACCCTCGGGGTAGTAGTAGTCATCGGTGGTGTCGTCTGGATCCTGGGCTCCACCATCTGGTTGCATCAACCGGAAAGAAGAAGAAAGGGGGAAAATGGGAAGCAAAGCAACCATGACTACTCATCCAAAGTACTCGCAAGCAAGGATCTACACTACATATGCATCGGTATCAATGAAAAGGGTTGTATCTGTGGACTGGACTGCAGAATGCCAGAAGAGAAGGGGAAAGCCTAGCCTATCGAAGACTAGCATCTTCTAGAAACCACCATCTTGCAGCAACCGGAGGGAGTAGAATAGCATAAAGTAAAGTAGTAGAAGTGTTATCAACCTCGGCCGGAGATCCTTTATCGACTCCCTGCAAGAAAGCAATCCCAGAGCCATACTATCCAGTTATCATCTCATATCCAAGTCTCATCACAAGTATCCAGTTCTAGTTGTATCGATCGGGATACAACTCCAAGTGTCCGTTACCGTAGGACAGGCTATCGATAGATGTTTTCTTCCCTGCAGGGGTGCACCAACTTACCCACCACGCTTGATTAACTCCGGCCGGACACACTTTCCTGGGTCATGCCCGGCCTCGGCCAAACAATACGCCGCAACCCGACCTAGGCTTAATAGAGAGGTCAAGCACGCCAGACTAAACCTATGCCCCCAGGGGTCATGGGCCATCGCCCCGGGAACTCCTGCATGTTGCGTGGGCGGCCGGTGAGCAGACCTAGCTACCTCCTTAAAAAGGTAGGAGCTTACCAGTCCAACCCGGCGCGCGCCGCTCAGTCGCTGACGTCTATTAAGCTTCGGCTGATGCATACGACGCAGAACTCCCATACTATGCCCACGTGATGGTTAGTGCTATCAGGCGAGAGGCCCCTCGGATCAAATATCCAAATCGTAGTGGATTAGGAGCACGCGGTAACAAGCAGAGACTCACGAAAGATGTGACCCCGTTGCCCCGTCTCGAGGACTTGCGGCAAGGGCTAGGAATGCCCGGCCACGCCTCGTAATTATCTCGCGGGCACCCTCTAGGTCAACCCGTCTCCACATCACTCGCAGTTAAGCTCGCGCGGGTACCCCTCAGGGCCAACCCGTCTTTAGTAACATGGTTCACCGTAAAGTCATAGTAACCATAGTAACTGTGTGTCCAAACATCAAGAGGAAAACCCGAGGAATCACCCCCGGTGAATTCCACTCGATGTAATCATCAAGGTGAACGTAAGAGGAACCACCCCCGAGGTTCACACTTGAGAGGTTGCACGACAGAGTTGTATCGGAAGTGGTTAAGGCGGAATCACCCTCGATGACCACGACCGAATAGCTACACTACAGGGTTAACATCAGAAGTGTTGTAGAGGTCTCACCCTCGGCACTCGGTAGTAACCCAGTAGTGTCGAGCAACTAAGGGGAAAGTGATGTGCGTTGCCGGGGCCTGGTCTTCGATCCCGTTGATCGGGTCTTCGAACATAAAGCGGGGCAACTGGGACAAGGTGGGGGTCACTGGTGGATCACTAACCAACCTATACTAAGCAGTTAAGGATAAGCAGGTAAGGTACAACAGCAGATACAAAAGTAGGCTATGCATCAGAATAGGAGCAAACAATAACAATAGCAAAATCTAATGCAAGCATGAGAGAATGGAATGGGCGATATCGGGATGATCAAAGGGGGGGCTTGCCTGGTTGCTCTGGCAAGGAGGGGTCGTCGTCGACGTAGTCGATCACAGGGGCAGCTTCGGTCTCGGGGTCTACCGGAGAGAAGAGGGGGAAGAAACAGTAAATATATAGCAAACATAGCATCACAAAGCATAACATGGCAATAAGCTGTGCAGGGTGTGACCTAACGTGTGGCTACACGATAAAGGTGAAGGGGGAATTCAACCGGGAATGTATTCTCGGTTCCGGACCTGTGTCAAACAGATGACCGAAGGGGGGATGTTCCATGTTCAGCCTACTAGGGGCATGTGAAATACGAACGGACCGCGTATTCGGATTCGTCACGTTTTTCCGAGCAACTTTCATGTAGAAAACATTTCCATCCGAGTTACGGTTTAATTTCTACGAATTTTCAAAGATCAAAACATTTTCAGGATTTATTTAAATTAACAGAAAAGATAAAATGACGTCAGCATGACGTGCTGATGACGTCAGCAGTCAACAGACTCGCTGACCAGGTCAAACTGACCAGTGGGTCCCACATGTCATAGACAGAGGGCTAACACTGGGTTATTTTAATTGAACAGGGTGTTAATTGGCAGTTGGGCCCCACATGTCAGCGACTAATTAGCTAAACTAATTACTTTTAATTATAAAAACATTTTAATTAGTTTAATTACGCGGTGGGGCCCGCATGTCAGAGGTATTGGGCTGCCCAGTCAGCACGTTGACTGGGTCAACCCAGTCAACGGGGCCCCCATGGCCCACTGGCTGTGACCCAGGGGTGGGGGCCGTCTAGCCACGTCGGCGGCCGGCGCCGGAGTTGCTCCGGTGACTCAAAACGCGGCGGCGCGTCGCCGGAACGCGCCGGATCTCATCTACGATGGGTGATTTCGCGTGCGCTTGGGCGCGTTCGAACGAGCAGCGAGTGCCGCGTCCAGTGGTGGTGGTGGTTTCGCCGGAATCGGCAATGGCGACGAGCGGAGGTGGCGGCGTTCTCGGGCGCTCGTCGAGCTAGGTGCTTAGGGGGCACAGGAAGACGCGTGCACGTGTGCATTGGGGGGCGGGCGTCGAGCCACTTCGAGTGGTGCTGGTGACGGCCGTCGGGGTGCATTGTGGCGACGGCGGCGAGCTCGCGAACGGCGGCCGGCACCGGACGGAGACGGAGTTGGGGGTACGCGGCGTGGGGAAGCAAGCGGGCAACGGCATTCGGACGCGGGCAGAGAGCCGCGTCCAGTGGCGGCAGCAACGCGTGCGGGAGCAACCAGAGTCGAGCGGTGCGTCGAGGTCAGACGGCGGCCAGAGCGGGAGCTCGGCGGGACCGGTGTTAGGAACTACTAGAGGGAGAGAGGAAGGGTGCCTCAGGCGCGGTGGCTCACAGTGAAACCGTAGGGGGTGGCAGCGGGCTCGAGGGAGGCTCGGGGTAGGCCTGTAGCAGATGGCACGGCGGCGGCGATCCCCGGCGACCGCGGAGGAAGAAGCAGTCGCCGCGGTCGATGTAGAGGTGAGGAGCTCCAACTGGCGGCACCAGTCGATGGATAGGGCGACGGTGGACCTCGTAGACGTGTCGACGAGGTGCGGGAGCAGCGGTGGCCGCGGCGGGGCGAAGTGGCTGGTGACGAGTGCGTCGTGCAGGTGGAGGGAAGGGGATCTGGGGAGAGCCAGAGGGAAGTGGGGCGACCGAGGAGAGCGGGGGAGTGAGTGGGGTGCAGGGGAGAGGACCTAGGCGTCGGGGCGCTGGCGGCCTTATCCCCTCGGGACGACGCCGGCGAGGTGGTGCGGCGGCGACCAGCCTCTTGTAGCGACGGGGTCGGCGGCACAGAGAACCGACCGGGGAGGGGGAGTGGGATGGCAGATGGAGTGGGCCGAGGCCCAAATGGGAGGCCAGGGGCTCTTTTCTCTCTCTCCCCTCTGCTTTTCCTTTTTAATTTCTTTTCTATTTTTTCAGCAGCTTTTGCATCTTCTTTTTAGACACTAATGACTTTGCAAAATTATGCCACTGGTCAAAACAATTTCAAAGAATAATTGGGCACTGCCACAAAAAGTTTGGGGCCTTCAGGAGTTGTCCAAGCATTTTTAGAAAATGAAAAGGACATCTTAAATACTGCTGGACCAGATAATAAATTCTCAGGGGTAATTTGGGAATTCCAAAAATGTTGGCTTCAACATGACAAATATCTAAGGATTATTTTCCATATGATGAACTATCTTATTTGCATGAAAGAAGAAGCAAATATTTTACATGCAGTTTGAATTTGAATTGGAAGCAGATTTTGGACAAGTGGCATTTTGGCATGATGATCATGATGACATGACCTTCATTAGGGGGAGATTACTGTAGTGTGATGCTGGGGATGTTACAAGATGCCGGGTCTTAAGGGCAACATCACCATCGCCGGTGACTACAGGAAGGCCATCGAGTGTTCCCAAGCCGCCTCTTGGCCGGCCGAGTCTTGGGTTATCATCGAAGAGAAGAGCCAACTCATCCGACTCATGGCTCTGGCCAGCACGCAGCCGGTTGTGCCAGCTCCCCCCAAGAAGCTGGTTGTTGAGGCGTTGTTCCATCCGTCCAAGGACACGAAGCAGACCCCGCTGGACCGGTCAACCCGGCCTAGTGTGTCACCATTGGCACCTGCCTCGACAGCAAATAGGAAGGCAAGCTCGTAGAGTACAAACCAGTATAAGTCTCATCTGACACCAGTTTTCTTGGATTCCTTGCTACATCAATTGCTTCTCCCTCCTCGTTGCTCTAACTCAGCCGATGCGCGGCGGGTGTGGTGTGGGTTTGCCGATAGTTGGTTTGTTCAACAACGGTCCTAGATGTTAGTGAAAATTCAAGATAACACGCGTTCCCTAGCTTGAGCTGCGTGCCGGACCGACCATGTGGGGATGCGACGTGAATGCGGCACATTTTTCATTTTGAACTTGTAAGTTGTAACATTTGGTTCTGCTGCTTGGCATGACCGATAGACAGAAATAATGATTGAAAATGCTAGGGCGGGGCTTTTCCGCGTCATAAGCGGGGGAGTTTTCCAGCTTGGACCATCGTTGGCTTGCTCACATGTAGTCCCACATGTTACTAATGTGCCTTGCCAATGCGCGTTGAGCGTTGGGCCAGAACATATTGTTAGTACTTCAATTAGTATTCATGTTGCATGTACATTAGAATTGCATTGAAATGTACTACTCAACAACATGCGGGCTAGTAGTCGTAGTGATCTGAAAGGGCCTTCAAAAAAGAAAGAAAGAAAGAAAGGGCCCAAGACACATTCAAGCATTTCATCACATCTTTCTCTCGCTCTATCTGTCGAACATACTATGCCAAACTCCCCTGCCTACCGCACGGGAAAAGACCCACCCTCGCCTTTTTTATTTGGGACAACACGGTTAGCATTCACAAAAAAAATAGCAAATGGAAATATAATGACAACATCTCTAGTGATATCTTCATTACAGAGAGTATCATGGTAGCAAAGGGACATATTAAAAATGGATAGAACTGTTAATTACTATAGGCTTAACAACATCCTAAGTCATGTATAGTAAGTTTGTAGCTGGTATTGGTGAAACTGAGCTAGATAATTCATACATGAACATCACACAGTGTGCAGTACTGAAATAAACAAGTGATGTTTAACTACACACAACCTAGTATACCCATTGAAACTGGTACTGATAAAAATGTAATTGACAAAGTTAAACATCGCAAGGCAAGTGCTGCTAGAGCAGAGAATGGCCTAGTTTGTTTATAAAAAAGGTAGTGAAAATTACTAAGACGGGTTAGGCGTGTTTACTACAGCAAGCTTAATACATCAAACGTACAAAACATAGCCATTGCAACTGGTACTGGTCAGATTGAACTGGTCAGTTCATACTTGGTAAATCTTGAGGGGTAGTTGTGGGGCACTTCATCTAGGCCATAGCCCGTGATGCGGCTGGAACTACGTCGGTATTTCTCCAAAGAGGAAGGGATGATGCAACACAACTACGGTAGGTATTTCCCTAAGTGATGAGACCAAGGTTATCGAACCAGTAGGAGAACCACGCAACACTACGTGAACGGTACCTGCACACAAAGAACAAATACTTGCAACCCGACGTAAAAGAGGGGTTGTCAATCCCTACCGGGTAAAAAGATAGATAAAATTGTAGTAGATTGGATAAATAGATCTCGCGGGAACGCGAGATAAAATAAATAACAATAAATTGCAGCAAGGTATTTTTGGGTTTTTGGATTAATAGATCTGAAAATAAAAGCGAATAAAAATAGATCTCGAAGGTAAATATGATAAAGAAGAGACCCGGGAGCCGTAGATTTCACTAGTGGCTTCTCTCGAGAAAAATAGCATACGGTGGCTAAACAAATTACTGTTGGGCAATTGATAGAACTTCAAATAATTATGACGATATCCAGGCAATGATCATTATATAGGCATCACGTCCAAGATTAGTAGACCGACTCCTGCCTGCATCTACTACTATTACTCCACACATCGACCGCTATTCAGCATGCATCTAGTGTATTAAGTTCATGGAGAAACGAAGTAATACAATAAGAACGATGACATGATGTAGACAAGACCTATTCATGTAGGAATAGGCCCCATCTTGTTATCCTCAATAACAACGATACATACGTGTCATTTCCCCTTCTGTCACTGGGATTGAGCACCGTAAGATCGAACCCATCACCAAGCACCTCTTCCCATGACAAGAAAAATCGATCTAGTCGGCCTAACTAAACAAAAGATTCAAAGAAGAAATACGAGGCTATAAGTAATCATGGATATAAGAGATCAAAGGACTCAAATAACTTTCATGAATTAAAACATAGATCTGCTCATAAACTCAGAGTTCATCGGATCCCAACGAACACACCGCAAAAAGAGTTACACCAAATAGATTTCCAAGAGACCATTGTATTGAGAATCAAGAGAGAGAGAGAGAGAGGAAGCCATCTAGCTACTAACTACGGACTCGTAGGTTTACAATGAACTACTCAAGCATCATCGGAGAGGCACCAATGAGGATGATGAACCCCTCCGTGATGGTGTCTAGATTGGATCTGTGGTTTCTGGAACTTGCGGCGGCTGGAATTGTGTTTCGTCGACTCCCCTAGGGTTTTTAGAATATTGGGGTATTTATAGAGCAAAGAGGTGGTGCGTGAGGCCACCGAGGTGTGCACAACCCACCAGGGCGCGCCCTATTGGGTTGTGGCCCCCTCGGGGCACCCCTCTGGTACTTCTTTGGCCCATCCCGTGTCTTCTGGCCCCAAAAAATTCTCCAAAAAGTTTTGCTGCGTTTGGACTCCGTTTGGTATTGATTTTCTGTGAAGTAAAAAACAAGCAAAAACAGCAACTGGCACTGGGCACTATGTCAATAGGTTAGTCCCAAAAAATGATATAAAGTTGCCATGAAATGATTGTAAAACACCCAAGAATGATAATATAATAGCATGGAACAATAAAAAATTATAGATACGTTGGAGACGTATCAGTAATCAACACTACTAGTCACCCACAAGCACCAATCTAAGGTTCCGGTACAAAGATTGAACACAAGAGATGAATTAGGGTTTGAGAGGAGATGGTGTTGTTGAAGATGTTGATGGATATTGCCCTCCCCAAGATGGGAGAGTTGTTGGTGATGACGATGACGATGATTTCCCCCTTCGGGAGGGAAGTTCCCCCGGCGGAATCGCTCCACCGGAGGGCAGAAGTGCTCCTGCCCAAGTTCCGCCTCGAGACGGCGGCGCTTCATCCCGAAAGTCCACTCCTTATTTTTTTCTAGGTCAAAATGACTTATATACCAGAAGAGGGGCACCGGAGGTGGGCCGAGGAGGGCACAACCCACCAGGGCACGCCTGGGCTCCCTAGCGCGCCCATGTGGGTTGTGCCCACCTGGTGGGCCCCCTCTGTAGTTATTTGCTCCAATAATTCTTATATATTCCATAAAAAATCTACATGAAATTTCAGCTCATTTGGAGGTGTGCAGAATAGGTGGCCTGATGTAGCTTTTTCAGGTCCAGAATTCCAGCTGCAGGTATTCTCCCTGTTTGTGTGAACCTTGCATAATATGAGAGAAAAGGCATTAAAATTACTCCAAAAAGCATTATTATGCATAAAAACAATATAAATAAAGATAAGAAAACATGATGCAAAATGGGCGTATCACACTTGTGCCGTGAAACAAGATCATTGAAGCAACATTGGTTGAAGAATCACCCCACACACTATAGGTTTGCAATTCATCATCATCGATCCCAGTTCCTTGACATTCGTTACACACGGGTAAACATGAAGGATAATGGTATGTATACGATGCACCCACACTTATGGTGCTACCGGTGCATCGAATGCATAAAATATTTCAAAAATCTAGCACATTGACACTACATCAATGTATGTTGTAATAAAATTTCCTATCAAATTTTGAAAGACTTCTTGAGATAAAAAAATGACAAAATTGACATCAATATGATGTTGGGCCAAATCTAAAGCCCAATTTATGTTATGTACTATTCAATATTGAATTTGTCTTTTGTTTTCCGAGCTTTGTTCCGAATTTTGACTTGAAATTTTGTGACAACCTACATTGATATTGTGTGAATGTGCTAATTTGTTTTTAGAACTTTTTGGAAACTTTACATCAGTGCATCGGTTGCACCGCAAGCACTGGTGCACCAGATATTCTCCCAGTAAGAGCATCTACAACTGGACTTGGCAAATCCGGCCCCTCAAACGCCCGCGGATGCGCCCACTGACCAGGCACCCCTCAAATGTTGCGCCGCACATCCTCATACCGCGAATTCTAATCCTCAAATCCATGCAATATATGCACGTCGATCATATAGTACAAACTGTCTGAATGCCAAAGTTCGAAACAAAGGAAAGCAAATCATAGTTCAACAAACTGGACATGGTAAAATGAAATCAATGTTCGAGCGTGATGGATGGCCTCGGATCAGTGGCCGGGCGCCTGCTCCGAGCGGAATGCGTCCTGCTCATCATGCATCCGGGCAGCCTCCTTCACCTGCATCCATGCTTCCTGCTCCGCCTGCATCCGGGCTGCCTCCTCCGCCCGCATCCGGGCCGCGACCGCCCTCACCACCTCGTACTTCCTATGGTCATTGATCTCTTTCTTCTTATCTACAAGCCACTTCTTCGCATGCTCACCCAAGAGGGTCTCGTCCGCCAACATGATCCTCACATCTCCTGCGTCCCATGCGAGTTGCAACCTGTCCTTCTCAAGCTCTATGTCGCCAAATGTCTTGGCCTTCTCGAGCTCCCATTTGATCGCCGCTTGTTGCTTCTCTAACTCAATCTTCTCCCTCTCAATTTCTAGCTTCTTCTCCGCCTTCTTTCGGTCCCACTCCATCCTTTCCTTTTGCGTATCCAACATGAGCTTGTACCTCTCCTCCTTGTTCTCCCTCACCGAAAAAATGCTCGTCCATGTCGACGACATTTTGGTAGCCGCAGCATCACGGGCAACACGTGCCTTCTCCCACTTGTTTCCCATGACTTGGCGCACTCCTTTGGCACAGTGGCTTTTCCATCCGTCACGACCACATCGTCCGACCCAATTGATTGGTTCGAGCTTGAGCCATCATTCCTCTTCTTGCCGGACTTGAGGTTGGCCACAAGTTGGTTCACTTCGGCTTGCCATTCAACATGTCCCAACAATGGCTAAACGCAAATGGCTCCTTCTCCACCTCGTGATACAAAGTGGCCGCCACCGCCTTCTAGCAAACAACATATGTATGAGCACGAGAATTCAAACACAAGAAGCATATGCAACGGACGACAAGATGAGGCAATCGAGCTTACATGAGTTGCGACTTTCATCCCACTTTGAGGGCGTTTGGTCACTTGTGAGTAGTAGCCGACATACTTGTTCACTTCCCCTTGAATGACCCCCCAACGATGTTGGAGAGATGCCACATTGTGGGTGGTCACGATAGGATGCGGCTCCACATACTCCCTTTGCTCATGATACTCCTTCCAAATCTTCGTCCAATAGGTGTTCCCCTTTTGATCGGTGTCGTATAATGGATCCATCGTTGTGGCCAACCAAGCTTTGACCAACAAGATATCCTCAAATCTTGAGATTGCCAGACCTCTTGCCTTCAGCGTCTTGGTCTTCTTCTTCTTGCTCGGATTGGGATCAGATGTTGTCCCAACTTCAAATGCGGTGGTGGCCTCCAATTCATACTCCATTTCGATCGGATCTTCATTTTCATTGATCATGTTCGACAAGAACGCCTCCTACATGATTATGATTTGCAAGCATTTATCATGAGTGAAATGAACTAGTGGTCTATGCCAAAATATGATCGGACAAGAACAAAGAAAATGCACCGACTCTTGTTCGGTCATTCCGTCGAACATGTCGAGGGCAGCCCGTGCACTGCCGGAGCCCGTGGTGATCTGCCCGCCGAACGAGCTGCGGCGAGCCACACACGTGGGCCGCCGACTTCTGCGTGGGTGGAAAGCTGTCTGGAATGGCCCAGCCGGCGGTCGAATCATCCTCCCAAGGAGGGCGGACGACGTAATCCACGTAGGCGCCCGGAGGGAAGGAGTGCGGGGATCCGGGCGCGACGGAGGAGACAGCTGCTCCACCACGTCCAAACCTCCCCGCGCCACCGCCGCCGCTTCCCCTCTGTCGCTGCCGGCATCGCCGCAACTTGCGGGCGACGTTCTCCGCCTTGCAAGTCGGAACCGACGAATTGATGCCACCGACGGACAAGGCGGACCGCGTCTCCGTCGCGACCGTGTGGGTCCGGCTGGACGACATCTCCGGCGGTGGATCGGGACCGGAGGTGAGGATTGGGAGCAAGGGTGGAGGACGACGAGAATCCGGGCACGAGAAAGGTTGGAGGATGGCGGGAGGAAGACGAAGAGTTTGATGGATTTGGTGCAATTTAGCGTGGGGACGGGCTGTCGGGTCCAACGTGGCGGGCTTGCCCGGACGCGCTCTGGCACCCACATATCCGCACCATATTTGGGCTGAATATGTATGGTGCCGGTGAGCCCAATCGTATTTGAAAGGTCCAGTTATAGATGCTCTTAATCATCATTAACGCAGCACCACCAAGATCCAAAAATGATGTGCACGTAGCGTGTTTCCGAGAATCCATCGTGGCAATGGACACGTGCAGAAGAAGCTTTCCCCAGAAAGCACCTACCTCGGCCGACACGTGGGCCCAGCCTGCTTTGCAAGGCCGCCCCCTCGACGAGGTAGGCGTAGTTGCATCGGGCCAATTAAAACGCCACGAGACGACCGGATCTGGAATTTCTTTTCATTCCTACAGATGCAGAGGTGGGGTAGAAATTGAAATCCACCCATCAATCAGAGATTAAATTAGCAGATAAAGGCAGTAGATAAATACCGTAATAATAAGATAAGAAAAGAGAGAAACCGGGTACTACTAACCGCCAAAGCGGCTGTGGCTCTCCGCGTGAGCGGCTGCGGCTGCCGCGGCCGGGCCGTCCGATCAGCGGCCGGACGTGGTCCCCACGCGCCACGGGCGGCTGCCCGCGGCGCGGCCGCAGGTCGCGGTCGCGGCTGATCTGGCCACGGGCCCGAACCCGCCCGTTTGGACTGGAGCTACGCCAACGAGGACTAGGAGGAAGCACGAACCAACTCCTCTCCGCTTTCTTAAAAAAAAAATTGGTGTCCAAAGAGATTCTTCCTCACGAGTCCTCGGGGATCAAGGGAGTCACACGACGGCCTCGCCAAAAGGCCGCAGCCCACACGTGACCCGGAATTCTTGCTGTGCCCGGGGGCGGATACGCAAATACGGGAGATACCGTCGGTTGGCAACGACCTGCAACATAAGAGTAGGGGGAGGAGGCAGAAAACAATTGCTAAAACGAGATTTGGAGGGGCAACACAAACACAGGGGCCGGAAATATAGTGGGTGTGTGGGGACGAGGGAGGGGTTGGCAGGCACGGCGGGCGAGCGAGCTCCGCCTTCGCTCTATAAATGCAGGGCCGCGCATCGCCTTAAACGCCCCAAGACTCGGAGGAGAGGTCAGGGAGAGAGGAGGGAGGCGAGAGAGGCGGCGCGTTCCCAATCCGCACGCACGTACGAGTCCGCTCGCCCTCCCCCGTCGCTACCCGCCGGCCACCCGGCGAGGGACACGAGACCCGCGGCAGGCGGCGGCACTTGCGAGATCGCGCGCATCGGTCCCATCATCGTCCCCAGCCAGGCAAGGCAAGGGCAGGCGGCTGAGAGCGCTATAAGACCGAGAGGTACCCGTCCGTCCTGCGTCCCTCCCAGCTCTTGCCACGACGAGAATCCGTAGGTGGCGTCGTGGATAGATAGATAGATGGAAACATAGAGAGAGAGAGAGAGAGCAACTAGGTTGGCTCTGCCCGCGCGCGTGTGCGTAGTAGGTGGCGGCCGTTTCCGCTTAGTTTTATTATTCGATCTGCCGCTGGTGTTTCGATTCTGCGCCAGCCCGCGCGCGCGTGTGGTTTCTGAATCTTCCTCTCGTGTCCAGGAGGCGGCGGCGGAATCTCTCTGCGCCGCCGTGCGGCGGTTGGTAGATCTGTTCGTCTCTGGCCGGCCCCCGTCGCTGAGGCGTCTGGTCTGGTGATTATTTTTACCCTCTCTGTTCCATCGCGCCCAGCGTGGCGCAGGCTGTTTGCTTCTCTTTGCCTTTGGTCGCGACATGTGGGGAAGGGGACAACTTTCAGCTTTATGTTGTTGATTTTCTCTTGTTGTTTATTTCCACTGTTTTTCGGTTTGCTCCTTCGTAGTAAGAGATTGGTTTATGCGCGCCCTCTAATCCTCGTCGCATGGTTTATTGTTGCATTACATGTGATAGACTGAGGCGTGGGGTGCAGCCATGCCGACGGCGCAGGGGATTGGTTTGAAGCACGCGACGCCGACGGGCGTCGGCCGCAGGGCCCGGCGCAGCCACGCCGCGTCCGCGCATGGCCGCTCCGCGAGGCAGGCGCACGGTGCCATGTCTCTGGAGGGCGGCGGGTTCCTCGGCGGCGCGCACCGCATCGAGGAACGCGTCGCGCCATGCCCGCCTCGGGCCGCGGCGCGTGACGCAGAGTCGATACGGCCCATGTCTCTGCTACCCGAGAGCAGCATTGGGCTCTACAACCCGGCGTTCGAGCGTGACTCGTGCGGCGTTGGTTTCGTCGCCGAGCTGTCGGGCGTTGACAACCGGGCGACCGTGAGTTCTTTGCACCAAGGACACCGCTGCAGCTTCTCTCTTCCATCTACAGGGTTGAGATATTGATTTGGCTGTGATTTACTTTACAGGTCGTCGATGCCATTCAGATGCTTGAAAGAATGGCACACCGAGGTGCCTGCGGCTGTGAGAAAAACACTGGTGATGGTGCCGGCATTCTCGTTGCTCTACCACACAACTTCTTCCGAGAGGTGAATCAATGAAAATTGCAAGCAAACTCAGTTTTCCTTGACAGAGTTATTCATCTTGGGTGTCGCTCTGCTATTGCCGCAGGTGACAAAGGATGCCGGTTTCGAGTTACCGCCACCAGGTGAGTATGCTGTTGGAATGGTCTTCCTGCCAACCGATGAGAAGCGCCGCGAGAGGAGCAAAACTGAGTTTACAAAGGTTGGTTGGTTGGTGTATAGACAATTAGACAGCGTGCGAGGCGAGTCTGCGATGGTAAGCTTATGTGTTGGATTTTTTTTATTCATGCAGGTCGCTGAGTCGCTAGGACATTCGATACTTGGGTGGCGCCAGGTTCCCACTGACAATTCAGACTTGGGCCAAGCTGCGCTCGACACTGAACCAGCGATTGAACAGGTTTTCCTCACAAAGAGTTCAAAATCGAAGGCCGACTTCGAACAGCAGGTTCTCCATGAGTTTAATTTTCTCTCAACACATGTAATGAGCTTTCCTCTCAACTAACCCATCAATTATCACAGTTGTTTATCCTGAGGAGGCTCTCAATTGTATCTATCCGGGCCGCGCTGAATCTTAAGCGTGGAGGAGAGAGAGATTTCTACATGTGCTCTCTATCTTCAAGGTCCTTAACTTCTTCTGAATTGCATTTTCACTACAAACTGATGAGGTTGAGATCAGGAAGCCCAATTAAGGTCCTGGCTGTAATGGAATATTAACAACACAAAAATTGATAGGAAAAACAATCCTAGACTATCTCTTAAACTTTAGAAATCTGTAATGTAAGGACATCCCATTTTTACTGTATTCATGTGAGTAATTATTGTTAAATCTTCTTATTGTGGTTTTCCAGGACCATTGTCTACAAGGGCCAGCTTATGCCGTCTCAGCTTCAGGGGTACTACTATGCGGACATAGGTCATGAAAACTTCTCCAGTTATATGGCTCTGGTAAATACGAAACCTTGATACTCTTACAACAAAAGTCATGGTCGTAGTCAGCGGATGGGAATCAATAATAGCAAGCCAGTTGTAAGATCAAGACTCGCTCCTGTGCAGACATCAAATTTGAGCTGTCTATTCATATGCTATTTCAGTCCTGCTTCGTGATGCCTTTAAGTGAAGTACTAGAAACTTCTCTTAGTTGATACCCGATAACCATGTTGCAGAGTCCAGCTGCAGTTCTGCTATGGCCGACTGCTTGCCGACTCTTCAGGATGTGACCGAAGAAATTGTGTTTGGTTTGAGGTAGCTTAGGGCTCCCAACTGTTTTGCATGAAATTATACGCAGCTGATGTATTTTTACAAAATTCGTTCTTCACAAGGAAGTTTTGTTCTGAATACCTGCAAAAGATGATTATAATATGATTTCTAAAAGTCATATCTTGAAACAGGTTCACTCAAGGTTCTCCACCAACACCTTCCCCAGCTGGGACCGTGCACAGCCAATGCGTGTCTTAGGCCACAATGGAGAGATCAATACTCTTAAAGGGAACAAAAACTGGTAATATTATTGTCAAATCTTTTCCTCTTTGCTTTAACCATTTCTTGGCAGATGCAATTATCTCAATATGCACGTTGTATATATGGCAGGATGAAAGCTCGTGAGGGTCTCTTGGAGTGTGAGAAGCTTGGCCTATCACAGGATGAAATGTCAAAAATTCTTCCAATAGTGGATGCCACTTCTTCAGATTCAGGTCCGCAGTCTAATATGCAGCATGAATTCCACTTGGCAAATAAAAATTCATCTCGGTTTTGTGAGTTACTAAGTGTGAAAAAACATGTGAATTCTAGGTGCATTTGATGGTGTTCTCGAGCTCCTTATCCGTGGTGGAAGAAGCCTGCCAGAAGCTGTGATGATGATGATCCCTGAGGCGTGGCAGAATGATGTAAACATGGAACCTGATAAGAAAGCTCTGTACGAGTTCTTGTCAGCCCTTATGGAGCCTTGGGATGGACCTGCTCTCATATCTTGTAAAAAACTTAAACCCGTTTCTTTTTTCTGATCATACTTCTAACTGATTACTTAAGCTAACATGGGTACAACCTGTAGTTACCGATGGCCGCTACCTTGGAGCTACCCTGGATCGCAATGGCCTTAGGCCTGGTCGATTTTATGTGACCCACAGTGGACGTGTGGTCATGGGTAGTGAAGTTGGTGTTGTGGATATTCCTGCCCAAGATGTGTTGAGAAAGGGTCGGCTTAACCCTGGAATGATGTTACTCGTTGACTTCGACAACCATACTGTAGTAGATGATGAAGCACTCAAGGCACAGTACTCTAAAGCTCACCCGTATGGAGAATGGCTCAAACGACAAAAGATGTACCTCAAAGACATTGTAGAATCTGTCCCAGAAACTGACAGAGTTGCTCCAAGCATTTCTGGTTCTATTACGGTAAGTACTTACGTGGTCCAACTTCCTCATTCACTGGGTAGTTTGGTGACGAAAATTGGTAAACCATAAGTAACATGGTGATTTTAATATTCTTTTACAATTTGGTGTAGCAAACAAATGAGAACAAGGAATGTGTAGGCATCAATGCAATTGTGACTCCACTAAAGGCGTTTGGGTAAGCAAGGATTAAACATTGTCAACTATCACTCATGTTTCAGTTTCTGCTGGCTAATGATCCAACCGATTAACTACAGGTACACATTGGAAGCCCTAGAAATGTTGCTGCTGCCAATGGCTAAAGATGGAGTGGAAGCTCTTGGATCAATGGGAAATGATGCACCCCTAGCAGTGATGTCAAACAGAGAGAAGCTGACTTTTGAGTACTTCAAGCAGATGTTTGCACAAGTAACAAACCCTCCAATCGATCCAATTAGGGAGAAGATTGTTACATCTATGGAATGTATGATTGGGCCAGAAGGAGATTTGCTGGAAATAACCGAAAAGCAATGCAACCGCCTTGCACTTAAAGGTCCTTTGGTGTCAATGGATGAAATGGAATCTATCAAGAAGATGAACTACCGTGGTTGGCGCAGCAAGGTGCTCGACATAACTTATCTGAAGAATTCTGCAAGGAAGGGCTTGGAAGAAACTTTGGATAGAATTTGTGCTGAAGCCCGGGAAGCTATACGTGAGGGATACAAAATTTTAGTTCTTTCAGACAGAGGTCAGTGACTTATTCACTTTATACTTGCATCCCATTGTTTGATGGTACAAATTACTCATAAGTTGACAAAAAATTCTAGCAGATGGGTCAGGTGTGCACAATTTATTATCGTTAGCTTCCAGCAAACATATCACATCACCATATATTAACTTAAATATGATCATAATTTTCTTTGATAGTCAATTGTTTCCAGTGTAATGTGTTGTATGAAGGACATGCTTACTTTGTCACCTTGGACATAATTGGAATGTATATTAAGTTTATTATGCAACTCAATATCTTCCAATACTGAAATTTGTTGTATTTTCTTGATTCAGGATTTTCTTCAGACCGTGTTGCTGTCAGTTCCCTCTTAGCAGTTGGAGCAGTACATCAACACCTTGTTGCAAATCTTGAGAGGACACGCGTAGGATTATTGGTTGAGTCTGCTGAACCTCGTGAAGTGCACCATTTCTGTACACTCGTTGGATTTGGTGCAGATGCTATATGCCCTTATTTGGCCATTGAAGCAATTTGGTGCTTGCAGACTGATGGGAAGATTCCTCCTACCGACTCAAAGGAGGAACTTGTTGAAAAATATTTTTATGCTTCCATCTATGGAATGATGAAGGTTCTTGCAAAGATGGGAATATCCACCCTTGCATCTTACAAAGGGGCACAGATTTTTGAAGCTCTTGGACTTTCTTCTGAAGTGATTCACAAGTGTTTTGAAGGCACTCCTAGCAGAATTGAGGGTGCAACGTTCGAAATGCTTGCACGTGATGCTCTCCGTCTTCACGAGTTGGCATTCCCATCAAGAACACCTCCGCCTGGCAGTGCAGATGCAAAAGCCCTTCCCAATCCAGGGGATTACCACTGGAGGAAAAATGGTGAAGTCCACCTAAATGATCCTCTTGCAATGGCAAAATTACAAGAAGCAGCTAAAGTAAACAGCCGGGAAGCATACAAAGAATATTCTAAGCGAATTCAAGAGCTTAACAAGGCGTGCAATCTGCGTGGTATGCTGAAATTTATAGATAGCACTAGCAAGATTTCTTTGGATGAGGTTGAACCTGCAAGTGAGATAGTGAAACGCTTTTGTACTGGGGCAATGAGTTATGGATCTATTTCGTTGGAGGCACATACTGCCCTTGCTGTGGCCATGAACAAACTGGGAGGCAAATCTAACACAGGTATTTCATGCATATGTGACATTTTTTACCCTTTCGCTGGTTGTTACCCTTCTGATGAAATCATGTATAGTAGCTTTACTTGCACATCAACTCTTAGAGCCTTGTTGCATAACATATTTTTCTTATTTTTGCTGCAGTAGTGTAGTGTCTATGTTTCTACTGTTTAAATATGCCCTCGAAGTTGGTACTTTATACATGACCATGTCTAGAAATGCACTACTTATTTTGATGCTATCACATGAAAACTATACTCTCATAGCAGTACAAGTATTTATCTTCCTGTTGATGTTGAATGCACTTCTGTGAAAACTATACTCTCATAGTAGTGTCTATGTTTCTACAAATATTTATCACATGAAAACTATACTCACATAAAACCATTTCATCTTCCTGTTGATGTTGAATGCACTTCTGTGAACAAATTATCCCAGTTCATAGCAAGAGTTAACTTCTAAGCTTTTATCTATCTGTTGATGTTGAATGCACTTCTGGTAGCAAATTATCCTAATTCCTAGCAAGATTTAACTTCTGCTTGCGTAGAAACCCAGACAGCTTGCACGCATTATTCTTCTTTGGACTGTTTGTATTATAGATATTTTCTGCCCACACAGTTAATATTATATTGCCAAATCTTTGTATTTATTTTCACTCCTAAACTAAACTCATTTTACCCATCTGCTAATTTAGGGGAGGGAGGGGAGCAGCCTTCTCGTATGGAGCCTCTTCCTGATGGTTCGATGAATCCAAAACGAAGTGCAATCAAGCAAGTTGCCAGTGGACGATTTGGAGTTTCCAGCTATTATCTGACTAATGCAGATGAGCTGCAGATAAAAATGGCTCAGGTACTTGACAATGCTGTGCATTGCGCAATCACTGGAATGATCTCAGTTTATAGAAAGCAACTGTATTCAACGTCATGTGGTTGGCATTTATTCTTTTTTTGTATCGTATATGTATAGGGTGCTAAGCCTGGTGAAGGTGGTGAGCTACCAGGTCACAAGGTTATCGGTGACATTGCAGTTACCAGACATTCTACAGCTGGTGTTGGGCTTATTAGTCCACCTCCTCACCATGATATATATTCTATCGAGGATCTTGCACAGCTTATCCATGACCTTAAGGTACATTACCTGATGCTCTTCTATAGCCAAGGCATCTGCCTATTTATGTATGGTTGTTAGTTGCTACTTCTAGATTATATTGGTTATCTAAACGCTGTGATGGTCTAACCCTCCTGAGAAGCTAGAATCACTTGCTAAACTGGTACAATTGATCCTGCACATATACTTGTGTCTCCATTTGGGAGTTTACCCTCCTTTTTGAAAAACTCATTTTGCAAATGTTACCTGCTGATGCCTGTCTTCTCTCTGTAGAATTCAAATCCTCAAGCTCGAATCAGCGTGAAGCTAGTGTCTGAGGCTGGTGTCGGAGTTGTAGCTAGCGGTGTTGTAAAAGGACACGCAGACCATGTTCTTATTTCTGGCCATGACGGTGGCACCGGTGCATCAAGATGGACAGGTATCAAGAATGCTGGACTTCCATGGGAACTAGGATTGGCCGAGACACATCAAACTTTAGTGGCAAATGGGCTTCGTGGTCGAGCTGTCCTACAAACAGATGGCCAGTTAAAAACTGGTAGAGATGTTGCTGTGGCGTGCTTACTTGGTGCAGAGGAATTTGGTTTCAGCACTGCTCCACTGATCACACTTGGCTGCATTATGATGCGGAAGTGCCATACCAATACTTGCCCTGTTGGTATAGCCACTCAAGATCCAGTGCTCCGAGAAAAATTTGCTGGAGAACCAGAGCATGTCATTAACTTTTTCTTCATGCTTGCTGAGGAGCTAAGAGAAATTATGGCTCAGCTTGGCCTCCGTACAATTAATGAAATGGTTGGACGCTCTGATATGCTTGAAGTTGATCCAGAAGTAGTTAAGAGCAATGAGAAACTTGAAAATATTGATCTCTCATTGATCTTAAAACCAGCTGCAGAGATTCGTCCTGGGGCCGCTCAGTACTGTGTTGAAAAGCAAGACCATGGCCTTGACATGGCTTTGGATAACAAACTTATAGCTTTATCAAGGCCTGCACTTGAAAAGGAAGTTCGTGTTTTCGTTGAGACTCCAATCAAGAACACTAATCGGGCAGTAGGCACTACACTTAGCCATGAAGTCACAAAACGTTATCACATGAAGGGATTAGATCCTGGAACCATTCATGTGAAACTCACTGGAAGTGCTGGTCAGAGTTTTGGTGCTTTTCTCTGTCCTGGAATAACCCTTGAGCTTGAAGGAGACAGCAATGATTACGTTGGCAAAGGATTATCTGGTGGAAAGATTGTTGTGTACCCACCCAGGAACAGTACATTTAGTGCAGAAGACAATATTGTCATTGGTAATGTGGCCCTGTATGGTGCTACCAAGGGAGAAGCATACTTCAATGGAATGGCAGCAGAAAGGTTTTGTGTTCGTAATTCTGGTGCTCGAACAGTGGTTGAAGGAATTGGTGATCATGGATGCGAGTACATGACAGGGGGTACTGTAGTCATCCTTGGTAAAACAGGAAGGAATTTTGCTGCTGGGATGAGTGGAGGCATCGCTTATGTTTATGATGTTGATGGGACATTCAGTGCCCGCTGTAACAATGAGTTGGTTGATCTATATCATGTGGAGGAAGAGGATGATGTAACCACTTTGAAAATGATGATAGAGCAACATCGACTTCACACAGAGAGCGTCCTGGCCAAAGACATACTCTCTAAATTCGACACTCTTCTTCCAAAATTTGTAAAAGTATATCCAAGGGATTATAAGAGGGTTCTAGAAGAAATGAAGGCAGAAAAAGCTGCAGCTAGGCCTACAAAGGAACCTAAGGTGGCAAATGGTGTTTCTGTGACAACTAAGGTAATATATGATTTAAGTAATAATTCTTCTGCATACCTTTTTAATTTGAATTTATAGTAGAGATGGTGTTCTCCATTTAAGTTTATCCATCAGAAATTGCAATGATGCACATTGCCACTACTGTGTGAACTTCTATTTTTGCCTAAGTAGATTAACTTTGATCTACAGAAAATACAAACAGAGAAGTCATCCAGCCGACCAACACGTGTTGCCAACGCCAAAAAGTACCGGGGTTTTGTAACATATGAGCGAGAGGGTGTTTCTTACCGTGATCCAAATGAGCGTGTTAAAGATTGGAACGAGGTTGCCATTGAATCAGTTCCAGGGCCACTGTTAAACACACAGTCTGCTCGTTGTATGGATTGTGGCACTCCTTTCTGTCATCAGGTGAAGCTGAGTTTATCTTTTCTATTTAACATTGATGATTGTAGTTGGATTTATTGTGGGGTTAAGGATTGATATGTTTAGTCATTGACTACATATGACATCGAGATGCTAAGATTTCATGATTATTTGTACAGGAAAGCTCAGGTGCTGGCTGTCCTCTTGGAAATAAGATCCCAGAGTTCAATGAATTAGTTCACCAGAATAGATGGCGTGAAGCATTGGATCGCCTACTAGAGACAAACAACTTCCCTGAATTTACTGGACGTGTGTGCCCTGCTCCTTGTGAGGGGTCTTGTGTTCTTGGCATTATTGAGAACCCAGTATCAATCAAAAGCATAGAATGCTCGATTATAGACAAAGGTTTTGAGGAGGGATGGATGGTACCAC